>NC_084831.1:78527501-79727501 GCF_033115175.1 Lepus europaeus
TCTACCACAAAAGTAACAGAAGCATTATTTGCAAAAGAAGAAATTGAAATGAGAGACTTCAAGGGCATTCAGAAAGCAAACAAGAAATCCTTGTTTTGGAGTTAGGAAAACAGCGACACTCCTGAGCATTTCCTCTGTTAATGGTGTTGCCAGTCTGACTGGGGACTCGAGAAATCTAATCACCTGACCAGAGAAAGGGGGCGCTCTTCAGTTCTCCCTTGTGAATGCCTTCTGCTTTCAGGCTAACAAGGAAGAATCAGGAAACCAGAACAAGAACCGTATCTTTACTTTTCTCTTCAGAATTCTTTTCTTATCCAGGCTAAAACTGAAATTGGATTTTCTGGGTCCAGTGCTGTGGCACAGCGGGTTAACGCCCTGGCCTGAAGCTCCGGCGGTTCAAGACCCAGCTGCTCCACTTCTGATCCAGCTCTCTGCTATGGCCTGGGAAAGCAGCAGAAGGTGGCCAAGTCCTTGGGCCCCTACACCCATGTGGGAGACCCGGAAGAAGCTCCTGGCCCCTGGCTTCGGGTCAGCAAAGCTCTGAATGTAGCGGCCAATTGGGAGTGAACGAGCAGATGAAAGACCCCTCTCTCTTTCTCTCTCTCTCTCTTTTTTTTTTTTTTTTGTTTTACCTCTCCTCTCTGTGTGTAACTCTTTCAAATAGATAAATAAATCTTAAAAAAAAAAAAAAAGAAATTGGATTTTCCAAATGCCAACTAAAGTTTCTACATGAAATTGAGTCCAAACCTTGAAGCTCCATGCCTGCACATGCACCAGGGGGCTATCAAGGTTCAGTGTGCATAGGTACACCCTGAGGTGGATCTGGGAGGGAGCCTGGGGCTCTGCATTTCTAACAAGCTCATGCTGGTGCCGCTGTTCCGCGAGCCACATTTTAAGTAGCAAGGTCCTAGGAAATGCTTCTGTTTTGAAAGACAAAGTTCAAGAATCATCTAATCAAGAAGGTATTCAATTAAACAGTGACTATTATTGTTAATGATTAATGACATGTATAAAACTACCCTTTTTACATTGTAGGAATATCTATTATGATTTGTAGTGTTTCTATTTAATGCTTTAATTAAAAACTATTTTCTTATTTTAAGGCATTCATAATTGAAAACTGTTCTTTCAGCTCACCACACATATTAAAAAAAAAACCACAACATATCTGGACTTTTGATCATTATAAATTGTCAGGTGACATTCTAACTGTGGGAAAGTTCCGTGAGGTCTTGAGAGTGAGCTGAACCTTCAAATCTAACCATGTAAAGGGACAGTGGTACAGTAACCATTTAAGACAGGAACCTGTCAAAGCAGGATCTCTAGGCTACTAAGAGATAATTCTAGGGTCCAGTGCTGTGGCATAGTAGGCTAAGCCTCCATCAACAGCGCCAGCATACCATACAGGCGCCGGTTAGTGTCTGAGCTGCTCCTCTTCCAATCCAGCTCTCTGCTATGGCCTGGAAAAGCAGTGGAGGATGGCCCAAGTGCTTGGGCCCCTGCACCAGAAGAAGTTCCTGGCTCCTGGCTTCAGATCAGCTCAGCTCTGGCCTTTCTGGCCATTTAGGGAGTGAACAAGCAGATCTAAGATCTTTCTCTGTCTCTATCTCTGTCTGTAACTCTACCTCTCAGATAAATAAATAAATAAAATCTTTTTGGCCGGCGCGTGGCTCAATAGGCTAATCCTCCGCCTAGCGGTGCCGGCACACCGGGTTCTAGTCCTGGTCGGGGCGCCAGATTCTGTCCCGGTTGCCCCTCTTCCAGGCCAGCTCCCTGCTGTGGCCCGGGAGTGAAGTGAAGGATGGCCCAAGTGCTTAGGCCCTGCACCCCATGGGAGACCAGGAGAAGCACCTGGCTCCTGGCTTCGGATCAGCGTGGTGCACTGGCCGCAGCGGCCATTGGAGGGTGAACCAACAGCAAAGGAAGACCTTTCTCTCTCTCTCTCTCTCACTGTCCACTCTGCCTGTCAAAAAAAAATCTTTTTGTAAAAAAAGATAATTCTAGCACTCAGAACATATCTAGCATTTTTAGCAGGATAGTTCTTCATTTTAGAGAATGAATTTCAAGCATTCCAGAGGGTTTAGTAAAGGAATTAAACACAGTAGCAATTCCTAGGCTTTGTGACAACTAAAACTAGTAGCACACATGTACATACCCACACACACCCTTCTAAACTTTGTATCTTCATCTATTGGGAATTTCTTTTTTATTGTTTGCAATTTTTTCAATATGCTTGTATTTGGGCTATCTTCATTTAGAGTAAGTAATCATTTAATACTGAACATATGCTTAAGAAAACTGCCTTTTGTGTCAATTTGAGCTTTCAAGGAACAACTGAGACCTCAGTAAAACTGAGGGTTTTACTGAGAAAACCAAAGGAGGGAGCAGAGTTGGAAAGGTAGAGCCTCAGACCAATCCTTAGCCCACCCAGTGGAGCTCCAGAGCAAAGAGGGGCTAGTGTAGGCGTCAGAGGTGAGGCAGGGCTGGCCAAGCCTGCAACTGCCATACCCAGCCCTTAGCCAGGCAGTAGCATGGCTGTGGGTTAGAAACCAGCAGATCATAGGCCGGCGCCGCAGCTCAATAGGCTAATCCTCAGCCTGCAGGGCCGGCACACGGAGTTCTAGCCCTGGTCAGGGCACCGGATTCTGTCCCGGTTGCCCCTCTTCCAGGCCAGCTCTCTGCTGTGGCCCGGAGTGCAGTGGAGGATGGCCCAGGTCCTTGGGCCCTGCACCCGCATGGGAGACCAGGAGAAGCACCTGTCTCCTGGCTTCGGATCAGCATGGTGCGCTGGCCGCAGGGGCCATTGGAGGATGAACCAATGGCAAAGGAAGACCTTTCTCTCTCTCTCTCTCTCTCTCTCACTGTCCACTCTGCCTGTCAAAAAAAAGAAAGAAAGAAAGAGATCGTGAAGTTGCTATAGGCTGTCAACTAACAGCACTCCTGGCAGCTCAACAGCAAGTTCTCTTTTTAAATAAATTATTTTATGTTAGCTCATGTATTTCTCTTTTATTTATTTATATTTTGAAAGACAGAGAGAGAGAGATCTTCCATCTACTGCTTCACTTTCCCAAATGCCTGTAACAGCGAAGCCTAGGTCAGATCAAAGCCAGGAGCCAGGAATTCGATCCAAGTCTCCCATGTGGGAGGCAGGAACCCAACTACTTGAGCCATCATCTGCTCCCTCCCAATTGCACACTGGCAGGGACATGGAATTGGGAGCAGAGCTGCAAATCCAGGATCTACGGTGTGGGATGAAGGCATCGCAAGTGATGTCTTAACCATTGTGTTAAACACCAGCCCCAGAATAGCAAGTTCTTGAAAGAAGCTCTGAGCAGCATACTAGCCTGAATTTTTTTCCCTTCTGTCATTTATTTCACATGAGGTTAATTATTATTACCAAATATAGTTGAGAATGATTGGGTTTTGTTCAGTCTAAATGAAGTAAGACATATTGAACACTAAGCTCTGACATGGTAATTGTGTTTGTTTTTATTACAAACAGTGTCGAAATAGCCTTGCAGCAAAATGAAATCACAAACACATTTTTTGATGACTGGAAACATCTGGCAGAAGAGGAAGGCACCTTTGGGGACAAGACCGACACTCACCTGAAAGAGTACCAGTCCTTTACTGACCTTCATAGTCCAATGGAGAAGACGATCACCTGTGTCTCCTGGCATCCGACCATCTATGGTGAGATCTCTTCTTGTGATGAAGTTGAACTAGTGTCTGGCTTTTATATGGAAAATGGCCAACAGCTTGATTTCAATTAAAATCACTTCCAGTTGGTAAGTACCAACCCTTTGCTGAGCACTTTCTGTATCCTCGCTGTCATATGTCCTCCCAGCTATACTGTAGGACAGGCACATATTTGTTGTCTCTGTTGTACAAGAGGATTGAAGCTCAACTCAAGGAAGTGACCTGCTCAGGTCACCCAGCTGGTGCAGTGCAGAATCAGAATTTGACTCAGGCCAGTTGGACTCCCAAGGCTAAGTGCTTTTCACCCAACACTCTGCCTCTGATTACTAAACAAGATGTTAAACACCCGCCTGCAGCGAGCTCAGCAGCCGAGAGCAGTAGCACTGCGTGCAGGTGGAGCCACACAGAGGGGCCCTCTGCTTTCTTCCACCCCACAGTCTCCGCTGGCCATTCTCTCACACACACAAAGTCCAGAACATTGCTTTCTTAGTAAATCTTCAAAGTCCACTGCTTGTTTTTTACTAATAGCACTCTTCAATTTGGACTAGGCACATTTGGAGTGTTAAATAAGTGGCATGTGGCTGGTAGATACCCCATTAGCTCTAAGAAAACTCTTGCTTTCCTGCAGAATGTTTCTACTCAAATTTCATCAAAATGGAAGTGAAGAGTAACTCTTTAGAAACTAAAGCTAGAACCACGTCTCCTTGTGTAGTTGCTGCCAATGTTAATTTCTCCTTGTGCTTCCTTCAGGGCTAATAGCTGTGTCAGTGGCTGTGCGGCTCTCCTTTGAAAACAGAGTCCAATTTTCCGGTAAATTGTTGCTACAACCATCACTGATTCTTTTCTGGAGTTTCTCCGATCCCATACATCCTCAGGTAAGAGGGTGAGTGGGCAGTGCAGTGTAAAAGTATCCAATAATGCTGTGTGTTGCTCAACTACAGGCATACATCTTGAGAGCTGTGTTGTGGGGGGATTCTCATCATTATACAAGCGTCATAGAGTGCACTTCCAGAAACCTAGGTGGGATATCCAATTACACAACTCTGCTATATGGGAAATATACAATTCAGCCTATCGCTCCTAGGGCCAGGATGAAAAATGAGCACAGGTTTAAATCAAGCACCAGAGAAAATGATGTGCTCAAGAAACACAGAGAACATGAGATGTATGAGGCTGTGTTGGGTAACACAGCATACTGCTTCACGGTAAATGTTTTTCCTTGTAAGTAGATGCAATCTATTCCAAAATAATCAAAAGTATACTATGGTGCATACATAAATTAGTAACATAGTCGTCCATTCTCATTATCAAGAATTATGCTCTGTGTGTAATTGCCCATGCTATACTTCTATTTGACTGGAGCACAGTAAACTTGTTTACACAGCAGGCTTGGGTGTAGAACATTGTGCTACAGTGTTATGGTGGTTACAACATCACTAGATGGTAGGAATTGTTCAGCCCTACTATAATCTTATGGGACCACTATCATATGATCTATCAATGACAAAAAATGTCATTATGTGACATGTGACTGTACTACTTTCACAAGTATCTCAGCAGTTTCATTTGCAAAGTACTTTATAATCATTTAATTAATGTAAATCCTTATAAAGTTAGGATTGCTTCAAATGCTTCAAATGTGGAACTTGTCATATTCAATTTGATCAAAACTAAAGTTAATGCTTAGTTTATTGAAACAGTTTATTGAATCTTTCTATCGCTCTGCCTTTCAAATAAATAAATAAACTTTTAAGAAGTTTAATAAGAGGTCAGTGCTGTGGCATAGCAGATAAAGCTGCTGCCTGCAGTGCCTGCACCCCATATGGGTGCCAGTTGGAGTCCTGGCTGCTCCACTTCCTATCCAGCTCTCTCTTAATGCACCAGGGAAACAGCAGAACATGGCACAAATGCTTGGGCCCCACCTGGACATCAGAGACCTGGAAGAAGCTCCTGGCTCCTGGCTTCTGATCAGCCCAGCTGTGGCCGTTGCTGCCATTTGGGGAGTATACCAGCAGATGGAAGGTATCTCTTATCTTTTCCTCTCTCTCTCTCTCTCTCTCTGCCTTTCAAATAAATAAATCTTTTTTCAAAAGTTTACTGAACAAATCTATTTTTTAAAGGAATGTAAGACGAGAGGAATGTTTAAACTTTTTATTTATTTATTTTATTTATTTGAAAGACAGCGTTACAGAGAGAAGTAGAACCAGAGAGAGAGAGAGAGAGAGAGAGAGAGAGGTCTTCCATCCACTGGTTCACTCCCCTAGATGACTGTAATGGCCAGAGCTGAGCTGATCTGAAGCCAGGAGCCAGGAGCTTCTTCCAGGTCTCCCATGTGGGTGCAAGGGCCCAAGAACTTGGGCCATCTTCTACTGCTTTGCCAGGCCATAGCAGAGAGCTGGATCAGAAGTAGAGCAGCGAGGTCTTGAACCAGTGCCCATATGGGATGCCGGCCCTACAGGCAGTGGCTTTACCCACTGCACCACAGCGCTGGCCCCTCTATAATTCATTTGAATTAAGGCAATTTTACTACAGTAGATTCTAGGTACTTTAAGTATTATAGACTCAGATAATAAAATGACAGATTTCTGGATCTTCCTCGTCCATCTATGGACAACCAATCTGGTACCATTCTGTCACTGTACTTTTCTATCATCTCTACCCAGTAGAGCTACTTCCCACCCCTCTTCATGGAAGTGGGGCTGAACTTCTAGGCAGTTAGGAAGAGGAAAGATCCTCCTTCCCTGTATTTTCAAGAATAGCTTCTAATACAAGGAAATAAGTTTTGAAAATAAAGAAAGCAAATGAATTATTTTGTCACTGTTCTAATCAAAACTATAGGAAACTGTTAAAAGATTTTATGAGTATTTTTAAAAATAGATTTTTCTCCTGAATCCCCAAAGTGCCAATAAATCAAGGTAATACACCCAATTCCAGTTTGAAGCCTTTAGCTTAGTAGTGGCAAGCCAATGGCCTTCTAGGGCATATTTTATTATGGTGGTGACCCCGGAGCAAATGTCTAACTATGGCTAATATATCTGTTCCTTCATACTTACATATTCCTCTCAGAGCTAGTTCAGCTTATGACTTCTGTATTATTTGAAAAATTTGAAATAGAAGCACTCGTAATATTTCTGGCAATAACTCCATCTTCTCTCATTCAACCCATTTTATTTTTACTTTGCTGGGCAAGGTATACAGCAGGCAACAAAAACAAATGGCCTCACAGGGTCTACCCTCCAAGCTTTTCAGAAACCCTAATTTCACAGTCGTTTTGTTTAGAGAAATCATAACATTCCACCAAGAATTACACACCCTTTTCCCACATGGAGGGTAGAGGAGAGGGGAAACTGAGTCCCCTTGTGAACATACCTGTTCCCACACATTTGGCCAATATCCGTGGTACAATCCAAAACAGGCAGATGCCAGTCCAGAGGTAGAATTCTGGGAAAGGACTGCAATGCATATTTGCTTAAAGATAATCATAAAATTCACTTTCAGCTGTCTGCATGCTTTTCTAGCCGTTATCTTAACACACTTTCTCATTCTTTCTTAAATTCACTGGGTTTACTGTAGTTAATGCTGGAGAGCCCGGATGACATCTTCTGCTTCCAGTTCTGTCCCAGTGACCCTAACATCATTGCTGGAGGTTGTATAAATGGACAGGTAAGTAAGAGTTTCTTCCAGCTGTTTATTAAAGTAGAAGGCATTCTATAGTAAGTTTTGTTTTGGTAGTTTTAGAACTTATGGGTTTCAGTCCCACAGAAGGATTGCCAATTCCGTCACCATACCAGAGTACAAGCACGTGTTAGACATGATATCAGCACTTGAAGTGTTTACAAACCTGAGTCCCCCGATTTGTGTTGTGTAAGATTCTATGTAAGAACAAAAGCCACAAGCATTACTGCCTCCTGGAAAACAGGCATCATCTGAAATTTCCCTGGGGGTAGGGGTTAGAAGGTGATTATGAATTTAAACAGAAATTCAAATGGAAAAACATAGATATGTCATTAAATCTATGTATTTACAATTTGACACTATTTTGCCTTTTTCTTTTTTTATCTAATGTATATAAAATTTATGAAATTTAGGTCCCATCTTCCCATGTTGTGCTTGTCTAGTAAAGCAAAACAAAAATCTTAAAGCTATTTTATGATTAAACTTTAAATTCATTGTAATTTAGTGGGATTGGCCATGATCTTTCTGTGTGTGCCTGGAAAATTTCTCTGTGGCTAAAATTTAACTGTCTAAAGCTTCCATGACCACTTATCCAGAACCAAAAAACCAGGAAACAATTTTCTCCCCCAGTGTTGTTAAATAATTACTGAGGATCATCATAATATCCCACAGCCTGTCCTCCATGCCTCTCCTATAATGCCTTTTTTATTCATTACAAAAGGAATTCGACTTTGCTTTAGAATGTTTTAGAAAAGTCTACAATGAAAATAAAACCATGGACTATCTGACATCCTGACATTTTATTAATATTTAGTGGACCAAAATACCTTTTAGCCATTGAAAATTAATTGAATTCAGTGTCAAATATTCTGCTTTGTACTGATTTTTTAAAAAAATGACCATCCAGGCATATGTGGATTCAGTGTTGACCACAATATTCAATTTTTTTTAAAGATTTGTTTATTTACTTGAAATCAGAGTTACACAGAGAGAGAAGGAGATGCAGAGAGAGAGAGAGGTCTTCCATCCTCTGGTTCACTCCCCAATTGGCCGCAACGGCTGGAGCTGCACGGATCTGAAGCCAGGAGCCAGGAGCTTCCTCCAAATCTCCCATGTGGGTGCAGGGGACCAAGCATTTGGGCCATCTTCTACTGCTTTCCCAGGCCACAGCAGAGAGCTGGATCAGAAGTGGAGCAGCCAAGACTCAAACCAGCACCCATATGGGATGCTGGCACTGCAGGCGGTGGCTTTACCTGCTACGCCACAGTGCCAGCCCCACACAGTATTCAATTTAATAGAAATCATCACGTCCCAGTATTTGGGGGACAATTATGTGTTTTTACTTAATTCTCGAGAACAGGCTGTTTCCCTCAGGTCCAAAGCAGCTGTCCCTACAATCACAGCACATCCTCAAAGAGAGGAGGAACTCTTGCCAAAACAAAGGGAATTGCATGACATTTAGCTCAGATTTTTAACAATACTGGCATCTATTAAAATAAACTCAAAAATTAAAATGCTGAGGGTACCTTTTTAAAGATTTATTTATTTATTTGAAAGGCAGAGTTACAAAGAGGCAGAGGCAAAGAGAGAGAGAGAGAGAAAGAGAGAGAGAGAAAGAGAAATGTCTTCCATCCTCTGGTTCACTCCCCATATGGATGCAATGGCTGGAGCTGGGCCAATCTGGCCAGGAGCCTGGAGCTTTTTCCCAATCTCTCACTTGGGTGCAAGGGCCCAAGGACTTGGGCCATCTTCTACCACTTTCCCTGGGCATAACAGAGAGCTGTATCAGAAGTAGAGCAACCAGAACTCAAACCAGTACCCATATGGGATGCCAACACTGCAGGCAGCAGCTTTACCCACTGCACCACAGCACCAGGCCCCTGAGAGTACTTTGATAGAGAAGAAAACATTCAGGGCCAGCATTAAGGATTAACAGGTAAAGCGAAGGCCTGTGATGCTGGCAACCCATATGGGCACCAATTCTAGTCCCAGCTGTTTCACTTCCAAAATCCAGCTTCCTGCTAATGCACTTGAGAAAGCAGAGGAAGATGGCCCAAGTGTTTGGGTCCCTGTACCATACAGAGATCTGGATGCAACTCCAGGTTCCTGGCTTCAGACTGGCCACACCCTGGCCTTTGCAGTTATTTGGGGAGTGAACTAGAGAATGGAAGTTCTCTCTTTTTCTCTCTCTCTCTGTCTCTCCCTCTTTCTGTCTTTGTAACTCTGCCTTCAATAATAAATTTTTTAAATATCTTTTAATAAATCTTTTTAAAAAAATTCTTACTTAGCTTTCAAACTTCCTGATCATCCTCTAAGGTGACTGATTCATCATGTTGCCTATCCAGTTTTTTAAAACATCTCAAGTCTCAGTTAACTATTTTCTGAAATTGTAATAATGTCATGTATTTCTGTTTTAGGTTGTCATGTGGGATATCACCTCGCATGCAGATCGCATAGAAAACATTAAGGCGGGTGGCAGTAGAAGTAAAAAAGTCACACTCAAGGTTAGCTTTTTGTACTTTTTTACTTGTGAACTTTTTCCTAACAGAATTGGAAGCTCAGCAAAAGCAAGATGATTTCAGAATCCTTCAGATCTGCGTGTGGACCTGTTCCAATCACTTCTAAGTGAGCTCATCACTAAAAACATCACCACATCAGTGGAAGAAGCTGTGCTGGGATGTTAGGTTGTTTTTGTTGTTATTGCTGTTGAACAAAATGAAGTCACCAAGTGACTTGCCTTAAGTGATGTCAGTGAAGAGCAGCAGAAGGGCCAGGTGGGAGGGCTCTGGATCACACCACCTTGCATCAGTGGGAAGAGGTTACAGGCCTGTTAATAATGGACAGTGATTTTGCGAGTCTGTGAATTCTATGGAGATGGTTAGGCAAAGATGTCTCAGCTCTCTACTCAGTACTCGCCCGTCATGTTGCACATCCCCTCCAACCCCAGTTCTTTAACCTCGGCATCAACAGTAAACTCACCAAGGAATGGTGAGAGATGACCTTCTCAGCACACAAAGAAATACTCCTTCAAACGTGAGTGCCCTACTGGTTCTTGAGGCAATAGGTCAGCAATATTTGTTGACTTCCAAGAAAAAAAGCTGAGACTAAACCAATGGGGCAAAGTAGATAATCCTATTCCCTAAATATATGGTATATAGAAACACCAATTTAATTTTTTCCTTGAACTACCGTATCTGATCAAAACTTCTCCAAGTTAGCAGTTTTAGTTGCAATGATGAATAAAGTATGAACTCACGCATCAGCACCCTAAATTAGTACATACTGCTGTTTTGACATGTTTTCAGCCGATGTTCCTCCTCGAACCAGACAGCAATAAAGAAGCAATGTACATCAGGCATTGTGCAGTCTCCTCAATAGAAAGTGGACATAAGAAAGTCATTACAGATATACACTGGCTGTCAGACACATTTGAGGTAAGTCCTCACAGTGCTGCACTTTCCTCCTGCTGCATTGTGGTAGGATTTTATCCAAAGAAAATGTTTCAACAATTCACTCACATCTAAATTAACCAGGAACTGCACATCAGAAATTTGGGTCACTGTTGCCAGATCAGTATCTAACTTAAAGATGGGAATAAGACCACTATTTCAACTTGGATGGTTTATAATTTAATATTTTTAAAGATTTATTAATTGTATTTGAAAGTCAGAGTTACACGAAGAGAGAAAGAGACAGAGACAGAGAGAGAGAGAGAGAGAGAGAGAGAGAGAGAGGTCTTCCATCCACTGGTTCGCTCCCCAACTGGCCACAACAGCCAGAGTTGTGCCAATCTGAAGCCAGGCACTAGGAGCTTCTTCTGGGTCTCCCATTTGAGTGCAGGGGCCCAAGGACTTGGGCCATCTTCTGCTGCTTTCCCAGGCCATAGCAGAGAGTTGGATTGGAAGTGGAGCAGCTGGGACTCGGACTGGTGCCCATATAGGATGTTGGCACCACAGGCGGTGGCTTTACCCACAACGCCACAGCACCAGCCCTGGGTTTACAATTTTAAAACATAGACGGTATCAACAATGATAAGGTACAACAGCGAAGAAGATGAAGGTTTGATATGTAAGCATGAAGTACAAATATTTAACACTCTGAGCATTTATGGAGTTATAATCTCAGTGACTTGGAGGCAGACAGTGCCAAAGATCTGTGATCCATTGTAATGTGTGAGTGTGCCCAGGCACAGGTTTGGAATGGAATGGCCTTGGAAAGTCATGTTTCCCTATCAATTTGAGAGTGGCACCTCCACAGATTGCCCACTGGTTGTGCAGGTACCATCCCAGCCGACTCCCAGCGCTGTGGTTCCGAACTTGCTTGTAACTCACCAAGAGTGGTGTTGGTGGATTTGGAAACTGACAAGCTCCCCAAATGGTTCCCTCAGAAAATATTCTGAGTTAGGAGAGGTGATTAGATCTGCCAGGCATTCAGTTGGATTATATGAAGCAAAAATAATTTGGAAAGCAAAACGAACAGCCCAGATATCATTTCTGTTATCTGTACAAATTTAACATGATCATGGCAGTTAGAACAAAAGAAAGGGGACTCCATTTCAACTGACACCAAACACACAAATCAATTCAGATGACTATAAATTCAAATAAAGATAAACTGTAGAAAAATGCAACAAATAAGAATAGAACATCAGATTTCTGGAAAGGAGATCATTTTCTATGCTTTTTAGTGTTGAAAGAAATCACTGATTGATAGATCCAAAACATTTATACCAAATGTAGTAAATATAAAAATCACAAAAAAGCAAAAGGTATACACTAAGCAAAAACAATTAGTAAATCAACATGAAAATTAGTCTTTCATAACATATGTTAATAAAACAAAGTTAATAGTGTATTTTAGACTTAACTTTTAAATAAAAATTTTATATAATACTCAGTGTTGAAAACAACAAAGTGGCAAAAAAAAAAAATAGCTGACTGCAACATGAAACTTTTGGAATGTAAGTAGTCAGTGTGTTCTTCAGTCATTCAAATTTCCAAACTTTTTGACCAGTAATAAATTCCAGTTTGAGGAATTCATACTGATTCATGATCCAGTCCAATATGTGTCTCAAGATACAAAATTATACTCACATCTTTTAAAATAAATCATGTCAAAGCGTATCCATAAAGAAGACTTGGAAAAAGGTAAGATAGAACTTTTATTTGATTTTGAAATCTTCTGTTTTCCAAATTTCTGTAATTCTGTTATGTTTTGGAGTTTTTAAACATTCAAAAATAAAATCACCAGAGCAAGCACATCTTCCAGGTCTCCGAATTCATACTTCAACAAAAGCCTCAGTGACACAGCGTAAGATCTGAGTGGAAGTTGGCAGCCACTGCTGAACCTGAGGCCATGCAGGCCTCATGGATGCCAGCCCGTTTTGTTGTTGTCTCACTCCTGGAAGTCCTCCAGGCCGGTACAGACACCACCTGTCCCCTCACTCCACTCCTACTTCCATTGTTTACTTGCTGCCAGAATCCCTGGTTCCGTTTTGCTCATCAGCCTAACAGTAAGGTCATGTTGTCCTCTTGATCTGCAAGAGGCACCTCCATAGGTGGCCTCCAAAGCTTTCACCTCCTCTGAGAACTACCCGATGGGAATTTTGAAGATTCTAGAGCCCCGAGGAGCCATGAAGACTTCCTGGGGGATCGGATGTGTATTTACAGAGTTGGCTGTTAATCAGGGGCCCTAGACCCTGTGGGTGTCCAACTGAACCCTAAGAATGGATAATAGGATTATGGTATATCATCTATGTATTATGAACTATTGAAATAATTTATGAATATGTAGGTGATGTTCAAATTATGTGAAGTGAAAAATCTCAGGGTAAAAATGTATATTCTGGAGTGGGCATTTGGCACAGTTAAGATGCCACTTGGGACACCCACATCTCTATCCTAGTGCCTGATTCAAGTCCAGCTTCCTGCTAATGCACACCCTAGGAGGCAGCAGGTGGCTCAAGTACTTGGGTCCCTGTGGCACATGTGGGAGACCCAGACTGTTGAATTGTGGACTCCTGGCTTCTGCCTGCCCCAGTCATGATGTTTCAGGCATGCATTTGGGGAGTAAACCAAACGAGATCTCTCTGTGTGTCTCTGTTCATCTGTCTTTCTCTGCGCTTCAAATAAATGAAACAAATTTTAAACATTTTTATATGCATTCTGATCAAAACTATGTGAAAATATTTTTGTGACAGAAAACTGAACAAGATTATACAGCAGATTTTATTTGTTTTTTAAATCTTGGACCCATTGTTGTGGAACAACCGGTTAAACTGCTACTGGTGACACCGGTGTCCCATATGGCATTCCATATGGGCGCCAGTTTGACACCCAGCTGCTCCACTTCTGATCCAGCTCCCTGCTAATGCACTTGGGAAAGCAGCAGAAGATGGCCCAAGTACTTGGGACCTTGCCAGCCATGTTAGAGACCAGGGTGGAGTTTCTAGCTCCTGGCTTCAGCCTGGCCCAACCCTGGCTGTTGCAGCCATTTGGGTAGCAAACCAACAGATCTCTCTCTCTTTCTCTCTGTCTCATTCTCTTCCTCTCTATCTCTGATGCTCTGCCTTTCAAATAAATTAGATTTTAAAAAAAATCTTTAAATCTTCTATTTCCCAAACTTTTGTGATGGTGTTATGTTCTTTTATTAAAATTTAAAACAAAGCAGCAAAAAATGTAAAAGATAAATATAGCTATGTGGAAACAATACTCTTCTGGATACACAGAATTGATTTTTCTTCCATTTTTTAAAACTAGATTAACAGGTTGGGCTCTGTGTATGAGAATCGAAGTGGAATATCCTGTCAACTTGTGACATGTTCAGCAGATTGGTATGTCCCATTTCAAACACTTCCTAAAATGTTTTCATACAATGTGTTTTTTTTTTCAATTAGATTCTCCTAAAATTAATGTCTTCTTCTGCCCTTTAAATAATCTTTATTATAGCAATTAAATCCAATATAACTAAAGAACAGAATGTTATAAATTGTTACTAGTTTATCTTTTTATAGAGAGAAACAAGTTATTAAAAAAATGAGAATTAGCTAGGCTTTCATGGCTGATAATATTGCGAAGAATTATCCATAGCTTTTCTGCTTCCTCATATTCCCATATTTGTAAATTTGCAAGCTGTGTTATTTCATTCAGTTATATCTCGTAATTATGAAGATTATAACGTTTAACTGGGAAAGCATATTTTAAAAAGTAGAAGCCTTTTTACATTTTTATTGTCTATTCATACTTTTTATTATTTTTTAAAAATTCATTTATTTGAAAGGCCGAGAGATAGAGAGAGATCTCCCATAAATTTGTTTACCCTCCAAATGTCCACGATAACCCTGACTGGGCCAGACTGAAGCCAAGGGTCACAGACTCAACCCATGTCTCCCATATGGGTGGCAAGGATCAAGTACTTGAGCCATCAGTTGCTGCTTTCCAGGGTCTACATTAGCAGGAAGCTGGATCCAGAGCAGAGACAGGAATCAATCCAGGCACTCTGATACGGGACGTGGGCGTCTCTAATGGCAATTTGACCTGCTGTGCCAGAGGCCTGTTCCTTTTATTGTATATTTTCAAAAAGCATTTTTATGAACAATTCAGTAAGTATGTTGCAAAATAATTACTTAGATAAAATTATTCCAATGTATAGAACTTTGAATTCATAAGTAGAGCATATGAAGAGAAATATAAGGGGTCTTCGTAAAATTCATAAAAATGCCTACTATGAAAAAACAATGGATGGAGTACAAAAAAAATTGCACCAAAATAAAATTGTCTTTTAGTTCTGTTTTCCATGAACTTTTTGAAGTATAATTCTCCAAAATATAAAATGTCAAATAATCCTGATTCATAAAAATTCTGGTTTCAGAGACATTCAAATATTGCCTTGGTCACATTGTTAATGTGTAACAGTGCTAATGGTAGTCCTGAGGTTATACCTCATATCTGTGCTTGATAAAAAAAAAAAAAAGTAAACTATAAACTTTTTCTTGTAGCACAATATGTTTTTGGGATATTAGACCACAGAAAAGTTTAACCCCCCAACAAACAGAGAAAAAGAAAGAAGAAACTATTGAAATTCCCTTTGATGTACCTTCTACTTTTTTGCATTTAGATCTCTCTTGGAAACCCCTCACTAAGGTAAGTCAAATGGGATTTAGTTTGTCACATTTGCTTACATACACAGTATAATTTGCATGTACCGTCATTATTATACATACTCTCTAAAAATAGAGCAGCTTACATTAATCTAGGGCCCAACAATCCATGTAGTCATTTAACCAATAAGTTCCTTGATTGTGAATTATTTTGCTTGCTTAGACCAAGACAGAAATTAAAATCTTGTGAACTTAAGAAAGATATTTCTTGTACAAGCAAGGTGCAACTTACAAATGGTTGGTACAGAAATGATTCAGTTGCATGTCAGTTGCTCAAGTTAGTTCAGAAAAGCTAATTTTCCCCCAGTAGTAACCAAAATTCTGTATATTTTGCATATCAATAGCAGGAATAGATTGTTGTAACAATCACGACCGAACAACTGAAAACAAATTAAATAAGAAGTAATTTGTGTTTCCCTTGAATGGGAGAGCTTGAAGAAAAGCAAATTTGAGGAAATGGATGGGATGTGTATGGAAGTGTGAATGAGTTTCTGACTTTTTTTTAAGATGTATTCATTTATTGATTTATTTGAAAGAGTTAGAGAGAAAGAGAGAGAAACACAGAGAGATAATGAGAGAGAAAGATTTTCCATCTATTGGCTCACTTCCCAGATGGGCGCAATGGCTAATGCTGAGCCAGGCCAAAGCCAGGAGCCAGGATCTTCATTCAGGTCTCCCACATGGGTGGCAGGGACCCAAACACTTGGGCCATCCTCCGCTGCTTCCCAGGCACATAAGCAAGGAGCTGGATTGGAAGTGGGACAGCTGGGACTCAAATTGGTGCCCATATGGGATGCTGGTGCTGCAGGCTGCATTTTGACCTACGATGCCACAATGCTGGCCTTGGTGTCTGACTGTGACTCCCATCTTTAGAATGTCTAATTTTAATTCCAAACCTAATAGTTTTCTTTGATTTGTGAGTGCCATGAGAATTACATTATAGTGTACTTGCTCCCAGTGCAAGAGAGAGCTTGGAGGAATGGAGACTAGTCCCAGAATAACTGGGCAAGGATTGGAAGGAGAAGGTTAGATATGTCCTGGGTGGGGGTTACTGAGCTCAGAGTTGTCACAACGGAAAACAAATAAGCAAGAAGTCAGTAGCATGTGGACAAACATCTGGAAGGAGCAAAAGGGGAAGGGAGCCATGAGTGGAAAATGCAAAGTGTGACCACCAGGGTCACTTCCAGACTTCAGGTTCTCTGTGTCCCTAAGGATACTGAAAGCTGACCAAGCAAATGCCAGGTCCACGCACAACTCCCCAAAGTTTCATGAACAGAAACGGGAGGACAAGTCATTGTTTCATGTCAGAACGAACATGGAGGTATCAGGGAATAGAACACAAGACATTGTCAGAGTGAAGACAACATATAGATTTGGAAATGTGCCCCCTAGACAAACTTCCTTCTGTAGCAAGGTTTTAGAAATGCGGCTTAGGCACTTCCTATGGGAAATAGCAGCTAGAAATCTGAGTGAGAAAGGAGAAGGGGGAAGGACAGGGAGATGAGTTTCCCTCAATCTGGGGGCAGGAGGGATAGGGAAGAATAAATGACTCAAGGATAATTTACAAATATATGGAAATAATCTTTGTTGTATGTTCCCTAAAAGTTAAGGCTGTCTAAGGGTGAAACAAGTTTAGACCACTGCCCAACCAAGATAAGCCTGAACGAAGACCATCTTCTTTACAAAACACAAGGTAACTTCCTTTGCTTGTTATACAGGTAATTTATTGAGTGCCAGTGGCATATATCTGAGATGAGTTATGGTAGTATAATATGTAAAAAGATATGAAAAAATCAACTCTGTGGCCCAACACATTAAAACTGCCTAGACGCCCAAAAATATTGGACAGAATTCAGTCCAATTTGGGTTCAAAGGCTTCTATTGAGCACGTGTATGTAAATTTGGAAACTCATTCCATGACAAGAGTGAGTGAAGCCAACCTAATGAATAAGTGTGTGCCCAAGAACAATTCTGTAGAGTGGAACATGTGTGAAGTTGAGCCAGATCAGTTATGAAGTTCCAAGAAACAAATTACCCTTCTCAACCAGAATATAATTTTTTAAATTAATGTTTATACAACACTGTGATAAAACTGAGTAAAGAAAGAAAATTGCCTTTTAAATGTCTCAACCCACACAGCTTTGTGGAAATAATTAAAGGGTGTACATAAAAGCTGCCAAAACCATGGACACCTAGGTGTGCTTGAGTATCACACCCGGAGAGCCGTGCATAATGAAAAAGTACAAGAATAACTAGCAATTGAAGTATTTTCCAACACTTGCCTTACCAAAAGGGTTTCCATTTATACATTTTTCAATGTTCAGTTAAATGATAGAACAAATAAAAAATATTATATGCCTAATACTCAGCTTAAACAAAATTTCGCTTCAGAGACATGTGTTTTATTCACTTAACCCAAAACCTCATGCTATAAAAAAATGAAACCACTAAATTTTTATAGATGTTTTCAAAGCAATACTAAGGCATTCCATGCTTTGTATTTATTTGAGTCTGCTTTATTTGGGAAGGAATCCAGGCTGAGCCACCTCCTTGTCCTCTTGTATTTCAGTATTGGCTATAATTTAGTGAATGCCAGCCGTAGACTAGGTACTGTGCTAACAATGCACGTGCTTTCATTTATTGAACAGATATTTATGAGATGTTTGTTTTTTACTAGGCCCTGGGAGTACAATGGTGAATAAAAACAGACCGTCACAACCATCTACAAGATGGGACTTTGCATTATCATTTTATAGTTAGGGAAACCAAGGCTGAGAGAGGTTAACTTAACTTGTAAGAAGATTACTTGTAATAAAATCCTAGTCCTAAAACAATCCAGTGAAAAAACGTGGCCATGAGGCTGTGACTACTTTTATCCAGTTTATAGTAAGGATATTTTTTTACCTCTTTTTTTTTTTTTTTTTTTTTTTACAGGCAGAGTGGACAGTAGAGGGAGACAGAGAGAAAGGTCTTCCTTTTGCCGTTGGTTCACCCTCCAATGGCCGCCGCGGCTGGCGTGCTGCAGCCGGCACACCGCGCTGATCCGATGGCAGGAGCCAGGTGCTTATCCTGGTCTCCCATGGGGTGCAGGGCCCAAGAACTTGGGCCATCCTCCACTGCACTCCCTGGCCATAGCAGAGAGCTGGCCTGGAAGAGGGGCAACCGGGACAGGATCGGTGCCCCGACCGGGACTAGAACCTGGTGTGCCGGCGCCGCAAGGCAGAGGATTAGCCTACTGAGCCGCGGCGCCAGCCTTTTTACCTCTTTTAAAGTGCATAGGGACTTCATTCATTTTTAACTACTTAATAGAGCTTTAATTGGCATGCCATAAACTGCACAGTGTTAAAGTATTTAATTTGATTTGTTTTGACATGGGTGCACACTCACAAAACCATCACCCTAATCAAGATAATGACTGTATCTGCCAGTCCTAAAAGTTTGCTCATAGAGGGATTCTGTTTGTGATCCCTCCCTCACTGCCAGGTTACCACTAACCTACTTTCTGTCACTATATATTAGTTTGCATTTTCTAGAATTTTATATAAATCACAGAACATATGCTCTTTTGGGGGCCTGGCTTCTTTTATTCCACATAATTACTTTGGGATTTTACCCACGTTCTCTCATTCCTTTTTATTGCAAAGTAGAATTCTGTTGTATGAGTACACCACAGTTCTTTGTCCATTCACCTGGGGATGGACATTAGATTGTTTTCAGCTCAAGGCAATTTACTAATAAAGCTGCCATGAATATTTATGTACAAGTCTTTGTATGGACATACACTTTCATTTGTCTTGGGTAAATCCCTAGGAACAGAATGGTTGGAGCATATGGTGAGCGTTTGTTTAACTTTGAGAGAAACTGCCACAGTGTTTTCCATTGTAGTTTTGCCATTTCCCATTCCCACCAGCGGTATATGGAAGTTTCTTCATATCCTCACCAATAATTGATAGTTATTCTTTATAATTTAACCATTCTAAACATATATGGTGATAGCTCATCTATATTTACTTAATGACTAAAGATGTTGAGTGTATCTTCATGTGTTTATCTACCTCCTGTATATCATCTTTGGGGAAGTATATGTTCAGATCTTTTTTCTCATTTTTTAATTGGGTCATTCATTTTTTATTACTGACTTATGAAAATTCTTAATATATTTTAGAGACTACTCTTTTATCAGAGAGATGATTTGCAAATATTTCCTCCTTGTTTGTAGTTTATTGTCTCATTCTCTTTGTCTTGAAATTAGAAGTTCTTACTTTTGAGGAAACCTAATTTATCAATTTGTTCTTTAGTGGATCATGATTTTCATGATAAATTTAAGAAATCTTTGCCTAACTCAAGATGATAAACATTTTTCCTAAGTTTTTTCCAAGGAGTTTTATAGTTTTATATTTAGACCTATGATCCCTTTTGAGTCAAATCTTGTTTGACACAAATTATGAATCAGTTATTTTTTGTTACATACACACACCATTTGTTGAAAACAATATCTTTTTCTACACTATTTGCTTTGTACGTTTGTTTAAAAAAAAAAACTGTCCATGTATATGTGAGTCTGTTTTTGAACTTTCTATTCTGTTCCATTGATCTGTCATCATACCAATCGCACACTAACCTGATTACTGATGCCTTGTAAGTAGTCTGAAATCAGCTAGCTGCTCGCAGGCCTCAGCTTCTCCTCATTCACTGACTACACACCTGCCCGCTTCACTGACCTGACTCTCATCCCTAAAGGCAGTCACTGTAGGCGTGTGCTCTCCTCCTCTGAGAACGGCTGGCTTTCAGGAATCTGAGATCAAATGTACACACTGCCAGCTAGCTGTCTATTCTGGGTAGACCTGTTAACTAGGATGCACTGGTGAGCTTCTTGATCACATTGTGCTGATTGATCCTATCCTGGTCTCCTTCCAGGGTGGCAATTCCACTCCCATTCTTAGAGGCAGTGCCTCGTACTCTGTCGCCATCTAGTGGCCAGGAACAAGTCACCCTTTGCCTGCCAATTTAGATCTATAATAGATCAGTGCCCTTCTTAATCACTTTAAGAAATTCTCTACTGTCTTTATTCTGATGAGGAAGACTTTGCTCCAAAATCGCTTTGGAATTCCAACTTGGAATACCTTTCAGAAAGTTCTATGCATTCTTTAAAATAGTGTGGCATAGTGGGTAAGAGTATGGAGTCTCCAGTTGACGGTCTGAGTTTAAATTCCAAAGCTGCAATTTATTAGTTGAGCAGGTCAAATTACTCTATCTCTGTGCCTTACTTGTTTAAAACATCTGTTTGAAATAGAGTGAGGACAGTAAGCAGAGTAAATAATAAAATTAGCTTCCTCACCGGGTAATGTAAAATGAAATGAGTTGGTACACATGAAGTCAAAGAGCAGCACCAGGGGTAACACACTAGATGTTAACCACCGCCTGTGGGACGTTGAGCAAATTGCTTAATCTCTCTGGGCCTCGATTTATTCATCCTTGAAGGAGGATTAATGTATAACTGCCTTGGAACTTACTCTGAGGATTAGCACCCAGCTTGTAATAAGCATTCAGTAATGTTCGTTGATGTCATTATTGCTGTCTCTGCTGATGACACATCCATGACCTAGGGGGATAACCTTGAATTTACTGAATGTCCAGAATTATTGCAGTCAAGTCTGAGTCAGTGTGGTTGATGATGACATTTTTCTCTGAAACTGTCCTATATATATGATTGATTGATTTGAAAGGCAGAGTTATAGAAAAGGAAGAGGGAGAGAGAGAGAAAAGGAGAAAGAGAGATCTTCTATCTGCTTCTTGACTCCCAAACGGCCACAACAGCTAGGGTTGGGCCAGGCCAAAGCTGGAACTTGGAGCTTCATCCATCCGGGTCTCCCACACAGGTGGCAGGGGTCCATGCACTTGGGCCATCTTCTGCAGCTTTCCCCAGTGCATTAGCAGGAAGCGAAACTGTCGTGAGTTGAACCAGTGCTTAGAAGAGATTCAGGCATTGCAGGAGGAGACTTGACCTGCTGCACCACGACACTGGTACCCAAACTTATCCTTCCACAGTGAACATTTTTGAGTACAAATTCCCAGTGTACATTTGTTTATAAGTTATTTGCATGTTCTACTCTGCTATTATGTTTATGTACATTGTTTTAAAAGAGAAAATCAAGGGCAGGCATTTCACCTAGCAGTTAAGATGCTCAGGTCCCACATCAGAATGCCTGGGTTTGAATCCCAGCTCCAACTCCTCACTCCAGCTTCCTACTAATGTAGCTTCCTACTAATGTAGCTCATCAGTGGTGATGGCTCAAGTACTTGGATTTGTGGCACTAATGTGGGAGACCCACACTCAGGTCTTGGCTGCCAGCTTTGGCCCTGAACGCAGCCCAGCTGTTGCAGGCATTTGGGGAATGAACCAGTTCCTTTAAATACCTTTGTTTGGCTTATTTTGACCCTTGTTTTTCATGTCTTACCTAGTGGGAAAAGAGAACTCTCAAAACATATAGCTTCCCCAAAAAGGTGGCATTGACTGTACCAACTAAGTCATGATAATCTAAATTTATGCTAAATCTAAAATTATGCTGAAGTTTTTTTGAAAGATAATATATATTTTTTACTATAGCTGGAGTTTTCATTCGCATTTTAGTTTTTGTATATATGTTGCTTGGATTTTGTGGATTTTTTTTGTTTTGTTTTCTTCTGTGCAGAATAACCCAGAGGACATACTGAGGAGGTGTGGTGAGGAGATTTTTTTTATTTCTTGAGATTTATTTATTTATTTGAGAGGCAGAATTACAGAGAGAGGGAGAGAAAGAGAGGTTTTCCATCCACTGGTTCACTCCCCAAATGACTGCACCAGCCAGCACTGGGTCGATCCAAAGCAAGGAGCGGGGAGCTTCCTCCAGGTCTCCCACATGGGTGCACTTGGTCCAGCCTCCACTACCTTCCCAGGCCATTAGCAGAGAGCAGGATAGGAAGAGGAGCAGCGGGAATATGAATCAGCACCCATATAGAATACAGGTGCCACAAGCAGAGGTTTAACCTACTACCCCACAGCGTCAGCCCCATCAGGATGTTTTTGTGAACATAATTTCTCCCCCATCTCTTCCAGAAATGTAATATCATATTTTTGAAAAGCTAATAAGTGACTTGAGAAAATGCTCAAGACATTTCTTTAGGAAAACACAAGAGGGACCAGTGTGATAGAGCAGCGGGTTAAGGCCCTGGTCTGCAGCACCGGCATCCCATATGGGAACCAGTTCGAATCCCAGCTGCTCTGCTTCCGATCCAGCTCTCTGCTATGGCCTGGGAAAGCAATGGAGGATGGCCCAGGTCCTTGGGCCCCTACACCTGTGTAGGAGACCCAGAGGGGGCTCCTGGCTCCTGGCTTCAGATCAGCTCAGCTCTGGTCATTGTGGCCATTTGGAGAGTGAACCAGTGGATGGAATACCTCTCTCCCTCTCTGGCTCTGCCTCTCTCTGTAACTCTATCTTTCAAGTAAATTAAATAAATCTTAGATAGAGAGAAAGAGAGAGAACACTAGAGCAGGATACAACTCTAAAAGAGAATATGTTCCAATTTTTTAAAATATATCTATTCACAGAAAAGTCACTAGAGGAAATATGCTAATATGTTAATAATGGCTATCCCTAGGGGCAAGGTGATATGTGACTTTAGTTCTTTTACTCATCTGGTTCTTTATTTTTCAAAGCTTTGGTAAAGAATAATTATTAATTTTAGATCATAGAAAAACTTGTTTTAAAACAAAGGAACATCAAATACTTTTAAGAAGAAACAAGTTCCAGAAATGTCTGTATGTATCAGTATTGCTGGGGATAAACTTTGTTTTATACCCTTGTCAAGAATGGTTAAGAATGTTATACTACTCTAGTTTTAATGATCTGTGATTACTTTAAAATCTGTGTATGGGTGAAGTGGTCATTTTTCCATTCAATTATTGTTTATAGCCATTGTCTTTATTCCCACAAAACTAGGGTTTTGCTTTTTTACTTGTTAAGCTTCTTATTCAGTGAAGTAGTAAACCTTTTTACCATAATGTAAACTTAAACTATGTTATCTCAAAAACTAAAAAAAAAAAAAAAAAAAGGAGAGAGAAAGAAAGAGAGAAGTAAGGAAGGTTGAGAGAAGGAGGAATAATATTGTGTTCTTAGAATTGTAATTATAAGTCACATTGAATCTATTAGAAACTTAAAAATTAAAATGAGTTTCTGATGACGATGGTACTGCAGCCCCAGAGAAGCTGTGCTCTGACACTTCTTGCATTTGTGAGTGTAGTTGTAGCTGATGGAGTCCAGGCCTTGATTTTTGGGGTTGAAAAGAGAAAGCCACTGCTAAACTAGAGGTCTAAAAATGGTAGAACGTAAGCCTGCCACCTTGGGATGGGAACGGGGCAGACGTGTGTAGCAGGGGGTGGAAAATGTTAAATATCTATGTTTTAAAACATCTTTCACTGCAAATATGTGCTCCCTCTATTCTTACTCTTCTGAAAGACAAAATGTTAATCCAAAGCAAAGCAGTGAAGGCAGGAGAAATGAATCCATACCATAATCTGGAAGCTGGGATGGCCAATTACCTCAAACCAATAGATGAGTTCTGCACAAAGTTCTTTGTAGGAACAGAAGTAAGTTGGAAATTCAAAATTCATTCTTATTTCCCTGAAATATATGACTATAACATTGTATGTGTTTGCTCTATGAAGGCTTAGCATATCTTTACCAAATGCTTATTTGTATTTAAACATTGTTTAAAAATTGATTTATTTATGTATTTGAAAACATTACAGAGAGAGTGAGCGAGAAAGAGAAAGAGAGAGAGATCTCATCCACTGGTTCACTCCCCAGAAGGCCGCGGTGGTCAGGGCTGGGCCTGTCTGAAACCAGGAGCCAGGAGCTTCGTCAGCGTGGGTGGCAGGGACCCAAGCACTTGGACCATCTTTCCCAGGCCATTAGCAGGGAGCTGGATGGGAAGTGGGGCAGCTGGAATGTGAAACCAGCACCCATATGGGATGTCAGCATCACAGGTGGCAACTTGACTTGCTACACCACAATGCTGATCCCTGCATTTAGAATTTTTAAACTTGATGCTCATAGATTCACATTCAAAATGTTCCTGAATATGTGGGGAAAATCTATCAAAGTATGAGCCCTTTTATTAATAATTATTGGTCAATTTACAAATAGTCAGTAAATACTTTCAATGTATGGGGAAAAAAAACACTCCAGGTACTAGAGATATACTAAGATAATGTATGGTTTTGTTAGGCTAGCACAATCTAGAAGGAAAGACAGTGAAAGACTCCCTCAAAAGATAAAGAACAGATGGATATTATAATGATAAAGGCTGCCATTTTCAGCACCTACTAAAAAAAAATTAACCAAGATGAGCTCACATTTTATTGGATATTTTGTGTCCCCTCCTCCGTGTCCCCTTCACTCCTCTGCTCATGCGCTCTTCTCTGCACGAGTTTCTCTTCGCCCCAAGGAAGAGCATTAGCGTTAGGAGAGCACCTGGGGGTGGCCTTGTGTAGGTCACTTAACTCTGCTGTGTCTCAGTTCTTTCTGTGAGATGGCAGCGTGGGGCTACCTGTTCCCTAAAGCTCTCCCCTGCTGTGGTTCACTGGTCCCCTTTGTGGGCTGTTTCTTCCACTCTGCTCCCTCGGCCTTCCCCTCTCCCTAAAATGGCCTCAAGGTAAAACCAGAGTATCTATGATGTGTTACTTTATTTGAATTGAACTTTATGTCCCCTTGTTCCCTGTCTTCAGCTTTAACAGGTAATTGCTACCATATTATGCATTCACATTGCCTCTTTCTCTCTTATCCCACAAACCTTCATTAAGTGCTGCCTTTGTAACACTTTCTTCTTTGTGAGAAGAAATCACATGATAAGACAGACCTGATCCCTCCCCTCTAGGACCCACAGCAGAAACTCTGAAAACCCAGAAGATAGGACTCTGAGACATAGAGTTGTCTACCCAACTGCCCATGTTCTGCACTTCACTCTGTAGATAGAAACTCAGCAAACTCATTTTTGGCTCATTATAAAATTAAATAATCATTTGAGCCTCTCACCAACTGTGTCATATGATCACTTAATTAAATTGAGTTGTTTGGGTTACAAAGCCAATGGGTCCCAGCACAGGAAGGCTAGGACTTTTCTCTGAAGCTGTCATTATACTCACCAAGAACTCCTGTTTTCAGGAAGGTGAAGTGATATACACAGATTGGAAAATGGAGAGAGACCCTGAAACTGGCCGATTGACGAGTAAGTTTTGTGGATTGTTCTGTTGTTAATACAATCTTCCTTTTTAATTGAAACTATCTGAAGCTATCTGAAGGAACTGTGAAAAAATCTGAGGAAGACTGGCTTTGCTGATTGGAAGGAGGGCATGTAGGATTATGACAAACAAATTTATTACTCTTCATGAGACCCTTAAGTATCACAGTTGTCACCTGGGAGCTTGCTAGGAATACGCATAGGACTCTTGGGTCCTACCCCATGTCTACAGAATATGAGTCTGCATTTTAATAAGATTTATTAACTGGTGACTTGTTTTCACATCAAAGTTTGAGGAGCAAGGACCTATATGATACTTTCAATGGCTGAAACTCTTAAATAATTTAATTTTAAAATAGCATACTGATTCAATAATTCAACATGTTGTGGAAAACCCACTCACTGTGAAGTGATAGGCTAAAGTTCTGGGATCTTGAAAATCCCAGAAGAACATGAGGGAAGTGATTACAGAATCTTGCTTTGGGGCTAGGGCAGCTGATGTCCTTGTGTATCCTGGACCCTGAGCAGAGGTATGTAGGTTACACACAAAAGTACAGGCACCCCAGTAAGCAAGGCTCCTTGTCCTTAGTGGGCTCAGAGCATTGGCATCCATCACAATTACAACTATTTATTTTAAAACTTTAAACTTTAACATGGCATAAAAATATATTTGAGCTACATTTCAAAGTTCCTGAGACTGCAAGGCAGACAAAGGCTTGGAAGAATGTGCCAGAACACCTAGTACAGAAGCTATGTGAGGAGCAGCTGGGCTTAGTATGCACAGAGGGATCTGGAGGTTGGGCCCATGGAGATCTGAGACTGTCAGAGTGACTGTCAGTGACTGTCAGGGCCACAGCCTATATGGGACAGTTGTTAGGGTTCAGGTCCTCACCTCAGGCCTCACTCCTTTTACTCCGACCATCTGGATCAAGAGAACAGAGCCTGCCTTGGGTTTGGGAAGGCTGTTTTGTCAGCCATGCCTCCAGGGTAGCCATTTTAATCTTGGAGCAAAAGGACTTTTGCTTCTCTTCTATAGTCTCCCCTAACCAGAACCCCAGATGTGTGTTGTTGATAATCATAGAGTATCAAGAGATGGTTAGATGGGACCTAAGGATGGGAGAATCAGGTGCACACAGAACGGAGACTGATTTATCATTTTCTACTCATTCTGATGCCATGATTTAAAACTGAACTCTAGATATTCCATATAATGAATTGCATTCAACTCTTCTGTGCTTATTTGTGTATCTATGTAGTCAATAATCTGTGGTTAATTGTGCACATGGTAAATGCCAGGCACTATGTAACACCACAGGGGCCTTCGCCACACCTTTGAGACACAAGGTGCGGGCCTGGTGCTGTGAGTTCCTTATGCACAGGAAGACACTGATTCCTCCTGGCCTCAGGAATTTTATTGGGACCCTGCTTCCTCTTAGAGCAATTTGCTGAACTTCCTTTGAGAAGACCCCTGGCAAGTAAGCTTAGGCATTTATTTTAAATTAATTTTATTCCACTTAGAAAATAACTGTTAGGAAAAGAAGCATGGAACAGAGAAGAGACAGAATAAGAACTTACAGCCAGACCGAATTTATTCAGAGGAAATAATCCACAGAGATGACCTGCTGTCTTGCTCACAGACTGAACAGGTGGCAGAGGCCCAGGCCCCAGCAGGCTGGGCCTTTTCTATATCTTAGGTGGACTAGGGGTGGGGTGGGGGGCAGTAGGTGAGCTCAGAGGTGAGCTTCTCCATACTGGGCTTTCAAGTCTGGCCCATTGGCTTCCGAATCCCAGGAAGGAATGCAGGAGGTGGGTTCGGGAACAATACAGAGTGTGAGATGGAACTGATCTTTTCAAAGAGGGCAGGTGTAACAAGAAACCTAAAATGGCTGAGGCTTAAATCCTTTTTCCATCAATAATCAATAAACATAGAATCCAAGCTTTATGTTTGAACCTCCCTGTTGTTCTTTCTTACTTTCATTATCATATCGTTATTGAGAACCTACTATGTGCCAGGCAGTAGAGACTTAAAGGTGACTAGGATACTATTCTTCCCCATAGAAATTCTGTGATGTGTTATAGAAGTCAGACAAATGGTGGCATTACAGTCTCACTAGTGTTATGGGGATGAACACAGAGGCATGGGAGCACAGGAGGACTCTCTCTCTAGGACTATTAACAAAAGGTCCCACTGATGGAGGGATATGGTAGAGCTGGGCTTTAAGAGTGAATGGGAGTTTTCCAGATGAAGAAGATGGGTAAAGACATTCCAGGTGGAAAGTGCAAGAACTTAGAAGCCTAAAAGAACAGGGGACAATTAAGAAACAGGGAGATCTAGTAGCCAAGCAGCAGGGGAGGTGACTGGAAGCCCAATTGTTTCCAGATGGTAAAGAGCCTGGAGGGCTCTACCACGAGCTTTGGGCAGTTGGAAAACCACCCTGGCAGGTGAGCTGGGGCAGGAGTCAATTGTTGGTAGGACTCATCATAGAAGCAGGAGGACCAGCTGCAACAGCTCAGATGTGAGATGGCAAGGACTGAAGCACAAGCAGTGGCCACGGGGATGTGAGCAGCAGAAATGCAAGGGAGAAGGAGACTTAGGGGTCAACGTGCCAGGCCTTGCAGCCAACAGGATGTAGGCAGTCAGGAAGAAGAGGAGCTGCTTTTAATTTCTTGGCATCTAGCTCATTCCCAAAAAAGATGGAAATTGCTTTAACCACTGACTCTAAAGGATTATAAGACTTTAAATCTTCAATCAAGTATTTTGTAACAGAGAAAGATGAATAACATTGTTATTCCCATTGAATACAGGTTTGGAAATGGGGAAGTCACCATGTAGCTGCTCTGAACTGTAAACTGTGTGTCTTGCTTGCAGTCGGTGAACTTGCAGTGTATTCACTGTGTGCTCCCAGCCCAGCGGCTTTCATAAACACCAGGGAGGTGGCCTGAATAAAGGGGAGGCAATCACTGGGACTTGCCCCTTTGGTCTACTTGGACCCCATGCTCTCATCTCAAATACACAACCAGGCAGGAAGGATTTCCTCTTGTAAGAAGAAACTTCTGAAAGATAGATTACCCTCACTGAGATGTGTGTGATAAAAACGCCAAAACACACATTTCCAGATGGTCTGAAGGGCAAGTCAAGAAAGAAGATTCTGGACGACGACAGTTGGCACAATCGTGTCATGGAATCTTCTCTCAATCACCAAATCGGCACACATCACGTGCCAGGCACTCTTCCGAGTACTACGGATGAACTCAGGGAGTCCTCACCGCAGCCCTAGTGGGTAGCATCGCCAGCACTGGAACCCAGGCTTCTCACCCATTACTCTACTAAACCCCTACTAGATAATGACTTTGGAAAACTTTATTTTTTCATGTTTATTGTAACTTTCTTCAATAACTTGGCTCAGAGGCTTTGACACTCCATTGAATAACTCAAGGCTGCTCCATTCATTGCTGAATGGCACTCCTTTGAAGGAACACAAGGAAGAAAAAGCTTTGATGGGTTGAAAAAAAAAAAAAAACACATTGTCAATGTTGCTCTCACCCGGTTACCATGGCAGTTCTCAGAGGCCTTCTGGATGCCTGGATAGCCCTGCTCACCACAGGCAGGCAGTGTCCACAGAAGCAACCAAAGACAAACCCCAGGCTCTGAGAAACAGGAGCAGCAGCAAGACAAACACATCAGGTTTGCAGCCGTCCCGCACCTTACCAGGAATTCCCTAGATCACTTCAAGACAGCCTGACAAGTATGCCCCTTGTTCTCTTCAAAACGGGGACTTTGGTTGGTGGGAAATTGATCTGTGAAAAAAAATCCAGAGCTGTTAACATTTAAAT
Source organism: Lepus europaeus (assembly GCF_033115175.1). Classification (NCBI taxonomy): domain Eukaryota; kingdom Metazoa; phylum Chordata; class Mammalia; order Lagomorpha; family Leporidae; genus Lepus; species Lepus europaeus. The sequence goes on from NC_084831.1 coordinate 78,557,146, forward strand.
TTTTCAATAATTTAATTTTACTTTAGACCTTTTTTTCCAAATAGTTTTTTAAGTGTGGTAGACTACACATAGGCATAAAACTCCACATCCTCACCATGCTTAAGTGTGCAGATCAGTAGTGTTAACATACAGTCCCATGGTTATGCAGCCAATCTCCAGAACTCTTCATCTTGCAAAGCCACGACTCCACCCCCTTATACACTAGCTTCCCATCTCCCCATTCCCCCAGCCTCTGCCAACCACCATTCTTTGTGTCTCTCTGATTTTGTCTACTCCAGGTACTTCATGGAAATGAAATCATATGCTGTAGTATGCATCAGAATTCTCTTCCTTTTTAAGGTTGAACAATGTTCCATTGTATGTTTGTGTCATATCTTTGTTTATCCGCACATCCATCGATGGACGCTTGGGTTGCGTCCCCCTGTGGGCTATTGGGAAGAGTGCCGCTTGAACACGGGTGGACAAATTATCTGTTTGAAATCCTATTTTGAAAGCTTCTTACCAGATCCAGTAGGTCTTTTTCTGCTCCATGTCCCATCAGTGTTCTGAGGGAGGGCGTGGCGGTGACTCAATGCAGAGTAAGCTGGTGGTTTTAGTTTAAAGTTACTGGACGTTGTGGCTTGGCCTCCACAGGCATCTGTTTCTATGGCCGTTGCTGGGGCTTGTGGCCGTGGGCAGTCTGGAATGAGGAGCATCCAGCTCTGCAGCCAGGCCTGGGGGAGAAGAGACCCAAGCAGAATCCTCATCTTCAGAGGAGCTATTGCTAAGCCTTCAGTCTAAATTATGATGTCCCCTGTTAGGCTTCATTGTAATGGTTTTTATTTATTTATTTGAATGAGTTATAGGGAGAGATAGGGAGAGAGAAGATCTTCCATCTGCTGGTCCACTCCCCAGATGGCCGCAATGACCAGGGCTGGGCCAGGCAGAAGCCAGGAGCCAGGAGCTTCATCTGGATCTCCCATGTGGGTAGCAGGGGCCAAAGCACTTGGGCCATCTTCTGCTGCTTACCCAGGATATTAGCAGAGAGCTGGGTGGGAAAGGGAGCAGTTGGGACACAAACCAGTGCCCATAGTGGATGCCGGCGTCGCAGGCGATGGACTTTACCCGCTACACCACAGCACCTGCCCCTCTTATAATGGTTTTACCTTCACAACACTTCTCATAGGTTTTTAATTGTGTACCTTGGGATTTGTTTACTGGGACTCTTTCTCACTGGACTGCAAACTTCACAAAGGCAGGATCGTGTATGTTTACTAATTATCACTCACCCAGCCACCCATCTCATACCAGCCAGTGGGTAAGATGGCAGGGTCCCAAGGTGTGCTCATAGATCCAGGGGACCCCAAGGCTTCCAGGGGGCAGATGGGGTCAAAGGACTTTCAATAATGGTAATGTGCGATTTACCTTTGTGAAGTGTTGACATTTGCATCAGAATTGTATAAAAAAAAAAAAAAACTAAACAATGGGGGCAAAAGTGCTGGTGCCTTGACATAAATGGCACCAAACTGGTCATTATGTTCCTCACTCCTACGCTTTGCAAGGGCCAATTTCTCTTTGGAATGTCCTGGATACAGCAGTGCAAGATTATTATTATGTAATGGGTTTATTATTATCTTAAATGAGTTAATAATATTAGCTTGTAACCACACTTGGGGTATACAGACAATCCACACATGTGTATTACTATGGGAAGAATTAGGGAATGGGAACAGGAAGCTTTCCGCCAAGCCTGGGAGGTGGCCTGGATGGGAAGTTCCTTGGACTGCCCATAAAAAGAAGAGCCATCACTTGGCAGATTCATTCACCCCAGTCAACCTCTGCTTCTCTACTCTGGCACCTGAGCAATGGGCACCAGTCTGTCCATCGGAGGTCTGTCCGTTCCCCACTGCTGGAGTGTTCACAGTGTTATTAAGGGTGAAATGGCCTTTCCTCTCCACCAGCCAAGAAGCCAGTGAACCTCTACACGGTGCACGACGGGGCCGTCCACACAGTTCAGAGATCACCTTTCTACAACGACATCATCCTCACCATTGGGGGCTGGAACGTGGCCATCTGGAAAGAGGGTGTCATGGTGAGTGGCCTGCGGAGCTGGGCTGGGTGTGTGGTCCTTTGTTCCTGAGAAAGACAACAGCGGCAAGTCTGTTCTGACATAATAGCGCCGGCAGGATACTTTTAGGGAAATTAGAAACAGATGGCCAAGGCTCCAGCTTGGCAGCAGAGGCACTGTCAGCCTTTTGAAAACACAACCATTTGCTTTTTCTTTCCTGAGGGGAGGAAACACCATTTACAAGTCCCTTCTCTGCAAGCTAACCATTTTTTCTTAGAAATGGATACATGGGCAGTTGCCTTGTATTTTTCTCCCCTCACTTTAAAACACAAGAATGGGATGCTGCGTACCACAGATAGCCCGAGGAAAAACACTGGGTCTGTCACCTGTGCTTGGGCACCTGCAATATGTTGGCAGGTTCAGGAAATGGGAGTGAGCAGGCAGCAGGGAACACTCCCAGGCAGACCCTGGCCTGTTCAGAGAAGGACGAGAAGGGAGGCAGTAGCAGGCTATGGTCAGGATTAGGAGAGGGGCTGGATCCAGAAGCTAACCTGGCAGAAACTGGAAGAGTATGAAATCAAGTGAAGCAAGGGGGTGAGGAAATCAGTTCTCTGATCAGGAATGAAAATTGATATCTATTTAGTGAGCAACTTGAGGAGATTATCAAATGCTGAAATACATTTTAAATATGTATATTACATATATATGGATAGATAGCCCCATCTGCCCTTCCTTTGACTTAATGTTTCCACTTCTAGAACTCTAACTTGCACAAAAATACTAGAAACAATTTATCTGTTACTATATATACAAATTTGGCATTGGAAAATACTTAAATGTCCATAAACAAAAGGACCCCTACTTTATACAAATGTACTTCTGTGTGTTTGAATTGTTTTGTTTACAATGAGCAGGATTGTGGAGTTAAAGAAAGTCCAGGCAAGATTCCCAAGTGCAGAGGTCAGGAACCTGGTTACCTATAGAGTGAAGAAGATGGGGAAGTGGCAAGGAAAACGGGTTTGTAGGGTCACCTCTAAGGAGTTCAGGGATCCCTGGCGTCCTTTTCCACAGGACAGACTCTCATGCATGTCTTGGAGGGGGGTGACAACTCCCTGGTTTAGTTTCATCCCTGCAGTGCAAGTAGACAGTTGAGTGCACTTGGCTGCAAGGAGCCTGGCTGGGTAGACGGCACATCCTGATCCTCTTTCTCTGTGAAAACTGCCCAAAGTAGGCCAGTGACTCATGGCAGCAGAGAGAAGATGATCTCGTGATGCTTCAGTGGTCTAGAATCTCTCCAAAATATATGTATAAGCCATATGAGGCTGCCAAAAGAAGCTATTTTGTGAGAATTTGCCAGCTCTGAGTTGATTTTCAATGTGAAACTTACAGCTGGAGTTAATAGAATTTTCACTTGCTTTTGCTGGCTATCAAAACTGGTTCCATGGGAAGCAGACACCTGATAAGGGTACAATCAACATGTCCTTATAATCTTCACTTATCTAGTGTCCACCAATATGCACAGAATGGTGGTGGGATTTAGAAGCAGTTGGAGTATTAAAATCATCAACCATTGAATTGAAAGTTTTGATTTAAAAAAATTTGTTTGTTTATTTGAAAGGCAGAGTTACAGAGAGAGGAAGAGACAGACAGAAAGAGCTCTTCCATTCAATGGTTCACTCTCCAAATGGCTGCAACAGTCAGGGCTGGACAGGCCAAAGCCAGAATCCTGGAACTCCATCTAGGTCTCCCATGTGGGTAGCAGGGGCTCAGACACTTGGGGCACTTCTGCTGCTTTCCCAGGCACCTTAGCAAGGAGATGGATCAGAAGTGGAGCATCTGGGACTCAAACTGGTACCTATATGGGATGCCAGCACTGAGCTACAATGCCAGTCCCAGGTTTGATCTTTTCTTAACAAAGAAAATAAAAGGGAAAAAATGGCTTATGGGGGGAAAAAAAAACAGAAAAGAAAAAGTTGGCATTATATAAAAACCCCATGACAAAAAGAGTTCCTGGTAGCCATAATTTTGCTATTATATGGTCATAATCACCTGGGTTATACATAAATAAATTCATTGTGAATTCCCCTCAGATAATAACAAAAGCTTCAAATTTGTCTTTTCCAAAATGTGCTTAAAGACTGGACCTCTCCTTCAGTCATGCTGTGCACCAAAAAGGTATACCTCGGGCCACTGGTCTCTGACAAGACCTGGCGTCTTCTACATTGGCCGAGAAGATGGATACATTGATATCTGGGATCTTCTGGAGAAGACCCATGAACCAGCCCTGTCCCAAAATATTTGTATAACAATGATCACCTACATCAAACCTTGGACTTTTTCTGGTACGTGAATTCTAACCATATGAGCTAAGTCATTTGGGGTAACTTGGAACATTTGACGTTGGCCTGGACAGTCTCCAGTGTTTTTTCTCGGGTTTTTGTTTTTCCTTCCTTCTCTTTCCCTCCTCCTCTCCCTCTCCCTTTCCTCTGGCTCAAATTTTGAATACACCCAGGGCTTCCCTCACTATTCTGCCTCATCAATAATGGTTTCTGAGACACATTTAGTATGTCAAGCAGGAGCTGATTTTTAAAAATTCCTATGAATGTATTTGAAAGACAGTCGTTGAGAAACAGAGTGCTCCCCTCTGCCAACTCACTCTGCCCATGCCCAACTATTAGACTGGGGCTTGGCTAGGGTAGAAGCCAGGAGCCAAGAACTCAGTTCCTAAGTCAAGTCTGCCATGTGGGTGGCAGGGACACATCACCAGTGCCTCCCAGGGACAGCATCAACAGGAAGTTGGAGTCAGGAGCTGGAGCGGGGGATCAAACGGAGGTATTCTAATGGGAGATGTAGACATGTTTGTCAGTAGGCTAACGCTCACTCCAGAGGCCAATTTTGAACCCATGATGGAAAGCATCCTCCTCATCTTCTTCAAGCCAGACATGGTGATCCCTATGTCTTTGCTACTTTTGCTGCTGCTTTTCTGGAGTTAAGTTTTGCTTAACTTTTCATGCCAAGTCATAATTTTCAATATTATACCACTTTTTGTGTTTCCCCCAGGAACAAAATCAAGCAATTCTCATCATGAGATCAAATGACTCATTGGGGTTATATCTATTTAAATTTTCAATTAGTTATGAGGAAAAAGTAATGTATAATAGTACAAGCATAAATTCAAAGATGTGTCTACAGAAAAAAAAATTCCTTTTTTCAAATTTTTCTTTTTCACTCTAGTATTTTTTACGAAATCTGGCACGTTTGCCTTTTTTTTTTTTTTTTTAAAGAAGTTTCTCTTTGTTTCCAAAAGTATACAGACATGTAATTGTCCTATGCATTTCTCTCTCAGAAACATTAGACTTGTGATCTTAGTCTTTGATGTCTCCAGATGTGACGGCCTGGCTACTGCTTGGCCATATACGTCACCAACTGTGTTTCTCCATCTTCGGTACAAACATTGCTTTTGAATGATTATACCTACCAAGATGATGAATCCAGGATTTAGTAACATGAACCAGACCTTCTGAAAATGAGAAAAAGAAAGAACACACATGAGCTGACATTCTCAAATGCTTTGTGTATTATAACCCGTCTTAAATGCTCCAAGGAAGCAATTTGTTTGTATAACAGGAACACTGGTTCTAGCTGTGCCTTTGAATTCATCTGGATAATGGTATCCTCTAGCCCTTACTGTGTTTGCTAACAACATGCTTCAAGACTTTTCTTTGAAAATCTTTCCATGTGTTCTCCCCGCTTCTCCTTAAGTCTACCCAGCGGGCCCAGCCACAAGAGGGTCAGTTAGGAGCCACACTCCTTTCTGTAGACACCAGGAAATCAAGGATTGAGGTAACAAAGTAGCTGACAAAAGTTCAGAGTCTCAGCTTTCATTTCACCAACTGGAAAAAATGAGTTGTGTGTGTTTATACGGTCCAGTCACGAACATCTAACGAAGATGCCAAGATCATTGTAACCACAGCAGGTCCTTTGGGCGACCGCAAAACAAAAGCACATTTCAAGCTTAAGTTCTTAAGACGGATTTCTGTTTGCTGAATTTTTCCTTCCTTTTTTTTTTTAATCTTTCAGCTAAGCAGCAATTTATAGCCATAGCTGATTATTATGGAACACTGCATATATTAGAAATTCCATGGACATTAAGTCACCCTTCCACCAATGAGGTTGGTAACTTTTGGATTTGAGGATATATTTGGTTGGATATTGGTGAGACATGTCTAAAACTGTGCTATCAATGACAGCATTTTTGTTTGTAAGAGGACAAAAGACATCCATAGACAAAAACAAGAAGGTATATTTCTGTTGTATGAGCTACATAGCTTAAAGTGGGAAACAAACAAAATGAGATAAGAGAGAAGGCAAATGAATGAAGCCAAATTCTGACAGAAGCATTGATTTGGGATTCATAATCATAAAATGTTATTTTCAGGTTATAACCAAAGCTTGGGAGCATCATCCCAGTGATGCCTGCCCCCAAGGGCCCAGGGACATTTTTATGCCTCTCTTCCTCACCTGCTTCAATCTCATCTTCGCCCAACTCAGTGTATTGAAGGCAGCACATCTGAACTGGCCCCTCCTGTGCCCCTCTCCCTACCCACCACCCAAGTGTTTCAGGCAGCGTTAACAATGAGGTTATAAAAAGAAGATCAATGAATAGAAATACCTGTAAATCTAGAGACTGTGGTCTGTTTTAGCTCCCAACATCAGCCTAGTTATTGTTGGACAGTAAGCTTTCCTCCCTAGTTGCCTTTCCTAACGTCTCTGCTGCCTTTCCTGCGGCCATTCTTATGTCTCCACACTCAGCCCTCCAGGGGACCAGGGACTCAGCTCTGCCTCCAGTCCCCTTAGCATTAACATTGATATCCTCATCTGTGCTTTCCAGTTTTGGTTGGTGATGATACAACTTCCTTCCATTTTAGAAGTGAAAAAGAGTGTGACCAGCACTGTGGCATAGCAAATAAAGCAGCCTCCTGCAGTGCTGGCATCTCTTATGGACGCCAGTTCAAAACCTGGCTGCTCCACTTACGATCCAGCCCTCTGCTCTGGCCTGGGAAAGATGACCCAAGTGCTTGGGGCCCTGCATTCACATGGGAAACCTGGAAGAAGTTCCTGGCTCCTGGCTCCTGGCTCTGGATTGGCTCAACTCCAACAATTGCAGCCATTGCAGCCATTTGAGGAGTGAACCAGTGGATGAAAGACCTTTTTGTCTCTCCCTCTCTCTGCCCGTAACTCTGCCTCTCAAATAAATAAATAAAATCTTTAGAAGTGGGAAAGAAGAAAAGGGAAAAGTATTCCTTGAATATTTCTAAAATACTGAATTTTTTCAGCCCTCTTCTGTTTTCCAAAGACTTATTTATTTATTTGAAATGCAGAGGGAGAGACGGAGAAGGAGAGCTTTTCCATTCACTGGTTGACTCTCCAAATGCCCACAACAGCCAGGCTAGGCCAGGCTGAAGCAGAAAAAGACTGCATCCAGGTCTCGCACAAGGGTGGCAGGAACCCAAGAATTTAGGGCATTAGCTGCTGCCTCCCAGGCATATTAGCAGGAAGCTGCACTGGAAGTGTGGATCAGGCACTACAGCATAGGAAGTGGATGTCCTGAGCATCCGCCCACCTAAACCACTACTGCAAAACACCTACCCCAGAACTCTCTTTCCAATGCCACTCCTTTCCTGGAAACCTCCAACTTGCAGGGACGTAAATCTCAGGACAGGAATTGCCAAGTTGAGCTAGCATCTCTGGAGGAGTGGACCCATGATGACAATTTCCAAATTACATTCACTTAAAAGATGACAAATAGCCCGAAAGAAGTAAGCCACCTAATGATTTAGTAGAGACAATCAGATAACAATCAGGCAGACTGGATAGGGAATCTACCCAATTACAAGCAGTAGGAATTCTAACAGCCTTGTGAAGAACATGGGGGCTTCCACATAGCTTATCCTCTCCCGGGCCTTTGTGTCTAACAGGTATCAAGTGTTAACTACTACTTTGAAAGAGAAGTCAAGCACCTGGAGTATGTGGAACAGCGCAGAAGTATTCGTGAGCAAGAAAAGAAAGAAATGGAGCTAGAAATGGAGAAGAAGAAAGTCGTAAGTTAGATTGCAGAAATGAAAGCTGCTCTCCTCTGATACCAGTGGGGATGTTGGTTTGGTACAGCCCACAGTTGCTGTGGGAAAGCCGCTCCTGTTCACATCCCTCTCTAGTTCTCATGGCACTCAAGAGGGCATTGCTGAGATTTCCCAGCTCACCATGAGTGAGAACTACCAGTCGCACACCTAGCAAAATTCTACACAATTTGAGTTTCTGAAACGGTCTATAATTTCAAAGCATAAATAAGGAGATAAAAAATTTGCATGTTTTTATTACACTGGAATTTAATATCTGGTGCATTAAAACAAGCAGTGCACAAAGGTAGACTACTGGAATCAAAACATGGGTTTGAATTCTGATGCTACCACTTACTGTCTGTGAGACCTGGGGTGAGGATCTCATCTTTGCTGAGCTTCAGTTCTCTTGTCTTGAAAATGGTAATGCTGGGGCCGGCACTGTGGCCGCTGTGGCGCAGTGGGTTAACACCCTGGCCTGAAGCACTGGCATTCCATATGGGTGCCGGTTTGAAACCCAGCTGCTCCACTTCCAATCCAGCTCTCTGCTGTGGCCTGGGAAAGCAGTAGAAGATGGCCCATTGGGCCCCTGCACACACGTGGGAGACCCAAAAGAAGCTCCTTGCTCCTGGCTTTAGATCGGCTCAGCTCCGGCTGTTTGTGGCCAATTGGGGAGTGAGCCAGCAGATGGAAGACCTCTCTCCCTCTCTGCCTCTCCTCTCGCTGTGTAACTCTGACTTTCAAATAAATAAATAAATCTTTAAAAAAAAAAAAAGAAAAGAAAATGGTAATGCTAATAATGGCCCTTGAGGATCACCTCCACTTAAATCACCTGACAAACAGCAGGCTCTCATGAACAGCAGCTTTTATGACCATAATAACACATGGATAGATAGGTGTGAGAGGGAGAGAGAAATTTTACTCTAATACCCTGTACGTGTGAAACTTGAAATAGACAAGTTGCTATAGGAAACGTCCACTCAAACTCTTCCAAAAAGGAACAAAAAACTACTAAAGTCCTCTGCTGTCCTCTTTCTCAGCCTCGCTCTGTTTCACAGAAGTTCTGTGACTCTCTCAGTCTTCTTTCCCTTGCCCACTGGAATTTGGGGCTTTTAAACGCTCTGTGAATTCAGCCCTTCTCTCCTCGAACTCGAGGTCATCCCAGTCTACACTTCTGTTTCTCTTGTTCCTTCCCTCCTCTGGCCTTTTGTCACCAGCAATTTCATCACTGATCCTATCTGTAGTTTCCTTTTAGCCAAATGCATAGCCTCCTACAATGTAATTATACATGCAGGATCCTAGGTCTCCGTTAATCATTTCCAGCACATGGAAATATTTTAATACACCACATTAGCAAGTGGATTAACATTATCACTTATGGATAGATACTAATTAGTGCAATAAGAACAGAGGGCCTCATTTCAAATACATTGTTTATTGGTGACAAAGTATAAAAGAATACCAATTAATTAACTTTTCATTGTGTTCTACCACTGTAAACAAATCAATCTTGGATTTGTTCCTTTCATGCTTGGAGTTCTATTCTGGAAGATAATCCATCACTCTTCCCTGCCCCAGCAATTATCCACAATGACTGTGCGTGTTCAAATACCACAGCAACAGCTCCTAATTATATACATCAGTGGGAACAGATAGAATGGTGGATACTCCAGAAATAATTTACACATGAAATAATTTCAAACACTTGAAAGGTAGATGCTGTGCCACCGCAGATGAAGTCATGACCAGGGACACACATATGGGAATGCTGGTTCCAGTCCTGGCTGCTTGGCTTCCTCTCCAGCTCTCTGCTAATGTGTGTGGGAAGGCAGCGCAAGATGGCCCAGCTATTTGGGCTCCTGCCACACATGTGGGAGACCCACATGGAGTTCTGGGCTCCTGGCTTCAGACTTGTCCAGCCGCAGCTATTGTGGGCATTTGGGGAGTGAACGGGTAGGTGGAATGTAGATAAATCAAACCTCCCCCCCCACCGTGTCACTCTTTCAAATAAAAAATAAAATATGTTTAAAACACTTGAATAGGATAGTCATATCTTAAAATTGTATTATGTTTTCTGATGTACAAATCTTTTCCAGCTCCTTCTTTTAACGTCATTTCCATTTGAGCTCTTTTAAGTAGAGCTACCACGTCTCAGATTTTTTTGGATCTAGATCATGGATGAGTAAATGAATGTAAAAGGGCTCCTCTATTACATTTAAAACATGGGGAAAAAACCCACCAAGGAAAACCAACTGATGTTAGTCAGAAAGTCTCTGTATACGCAACTGCTGACAGTGGGAAATACAAGCAGTAGTTAACAAGTTCAGAAGATTGCATTGGAATCAAATGAATCAATATATTTACAGCACTTTGCCAGTAATGAGCACATAAAGTACTAGTAAGTATGCACTTCTAGTATTTTTTAAGATTTATTTATTTGAAAGACAAAGTGACAGAGGGAGACAGATCTTCCATCCTTTGGTCCACTCCCCAGATGGCTGAAACACCCAGGGTTGGGCCAGGCTGAAGCCCAGGAGCCAGGAATTTCATCTGGGCGTCCCATATGGGTGCAGGGGCCCAAGGGCTTGGGTCATCTTCTGCTGCCTTCCCAGCTATATTTAGCAGGAGCTGGTCTGGAAGCAGAGCAGCCAGCACACGAACCGGCACTCCAGTGTGGGATGCAGATGTTGTTAAGTAGCAGCTTATCATGATACACCACAGTGCCAGACCCTCTTAATGTTATTACAGGGGACAGGGGACAATCACACACCCACTAGCAAGGCGATCCTCTTGAGTGCCCACCAGGTGCGCATCAGCCCACAGAGTGATCCTGCCTTTGCAAACATCAAGTCCGGGTATAGCTCACTTCTTAAAGGGTTTTCCTAGTGACTCTTCTTACAGCACAAGAACTGGGAATTTCTCTGACAGAATTTCAACTGCAGACTCACAGCTAGGAAAAGTAGTAGTTGTCATGTGACCCACAAGCTATGCTATGTAGGACTAAGGAGAAGGGGGCTTGAAACGAATTCTGCAACCTTGGGTCAAATGCTCCCCCTCCAGATCACATACGGGAGGCAAGAGCTACAGGGAAGCGGGGAGGGGGGCAAGGGGGTCTGGGTGGTGGCAGGAGCTGTTGCAAGCCCCTGTCTTCCCACTCCGCTCCTCGCCCGCACAGCAGATCGTCACCCTCCCACCCCTCCCCCAGAGCAGCAGCCCCTGCTCATCCGTTGGCGTTGTTAACTACCAGCATTTTATACTGACATCTTGCTCTTCTTCCCCTAGAAAACATACCATAAATCAAAAGAACAAATAGAAGCGGAATTGAAATCAGACTACGAGAGTTACTTGGAACTGGAAAAGAGCATCCTCATCAGTCTTGGCCTGATCAAAGTCACCGAGAAAGTGTCATACATGGACTTGATGTAGAGAAGCTTCCTGAGGAGGCACTCAGCGGCTCTGCGGGACTCCTTTTTTGTGGCATTATTTTTCATGTAAGGTGAACTAGCAAACTAAACATATTTATATATCTTATCTGTATCTATATATAGGCTTTTATTTCACTGCTATTAAACTTCCCAATTATAAGATGTATTTCAATTTTTGTACTGAATATGAAAAAGTTTTCAATTGCAAAATTCCCGTTTTCCTATGCTAATACAGAATTCTGGATATACACCGTTCCCCAAGTCCTTACCATGCAAAGGCCCAAACCCCAGGCAGAGGTAAAAAGCAAACTTTCTCCTAACAATCAGTTTGCTTTTGGTCACCTTCCCAAAAAGTGCTTTGTCTGAGCCACTGCACCAATTGTAAGCATCTTTTTTTTTTTTTTTTTGACAGACAGAGTTAGACAGTGAGAGAGACAGAGAGAAAGGTCTTCCTTTGAAGGACCCCCAAGTTTGGGAATCCAATGCGCTCGGGTGGTCGCCCAAAGACCCAAACTCCAGACCGGTAGATGCAAAAGCAAGAGGATTTTTATTAGGCGTTTGCACAAATGGGCTCCCTGTCGCTTGAGGCGAAGAGAATCCCCGAGCCGCAGTTACAAGCAACTTTTAAAGGCAAAAACCACAAGATTAACATATTTCCCGGGCTTTGGCTTGACTGGCTAGTTTAAAGGTTGCCATGAGTACTCATTGGGTCCTTTAGATGGGGAGAGGCTGCCTAGGGCGGGAGTTACAATTAGTTTCTTTTCTGGGGGAAACCGAAACATTCGGAGAACCGAAACTCTCGGGAACTGGAAACTTAGAGTGTGTTAGCTAATCTTGGGGGAAGGGACATCTGGCACACACGCAGGCTTTTCAAACCCCAGTTTCTAAAATGTTACAAGATTTATCCTTAGGCATTAGCAAGCAAAGCTAATGTGTACAGAAGCAAAAGATCTGCAGTTAGCTCTTAGCCACACTTGTCACAAAGCACACCAAACACCGGAGTAAGGGTCCCTCGGGTTTTTCACCTTCTGTTGGTTCACCCCCTCAATGGCCGCTCCGGCCAGAGCTATGCTAGTCCGAAGCCAGGAACAAGGTGCTTCTTCCTGGTCTCCCATGCAGGTGCAGGGCCCAAGCACTTGGGCCATCCTCCACTGCCCTCCAAGGCCACAACAGAGTTGGACTGGAAGAGGAGCAACTGGGACTAGAACCCGGCGCCCATATGGGAGGATTAACCAAGTGAGCCACGGCACTGGCCCCCACTGCATCAATTGTGAAGCCATGTGCTAAACAAAATACTAATTAATTGAATCCATATATATATGTGTGTGTGTGTGTGTGTGTATATATAAAAGGACAATACCTGGGGAATATAAGGTTAATTTAACAGTAGAAAATAAATCAATGATTTATTAAACAAAAATTATGACACTCAATAGATGCAGAAAAACATCTGATGAATTAAACATCGATAAATTAAACATCCACTTATGACTATGCCAACAATAAGGTTCTGGCAACTGCAGAAAGAACTTCATCCAATGAAGGGCACCTGAAAGAATCCTACACCAAACATCAGACCTAACAGTGAAAACTTGAAAGCTTTCCTCTGAACTGAGGAACCATACCCAGTGGCCACGGTCATGTCCTCCAGTCAGCGCTGCACCGGGGGTCTAGCCAGTGTAGACACAGAAAGGAAGCCGAACACATGAGTCTGTCTGAGTTGCACAAAAACTTGGAGCCAGACTGCAAAGGCTCCCTAATCAGGCTAAGGAGCTGGATTCTATTGTGCGAGGGATTAACAGAGAGGCTAAGCAGGAAGATGACCCAATCTGCTGTACATGTAGAAAGATCTGGAATGGATTAGAGTAGGGAGTGTCTCCTGGGAGGAAATGGTAGTAGTTTTTAGTTTTTGTTTTTAAGATTTGTTTATTTATTTGAAAGAGTTACAAAGAGGCAGAGAGGGAGATCTTGCATCTGCTGGTTCACTCCCCAAATGGCTGCAACGGCTGGAGCTTGGACCAACCACAGCCAGGAGCCAGGAGTTTCTTTCGGGTCCCACATGTGGGTGCAGGGGCCCAAGCACTTGGCCATCTTCTGCTTTCTCAGGCCATAGCAGAGAGCTTGATCAGAAGTGGAGCAGCCAGGACTCGAACTCACACCCAAATGGGATGGCAGCACTGCAGGTAGTGGCTTTACCCACTATGCCACAGTGCCACCCTGGAAATGGTAGTAGTTGAAGGTAAGAGCTTAATGTGAGACTAGAAATGAAGGTGTGTAAGTTAGGTTGCTGGAAGAGAGAAAGTTTTGCAGTCTGATAGAAACTAGCACTTGACCACCTGAGTGCCCTGGGCAATGAGGCAGCTCTGAGTCAGTCCTGTTCATCAGGTCAGGTTGAGAGCACCCTCCTCACAGATTGTCGTAAGAGCTAAGTGAGCACCCGCATACTGGGTGGTGGTACCCAGACGTGTTATTATCCCTGTCATCAGAACGTCTCAAGGCTCATTCTTGCACCTGACCTTCTTTTTTTCTTTTTTACTGTTTTCTACACTCGCATCTTAAGTGATTCAGCCAGCCTCATGGTTTTAAATAGTACATATACCCCTGGCCTAGACTTCTCATAAAATCACGAGATACAAGGCCAGCACTCTGGCATAGTAAGTTAAGCCTCCATCTGCAGTGTCGGCATCCCATATGGCTCCAGTTTGAGCCCTGGCTGCTCTACTTCCAATCCAGCTCCATACTGATGGCCTGGGAAAGCAATGGAAGATGGTCCAAGTGCTTGGACTCCCTGCACCCGCATGGGATACACAGAGGAAGCTCCTGGCTTCTGATTGGCCCAGCTCCGGGCCATTGAAGCCATTTGGGGAGTGAACAAGTAGATGGAGGACCTCTCTGTCTCTCCCTCTCTATGTCTGTAACTCTGCCTCTCAAATAAATTAATAAATAATGCTTTGTTTAAAAAATCAAAGAGATGCGTGTCTACTTGACTATTTATCTCCTCTTGGATACTGACTGGGCATTTCAAACTCAAACATGGCTCAAACTGAGTGCCTGCCTTGCCCTCCAAAAAGTGCTCTCCAGCAGCCCTCCAGCCTAAGGCTTCCAGCTGTTCCGGACAGGTTCCAGCCCCAGGGCATCTGTGCCTACTATTCTGCACCTCCTCCAGGGAGCTCCACTATGTTATTTTCATGTTGAGTGCCTACTATGTGCCAGGCTCTGCACTTCTTAAAGGGCAGTCGGGGAAGACCTGAAGAGAATTAGGGATTTCAGCATTAATCTCCTAGGAGAATCTCCCTGGCGCCCCCTCCTTACCCCAGCAGACACCTGCAGAGGTCTCCTGGGCAGAACTGGGTTGTGGGGCACAGCTCAATGCAGAAGAAGCTGGGACTACAGAGAAGAAGAGTGTCACAACTATGTGACTTAAACCATAACCAGGGCTGGGCACACTGTAGTCTCAGACAAAAGCAAGGTTTGATTAGCACAAAAAGGCTTAATGGATATTGAATAGTGCCTGCCTGTCTTAAGGTCACCAAGCGGGAAGTTTAGTATTGTGGCTGGCATATAGCAATGAGTAATTATATTTTATTTTATTTATCTTTTTAAAGACATTTATTTATTTGAAAGAGTCACAGAGAGAGAGTGAGAGAGAGATCTTCCATCCACTGGTTCACTCCCCAAATGGCCACAAATGGCCGGAGCTGTGCCCATCCGAAGCCAGGAGCGCGGAGCTTCTTCCAGGTCTCCCACATAGGTGCAGGGGCCCAAGCACTTGGACCATCTTCTACTGCTTTGCCAGGCCACAGCAGAGAGCTGGATTGGAAGAGGGGCAGCTGGGACTTAAACTGGCACCCGTATAGGATGCCTGCGCCACAGGTGGAGGTTTAACCTACTTTCAGCGCCAGTCCCACCTTCACATCCTTTTCTCTGGAAGAAACCCTCCCCGTGGCAGACAAATCCAGACAAGCAGAAAGAATGCCAGCCCAGAACGCGGTGAAGGCTCAAGTTCAGGAGCTAATCACCTGTAACTAAGGATGTAGGGATGTTGGGCATGAATGAAAACGGAATTAACTGGTGTGCTTCCTTCCAAGCCTCACAGCTCTGACCCTTGCCCCTCCTACCCACTCTTTCCTGGCAGTGTGGGGGTCGATCCAGTCTTCTTCCTTACCCTCGACTGCTTTGGTCTGCCCTCCAGACTTTTGCTCCTGGTGGACCTGAGATTATCACCCTTGGCAAGCTGTAGTATCCCCTAAGTCTTAGTAACCTCATCTATAAAATGGGGCTAATACTTACAGCTACCCTACCCCATAGACAGTGTATATAAAGTACCTGGCAAGCAGCAGCATCTAACAAATGTTGTCTCCTTCTCTTGCTTGGTCTCAGGTGTAGGCATACTCCCAGCAGAGAAGTCATCCTGTTTCCTCTTTGTCCCACATAGTAATCCCTGATTTAAGATCAATAACAATGGGAATGTGTCTCACTCTCACAGGTGACTTAGGCAGCGACCCTGCATGCCTGGTTTAAGATTAGCCTTGATCGTTTTAATGAGACCACACATGTTGGCCACAGTACTGAAATTTTGAACAGCAACTTCCTTTTTTTGCAGAACTTAAAGTGCTACCCAGAACATTTGTCATTCTAATATCATTTATTTAGATTGCATGTAATTATCACTCAGCTTTTTTATAAATTGCTTTTCACTCACCAAGAAATGTGTAATTAAGCCAGCATACTTTCAGGTCTCCAGCTAAACACTTTGTGCATTTTAGATGAAAAGCAGTTAACTCCGAGGCAGCTCCACCAATCCTTCACTGTCAATAATTAACATCTCCCAGCCGCCCAGCAGCCTGAAGCGCTGTGGGGTAGGCGGCCCTCCAACGGTTGCTAGGCTGCCATGGCCAGGGCAGATACTGTATAACTGAGCAAGGTCTCCACAACGGAAATTAAATATCCCAAAGAGGGCAGATTAAGCCCTGTGTGATGAAGTCACTGCTTCCATGGCTGGTGAGCTACAGTGCGATCACAGGTGCGTGTAAAACACCTGCGCCCGGGAAAAGACTCCTGCACACCTATGAAACCAACCTTGGAAGTTAACAAATGATGGTTTACAAAAAAATGTGTTCTTTCAAATGCTTTCTTGTGAACAAATGTAACCAAAACATAGACTCGGTGAGTTTGGCAAATAATACAGGATGCATTCCCTGCAACACTGCCAATGCCCCAAAATCAAAAGGATAGAAAATAAGATCTCTTAAGTTCACTTATGCATGTGATGCTCTGGCGGTGTACTCCTTCTTTTTCTTACAGAGAAGAAAGAAGGAAGGTGTAAAATATCATGGAAGATTTGCTATTATTTCCCACGCTTTTAGGAGCCATAGTTTTTTAAAGATTTATTTTATTTATTTGAAAGGCAGAATTACAGAGAGAGAGGCAGAGACAGAGAGAGAGATCTTTCATCCTTTGGTTCATTCCTTAAATGGCTGCAATGGCTAGAACTGGGCCCATCTGAAGCCAGGAGACCGGAACCAGGAGCTCCTTCTGGGTCTCCCATGTGGGTGCAGGAAACCAAAGACTTGGACCATCTTCCACTGCTTTTCCAGGCACATCAGCCGAGAGCTGGATTGTAAGTGGAGCAGCTGGCATCAGTAATCTCCCTAGGCTCTTGTCATGAGTTGCCAAGGCTATGGAAGCCTTTTGAGTTTGCCAACTTCGCTCTTATTTAGATAAGGTCATAGTCAAAGTGGAGGTTCATTCCTCCCTTCAGAGAAAGGTACCTCCTTCTTTGATGGCCCATTCTTTCTACTGGGATCTCAATCACAGAGATCCTTCATTTAGGTTTGTTTTTTTTTTTTTTTTTTTTTTTTTTTTTTTTTTTTTTTTTTTGCCAGAGTGTCTTGGCTTTCCATGCCTAAAATACTCTCATGGGTTCTTCAGCCGGATCCAAATGCCTAAGGGCTGATTCCGAGGCCAGAGTGCTATTTAGGACATCTGCCATTCTATGAGTCTGCTGTGTATCCCGCTTCCTATGTTGGATCGTTCTCTCCCTTTTTGATTCTATCAGTTAGTATTAGCAGACACTAGTCTTGTTTGTGTGATCCCTTTGACTCTTAGACCTATCAGCATGATCAATTGTGAACTGAAATTGATCACTTGGACTAGTGAGATGGCATTGGTACATGCCATCTTGATGGGATTGAATTGGAATCCCCTGGCACGTTTCTAACTCTACCATTTGGGGCAAGTCAGCTTGAGCATGTCCCAAATTGTACATCTCCTCCCTCTCTTATTCCCACTCTTTTTTTCTTATTTTTATGTTTTTATTTTTATTTTTTTGACAGGCAGAGTGGACAGTGAGAGAGACAGAGAGAAAGGTCTTCCTTTTACCGTTGGTTCACCCTCCAATGGCCACCGCGGTAGGCGCGCTGCGGCCGGTGCACCACGCTGATCCGATGGCAGGAGCCAGGTACTTATCCTGGTCTCCCATGGGGTGCAGGACCCAAGGACTTGGGCCATCCTCCACTGCACTCCCTGGCCACAGCAGAGAGCTGGCCTGGAAGAGGGGCAACCGGGACAGGATCGGTGCCCCGACCGGGACTAGAACCCAGTGTGCTGGCGCCGCAAGGCGGAGGATTAGCCTAGTGAGCCGCGGCGCCAGCCTATTCCCACTCTTATATTTAGCAGGGATCACTTTTCAGTTAAATTTAAACACCTAATAATAATTGTGTGTTAATTACAGAGTTCAACCAATAGTATTAAGTAGAACAACAACAAAAAAATACTAAAAGGGATGAAGTATTAAGTTTACATCAACAGTCAGGACAAGGGCTGATCAGTTCATTTTTTCTCATAGTGTCCATTTCACTTCAACAGGTTTCCTTTTTGGTGCACAGTTAGTTGTCACTGATCAGGGAGAACATATGATATTTGTCCCTCTGGGACTGGCTTATTTCACTCAGCATGATGTTTCCCAGATTCCTCCATTTTGTTGCAAATGACCGGATTTCATTGTTTTTGACTGCTGTATAGTATTCTATAGAGTATATGTCCCATAATTTCTTTATCCAGTCTACTGTTGATGGGCATTTGGGTTGATTCCAGGTCTCAGCTATTGTGAATTGAGCTGCAATAAACATTAAGGTGCAGACAGCTTTTTTGTTTGCCAATTTAATTTCCTTTGGGTAAATTCTTAAAGAGGGAGGAAAACCCCATCTGTGTCAGCCGAGGAACTATTGAGCTCATTGGTGTAAGGTTTAGTTTTTGAGATTATGGTGGGCATTTGCTGCCTCTCATTGCTCCAATAGGCCATCATGGAACAGCATGAGGAGAGAGCAAGCCCTGGGAATGCCTTTGGGCTCCCTAGAGGGCATTCTGTGAGGGATCTTCGAAAATGACACTGTGTAAACAGGTCTCACAAACAGGGGTTCCGCATCAGTTCACAAGAAGAATCTGAATTTGAACTGAGAGGAGGAGACCTAGGCAAGAAAAGAGATGACAGAAACCGTTGTCCCTGTGCATCCTGACATGGCCAGCCTCCCCCACTGCTCCACAGGAGCCTTGTGACTGGGTTCCAGCCAGCAGGATGTGTGTGGGAGTGACCAAAGCCACCCCACTGCTTTAACTCATCTCCTGAAATCTCCAACTTTTTCTCCCTTGCTTTGTGTTCCAGAGGGCATAATTTGTAACACAGAAAAGTGTCTCAACCCATACCAGACTTCCCAAGCAGGAAAGAACTTTCTCATTTTAAACCACTTTGTCCTGTCCTAGGCTAATCCATCCTGATGAAGTCAGGTCTCATTAGAACAGATGTGCACAACCATCACTCAGACAGGACTGGACTTAAATCCATGCACAATTAATAAGACACTGGGAAAATTTAAAAGCCATAACCAAAGATAGCAAAGGAAAAGAAAAACCTTCTTACCTGATAATTACTTGTGAATGAAAGGTTGAAAGAGTTCACAATATTCTACACAAATTCCAAATTACGTAGTAAGTGGGTGAATCAGGGCTTCTATATCACTTCAATCCCATGCTTTAAAAGGTGCCACACTCAAGCTGACGAGGCCATTTAAAAACCAAAGTGGAGGTGGCTGGCACCGTGGCTCAACAGGCTAATCCTCTGCCTTGCGGCGCCGGCACTCCGGGTTCTAGTCCCGGTCGGGGCGCCGGATTCTGTCCCGGTTGCCCCTCTTCCAGGCCAGCTCTCTGCTATGGCCCGGGAAGGCAGTGGAGGATGGCCCAAGTCCTTGGGCCCTGCATCCGCATGGGAGACCAGGATAAGCAACTGGCTCCTGGCTTCGGATCAGCGTGGTCGCCACTGGAGGGCGAACCAACGGCAAAAAGGAAGACCTTTCTCTCTCTCTCTCTCTCTCACTGTCCACTCTGCCTGTCAAAAATAAAAAATAAAAAAATAAAAATAAAAAAAACAAAGTGGAGGGCCGGTGCCGTGGCTCACTTGGCTAATCCCCCCGCCCCGCCTGTGGCTCCAGCATCCCATATGGGCGCCGGTTCTAATCCTGGTTGCTCCTCTTCCGGTCTGTGGCCCGGGAAGGCAGTGGAGGATGGTCCAAGTGCTTGGGCTCCTGCACCCGCATGGGAGACCAGGAAGAAGCACTTGGCTCCTGGCTTCGGATTGGTGCGGCGCCAGCCATAGCAGCTAACTGGGGAGTGAACCAATGGAAGGAAGACCTTTCTGTCTCTCTCTCTCGCTGTCTATAACTCTACCTGTCAAATTAAAAAAAATAAATAAATAAAAGCCAAAGTGGAAGCCCACCTCTTCCCTGCTCACAACCTCCCCATAGATCCTCTCTGCCTTCAGGCTAGGCCCCCTTTCTCTGTTTTCTTTTTAATTTGGGAGGGAATGAAAGAGAGAAAGCTCCAATCCACTGTCTCACTCCCCAGGTGCCTGCAATGGCCAGGGCTGGGGTCAAACCAAAGCCGTGAGCTGAGAGCAGGGACTTGAAACCAAGTACTTGAATATAGGTAGGATATGGGTGTCTTAACTGCTGGCCAAATGCCCATACCCCCACCCACTACCACCACAAGCTTGCTTTTCAAACCCATCTCTTAATACCTTGCCCCCTCCATTTCCAGCCCTTGTCCCCTTCCCCCCACTCCCCGACCCCCCTGTCCTCCATAGGAGGACCTCTGCTTCCTTGAAAATGCTATTCCCAGAGCCGGCGCTGTGGCTCACTTGGTTAATCCTCCACCTGCGGCACTGGCATCCCATATGGGCACCGGGTTCTAGTCCCGGCTGCCCCTCTTCCAGTCCAGCTCGCTGCTGTGGCCCGGGAGGGCAGTGGAAGATGGCACAAGTGCTTGGGCGCCTGCACCTGCGTGGGAAACTAGGAAGAAGCACCTGGCTCCTGGCTTCGGATCAGCGCAGCATTGGCCGTGATGGCCATTTGGGGGGTGAACCAATGGAAGGAAGACCTTCTGTCTCTCTCTCTCACTGTCCATAAGTCTACCTGTCAAATAAAAAAAAAAAGAAAGAAAAGAAAAGAAAATGCTATTGCCTTTTCATGGCTACGAAGCTCTCAGGAATGCCAAAATGCTCTAAAATGAACAAGCATCTTAGAACAACCGTATCTACACACACTTGAAAAGTGATTCATAAATAATCTTCCTATCTTCCTATGGATAATGAAAAAGTGCTCAATACAAAGGGAACATTAAACTATCCAGATCACAGTCAGGGCTTTGGAGTCAAAATTCTGTAGCATTAGTCACTTGCAAGCTTTAGTAATTCAACCACGACAAGTTCCGCTGTAGCAGAGGGAATTCTCCGAAGTGGCAGGGCACTAACTCTCATCCCACACGCTTTTGTCACCCCACTCCTCATCCAGAGCTAGACTCTACCAGGATTTTCCCTCCACTGAAAATTGGGTAGACCTTGGTGGTTGTCTCAAAGGACAAAAATGCAGTAGAAATGACAGCATCCCTTCTGAGGCCACATCACAAAGGAGGAGGCCACTTTCACTTGGCTCTCTCACTAGGTCTTGTCCTGGAAACCCAGCCATTTCTGCCACCCCTGGGCTACACGGAGAGGGACATGGAGGTGTTTTGGTCCACAGATGCAGCAGCTAAGGTTTCAGCCAACGACCAGCAGCCACCACCACATATGTAAGTGTATGGGTCTCCAGTCGATCCCAGCCTCAGCCTTCAAACCGCCCTAGCTGAAGCCAAGTGGAGCAGAGATATCTACCCCTGCCTAGACCTGTACAAACTCAGGTTTGTGACTAAAATCAATACTATCATTATTTTAAGCCACTAAATGTTGGAATAGTTTATTATACAACATTAGATAATGGTAAAATCCTTTTTGTGACAATTAAATAAGATAAAAAATTCTTAGCACAATATCTGAAAGCAATAGCACCTCCGTAGATGCTGGTTACCCATCAGTGTCAAAAACTGTGGGAATTACCTCCCCCCAAAACACTATACAAATATGGTTATCTATTTCTATCTCTGCTTTGCTCCAGGAAGGAATATACAGAAGTCTAGTGTGGATTATACAGAAGTCTAGTTCAGGTCTCCCAATTTGGGAGACCCAGAAGAGGCTCCTAGCTCCTGGCTTTGGATCAGCCCAGCTCCAGCCGTTGCAGCCATTAGGGGAGTGAACTACAGGATGGAAGACTTTTCTGTCTCTCTGCCTTTGCCTCTGCCTCTCTGTAACTCTGCCTTTCAAATAAACAAATAAGTCTTAAAAAAAAATACTTCAGTATATAAATCTAAAACATACACAGTTCTCAGTTCTGAAAGTTATCAAGACCTGATTAAATCAAAGATGGAAATAAAGAACAGTTAAGTCATTAATTTTGTTAATTTTAGACAGCATAAAGATGACAATCCCCCCAGTGATAGAGAGATTTAATGTAATTCCTATCAATAACTCTCCATTCCTGTCTCTCCTGAACCACTGACAACCACCACTTTCCTATGAAGTTGATAATCCTAAATTCCTCAAATGAGAGAAATCACATGATATTCTTTTGTGACTGAATTATTTCACTTAGTACAATGTCTTCAAATTAATCCACATTGTATACAGCATATGTCAGAGTTTCCTTCCTTCTTAAATTATTTATTTATTAGAGAGGCATAGAGACACAGAGGGAGAGCTCCTATCTGTTGGCTCATTCTCCAAATGCCCCCAAAGGGGCCATTAGCTGGAAACTCAACCCGGGTCCTCCTTCTGTGTGGCAGGGAACCAACTAGTTGAGCAGAGCGTGCATCAGCAGAAAGATGGGATCAGGAGTAGAGCCAAGACTCAAACTCAGCTACTCCAACATGCGATGCAGGCGTCTCACCAGCATCTTAACCACAAGATCTCCATCCTTTTCAAAGTAGAGTAATATCCCATAATGCAATGTATTCATATATAGACCATTCTACTTATTCTTCATCCATCATCTGTTGATGGACACTTGTGCTGCCTCTATCTTGTGGCTATTGTGAAAAGGAGTATAGTGTCTTAAATACCTTAACTCAAAATGGACCATGGATTTACATATAAAATGTAAAACTCCAAAACTTATGGAAAAAATATAAGAAAAAATCTTCAGGACGTAGGACTAGGTGAAAAGTTCTTAAACTTAATACCAAAAGTGCAGTACATAAAATTAGGTACCAAGTAGACTTTGCTCTGTGAAAGATCCTGTTAAGTTCTGCTCAGTCCCTCTACCCCCAGCTTCGCCTCACCCACCCAACTCACCCAGCTCAGCTGGGCTGCCTGTGCACCCTCCCATTGATTGTTCTCCTGTCTCCCCCTTCTGACCAGTGACTCCTAATCTTGGCTTGTGCATCTTCCCTCTTACAGTCACCCCAGACCATTCTCACTGGCAGCCAAAAGCAAGAATCTATGCTTGAAATGTGGGTTTTTGGGGGTAGCTGATGGCATACATAAAGCAAGGTTTATTTTCTGTTAAGATTTATGTTAAGATGAAAAGCCAAGCTAGTAGACAAATATTTGCAAATCACATATCTGACAAGTGCAAAGACGGAATACACAACTTTCATGAGGTGCTGGCTCTCTCTGGGTGCTATGTATATTGACTTGCCCAACCTGCACATTTCGTATGTGGGGCCTATCTATTAGAATTATTTCTATTGTGTTCATGGAAAATAAGGCACAGGTGTAATCACTTACCTAAAGCCACACAGCAGAGCTGAAAAGCTGAAACCAATCAATCTTGCCCTGAAGCTCTTATTCCCTATGCACAAGGTTGTCCACACCAGCACTACGTATGATGGTGGACAATTGGAAACCACCTACATGTCCACTGAGGACTGAGTGTGTAAATCCTTGAAGAGCTATGAAAGGTACATCTATATACACTGACCAGGAAAATACTCAGGATATTGTGTTAAATTTTTAAAAAATGTAAATTATAAAACAGTACATAAATAACCCATTTTTGCATGATGTCATACATAAAACTACATAGTTACTTTATGACCTGTGAGAAGTCTGAAAAGACATGCAACAACATGTAACCTAACCATTTTTTTTATATGTCCAGAGTTCAGATGGTTTTTACTTTTGTCTTTCTATTTTACTACATTGCTTGAACTTTGAAAAGCAATGTTTATAAAAAGAAACAAAACCAGGTTTTTAAAAAATAAGTCTATGAGAGAGAGCTACATAAATGTCATCATGCAAGTAAGTAATAAAGGCTATATTACAGCAATATTTCTGCTGGCTATGAATATTTTGTTTGGTGACATCAAGACTATTGCTCAAGCATCTCTCCCTTAGACAGGATGGTAAATGTACACGCGTTTGCAAAACAGTATTCTAAGTTTGGAAGTACTTAAGTTGCTTTATATGCCATCAGCTACTCCCAAAAAACCCACATTTCAAGCAGAGATTCTTGCTTTTGGCTGCCAGTGAGAATGGTCTGGGGTGACTGTAAGAGGGAAGATGCACAAGCCAAGATTAGGAGTCACTGGTCAGAAGGGGGAGACAGGAGAACAATCAATGGGAGGGTGCACAGGCAGCCCAGCTGAGCTGGGTGAGTTGGGTGGGTGAGGCGAAGCCGGGGGTAGAGGGACTGAGCAGAACTTAGCCCTTGCACCACTGACACCTGAGGCTGAATAAGTCTCCACTGTGGGGGTTGGGTTCTACACTGTAGGGGGCTTAGCAGCCTCCCTGGCCTCTACCCCAACCCACTAGATGCTGGTAGTACTTCTCAATTATGACAACAAAAATGTCTTCAGACGTGGCCAAATGTCCCTGCCTAGGGGAAATTCACACCCTTTTCCCCAAAAACCACTGCGCTAGAAGGAAAGAGGACCCTGAAGAGGAGCTACTCTGCAAGGATGTAGGCCCAGGGCCAAGCAGGGTCCTGGAGTTTGGTGCAGCTAAAGAGCGGTGGGAAAGGCATAAATACTTGAGCTTAGGAGGTAAGTCAGCCCCTACTTACACCATGAAAGGCCACCACAAACTGTCACAGAACTTTGTTCCAATGTCTGCAAAACATTCATTGAGAGAAAAACAATGAACAAGAACAAGAAGCAATACATTGAAAACACAGCACAGAATAACTACAGAGTATTATCAGTAAGTGTTCTCTGTTAGTTTCCTAACCAATTACCACCAGCTCAGTAGCTTACAACAGTAGGAATTCCTTGTCTTACAGTCTAGAGACCTGAGGCTCACAGGGCTAAATCCTAGGTGTGAGCAGGGCTGCTTCCTTCCACAAGCTCCAGAGGAGAACCTGTTCCTGCAGCTTGCAGCTCCCAGTGGCCGCCAGCATCCCTGGCACAGAGCGGCACCTCTTTCATCTCCGCTTCCGTCTATGCGTCTCCTCCTCTCTCACAGTCAAGTCTCCCTCTGCCTCTCTTTTATAAAACACTGAGGGCCCGTCTGGATGACCCAAGAAAAGTCTCCCCATCTCCAAATCCTTAAATGTATCTGTCAAATCCTTCTTGGCACAGGAAGTAATTCGCAGGCTCCAGAGAGTAGGGCACAGATGCCTTTGGGGCCATTATTCAGCCTGCTGCAAATTCATAAACAGATGTCAAAGTTGGAAGGAAATTTCAACAAAGATTTTACTTATTAGTTTACTCCTTTTGCTGTGGGAACTTTTTACTGTGGGAACAAAGAATAGAGCATCAAGAAAGGGAAACATAAAAAGTCTGCCTACAGAGAAAAAAAGTATGGCTTTTTAGGAGAAAGGAAAAGAAAAAAAAAATGTGTCAGTTTGTGGATTGAAGAACAAACTTGAAACATGTCCCTTAGACACTCTCAGGAAAGCAAGAGCAGTTTTCCCAGGAGCAGAAACCTACTTCTATCGTTCTCTCTGCCTTCTCATCATTCGTAATGGTCAGGCTCATGGACTGAAGAAGTGCACTGGTCTTCAGACCACGCATGGAAGCAGTGTGGGCGGTGCCAGCAAAGAGGCTGGGAGACACAGTCTTGACTTCCAGTACAAAAGAGAGGAACTATTAGCCAAACAAAGCTGCAATGTGTGGAAGGGATCTACAATGCTCGTGGATAGGATAAATAGCAAAACCCAAAAACGGGATTACTCTTCAGTGACAAGGAATGATAAAGAGGTGTTCATTCCATTCCAACCAGGAAGGAAGTCTGCAAATTATCAAGCGAAAAATCAGGTTGTGCAAGATACATAATGCAGCCCTACTTATGTAAACAGTGTAGGTGTATTTGTACCAATATGCAGACATTCACAGATAGCAATATTCTCCCTCCATACATACATAGATATATGTATTAAAAAAAGGCTTCCTAAAGGGAAATGTGGAGGAGGAGGAGGAGGAGGAGGAAAAAAGAAAGGAAAGGAAAGGAAAGGGAAGGGAAGGGAAGGGAAGGGAAGGGAAGGAAGAAATAAAGAAAAAAAGGAAGGAAGGAAGGAAGGAAGGAAGGGACTTCTACTGCCTCTGGCTTTGAGACAGATGACTGCATAGCTGATCTTTAATCTGTGCACCTTACTCCAGATTATTCTGAAGCAGAGGTCACACTTTAAACAGGTATGTTTTGCTTGACTATTGTAATGATAGACCTTTATGATATGACAGTGGTGGTGTGTACTGTTGAAAACTGTTAACACATGCCACATCACTAACAATGACAATAACAATGACAATAACAATGACAATAACAATGACAAATACCTTTCCATGAACTCTTTCTAGGATCAGGCACCATTCTAAATGCTTTAAATACATTAACCTGTTTATTCCTCTCAACAATTCTATGAGGTAGTAGACGCCATGGTATCCCCATTTCACAGGTAAGAAAACAGAGGCACAGAAAAATTAAGTTATGCATTCAAAATGACAATGCCACTAAGAGACAGAGTAGGGCTGCCTAGCTCTGGCATCCATGCTCTCACCTACAATATTATGCTCCCACATAAATCTCATATGCATAATACCCACATACACACACTCAAACTTCTGACTGAGGTATGAGTTACACATGTTGTATAGACTTAAAGTATACAAATAGGTAAGTCTTGACTTATGTGTATAAACATGAAGTTATCACCAAAATCAATAAATAAAATACTGGGGCCAGCACTGTGGCATGGTGGGTAAGTCCACTGCCTGCTGTGCCAGCATCCCATATAGGTACCGGTTTGAGTCCTGGCTGCTCCACTTCCGATCCAGCTCTCTGCTATGGCCTGGGAAAGCAATACAGGATGGTCCAAGTCCTTGGGCCCCTCCACCTGCACGGGAGACCCAGAGGAAGCTCCTGGCTCCTGGCTTCGGATCAGTGCAGTTCCTACCGTTGTGGCCAACTGGGGAGTGAACCAGCAGATGAAAGACCTCTCTCTCTCTCTCTGCCCATCCTTCTCTCTCTGTGTAACTCTGACTTTCAAATAAATAAACAGACCTTTTTTTAAAAAAAAAAAAAAGAAAGAAAGAAAGAAAATACACCATCCCAAAAAGTTTCCTTATACACACACACACACACATCATTTTAAAATAGATTTACTTATTGAAAGGCAGAGTGGCAAGAGAGAAAGAGATACACAGAGACAAAGAGACAGATCTTCCGACCACTGGCTCACGTCCCAAATACCCCCAACAGCCAGGACTCTGCTAGGCCAAAGCCAGGAGCCACAAAATCCATCTGGGCCTCTCACATGGATGGCAGGAACCCAGGGACTTGGGCCATCTTCTGAAGCTGGATTGGAAGTGGAGTGGCCAGGACTTGAATCAGGCCCTCTCATGTGTGATGTGGGAGTCCCAGGCAGCAGCTTAACCTGCTGCACCACACCTACCCATCCCATCCCCTTTAGTGCCTGTACTGCTCCCTGTGCAGCCTCTCCTGGCCCCATTCCCCCAGGCAGTCCTTGGTCTGGGTTCTGCCACTGTAGACTGATTTGCATTTTCTAGAATTTTATATCACTGAGTGATAAAGCATATACTCATTTCTGTCTGACCTGTTTCACTTTTGAGATTCCTCCATGTTATTGTATCAGTAGTCCATTGCTTTTTATTGCCAGGTAGGACATCACCGTATAGATACAACTCAATTTGCTTGATGGACATTTAGTTTGCTTCCAGTTTAGAACTATGGCAAAAAAGTTGTCCATGGTTATTTCTATATCTTTTTTAAAAAGATGTATTTATTTGCAAGGCAAAGTTATGGAGAGAGAGGAGTGGCGGGAGAGATAGAGAAAGATCTTCCATTTGCTGTTTCAATCCCCAAATGGCCACAATGGCTGGAGCAGGGTCAGGCCGAAGTCAGGAGCCTGGAACTCCATCAGGGTCTCCCAGGTGGGCAGCAGAGGCCCAAACACTGGGGTCATCTTCTGCTTTCCCAGGTACATTAGCAGGGAGCTGGATTGGAATTGGAGCAGGTGGTGGCTTAAGCTGCTGTACCACAATGCCAGCCCCCTTATAATTTTTAATGGACATTTGCTTGCTTGCTTACTTGCTTGCTTTCTTGGAATAAATGCCCACCAGTAGAATGTCTGGATCATATTGTGTGTATATCTTTAACTTTTTTTTTTTTGGGGGGGGGGAGGTAAAATAGCAAGGTTTATTAGGGAAGGGATATCTGTAAGGACAGATGGGCACCTCTCCAGACAGAGCCTGAGAGACTGGGGAGGAGGAATGAGGGAAGTTACATGTTGAGTGGAGAGATTACACCTGACAAGGCCAGGTGGGCGGCTCAGCAAAGATGCAGAGAGCTGAGCGCCCAGTCCAGTTGAGTGTGGGGGTTTAAGGAGATGGGTCTTGCTTCCCCACCTCTGCTCCTCTTGGAACAAAGGGCTTTTTGGATGTAAATAGAAAAACTTCTCTTGAAGGTCTGAAACAAAGGACTTTATGGATGCAAATGTTATCAGACAGGAGGAAGGGAGCAGGGTGTTTGAGATGCAGATACTAGGCTGCACCTGGGAGATTGTGGAAGATTGTCAGGCAGAAGGGGTGGGGACCTCCACCTGGCAGGTTATCAGGTAGAAGAGGGCAGGGCAGGATGCGAGGGCCAGGCTGCCTCTGAAACATTATCGGGATGACTTTGAGATGCAGATGCATATGCTGGACATAGATGTCTTCTCTTTAGGCCTGTTACACACACATAAGCTCATAACTGACTTCCTACCTAACATTCCCCCCTCAAGAGGTAGTACCCAAAATTCTTCTTTGGGATTATGGATGGAGTTCCGTTTTCTGTAACTTCTTCAAAGCTGGCATGTGGGCGTCGAGGAGGATTTGGGTATTTTCCTCTTGCTATCTGTCTTATGGTGTGCAACAGTGGCCTTGGAAAGACTGTCTTGCTCGGTGCAGAGGGCTGCTCAGGTCGTCCAATGGAATGGGCTGGAAGCCTTGTCTGATGACCATTTGGAGTTTGACAGCCTTTAGTCTCCGATGTCTTCTTAAAATCTCTTCGTGGTTGCCAAAAATGTTACTGGAGAAATTGCAGGGTTCTTGTCTTCGTGCAAGAAAGAATTCAGGCGTGAGACAGAGAGTAGTGGGAGGTAAAATAGCAAGGTTTATTAGGGAAGGGACATCTGTAAGGATGGATGGGCACCTCTCCAGGCAGAGCCTGAGAGACTGAGGAGGAGGAAGGAGGGAGGTTACATGTTGAGTGGAGAGATTACACCTGACAAGGCCAGGCGGGCTGCTCAGCAAAGATGCAGAGGGCTGAGCGATATCTTTAACTTTTTAAGACATTGCCCAGATGTCACCAGCAGCGGTATGTTCTTTCACATAGTTGCCAACAGGATCAGTCTTTTTTTTTTTTAAAGATTTATTTATTTATTTGAAAGAGTTACACAGAGAGTTGAAAAGCAGAGAGAGAGTTCGTTCATCCCCTAGATGGCCACAATGGCTGGAGCTGCGCCAATCTGAAGCCAGGAGCCAGGAGCTTGTTCTGGGTCTCCCACGCAGGTGCAGGAGCCCAAGGACTTGGGCTATCCTCTACTGCTTTCCCAGGCCATAGCAGAGAGCTGGATTAGAAGTGGAGCAGCCGAGTCTCGAACTGGTGGCCATATGGGATGCCGGTGCTCCAGGCCAGTGCATTAACCTGCTGTGCCACAGTGCCAGCCCCAGGATCAGTCTTAAAATTTATCCATTCTTGGGGCCGACACTGTGACATAGTAAGCTAAGCCTCTGCCTGTGGTGCCAGCATTCCATACGGGTGCCAGTTCAGATCCAACTCTCTACTATGACCTAGAAAAGCAGTGGAAGATGGCCCAAGTGCTTGGGTCCCTGTCACCTACATGGGAGAATAGGATAAAGCTCCTGGCTCCTGGCTTTGGCCTGGGCCAGCCCTGGTCGTTGTGACCATCTGGGGAGTGAACCAGTGGATGAAAGATCTCTCTCTGCCTGTAACTCAGCCTCTCATATAAATAAATACAATCTTTTAAAAAGAAACACACACCAAAATCTTGCCATTCTAATTGATATATATAGTGGTATCTCTGTGATTTTAATTTGCATTTCCCTAATGATTAATGATGTTGTGTTTATTTTTCATCTATATATCTTCTTTCATAAAGTGTTTGTTCACATATTTGGCTCACTTGAAAGAGGAGTGTTACTTGCATTTTATTATTGAGATGTAATAGTTCTTTATATATTCTGAATATATAATCCCCTTTCAGGTTTATGCAAATATTGATTCTCAATTTATAGTTAATCTTCTCACCCTCCTAACAATGCCTTTTTTTTTTTTTGACAGGCAGAGTTAGACAGTGACAGAGAGACAGAGACAGAGAGAAAGGTCTTCCTTTTGTTGGTTCACCCCCCAAATGGCTGCTACTACGGCTGGCGCACTGCGCTGATCCAAAGCCAGGAGCCAGGTGCTTCTCCTGGTCTCCCATGTGGGTGCAGGGCCCAAGCACTTGGGCCATCCTCCACTGCCCTCCCGGGCCACAGCAGAGAGCTGGACTGGAAGAGGGGCAACCGGGACAGAATCTGCCACCCCAACCGGAACTAGGACCTGGGGTACTGGTGCCACAGGCAGAGGATTAGCCTAGTGAGCCACGGCGCTGGCCAACAATGTCATTCAAAGGGCAGAAGTTTTAAATTTTGATGATATTCAGTTGGCAGAAAGACAGAGACCAGAGTCCTCATTGCTGATTCACTTCCCAAATGTCAATGGCCACCAGCTAGCACTGAAGTCAGGAGCTGGGAACTCAACCCAGGCCTCCCATGTGAGCAGCAAAAACTGTTACTTGAGCCATTATCACTGCCTCCTCGGGTGTGCACTAATGGCAGCAGCCACAGCCAGGTATTGAACCAGGAACTCTGAGAGCGGTTGCCAGAATCTCAATCACTGGGCTGAAAGCCCATACCATCAATTTGTTTTTGGGTTTTATGTGTGTGTTTGTTTTTGTTTTTAAAGATTTATTTATTTATTATTTGAAAGGCAGAGTTACAGAGAGGCAGAGTTAGAGAGAGGTCTTCCATCTGCTGGCTCATTCCCCAAATGGCCCCCATGGTCAAAGCTGGGCTGATCTGAAGCTGGGAGCCAGGAGCTTCTTCTGGGTCTCCCATGAGGGTGCAGGGGCCCAAGGACTTGGACCATCTTCTATTGCTTTCTCAAGCCATAGTAGAAAGCTGGATCGGAAGTGCAGCATCTGGGAATTGAACCAGTGCCCATATGGGATGCCAGCACTGCAGATGGTGGCTTTACCTGCTACGCCACGGCACCAGCCCCATCAATTTGTTTTTTAGTGTATCATGTCTTTGGTAACCTGAGAAATCTTTGCATGACCTAAGGTTCTTCTAGAGGTTTTTTACTCTAAGGATTTACATGAAACATATGATTCATTTTGAGCTAATTTGTACATGTGATATGAGGTATGAATGAAAGGTTTTTTTTTTTTGGCATATGAATATCCAGTTGTTGGTATTCCATTTGTGGAAAAGGCTGTCACTTATCCACCAGATTGCCTTCTTCAAACAGCAGTTGTACATATGTATGCGCCTCTATTTCTGAACTCTGTGTTACATTCTGCTGATCTGTCTATCCTGATCCTGATATCACTGTCTTGGTTATTGTCCCTTTAAAAGTCACACTAAAATCAGGTAGCATTGGTCCTCCAAAGTTGATTTTATTTGTTAAGGCCCTTTATATGCATACTTAATTTACACATGAAATTCAGACTTTCATAAAATCCTCACTAGGTGGCTTGTTTGAAGTCCATCAGCCCTGGGGCCAGCACCGTGGCACAGCAGGTTTAAGGGGCCAATTTTAAAGACGGCATCCAGTATTAGAGCACCAGTTCTTGTCCTGGCTGCTCCACTTCCCACCTAACTCCTTACTAATGCACCTGGGAAAGCAGTGCAAGATGCCCAAGTGCTTGGGCCCCCATCACCTATGTGAGAAACCCTAATTGAGTTCCAGGCTCCTGGTTTCGGCCTAGCCCAGCCCCAGCTGTTGTGGCCATTTGGGGAGTGAACCAGTGAGTGAAAGTCTCTCTCTCTCTCTCTCTCTCTCTCTCTCTCTTTGACAAAGCCAACAAACACCACTTCATACACAGCCTGGCCCTGTTAGGTGTGCCCCATTGCAGAAAGCCACTCTGGCTCTCTGCTGTGGCCTGGGAAAGCAGTGGAGGATGACCCAAGTCCTTGGGCCCCTGCACCCGCATGGGAGACCTGGAGGGGGCTCCTGCTCCTGGCTTTGGATCGGCGCGGCTCTGGCTGTTGTGGCCGATTTGGGAGTGAACCAGCGGATGGAAGCTGGTGGGGCTACCTGTGCAGCTCAGGGCAGCCAGAGTGGGCACATGGCCCTGGGACCTCTCGGGAGGAGTGGTCAGAATATGCCCCCATCGTGGGCCACTCTGCAACTTGACTTGAGTGCTCTAAGGCAACAATTGCCTAGCAATTACCTGGAAAGTCTCCGTATGTTGCTTTTGGCTGCCAATAGGCCGTTCAGGATTTCCTCTTCCTGCTGCATTTGTAGAAGGGTCTCAAAGTTCATCCAGGACATTGGGTCACTGAGGGAGGAAACAATAGCAGGCAGTTGTTAGGGGATAACATCCTGTACTTATCTTGTTCCCATACAGGGAGGAAATCCTTCACTCCTCAGGAGGAAAGCATGTGGGAGGATGACTTCCAGCTTCTCCCTGCCCCCTCATTTACCGCTCCCTCAGTTACAGAATGACTGTCCGAGTCGGGTATTAACAAGCATTTGGCCATGCTTGGCTGGGGGCCCCTGCATTCTCCTACCACATGGTCAGGCTGTTGTGATACATTGTTAATAATGGTGACAGGCTCAGGGGAGGGCTGAGTTTTACTAAATCTGCCAGTGACAGGGTAGGAATGATCACATCACAGGGGATGTATGAAGAAGCCCACTTAGCTATAGACCCAAGCCCTATAGTCCAACTTACCTTCGTCAGTAGTGAGTCTGGTATCTTCACCTCTGTCTATCCAGCTCCCCAGTCTTGGTTCTGATCTCAGGAGGGAAGTATAGGTGCACTGGTCTCCTTCCATCTCTGTCACGGCAGAGGTAGTTCAGGGAAAGAGATACTGGTAGGAGAGGGTTAAAAGTATGAGTGGAAACAAAGTGCAAAAGATAACATGGTCAGGGCCACAGCACCAAGAAGCCCCAGGCAGATATTCAGTCTACAAGGACTGGGTGTGTGTTCTCTTCCTGCTAGTGAGGGGCCTCCAAAGCTCAAGTCCTGGCTGCTCCACTTCTGATCCAGCTCTCTGCAATGACCTGGGAAAGCAGTAGAAGATGGCCCAAATGCTTGGGCCCCTGCACATACATGGGAGACCTGGAAGAAGCTCCTGGCTTTGGATCGGCATAGTTCTGGCCATTGCAGCCAACTGGAGAGTGAACCAGCGGATGGAAGACCTCTCTTTCTCTCTGCCTCTCCTTTTCTCTCTGTGTGTAACTCTGACTTTCAAATAAATAAATAAATAAATATTTTTTAAAAATGGCCGGCGCTGTGGCTCAACAGGCTAATCCTTCGCCTAGCGGCGCCGGCACACCGGGTTCTAGTCCCGGTTGGGGCGCCAGATTCTATCCCGGTTGCCCCTCTTCCAGGCCAGCTCCCTGCTATGGCCGGGGAAGGCAGTGGAGGATGGCCCAAGTGCTTGGGCCCTGCACCCGCATGGGAGACCAGGAGAAGCACCTGGCTCCTGGCTTCAGATCAGCACGATGCACCGGCCGCAGTGAGCCGGCCGCGGTGGCCATTGGAGGGTGAACCAACAGCAAAGGAAGACCTTTCTCTCTGTCTCTCTCTCACTGTCCACTCTGCCTGTCAAAAAAAAAAAAATTTAAATATTAAAAAAAAAAAAACAGTGAACAGCCTGGTGTTATCAACATGCCCAAATTGACTTTGCTTGTGTCCTAGTATTTGTGAGAGAACAAGGGAGAAGGAAAGAGAATGTAGCTCAGTATTTCTCAAAGTGCATTATGCATGCCAAGGTATATATAACAATACATACAACATACATCCTAATTAATAGTTAATAGTTATGAATTTACTTCAGTGTATAGAAAAAAAATCTGCTTAGTTTCAATCTATGGCTGCAATATGAAGTTTTACTATAAAAGTAAGTTTAACTGAAAAAAGATTATTTTAGAAAACATAAGAAAATATTACATGTAGTATTTGCATATGGTAGAAATAATAAATGTTGTTTATGAATTCTGGGAGTCTAGGACAGCTAAAAGTAGTGTGGAAAGGATAACAAGACACTTGAAATACTTTTTTAAAAAAGATTTATTTATTTATTTGAAAGTCAGAGTTACACAGAGAGAGGAAAGGCAGAGAGAGAGAGAAAGAGAGAGAGGGGGAGAGAGAGAGAGAGGTCTTACATCTGATGGCTCACTCCCGAATTAGTTGCAACAGCCAGAGCTGCACCAATCTGAAGCCAGGAGCCAGGAGCTCCCTCCAGGTCTCCCACACAGGTGCAGGGGCCCAAAGACTTGGGCCATCTTCTACTGCTTTCCTAGGCCATAGCAGAAGCTGGATCAGAAGTGGAGCAGCCAGGTCTCGAACCAGCGCTCATATGGGATGCTAGCGCTTCAGGCCAGGGTGTTAACCTGCTGCTCCACAGTGCCAGTCCTTCCCAAAATACTTATTATCCTTTTAGAGGCTAGAAGTAGCAATATCGATCTTTCTACCATTGATAACTCCTACAATCTATAGTGAATTCCCACATCATGTGACCCTTTTAGAAATTAAAATCACAAAAAGTTCATCCCTAGTTCCATTTCCATTTTTTTTCTTTTGCCTTCTGAAATGAGACTTATGGCAAAAAGAACTGACGCCCACATCTTACTTCAGAATACTCCAAAAATTAAGGCAGATAATGGATACATGATCAAGCAAATGCAGTAAAAATGCTTACAGTTACAGATCTAATTACAAACACATGGATGTCCATTGTATAATTTTCAATCTTTCCTTCCTTTCTCTTGCCCTCCTTCCATCTATTCTTTCTCTCTCTCTTTAACCTTTTGTTTTTTAAAAAAGATTTAATTTTTATTTGAAAGAGAGAGAGAATCTTCCATATGCTGGTTCACTCCCCAAATGGCCACAATGGCTGGAGCTGGTCCAGGCAGAAGCCAGGAGCCCAGAGCTCCATCATAGTCTTCTATAAGGGTGGCAGGAGCCCAAGTACTTGGGTTATTACCTGCTATCTTCCCATGCGCATCAGCAGGGAGCTGGATCAGAAATGGAGTAGCTGGGAGTCGAACTGGGCTCTGCTGTGGGATGCTGGCATTGCAGGTGGCAGCTTAGCATATGATGCCACAATGCCAGCCCCTTGCCAATTTTCTTTATATTGAAAGTGTTCATAATAAAATGTTGAGGGGAAGACATATAGATGCAGCTTCTTACATGTATAATTTGGCCACACAGTTGAGTTTGATATGGAATGCAGACATATGGAATGCAGACTCAAACTTGGACAAATGGCACTTTATACTCTGACATTTCTTATCTACCAGTTTAGACAAGTAGTTTTCACTTACCTCATGATTCACATTTGCCCTTTGGTTAAACAGTGGGTTCTATAACGGCTACAAGGGGAAAAAAGCTAGGCAAGAACAGACACAAACAGGTTGGCAACCTCTACCTCATTTCTTGAACAAAGGTCAAGAACAAGGGGTCACTGTTTAATATCTGCAGCTGTGAAAAAAAAAAAGTAACCTGAAAGCATGTTGATTCACAGTCTACAAAAAAGACATCTTGAATGCCAAGGGCTGTCCCCTTTCTTCAGTTACCATCCGTTGTACTTTATTCTAAAGTTGGAATTCTAAACTCTCCTTGGAAGAGTTCATGATGAAGAGTGGAATTTCCAGTCAAAGATGTATATAGAAAATTGAAGTCAACATGAAGCTTTCACTACATCTACACATCTATCAAGCAAAAAAGCAAGATTAACTTCCAAATGACTTACAAGCATGCCAAGGGGCCTTATCAAACAACTAAGGATGAAGTTAACCCTTGGAACCCAGGGGAGTATGTAGACATTTTTCCTCACTTGCTTAAAACAAACACTTGACACTGAGCAAAATAAAAACTTTAAATGTGCACCTGTTCCACACAGTGGTTTCTCTGTTATTTTTTCTAATAATGAAGAATTCTACGTTTAGGGTTCATTTAAATTTATGGAAATATTTTCCTTTAATAAAATTAAAAGTAGGTTTTCTCCATTTCTAAAAAAAGCGGCCGGCGCCATGGCTCAACAGGCTAATCCTCCGCCTTGCGGCGCCAGCACACCGGGTTCTAGTCCCGGTAGGGGCTCCGGATTCTGTCCCGGTTGCCCTTCTTCCAGGCCAGCTCTCTGCTGTGGCCAGGGAGTGCAGAGGAGGATGGCCCAAGTACTTGGGCCCTGCACCCCATGGGAGACCAGGAGAAGCACCTGGCTCCTGCCATCGGATCAGCGCGGTGCGCTGGCCGCAGCGCGCCAGCTGCGGCGGCCATTGGAGGGTGAACCAACGGCAAAAGGAAGACCTTTCTCTCTGTCTCTCTCACTGTCCACTCTGCCTGTCTAAAAAAAAAAAAAAAAAGCCCACATTAATATATGAAACAGGTCAAAACAGGTCACATTTTGTTCACAATTTCTGTAAAGAAATAAACGATGTATTTTATCAAAATCTTTCTTAGAGACCCTTTCTACTGATTAGATGTATATTTTCATACACTTATTGTCCAAAAACAGGAAACATTACCCAAATTTTACCAACTCAGTAGCTTAAGTCACTAATTTTCCCAGGACCAGTGTAATTCCCAACGACAAATCATTAAAAAATATTGATAGCATTACTTCTTAAGCACAAGTAATTTATTATTCAGAATTTATTAAATTACAGACATTACATCTTACAATCCTTAGTCTTTTCCTAACAAGGAGACAACATTCGCCAAGCCTCTGTCTAGGCATTCATTTATTGACAATTAATTGAACATCTTCTGTTACAGTCCTACGCATATTGCAATGAACTAGATATACAAGGTCCCTGCTGCCATGGAGATTACATTCCAGAGGGTGGACATGGACAATAAGCAAGTAAAACAATGGAATTTCAGCTAATGTCTTGATGAAAGTAAACCAGGGTGATATGACAAACAGTGACAGTGGGTGTGGATATAGTTTCTGAATGCTTTTCTTCTTGTTTAATCAAACAGTACCATAACTAGTACTTGTTATAAGAAACAAATCTCCATTTCCTTTTTTCCTCTGACTCTCCAGGCAGGGTACTGATTTGCTTTTCAGAGGCAACCTCTTTGAAGTGACATTTGAGCACAGAAGTGAATGACAAAATGGGACTACCAAAGAATGAGCCAGACAAAGAGCTTCCCAGAGGGAATGGCAAGTGCAAGGACCCCAGGAGGGAATGCCAGAGCACAGGGAGCAAGGAAGAAGACCTAGGACAGGAGGTGATGGATCTTTCTAAGACTCCCTTAGCTTCTACAAAGAAAATGGACCATGGGTGTGGAGAAGAGAGTGATAGCAGAGATGCAATAGGAAGAGCCTGGGATGATGGTGGCTTAGACTAGGGCATCAGCCATGACAAACTCAAATGCAACTGCAGGACACACGCACTCACACCTGTTGAGACAAGTGGGCTACGGTGGGTGAGACAGACTCGTCTGGGGGAACAGGGTCAGATGTGGACATTGGCCACTGCTCGTTCTGCTCGTCCTGCCAATCTCCTTGTAGTCACAGAATTTAACCACTGTGGAAGTTCTGGGGAAAGGATGCAAGCTACTTACTCTCTGCTCCTTGAAGCTGGGATTCAATCTGATGCTTCTTTAAGGGTTTTGAATCAGGAACAATGCAGAAAAGCAGGGGTGTTTCATAATGAATCTCAGTGGTGCACGTGTGGCTGTTTGGTGACAGCAGCAGCAACAGCAGCACCGAGACCAGGCATGGCTGGCCTTGATGCTGTCAGTCTGACCATCTACCTCTCTGAGATTCTGCATATTCTCCATTTTTTCAGCTTGCCTATTTCTTAAAAACTGACTTTAAAAAATAAAGTATGACTCATATAAGGGGCACAAACACTAAGTATGCAACCATCACCTGTATCAAGATATTAAAAAGAAAAAAATTAGCACCCTAAAACCTTTCCTTCCTCTGATGCATTATTTAAATTAAAAAAAAAAAAAAAGTTTCTGAGTTTGCCAGCCAGTTTTTGGCTAAGTCAGAATGCAACCAAGAACTCTTTCTTGTAGCCTTAAACTGTTCATCAGATATGAGCCTTACTGAATTCAGCATGGAAACTGGGCAGGGAAAATGGCATTTTCTTTTGTTAGCACAGGTCTCAGGCCAGGAAGATCCAAATTAGGACTTGTTATTATTAAACATAATACTACTTTATTATATTGAAGTGCTCAAAAATTGGCACTTTAAATTATCAAATCCTAACCTTCAATGTCATCCTGTGTTCTGCAAATAAAATTCTTTTCAGAAACAGTACCTGTGCCACACCTGGTTTCTTTAGGGTCCCTAACATAAAGCTAACACAATCTGAAAATTTCCCAAACCAGCTATTATGTGAGACTTTACTTCAACATGCATGAAGTCTTCTTGCTTTGTTACTCCAGCAGTGACTCTGCATATCATTACCAGTTACAGAAGTATTAGTATACCGGCAGGAAACTGTAAGGCATTTTGGTAACTACTATTTTAATAATACTAACATCCAATAATAGGAACTTTTTAATTTTTATATTTTTAAGGATTTATTGATTTAAAAGGCAGATTTATTTACTTGAAAGGCAGAGAGAGAGAGAATGAATGAATCTTTTATTCACAGGTTCACTCCCCAAATGGCAGCAACAGCCATGGCTGGGCCAGACCAAAGCCAGAAGCCAGGAACTTCATCCAGGTCTTCCAAGTGGGTGGCAGGGGTTCATCTACTTGTACCATCAACTGCTGCCTTCCCAAGCACATCCAGCAGGGAGCTGGATCAGAAGCAGGGCAGCTAGCACTCAGACTGGAACTCTGATACAGGATGTGAGCAACACAAGCAGCAGCTTAACCCATTGAGCCACAATGCTGACCCCTAGGAACACATCTTAAAAATATGGAGTGATTTCAACTTCATTCTATGACAACTCCATCCTTCAGCTGCTCAGACCCTATGCACTTCACAGTCCACTGGCATATTCCTTTGGCTTCTACTTCAAAATATACCCACAGGGGCAGGTGTTTGCCTGGTAGATAAAATGCCACTTGGGCACGCACATACCATATTGGAGTGCTTGGGTTTGAGTCCCAGCTCCACTCCTGATCCTGTTAGCTTGATCCACTCCTGTTAGCTTGCTGCTAACATGCACCCTATGAAGTTGCAGGTGATGGCCTAAGTAGCTGGGCCCCTGCACCCACATGGTAGACTTAAATGGAGTTCCAGGGTCCTGGATGGCATGGCCCAGTGCCAGGCATTTGGGGAGTGAACCAGCAGATGGAAACTCTCTCCCTGCTCTTCAAATAAAGTAAACAAAAAATAAAAGAAAAATAGACCCGGAATCCATTTCTGACATTTATTACTTCTCCTCTAGTCAGAACAACTATCTATCTAGCCTGGATTATGTAAAAATGGATATCTGATGATAACAGTGAAATGTCTTCTAACCTGTAAAGAAAATCAGTTTGAACACAGAACTGTAGGCTCAATCAAAATGAAGCATGAAGAAGAAATCATGGTCTTTTCACACATATGAAGACACAAAGTCTATCTTCCATATAACAATTCTGGGGGCAAAACACTTGTAAATACACTAACCAAGAAATAAATGCAGGGGCCGGCGTGGTGGCATAGTGGGTAAAGCTGCTGCCTGCAGTGCCAGCATCCCATACAGGCACTGGTTCAAGTCCTGGATGCTCCACTTCCAATCCAGCTCTCTGCTATGGCCTGGGAAAGCAGTATAAGATGGCCCAAGCCCTTGGGTCCCTGCACCCACATGGGAGACACGGAAGAAGCTCCAGGCTCCTGGCTTCAGATTGGCCAAGCTCTGGCTGTTGCAGCCATTTGGGGAGTGAACTAGTGGATGGAAGACCTTTCTCTCTCTCTCTGCTTCTTCCTCTCAAATAAATAAATAAATCTTTAAAGAAACAAACAAACAAAAAAAAAAGAAACAAATTCAAAGCAGAGAGAGAGATTCAAAACAGAAAAGTAGAACTAACATAGGAGTACAAAGAAAATATACCCCAGGATGATACCTAAAAATCATTTTGTCCAAATTTGGTAAAGGTGGTTAAGATGTATAACCTGATCTCAGGTTAAAGTGAAGAATGTATTTTTCTTCTGTCAAAGAAAAATAAAGGGGACCAGCATTGTGGCATAGTGGGTCAAGCCGCCATCTGCAAAGCTGGCATCCCGTATGGGCGCTAGTACACATCCTGGCTGCTCCACTTCCAAACTGGTTCCCTGCTAATGTCTTAGGAAAAGCAGGGGAGGATGGCTCTGGCACCTGGGCCCTTGCTGCCCACATGGGAGATCCAGGTGAAGGTCTTGGCTCCTGGCTTAAGCAAGGCTCAGTCCCAGCTATCAGAGCCATTTGGGGAATGAGCCAATGGATGGATGATCTCTCTCTCTCTGTCCCTCCCTCTCTGTGACTCTTTCAAGTAAATAAATAAATCTTTGAAAAAAAAGAAAAGGAAAGACAAGCATAAAATTCAGCAATCCTAGAAAAAGGGCTTAAAAGTACTCTAACAAATTTGGTAATTCAATTCAGTATGATTTTTATTTATTTTATTTTATTATTATTATTTTCTTTGACAGGCAGAGTGGACAGTGAGAGAGAGACAGAGAGAAAGGTCTTCCTTTACCATTGGTTTACTCCCCAATGGCCGCTGCAGCCGGCACGCTGTGGCCGGCGCACCGCGCTGATCCGAAGCCAGGAGCCAGGTGCTTCTCCTGGTCTCTCGTGGGGTGCAGGGCCCAAGGACCTGAGCCATCCTCCACTGCTCTCCCAGGCCACAGCAGAGAGCTGGCCTGGAAGAGGGGCAACCGGGACAGAACCGGTGCCCCGACTGGGACTAGAACCCAGTGTGCCAGCGCCGCAGGTGGAGGATTAGCCTAGTGAGCCGCGACACCGGCCTCAGTGTGATTTTTAAAAGTTACCATAAATCAAGCATTTTCTTCAATCAAGAAGCTTTATAAAACAATTTTATACTCCAGGAAAAATTAAAATCTGCAATAGCTATAACTCAATTATGAAGCAAAAAGCAAAAAGAGAATAGAATCCATTTGAACGGTAAGATGGAATATTCTGCTTAAATCAGCATAGCCTACAGGATACGAGATGGATCACCTGGTTTACCCTGAATACGTAACAGGATCCAGCACAACTGTTAGCTCCTATTTTGCAGTTTTTAGAATCAATACATGTAGGAAAAATGTAAGTCATACGCAGTTTCTCAAAAACTAAAAATTATAAAGGAAGCCAAAAAATAATTTAAAATGTAACCAACAAAAATGGTGAGAAGGAAGGGCATCAGTTGCTTGCTCATAACGGACAGTCAACAGATCTGCTTAAATGATAAACGAAGACACTGCAGCAATAAGCATGCTCTTACCTCCGAGAAGGAGGACAACTGTGGGTGGCAGGGAGGAGTACATTCACTTTCTATTTTCCACCCATCTGAATTGGCTGAAAGTTTCATTCAGGTACATGCACCAAAGTTAACATTTTTTTCTGTCCTATAAACATTACAGCTGATAGGCTCAGAGGGTATGACAGTTGACAGTCAAATAGGGTAGGAAGATCCCAGGAAATTAGGAACTCAAAAAAGGATTTAAAGTAAAGGCACTTGAAGCTACTCAGCACTTCTGGATGCAGCAGAGACCATAAAAGATGTTTCCAGTCATGACGGTGATTCAGACAACCCACATGTGCAGAATCTCTTAGACGGCAGAGATTAACTTCAAGATGACTCCTACCCAAAACGGCATGATAACACAATAACACAACATGGACTTTAAAGTGTTTCAGATTCTGTAAAATTCAATTTTGGACAAAAAAAGGTTAAAACATATATTTAAGGATAATCCATGATGGCACAATACTTTAACACCTTTGTTTAAGAAGAATATTAAAATAAGTGGTCCTTAATCATTACAATTAATAGGTTTATCAAGTTTATAATATTTTAACAAAGTGTTTACATTTCTGGAACAACTTATTCATATCATACATTACACATGATAGAGTAAATAAAAGGGAGAAAACAGTTTTTTTACAAAACATTTAAAAGTACTTTCTTTTGCCTATTTACCAATACATATAGGTGACACATATTATTTTGGTTTTCTCCTAATTGCTACAAAAGATTTAAGAAGATGAAAATTTCATATAAAATATTTTTATGAATGGACTTTCAAATTAAGTAAAAAGGTATTCTGCTTACCAATGTATATTGCATAGAAATAGTTAAATACTTTAATATTTAGAAAAAATATCAGGATGTCAGTTTTGTAAATGGCTGCTACATCTGAAAGTTGGTGATTTAAATTTTATTTATAATTTTTAAATTACATAGTCTGTAGTTTATTATAAAAGTTAAAAAAATACATTTCAACTTAACAGTCTCCTAAATTTACATTTTCAAACTCCGCTACAATTGCTACAATGACTATCAGCTTAGCCAAAATAAGTTAATTTTTAAAAATCAGTAACACAGTATTCTGGCAAGATGGTTTCTTTGGAAACAAGTGGGGAGAATTACAAACTCAAAGTATGAACTTGCTACTACAAATAAATATTTAAAACAGAATACAAAAATGCAGAGAATAGATGAAGGTTTTTTAAAATCTAGGTCACCAGTGCAGGCATCTGTGCACTTAGTACCTTAAGGAGTAAGAGGATTTCAATTTAAAAGATGACCTTTCACAGCTAATATTGTGACTTTGTTATTCAAAGCTTATCATTTTTATTAAGATGCTTCTAGAATGCTTTTTGTCCAGGTGTTTTAATGTAAATCCTCTTTAACTTAAATGTCCAAAAAGACATTTTAAACCAGTAATTTTGGCCTCATGACATATATACTTCAAAAATACATTTGATTCTACAGTCCCTTCTCCCATTCTAGTACCTATATATAAATGCACTTATAAATATATACATATTTTCAGGATTATAAAAATATTTATTTTATAAGCTTAAATAATTACTGAATGTTAATACAGAATACATTAATAGTTGCATAATTTCACTCTTATTTATAAAAATGTTTTCTAATAGCAGCATTTGCATTGCAAATGAAATGTGACCAAACAATGTTGCCGTGACAAGGACTCAGACTGCAAGTCAGGTGAAGCAGCTGCTCTGAAAGGAACCCGGTGCGGCTACAGAAGAGCAGTTCCTCTGAAGCCCAGCAGCCTGGATGGGCCAATGACTTAGTGTGTGCTTGTAAGTGCATCTGAAACTTAGCTCCATAAAGTTGGCAAGATCACTGCAAGATCCCAACATGTCCCTGTTATCTCCACCCTCAGAACAATTTTCTAGTAAGTAAAAATCATATCAATGAATAGCTTTTTTCTGATTGAATCACATTAATTTAGTAGAAGTTAACTGAAGGTTTCAAGAGTAAAAGAAATAAAACATCACTGTAGGAAGCTTCATGAAAAACTGATTTGAAATTTTAAGGTATTATTTTTAAAATAAATAAATAAAGCCCCTTTAATCTCAAACACTTATATTAAGCTTATTCTTGTTGAGTTCACGTTCCAGATTGCCAATCAAAATATCAATACTTTCTTGTAGATCTTTGAGGTTGACTTTTCGATCCACTGTGGACTCAATTGTTTGCACTGTCAAATATGTCTGAAATGTACACTCTTTGGACATGGGAATTGGCTCTTCAATCATTATTTCTGGTCCATCCATTTTGCTGTAATCTGCATTTTCTCTGTAATCTGAAGGCACATCATCATAATCCACATCACTTAAATTTTCTTTTGTATTTAAAAAGTAGCTTTCTCCACAGCTGCTCCAGTCTCCTGCGTAGCGATTGCTAAGTGGACTGTCTAATCTGGTTTGCCTTGGCCTGAGTACTCCGGATGAATCAGTGCTACTCAGATTCAGCATGTAAGGTCGTGCTTTCTTCCGCCTCAAATAATTCAGAGAAGATGTCTGCTCTGGGAACAAACTGTCAGGTGATTCTTTGACAGTTAAACGTTGCACTACAAATGAACAATAAATTTGCTTTATTGACAGTAATCCAACTGGCCTTAAGAAAACAGAGCTAAAGATAAGCCATTTAATAATCAACTAC
Organism: Lepus europaeus; assembly: GCF_033115175.1. Taxonomy (NCBI): domain Eukaryota; kingdom Metazoa; phylum Chordata; class Mammalia; order Lagomorpha; family Leporidae; genus Lepus; species Lepus europaeus. The sequence continues at coordinate 78,601,908 of NC_084831.1, forward strand.
AAACATGCATTAAAACAAAAACATGCACACTATCAAAATAAAGCATTCCATAGTTATTTTTTCCTAACACCAGACATAATCAAGATTAGGGATAGAAGCTACTAGAATGTTCAGTGGTGCTAAGTCATGCTATATCATAATGTCCCCAAAACAAAACAAATTGCCAATGTTGATTAACTTCCTGTGCAAGTTAATTATTGTCTAACTATAATTCAAACAGCAGCTAAGCTGGTAGCTTCTCCTAAATTAAAAGCTTTGGCAAAAAGCAGGCAAGGCATGTTGGTGAACACACAAAACAAAACAAAAAGTTCCTTTGTCTGCAAACATCTAAAAGAGGCGAAGGCATCTAAAGTGATCACTATAAAAGTTCTGACCTTTGTGGGCTTTTTTGCAATTCTATTAGCAGCAGTGACATAATTTACTTTATGAAGCAGCCCAAAGTTCATTTATGCATGAATGCTAAACTTGACCATGTGTTACCTGAGCTTGATTATACAGCATTAGCTACTAATAGTCTTCATTTATTGCCTGAAAATAGTACAGATATTTTATTTTCCCATTCTTATCAGGTATTTAACAATTCCAAATAATACTCTCCATGCTAACTTCAATTTTTTCTTAGAATATGCATTGTGATAGCCACATGGACAATTACCACACACATATTACTTCATAATAAACCAAAGCTTTATGGGTTACTCTTTTGGATATACTCAAAAAAAATTTTGTCTAAGGTTCTCTTGCATACAAAAAAGATTTAAAATGCTGAAACACAGCTATTAAAGATCATCCATGATACCTTTCTCTTTCTGCTTGCTTATTCTCCATTAATAAGTGTCTCTCCATTTATACTTCCCATCACTAACATAAAGGGAACATAAATCAGTGATAACACGCCAACTTTATACTTTCAGTACATAATGAATGATTGCTTATGCTTTTACAAAATAAGACAATGGAAAAACTACACAAACATGTTTACAGTTCTAGCTTTCCAGACATATGGTAATATTAATATTTTTCAGAGACCACATAATTTTCTTTTCCTTATACTTTACTATAATCCTTGGTAACAATATATAGGTATTTTTTTAAGATTTATTTATTTATTTGAAAGAGTTACAAAGGAGAGGCAAGAGAGAGAGAGATATGTTTTTAACATTTCTATTTATTGCATTCTTATTGTGGTCATTATGTCATTATAAATAGCTTAAAGCTCTTGATCTAAAATTTTCTAGGGGCTGGTGCTGTGGCATAGAAGGTTAAGCCTCCGCCTGCAGTGGGGGCATCCCATACGGCCACTGATTCGAGTCCCACCTGCTCCACTTCCAATCCAGCTCCCTGCTAACAAGCCTGGGAAAAGCAGCTGAGGATGGCCTAGGTACTTGGGCCCCTGCACCCATGTGGGCAACAGGTAAACAGCTTCTGGCTCATGGCTTCAGCCTGGCCCAACCCCGGTCGTTGCAGCCATTTGGGGAGTGAACCAGCAAATGGAAGATCTCTCTCTCTTTCTCTTTCTCTCTCCCTCTCACTGTATCTCTGCCTTTCAAATAAATAAATAAATCTTTAAAAAATGAAAATTTTCTAGAAAAGTCAGGTATTAACTTTAAACTGATCTTTAGGCCGGCGCCGTGGCTCAACAGGCTAATCCTCCGCCTTGCGGCGCCGGCACACCGGGTTCTAGTCCCGGTCGGGGCACCGATCCTGTCCCGGTTGCCCCTCTTCCAGGCCAGCTCTCTGCTGTGGCCAGGGAGTGCAGTGGAGGATGGCCCAAGTGTTTGGGCTCTGCACCCCAGGGGAGACCAGGATAAGCACCTGGCTCCTGCCATCGGAACAGCGCGGTGCGCCGGCCGCAGCGCGCTACCGCGGCGGCCATTGGAGGGTGAACCAACGGCAAAAGGAAGACCTTTCTCTCTGTCTCTCTCTCACTGTCCACTCTGCCTGTCAAAAATAAAAAAAAAATAAAATAAAATAAATAAATAAATAAATAAACTGATCTTTAATATCAGTATTAATAAAGACTGTTCCATGCCATTAACTGATGTAATTGCAAAATGGATGTCTGAAGTTTTCTGTTCTTTAATGATTCATATTCCTTGGTCTCCTCTGTTCATCTTCACTGTCTCCTCACTCTTTTCCCTTCAGTCTCTTCCTGCTTTTCTTAGTGCTTAACTGTCGCGTCTGCTGTCTTCACCAACCCATTACAGTACTCTCCTAACCAGATGGGATGGTCTCTGTCTCAAGTTTGTCTTAGTGTGCCTGCAAAAATCCATATTGATGGGGAGGCATTTGGTGCAGCAGCTCCCATATCAGAGTACCCAGTTTGAGTCCCATTTCTGAACCAGCTTCCTACTAATGTGCACCCTAGAAAGCAGTAGATGCAGGGTCGGTGCTGCGGTATAGCGGGTAAGGCCGCAGCCTGCAGTGCCGGCATCCCATGTGGGTGCCGGTTCTGGCTTTGGATCGGTGTAGCTCCGGCTGTTGCAGCCATCTGGGGAGTGAACCAGCAGGTGGCAGATCTCTCTCTCTCTCAGCCTCTGCCTCTTTGTAACTAGATCTTTCAAATAAATAAATAAATCTAAAGAAAGAAAGAGAAAGAGAGAGCAAGCAAGCAGTAGATGATGGGTCAAGTCCTTAGTTCCCTTCCATTTTTGAGGGGAGACCCAGATTGCGTTCTGGAGGCTCTTGGCTTTGGCCTGGACCAGCCTCGGCTGTTGTGGGAATCTGGAGCATCAATCAGCAGATGGAAGATCTCTTTCTGTCTCTCTCTGCCTTTCAAATAAAATGAAAATAAATAAATTGTTCTAAAAATTTAGATTCATCATGTTGCTAGTTACCTAAGGTTGTTTTCGGTCGAGACCCTTGTCAAACATTTTGTATATTTTCTTGAATACATTTCAGAAATCACCAAATTGATATATTTATTTAAGGTTTATTTATTTACTTGTAAGGTAGAGGTACAAAAAGAGGGAGAGAAACAGAGAGAAAGAGAGATCTTCCATTTGCTGTTTCATTCCCAAATGGCCACAATGGCTAAGGCTGAGCCAGACCTGAATTAGGAGCTCAGAACTCCATCTGGGTCTTCCAGATGGGGGGCAGGGACCCAAGCACTCGGGCCATCCTCCACTGCTTTCCCAGGTGTATTAGCACGTAGCTAATTTGGAAGTGGAGAAGCCAGGATTCAAACCAGCATTCATATGGGATGCTGGTATCATGGGTGGTAGCTTAACCCTCTGCACCACAGCATTGGCCCTGATAAACTGATACTTGAGAAATCACTTAGATTGATATTTTACATATTTTAGACATAAATTCAATTTCTGAAAAGTCAACTTTGGGGCTGACATTGTGGTGCAGCAGGTTAAGCCACCATTAGCATCCCATATCAGAGTACCAGTTCAAGTTCTGGCTACTGTGCTTCCTGTCCAGCTCCCTGCTAATGCACCTTGGAAGGCAGTGGAAGATGGCCTAAGCACTTAGGCCCCTGCCACTCATGTGGGAAACCAAGATGGAGTTCTTGGCTTCTGGATTCAGCCTGACCCAGATCTGGCTGTTGAGGCCATTTGGGGGAGTGAACCAGCAGAAGGAAGAAGGCTTTCTCTTTGCCTGTCTCTCCCTCTGTCTGTCTATCTGTGTGTGTGTGTTCATTCTCTCTCTCTGTCACTCTGCCTTTCAAATAAACAAATATTTTCATTAAAGAGGAAAATAAAAATCAATGTCACTAGCTTTTGAAAACTACTAATCCTCAGGGCCAGCGTTGTGGCATAGCAGGTAAAGCCACCACCTTTAGTGCTGGCATCCTATATGGGCACCCGTTCAAGTCTCAGCTGCTCCACTTCCGATCCAGCTCCCTGCTAATGTGCCTGGGAAAGCACCGGAAGATGGTCCAAGTGGTTGGGCCTCTGCACCCACGTAGGAGACCCAGAAGAAGCTCCTGGCTCCTAGCTTCACATAGGTTCAACTCCGGCTGTTGAGGCCATTTGAGGAGTGAACCAGAGGATGGAAGACCTCTCTCTCTCTCTGTAATTCTTTCAAATAAATAAAATAAATCTTAAAAAAAAAAAAAAACACACTACTAATCTTGGAATGGTTTCCTATCAAATGTACAGAGACAATGGCTAATTTTAACTCCAAAAGAAAAGCTATAGTTTTTTCATTATTATTGATTACCCACCTTCAATAGAACAAAATAAAAAACACTATAAGGTTGCTGAAAAAATTTTCAAAAAGTATTAAGAGGCCGGCGCCATGGCTTAACAGGCTAATCCTCCACCTTGCAGTGCCGGCACACCGGGTTCTAGTCCCAGTTGGGGCGCCGGATTCTATCCCGGTTGCCCCTCTTCCAAGCCAGCTCTCTGCTATGGCCCGGGAAGGCAGTGGAGGATGGCCCAAGTGCTTGGGCCCTGCACCCACATGGGAGACCAGGAGAAGCACCTGGCTCCTGGCTTCGGATCAGCGCAATGCGCCGGCCGCAGTGGCCATTGGAGGGTGAACCAACGGCAAAAAGGAAGACCTTTCTCTCTGTCTCTCTCTCTCTCTCACTATCCACTCTGCCTGTCCAAAAAAAAAGTATTAAGAAACAGCTTTTCCTTGTCTTATTTTCTACCACCACATTTGTTTTTAATCACTTTATTAGCCTCTAAACTACTTTATTTAACAGAAATAAATTGTTTCTAGTCAGTACCAAGTAATGTCCTATGGCCCAGGAATATAACGGTAAGTAAAACATAGTCCCTAACCCATTTTTAAAATAAAAGGTTTTATGAAGACATAAAACAAATGAAAAAAAAAAGACTGTTCGGGTCAAAAGGGTGTTTCCTTTCTGCTCGACAATCTTGCCCCAAAGCTGCTTGCAAAGAAAAGAACCTTAAGGACTTGTTAGAGAACAAGTTGATAAACTACTGGTAAGGGATTTTCACCTTCCATTGCTGACGTGCTGGGGTTCTAACTAATTCCTTTGAAGACACAATTTTTTCAAACAGAAATCTCAAAGCAAATTATCTTCTGGCCAAAAGTTAAAATATATAAAATAAAATATACCACACAATAAAAAGAAACTGCTAACTTTTTAGTGAGGGAAGTTCTAAAAAGAAAAATCAGGTACACAGCAGGGAAAGCCAAAGTCTTCTACGGAATGCATGGAGACGGGCAACACAGCCCAGTCCTCACCACGTGGTCTACGTCACCATCAAGTTCATCAGGTCCAGTAACTATACCACAATTACTCAATCCCCACCTTTTCTTTAATTCAATAGCAGGTGACTGAGAGGGCAACACTATTTGCTGTTTCTCCTCTCATCCTGCTGTGCTGGTCTGTCCTTTGTTTGAGGTACTACAGCTAAAGAAAAATAGTAAGTCATAGGAAAAAAGAACAGTTATATTTAAAGCCAACAACACAAAACCTTGGAATAAGGTGCTGTAACTAGGAGATAATATTCAAGGTTGTCATTAAAATAGAGTGATTATGAAATCTGAACCTGCTTTTTCTATAACATGGGTTTCTACTCCCTAACTCAAAACTAGGATGGCTATCATAAAATAATACAATGGCATTAAAACTCTGATATGAAATGAACGACAAAGACTCAGGTGTGAATAGTACTTAATGGTATCTCCAGGGAAGGAAGCGTTCACTTATGATCGTGGTAAGATGACTCCTCCCAACTCCTGATGTTAGTTAGAATTAAAGCAGTTCTAGAAAAGGCCGGGAAACATACATTCTTACAGATTCCTGATGCTGAGTGCCAGATGCAGAAATCAGTGCAATTACCCAGAGAATCTTCACTGAGGATTTTAAAATAATTAATAATATACTCTAATTCAGGTAAAACACAAATTAGAAATAATTTGTAAGCCTGTGTAAATATTTTAAAAGTTGAATATTTTTATTAATTTTAACTCACTTTTACAATAAATTAAATTTGTTCTAAAAGACTAGATCAGGGAGAGGCATTTGGTACAGCAGTTAAGTCACCCCTTGGGATTCCCACATCCTGTTTTAGAGTGCCTGGTTCAAGTCCTGGCTACTCTGTTTCGAATACAGCTTCCTTCTGAGGTGCGCTCTGGAAGGTTGTGGGAGATGGCTCCAGTGCTTGATCCCTGCCACCCAGGGAAGACCAAGACTGAGTTCTGGGCTCCTGGGTTTGGCCAAGCCCAGCCCTGGCTGTTGTGGGCACTGTAGGGAGTGAACCAACATTTTCTCTGTGCGTGTGTCTCTCTATGCCTTTCAAAAAAAAAAAAAAAAAAACCACAACCAAATAAATAAGTAAAAAATTATTTAAAAGACTAGGTGAAGCATTGCTTTGCACTTTGGTCTTGTCTTCTCATACATATCCGTAAAGGAGTAACAAGAAATATTTATGAAGGGCTCACTTTGTGCTAAAACACTTTGGCCAGTGCCTTAAGTGCTATTTATCTCAATCTTCACAACAGTGTTGACATTAGCACTATTTAGAGAGAAGCAAACTGAAGCTTAGAGAAGCTGAACCCACTCAACAGCCCAGTGCCACGGTCCAGGCATGAATCCAGGCGGATTCCAGGGCACATTTACCACCATAAGCACCTGAGTCCTTTCATGGTCTCATGTAGTGTGGGTCGAGCAAGCAACGGATACTACAGGACCAGAAAATTGTGGAACTCAATACAGGATCCTCTATGGAGCACCAAATTAAATACACGTTTATTTTAGAGCTGAAACTACCTAAGACGTATTATTAGTATTGTCAGCCTTTGGTTATTGACTGGAATAATGGATGGATATGAAAGCTAAAATCAAAGAAAATTACCAGTTGAAGCTGGGATAACTTAAAGAATAACCATGACTACAGTAAAGATATCAAGAGAAAGAACTTGGAGAAATATGAATTCTGCTTCATACTAGTTAAACTAAAATTTTGAAGAGTAAAAAGTTAATATTTACTGAGTATCTGTTTTGTGTTAAGAGATAACCTGAGTGCCTTGTACACAGTCTTTTATATAATCTGCATGCAAAGTCTATCAACACATTTTTAAATCTGTATGACAAAAGACAAAACTGAGGCTCTAAGAAGCTCAGGAGCTTATCCAAGGTCAGATTGCTAATAAATTCAAATCCAGATCTGATTATATCTAAAATGTGTACTGAGCTATATACCCACAAAATTATCAGCAAAGGCAGAAAGCTGAAACAGAAAAAAACTAAAAATCAGATACCAATTCATATTTGAAAAAGCAAAATCCAGATAAGATTTTCTTGAATCACATATGGACATGTTGAATGATTAGCTCATTCAAACACCTTATCACTGGGAGAGAAAAATATTTCTAGACAATCATGTACCTGGCCAAAGCTGGAGTAAGTAATGAAGAACTTCAATATGTTTTTTAAAATCCAAAGCACTTGCAAGCTCTTCTGAATCAGTGAAGACTCTGTTGTTGTGGGTGAGAGTCTCCTGCCTCTGACTTAATAATACTGGTCCAAAGCACACGGCCAAATTCTGGCAGGTCATCTTATTCACTTCATGGAAAGAAGCCACCAGTTTCAAGTGATCCAATAACATCTTTAGGGTCGCCTAAATTAAATTAAATTAAGTCACTTAATATAGTCACAGAAGGGCAAATTCAAGGACACAACTTCTTTTTTTGTTTCAGTCATTTCCTTTATTTCTAATATTCTGTACAGACCATTCAAAGGAGCCTCAATTGATAGCTTGCAAACCCATGAAAATTAGAAAGCCACAGGGGATTGCTTTAACTTCTTGGAAAAGATACATCTCTCTTCAGCTCACAAAACCAGATCACTGTAATGATTTCAAATAATCTGTGACTACAGTATAAGTGTAGCCTCTGGTAGAATGTGTATCTGTAAGTAAGGACACAATTTATGAAAGAAAATATAGAGAGGCATCCTCTTACTTTAAAAAAAAAAAAGATTTTATTTTATTTATTTGAAAGACAGAGTTACAGAGAGAGGTAGAGACAGAGAAGTCTTCCATCCACTGGTTCACTCCCCACATGGCCACAAATTCTGGGGCTGGACTGATCCACAGCCAAGAGCCAGGAGCTTCCTCCGGGTCTCCCACGTGGATGCAAGAGCCCAAGGACTTGGGCCATCCTCCACTGCTATCCCAGGCCACAGAAGAGAGCTGGATCGGAAGAGGAGCAGCTGGGACTACAACCGGCACCCATATGGGATGCTGGCACTTCAGGCCAGGGCTTTAACCCACTGCGCCATAGCACCGGCCCTATCCTATTACTTTTTTAAAAGAGTTATTTCAATGGTTTGCTTGTAAATTGGATGTTTGGAACGTAAAACACATTTTCTTATAGAAACATAATACAGGACCTAAATTATGTCCCAATAATACAATTTAATTAATTAATGTTAAACATACACTGTATAAAATGCTAATAGATACATTCCAAATTTCAGAGGGAGTCCCTAGGAAAATGCATCATCAACTTCTCTCTCTCTTTCCTTCTCTATAATGACAGCAGCAAAAGCTGTAAAAGAAAGAGGTTTAGGGTAAGGGTGTTCATTTTAAGTACAGGTAAATCATGTGGTTGTAAGTACTGGATAATAATCTTAAATCTAGAAATAACTATTTCAGAACACAAGTTGTGGAATGACCCAGATTATGAAAGATGCATTTTCAAAAGGCCAGTATACTTCTTAACTAATAAATATTTTAAGTAGGCAAACCACAAAAAGGGAAAGAATAGTACAGTTAGAAATGAGAAAAAATTTACTGAAAATACATGTTGTTGGACCAGCGCTGTGGCATAGAAGGTTAAGCCTCATTTGCAGGGATGGCATATCATATGGGCACTGGTTCAAGACCTGGCTGAGCAACTTGCTATCTAGCTCCCTGCTAATGAGCCTGGGAAAGCAGCTGAAGATGGCCTAGGTACTTGGGCCCTTGAAACCACATGGGAGACCCAGAAGAAGCTCCTAGCTCCTGGCTTCGGCCTGGCCAGCTCCGGCCATTGTGGCCTTTTGGGGAGTGAACCAGCAGATGGAAGATATTTCTCTCTCTCTCTCTCTCTCTCTCCCCTTCTTTGTACTCTGCCTTTCAAATAAATAAATAAATCTTTCTTAAAAACATAAATAAAAAATATGTTACTAATCCTTACAGACACTAATAAGGGCAATTGACTCAACAAGTAGAATGATTATTTAGAATTAAGAATATCTGGAAAGGAATGACATTTTCTGAAGTAGTGGCATATGATCAATCATTTAACAAAATCAGTGTGTGATTTCTTCTGTGGCAGTTATATGGAAGAAATGAGTGCCAATTAATGACTAAAATTTTAAAAGCTTAAAAATAAGGAAGAAAAAAGAATGAAAGAAAAAATCAAAATGACATTATTAGCAGGATGTGGTTCATTAATTGTGACAAATATACTAATGTGCAATATTAATAGGGAAAATGGGGTGAAGGGTATATAGGAATTCATTGTATTACTACCTCACAATGTTTGCTTTGAAAATTTAAAATCAGGGGCCATATGGGCACCGGTTCATGTCCTGACTGCTCTACTTATGATCTAGCTCCCTGCTGGTGGCCTGGCTCCTGGCTTTGGACTGTCCCAGCTCTGGCCGTTTCTGCCACTTGGGGAGTGAACCAGCAGGTGGAAGACTTCTCTCTCTTCTTCTGCCTCTCTGTAACTCTGCCTTTCAAATAAATAAATAAATCTTAAAAAAAAAAAAAAAAAACCTTATTACACTGTTGATCACATACTGTTTAATAAAAATTTGTTATCATTTTTATTACTGTTATTTTGGCCTAGACAATGAATTTCTTTTCTTCTATTAATTTAAAAAAATTTTTTAAGACTTAGTTGTTTATTTGAAAGTCAGAATTACAGAGAGAGACGGGGAGAGAGAGAGAGGGAGAGTGCGAGCTTCCATCTGCTAGTTCACTCCCCAAATGGCAGCTGCCAGGGTTGGGCCAGGCTGAAGCCAGGAGTCAGGAGCTTCCTCCGAGTCTCCCATGTGGGTGGCAGGGGTCCAAACACGTGGGCCATCTTCCACTGCTTTTCCCAGGCCACCAGCAGTAGTAAACTAGTAAATAAATTTACTGGGCTTTACATTTCCACCCACTCGTGCTTGTATTTTCTGCTCACGTGTGACAAGAAAGGTAGGCAATGTTGACCTCATCTGGAAAAGCCCAGCTGTCCTTTTACCTTATACCCTTTTGTTCTAAAGGACAACAGCTAAAGTCAGGCTAAGGCTGGTTCTGCAGGCCTAGCCACCCTTCTGTTTCTCCTGCAGACACTCCTGATGATACTGTTCCTAAAATTTAAATTTTGGAGAAGGGGTAAGAAAGAAAAACTTGAGGGGGGAAGTGTTGCTTAAGTCTTTAGGCTAAGCCATGTATACCATGTCTGAAAAATACTGGAAGGAAACACATCAACATATCAATTGTAGTTGTCTTGGGATATCAATAAATGCAATTTAATATTTTCTACACTGTTCTACTTTTCTATAAAAGACACAATATTTTAATAAGGTAACAATATACTGGCCGGCGCTGTGGCTCAACAGGCTAATCCTCTGCCTTGCGGCGCCGGCACACCAGGTTCTAGTCCCGGTCGGGGCACCGATCCTGTCCCGGTTGCCCCTCTTCCAGGCCAGCTCTCTGCTGTGGCCAGGGAGTGCAGTGGAGGATGGCCCAAGTGCTTGGGCCCTGCACCCCATGGGAGACCAGGAGAAGCACCTGGCTCCTGCCATCGGAACAGCGCGGTGCGCCGGCCGCAGCGCGCTACCGCGGCGGCCATTGGAGGGTGAACCAACGGCAAAAGGAAGACCTTTCTCTCTGTCTCTCTCTCACTGTCCACTCTGCCTGTCAAAAATAAAAAAAAAAATAAAAATAAAAAAAAAATTACCATAAGTGGTATATTTATTGCTTGATTTAAGTCTTTACAGATGTCCTAATCTATGTAAGACAATGGGAAATAATGGGTTAAAAGCAACAGAGGCAGAACTTAAACTCAGGAATACAACAAATGTCAAATACCTAAAGAATTATTTGTAGCTCCAATAACTGGTTTCCAGGAACAATGTGTCCTGACTCTGCTTACCTTCTCAACATCTGGCAGATGATCCAGCAGGTCAACAGTGGACTTGGAGTCACTTGGGTCATTCTCACAACCATTTGATGACATTTTCAAAGGACTTTTTGCCATTGCCTCTAATACAGCTTCATAAAGCTGCTTTGTTATCAGAGGAGAAGGAAGTTCTCTAAGGTAATCCTTAAGAACACCTTTAGAAAATAAATAAATCAGAAGCAATCAGTGATTAGTCTTCAGAGTGAAAAAAAAAAGAACTATGGTGATGTTTTTAAAAAACAGTATTATAGCCAACTTTAAATATTCTTAGAACAACAAAAGCAGCAATAAAAAAAGTGTTATAGTGAAATACTAGCTTTTTAAAAAATATTTATTTATTTTATTTGAAAGTCAGAGAGAGGAGAGGCAGAGAAAGAGAGAGAGATCTTCATTCCACTGGTTCACTCCCCAGTTGGCTGGAGCTGTGCTGATCCAAAGCCAGGAGCCAGGAGCTTCCTCCCGGTCCCCGACACGGGTGCCATCTTCTACTGCTTTCCCAGGCCACAGCAAAGAGCTGGATCTGAAGAAGAGCAACTGGGACTAGAACCAGCGCCCATATGGGATGCTGGTGCTCCAAGCCAGGGCTTTACTCTGCTGCGCCACAGCGCCAGCCCCTAGAGATGTGTCTTAAACAGATACACTGGATGGTTGAGCAATTTCTAATGTTCTACTATCATACTGGAGAAAAAAACAATCAATGCTGGCCGGCGCCGTGCTCAACAGGCTAATCCTCTGCCTTGCGGCACCGGCACACCAGGTTCTAGTCCCAGTTGGGGCGCTGGATTCTATCCCGGTTGCCCCTCTTCCAGGCCAGCTCTCTGCTATGGCCAGGGAAGGCAGTGGAGGATGGCCCAAGTCCTTGGGCCCTGCATCCACATGGCAGACCAGGAGAAGCACCTGGCTCCCGGCTTCGGATCAGCATGATGCGCTGGCCGCAGCGGCCATTAGAGGGTGAACCAACGGCAAAAAGGAAGACCTTTCTCTGTGTCTCTCTCTCACTATCCACTCTGTCTGTCCAAAAAAAAAAAAAAAAAAAAAAAAATCAATGCTAAAACCAAACAAATAAAACCATAAGCAAAGAATGGGAAACATAGACTTATGATTAAAATGTGAGGGAAGGAAGTCAATTCCAAACACCATAACAGGCTTTGAGCTAAGAGAGAATCTATCATAGAGGAAACAAGAAAGCGTGGTGCTGGTTACTGACAAGCAAGTTAGATAAGATACTAACAATGGGCTGCAATGTGACCACAAGAGAAAGTAGGAGATATTTCTGACACCAAAAAAAATCTAAATATCCACCTTATTGACTCAGAACTTGCTCTCAGTTTGGCTGAAAGCTTACTTTGAACATAAGCATGATCATAGAGGAAGCATCTCATTTGATAATTTAAAAAACTCAATAGTAATATGAATTATTCATTCATTTTTATATATTCTTCTAGTATTTATTTATATAAATATACATGATATATATTTTTCTACTCTCTTTATAACATAAAAGATAGCATATGTGTCCTGTTCTGTTTCTTGTTTTTTCATTGAACATCATATCTTTGAGATCTTCTTAGTACCTAGAGAGCTTCCACAATCATTTTTATAACCACATCATAGTATTCCAGCATATTAATATCTACTTTCATCTATTCAACCCCTTATAGATAGCTATACTTAGGTTGTTTACAATATTTTATTATGCTTACACATGCCCCAATGAATAACCTTCATCACACTATAGGAATGTAGGTATGTCTGCAGGATAAATCCTCAAAGCAAGACCATTAAATCAAATATGTATTTTTAATTTTGAGAAAACAGTAGGGTTAAGATTGTTCCTTTCCTGGGTTTGGACTTGAATAAGTGGGTAGATACTACTGACAAGGCTTGAAAAAGAACAAAAGATAGAAACTATATTTTAGCAGGTAGAGAAAATAATTTCATTTTGAACATACAGAATTTAAAGTATCCATGGTACATTCAAGCCTGCTACAGAGAAAAATCTGAGGCTCAAGAAATAGCTGCATAGAGACACAGATCAAATAATGACCAATTTAAAGATGACAACTTGGGGAGGCCAGCACTGTGGCGCCACAGGTTAAGCTGCAGTCTGCAGTGCCAGTATCCCATACGAGTGCAAGTTCAAGTCCCAGCTGCTCCACTTCATATCCAGCTCCCTAATGCAGCAGAAGATGGCCCAAGTCCTTGGGCCCCTACACCCACATGGGAGACCCAGAAGAAGCTCCTGACTTCTGGCTTTGGCCTGGCCCAGCTCCAGTCATTGCAGCCATTTGGAGAGTGAACCAGCAGATGGAAGATTTCTCTCTCTGTCTCTGTCTCTCTCTGTAATTCTGCCTTTTAAATAAATAAATAAATCTTAAAAAAAAAAAATGACAACTAGAGGTGGTAGGTGTTGAGGCACAGTGGGTTAAGCCATTGCTTGGGATGTTCACGTCCCATATCAGACAAAGTCCCAGCAGTGCTGCTTCTAATCCAGCTTCCTAGTAATGCATCCTGAGAAGCAGTGGATGATGAACCAAATACCTGGAGCCTGCAACCCACATGGGAGACCTGGATGGAGTTCCTGGCTCCTGGCTTCAGCCCTGTCCAGACCTAGCTATTGTGGGCACTTGGGGAGTGAACCAGTAGATGGAATCTCTCTCTCTTTCTCTCCTTTCCTTACCCCCATTACTCTGCCCTTAAAATAAATACATCTTTAAAAAAAAAAAGACAACAGTTGGAAACTTGGAAATGACTGAGTCTATCAGGGAAGGCAGATGGAGTGAGGAGTGGAGGCCTAAAAATGAACCCTGAATTGCATCAACTTTCCAATTGTCAGGGAAGATCTTCCAAAGGTGACGAAGGCTGAAGGTGAAGGTGAAAGAAGCTGGAGTGGTGAGAAGAGACAGGGATGAGGGTGGGAGAAGAAGGACAAATATATTGCCAAGGATGTCAAGGAAAGTAGGTTTCAAGAAAGACTGTATGGCGTCAAATGATTACCAACAGTCAGGTTAGATAAGAACTGTAGGGAACAGTATTTCTCAAAATCGGCTGCACAAAACCAAGGAACATTCAAAAAGGGATTACGAAGCCCTGTGCCAGCCGTAATAAATCATCCTCTCCAGGGGCCCCAGTTTGTGTCCCTACATGCTTAACACATTCCTCTGCAATTCTAAAGCAGTGCGTATTATTAGTAACTAGCTATACAAAACAATGATCCAAGGAGGATGTAAGATAAGGACCAAAAAGTGTTCAACAGAAAACAAAACCTGTAACCTTAGTTTCAAGGGAATAAAGGACACTGAATTTAGGTTGCAGTTGGTTAGGAAGTGAATGGGCATTAAGGAAATAAAGAGAAAGAAATATAGACAACCTGTTAGGAAATCTGGCTTTGAGAGAAGGTGATAACCATAGAGAAGCAAGGACAGGGAGACGCTGAATCAAAGCAGGGATTTTTCTTTAAAGATGGGAGACACTTGAACATTTAAATGCTAATGTAAAGCAGAGAAAGGGGGTGCAATCTATTGAGCAAAGTCCCCAAAGAGGAAAGAGGATATGCCTGAGAACACACGAAGGAATTAGTCCAAGATGTGAGGAAGATCAGTTCTACACAATGACAGAAAGGAAAGTGGACACGGTGCATGCCTTCCACCTGGGTAGACATGAGCCAAGTCATCTGATGGCTGCTATTTCTCTGTGTGGTAGGGAGGCAATGTAGTCTGCTAAGAGTGACACAGGCAACGTGAGGTTGGAGAAAAGAAGATATTAAATAAAGAATAAGACAGAGATAGCTGATAAGAAAATACAGAATTACTTACAGGCACCATTTAGAGCCTAGTTAACTTTGAAGTCTATTGATTTATACTGGTACCAAGATACAATCTTGTATGATTTCTCTCTTTCTCTCTCTTTCTTTCTCTCTCTCTCTCTCTCTCTCTCTCTCTCACACACACACACACACACACACACACAGTGATCAGCAACCCAGATATAGACTAGCAAAGCAGACTAGGGCTTTTAGGCATGATGGAGGAGTAGGGACTAGATTTTTACCTATCTACTTGCAATATCTGAAAACAGACAAAAATGTCTGGACATCAAGCAAAGACGGACAGGGATCTCAGAGAGATGGGAACCAAAGAAGATGTGCCAACACCTGCCCCAGCTTGCTGTCTTGAGAAACTTGTAGGTTTCAGTGAGCAAGTGGAAACCAAGAAAAGCTCAACAGTCCAGCTAAGTTGAGAGGTAGATAGAAGTCCAAGGACGCCAAAGCAGAAAGAAGTACTGATCGGCAAACGCAGGTGTGGCAACCACCCAGGCTGGGGAAGGAATTAGATTAGAGAGAACAGTTCTAAGAGCTTACAAAGGGAAGGCAATAGTTCTTTTTCTAAGCAGCTAACATGAGAAAACTTTGTAATTCATGGAATTTGGGTGCAGTGTTGTTTTGGGGTGAACTGTATCTTCCTAAAATGATACATGGAAGTCTGAACCCCTACTACTTTCAGAATGGGACCTTATTTGGAATATTTATATTAAGTGAGGGGCCGGCGCCGCGGCTCAGTAGGCTAATTCTCCACCTGCGGCGCCAGCACACCGGGTTCTAGTCCAGGTCGGGGCGCCAGATTCTGTCCCGGTTGCCCCTCTTCCAGGCCAGCTCTCTGCTGTGGCCCAGGAGTGCAGTGGAGGATGGCCCAAGTGCTTGGGCCCTGCACCCCATGCGAGACCAGGAGAAGCACCTGGCTCCTGGCTTCGGATCAGCGCGGTGCGCCGGCCGCAGTGGCCATTGGAGGGTGAACCAACAGCAAAGGAAGACCTTTCTCTCTGTCTCTCTCTCTCACTGTCCACTCTGCCTGTCAAAAAAAAAATTTAATTTAATTTAAAAAATATATTAAATGAGGTTGGTGAGGTGAACCCTACTCCAATAAGATCTTTCTTTAGACAAAGGTGGGGAGTAGGCACTGGAGCAGCATAGTAGATTAAGGCTCCATCTGCTGCACCAGCAACCCAAATGGACATTGGTTCGAGTCCCCACTGCTCCTCTTCCAATCCAGCTTCTTGCTAATGTGCCTGGGTAAGCAGCAGAAGATGGCCCAAGTGCTGGACCCCTGCACCCACATGGGAGATCTGAAGGAAGCTCCTGGTTCCTGGCTTTGGATTGGCCCAGTTCTGGCCATTGCAGCCATTTGGGGAGTGAAACCAGCGTTGGAAGCCTTCTCTCTCTGTCTCTCCCTCTCTTTCTCTCTCTGTAAATCTGCCTTTCAAATAAATAAATAAATCTTAAAAACAAAAACCACAAAGGTGGGGAGCAGGAATTTGGCACAGCAACAGGTCAGGACACTGATTTGATGCCCACATCCCACAGTGGTGTGCCTGTCTCAAGTCTTGGCTGCTTTACTTCTAATCCAGCTTCCTACTAATGCACATCTTGGGAAGCAGCTAATAATAACCCTAGAACATGGACCCCTACAACCCTTGTAGAAGACCTGGATGTAGTTCCAGGCTCCTGGCTTTTGGCCTAGCTAGCAAGCTTTGGTTGTTGTGGCACTGGAGTGAACTAGCAGAAGATAACCTCTCTCTCTCTCTCTCTCTCTCTCTCTCTCTCTCTGCCCCCCCTTCCCTCCTTGCTTCCCTTCCTCTCTTTCTCTGCCCCTTTCTGCCTTTCAAATCAAATGAAAATAAATAAAAAATTTTCTATCAAAGGAAGACACAGAGAGAGACAAACACAAAAAGGAGAGATGATACGAAGAAACAAAACACCATGTGAAGATGAAGAAAATTATGCATCTAGAAGTCAAAGAATGCCAAAGACCACTGGGGTAGACATGAGGCAAATCATCAGAAACTAAGAAAGAAAAAAGACATATTCTCCTACAGGTATCAGAGGGTGCAGAGCTCTGCTAACACTTTTATTTTGGACTTCTAGCCTCCAAAAGTGTGAGAAAATTAATGTCCATTGTTATAGCCACTTAGTGTATGGCGCTTTATTACAGCAGTCATGAAAACTAGTAAAAGTGCATTTAAGTGTTTTTCTTCAGTTGTGAAGCAAAGAAATACATAGAAAAAAGAGAATAGCTACGAAAAAGTTGCTATAATTCTGCCTAACCAAGTTTAAAAGCAATATTGAAAGTTCTTTGTCAGTAACTTAGCTGCAGACCAGAACACACACAGCTCAACAATATTTATAGGAATACAAAAATATCCAGCACCCAAGAGGATAACATTCACATCTGACACCCCATAAACAATTACCAGGCAACAGTCAAAATAAGAATCCACAGAACAGGAGAAATCATATTTGCAAATCATATACAGATAGGGACTTGTACAGAATAAAGAACTCACACTCAATAATAAAAAAAAAAAAGTAACCCAATTTAAAAAGGGGTAAAGGTTCTGAATAGATATTTCTCTGAAGAAAATACATGCATGACCAATAGGTGCATGTCAAGAAATCCAACACCATTAGCTAGTACAGAAATTCACATCAAAACCATAATAGGATACCACTTCACACTCACTAGGATAGCAGTAATCGGAAAGATGGACAATAGCCAAGTGCTAGTGAGGAGGATGAGACTAAAACTGTCACACACTGCTGATGGGAATGTAAAAAGATCCAGCCACTTCAGAAAACTGCATGGTCCTTTTTCAAAAAGTTACTGAATTACCACATGAAGATAAACTTGCCAACTCATTCTAGGGAGCAAAATTACTCTGATAATAAAACCAGACAGAAACATTACAAAAGAAACACATCAATATCCCTGATGAACACAGATGCAAAAATTCTTAACACAACTTCAGCAAATCAAATTCAACATACAAAGACATGGTCAAGTGGGGGTTTAATCTTAAAAATGCAAGTTACTCAGGCCTGTGGCACAGTAGGTTAAAGCCCTGGCCTGCAGTGCTGGCATCCCATATGGGCGCCAGTTTGAGTCCCAGCTCTCCTCTTCCAATCCAGCTCTCTGCTGTGTCCTGGGAAAGCAGCAGAAGATGGCCCAAGTCCTTGGGCCCCTGCACCTGCGTGGGAGACCCGGAAGAAGCTCCTGACTCCTGGCTTCAGATCATCTCAACTGTGGCCATTGCAGCCATTTGGGGAGTGATCTAGCGAATGTGGCTCTACCTTTCTGTAACTCTGTCTTTCAAATAAATAAAATAAATCTTAAAAAAAAAATGCAAGTTAGCTTAACATTTAAAATTCAATGTAATCATTAAATTAACTCACTAAAAATGAAGAAAGAGGATGTTCTCAAGAGAATACAGAAAGTATTAGACAAAATCCATAAGACCCACTCATGATTAAAACAAAATGTAATATTCCTTCAAAAAAACATCGCTGTCAGGACCAGCAAGGCATTTCCTTAACCTGATAAACAGAATCTATAGAAAACACAGTTGAATCATACTAAGGGTAGAAGATAATGATTTTTCTCCTAAAATCCAGTACAAGATCCTGCTCTTGCCACTTTTCTTCAACATGTACTAGAGATTCCAATGAGCACAATTAGGAATAAAAAAAGAAATAAAAGACATTCAGATAAGAAAGGAAGACATAAAAGCTACTTTTATTCACAGATGACATAATAGTTTATTTTTAAAATGCTATAGTATTTTTTAAAAGCTGCTAAAACTAAAAAGCAAGTTTAGTAATGCTGCAAGCAACAACGTCAACATAAAAAGTATCAAGGGTAGTGGCTCCCAGGGGCTCAGGCAGTGTGAAGAGCAACAGTGGCCAAGCAGACCAGCTTCACAAAGGCTCTCGGGGCACGGCGGCCTAAGGCACCTGGTGCACGCCCTCTTTGCCTCCAGGATGCCAAAGACAAGGGTCAGCTCAGCCAGTAAGAGCTGAAGAGATCAGCAAGGCTCCCAGCTACTCCTGCCTCTACCAAAGTGGAAACTGTGCCCCAGAGCAGCAGGAAAGTCTATGGACAAAGAAGTAAGGGGAAAATGGAGAAGGAGAGCAAAGAGAAAACAGGCGAGTGGCCAATTAAAACACTAAAACAGATTTCCCTGCGGAACACAGAGAAACTAGAGGAGGAATTCAGCCTCAGTGGAAGGACAAGGGAAAGAAGCCAAGTCTGGTGAACACATTATGTACCGTGTTTCATCAGTGGTCTCTGTTTCCAGAATATTTTTACCAGTTATTTTGCAAACGTACATTTTTAAGTGCTCTAGAAATATGTTTAAGAAGGAATACCACCTCATCCCATCTAAGTACCAATTATTTTTTAAGAGGTGAAATCACCTGCTGTTTTGTGTGTGTGTGTGTGTGTGTGTTTCCTACAATTAGAAAATAGTGGGATACTGAATTACAGAAGGCTTTCACTGTCTTGGGCATCACCGTAACATTCCATAGATAGGTGGTGTTTTTTATATCTTTCAGTACAAAATGTTCTAAATGGCAATTTGTAGTCACAGTTGTGTATTTAATGTCTTGAACATTTTCAATTCTCCCATTTGTTGTTCAGCAGAATTATTCCTAAAGAAAATCCAGTCTGTTGGCCTGTTAAAATTGTATATAGTATGTAATACCTTTGACTGTGGTACTCCAGTCTTCCTAATAAGTTTGCTTTATTTTTTTATTTTCACTTCATTTGAAAAACGGAGAGACAAAGGCAAAGAGATAAAGAAACCAACACAGAGTGATCTTCCTTCTGCTGGTTCACTCCCCAAATACCTTCTACAGCAGCACTGGGCCAAGTCAAAGCCAGGAGTTCACTCAATCTGGGTCTCCCATGTAGGTAGCAGAGATCCAAGTACTTAAGCCATCACCTGCTGCCTCCCAGGAAGCACCTGTTGCAAGAAGCTGAATAGAAGTGGAGCTGAAACTCAAACTCAAGCTCTTCAATATGGGATAAAGGCATCCCAAGCAGCATCCTGAAGGCTGCACCAAAGGTCTACCCCTAAGTTTGTTAAAGTGCTCTGAAAGATTAAAAATTTGAGTATGTTTTATATACACATATAAAACAAAATTGTGATTTGTTGGGTATTTGTAACAGTTCATCAATATTTGAAGATATTAATACTTGGTATTCTCCTAAGGACAATTTGGTTCCAAATTTGAAGATACAGTCACTAAAAGAGAGCTGCTAGTGCAGCATAGGCTTCTGTACCACCAGAATCCTATACAGACTCCAGTTCATGTTCCAGCTGCTCCACTTCCACTCCAGCTCTCTGCAAGTGGCCTAGGAAAGTCACCAGATGACCCAACTGTCTGGACCCTTCCCACCCATGTGGGAGACACAGAGGAAGTTCCTAGCTCCTGGCTTCAGCCTGGCCTAGCACTAGCCATTGCAGCCATCTAGAGTACGAACCAGCAGATGGAAGATCTTTCTTTTTGTGTCTCTCTTTGTAACTCTCTCTTTTTTTTTTTTAAGAGTTATTTATTTGACAGACCGAGTTACACACAGAAAGAGAGAGAGAGAGAGATAGAGAGAGAGAGAGAGAGAGAGAGATCTTCCATCCACTGGTTCACTTACCCAAATGGTCACAGTGGCTGGAGCTGGGCCGACCTGAAGCCAGGAGCCAGGCTCTGGATCTCCCACATGGGTGCAGGGTCCCAAGTACTTGTGCCATCCTCCACTGCTTTTCCCAGGCCACCGCCAGGGAGATGGACTAGAAGTCGAGCAGCTGGGACTCAAACCGGTGCCCACTTGGGATGCCCTAATCTACTATGCCACGATAACAGCCCCTTAATCTTTCAAAATAAATAAATGATTTTTTTTAAGAAAAGAAAATCACTGGAATGACTTTTATAAAGAAACACTATTGTGATGCACAATGTACATTTGCTTTTTTAGATTTTTGATACACGTTAAGAATTGTGTAAAAATGAAACCTGTGCACTGATTTTCAATATAATTAATAAAATTTCATTTATGAATGAAAAGAAATTTTAACAAACTATTGATGAGGGGCTGTCATTGTGGCAAACTGGAATAAGCCATCACCTGTGACACTGGCATCCCATATCAGAATGCTGGTTGAGGCCGGCGCTGCGGCTCAATAGGCTAATCCTCCACCTGCGGCACCAGCACACTGGGTTCTAGTCCCAGTCGGGGCACCGGATTCTGTCCCGGTTGCTCCTCTTCCTGTCCAGCTCTCTGCTGTGGCCCAGGAGTGCAGTGGAGGATAGCCCAAGTCCTTGGGTCCTGCACCTGCATAGGAGACCAGGAGAAGCACCTGGCTCCTGGCTTCGGATCAGTGTGGTGCACCGGCCATGGCGCGCCAGCCGTAGCGGCCAATCAAAAAGGAAGACCTTTCTCTCTGTCTCTCTCTCTCACTGTCCACTCTGCCTGTCAAAAAAAATAAAATAAAAGGAATGCTGGTTGAAGTCCTGGTTCTTCTACTTTGGATCCAGCTCCCTTCAAATGTGCCTGTGGAAGCAGCAGAAGATGGCCCAAGTACTTAGGCCCCTGCCACCCATGTGGGAAACCCAAATAGAGTTCCTGGCTCCTGGTTTTAGCCTGACCTAGATCTGGCTGTTGTGGACATTTGGAAGTGAACCCTGTCTTTCTCTCTGTTGCTCTGCCTTTTAAATTAAAAACATATATTTTTAAAAGACTGTTAATGTATTTCTATATCCTAGCAACAGTTAGAAGTTATAATTATAAAAATAACACCATCTCCAATATAATCAGTAAATATGAAATATTCAGGGATAAATATGATAAAACATGTATAAGAACTATATATTATATATATAATTATATTATATTGGTGAGAGAAATTAAATACAACACAAACAGATGGAGAGCTATATCATGTTCTAGGATCACAGGACTCAACATTGTTAAGAGATCAATTTTTCTAAAATTACTGTATAAATTTAATGTAATCCTAATGAAAAACCCAGCAGACTTTTTATTAGAAATTGACATTTAGAATAATTTAGAATAATTATTCTAAATTCATATGATAGGCAAAGAATCTACAATAGTCAAAAACACTTTGAAAAGAAATAATAGTAAAGTTAGATATTTACGGTGCCTAATTTTAAGGTTCACTATAAATCTATAATAAGATAACACTTTGTGTTTCTGTGTGGGTGCAAACTGATGAAATCTTTACTTAGTATATACTGAATCGATCTTCTGTATATAAAGATAATTGAAAATGAAAAAAAAAACCTGGTGTTAAATTGGAAATTGCATAGAAAATTAATTAATTTTTAAAAAATATATCATGTGGGATCTCTGTCTTTAATGTGCTGTACACTGTTATTTAATGCTATAACTAGTACTCCAACAGTGTTTTTTCACTTTGTGTTGCTATGTGGGGGCAAACTGTTGAAATCTTTGCTTGATATGTGCTAAACTGATCTTCTGTATATAAAGAGAATTGAAAATGAATCTTGATGTGAATGGAAGGGGAGAGGGAGCGGGGAAGGGGAGGGTTTCGGGTGGGAGGGAAGTTGTGGGGGGGGAAGCCATTGTAATTCATAAGCTGTACTTTGGAAATTTATATTTAAAAAAAAAAAAGATGCTGGTGACTTGAAGCTAATAGAGTTCAGAAATAGCTGAAGAACAGTGTCTTTAACATCACAGCATACACAAAACATATAAAGTGGATTAAAACAAAAATCTGGAAAAAAAAAAGATAATGTGATTTATGCATAAAATATAAGGTACTTCAGAAAGTTCATGGAAAATGGAATTAAAGGGGCCAGCAATGTGGTGTAACAGGTAAAGCCACCACCTACAGTGATAGAAGAAAAAAAAAAAGCAGTGGGAGATGACTGGGTACTTGGGCCCCTGCAACTGCATGGGAGATCCATAAGAAGCTCCTGGCTCCTGGGTTGGGATCGGCACAGCTCCGACTGTTGTGGCCATTTGGGGAGTGAACCAGCGGATGCAAGATGCTCCCTCTCTCTCTCTTTCTGCCTCTCTGTAACTCTGCCTTTCAAATAAATAAATAAATCTTTTATTAAAAAAACAAAATGGGCTGGCACCAAGGCTCACTTGGCTATTCCTCCGCCTGAGGCGCCCATACCCTGGGTTCTAGTCCTGGTTGAGGCGCCAGCTTCTGTTCCAGTTGCTCCTCTTCCAGTCCAGCTCTCTGCTGTGGCCTGGGAAGGCAGTGGAAGATGGCCCAAGTGCTTGGGCCCTGTACCCACGTGGGAGACCAGGAGGAAGCACCTGGCTCCTGGCTTCAGACTGGTGCAGCGCCGGCTGTAGCAGCCATTTGCGGGGTGAACCAACGGAAGGAAGACCTTTCTGTCTGTCTGTCTCTCTCACTGTCTAACTCTGCCTGTCAAAAAAAAAAAAAAAATGGAATTAAAAGATAACTTTGGTGTAAAATTTTTTTGAAATCACGCATAGTTTATTAATAACATGAATTTTTCCATGAACTTTTTGCAGTAGCCTTATAGTAGTTCAAATAAGAGAAATGAAAGCATATGCTAACTCATACAAGTTGCACATGAATGTTCATAACACATTTATTTGTAATAGGCTCAAAGTGAAAACCACAGAAATGCCTAGCAACAGATGAACTGATCCTGCAGTAACAGTGTATCAGAACAGTGGAACACTATTGAGTAACAAAAAGGAAATGGACTGTGGACACTTGTAAAAATATGGATGAATCTCAAAATGATTACACTACTAGGAAGTAGTAACCCCAGGGGGTGGGGAGAGACTACCTTACAGGTAAAGGGAGAATTGGTTCTGGCTATGTCTCTTAAGCTACTCTAACAACAACAAGATACTACCAAACCATCACTTTTCACTTTGATTTAGGCACTACAAAACAGAAAATTTCAACTCCTCTCCATGATAGGATGCAAGCATCATACTTCAGGGAAAAAATCACAACATTCTAATCACTGGAACAGTTTCTTCATCCCAGAGGCTGCTCTGAAATAGCAGTGTTTTATGAATTCTCAGTCACAAATTTATCTTGCAGATATTCACACATAACTTTTATATTATTTGATCTTTGTCGCAACTGTTTATTTGCTGTAACTAAAGCACTATTTTATTTGCATTGTGGTTAAAAGGACAAATGGTGCTTTTATTACTTCTTTCATCTTGACAATAATTAGCAATTTCCAGTTTCTCTCCCAATCTAAAATAATATAAGTATCCTAATCCTTAGTATCAAAACCATTCTAAAACCACACAGCAAGGGGCAGGCGCTGTGGCATAGTGGGTAAAGCCGCCGCCTGCAGTGCTGGCATCCCATATGGGCGCCAGTTTGAGTCCCAGCTCTTCTCTTCCAATCCAGCTCTCTGTTATGGCCTGGGAAAGCAGTAGAAGATGGCCCAAGCGCTTGGGCTCCTGCACCTGCTTGGGAGACCTGGAAGAAGCTCCTGGTTTCTGGCTTCAGAACAGCCTAGCTCGGGCCATCACGGCTATTTGGGGAGCGAACCAGCAGATAGAAAACCTCTCTCTCTCTCTCTCTCTCCCCCTCTGCCTCTCTGTAACTAACTTTCAATTAAAATAAATAAATCTTAAAAAAAAAAAACAAAAAACAAAAAAAACCACACAACACACAAAAACTTTATCTAATCATATGGAGTAGTTTAAAAGCAAAAAGAATCATCTTGATAAATCTGACACCCCCCCACCTCTGCATTCAATATATCTTCATTTTTCCAAAGAGTATATGCAAAGTTTTTCTCCTGATCTTAATTCTAGAAATATATCTAACCACTTATTTATTATTAAAAATCTCCATAGAGTTTAAGGGAATGCTGAGGTTTTTCCTGTAGTCACTGATTTTCATACAGTCAGGCTCTCCATCTGTAAGCATGGATGGAGCACATCCTCTGTGCCTGGGACTAGGGACTGAGACATGGAGCTCGATGACAGCCTTAGATTTTATTATCTCAGCATGGGTATGAGGGAGGGAATGAGAATAAACCAGCATTTCAAGAAGAGATTCTACCAACATGAGTTGTGATGTTCTGAAGGACAGGCGCAATCTTGGAAACACAGAGCATTTCACCCATTCAGTAGCCTGAGCAAGTACACAGATTACACATATGCATGAAAAACCATGACAGATACAGTTTATGGAGATGGAAATGAGTCTGAACAATTTTGGAGGGGTCAAATCATGAAAAGCCTTATAGGTCATACTGAAGCATTTGAATCTGGTTCTAAAAATGATTTTTTAAAATGATGGAAAACTTTTAAGCAGGAGTGAAATGATCAAATCTGCACTTTGGAAAAAAATCACTTTGAAAGCCAAGGCATAAAATGGAATAGGTAAGGACCAAAATAAATATCATTATCACTAATGTGCACTTTGCCATGTTAAACATAGTAAAAATTCTTCGCAAAAACAAAGTTCAATACTTTCTATGATTTTATTTGAGAAAGCAATTTCTTTTTTTAAGAATTACAATGTATTACTAGATCTGATTTGAAGAAAAGAAACCAACCTTTTAGCTTTCATTTTCTAGCACCATAAGTAGATAATTAAAAAGTACTTTATTAAATTATAGGCATATAAAAAATCATAGAATTATACTCACTTCAAAGAGTACCTCACCATCTCTTTTCCATTCTTTCAGTCCCTCTAGACCTACTTGTATATATCAATATAAAAACACTTTCATATCACCTACTACATGGAAACTCATTCAACTAACCTCATGAAAAAAATATGAGAAAGAAAATGGAAATTATCATGTACTAATTCTGCTATTTCCAAATGAGCCTCACTGTCAGTTCTGGGTTCCAGTTTGAGAGAGCATTCAAAGCTCTCTCTCATCACTCTCATCCGTTTGGTGCTTTCCTCGTTAGCAAGTGCTGCACATCATATAAGTGGTCTCCAAGGAGTTCAAAGAAAAAATGTGTATTATGAAAAATAACTAGGGGCCGGCACTGTGGCACAGGGGGTTAAAGCCCCAGCCTGCAGCACCAGGGTTGCCAATTCGAGTCCCAGCTGCTCCTCTTCCAATCCAGCTCTCTGCTATGGCCTGAGAAATCAGCAATAGATGGCTAACTCCTTGGGCCCCTGCACCCACATGGGAGACCTGGAAGAAGCTCTTGACTCCTGGCTTTGGATCAGCTCAGCTCTGGCCATTGCAGTCATTTGGGGAGTGAACCAGGAGAATGAAAGACCTCTCTTTCTCTCTGGCTTTACCTCTCTGTGTAACTCTTTCAAATAAATAAAATGATTCTTTAAAAAAAAGAAAAGAAAAATAACTATAGGAAGATTTCAAAAATCTTTGCACCAAAATAAACTTATCTTGGGCCAGGACTGTGGTGTAGTGGGCTAAAGCCTCTGCCTACAGTGCCAGCGTCCCATACGGACGCCAGTTCTAGTCCTGGCTGCTCTTCTACTCCTGGCTCTGGCCATCTGGGGAGTGGACCAGTGGATGGAAGACTTTCTCTCTGTCTGTAACTCTATCTCTCAAATAAATAAATCTTAAAGTAGGGGATAAGTGTATTTAAAAAACTAAATAAACAATTCCATTTTCCCACAAACTCATTTAGGTTCCCTTCAAGGAAAATGGAATTTGGCATTGTGGTTAAGATAGTTAAGGTGTTGGTTAGGACATTGACATTCCCCATCAGAGTGCTTGGGGTCAACTCCCAACTCCAGCTCCTGATTCCTGCTCTCTGCTAATGCAAGTCCTGGGAGGCAGTGACGATGGCTCAAGTAGTGGGGTTCCTGCCAACCACATGGGAGACCTCACCGCTAACTTCAGGTCCCTGGCCACTGGGGGCATTTGGGGAGTGAAACTAAGGATGGGCACTGTCTCTCAAACAAACAAAATCTTTATTTCTCAACACAAGCTCCATCAAGCTCAAGATACTTTTGTAAGTAACAATGAAGGTCCTGGGGAATTTAACCATGTGACTTGACAATTATTAACTAAGGGAAAACAAGTGAGCCCTCTACAGGTTTTTTAAAATTAGGAAATAAAAGCCCAAAGGAGCCAAATTAAGACAGGAATGTGTATGTCTAGCGATCTCATTGAAATTCTTATGAAATTGCCTTTGATGAGAGGAATAAGCAGGAGCATTGTTGCAATAGAGGACTCTACAGTGAAACTTTGCCAGATAACTCTTCCGCTAAAGCTTTCACTAACTTTCTCAAAACTCTCTCCAGATAAGATGTTATCATCCTTTGGTCCTCCAGAAAGTCAACAAGCATAATGCCTTGAAAATTCCAGAAAAGCTGTTACTATGACCTTTGCTCTTGCAGTCTGCTTTTGCTTTGACTAGACCACTTCTGCGCCTTGGTGGCCATTGTTTTGACAGTGTTTTGTCTTCAGGATCATCCTTAGAAAAGCCATGTTTCATCTCCTGTTACACTTCTTTAAAGAAACGTTTCAGTATAATGACCCTACTCGTATAACACTTCCGGTGAAAGCTCTGCTCTCGTGTATGGACCCGAGTGTAACAGACTTGGAACCCATAAAGCAGAAAGCTAGCTCCACTTTAATTTTTCAGTTGGAACTGTTAAACTGAACCAATCAAGATGCCTGTGGCATTTGCCATTGTTTCTGCTGTTAACACTTTGTCCTCTTCAATTATGGCATGAATAATATTTTATTTTCTTTGCAAATTGATGTGGATGGTCTGCCACCATAGGCTTTATATTCAGCATTGCCTAGTCCTGTCTTAAAAAGGGTTATTCATTTGTACACTGCTGTTTTCTTTGGGGAATTTTCCCCATAAACTTTTTGCAATGCATCAGTGATTTCAACATTCTTCTACCAAAGCCATAAATTTAATGTTTGTTCTTCAATTTTAGCAGAATTCACATTCTGATAAGGGTTTTTTTTTTCAACACGTGTGTGTGTGTGCATGTGTGTTTTAAAGATTTATTTTATTTATTTGAAAGACAGAGTTACAGAGAGAGGTAGAGACAGAGAGAAAGGTCTATCATCCACTGATTCACTCCCTAAATGGCCACAACAGCTGGAGCCGAGCCAATTCATAGCCAAGAGCCAGGAGCTTCTTCCTGGTCTCCCACATGGGTGCAGGGGCCCAAAGACTTGGGCCATCTTCTACTCTTTCCCAGGCAAAGAAGAGAGCTGGATCAGAAGTGGAGCAGCTGGGACTCAAACCAGCACCCATATGGGATGCTGGCACTGCAGGCCAGGGCTTTAACCCACTGTGCCGCAGTGCTAGCCCCTCAACATGTGTTATTATTTGAGCCTCAAAACAGATCCTGTTTAGACATGTTATTAAAAGTTCATGCTTACTTTGGAGGAAAAAAGAAATCCATGGGTAGTTTTTTCATTATATGCCTTTTTCAAGAACTTTCCGAAGATCCCTTTTAGTTTTCTATCTCCTAGTTTTTGCTAATAGACTGCTCTCTTCCAACCTTTCCTTGGCTGTTTACCTCACCCTTAGAAGTTGGCTGACAAGTCACCTCTCCAGGAAGTTCACTCTCATTTCCCCAGAAGTTAGGTGCTCCTTCTCACATACCACAATTAGCTGTTTCTGTTTCTGTCTTCCCCTTTAGACTAACATTCTTGAG
Organism: Lepus europaeus; assembly: GCF_033115175.1. NCBI lineage: Eukaryota > Metazoa > Chordata > Mammalia > Lagomorpha > Leporidae > Lepus > Lepus europaeus. The sequence continues at coordinate 78,630,447 of NC_084831.1, forward strand.
GGTAGGGATGACCTCTTGTGCATTGTTGTGTTCCAAATGCCTTACCAAAATACCTAGCATACAGTAAACACTCACTATATGACCACTGAATTGATGGATATCATCTTCCTAATAGCAACTGCAGGGCTATGAAGAGTGATATAATAAACAAACTCATTCTTCAAGAGAGATCCTGTCCTTTGTGAGAATGAACTCTCCTCCACAGGCATCCAGCAAAACAGATCAATTCACTTAAACCACCATGTTGAAAATGCATGTATTCAATCATGAGACTCATTCTTTCACAGATAAAATTGCAGATAATAAAGTCACATCAGAACAGGTAGATTTGAATGTTGAATTACTGACATTTCTTGAATTTAGAGCTGTGAATTAATTTTTAAAATCCATTACCTTAGTTTTCTGACCTTATCATCTATTTTAGTCACACTCTATACATATTGCTCAGATCAAATGGCTCTCACAATCTCAAGATATTTGAGTTGCTTAATTTATGACTATTCCTCAATGTTTGGCCTCTTAGTGTTTTACGGTTTAGACAGCTAAGCTCAATCCAGGTAAACAGAATCATCTGGAAGTTAATATGTCAGAGATCAGAGTACATATTCATATAATATAGATGGTAGGAGAGTGCATCTTAATATATTTAAATAAAGAAAAATATTAAAGTTCTAAAGATAATTTCTGGCTGATTTCTAATGAATTCTTCTTTGATAAAATGATTGAGAGGATTAAAGTCAGAAAAAGGTATGGCCAAATGAACTTTCAGACACTGAACCTAGATAGACTGCTTGGCACAACATGAAATCTATGTTACAATGGGCAGACACACTCAAATGAATTTCCTCCTTAGATTTTTTTTTTTTAGTAATAAATATCCTGTCTTTTCTAAATTCTCTTGTTATATTTAGTAAATACGCTCCATAAAATATTAAGAATAAACTTTGTTCCTTAGATTTTATACTTCACTGAAAAAACCTTGGTTTATCTACAGCCTATCACTCTGTGCTCCAGATAAATCAACCACTAAAAACACATTAAGGGCCTGGCGCTGTGGCATAGCAGGTAAAGCCACCATCTGCAATGCCGGCATCCCATATGGGTGCCAGTTCGAGTCCCAGCTGCTCCACTTCTGATCCAGTTCTTTGCTATGGCCTGGGAAAGCAGTAGAAGATGACCCAAGTACTTGGGCCCCTGCACCCGCGTGGGAGACCGGGAAGAAGCGCCTGGCTCCTGGGTTCAGATCGGTACAGTTTCAGCTGTTGTGGCCATTTGGGGAGTGAACCAATGGATGGAAGACCTTTCTCTCTGTCTTTCCCTCTCTCTGTAATTCTACCTCTCACATAAATAAATAAATATTTTAAAAAACACATTAAACAGTGACTCATTTTGTTAGCTTCTCTTTTTTAGGCCCACTGAACAATTAATTATGTTTCAAATTTACTTTGAAATGAGCTAATGTGGGACAAACATGAGGCAACACCATTACTGGCAAAATTCCCAAACCAATAATGTCTTATCTTGAGTCACATGGACCTTTCATGTAATTTACTGCAATTCCAATGATACTTCTCAGATAAATCTTAAATCACTACATTGGATTTTTATTGAAAGGGAAAACAGCTCTAAATTGCTGTGAAAAACAGCCTAAATGAAGTAGAATAGTACAGAGAATAGAATCAAGAAATACTCAATTTATAAATTATGGAAGCTGTCAGTTTTAGAAAAGAATACTATAAAGTCAGAATTCACGGAATTATTGCTGTCCATATCCTACATATGCTCCAAATTTTCAAAACTAAGCACCAAGTCTTACAGCAAACAGTCAACCCAAAGCACGGTCTCTAATCTTTTCAAATCATATGCATGTATCCCAATTTTTATTTCTAAGACAAGGTTATACCAAGACAAAAATCTACTTTTGTCTACACAATGTACTATCTGGACACTGGTATTCATAAATTTTCTTTACTGAATTCATAAAATGGGTCCTTGGTTGATTTTATTAATTACATATCAACAAAGGAAGAATACTCCATTTTTAAAGAAATTATCCTATTTCTTAAGTAAGCCTCTTTCCTTACCAAGAAAAAAAAAAGACAGAAACAAAATAACCATTACTTCAGATTTAGTAAATTCAAAAAAAAGAAAAAATGTCTCAGTTTTCTCTTAGTATCAAATGTTTAGGATTAAAGTTTTGGTTATCCAAGAATATATAATAAATACAACATGAAAATATAGTCATTCAGCATTCAGAGTATCAGAACCTCAACTCTCTGGAAAGCCTCAATCCCAGAAGCTTTAAGGATTTCAACCAACAAAAATGTCTTTAATATATGCAAGAGAATTTTCCTCAAATTCTCAGCCAATTAATCATGTGTAAAATAAGAAAGAGGAATTAGAAGAGAAAAATAGATACCATTATAACAATAAAAAAAAATTGGCAGTTGACAACAGAGAAAAGAGAAAGAACTATCAAAACACGTAAGATCTGAAGAAACACACTGAAGCATTGTCTATAGATGAAAGGATTTCCTTCAAAATAATCCAGCATCAGGCAGGACCAAATGAAGGATACAGGGGCAGATGGTTGGCCAAGCAGGTAGGATGCTGGTTAAAACACCCATGTCCCACATCACAGCACCTAGGTTTGATTCCCAGCTCCTGATTCCAACTTTCTGCCAATGGCACCCACATGGGAAACCTAGACTAAGTTCCCAGTTCCTGGCTCTGCCCAGCACCAGCTGTTGCAGGGATTTGGGAAGCAGACTAGGATGAAATCTCTGTCTCTCTCTTCCTCCCCAATAAAGAAAAAAAATTAATTAAAAAAGGAATGAGGGGTACATATGAGACAAGCTTGATCATGTGTTGATGATTATGGAAAGCAGGTGATGAAGAAAGGGAGTTTATCAAAACATTCTCTCTACTTTTGCATATGTTTGAGAAGAACTTCAATAATAAAGTTAAAAAACAACAAAAACAAACAGAATTATAAACCAATACATAGGGGCTGGCACCATAGCCAGCACCATAGCCGGCACCCACATGGCTGCCAATTGGAGTCCTGGCTGCTCCACTTCTGATCCAGTTCTCTGCTATGGCCTGGGAAAGCAGCAGAACATGGCCCAACTCCTAGGGTCCCTGCACCCATGTGGGAGACCCAGAAAAAACTCTTGGCTCCTGACTTTGGATCAGCACAGCTCTGACCCTTGTGGCCACCTGGGGAGTGAACCAGCGGATGGAAGACCTCTCTCTCTGTAATTCTGCCTTTCAAATAAATAAATCATAAAATAAAATTAAAAAACCAATACATAGCCAATAAATAACGACTGAAGATTATCAATAAGGTTTTGAGCAACTGTCTAATGGCAAAGGCCTTTGCTCTATTCTTATCTTGAGAATATCCCCACAGAATGATACTGCATCACTCCTTTCTTTAACCCTATTATCTCCTGTTTCTCAAATTTTCTCTTTTCTTCTTCAGGTGTTTTTTCTTCCTTTGCCTGCCTTCAAAAATTAGAGTTCCCTAAAGTTCTTCTTAATTCATACTTTTTAGACAATTAATGACATCTATATGTCAGTGCCTTCAATGTGTCACTTTCACAGCCCCATCTCTCAGGAGTACCAAAGTTTTGTTTTGTTTTGTTTTAAAGAATTATTTATTTATTTGAAAGGCAGAGTTACAGAGAGAGAGAGAGAGAGAGAGAGAGAGAGAGAGAATGTCTTCCTTCTGCTGGTTCACTCCCAAATGGTCACAATAGTCAGGGCTGGGCCAGAATGAACCCAGGAACCTGGAACTCCACTGCATGGCAGGACCCCAAACACTTGGACCATCTTCTGCTGCTTTCCTAAGAGCATTAGCAGAGAGCTGGACTGGAAGTAGAACATCCAGGACTAAATCTGGCACTCATATGGAATGCCAGCAGCAGCTTAACTAGTTGCGTTCACAACACTGGCCCCCTAAAAGCTTAATTCTAGTACTATACGTTATATTTACCACTTGGATAAATAAAATACTCCCCAAATTCTACCACATCCTCTTTTTAAAAAAATATTTTATTTATTTGAAAGGCAGAGTGACAGAGCAGGGGAGTGGGGAGAGACTAAGAGAGCTTCCATCTACTGATTCATTCCAGAAATGACAGCAATGGCCAGGGATGAGCCAGGCTGAAGCCAGGATCCTGGAACTCCATCTGGGTCTCCTATATGGGAGGCAGGAGTCCAGGTACTTGGGCCATCACCTGCTACTTCCCCAAGTGCATTAGCAGGGAGCCACGACTTGAACTCCAAAACGGGACACTGACATTAGAAGTGGCAGCTAACCTATTGCGCCTCAGTACCATCCCCTACTACATCCTCTCTGTAGCACTTTCAACTTTGGTGGAAGTAGATCTCCTACTCCTTATCAAATTCAATAATACTGAATCCAAAACCCAAGTCATCTTCTTTTCTATGTATCCCTACCAAGAGCAGTAGCTGTTCTTACAACACTCCTAATTCTTCTAATGGTCCTCAATCAACCAGGTCTCAAAGTCAAGTTTGTCTGGGCTCTATTTTTCCTCACATCCTTTCAGTTCCATACTTTCCTATGACTACAGCTAAAAGACTCCTTTCATTCTCATTACCTTATTGTTGGGACTATTGTCAAGGCTTCCTAACGTATTTTCCTTCCTCTGGTCTCTTCCAATTTCAATATATCACATCAAGTTGGCAGATACATATTTCCAAGGACAGTCTCTAATTATTTCCCTCCCCATGCTCAAAAATCTTTAATGGATCTCCTCTGCCTACTAAATAAATTGAAATGCTCTAACCAAATAGCTCTTATATCATCTAAGCCCCAAACTGAGCTCTCAAGGCATCTTATCTATCCCTCTGTGAAGGTACCCTTTTCCTTCTGGTATCAATTACAGCTAATGTAGGCTTCATTTCGCCTGACCATATGCTGGCTACTTGAGGGTTGGGACCATATATTCATACTTCTCCATAGAAAATAACACAATATGCTGTAGTTGTAAAAGAAAGAAAGGAAGACTTCAGATTAAAGCCAAATTGCATGTAGCTAAAAAAGAGCATTTCAGTTCTCTTTCCTGCATTTATAGTCTTTCCAGAATAAGCACATAAGACAAAATCTATTTATTACCTGTTATTACATTTATATCTGGGTATTGATTTTCACACAGACCAACAGCTTTGCTATCCCTCTCAAAGGCCTCTCGAAGTTCTTTCTTGACTGCTGCCGAACCACATAATCGATACAGGCCTACTACCTAGAAATAAAATTATGGCCACATTATGGTGAACTTGATAATGAGAAAATGTAACAGTACAGTAAATCACATGAACTAGGCAAGCAATATGTTCTAATGGCATTTAATTAAAATACCTCAAACAGCTTTTGAAATCTTACTATAAACCAAGAAATATTGATAAATGTAATTAAAACATCATACTATTTCATTTATATTTAATCTGATTCCTATGAAGTTGGCTATCTCATCTTAAGATACAATCACTCCTCTTTCATTCTATATGCTCAACCAATATCTCCATGCCCCAAGAACTTGCCCCTCCATGTCTTTTGTTCTAGACTGAACCAGTACAGCACAACAGTTAACCAAGGGCTTTGGGGTCATAAAGCCCCACTCTGTCCCTCCTTCCTTGGTAATTTGGGCAAGTTATTTAATCTCTTTAAACTCAGTTTCTTTATCCATACAATAAATATACAGTCAGAAATGAAGTTCCAGTATACTATTTGTATAAAGCATTGTAGGGAAATAAAAAAAGATTCTTAGAAAGAAACCAACGGTTTTTAACTTTCTCAAATTAATTGATTATAAAATATGGGAAATTTCATTAAAGTAATATATTAAAGACTAAAAAAGGCCAGCGCCGTGGCTTAACAGGCTAATCCTCTGCCTTGCGGCGCTGGCACACCAGGTTCTATTCCCGGTTGGGGCGCCAGATTCTATACCGGTTGCCCCTCTTCCAGGCCAGCTCTCTGCTATGGCCCGGGAAGGCAGTGGAGGATGGCCCAAGTGCTTGGGCCCTGCACCCGCATGGGATACCAGGAAAAGCACCTGGCTCCTGGCTTCGGATCAGCGAGATGAGCTGGCTGCAGCGGCCACTGGAGGGTGAACCAACGGCAAAAAGGAAGACCTTTCTCTCTGTCTCTCTCTCTCTCACTATCCACTCTGCCTGTCAAAAAAAAAAAAAAAAAAAAAAAAAGACTAAAAAAACTCTAGCTCAAAACTTATATAAGGTATACAAACATCACTCATCCCACCAAGCTAAATTGAAAAATTTACTTTTAAAACAGTTCATTTAGGTTTTAAAATATTAAGAAGTTCACTACAAATTCAAAGAGAGGATATCAACATGATCTCTGTAAAGAAAAAGCATTCCTGATTATACTATAAGAGTTCTTTAAAAGAATAAACCATCAAGATAATTAAGGAGAAAAAGTGGCTGTCATATACACTTCCATATCAAAGACTGCTTATATTTTGGAGGTTAGAGAATTGGATGAAGTTACGGAGAAATTACTTCAAGACAGAAATAAAGCAATACCAATCCTTCAAAGATCTGAATAGGAGTCATTATAAAACATTATAAATGACCTAGAGGAAGGAGCACACATAGGTGATATTTCTAGGTTTATTTATGAGTCATTAAAGAAGTAACAGAATATACCAGAAGTAAGACTCAACCTGGGAAAGTGTTAATAAAAGAAATAAGGAAATGTTGTCCAAAATATTGAAGATGATAAGCCATAAATACTAACCAAAAGACAGTTAACAGAACCTAAAACTATTCCTAAGAGATGGTAGTAATTCAAGGAGTGCTACATTCAAAAGGATCAACATAACAAGAGTAATCAAGGAATGTACTAAGATGAAAATTCAAATTGTCTATTTGATCCTCATTCCTGATGCATTCACATTGAGAATAACAGGTGTTATGCTGGTTGTATCATCTCAAGAAAGGCATGGTAGAGGGCAGATCAACCAAAAATTGAAACTAGAACATTAACCAGAATGAAAGGAAATGCTACCACAACTAAAGAAACCATCTTGATTATAGCCTTCTGATTACACATATTTAGGTGTCACATAGAGCCATGGTAAGGATGTATCTCCTTGAACTTGAGAAGGAGATAAACCTAGAACAAATGAAAGGAATGCCACTTCCTACAGGAAGCATATATTAATGGACCATTTTATCTCAAAAAATATGACATTACAAATATATTTATTTAGGGGCCAGTGCTGTGGCACAGTGGGTTAATGCCCTGGCCTGAAGCACCGGCATCCCATATGGGCACCAGTTCTAGTCCTGGCTGCTCCTCTCCAGCTCTCTGCTATGGCCTGGGATAGCAGAAGATGGCCCAAGTCCTTGGGCCCCTGCACCCACGTGGGAGACCCATAAGAAGCTCCTGGCTCCTGGCTTCCAATCAGCGCAGCTCCAGATGTTGCATCCATCTGGGGAGAGAACCAGCAGAGAGAAGACCTCTCTCGCTCTCTCTCTCTCTCTCTCTTTCTGCCTCTCCTCTCTCTGTGTAACTCTTTCAAATAAATAAATAAATATTTTTTTAAAAAATATGAATAAAAGGAATACCTAATATAGGTATTTAAAGGAAAGGATATTTTAGGATGTAATTAACATCAAATGCTGACTTTTATACTCTTATGCCTCAGAGACAGAATCTGTTCTTCATTGTTAAACATGTTTTCTTGGTAAATGATAATAGTCTTTACACAGCTGCTCTCTATAAATATTTCAAAAAGCACACTATAAAAGTATAGCGGGGGGGGGGGGGGGGGGGGCGGCGGCGCCGTGGCTCACTAGGTTAATCCTTCGCCTGTGGCACCAGCATCCCATATGGGCGCCGGGTTCTAATCCCGGTTGCTCCTCTTCCAGTCCAGCTCTTTGCTGTGGCCTGGGAGGGCAGTGGAGGATGGCCCAAGTGCTGGGAGACCAAGAAGAAGCACCTGGCTCCTGCTTTGGATCAGTGCAGCACCGGCCGTGGCGGCCATTTGGGGAGTGAACCAATGGAAGAAAGACCTTTCTCTCTCTCTCTCACTGTCTATAACCTATCAAATAAAAAAAAAAAAAAATGAAAAGTATAGTGCCATTGAGTTACATTTTAATACTCAATTACAAAACTTTGTGCTTAATAATTAGCTTTAAAGTCTGCCTAATCTCTGAACCCTACACTATTTAAAAAAAAAAAAAAAAAAAGGAAGAAATGGAGAACTTTAAAAAAAATGGCTTAAACTAGGATTGGAAAATAAAGCTCTTGTTCCCACATGAACAACATAAACTAGAGATGGAATTATGTATCTGAGTTAGAAGAGGTTTCAAGACAGGAAATTTGTTCCCATTATATAAATTTTTCTTAAAGTTATTAAATAAAAAGATTTCAAAAATTTAGCTGCCTTACAGAGATTAAGTGACTTGCCCAACATTACACTGTTAAGTAGTAATGGAGGAAAAATCAGAATTTAGGTATTCTGCATTTTAATGACAATTTCACTAACTTACGTTGTTTCTATATTAAGTTCAAGGTGCATTACTGTAAATCAAGAAATCATATTTTATCTTCTATAATATTTACTCTCATATTTTTTGTCTTTTAAGCCAAATTCTGATAGGAACAAAGGAGAACTAATTCAAAATACAATGATTTTTAAAGGTAACATGTGTCATAAAGGAATATAATTATCTATACCTTAGAATAATATTCTCAGAGACGTGCTGTTTTTCTTTGTCATAGAACATGTACAGGTATTATGTACATATATTAAAATAAATAAATGAAGACATGATCTATTTTTTTTTTTTTTAGAAGGGAACACTTTTATTAAAGTAAGACTACCACTGTATCAGGTTAAACTGCTGCCTGCAATGCAGCATCCCATATGGGTACAGATGGGAATCTTGGCTGCTCCACTTTTTTTTTTTTAATATTTTTTTAAATTATTTATTTATTTATTTAGACAGGCAGAGTGGATAGTGAGAGAGAGAGAGAGACAGAGAGAAAGGTCTTCCTTTTTGCCGTTGGTTCACCCTCCAATGGCCACTGCGGCCGGCGCATCTCGCTGATCCGAAGCCAGGAGCCAGGTACTTCTCCTGGTCTCCCATGTGGGTGCAGGGCCCAAGCACTTGGGCCATCCTCCACTGCCCTACCGGGCCACAGCAGAGAGCTGGCCTGGAAGAGGGGCAGCCGGGATAGAATCCGGCGCCCCAACCGGGATTAGAACCCGGTGTGCCGGCGCCGCAAGGCGGAGGATTAGCCTGTTAAGCCACGGCGCCGGCCAGACATGATCTATTAACTGGTTAGCATTACATATTTTGCTACAAATAACACTATATATTCTTCTTGTTTTAAGGTATTGCCTTTGCTTTTTAAAAGAAAATGAGATATGTCCTTATTAGTAGGATCTCTCCTCATACTTCATGATATTCCACAATAAAGAGACAGATAGGCTTATGCCTTCCAGAGACTGGGACTAAAAAAGTAGGAGTGAAGCAGGGTTGGAGAATTCACTATTGGAACTTTCTCTCACAGGAATGTCAAACCATGCAGAAACATTTCTTAAATGAATCTGTCTTTGCCTATGTTATCAGCTCTTGCTAGTAAAGCAATTTTGATCTTAGAAGACCCATACATCTGTGTCAAAACATAAACTGTGGAATCATCTAGCATGGTCTCAGTCATTGACAACAGACGTTAAGGTATGAATTATATCCAAGCACTAAATGGATAAATATAAAGAATAGTAACAAGAAAATATCCAAGTTTACTTGTTTACTTTACCTTGAATTACATCGCCAACACTTATAATCAATCAATCAATAAAGGAGGTAGTAAAGAACCAAAGTGAAATAATACCTGACAGCCTCTTTTTTCAATTTCCAGAATACATTTCTGTATCAGAAGTGGCACCATCAATCCTACATTTTCTTTCTCCACAACTTTTCGAATATCAACACCAAATATTACTGATTCTCGATTGTTATCTAGTCCATGAAGAGAATTCTCCCACTGCTCCATAAGAGTCACTTTCACATAAATAAGACCTCTAGGTTCTAGTTTAACAGCCAGTTGATGTGTCTTTGTCACTCTGAATAAGGTAGGAAGGACAACAGTTCCGTGACAACACACTCGGTTTCTTCTTGGAGTAGGTTCCCAACTAAATACTACGAGTTTCAGATGCTGTGCATTTTCAATTTCTATGTTGAAAGTATGATCCATGTCTAAAAACGTTGTTCGACATGTGAGCAAAGCTGTTCTTGCTTTGTTCACCGAATCTACCTGAATTGCACAGAAGACATCTTTCGAATCTATCCGGGGTGGTTTTAAATCCTCTGCACCATAGAAATGCACACTCATGAGCCCAGATATATATTGTGAACACTTAGGTTGATCAGAAAAGCTATAGTGTCTAAAAGCATCAATGTCTATGTCATTTTTGCTACAAGTATTTGGAACTATTTCTTTTCCTTTTCCAAGTTTGTTTTCAGAGCCGTGTTTGCTAGATTTGGTTACAAGTTCAGGTGAATCTCCATCACTGAGGTAACCACCTTTGCAGGAGTATTTAGAACTCACAGATCTTTTCTTTTGGTAGCTGTGCTGAGAAGACACACTGGTATCAAGATGGTACCGGCTTATAACATTCCTCTTTGCAGCTGTGGTTGTATTCCCAGAAGGAAGAATAACAGCATGATGAATTTCTTGACAGTTACATTTAGACAAGGAAGGACTATTTTCTGGACCATTTAAATAATTCAAGGTTCCCTTAACACTCAGCTTTCGGCTAAATTCTGGCAACTTTTTCATTTTCATAGAAAGTTTCCTCACAGTCCGTGGAGATTTTATTTTATCTGGCAAAGACCAATTAATTGAACTGCCTTTTTTCACAGGGCTAGGGCTTGGAGAAGATGGTTCCATAATTCCCAATTCAGTCCTATTTGTAGCAGCTAGGATCCCAGGACCTTAAAAGAAAAAAAAAAAAAAGAAGCTATTATAAAGTTACATGTTTTAATTTCTACTTGTATTCCTATTTTATAAACCACCAAGTAGGGGCTGGTTCTGTGGCATATATAGTAAGCTAAGCCACCACCTACGGCACTGGCATCCCCTATGGATGCCATTTGGTGTCCTGGCTAGTCCTCTTCCGATCCAGCTCTCTGCTACGGACTAGGGGAGATTCTAAAGCTCCTGGCTCCTGGCTTCAGATCAGCCCAGCTCTGGCCGTTGCGACCATTTGGGGAGTGAACCAGCAGATGGAAGACCTTTCTCTCTCCCTCCCTCTCTCTTTCTGTAACTCTGCCTCTCAAATAAAAAAATAAATAAATATTTAAAAAATACAAAACAAAACACCAACTAAACATGCTCTTTCACAGAAAAAAAAAAATTCTTCTCTTGTTTTATCTCAGTGGGGAGGTTAGAAGCTCAGGTTTTCATTTCCCCATTCAAGAATAGTAGCAAGAGGCTGGCATTGTGTAGCATAGTGGGCTGGTCCCATATGAGTGCTGGTTTGAGTCCCAGCTGCTCCACTTTCTTTTTATTTATTTATTTATTTATTTATATGACAGGTAGAGTTATAGACTGTGAGAGAGAGAGAGACAGAGAGAAAGGTCTTCATTCCATTGGTTCCATTGGTTCACTCCCAAAACGGCCATGGCGGCGGGTGCTGCACTGATCTGAAGCCAGGAACCAGGTGCTTCCTCCTGGTCTCCCATGCAGGTGGCAGGGCCCAAGCACTTGGGCCATCCTCCACTGCCCTTCTGGGCCACAGCAAAGAGATGGACTGGAAGAGGAGCAGGCAGGACTAGAATCTGGCGCCCATATGGGATGCTGGCGCCGCAGGAGGAGGATTAACCAAGTGAGCCACAGCGCCAGCCCCAGCTGCTCCACTTTCAATCCATCTCTCTGCCTATGCACCTGGGAAAGCAGTGAAAGATGGCCCAAGTGCTTGGGTCCCTGCCACCCATGTGGGAGACCCAGATGGAGTTCCAGGCTCCAGGCTTCAGCCTGGCCCAGCCCCTGCCATCGTGGTCATTTAGGGAGTGAACCAGTGGATGGAAGATCAATCTCTCTCTCTCTCTCTCTCTCTCATTCTCTCCGCCACCCCCAACTCTGCCTTTGAAATAAATAAATAAATCTTTAAAAAAAAAATCTATATTAGGGTGTTTACTGCAATTTCAATATAATAACACTACAGAGATACAAAAAACTTCCATATAATTGTCAATTATATCAAAGTACACAGAATAATATATAGAAATGCTTTTAAATTTTTGGGTGTAAGAAAATAGCTTTATTCTTTGTTAAATGTCAAGATTATTCATGTTTATTGTAAAGTTTCTAAAAATACAAAAAAGTACAAATAAATCATAGCCTAAACCATATATCTAAAGATTAACCACTATAAATATTTTGGTAAAAATATTAAAAGTAGCTTAGTATTTATAAATTATTAATATTTCACTGTGATTAAACAATAATTCCAAATATTTATTGGGCTTACTTGGTATGCACAGACCTTTTTTTATTTTTTGTATTTATCTTCATTTTATTTGAAAGGTAGAGACAGAGAAAGATCTTCCATCCACAACAGTCAGGAATGGGTCAGGCTGACCCAGAATTCAATCCAGGTCTCCACCTTGTGGCGTAGGGTCCCAAGTACTTGAGCCATTATCACCTACTGCCTCCTATGTGTGCATTGGCTGTAAGCTACATAGGAAAAGTAGGAGCTGGGGCACGAACCAGGCCGTAGGTATGGGATGCAGGTGCCCCAGGTGATGACAAACACTTGCTTCCAGACTCTCATTTAATTCTCAAGGTAAGTCTGGCTGGTGTGGCCACTTGAGGAGTGAACCAACGGATGGAAGATACCTCTCTCTCAGCCTCTGCCTCTCTGTAACTCTGCCTTTCAAATAAATAAATAAATCTTTAAAAAAGATATAATAGCTCTAATATCAGAAGCTAATTTATATAACATTACATTTCACAATTAAAATGAGAAAATGTGGGTTAGGCTTTTACCCTAATGGTCATGATGCTGATTAGCACACCTGCTTCCCACATCTAAGCACCTGGGTTTGACACCTAACTCCAATCTGGACTCCAGTTTCCTGGTAATGCAGACCCTGGGAGGCAGGAGCAATGGCTTTAATGGTTGATTGGATCCCTGTCACTCACACAGGAGATCTAGATTGAGTTTCAGTTCCCAGCTTCAGCCAGTCCCAACCTTGGTCATTGTAGGCATCTGGAGCCAATAAGAGTGCACTATGTTTCCTCACCTCTCAAATAAATAAATTTTTAAAAGTAATTTCTTTAAAGATTACTTGTTTGTTTGAAAGGCAGAGTTAGAGAGAGCGAGAGAGAGAGAGAGCGCGCGTGCTTCCATCTGCTGGTTCATTCCCCAAATGGACACAACGGCTAGGTCTGGGCCAGGCTTGAGCCAGGGGCCAGAAGCTCCTTCTGGATCTCCCACATGGGTGGAGGAGCCCAAGCACTCAGCCATCTTCCACTGCCTTTCCCAGACCATTATCAGGGAGCTGGATCAGAAGTGGGAGAGCCAGGACACAAACCAGCACCTATGTGGGATGTATCACAGGCAGATGCTTAACCCACTGTGCCACAACATTGGCCCCATTAAAAAGTAACTTTTTAAAATGATAAAATGTGTTTATTCATTTAAAAAGTCAGGGGTGGGTCCCGGCTGCTCTGCTTCCCATCCAACTTTCTGCTAATACATTCTGGGAGAGAACAGACGAGGGCTCAAGTGCTTGGGCCTCTGCCACCTACATGGGGGACTCAGACGGAGTTCCAGATTACTGGTTTTGGCTGGCTGAGCCCTGACTGTTGCAGGAATTTGAGAAATGAACAGAGGATAGAAGATCTCTATCTCTGTTGCTCTGCCTAAGTAGATGAAAATAAACTTTTTTTTTTTTTAATTTTTGACAGGCAGAGTGGACAGTGAGAGAGAGACAGAGAGAAAGCCAATAGATTGAGACCTTTGTTTAGAGTATTAATATGATTTTCTCCCTCTACCACTTTCTATGTGACCCAGTGACAAAGAAGTAGTTTATTTATAGAGAAAGGATTATTTTAAGTATGCCCACTGGGTTTTTCTGTTAAGCAATGAATATGAAAAAGAGTGTTTGATAAACTGGACAAAGCATCCCCTTGTACTGCAAATTGTAGTACAATTCTAATGGTTTCACAGTCTAAAACATTCTATAGAAACCAGGGTCCTGATACAAACATCTATTTTGTCACAGCCTAGAAAAGCTACCTTGTATATTAAATCACTCTAGATTTTATTAAATCACTAAGGAATGAAACATTCTCCTTCCTCACATTATAAGTAAACAATTCCTACTAAAGTCCTTCACTGATTATTAAAGTGAAATCAAACACTACACATATTAGCAGCGTCTATTGCAGACAAGACTGAATTTATTAAAACAAAAATGCTCTGGTTTTGTAAATTCTAGGAGCTGAAGTATTACCAAAGCTGACATGCACTTAAAAAACTATACTAACCAAATCTTAGACTACCAAGCTATAAGAACGTACAAAATGAAAACCTTTAAACTTATGAACCAGGTTGAGTCAAGTGAAACTGGCACACTCCTGAGGCACCCAGAGATTGACATCACATTGCAGGAGCTTGATTTTTTTTTTTAATAAATGAGTTCATCAAACTGGTGAATCTTTTAGGAAATATAATACAGGAATTACCAATAATAGTTACCAGCCATAAAGGTTCAGTAATGATACTAGTAATTAATCCTTTTTAAGATTTATTTTATTAGCCAGCGCCGTGGCTCAACAGGCTAATCCTCCGCCTTGCGGCGCCGGCACACCAGGTTCTAGTCCCGGTCGGGGCACCGATCCTGTCCCGGTTGCCCCTCTTCCAGGCCAGCTCTCTGCTGTGGCCAGGGAGTGCAGTGGAGGATGGCCCAAGTTCTTGGGTCCTGCACCCCATGGGAGACCAGGAGAAGCACCTGGCTCCTGCCATCGGAACAGCGCGGTGCGCCGGCCGCAGTGCGCTACCGCGGCGGCCATTGGAGGGTGAACCAACGGCAAAAGGAAGACCTTTCTCTCTGTCTCTCTCTCTCACTGTCCACTCTGCCTGTCAAAAAAATAAAAATTAAAAAAAAAAAGATTTATTTTATTTATTTGAAAAGCAGAGTTACAGAGAAAAAGAGACAGAGAGATTTTCCAACTACTGGTTCACTCCCCAAATGGCCACAACAGCCAGGGCTGGGCAGGGCTGAAGCCAGGAGCCAAGAGCTTCTTCTGGGTCTCCCACGTGGGTAGGAGGGGCCCCAGGGACCTGGGCCATCTTCTACTGCTCTCCCATGCTCATCAGCAGGGAGCTGGATTGGAAGTGGAGCAACTGAGACGTGAACCAGCACCCACCCATATGGGATGCCAGCATTGTAGGTGGCAGCTTTACCAGCTATACTGCAATGTTGCCCCTCCCTCAGCAATTATCCTTAATGAAACAAATAATGATCATGAGGAAGATCACAGCAATAGCAGTGAAATAGTCAAGTAGATCAGGACACATCGGCCCAATTAGATTCCATAAAGCTTGAGAAGCAGTATTAATGAACATGTTACAATGCAAGATGAAGACAGTAAATGAAAATAGCATAAACCAAAACATCCACAATGATTGCCATTAGATAAAAGATACACCATTGGAAGTTAGGAAGCAAACAATAGATTATATTTGTGTTAGGATGATTTTTAAAAAATTTTTCGTCATTCATATTAAAATTACTTATAAATTAGCTTTCCTACTCTCTGATGAAAAATGTATTTGAAATTCAACCAGTCTCTCTGTCAACTTCCCAACAGCTTTCTGCCAATACTGCTAAAGAAAACAGACTAGAGAAGAATGCCAGGAAGAATGGAAATGTAAATGGAAGCCATTTCACACTTTTAAGTTTGAGAAGCAGAGACAGGCAGGCAGACAGACACACAGAGACCTCCCATCTGCTGGTTCACTCCCCAAATGCCAGCAATGGCTAGGGACAGGCAATGGCCAAAGCCAGCAGCCAGGAACATAATAAAGGTCTCCCACATTGGTGTCGAGAACTTAATTACTTGGGTTGCTTCCCAGGGTCTGCATTAACAGGAAGCTAGATTCAGAAACAAGAGCTGGGAATCAAACCCGAGACTCCAATATGGGACTCAGACTCTTAACTTCCAGGTTACACACCCAGTCCCAAGTTTTGTTTTTTCAAATGTCTGTTAGCTTTTCTAGATTCACAATTTGCCATGACATAAAAAACTTTTTCATGACAGTAACCTTAAGTCAAAATGCACTTCACAGACAACAATGTCTAACTCTGTTCTTACTCTCTTGCTTTCTCTGCCCCATTCCACATCCATCACTCTCTGTGATATTAACAGCCTTCCCTATCACTCCTCCCTGATCACAAGCTGCATTCCAAACTACTGCTCAGATTACAAAACACACATCGACTCTGGAAAATTAGTCTACAATTGGAATTGCACAAAGAAAAAAATTAAATACTTTAAATCGCAACATCCAGAAAAAAAGTAACATTTCCAATATAGCTTTCATCATTTCTTTCAAAACTACCAGCACATTGTGTATAATTTTGCAACTTATTTCTCTTAATATAATAATATTTACTCTAAGGGTGCAAATGAAAGTACTTTATTTGCTTAGTACAGAAACACCAGCAAGGGAATGAAAATATTCAAGGGAAAATTCAAAGTGAGTATCAGACTACTGTCACTTTGGGCAACTACAGCTTAACCTCATAGGAAAAACATTTTAAAAACTCTAGGAAACAATGAAAATAGTGATTCAGAATTATATCACTCAAGGAGTGATGGAGCTGGGATAGTCATATATCAGCTCCTATCAGCCACTGCTTGAGAAGCACTCCCAGGCGGCCCTGCAGAGATACCCGGCACATACGCTCCCCCCAACCCCTCAGCAAGACTTCAGAGAAAGTTCTCAAGCAAAGATACAGATAGTGGCTGGAAATAGGCTTCTGTCATTTAAGTAGGAAGTAATAAAACTGAAGGGCTCTTGAGATGGGAAAAGGCATGGACAGCATCAGCTTTGCCCTGCATCTTTGAATATTCTGTATCATCTAAAACTCTATAAATTAAAATGATTTAATATAAAACAGAACTGCTTTGTATTCTACATTTAACAGCTGCGACCAAATGTGCCTTATGTTCTACATCCTCGGTAATATGCCTGCCCAGGACTAAACGAAGCACAACAGGGGCCAGAGTGGTAGCGCAGTAGGTTAATCCTCCACCTGCGGCGCTGGCATCCCATATGGGTGCCAGTTCTAGTCCTGGCTGCTCCTCTTCCAATCCAGCTCTCTACTGTGGCCTGGGAAAGCAGTAGAAAATGGCCCAGGTGCTTGGACCCGTGCACCCATGTGGCCAATTGGGGAGTGAACCAATGGATGGATGACCTTTCTCTCTGTCTCTCCTTCTCACTGACTATAACTCTCTCTCTCAAATAAATAAGTAAAATCTTTAAAAATAAATAAATAAAAATAAAAGAAGCACAACAGAAAATTAAAGGCAATCCACGAGAAATATATTCATTAGGTTGATCTGCATGAAAGGTTCACTCCACTATTTTGTCTGATTTTCTAACTATTGTAGCCTCTGTTTGAAAAGTGTTAACTTCTATCCCCCATTTATCTTCTCCTTTTCCTTTGGCCCAAAAACACAAACTAATAACTAGAGGTACATTGAATATACAACTTTTCAGTTGAGTCCAGGCCAAATGTGAATGAATGAATGGATGAATGAAAAAAATAAGATTAACATAAAGGCTGTATCTTTCTCTTCTATTCCTTCAAGATTTCATTCTTTCAACTAAAAGAAAAGCAACTACTGCCTCAAAGGATCAACATTCTAAAGCACACCAGATTATAAAACCAAATCTGTGATAGTAATAATTAAGCCATTGCATTTATAAAAAATATTTCTAAATCTTTTGGAGTTTTCTTTATTTTCATGGAAACGTCACCACATTATAAGGAAAAGTACACAAACACAATAGGTACTTATATTTAGTTTTAGCTACTATCCAAGAACTGATCAAGAAGAAACAGAAGCAGAAGAAAGGCAGACCACGCATAGGATCATTTTTTACCTGCAAAGGGAGATTTTGATATAGGACTGTCCTCTAACATGACACTTTCTTGTGTCTTGTGTCCTAGCTTTGGCTTGTACTGCTGTCCAAATTCTGTGGGATGGATGGAATCTACAGGATGCAATTCATTTGACTGCATGGTCTGAACATCACCTGAATGTTCAGAGGAGCAAGGCAAGTCTTCGGTATGCTGCTCTGCTTTCACCAGGGCACTACCAGAAAATACGCTCAAACTGACAGCAGGAAGCTTCAGAACAGCAGACTTTGCCTCCCCAAAACTCAAGGCACCTGATACACCAAGGTCATCGTCCTCCGGAATGGGGTTGTACCATATTTCTCCTTCATCATCTGCATCATTCTCCTCATTAAAGTCTAAAGAACAGTTTTTTGATAATGAGGAATCTGTAGTATTACACACCATATATGTACAGTATTCTTCAGGTGTTTTGAGGAAAGGTTGTGACATCTGATGTTTTGGCAGAGTCACAGGCGAGATGGGTAAATGACTTCTCTCTTGGCATTTCTTGTTTTCTTCTTCCAGATTAAGAGATCGCAGAGTACTCTGATATAGCCAATTGCGTTTCTTTGAAACAGTGATGCTGTTAAGTGGCTTATGACCTCTGAATTCAATATTATCCTTCAGATCTTCAAGTTCTCTTCTCTTCATTGAAGATCCATAGACGTTTTCAAATAAATCTATTTCAAAAAAGAAAAGAAGATAGAATATAATGCCTGGTGTGCCAAGGAAGACTTGTCACTTTTGACCAGTTATTAAAATTTTTAAAAAGTAGAAGAAGGAAAACTAGTATTAATCACAGAGATTAAAACTGAACCAAAAATTATTTGGATTTTTTATCTAAATATTATTTCTACTATTTAAAAGTCAGACTGCCAGTATGTGTCATAAAATCCTAAGGAAAAGATATACAAACTCTAACACTGCATTATATAAACTGTGCTTACCCTAAGCAAAACATACTTTTTAAGAAGCTCATTTAGAGGCATTTGGTGTGGCAATTAAGACACTGCCTGGGACACCTGCATCCCGTATCAGAATGCCTGGATTTGAGTCCCTGGCTCCCCTTTCCATCCAGCTTCTTCCTACTGCATACACTGGAAGGCAACAGACAATGGCTCAATTACTTGGGTCCCTGCCACCCATGTGAGAAACCTGACTGAGTTCCAGGAACTCCTGGCTTTGGTCTGGCTCAGCTCTGGCTGTTGCATGCATTTGGGAAGTGAACCAGCAGGTGAAGATCTGTCTGCCTTTCAAAACAAAATAAAATTTTAATTAAAAGGCTTATATGGAGTGCTTTGTACATAGTAGGCTTTTAATTGATAATTGAATAATTTCAATTCGCTATCACAGGACTAGTTAGAAAACTCAAGGTTCCTATATTTTCACACAATGATTGACTTTCAATATCTAACAAAAAAGGATGCCTTGGCGGGCACGGCGACTCACTAGGCTAATCCTCCGCCTGCGGTGCCGGTACCCCAGGTTCTAGACCCGGTTGGGGCGCTGGATTCTGTCCTGGTTACTCCTCTTCCAGTCCAGCTCTCTGCCGTGGCCCAGGAGTGCAGTGGAGGATGGCCCAGGTCCTTGGGCCCTGCACCCGCATGGGAGACCAGGAGAAGCACCTGGCCCCCTGCTTCAGATCGGCGCAGCGCACTGGCCGCAACACACCGGCCGTAGCAGCCACTCGGGGGGGTGAACCAATGGAAAAAGGAAGACCTTTCTCTCTGTCTGTCTGTCTCTCTCTCTCTCACTGTCTAACTCTGCCTGTCAAAAACAAACAAACAAAAAAAAGGATGCCTTACTTATTATTAAAATTTAACAAAACATTGATTTTTTTTTAACAATCCAGCACAGTAGTACCATATACAGGGCTTAAGCCCTAAAGATCCAGGGCAATAATAAAAATAAAAATCCAGTAAGACAGTCACAGATTAAAACCAGGTATACAATTTCAAAGTAAGTACAATACAACTACTGTTATTATTGGCCAAGCACAAACTTAAGCAGGGATATAATGAACAAAATAATACCTGTCCATAAGAAATTCAATGGGGGGTATATATAAGTGTTAACACAATGTGTTCACACTCTACAAATGTAAATACAGCATTAATTCCATCTAAAGAGGAAAATCTCTTATGCCCCCAAAGAATTTCCATAAAGCAGGTTTTAAAGGCAGTCAATAAGCTAAATAAATATCTGTAATGGTAATAATGCAGTGTAGTTTCAATGACAATCAATAAGCTAAACATGTCCATAAGAGAAATTACTGCATTTAGATTATTAAAACAAAACCACATTTTCAGAAATCTAAGATCATGTCAGCTTTATGAATTTCAGAGTTATCATTTTATGCTACTTTAAGTGTGTATATGATTAATTCATCTTGGAGTTACAGCAACTAAAAAACAATGGTCTAACACAGTGATAAAATACAGTAATCTTAAAAGGAGCCTAACAACCCCAAAATCAGGTATGCACAATCAAGGCTTTCAGCAACTTCACTTCTACTGAAAAAAAATCCTTTTAAAAATGTAAATTTCCTTTCTTTTAATCCTAAATATGTACTCAACCAAGCAGGTTACTTTAAAAACACACACATATACACACAAGGTTAAACAGTTCCAGATGCAAGAATTCAACAAGAAATCAAAAGGGAAGAAAGCCCACATGAATCTCTATTATGCCAGCCATTTATTTATTCAACAAATGAGTGACTATAATGTGCCACGTATGAGAAATAAAGCAGTAAGGAAGCCCCGAACCTCATTTAACCTTTACAGCAATCATACAGGATGAGACTGATTATCATCATGAGCCTCAAAAGACATGAGGAATATGGTCAAGGTGTGAACTCTTGTATTCAGATTTAAGTCTGTCTAATCTTAAAACCCTAGTTCTCACCACTCTCCCCAACATTGTGCTATCCATTAACAGTAGGGAAGTGGGTGACCCCTCTGAATAATATCAACCCAGCTGACCTTATAAAGTAGCTGCTGGTAAGGATTAAGTGAGCTAAGGTCCAAATTATACTTTGAAAACTATAAAGTACTACTCAGAAAAGTCAAGTAACTTCCCCAAGACTACTTAGTTGGTAATGAAAGAGGCAGAACTCAAACTCACTGGTTCACTTCCCAAATGGGTGCAAAAGCCAGGACTGAGCCCAGGCTGAAACCGGGAGCCAGAAGCCAGGAGCTTCATTTGGGTCTCTCATGTGTTTGCAGGAGCCCAACCACTTGGGCCATCTTCCACTGCTTTTCCCAAGCCATTGGCAAGGAGCTGGATTGAAAGTGGAACAGCAGAAACTAACTGAGGCCCATTTGGGATGCTGGCTGCTGGGCATCACAGGCTGTAGCTTTCCCCACTACGCCACAACACCAGCCCCTAAATTATTTAAAAGATCATTTTTATCTCAGTTAATTAAATGCATACATATAGGTATAAATTCACCAAAATGGAAAACTATTTGCAATCTTCCCTTCCCTCCCTTTCATGCTTAAAGTTAATGTCTAATCCTCTTTAGCATAAAATTAAGAGTTAGCTTTAACTTTTGATTATATATATATATGGTGAAAAAAGGCACAAAAAAAACTAAGTATGCAAAGTTGCAAAGCAAAAAACTCCTTACTCACTTTAAATACAGATGTTATAGTTTTCAGATTCTAATTAAAGTCATTTTACTTTGAAAATCTGTTAGAGAATACAGACAATCTCTGCAAAATTCATCACTAGGAAAAATATTGTGAAAAGTAGTGAACTACTCTTGCCAATTTTGTTTTCTTGGCTATTATTTCACAATAAATCTGGAAGATTTACTTTTACTGAACATTTAACTAGTGTACCCAGCTCAGAAGCAGAGCAAACTAAGAAATTATGTATTTCAGGGGTCGGCGCTGTGGCACAGCAGGTAAAGCCCTGGCCTGCAGTGCCGGCATCCCACATGGGCACTAGTTCTAGTTTCGGCTGCTCCACTTCCGATCCAGCTCTCTGCTGTGGCCTGGGGAAGCAGCAGAAGATGGCCCAAGTCCTTGGGCCCCTGCACCCGTGTGGGAGACCAGGAAGAAGCTCCTGGCTCCTGGCTTCGGATTGGCACAGCTCCGGCCATTGCAGCCATCTGGGGAGTGAGCCAGCAGATGGAAGGCCTCTCTCTCTGTCTCTACCTCTCTCTATAACTCTTTCAAATAAATAAAATAAATCTTTAAAGAAAACTATGTATTTCGGTTCTTATTGAAAATGTGCAGCATCTGCGGACATCTTTTCATTATTTTAAAATTTCTACTGGAGAAACCAACTATTGATTTTCTTTACTTCTCTTTTTAAATCCTAAATAAGAAGTCGGTGTTTGGCATCCCACATAGGAGTGCATGGGTTAGAATCCCAGCTCTGTTCTTGATTCCAGCTTCCTGATAATGCACACTCTAGGAGGCAAATTGATGACTCAAGTGGCTGGGTCCTTGCAGTACACAAGGGAGACCTGGATTGGGGTCCTAGCTCCCTGTCATTGGAGGCACTTGAGGAGTGAGCCAGTAGATGGGGTCTCTTGCTCTAGCTGTCTCCTTCTGCCTCGCAAGTAACATAAACTTTTAAAAAAATTTTAAATCCTAAATAAAACTATTCTCACAAATATTGCATTAGGGGTTTAATTCTACATTGAAAATTATTAAACATGCTGAAATTTATTTAAATCTCATGTTTAAATAAACGTCAGCCTCCCCTGTTTAAACAGCCAAGCCTAGAAGACCCAATGAAACGATGAAAATAAAAAGACTAGGGCTTCTGTGTGTGCATTTGTGGAGACAGCTGAATATTTCCCAGATAAATCTAAAGGGAGAAAGGGGCAGAACAAAAAGAAAAGCAGCACTTTTTCTTTTATTTTTATTCCTGTGTGCTTGGTAATAAAATCCCTTAAGAAAGCTGTGTCATAGCTTTTGAGAAAGGAAACGAGCAAAGAAAAATTCTGAGACTATTTTCAGTTCCACAAAAGTAATAGAGAGAAGCAAGAGAAAAAGAAAATCAAAAGAAAAAGATGAGCAGAACGCCCCTCAAAACGGTGGGGACTTGCTCAATTCTCAATGCTCCCCAAGGCAGGATTTCTCAACTTCTGATCATCTCTCTTTCTCTATCCAGAATCCTACTGACCTTGGGCAAAGCAGTTTTCTCATAAAGCGGGCTTGACTTCCTCTTGATAATACAGCTAAGTGCTGGGCACAGTACCAAATAGATTATCTTTTTTCACCCTTAAAGCCTACAAGGTAGGGTAACTGGCCCCAAGAATAGAAGCCTGGTAAGTGGTGGAGTCAGACCAGGAACCTACAATCTCTATTATGTTAACCACTATCCTGTATAGCCTCCTCTGTCGAAGATTCCAAGATCTCACTAACACTTACTGGGCAAGGTGACACCAATATGTAGGGCACTGCTCAGACTTCTCGAATATAGCAATTACGCATTAATTCATACATATAAAACTGAGCAGAAAGGGCTCAAGTGCTTTGCTCTACTAGGGATTAGTTTAAATATCAAGTATCAGAAGGAGGCAGAATACTTTTTCAAAACTTTAGGGGACGGGCCCCACACTGTGGCATAACTGGTAAAGCCGACACCTACAGTGCCTAAATCCCATATGGACCCCCAGTTCGAGTCCTGGGTGCTCCACTTCTGATCCAGCTTCTGCTATGGCTTGGGAAAGCAGTAGACGGCCTAGGTCCTTGGGCCCCACACCCGCGTGAGAGACACAGAAGAAGCTCCTGGCTCCTGGCTTTGGATAGGTGCAGCTCCGGCCAGCCGTTGCCGCCAATTGGAGAGTGAACCAGTGGATGGAAGACCTCTCTCTCTCTCTCTGCTTCTCCTCTCTCTGTATAACTCTGACTTTCAAATAAATCTTTAAAAAAAGAAAACTTTAGGGGGCAGGAGCACTCTGTAACCTTACTACTCAAAGATATGATTCACTGAAAAGCAGCAGCCTCTCTGGGAGTTTGTTAAATGCAGAATCCCAGGTCCCACCTTACACCTATTGAATCTGCATTTTAACAAGATTTATCAGGGAATTCATATGTACATTAAGTTTGATAAGCACTGCTCTAAAACACTAAAACACATTTTGAGTGGCAAAGGTGTAGAAAATAACCTTGGTGGTTCTCAAAAAATAAACAACAGACCTATCTTGGAATCACTCACTGATCCAGAAATGTAGGACTTTCAAATCCACACAACACAATTTTCTGCTGAATTTGTAATCCTCAAAGTTTTCCAGCCACAAGCAACTCCAATGTTCCATGGCACTCTTCCAAAAACAAAAACAAAACAAATAAAAAAAAAAAAAAGCAATTGCATTTGCTTGTGGGGGTACAATGGCATAATCTCTCAAGGGAAGGATTCAAAGCTCAAATATTTTATGCCTATTGCTACTAACTTTGAAGAGGGTCTACACAGAAAGAATTTAGTGGGAAAATTCCTAATATGCTGGGAAAATTCACAAATGTTATGCAGCTCATAAAGAAGAAATCAGAGTTACAAATATTTAAGAAAAGAAGTAGGTGGGAATTTGCATAACAGCAAATGTCAACTTCGATTTAAGTTAATTAACAATCACACCAGCTGATAAATACTATCATAAAATAATTACCTAAAAATTTTAGACAAACACTGGAAGCCAAAACACTCTAAATGTTTTTCTTTCACAGATCATGTAGCAGGAAAAGTTAAGTCAAAAATAGGCTAATTTTTTCATATGCTAAGATTTTTTTTAATTTGAAATGCAGAGTGACACAGAGAGAGAGCGAGAGACAGAGACACAGGGGGATTCTCTAGCTGTTGGTTCACTCCCCAAGTGGCCACAACCCCAGCCAAAGCCTGCAGCCTGAAACCGCTTCAAAATCTCCCACATGGGTGGCAGGGTCATCCTCCTCTCTATTTTTTTAAAAAATAAAAGGCTGGCCGGCGCCGCGGCTCACTAGGCTAATCCTCCGCCTTGCGGCGCCGGCACACCGGGTTCTAGTCCCGGTCGGGGCACCGATCCTGTCCCGGTTGCCCCTCTTCCAGGCCAGCTCTCTGCTGTGGCTAGGGAGTGCAGTGGAGGATGGCCCAAGTCCTTGGGTCCTGCACCCCATGGGAGACCAGGAGAAGCACCTGGCTCCTGCCATCGGAACAGCGCGGTGCGCCGGCCGCAGCGCGCTACCGCGGCAGCCATTGGAGGGTGAACCAACAGCAAAAGGAAGACCTTTCTCTCTGTCTCTCTCTCTCACTGTCCACTCTGCCTGTCAAAAAAATAAATAAATAAATAAAAGGCTGAAATAGCTCAACCTGCTGCTTTGGAATTTACTTCTGAAAACTATATGCTAATTAAAACTTACTTATAAAGATGTATAATGAAGTATAGTTGGCAAATAAAATTTGTAACCTTTAAGCTTGTGGAAACTTGACAATATTTACTTTGTGTAATGACTTTAGATTTCTTAAATAATCATCTCAATTAGGAACAAATTAGGCAATCTGCAAACACTACATACTTAACTGCATCAAATCATTGGCATTGTAGTAATATCAAAAGTTTTAGTAGTTCTTAGAAGGAGTCAGAAATCAAAATAAAAAATCATTTTGGTTTCTATTTGTCATGTTCTCCAAAATTTCCAAAATACCTACATAAATTAGTTATCTTTATACCAGTATAAAGTTATTGAGTATCACAAAATATAAATACAATTGTATTTTTTAAAAAATACCTGCATGGGGCCAGCACTGTGGCATAGCAGATAAAGCTGCTGCTGCAGTGCCACCATCCCATATGGGCACCACTGAGTCCCAGCTGCTCCACTTCTGATCCAGCTCTCTGCTTTGGCCTGGGAAAGCAGTGGAGTACAGTCCAAGTACTTAGGCCCCTGAACCCTCTTGGGAGACCCAGAGGAAAAACTCCTGATTCCAGGCTTTGGCTCAGCCAAGCTCTGGCCATGGCAGCCTTTTGAGAAGTGAACCAGCAGATGGAAGACCTCTCTTCTCTCCCTCTCTCTCTGTCTCTCTGTGTAACTCTGACTTTCAAATAAGTAAATAAATCTTAAAAAATTTTTTAAAAAGACTGCATGAATAATATTGTATGGAAAAATGTGACATAAACCTTTTGGGATATTTAACATTTTTTTTTTCTTTTTTTTTGACAGGCAGAGTGGATAGTGAGAGAGAGAGACAGAGAGAAAGGTCTTCCTTTTTGCTGTTGGTTTACCCTCCAATGGCCGCTGCGGCCAGCGCATCTCGCTGATCCAAAGCCAGGAGCCAGGTGCTTCTCCTGGTCTCCCATGAGGGTGCAGGGCCCAAGGGCTTGGGCCATCCTCCACTGCCTTCCTGGGCCATAGCAGAGAGCTGGCCTGGAAGAGGGGCAACCGGGACAGAATCTGGCACCCCAACCGGGACTAGAACCCGGTGTGCCGGCACCGCAAGGTGGAGGATTAGCCTGTTAAGCCACGGTGCCGGCTGCGATATTTAACATCTTATACCATCAAGAACATACAGCCCCAAATAATTTCGCTAGAAAACATTTAAAAAGTAGAATACAAGTAACATCAATTTGAAGTAAATAAACATTTAAAGGTAAAACTTTAAAATCATACATTGAATACTTAAAGTTTTAAAACCTAAATTCTAGAATTCCCCCATCTTCTTTGCAAGTCTGAGGAAATGGCTTATTCCTCTAAATCTTGTTGAAATTCCATCCATCTCCTCAACTCAAGCAATTTATTAAAATTAATTAAATGAAACCTCTAAAAAACTGCAGTGCCATTGACCTTATTGAAATAGGGGAACTGGAATCAGAGAGATTGGAGTTTGAATTTACGTTAGTACCGGTAATTTAAATCCAGGTACCAGTAGCCCAACCTTCGCAAAAGACTTCACCACTTTGTTGTTGTTGTTGTTAAATAATAGTTGTCATATCTCTGTTTGGAGGGATACAAAGATTATAGGAGAACCACTTAAAGTATCCAGAATGGTCTTAATAAGACCACTAACCTTCATGAAAAATAGTTAGCAAAAAAACCCTCTCCAAACCTATGTTAGATGTGCAAACATTGCAAAAGTCACAAAATTATTCCCAGCCTTCCTAAAAGCAACAGCATCCACCAGAGATTATGCTTTTACTCTGATTTCTTGTAAAATATCTAAAAAACTACCACAATAATTCTGTTTCATCTTAATTGGTTTTAAAGCTAGCAGTTTCCTTGATGAAAAAGATTAATGAATCCATCCTGGAGGACCCACATTTATTACTACATTTTAACTCTCTGAATGTTTATACTACTGCTGAGGGCCTCAAAAGCCATCAGATGGTAAATGTTTCACTCTGCAATCAACAGGTAAAAAACATTTGACTAGTTTTTAATACATTTTGTTATGAGTTGCTGAGTTTCATACAAAGAGTTAACTGAACCAAAATTGGGGGAGATATTGATATTGTGGTGATAAAGTATAATAAATCAACATACATACTTCACTCCTGGAAATGCTTATTATTAATGTGAATCCAGTATAAACCACACCTCACTTTACAAAAAGTTTACATTCTATTATCCTTTTCACCAAGAGAAACGGAATTTATAACCCTGGGGATAAAATTTGACAGATAAGTATTAGAGATGTGTAGATACAAAACACTTTGCCACTATGCATACACTTTAAATGAATCCTTTTATTTGTCCTCATTGTTGGATTAGAACTTTTGGGAACCTTGCTTCTCTTCACTGTTGTGTTTATAGGCTCAACGAAGCTAATGTTGAATTGGAATCCTTACCAGTGAAACAGGAAAGTACTATGAATACTTTTTGCCTTTCAGCATGTAACATTTTAAAAATTACTCCTGATAGTAAGCCTTTATGCTCAGTCTTTTTAAACAGTAGTTCAAAAAGCCACTTTATTTTGGTTCAGTTCGAAGGTCTTATACTACTTCCAGAAAAGAATTTTTAACATTTAAAACCCAATAAGTTTCAAGAGAGAACTGATTACCTTTCAGTGATAATCAAAAATCACACACAAAAACAGGGACAATATTCCTATTACAAAAATATACACTTTTAAAAATAATTTACTTCTAAAAGGAGTTTCTCTAAAATTCACAAATGACTTTCTAAGTGTCTGCACTTTTTAAAAAAGAACACGAGAGGCACTGTTTCTTTCTATTAAAATACTGGAGTCCCTGATTTTCCACAATAAAATTACGTTGCTTTTTTTTTGAGGAGGTGAAGGGAGGTGGAGAGAAGGAGCATGTTAAATCTACCCAATTAAAAAGAAATGCTACTTATGGGTTTGGGTTGGGAAGGGAGGTTGTCTGTGTGTGTTCCTGCCAGGGAGAGAGAAGAAAAAAAAAAGTGTAATAAGTAAAATGACAGTTTATGAAGTCTGTAAAATCTACCTGGGATCAGATTCAAATTCACGAACTCCACAAAAGTCTCCGGTTTTGCCTAGAGCTACAGAAAATACAAAAAAATAAAATAAAATAAAATAAAATAAAATAAAATAAAATAAAATAAAATCAAGGCAGCACCGCCCATCTGTAAACCTGCTAAAAGTGTGTGCTGAAGTTAACCTTTACTCATTGCCGTATTTCGAGAACAGGCACGCTGGCTCTTAGCAAAGAAACAAAACTCCCAGTTCTTCATCCATTGCCTTCAAGAAAAAAAGAAGAAGAAAGAAAAAAGGCAAAACAGTGAATGCAGTATCCTAAATAACCTCGAAAGCGCTGTAAGCTGCCACTTCCATGACACTGACTTTGGCGCGGTCACCGAGACCTGTCTTGGCGCCCGGCAGCGAAGCCCAGTTGGTAAACATAGCAAGCCTCGCGGCGGTAGTCGTCGGACTGCAAATTATCCTACCTGTCAGCGTTATTCTTTGGTCTGGAGGCACCGAGAGGACGTGGCTCTCTCGCACTTTCAAAGCGCCCCGATTTGGGGCGGCTGCCTGCGCTCCCGGGCCTTTGGAGGGTGTCCCACGGGCGCGACCCTTCATCCCCAGGGACAGCAGGCGCCCTTTGTACATCCACTTCTGCAGTTTCTTCACTGTCACTGCGGGCGGCTTGAGGAAAGGGGGCCCCTCCTGGCGCTCTCCCGTGCCGTGGCGCATCACCGAGGACCCCGCGGGATCCCTCGGAGGGTTTCCCGGGGAGCGGCCCGGGCCCTCGGAGCCGGGCGGCAGGAGGCCGGTGGGCGCCCCGGCCCCGGCGCTGCCCCCGCTCCAGCCGTCCATCCTGTCTCCACGTGGCGGGGGCTCGTCCCGGTCCCAGCGTGCGCCGCACCTGATCCAGCTGTCGCTCGGCCACCGCTGGAAGGCAGGCGGCTTCGCACGCACCCGCAGGCTCTCGAGGCTCCTGCAGCGGGACAGCAGCATCCGAGGAGTGCGCAGCTGGCCTCCCCTCGGGTCCCTCGGAGGCGGCCGGGGCGGGGACACCTGCTGCCGAGGGCAGCCGCCTTCTCCCAGCTCCCAGTCTCCGGCGCAAGCTCCGCAGTCCGCAGCGCCGCGGGGGGAAGGGGGCTGGCCCGGAGCCCGGGCTCCCGCGGGGCAGCCGCGACCCGCCAAGCCCCCGCCGCCCCGCCGCGTGCCCGAGCCCGGGGGCAGGTCGTGCATGGCCTGGATCAGCAGATAATAGGCCTCTCGCAACTGGGTCTGCAGCCTGCCGGTCTCCAGGCGGCCGCCCTCCGCCCCCGGGGAGGAGCCCGCCGCCAGGGGAGGCGGGGGCCGTCGCTCCGCCTCCGCCCCCTCAGGCTCGGGCTCCGGCGCGGGCGGGGAGCCGCCGGGCAGGTTCTCGTAGTAGTCGGCATCGCCGTCGTCCTCGTCCTCCGCCTCCTCGCCGCTGCCCGCGGAGCCCGGCGGGGCGCGCAGAGAGGCGCGCGCGAGCCCTCGGCCCCGGGTGGCTGCCTCCTGCCCGCCGTGCGGCCGAGGCCCGAGCGCCCCCGACTGCTCCGCGCGCCCGCCGGGGACCCGCGCCTCAGGCGACGGCGGGAGCTGGTCTGGGCGCGGCCCCGCTCCGCCTTCGTGCTCGCGTGGGAGCGAGCCCCGGGCACCCCGGGCGTCCCCTTCGGCGGCCGAGGAGGCCGCCACCCTGGCTGCAGCAGCCGCCAGGAGCCCGAGCCCCCCGGCGCCACGGGGACCCCGCTGTCCCCGGAGCCTGGACAGCGTCCTCCTCAGCGGGTCGGCCATCCCCCTCCGCCTTAGCCGCTAAGCCCCGCGCCCCCGCGGGGAGAGGTCGGAGCGCCGCTGCCGACCACGTTGTGCTCGCGGAGACGGCGGCAGCAGCTCCCCATGACCGGCGTTGGCCCTAGCCGGCTCCTCACATACTTGGCATAACTCTGCCGCGGGAAGGCGTGGGGGAGGGCGATGGCGCCGCAGCGCGCATGCCCCGGAGCCCGGAGCCGCGACGGGGCGTGCGGGCCGCGGGCTGCGGGGCGGCGTCCCTGGGTGGGCGCGCGGCGCAGGTGGAGGCGGAGAGGGCGGGAAGACAGGTAGGTTGCTGCGCAGCTCCGGTGGACCGAGAGCCGCGGGCGTGTTGGCCGTGCGGGGAGCTCGAGCGGGAAGGTGAGTCTGGGCTGGCGGCTGCAAAGTTTTGATTAAGAGAAAGGGAAAGTGCCCTCCTGGCTGCCACCCCAGCACCTTCACCGCCACCCCACCCCCGCCGCTGGCGCTGCACGGAGCGTGTCTTAGATATGCAAGTCCTAGCTGGAGAGAAAACACATTGTTTTGATGGACAAAGTTCGAGTACAGGTGTCTCAGGGCAGGTTGCTGTAAAAATTCTGCGATCATTTTTTAACTGCACCGAAAGCCAACTATTTAAAGGAAACTTGAAGCGATTCTTTTTCAGCAAAGAGAAACCCTTTGGTCCAAAGCAAATCAAAATCTATTTCTTAAATCCGTTTTTCTTTTTTTCATTTGATGCATGCTAGCACAAAACTCTCACATCAACCTAACGTTATAAAATGGAGCCTTATATGTCATCACCTTGCCTGCAAGACTACCATATTAAAAATACAGCTCTCAAAGTTAAAACATTAGCTCTTCATTCTAATGGTGTGGTGAGAAACAATTGAATTGACAAAAAGCATACTGTGAAAATACCACTCTTTCCCCACAACATTAAGTCCCATATTCTATGTTGCAGTAGTAGTAAAAGTGTGTCTTGTTGCCGCAGATTAATTTGCCTATCAGTGATTGATAATTCATCCTTGATTTCAGAATTTTTTTTTTTTTAGTGTTTACATATTAGAAAGGGTCTTTGGGTTACTAACACCTGGCACAAAACCTGCACTAAATAGATACTCAGAACTATTTGCTGAATACATAAGTGGTTGCATTACTGAATAAAAGAAAATAACTTAGCTCTAGTTTATCTTTTTTTTTTTTTTAAGGTTTATTTGTTTGAAAGGCAGAGTTACAGAGAAAGAGGGAGAGACAGAAACTTTCCATCCACTGATTCACTCCCCAAAAGGCTGCAACTGCCAGAACTGGGCCCCAGGCCGAAGCCAGAGCCAGGAGCTCCATCCCCGTTTCCCATTTGGGTGCAAGGGCCCCAAGCATTTGGATTATCTTCTGCATTATTCCTCTGCATTAGCAAGGATCCAGATAGGAAGTGGAGCAGCCTGGACTTGAACCCTGCACCCATATGGGAAGCTGACATCACAGGCACCAGCTTAATCTGCTAGTCCACGATGCCAGCCCCTAGTTTATCTATTTTCAACTGTATTTCCCTATGGACACGGAAAGTCTCCAATCTCTAAATGAGCTTTGACATATACTACCTCTGTTAGTGTCAGTCTCTGCCTCCTGGGAGTAATTTTAACTGCATCTGTATTTGCAGAAATCTTTCCCATTCTTTCAGACTCCACTCACTTTCCGTCTTCACCATGAAGTCATCTCTAAGCTCCCGTATGGACCTGATCTCAGGTTCTTCCAAATTCCAAAAGTACTCTATTCCTACCCACTGGTAGTGTGTTTACTGTCTTTGTTTTATATGATCTGTATGCATGCCTCATCATCTTAGCAGAAAATTCATCAACTCCCTCAGGGCAGAGATTCTTCATAATTGATGTTTGCATTCTCCACAGAGTATGAGTATAGCATCTTATATGATGTGCATGATAAGTAACTTTTTGAATTAATATCAATTTTAATTTAGAGAAAACAATGACTAACTCCCAGCCTTTTTTAACCCTTTACTAAACCACACTAAGTTAGGTGATTAGGAAACAGTTTATTCAGTAATTCACATCTGGGAAAATATTATAAAATGTTTCATTATAATTTGCATATATTAATATTAATATTTATAGTTCTATGGTATTTTAATTCCATGGACCCAAAACTATTTAATGAATAGTCAGGGCATAAAATTATGTTCCATTAATATATGAGGATGCTTTTAAAAGTTTTTGGAAAATGTGTATTTTGAAGAAGCCATGCCTAGATTTCAAAAATTTTTGTATTGTTAGACAGTGAAAGAGAGGGAGACAGAGAGAAAGGTCTTCCTTCCGTTAGTTCACCCCCAAATGGCCGCTATGGCCGGCGCTGCGCCAATCCAAAGCCAGGAGCCAGGTGCTTCCTCCTAGTCTCCCATGCGGGTACAGGGCCCAAGCACTTGGGCCATCTTCCACTGCCTTCCCGGGCCACAGCAGAGAGCTGGACTGGAAGAGGAGCAACCAGGACAGAATCCAGCGCCCCAGCTGGGACTAGAACCTGGGGTACCAGTGCCGCAGGCAGAGGATTAGCCTAGTGAGCCGCGGCGCCAGCCCAGTAATAAACTTATTTTTAATTCCATTTTCTGTGAACTTTTTGAAGTCCTCTCACAATAATTCCCAAAGGAAATGACTGATAACCGAGTTGCCAATAATAGTGTCTATAAACATATTTTAATCTCTATCTCAGAAATTGAATCCATGCCAACTCTGCTGCAAATTTTTCTTTGTAGTTCACATGGTTTTTGAGAGCAGCATCAGCTGTATATATGCATTTATAAAGTGAATAGGCTTGAAGGTCGCATTTGAACTTCATCTTTAACTTGTCAAGTTGCTCAGCAGTTATATAAAACACATGGGCCACTGTCCTAGTCATTACTCAGAACTAGGTCTGATACAACATACCACACTGAACTTAATATGACTTTAAAACTGGGTTTGGGGCCAGCGCTGTGACTTAGCAGGTAAAGCTGCCGCCTGCAGTGCCGGCATCCCATATGGGCACTCGTTCAAGTCCCAGTTGCTCCACTTCCATTCCAGCTCTCTGCTATGGCCTGGGAAAGCAGTAGAAGATGGCCCAAGTCCTTGCACCCCACACCTGGATGGGAGACTCAAAAGAAGCTCCTGGCTCCTGGCTTCGGCCATCTGAGGAGTGAACCAGCAGATTGAAGACTCTCTCTCTCTACCTCTGCCTCTCTGTAACTCGGCTTTTCAAATAAAGGCAGAGTTACGCAGAGAGAGAAGGGGAGGCAGAGAGAGAGAGAGAGAGAGAGAGAGAGAGAGAGAGAGAGGTGTCTTCCATCCACTGGTTCATTCCCAGTTGGCCGCAATGGCCAGAGCTGCACTGATCTGAAACCAGGAGCCAGGAGCTTCTTCCTGGTCTCCCAAGCGGGTGCAGGGGCCCAAGGACTTGGGCCATCTTCTACTGCTTTTCCAGGCCATAGCAGAAATGTGGATCGAAAGTGAAGCAGTTGGGACTCTAATCAGCACCCATATGGGATGCTGTCCCTGAAGGTGGCCGATTTACCCGCTATGTCACAGCACCGACCCCAATAAATAAATCTGAAAAACAAAAAACTGGGGTCTAGCAACACGGCTAGACACGGCTGCGGCGCCAGCACCCTGGGTTCTAGTCCCGGTTGGGGCACCGGATTCTGTTCTTGTTGCTCCTCTTCCAATCCAGCTCTCTCTCTACTGTGGCACAGGAAGGCAGTGGAGGATGGCCCAAGTGCTTGGGCCCTGCACCCGCATGAGAGACCAGGAGGAAGCACCTGGCTCCTGGCTTCAGATCGGCGCAATGCCGGCCGTAGTGGCCATTTAGGGGTGAACCAACGGAAGGAAGACCTTTCTCTGTGTGTCTCTCTCTCTCACTGACTAACTCTGCCTGTCAAAAAAAAAAAAAAAAAAAAAGCCAAAACAAAAAACAAAAAAACTGGGATTGTTCCATCACGTGAGTTAACTATTCTAGCTGCGTTTTGGGTCACAACAGAAACTAATAAAGTAGTCATGGCCATGTGACACTGTTTAATGGCCTTAAAAATGTAAATCTTATTTCTCTGTATATGTGTTACCCTTCAATACAAAGTTTGTAAAGATGCAAATCTTTTTTTTTTTTTTTTTTGCTGACAGTGCAGATCTGGGCTTTAACCTGCTGCACTACAGTACCAGCCCCCCAAAAATGCAATTCTAATGAGAGATTGACCATAGAACTTATCTTATGCATAAATAATTAAGACCATGTTAAGATACAAACATAAGCTATCCTTTGTAAACTCTTTTTTGTATTTCAACTATTTGTACTCTATTTCCTGACATCTCAATTTTCATACTTTCTAACCAACCCATTCCCATGAAACTTAGGGGATAGGGGTACATATTGCAGCATTTGTGCTTGTTTCTCTGTGAGTTGGAAATCATTTTGATGACCCGTGAATTAGCAAGCATGTACCAGTGCTGTCTGAAAAGATCTAACAGCTATAGGATAAAAGGACTCCAGAAAGGCTGGGAGCCAAACTAGGGACAGGGCAGTACTGACTCAGTCTGGGAGAAGGGGGCAGGTTGAGGCAGAGGGCTAAGTTTAACAGTACTAATGGGAGATGTCGAGGTGTGTTATGGTTATTTTCAAGTCAATTTAGAGAGCATTTCTGTCTCATTCGTGCTCAGTCTCCTATTATATTATCGGGGGAAGCAATGGCAGGTTTAGCTCTGGTCTGCCATGCAGCTCCGTCAGTATTGGGTAAAGAGTACTGCAGCCTTAAGCTGATCCATTACCACTGCTCAGAGAACCTCAGATGGCACATTCTTGACACAGCGATTGCTTCATAATTAACAATGTCTGGCAGTCTGCAGCATTCCTTACCTCATCCCCGGCTCCAAGCGCAGGAATAAAAAGGAGACTTTCTCTCAGTCGACATCTATTTTCTGTTGTTTTAGAGATGTATAATGTTTTTGAATATTTGCTGACATTTCAGATTCTCTTGCCTAGTCGGGATATGTGCAGTAACTTGCTCAAGCTCCTATATCCCATGGATCCATCCATCTGATTGCAAAGCCAGTGTCCCTCTGTGGCATTTCCTTGAAGAGAATGACACTGGACGCTTGCTGGCACAGGACTTGCACTTACTTGAACCTTGGCTTTATACATTATTTAACTGATTACCTTTCAGAAAAGAGTTTAATATGTTACCAGCTTTTGTGAAATGCAGCTGAACACTGGGTAGCTGCTTGTGGAATGTTTGAAAACTTCCCAGTGCAGTCCTTTTCGAGGGTGTGAGCTTCCCATTTAGCTGTCAATCTCTTCGTGTTCAGCCACAGTGTTATTGCACCCTGAAAGGGTGGCCTGAATCTGGAAGTAGGATGATCTACAGTGAAATGTGTTAAAGGCACGATCCACAGGAGCTCTCAGGCAAACCCCTCCCAAAAGTGAACAGATCCGGAAGTGACGTTTAGCACTTAAGACACCTGCGTCCCCCTTCACAATGTCTGTGTTCAGTTCCAGCTCGGCTCCTGACTCTAGCTTCTTGCTCCTGCAGACCCTACTAAGTAGCCTGGGTGGTTCAAGTCCATGGGTTTCTGCCATCCACATGGGAAGCTGCCCAGCAAGTCCTTGAGGACTTCTGGGGAGTGAGCCAGTGGACGGGAAAGGGAAGGCTCCTTCCCCCACCCAAATAAATAAGCAAAAAAATTCCAAGTGAAGAGGTAGTTAGGAGGGAGAAAGCTCAGCTTGGCTTTCCTGAATGACATGGGCCTCAGGTGCAACCAAACAGTTGATGAAGGGAAGCGGCTTTGTCTCCATGTTGTCAACCTTAATCATGAAGAACAGAGAGAACGCTGCCATTTTGCACCTTAATGAAGCAATCTTGACAGAAATCACTAGTGGCTGTTAACATCACAAAG
Organism: Lepus europaeus; assembly: GCF_033115175.1. Taxonomy (NCBI): domain Eukaryota; kingdom Metazoa; phylum Chordata; class Mammalia; order Lagomorpha; family Leporidae; genus Lepus; species Lepus europaeus. The sequence continues at coordinate 78,666,749 of NC_084831.1, forward strand.
GAACATTAATAAGTCACCTGACCTATGGCCTCTGTGCAAGGGACATCACTATGATTGTTATCCATTTTGGTTTTCTTACCAAAATGAAACCCACGTCAAAATCTGGTCACCAGTTTCCTGGGATTACAGAGAACAGAGAGGTGTGTTAAATAACAGCATGGGCATACAATCAGCAAAATCCAGTCTGTGGGGGCTGGTGTTGTGGTGAAATGCCAGCATCCTAGCATCCCATACCAGAGCACCAATTTGAGTCCTGACAGCTCTGCTTCTAATCCAGTTCTAACGTGCCTGGGAAGGCAGCAAAAGCGCCTGGGCCCCTGCTACCCGTGTGGGAGTCCTGGACAGAGTTCCAGGCTCCTGGCTTTGGCCGGAAGATAATTCTCTCAATCTCTCTCTCAGCCTCTCTCTCTCTCTCATTCTACCTTTCAAATAAAATAAATAAATCTTTTTTAAAAATACCATGGGAAACTACAGGACAGAGGACATTCTTTCTTTTTTTTTTTTTTTTTTTTGACAGGCAGAGTGGACAGTGAGAGAGAGAGACAGAGAGAAAGGTCTTCCTTTGCCGTTGATTCACCCTCCAATGGCCACCATGGCTGGTGCACTGCGGCCGGTGCACCGCGCTGATCCCAAGGCAGGAGCCAGGTGCTTCTCCTGGTCTCCCATGGGGTGCAGGGCCCAAGGACTTGGGCCATCCTCCACTGCCTTCCTGGGCCATAGCAGAGAGCTGGCCTGGAAGAGGGGCAACCGGGACAGGATCGGTGCCCGACCGGGACTAGAACCTGGTGTGCCGGCGTCGCAAGGCGGAGGATTAGCCTATTGAGCCACGGCGCCGGCTAAGAGGACATACTTTCTTCATATATTAACCAGTTGTAATGTGTAGACTTTATTTAGAGGCTGATTTGAGCAAACATCTTGTTTTAAAAAAAGAAACGGGTTGGTATTATGGCAGAACAGGTTCAGCCTCAGCTTGGGACACGTGCATCACATTTCTGAGTGGCTTGGATAAAGTCCCACCTCTGCTTCTAAGCCAGCTTCCTGCTAATGAGCTGGGAGGCAGCAGACAATGGCTTAAGAACTTGGGTCCCTGCCACTGCCATCTATTTGGGAGACCTGGATGGAGTTCCTGACTCCTGGCTTGAGCCTGATCCAGCCCTGGCTATTGCAGGTATTTGAGGAGCAACTGGGAGCTGATGACATGAGGCGTTACCATCACCTATTGCCTCCCAGGTCGGCGTTCACAAGAAACTGGAATTGGAAGTATATCTTGGACTGAAACTTAGGGACTTGGATAGGGGATATGGGTGTTCAAAGTGGGGTCTTAACTGCTGTGCTACATGTCCACTTGGCTAGGATATATCTTAAAACTGATTTCTGTTAAAAATATGTCATGGAAATTTTTCAACTCGTGTAGAAGTAGAGATACTTATTAGTATTGCCCGTAACTCACCTCTACCGCCTCATTCCTCTCACTGACACCTGGTCAACCAACACACCAAACGAGTCCTGCCTCAAGGCCTTTGCACTTGCTGTCCCCTCTGCCTAAAGTGATTTTTCAAGACCTAATCCCTCCCTCCATTCGGATCTCACCTCAAATGTTACCTCCTCACACATTCTTTCCTTGATCACTTTCTCTAAAATAAGAGAAAGTTAAGCCATCTGCAGTGCCGACATCTATTATTGGGCACCAGTTCAAGTCCTGGCTGCTCCACTTCTGATCCACCCTCCTGCTGGTGCACCTGGGAAAGCATCACAAAATGGCCCAAGTACCCACCAGGGAAACCCAGAAGAAGCTCCTGGCTCCTGGCTTCCGTCTGGCCCACCCCCAGCCATTGTGGCCATTTTGGGAATGAACCAGCAAATGGAAGATCTCTCTCTCTGTCCTGTCTCTGCAGCTCTGATTTGGAAATAAATAAACAAACAAATAAACAAACAATAGCCCTGACACTTCCTATCCACTCATTTGGCTTCATTTTTCCTTAACAAAATTTTACTAACATATAAATAAATATAACATTTATTACTACGTAACATTATATGCGATGCCTATTTATTTGTTTATGTGACACACCTGCCCCCCTAAATGCCATAACCTCACTTTGTGGGGCAGTCCTGTCATGTGTAGGTGCTCCATATGGATTTGCTGAATGGAAGTGTGATTTTCATGCACAAGAACAAGTTAATACGTACTTCTTTTCCTTCATAGCAAAATTGTGCTGCTGTTGCTTCAGAGGATGTTCGTAAGAGAATTCAAAGAAGTAACATCAACATAGATCAAGCTGGAAAACTTGTGGTGAGTAAAAGAGGCCAGACACAAAAGATCATATGTTAGATAATTCCATTGATATGAATTAACTTCTCAGAACAGGCAAATTCATAGAGAAAATTAGTGGTTTCTAGGGGCTGGGGGAAGAGGGAAATACTGAGCTAAAAGGCATAGGGTTTCTTTCTAGGGAGGTTGAAATGCTCTGGAATTAGATTGGGATTTTTTGTTGCACAAGCTTGTTAATATGAGTATTCTAGAAACTACTGACTTATACACATGAATTCTATAGTACATAAATTATCTCAATAAAAATAAGAGGTCTATTTTCTTGCCCTGCCTTTTTCTTTTTAGTCATACTCCCAACTAGTATTCATGGAAAATCTCAAAGAAAACTAAAATATTTTAAAGAAGCTTAAGAAAGGATTAGAAATGCAAATAAGACCACCTTGAAAACCATTTCATTCAACAATCACCAGAAATGCTTTCACATCCCAAATCCTAGGTTTTCAATAGGACCTCTAATTCTACATATTCAACAAATGAACATGTGGCTTCTCAAAGTTTACTTTTCTCTGTCCATTACCAAAGAATTCAGATCTGGACTTATATAAAATTAGATGAACAACAGGACTTCTCTGATCCTCCTCAATCTCTCACTTTCAGCAAGAAAACAAAAATGTTTTCAACACTGAGAAACAACAACCTTCATTCATTTGCTGCTGGAAACTCATGGTTTTTTGTTGTAAACAAAACCAAAGAACATCATTTTCCCTTATAAGCAAGAAACTCCTGAGAAAAACCATAATTACACTGAAAAAGGATAAGGAAATACATCTTTAGCCTTTTGTGTACTTTTACTAAACAATTTTCTCGAAGATAGAAGGTAGGGAACTACATAGCTAACATTTTAGAAGGGTAGAGTACCAGTTTAGAGGAAAAACAAACCAAAACTGATAACTCCTTTGCTGATTAAAAGAATCTTCTAGTTATTCAATTATGTGCTAAGGAAATGGTGAGTAGTCACTTATTTATTAACTATTTCAGGAAGTACAAAAGGAATCTAGATTCTTTTCATCATGCAAAATCAGTTATTTTCTTCCCAAGCTCATTTGCATGAGAGAATATAATACTATTAATGTCTCTGGTTTTACTGTAGAAAAATCTATTTTATCTGAGTTGCAATTTTAAATTATTGTGCATACATGCAATATGGCACACACAAGAAAGTAGGACATTGTATATGCAAGGCCAGAAATGTTCATTCAGTGTAGAAATGATATATTTTAAGATTTCAAAGAGTTCTTTCGAAACAGGAGGTTCTTACATAAATTTATCTTTTAATTCCATTTTACACAAATATTTTTTCTTTCCTTTTTTTTTGGAAACACAGAATTACAGAGAGTGAGTGAGTGAGATATTGAAAAAGAGAGATCTTTCGGGGCTGGCCCTGTGGCATTGTGGGTAAAGGTTGCCACCTGCAGTGCTGGCAACCCATATGGACTCTGCTTCGAGTCCTGGCTGCTCCATTTCTGATCCCGCTCTCTGCTATGGCCTGGGAAAGCAGTAAAAAATGGCCCAAACCCTTGGACCCCTGCACCCACGTGGGAGATCAGAGGAAGCTCCTGACTCCTGGTTTCAGATAGGCACAGCTCTAGCTGTTGCAGCCAAATGGGGAGTGAACCAGCAGACGGAAGACTGTCTCTCTCTGCCGCTCCTTCTCTCTCTGTATAACTCTGACTTCCAAATAAATAAATAAATAAATCTTTAAAAAAGAGAGAGAAAGAGAGAGAGAGAGATCTTCCATCCTCTGGTTCACTCCCCAAATGCTCACAATGGCTGGGATTGGACCAGGCTAAAGCCAGGAACCCAGAGCTTCATCCAGATCTCCCATGTTGGTGGCAGGAACTCAAGTACTTAGAACAGCATTTGCTTCCTCCCAAGTGTATTAGCAGGAAGCTGGATGGAAAGCAGAGGCAGGTCTCCAATGCAGACATGCCTATGGGTGATGTGGGTATCCCAAGCAGCGGCTTGACGTAGTGAGCCACAGTGTCTGCCTCAACCAGAAAGTTTCTAAAGTTATATATCTTCAAAGAGTTATGGATAAGTATATCAATATAGTAAGAAGTTTAGCTTTTATGTATATTTGGAATAAATACTGATAAACCACACCAGTAAGTTAAGACAATCTCTTTATACTTTATATGGAGGTTTGAGTGCATAGGATTCTGCATTACACATCTCTACCCATCTTTCAAAGCCTGGACACCAGTTTCAAGCTAAACTGTTCACAAAATGCAAACCTACTCACCATGTTTACTAAATAATTCATGCAAGAGTTAATGAAATTCTTTCACATGTTAGTGGTGAAGTCAAGATGAAGAACAGAAACAATTATTTTGTCATCAAACAAAATCGTGGTCTCTATTGACTCATTTAACACTTAAGACGTTTCCCAAGATACCCCTACAAAAGCAAGCAAGGACAGCTTGAAAGGTGTTCTTCGCCGGGCAGTCACTGTCAGAAACGTTTTCACATACTAAAGCCTGGTTTTTCAATACAGCCCTTGATACGATATTCAACAAATAAATACAAATGGCTTCTTAAAAAAATGACTCTTTAAAAGATATAGACAGCCATGTATATATATATATTTTTTTTTATTATTTATTTATTTAAAGAGTGACAGAGATAGAAATGGAGAAAGTGGGGGTGTTTTGTTTTTTAAGATTTATTTGGGGCCAGCGCTGTGGCATAGTGGGTAAAGCAGCTGCCTACAGTCTCAGCATCCCATGTGGGCATCAGTTTGAGTCCCAGCTGCACCACTTCCAATCCAGCTCTCTGCTATGGCCTGGGAAAGCAGTGGAGGATGGTCCGTGTGCTTGGGCCCCTACACCCAAGTAGGAGACCCGGAGGAGGCTCCTGGCTCCTGGCTTCAGATTGGCACAGCTCTGGCCTTTGTGGCCAATTAGGGAGTGAACCAGCAGATGGAAGACCTTTCTCTTTCTGTGTAACTCTGACTTACAAATAAATAAATCTTTTTTAAAAAAGATTTTGAAAGAGTTATGGGGAGGAAAAGACAGAGAGTGAGATTTTTCCGTCTGCTGGTTCACTCCCTAGATGGCCACAACAGCTGGGGTTGGGCCAGGCAGAAGCCAGGAGCCAGAAGCTACATCCAGGTCTCCAAGCTGAGTGGCAGGGGCCCAAGTACTTGTTCCATCATCTCTACTTTCCCAGGCCAGTAGCAGGGAGCTAGATCAGAAGCGGAGCAGCTGGAACACAAACCAGTGCCCATATGGGATGCCAGATTCCCAGGCAGTGGCTTTACCTGCTATGCCACAGTGCTAGCCCCTGAGAGAGATGTTCCATCCACTGGTTCACTCCCCAAATGGCCACAACACCCAGGACTGGGTCATGCTGAGGTCAGGAGACAGGAATTCCATCCTCATATCCCACATAGGTGACAAGAATGCCTGTACTTGGGCCATCTTCCGCTGCCTTCCCAGGGGCATTGGCTAGATCAAAAACAGCAGCTGGGACTCAAACTGGCACTCTAATATGGTAGCTTAACCTGTTGTACCACAACACCAGCCCCCCAAAAGAATCATTTATTTATTTTAAAGGCAGGGTGACAGAGAAAGGGGAAGGTGAGGGAGAAAAAAGAGATCTTCCATCTACTGACTTAATCCCAAACTCCCACAAGAGCTAGGGCTGGATCAGGCCAAAGCCAGGAACCTGGAACTCCAGCTGGGTCTTCCATGTGGGTGCAGGGACCCACATACTTGGACCATCATCTTCTGCCTTTCTAGGTACATTAGCAGGAAGCTGGATCAGAAACAGAGTAGCCAGGGCTTGAGCAAGCACTCTGAAATGGTATACCGGCCTCCCTAGTGGCAATTTAACCCACTTGCTACAAGGCCCTACCCAAGTGCCTTTTTAATTAAGAATTGGTGAGAAACTACAGTGTCCTCAGTGATTCTGTGATGACTCAGTAATTTTTATGAAAAAACAAAAACAAAAACAAAACCTGATGTAGAGTTTGTGAAAGACAAATCAATCTTACACAACTACAACAGGGGTCCAGACTCAGCATCTACTGGGGGCAGACAGGCCCTGCCAGTGAGTGTACCGTCCAGGTAGAATGACCACAGACTTGGTGAAGGGAACAACTACTTTCCCAGTCCAATGAGTAGAGAACCACAAGAATCTTCTCCTCATCCTTATCCTATGTTCCATTTTTTAAAAGCCCTTTGGCTAAGGAAGTGAGTTTCATATTTTTAAAAACGCTATGTAGGCTAGCCCTGGGTGAGTCACACACATGTAAGTGCTGAGTGCTGATTGCCAGTTTCTGAGCTCTAATCTTTAGGGAATGATACAAAACAAGATTTTTCCAGAAGAAAGGAATGCTCAGTACCATGATTTTAAGTAATCTATTATCCTCATGACCCAAAGGTCTCGTGTCACTCATGATGATCAGATTTCCTACTCTTACCTTATTTTTTCATCACTATAATCTCAATACAGGTTGAGTATCCCTAATCTGAAAATCCAAAAACTACAATCTTCCAAAAATCCAAATCTTTCTGAGCACCAAGATGGTAACTTAAGTGGAAACTTCCATGCCTGACTTCATGTGATACAGCACAGTAAAAACACTGGGACCCTAGACATGTTGTATACAAGTTACCTTCAAGCTATGTACATAAGGTGTATCTGAAACATAAATAAATTTCATTTTTAGACTTGTATATCATTTCATAATCTATATGTAAATATTCCAAAATTTGAAAGCACTCCATAATCTGAACTACTTCTGGTCCCAAGCATTTTGGATAGGGATATTCAACTTTATCAGCATCAGCATCTGTTTACTTTATCTCCTATTCTGAGTCATGAGAACCCTTGGAGTAAGTAGAACAGAGATGATCTAACTGAATTCATAAGAAATAGCTGTGATTCAGAAGGGAGAAGTCATTTAATCATGGTTGTTCAGACCTGAGCAGGACCCAACCCCAGTTTTCCAAACTTCTAGGACTGATTCCATCATTTTTAAAAGTTTTTGTTGTTGTTGTTGTTTAGTCTGATGGAAGTGATGCTTTCTTTCAATCGTAGATAACTTAGAAATACAAAGAAGCAAAGATAAACAAAACAAAACAAAAAAAACCTCATGTAAGCTCCCCTGTAGCCATAATTATTAAAGTACAATTCACTTTTCAAACTCATTTGAGGTGCAGCTGCTGTGGAAAAACCATGTTTCTCAATATTGCAACAATGTTGGTAGCATTGCTACAATAATATTCTAATAATTCAAGACAGTTGTCTCACAGTGCAATGTTTCAAAACAGACATCAGCATCACCCTTGCTAGTGTAGTCAATCTAACATTTTGAAGGAAGAAAAAAGTAAAAAACTTATTTTGCCACAAGAATTTCAAATGACCCCAAAGGAGCATCATTTCTACCAGGATCTCTGTGAAATTGCATTGGGGGGGGGGGATTTTTCTTTAATTGCAGAAGAGGTTCATTAACCTGAAAATTGTGTTTTGTTTAATTTTCTTTTTACCATGCACACCAGTCAGCAGCCTCATAATTACATGCCCAAAGATTATTCACATAAAAAAGGGAACAAAGCTCCTAACAAAGTTCAATGCAGAATTCAAGACTGCCTGGAGCTATGAGAAGTTTTATGTCTCTGTTTACCCCAGGAGTAAATTAAATAAATGCATATTTAATCCATGAATCATGATTATATTTGGTCCACACATTACAGACAAACAGAAACAAGAGAATTCCTTAGAGATCGAATATATTAATGAAACCTGACCAAACACCCACAGGTCTGGATACTTCTTCCCAGAATGCAGTCACAAAAAGGGCAATGCAAAATAAATGGTAAGTAAAGGCAAAAGAGGGTTGGGCGGGTGTTCTGGTTCTGTGTAGAAGACACACCCTAGCTCTTAATTACAAAAAAAAGCTCTTAATTAATGACAAAATGCACGCAGTACCTACTGTCCGAGGACTCCCAAAATTTAATAGGGTCAGGAAGATTGGAGAAGACCAGTTCAAAGGTCACCAAACCAGGGGTGAGTTTATCTTTTTTTCCATCCGGTATCCTTTGACCTGAGTGCAATTTCCTGCCTGGAGATGAACACTGCAGAGCTGGAGACAAACTCCCAATCTCAGAGAAAGTGCAGGAACCCCCAGGGTTTTTGCTTTTCTCTGTTCCCTGCCACGCAGTACTGTGGTGTCGATGGCCAGGGCCGCAATGGGAGCCGACAGGAGCCAACCACACTCTAAAAGAACCTCTCTCACAGATGGACCTGGGGCCCCAGCAGGTGGATCAAACTCCCATTGCCTTTATCTCCTTCATCCTTCTGCTGTGTGGCCTGTGTGCAAGCACAGTCATAGAACCATGCAGCAGAGCCAGGGAACTGAAGCCTCAGCTTAATGGCCAGAGGAGGGAAAGGGGGAGCACCAGAGAATTGGATAGGAACAGAGAGGCTGGGGGAGAGGGTATGTGAATTCCTGGACTCAGTGCTGAGTTGCGCACAAAATGATCTCATCATAAGCAACGGAGCAAAGCTCTTGAAAATCAAACTAACAGAAATAAACCACCAGGTCCCAAACTGGCCACCAGATGATTCCCACGTAGGACAGATCTGAATAGCACGGCAAAGGTTTGTAAGCTGAGCTGACATTAGAACCCACAGCCCGCAAAATGTGGGCTGAAACCTTCAGCATTAACCTAACAAGGTTGATTGTCTGCTAAAACAAACAAATGAAAATCAACATTCTCTGTACAATTTAAATAAGACTCACAGTTTCAGAACTTAATATTCAATATGTCCAGGAAACAATCCAAAAGCACTTTAGTAAAAAAAAAAAAAAAAAAAAGCAGGAAAAAATCATCTTGAGGTAAGGTAATCAACAGACACCAATGCCAGCATGGCACAGATGTTAGAATTATGTCACCAAGAAATTTAAAACTGGGGGAGGCTCTGTGGCACTGTGGGTTAAGCCACTGCTTGGGATGCCTCCAGTTACTAGCTCCTGACTTAGGGCTCCTAGCTCTGGCTTGGCCCAGCCTCTGCTCTCACAAGCATTTGGGCAATAAACCAGCACATGGAAGATCTCTCAATCTAACTGTCTAACTCTCTCTCTCCCTGTTGCTCTGCCTTCCAAATAATAAAAATAAGTAAATAAACTATAAGAAGTCAAAAAAATTATTCTTTAATACAGAAAATTTAAAAGATCTATTATACAAATGCTTCAACAAACAATTGTGAACACTCATATAACATGAAAAAATAGAAAATCTCAGCAGAAAAATAGAAGAGATAAAGAGTCAAATAGGTAATTTTTTTTTGACAGGCAGAGTCAGACAGTGAGAGAGAGAGACAGAGAGAAAGGTCTTCCTTTGCCATTGGTTCACCCCCCAAATGGCCGCTACAGCTGGCAAGCTGCGGCCAGCGCACTGCGCTGATCTGAAGCCAGGAGCCAGGTGCTTCCTCCTGGTCTCCCATGAGGGTGCAGGGCCCAAGCACTTGGGCCATCCTCCACTGCCTTCCCAGGCCACAGCAGAGAGCTGGATTGGAAGAGGGGCAACCGGGACAGAATCCGGTGCCCCGACTGGCACTAGAACCTGGTGTGCCGGCACCGCAGGCGGAGGATTAGCCTAGTGAGCCTCGGCGCTGGCCCTAATTAAATTATTGATATGTTTGTATTTAGGTAGATCCACTATTGTTTGTTTTCTTTTTCCTTGTTATTATTTCCTGTTTTCTCCCTTCTTTTGGGTTTTTGTACATTTTTTTGTTTGTTTTTCCAGAAAACTTTTATTTAAGGAATGCAAACTTTATGCATTTCATAAACACAACTTTAGGAACATAGTGATTCTTCCCACTGTACCTATCTGCCTATTCAATGCTTTTGAACCTATACCATTGTATAGTTTGTTGTTGTTGTTGTTGCTGTTTTACTTAACAAGCAGAGAGGGACCAACGTTATGACATAGTTTGTTAAGTCACCATTGGCATCCCATAACAGAGCACAGCTTTGAGTCCTGGCTGCTCCACTTCCAACCCAGCTCCCTGCTAATGTTTCTGGGAAAGGAGCAGAAAATGGACCAATTTCTTGGACCCCTGCACCCGCTTGGAAGACAAATGGAGTGCCAGCCTTCAGGCTGGACCAGCTCTGGCTGTTGGGGCAATTTGGGGAGTGAATCAGCAAGATCTCTTTCTCTGTATCTCCCTTTCTCTCAGTCACTTAGTCTTTCAAAGAAATAAATCTTTTTTAAAAAAAGAAAGAAATACCATGGCTGTAATGGTCATATTAAAAAAAAAAAAAAAAGAGGCAGAGAGAGAGTCCATCTGCTGGTTCACCTTCCAAATGCTGGGGCAGGGCCAGGCTGAAACCAGGAGCTAAGAACTCAATTCAAGTTTCCTATGTGGGTGGCAGGGACTCCACTTCTTGAGCCATCACCTGCTGGTTCCCAGAGTGTAATAGTGGGAATGGACTCAGGCGTGGGAGGTGAGTGTACCAAGTGGCATTTTAACACTAATCCAAACACCTGCCCCTAGCTTTTTTTTTTAATTGGTTAGTCTGGGGAAATAATATACATCATTAACTTTTCACAATCCACTTAAAATCAATAATGTACCATTTTAAAGGGAATGTAGAAACCTCCCAACCAACAAACACAGCCTCTTAACCTTCCCCCCTTACGTTATATGGTTTTACATCTACAAATTCTGCTGGACAACATTATGATTTTTGCTTTCAACCAACAAGTATGTTTTGAAGAACTGAAAAGGAAAAGAATAATCTATTACAATTATCTGGATATTTATCATTTGTGTTGTTTTTAATTCATTCCTTTCAACTGTGCTGACCTGGCTCCTGACTGCTCAGAATCTAACCTGCCCTTAAACCCATCCACATTGAGTCTACACAGCAACATTCCTGCAAAGGAACAGTCCTGCCCCTTGGTGGCAGGTTCATAGTGATGGATGCATCCATCATGGAAAGAATTTGTTCTCCTTGGAACAGAAACAGTTTCTGTCTTGGTCCATTTTCTGCTGCTATAACCATATCTGAGACTAGGTAATTTATGTTTTTAAAAGAGGTACCTTTGGGGCCTGGCATCATGGAGCAACAGATTAAGCCCCTGCTTACAAAGCTGACTGCCCACATGAATGCACTTCCCATCCAGTTCCCTGCTAATGCACCTGGGAAAGTGGTGGAGGAAGGCCCAAGTGTATGGGCCCTGCCACACATGTGGGAGACCCTGATGGAGTTCTGGGTTCCTGACTTTGCCCTGGACAAGGCTCAGCTGTTGTAGCCATTTACGGAGTGAATCAGCAGATGGAAGACCTCTCTCTCTTTCTGTCTCTCCATTTCTCTCTGTGACTCTGCTTTTCAAATAAATATACAAGTTTTGTTGTTGTTGCTTTTACAGAAAGAGGTATATTTGGGGATGAGTGTTGTGGTGTAGTGGGTTAAGCTGTAGTTTGGAACTGCAAGCACCTGTGGAAGAGAAGCAAGGGAAACTGAAGGAAGCCAAACAAACATGCTTTATAGCAATCCACTCTTGGGGTCCCACAGAGAGAACCCATTCGGTCCTGAGAATCCATTCCCTCTGGCTAGACAGCATTAATTTATTCACTAGGGCTCTGCCTCCATGACCCAAAAACTTCCTTCTGGAACATACCTCCCAATAATACTACATTGAAAATTTGGGTTTTTTGGGAGGACAAACCATATCACACCATTGGAATATTCTTGGTGTTCATTTGCCTTTCTTTCCTACACATAAGCCAGTATGATCACCTATGGACTTACAGAATTCCTTATTTTCTGTCATAACTTTTGGGTACAGAAGTGCATTTTCTAACAAAAGTCATGTGGCGTAGGCTATGTCCTCAGATTTCATGCCCTTAACATTTATCCCATCACCCAGAAGTAGTTAACCTGCTAAAATGGTGGCATGGCCTACTGAAGGCTTAAGTATGGTGACAACTGGGAGACACCTATGAAAAGACAAGGTTTTCCTGTTACAGATGCACTGCATGTGATATTGTTTATACAATGGTATGATATAGGAGTCTCAGAATCAAAGGGTAGAATTAAGGGAAAAGAGGTTTCTTCTCATTCATATCTAGCAACTCTCTCTTTTTTTGCTCCTTACCCTGAAATTTTGAACTCAGTTGGCTTAGAGATCTCAGTTCCCATGAGAAGAATGCATCCATTTAGAGACACAAAAATGTCTCCTTTGAACTGTAATTTGAATCAATCACCTGGCAGTTCTGGGCTCCTTGTGCTACTGAACTAACAGATAAGAGGAGAAGTTTATGAGTCAACTGTCATTGTAATAATACTGCATAATAATAAGCAACCACAAAAATGTCAGGGGCATGCACAGTGAATATTTACTTTTCACTTGGGGTTTGCAGATCAGTTGAAGCAGCTCTCCCATCAGGATGTAGGTTACCTTGAGTACATGTGCCACATTCTGCTGCTTGGCTGAAGAAGCAGTGACTTAGGCGTAGGCTTGGAGCTAGCATGCCATTGCTACCTGCATTGCATTGTCCAAAGGAAGTCACAAGGACAAGGTCAAGGGGCACATATTGAACTTTTCTAATCCCTGTTCTTTCCATTTCTAACTAGTTCCTATGATCTAATTAATCACCTGCTGACCTGAATTCAGTTTTCCTGAAACCCTGCTATGCATTGTGGGTACTACCTGCTGTACCATTCCCTGGGACTCCTCCATGATCTACATCTTGCGTATTCTCATTCTTCTCCCGTGTGCTAATCTACATTGTTTCTAATCTCCCATCACTGGAAATTAACCTGAGTTTCTAAAGGCTGGTAGGAAATCTAGACCAATTATTTGCTTCTATTTCCATGTAGAATTAAATGCATATGAATTGACACTTCTGGAGATACTACTTTGTGCCAAGTACTAAATCATGTATCATCTCATTTTTTTTTAATATTTATTTGAAAATCAGAGTTACATGGAGAGAGGAAGAGACAGAAGAAACAGATCTTCCCATCCACTGGTTCACTCTCCAAATGGCCACAATAGCTGAGGCTGGGACAGGCTGGAGCCAGGAGTTAAAAGCTTCTTCCAGATCTCCCATGTGGCTGCAGGGGCCCAAACTATTGGGCCATTCCAAGCAGAGAACTGGATTGGAAGTGGAGCATCCAGGTCTCGAACAGGTGCCCATATGGGATTCTGACATCACAGGCAGCGGCTTTACCCACTATCACAATGCCAGGCCCCTATATCATCTCATTTATCCCCACAGCTCTGAGAAATAGGACTTGCTACCTCCACCTTGCAAATGAGACACCTGAAACTGAGGGAGGGTTTCTCATTCAGAGTCACAGAACTGAAAAGGGACTTTTGGAATATGCATGAAGAAAAAAATGCATCGTCTTGCAAAGTCCGAGCTTTCTTCCTATCTTCTATTCCTTCCCCAAACCCTTGACTCTTCTTTCCCCCACTCTAGCCACAGAACTAACCCTTTATTTAACAAATCTTGAATTCTACTTGCTGTCCTTGGGGAATCTGAAGAAGTCACTTCATAGTCTTGGGGGAAATGCCCAGATTAGAGGACTGTGAAAAGACCTGAAGGAGGCTGGAAGCAAATGTTGACTGGACAGAGATGTGTGGGATGGCATTCACACAGTGCGGCAGCACGTGCGAAGGCACAGGGGTGGGAAAGGGCGGCATGTTCTTGGGAACAGCAAAGGCTCTGCTTCAACAAGAATTTGGGGTTGACATTCATCCCCTATAATATAAGAGCTGGACCCAGTCTCTTGTCTGTCTCCCTTAGCCCAAGCTGTCCTTGGCTGCCCTTTATCAAAAGGAAGGCACTACCATGAGGGAGTGATACAGCTGGCCCTACAAGATTCTAATCACTGGACTCCAGTCGTTTGTTTCTCCAACCGATAAGAACCTTGATGGCTGGTATTGTCCTGGGGTCATTTGTGTCTGGGAATTCCAGGTCCGAGGAGAATGTAACTGCCACCTGCATACAATCCCTAGACCCACTGGAGCCCACCTGGCCATCATAAATTCCCTAAAGAGCACAGCATCACTAACCAATTGAAGGAAGGTCATGAGCACAACTGACCAACTAGCTCCTTGGGCAAGAGCTGATCACACATCTCTCAGCCCCAATATCAGTCTACAAGAAGTTTCTCCCCTACCTCCTTGGGGAGCCTGGAAATTAAGCAATAGCTGCCTGGCTCCTTGCTCTGCGCTTTGCAATAAATCCCTACTTTCTTCCCCCACCCTGATGTCAGTGATTGGCTTTCTGCACATCAAGCCTGAGGACCCAGTTTGGGGGGTTCTACAGCAACACCTCCAACTAGTTTGGGGGTGTTGCTCAGCAACAAGGTTAACTCCTGGGAAGAAGAAAACTGAGAAGAAGTTCAACATCTTATCAGGAGGAATGTCTAAAGTGAGGTTGTGTATGAAAAGAGGAATGAGTGGTTCTTCCCCTAATGGAAATCACAAGTAAGTAAGTAGCAGTTACTGCCAAGACGTGTCAAGGCTGAAGGGAAGCAAGGATTTCATTCCATCGTATTATGTTAACAAAAGAATGAACCAGAATATAAACTAATTCTCCGTGTAAACATTCCAAAACTGCTTTTGTAGAAACACAGAGAGCTTGGTAGGCTAAAGGACCAAGAAAACATATTAATGAGGTCAATTATGGGCCAAGACAGAAGGACAGAGAAGAATTGGAAAGATGAGTCATAACTGGAAAGGCTACCAGTGGAAGAGCCCATCGGAAATCTCCCTTTGGGAAGATCTGGAGCAGATGTTTATCAGCGCTGGCGGGACGATTAACAGCAAGTGCGAAGGCTGGAGTCGACTATATAATTTCATAGGAGGGATCTAGAAACCCATCACAGATTTCTCTCTGACCACTTACCCAACCTAGAAATGTAAAATTCCTTCCTGCTCCTGTAATTTTGACAAGTAAAAATGGGAATTGTCACCATAAAGGAGCTCCCTGTATCTGTTAGAGAAGCAGTCATTTCTGTATCAATAAAAATCAAGATGACTAACGATTTTCAATTACCTGTGGCTGAAAAAAGGAAGGGAATAATGTTCTTCTGTGTCCTTTGAAAGACCAGCAAAGAGTAACATTGATCACTGCTGCATTTAACACGTCCTCAGAGCACAATAAATCCATTTGGGAAACATGGACTTCATTTCTCTAGCATTGTGCAATGTTCCAAAGCTGTCATTTAATTTTTGGATAGTGACAGAATTTTGGGCAAAAAGCTACTTGAATTTGTCATCATACTGATTTCCATACAAGTTTCCAAACGTAGAGCTCTTTCCTGAATTTTAACAGTTTTGTCACACTTTGTTGTCCCTTCGTCTTTCCACGTGACATGGTGTGAGCCTGAACATCCCTCCCTCTGCCTTCACTTGACTCTCCCTTGCTTCAACCCTTCAGAGTCTTACTGCTCAAAGAACACATTCCAGTTCACTTCCCTTTTTTTATGATTTTATTTATTTATTTGAAAGTCAGAGTTACAGAGAGGCAGAGGCAGAGAGAGAGAGAGAGAGAGGTCTTCCATCCACTGGTTCACTCCTCAAGTGGCTGCAAGGGCCTATCCGAAACCAGGAGCCAGGAGCTTCCTCCAGGTCTCGCATGTGGGTGCAGGGGCCCAAGCACTTGGGCCATCTTTCACTGCTTTCCCAGGCCATAGCAGAGAGCTGGATCAGAAATGGAGCAGCCAAGACTCGAACCGCACGTATGAGATGCCAGCACTGCTGGAGGCGGCTTTACCCACTACACCACAGTGCCAGCCACTCCCCCCCACCCTTTTAAAGATTTATTTATTTACTTGAGAGACATAGTTACAGACAGAGACAGGGAGAGACAGAGATAAAAGTCTTCGATCTGCTGGATTACTCCCCAAATGGCTGCAACAGCCAGAGCTGGGCAGGGCTGAAGCCAGGAGCCAAGAGCTTCTTCTGGGTCTTCCACATGGGTAGAGGGGCCTGAGCACTTGGAGCATCTTCTACTGCCTTCCAAGGCCATCAGCAGGGAGCTGGGTAGGAAGTAGAGTAGCCGGGACTCAAACCGAGGCCCCTATGGGACACTGACACCACAGTGCTGGCCCCTCCAATTCCTTTCCTGAACCTACAAGGGCCTATCTGATATGGCTTCTGTTTGCCTTTCCATCCTCACTCTCTTAGTTTGCTCTGGTTGCTATGAAAAAATACCATAAACTGATGACTGATAAAAACAGACTTCTATTTGTCACAGTTCTGGAAGCTGGGAAGTCCAAAGTCAAGGTGGCAGCAGACAGGGTGTCTGATGAAGGCCCACTTTCTGATTCACAGGGGGCACCTCTTGCTGTGTCTTCACATGGTGAATGGGACCTTTGCCCCTCTCTTGGGCCTGTTTCAAAAGGACATTAAACATTAAAAATTCCACCTCCTAGTCCTGTTGGAGGTTAGGATTTCATGTATGGATTTGGGGGGAGTGGGACACAAGTATTCAAACCACAGCACTCACTTCGTAGTTCTCCCTGCCTCACCCTCGCACCAGGGCTGGCCACTGTTATGCTTCTCAGAACTTCCTAAGCATTTCCAGCTCAGGGGCTTTGCACACGAATTTCTCTTTGCAAAGAACATGCGGCTGACTCTTGTTCCTCCTCCAAGTCTCAGCTCAAATGTCACAGCAGCCAAGAGGTTCCAGTCACAGCACTTACCACAAATTATTATCATCTTGTTTGGAAATGTTCTATTTGTTTACTGTCTGTTTTCCCCACGAGAACAAGGACCATGCACAGATGGAATCCAACTTATCCTTCAAGCGATCTCCAATATTGCTCTTTGTATTCTCTGGGCATGGCATATAGAGAATAGTTGGTGAATGAATTAATGAATGAATGAAAGAAAAGGAGTAAGAAGAAAAGTAGTGGTCTTAACATAGAAACATAAGCCACACAAGATTATGAGGAAAGGAGGGTTTCTTGTGTTTTTTTTTTTTTTAAAGATTGATTTTATTTATTTGAAAGAGTTACAGAGAGAGGTAGAGCCAGAGAGAGAGAGAGAGGTCCTCCATCCGCTGGTTCACTCCCCAGTTGGCCACACTGGCCAGAGCTTAGCCTATCTGAAGCCAAGAGCCAGGAACTTCTTCGAGGTCTTCCCACACGGGTGCAGGGACCCAAACACTTGGGCCATCTTCTACTGCTTTCCCAGGTCATAGCAGAGAGCTCAATCAGAAGTGGAGCAGGGGCCTGTGCTGTGGCGTAGTGGGTAGAACTGCAGCCTGCAGGGCCGGCGTCCCATTTGGGCGCCTGTTCAAGTCCCAGCTGCTCCACCTCTCTGCTATGGCCTGGGAAAGCAGTAAAAGATGGCCCAAGTCCTTGGGCCCCTGCACCCACATGGAAGACCTAGAAGAAGCTCCTGGCTCCTGGCGTCAGATTGGTGCAGCTCCAACCATTGCGGCCATCTGGGGAGCGAACCAGTGGATGGAAGACCTCTCTCTCTCTTTCTCTCTCTCTCTCTCTCTCTGCCTCTACTTCTCTCTCTCTGTAACTTTGACTTTCAAGTAAATAAAGAAATCTTAAAAAAAAAATAAAATAAAATGAAGCAACCGACACTCAAACCAGTGCCCATATGGGATGCCAGCATTGCAGGTCAGCGCTTTAACCTGCTGCGCCACAGTGCGGGCCCCAGAAGGATTTCTGAAACCCAAATATGGCAGGAAATTCATAGTGTCAACAATGGAGCATCATTTACAAACTCCATGATTATACGTTGTAGGATAAATAAACTGGATACCAATTGGTTTAGGTTGTTAAAAAGTAAATTGCTTCAAATTTGTTTAGTTCATATTAAAATTGCAACAATTTTGATTCTGAAAACTTGGGACTCTTTGCCACCTCCCTCCATCACAGAGCTAACAATGAGAGTGAATAATTGTAAAGTTTTTCCAGCTTGAATAAATGCATTACATAATATATCTTTCAAAAGACTTTTTTTTTTTTTTTTTTTTTTTGACAGGCAGAGTGGATAGTGAGAGAGAGAGAGACAGAGAGAAAGGTCTTCCTTTGCCATTGGTTCACCCTCCAATGGCCGCTGCGGCTGGCGCATCGCGCTGATCCGAAGCCAGGAGCCAGGTGCTTCTCCTGGTCTCCCATGGGGTGCAGGGCCCAAGGACTTGGGCCATCCTCCACTGCCTTCCCGGGCCATAGCAGAGAGCTGGCCTGGAAGAGGGGCAACCGGGACAGAATCTGGCGCCCGACTGGGACTAGAACCCGGTGTGCCAGCGCTGCAAGGCAGAGGATTAGCCTGTTAAGCCACGGCGCCAGCCTCAAAAGACTATTTTTTTTTTCTTGACAGGCAGAGTGGATAGTGAGAGAGAGATAGAGAGAAAGGTCTTCCTTTTGCCGTTGGTTCACCCTCCAATGGCCGCCGCGGTACGCGCGCTGCGGCTGGCGCACCGTGCTGTTCCGATGGCAGGAGCCAGGTGCTTCTCCTGGTCTCCCATGGGGTGCAGGGCCCAAACACTTGGGCCATCCTCCACTGCACTCCCTGGCCACAGCAGAGAGCTGGCCTGGAAGAGGGGCAACCGGGACAGGATCGGTGCCCCGACCGGGACTAGAACCCAGTGTGCCGGCGCCGCTAGGCGGAGGATTAGCCTATTGAGCCGCGGCGCCGGCCTCAAAAGACTATTTTTTGATGCGGTGTTTAAGTAGCTGCCTGGGGTACCCACATTCCATATTGGAGTGCCTAGGTTCCATCCTGGATCCTCTTCCCATTCCAGCCTCTTTATTTTTCTTTCCATTTTTTAAAAAATATTTTTATATTATTTATTTGAAAGTCAGAGTTATACAGAGAGAGAAGGAGAGGCAGAGAGAGAGGTCTTCCGTCTGCTGGTTCACTACACAATTGACTGCAACGGCAGGAGCTATGCCAATCCAGGGAACCAGGCGATCCCTCCAGGTCTCCCACGTGGGTGCAGGGGCCCAAGCACTTGGGGCCATCTTCCACCGCTTTTCCAGGCCATAGCAGAGAGCTGGATTGGAAGTGGAGCAGGGACCAGCGTCGTGGCTTACTTGGTTAATCCTCCGCCTGCAGCGTCGGTATCCCATATGGGCGCCAGGTTCTAGTCCCAGTTGCTCCTCTTCCAGTCCAGCTCTCTGCTGTGGCCCGGGAAGGCAGTGGAGGATGGCCCAAGTGCTTGGGCTTCTGCACCTGCATGGGAGACCAGGAGGAGGCACCTGGCTCCTGGCTTTGGATCGGTGCAGCGTGCCAGCTGTGGCGGCCATTTGGGAGGCGAACCAGCAGAAGGAAGCTTTTTCTCTCTGTCTCTCTCTCTCACTGTCTAACTCTACCTGTCAAATAAAAAAAAAGAAGAAGAAGAAGAAGAAGAGGAAGGGGAAGGGGAAGGGGAAGGGGAAGAGGAGGAGGAGGAGGAGGAGGAAGAAGAAGAAGAAGAAGAAGAAGAAGAAGAAGAAGAAGAAGAAGAAGAAGAAGAAGAAGAAGAAGAAGAAGAGGAGGAGGAGGAGGAGGAGGAGGAGGAGGAGGAGGAGGAGGAGGAGGAGGAGGAAGAAGAGGAGGAGGAGGAAGGGGAGGAGGAGGAAGAAGAGGAGGAGGAGGAAGAGGAGGAGGAGGAAGAGGAGGAAGAAGAAGAAGAAGAAGAAGAAGAAGAGGAGGAGGAGGAAGAGGAAGAAGAAGAAGAAGAAGAGGAGGAAGAGGAAGAAGAGGAGGAGGAGGAAGAGGAGGAGGAGGAAGAGGAGGAAGAAGAGGAGGAAGAAGAAGAAGAGGAGGAGGAAGAGGAAGAAGAGGAAGAGGAAGAGGAGGAAGAGGAGGAAGAGGAGGAAGAGGAAGAAGAGGAAGAGGAAGAAGAGGAAGAGGAAGAAGAGGAAGAAGAAGAGGAAGAGGAAGAAGAGGAAGAGGAGGAGCAGCCAGGACTCAAACCGGTGCCCATATGGGATGCTGGCACTGCAGGCGGCAGCTTTACCCTCTATAGTGCCAGCCCCCTCTAGCCTCTTTCTAATGTTTACCCTGGGAAGCAGCAGATGAAAGCTCAAGTAGTTGGGTCCCTGCCACTTGCTTGGGAGACCAGATTGAGTTCCAGGCTTCTGGCTTTGGCCTAGCCTGGCCCTCGCTGTTGTGAGTACGTGGGAAGTGAAGTAGTAGATGAAAGATCTCTGTCCCTTTCTTTGTTTCTCTGCCTCTCAAATAAATAAATAATTTCGAGACTATCTTTAACCGAAAAAGGAGGGATAATAAGTCATTTTTAACACTGGATATTTATTGTCTGCCACAATGAGGCCAGTTGTATTGAAGTATATTTCATAAGAAGATGGCCTTTGCCATCTATATGAAATGCTAATTATGATCTTAAATGACAGGTATATATGTACATTTTGTTTTGCTGTACTGAACACTAACATTAATAAACTAATTAGTGAAACACATTCAGAAGGATACTGTGTGAATGGCTTAATCTCATTCAGTTAACAACTTGGCAATTGCTATGGTGGAACAGAGACCAGTTGCTACTCTTCAGCACTTCTAAAGAAGAATGCTGTTCTGATAAGGACTTCTGTTACTACAAAATGCTAACTGCTGGAGACACTACGAACATTTATAATATTTGGTGATTAGAAGTCCTAATCTCTCTTCTAATTACTTTGTCCCCCAAGTCAACTGCCAAATGTCCTTCATAGTAAAAAGTTACATTTGAACAGCACTTCCTATTTTTGACCCAATCTGTCTCTATTTTAGGAAATAAACAGGGTAAATCTTAGCATGGAACTTTTAAGTGTGACTGTCAAAGATCTTTCCAACTTTAGGGTGTTTTTAAGAAAAAAAATTTTATAAACTAAAAACAATTCCATGAGCCATTAAGAAAGAATGAAAAACTGGAATCTGTTTTTTTGTGAAAACATTAAGATCATAAATCATGGCAAGCAGAGAGGCAGAAAGTGATCTCAAATGAGTAAAACACATTCTCGCAAGAACAGAACACTTGAGCTTAGCCTAAAGGGCATCTGTCAAGTACACATGTTGGTTTGTTATTTTAGGACTGCTCTTGAGAGCTGGGGTTATAGGAAGAATTGTATTCCCCATTGGCTGCTATAAATAAAATTCAAATCATTATATCATGTCTTCAATGGGCTTTATAGAAATACCAGGCATAGCTTCAAGGATAGCAATGTATACAAGTACCGCTCTAAATACATGTCTTGGAATTGCTGCTAAGCCAGGTAATAAGAGGCATTACCACGTTGGCTAAGGCATATTTGTGTGACAGATTAGACCCTGTCTAGGCACCTATTTCAGGTCAAAGCCTGCAGACCTTGAAAAGAGAAAGCAGGGAGTTCACCCCGCCTGGCCTCCAGCTCTCAGGCAGCTGTGTAATCCCACCGGACCTGTTTGGCAGCTCGCAGTCACTGCTGCAGCTTGCAGATAAGACCCTCTTGGAAAGCTGGATAGCCCTCAGTCAATCAGGAAACTGCAGAGTGCAACTGGAATTTTCCAGAACATCAGAATAAAATCTCTGATACGAAAATGTGCTGATACCCGACCATTACAGGGAGCCAGTTGAATATGATTTCTGTTAAGCAAAGATAGTCTCAATTCTTCACGTCTTTAAAAATAAGTCCCATGCAAATCCCAAGTCTTATCTTGATCATAAGCAACCATTGTTTGCTTACCTGTTGCATCACTGTAGAGAAATAGCCATAGAAACAACACTAACACTGGATTTCCACAGTGGTTTGGAAAGTGCTATAAAAACACAGCTAATGTTTCACAATCTCCTATTGAATGGAAGTTACAGATCCCATTTTTTTTTAACTACTAAAAATTGTATTCAATTAAAAGGATTCAGAATGTCAACAAAACAGCTGCAACTCTTTTTTTTTTTTTTGCAGCTACATGATACTTAGTTAACAGAATAATAATTATTTTATATAGATTGCATCAAAGACAACTGAAGATGAAAAAGCCATCATCCTCCCAAGTAACTCATTTGTGCTGTACAAAATTAAAACCTGCTTAAATGCCCATGCCAATTCACAACTCCAGTGTTAGTTTTTAGGATTTTAGGGTTCAGAGAAGATGAAGAGGGAACTAGTTAGAGAAGACTTTATTTTAAGGGGGACAAGGGGAGGGGTGAGTAAAGAGAGTGGTGGTTGAAGCCAGGCTTCATTCTGTCTGGGCAGTAGGCAGTGTCCCTTCTTAGTTGCTTGTTGGGGGAGGTGCAGAGAGCTTCATGGACCCTGATCAGGTGGCAGGGGGACACGCAGAAAGCGTTTTGGAATGTCCCAGGAAAGCAGGGTTTTCCCAAGCAATGAACAGCTCACTAGCCTTTAGATTATCTGGGCCCAGTTCTACTGGGCCCAGGGGCTCAGGTCCAGTGACCTAACAGGTTCTGTTGTTGGTTCTATTGGTGACCTACTAGGTTCTAATACTCTGTCAGTAAGAGGCATGGTTAGTGGCTATCTGAAGACATGATTGGTGATGTGCTAACTAGACAAAAAAGACACTGTGTAGTTTAAAAACAAGTCTCACACAGTCTTTCAATTTTTTCTTAAGAGAGTGAATTGTGTATGGGGACAAAGAGATTAAACGCTTTAGAGACAAAAAAAATTGCACTAGAGCAAACTTATCATCTTCTTCCTCTCCCTCCTCTTCCTTCTTTTCCATGCTCTCTGCTGCCTTGACTGCTGCCTTGGGTGCTGCACCCAGACTTCCTCAGCTCCGTGTGCCGCAAGCGCCCGTTCTCCTGTGCCCTGCAGCTCAGTGGCCTCCCTTTCCTGGGGCCACTTGTCACCTGCAGCAGTGTTACTCTCCCCTCTGGATACCAGCTTCTTTGCAACATCACCCGTGGTCAGAGCGCAGCATGATGTTCTCCCTTGACTTGTGGGCAAGACTCAGAACAGAACAATAAAGAGGCTGAAGAACTCTTGGGTGCATAGGGATCCTTGAGCTTACTTTCTGTCTCCTGTTCAGGAGGAATAGAAGTTTTCATTCTCTTTCATAAGGAGCCTTGTCTGTCTTGGCCACGTCTTTGGGGTTTTCCCTTCTCTTTCAAAAGCAGGCATGGGCTCCCGCCTCTGTGAACCCTTCTTAGAAAACTCTGAGAAGTAGAGGAAGCATCTGGGTGCCACTTCTTATGCTCCTCCCGGCAAGCCTGCACCAAGAACGCATCTGATGACATGTGCCTCCGGGCTTCTAGGATCTCCTTTGCTCACGTTTCACTAGTTTTCCTGAGCTGGGCAGGGAGTCTCCCTGTGCCTGTGGGTGTCTGTGGGGCTTTCAATGGCCCACAGGGCACAGTCGCTGTGATGCTCAATGCACTGCAGTGGCTGTGAAAGCAGGAGTCCCATGGCAGCTTCCCCACTCTTCCACTTTTTGACAGAAGCATGAGTTTTTTGCTTCTAGAAGGACAGACTTGGCCTAGGTCAGGGACAAATGACTGTCCAGCTCATGCACCATCATAAATCGAGGCTGTCGGCCAGAGGAGGAAGAGAGCTATGGAGCACCCTGGGGTGCTCAGTCAGTCCCTCCTACCTGACCCACAACTGCCTGTGAGCATACCTGGAGCAGGAACAAGTGGGGTTCCTACCTTTCTGCAGGCTCTGGCTTTCCACAAACCCTGGTCACTGAAGACTGGCTATATTTATTAAAACTAAACACCAATAGAGTTTTTAAAAGATTTATTTATTTATTTGAAAGTCAGAGAGAGAGAAAGAGAGAGGGAGAGATAGATCTTGCATCCACTGGTTCACTCCCCACAATGACCTGCCCCAGCCAAAACCAGGAGCCTGGAACTCCATCCAGGTCTCCTGTGTGGGTGGTAGGGACCCAGGCAGTTGGACCATCTTCCGTTGCTGTACCAGGCACAGGGAAGTGTTGCTATACCAGGATGGGAAGTGGAGTCCCTGGGATGCGAACTGGAACTCTGAAGTGGGATGCCTGCGACCCCAGTATTTTAAATAAATTTATTAAAAGCCAAATACCAATTCGCTTCTCATTGTGCATGAAGACAAAGGGTACTGGAATGTAATCCCCCCAAAACCATGATGATGATTCCCTCAGAAAAGGAAGAAGTGACTGCCATGGGTGGATTATGCGAACAGGCTGCAATGTAGAAGCCCAGGGGAGTTAGAGAAGAGAGGTATGTGTATGTGTCTATTTAAGCTGTTTGACACAGTGCCTTATGTCCCGTGTTTAATCAGCCACTGGTAATCTTGATAGTATTTTCACTGCTGTGTTCTCTCTGTTAGACCATTTTTAGTGAGTGGGGTAGAGTTCCTTTCAGGGTTGACTTGGCTTTCTTTTTGTAAACAGCTTTTTACCTGTTTAACAAAAGCTAAATGTGCATATGAGTGGACTCACAAGAAAATAATCAAAAATATAAATTTTATGTTGAGGCTATAGGAAGATGGATTACTCTAATAACAACTTAATAGTGTAAATTGATAACCACAAACTCCAATCAAATTTAAGGAAGCAGAGTGTGGAATAGAACTATTAAATAGCCAATCTCAGGATATGAGGTTGTGGGCATTGAAGAAAGAAGATTAAAGTATAAAAAGTATGAAAAGAAAATATTTTCATAAATTTTGTGCCTTTGAACACAGTGAGAACTTTCTTTCTCAATAGTAAATCTCAGATTAAATAAACTGAGGTATGCTCCATTTTATTATTGAAGGTGGAAACTGAAAAAATATAAGGATTTCTTGTTTTAAATCAAATTTAAATAAGATTATTCAAAATACTTATTACCTAGGTATTTTTTAGGACATCTCAAGTTTCTCCCTGAAGTAATCTAACTAGAAGTCTATTGATAATTTTCATTCATTTATTTCCCCATAGTAAAAAGTTTTTTTAAAAAATGTATTTATTTATTTGAAAGGCAGAGTTACAGAAAGGCAGAAGCAGAGGCAGAGACAGAGGTCTTCCATCTGCTGGTTCAATCCCCAAATGGCAGCAACAGCCAGAGCTATGACAATCTGAAGCCAGGAGCCAGGAGTTTCTTCTCGGTCTCCCACGTGGGTGCAGGGGCCCAAGGACTTGGGCCATCTTCCACTGCTTTCCCAGGCCACAGCAGAGAGCTGGATTGGAAGTGGAACAGCTGGGACTCGAACCGGCACCCATATGGGATTCCAGCACTGCAAGTGGTGGCTTTACCCGCTACGCCACAGCACCAGCCCCTAAAACGGGATTTATCTTTATTATATAAGTCACACATTTTCCACACATTTCACATCTGCATACACACTTATGTAAATAGGAAAGCATACATACTATTTTTATTATAGTACTTCATTTTTTTAGTGTAGCTTGATGGGTTTGTCTTAAGATTTATTTATTTCAAAGGCAGAGTGACAAAGAAAGAAGGACAGAGAGACAGAGAGTTTCCATCTGCTGGTTCACTCTCCAAATTCCAGCAACAGCTAGGACTGGAAAAGAATCCCAGGAGCCAGGAACTCCATTCTAGTTTCCCACGTGGGTGGCAGAGTCCCAAGCACTTGGGCCATCATCTACTGCCTTTCCAGGCACATTAGCAGGAAACTGGATCTGTAACAGAGAAACCAGGTTTCTGATATGGAATGTCGGTATGCCAGGCAGGGCTTGCCCTGCTGCACCACAGCACAGGTGCCAATTGGTTGCTTCTTTTATCTCAAGGAAGCAATAACAGAATATGACACAAAGCATCCATTTCTTTCCTTGTGCTCATATATTCAGGTACATGTATGGAATCTTCAAAAAGTTAATAGAAAAGCCTATTATGAAAAAACTGCATGGATTTCTTATTTGTTTTGCACCAAAATAAACTTATTTTTTCATTCCCGTTTCTCATGAACTGCTTAAAGTCTCCATGTACATGCTGTGTGTGAGTAAAAGGCATTTATATGTGATTCACCTACATCTAACCTGGGTCATGGAGATCCCTCCAAGAAAATTACATAGGTCTAACTCATCCTTTTCCATGGCTACGTAATTTTTCTATTGTATGGCTAAACAATGATTTGCATAATCATTTTTCTACTTAGTGTCTAAATGTTAAGATTTTTGTCTAATGGCAAACAAGGTTGTAATAAGCATCTTTCTATGGATGCATTCTTTCAGACGTATGCTTTTATTTATTTTTAATTTTTAAAAATACATTCATTTGTAAAGCAGAGAGAGAGAGAGACCTGGTTCACTCCCTAAATGCCCTGAAGAACCAGGACCGACAAAGCCAAAGCTGGGAGCCAGGCATTCAATCCACGTCTTTAACTTGAGTGGCAAGAACCCAATTCCTCGAGCCATCACCCTGTCTGCTTTAGCAGGAAACTGACGTTGGTAGACTGAGTTAAGAACGGAAGCCAGGCCGGCGCCGCGGCTCACTAGGCTAATCCTCCGCCTTGCAGCGCCGGCACACCGGGTTCTAGTCCCGGTCGGGGCACCGACCCTGTCCCGGTTGCCCCTCTTCCAGGCCAGCTCTCTGCTGTGGCCAGGGAGTGCAGTGGAGGATGGTCCAAGTGCTTGGGCCCTGCACCCCATGGGAGACCAGGAGAAGCACCTGGCTCCTGCCATCGGATCAGCGCGGTGCGCCGGCTGCAACACGCTGGCCGTGGTGGCCATTGGAGGGTGAACCAATGGCAAAAAGGAAGACCTTTCTCTCTGTCTCTCACTGTCCACTCTGCCTGTCAAAAAAAAAAAAAAAAAAAAAAAGAACGGAAGCCAGGCGCTGTGATGTAGGACCCAGGGGCCCTAACTGGTTGGCATGTTAACTGCCAGACCAAATGCTTGTCCCTAGTACTTTTATTTAAATGCAAAAGTTCTTCCTATGAACAGGGTTGTTAAGGATAATATATATTATTTCAATTTTAATCTTGCCATCTAAATACTGCAACAATTCACATTTTTGCTAGCGATGTGTGGGAATGCTTTTCTCCACAAATTTCTGAAAGTAGAGCTGTTATCTCTCTTTTTAGTTTTGCCAATCTGATATCTGTAAAGGGATATCTTATTTGTTACTTTAACGTGCAATTCCTGGACTTCTCATGGGATTAGTCGTTTTAGCATCTTTTCTGTGTTTAGTGGACATCAAGGGTTTATTCTTACATGAATTTGCAAAAGAATTTTTGCATTCTTTGTCTATTTTTTCCCTAGGATACCTTGTTCTTACTTTTTGTATAATGAAACACTTAACCCTTTACATGTACCAGAAATACTTTTTATTAAAAAATTATTTATTATTTACTTGAAAGTCATAGTTACACAGAGAGAGAAGGAGAGGCAGAGGGAGAGAGAGGTCTTCCATCCGCTGTTTCACTCCCCAATTGGCCCCAGTGGCTGGAGCTGCGCTGATCCGAAGCCAGGAGCCAGGAGCTTCTTCTGGGTCTCCCATGCAGGTGCAGGGTCCCAAGGACTTGGGCCATCTTTCACTGCTTTCCCAGGCCACAGCAGAGAGCTGGATCAGAAGAGGAGCAGCCAGGACAAGAACCAGCGCCCATATGGGATGCAGGTGCTTCAGGTCAGGGCTTTAACCCACTGTGCCACAGCGCTGGCCCCAGAAATACTTTTTGTAACCTAGCTTTTGTCTATTGAGTTTGTGTATTTTTTTTCTCACTATAATATTTTTTCCCACTATATTTTCCTACTATAATCTTTTTATATTTATGTTATTTATATTTCCCACTACTATATATATATTGTCTGTGTACCATGGCTGCAGGATCCGGGCAAAGCAAGGAGACGGCAGGCTTTCCTCGATTCTGTTTCTGGGTTCTCTATTTTGTTTCAATGACTTATTTGTCTATTCTTATGCTAAGATCATATTGTACTAATTTCAGGAGTTTTTTGGAGTATTTTAATAACTAAGTAACCACATTCTCCATGTTTTTTTTTTTTTTTCAAAAATTCTTTGGCTATTCTTGGATATTTATTCTTACATATGAACCTTAAGAATTCTGTTTATCCAGCTACAAAAACTAAATTATGTTTGTGCAAGTTAGAATAGAGTTATATCAGGGCCAGCACTCTGGCGTAGCTGGTGAAGCCACTGCCTGCAGTGCTGGCATCCCAAATGGGCGCAAGTTCAAGTCCCAGCTGCTCCACTTCTGATCCTGCTCTCTGCTGTAGCCTGGGAAAGCAGTAGAAGATGGCCCAAATGCTTGAGCCCTGCACCCGCATGGGAGACCTGGAAGAAGCTCCTGGCTCCTGGCTTCGGATAGGCGCAGCTCCAGCTGTCCAGTGGACGGAAGACTCTCTCTCTCTCTCTCTCTCTCTGCCTCTCCTCTCTCTGTGTAAGTCTGCCTTTCAAATAAATAATTTTTTTTAAAAGGATGTGTTTTAAGGTTGAATCCCTGGGAAACAGACTATGAGGCAGAGATTGACAGCTAGAACTTTACTAGGGAATAATTTGGGATTAGTAACCGGGGGAGAGGGTCTGGGCAGACAGAACTGCGATGCAGTTGCAAGGAAGGCCTCAGCCAGTTCCACAAGGAGTTCTGGAAGTGTGAGGGCCACCAGATTTGAAGAGGCAGCAATATTAGTTGAGGTTGCTCTTGTGTACCACAGAGCAGGATGTCTGAGAGCCAAGAGCTGAGAGAATGACTCAGCAGTTCTGAGGGGGCATCTGGGCAGTGTACCACAGTGTTACTACAGGGCAGACCTGGAAGCTGCCTGTATCACTCCTACTAACATCCCATTGCTTATGACTTCTTCATCACATGCCCACTAGTAGTTGCAAGGCAGGCTGGGAAATGGAGCTAAGTGCCCAGCCAAAAATTGTATTACTCAGGAGGAAGGGAAAACAGAAACAGTAGTTTCTGTAACATCTCTCAGAACTGATATAACTTTATTATTATTTTTTAAAGATTTATTTATTTGAAACTCAGAGTTACACAAAGAGAGAAGGAGAAGTCCTCCACCCGCTGGCTTACTCCCCGACTGGCTGCAACGGCAGGAGCTGCTCCAATCCGAAGCCAGGAGCCTGGAGCTTCTTCTGGGTCTTCTTCTGGGTCTCTCCTGGGATTTGGGCATCTTCCACTGCTTTTCCAGGCCATAGTAGACAGCCCGCTATGCTACAGCGCTGGCCCCTAAACAAGTCCTTAAAGGGAAAGAATATGCTCTTCCCTCCCATCCCTCCCTCACTTTCCAGCTGGCTGCAAACAGACATCACAGAGCATCAAAGTGATGAAAGCCTGGGTTTCTGCCATGGCAGGGCACCAGCCCTGAATGTCCCACCCAGAGTCCTTACACAGGGGGAAATGAGATTTTAGGTTGTTTAAATCATTGTTAATATGACTATGTACTAGGGTTCAGAGATACTAGGTTAAATTCTCCCATTCTAGAACAGGTTCAGACCTTATTTTATACTCCTCAAATAAGTCATATTTTATACACTTCAAATAAGTCATAATTTTCTTAATATAGGTTCTATACTTTTCATGATAATTTTAAAAAATGTAATTATTTCACTACTGCAAATGAAATATTATCCTTATTTCCATCTCTTAGTGGGCTTTTTAAAGTGTAGAGAAAAGAAGTCATAGTTCCTTTTTACAAAGTATCTTAAGGTTTTTTTGTTTGTTTGTTTGTTTGTTTTTTTTTTTTTTTGAAAGGTAGAGTTACAAGGAGAGAGAGAAAGAGACAGATCTTCATCCACTGGTTCACTCTGCAAAAGGTTGCAACAGTTGGAGTTGGGCCAGGCCAAAGCCAAGACCTCAGAACACCATCCAGGTCTCCCACAAGGGTGGCAGGGGCCCAAATACTTGGGCCGTCTTCTGCTGACTTCCGAGGCACACCAGCAGTGAGCAAGATTAGAAGCGCAGCAGCCAAGACTTAAACCAGTGCTCATTTGGGATGCTGGCATGGCATACTGTAGCTTAACATGGCACCACAAGCCAGCCCGGAGATGAGTTTTTAATGCATATGCATTGTACAGTGGTTAAGGATCCTCTAACTCTACCTGACTCCAGAATCCTTACCTCACTTGTTTGAATACATGATTTTTTTGACAGTCACTTTCCTCACTTAGAAAATGATCTGCCAAGCCGGTGCTGTGGAGTAGCAAGTAACGCCGTTGTCTGCAGTGCTGCCATCCCATATGGGTGCCAGTTCAAGTCCCAGTTTTTCCACTTCTGATCCAGCTCCTTGCTAATGTGCCTAGGAACACATCAGAGATGGCCCAAGTCCTTGAGCCCCTGCACCCATATGGGAGACCCAGAAGAAGCTCCTGGCTCCTGGCTTCAGATCAGCTCAGCTCAGCTCCAGTCATTGTGGCCATTTAGGAAGTGCACCAGTGGATGGAAAATCAATCTCTCTCTCTCTCTCTCTCTCTCTCTCTCTCTCTCTGCCTCTCTGTGACTCTGCCTTTCAAGTAGATAAATAAATCTTAAAAAAAAAATGTTACAAGATAAACTCTGGCACATTAAAGTGTTGAAGAGTTATTTGATCATTCAAGGATTCATATGGGACAGCACCAAACTGCAAACAATTTTGCATTTCACCAGGGTGGAGTGGGAAAGGAAACTTTGATTTTTATAAGGTATTCAAGGAAGAAAGGTAAAGAAATTGATTTGATTGGCTAAAGTTGAAATCCTGTAGTTAGAAATTAGCTGTTACTTTGATTGGACTTTGATTTGCTTATGTAGTCAATTTAAGACAGTGGAGTCATCTCAGCCTAACTGGTCTCTCAATTTTATTTTCTGAAATAAAATAAATGTATGCATTTGAGGGGACAGTATTGCGGCATAGAGACTTAAGTCACTGCCTATAATGCTGGCATCCCATGAGTGTGGTTTGAGTCCTGGCTACTCCGCTTCTGATCCAGCTCCTTGCTAATGCACCTGGGAAAGCAGTGGAAGATAGTCTGAGTACTTTGGCCCCTGCACTCACATATTGAGATCAGGACGGCTTTTTGGCTCCTGGGCTCAGCCTGGCCCAGCCCCAGCTCTTGTGGCCACTTGGGGAGTTATCCAGCAGATGGATAATTCTCTCTCTGTCTCAACCTTTCTCTCTGTAGCTGTGCCTTTCAAATAAATAAAATAAAATGTAAATTTATACATTTGAAACACTTAGAACATACGGACACCATAGGAAATGTTGGCTACTACCATTCTGAATTTTGTGATGGAAATTTCCAGACCTACCACAACAGACAGGTAGGGGACATTCTGATGTTTTGATGCAATTCAAAGGCTTGTAGATTCTGGATATTATGGTTACTTGGCCATTACTCACTGTATATTAGAAAAGGACTCAGTGTCAAAATAACAGAGATTTATTTCCTGTCCACATCCACATGTCCAGTGTGAGTTCTTAGGTGTCAAAAGGTGGGCAGTGGATCTGCTCTACCTGGTCCTCCAGGACCCGGGATGACAGAGGCTCCACGGGTGGCTCCGTGAATCAGGGAAAATTCATATCTCCTCTAAAATGCCTCGCACGCCATGTCTCATTCATGACTTGGACTCACTGTTGCTTGGTGAGAACGAGTTGGAAAGGGACTAGCAAGTATGGTTCTCCGGGATTCCCTGCAAAGAAGAACAAGATAAAGGCAAAATGGAGACGTATCTACCATATCCATTCACTTCATTCTTCAAAGTGATTTCAACCTGTTGTGATGCTTTTTGTCCACTAGTTCTTTAAACTGATATTTAAAGTGAAATTTGGATAAAAGGTATCCATACAGTTTTACAGCTGGTGTTAATTTCTTGACAAAGTACATCACTAACAATGACAAAAACAACTACATTGAACATCTGTAAGTGGCCAAGAACTTCCCCTAGATTACCTCATGTTGTGAAACAGCTCCTCGTATTATCTGGAGTTTATAGACAAGGAAACAAGACCCAGCTACCACAAGCAATCGGCCCAAAGTCAAGTGCAGGGCCAGGAATTGAATCCAAAAGGGCTGAACCCCCAAATTATGATCTTTTCTGCTATGGCCCAGGGTAGCAAATGCATCACATGGCTCCCAGTGACAGGGCCTATAAACAAAGCTATGATTCAAGGCCTTTATAAGCCTTGACAGCGGTAAAATCGGGCTGTGATTCACATACATTAATACTCGAAAGCTACGAGGGAGCATCTAGTGCAAACCTCTCTCTTGAAGATTAGCTGTGCCGATGACATTAGAGTGAATTCATGTGGTGGCCTGAAAGTCTCTTTTTCTCACACTTCACACTCACAATGTGAAAGGTAAGGTCTGTAGGGAGGCTTTGCCCTGAAGTTATCCAGGGATCCAGGTTCCTTCCAGAGACATTCTGAGCCCCGTCCTAGCACTTGTCACCCCAGTGGGGCCACCACATCCAAGCTCCACCTGGTAAGAAGAGAGCAGAATGCATACATGATTCAGGTAGGAGGAGAAAGAAGGCACCGGGGATCCACGGAGGGAAGTGTAAAGACAAAATAACAATCCCTTGTTTTTGTGGTGGGAGGCGGGATTATGGGCTGAAAGTTGGGGATTTTATCATCCACAGGTTAAAGATACACGCATCGAAAGAATTGCTTCTTGTCCTTTCCGCCTTTTGCCTCTCTTCCACCTTCTCTCATTACCAGTGCTCTGAGGGACAAGGAAACGCCTGGAAAGTGTCAGGGAGCTAGCAGTCAGTAGAGCAGGAGTAGGAAAAGTGGGGCCTGCTTCCAGGGCACACAGTCAGCTGGGAAGCGAAGCAAGCTTTTCTGGGTAATGGAGCATTCAATTTAGCCATCAGCCAGAGAAACCTTTTGTTTGTTTTCCCTTTTTTATTCAATGTCATTTTTAAAAGCCATATGTTCTGAAAGTCAAAACGACAACAAGGTAAACACAGGGACATCTCACACCCCTATTCCCGTTCCCATCGTGAAATAGCGCTGCACAATCAAGGAGCTGATTTTATTCTGGCTACTGTACTAGGGGAGTGTTCATTAGTGACAAACAATTCCAGGAAGAGGCAAGGGGCAGAAAAACCAAGGAGCCACGGGTAAGTCTTTGGGGAGTCAGGAGGACGTAGTTGGATCTTATCTTGGACAGCAGGGTGGCCTTTTGCTGCTTCCTGGCATACAAAGCAGTTAGAGGAGTCCTTAAGCGTCACTGGGAGTACAGGACTCAGTCAAACTTCAACACTGTCCGTGTCAGGGAGATGCTGTGGTGCAGCGGGTTAAGCCACTGCCTGTGACTCTAGCATCCCACATGTGCACGGGTTCAAGTCCTGGCTGCTCCACTTCTGATCTAGTTCCCTGCTAATGCGCCTGGGGAAGGTAGCAGATGATGGCCCAGGTGCTTGGGCCCTTCCCACCCATGTGGGAGACTCACATGAAGTTCCAGGCTTCTGGCTTCAGCCTGGCCCAACCCCAGCTACTGCAGCCATTTGAGGAGTGAACCAGAGGACAGGATCTCTCTCTCTCTCTGTAACTCTGCTTTTCAGATAAATAAATATGTCCTTTTTAAAGAAAGCTTTTATTTAATACATATAAATTTCATAGGTACAGCTTTTAGAATACAGTGGTTCTTCCCCCCATACCCGCCTTCCCACTCCCACTCCCATCCCACTTCCTACTCTCTGTCCCACCCCATTCTTCATTAAGATTCATTTTTAATTATCTTTATATACAGAAGATCAACTCTATACTAAGTAGATTTCAACAGTTTGTACCCACACAGACACGTAAAGTATAAAGTACTGTTTGAAGACTAGTTTTACTGTTAATTTTCATAGTACAACTCATTAAGGACAGAGGTCCTACATGGGGAGCAATGGTGCTGTGGCCTAGTAGGTTAAGCCTCCACCTGTGGTGCTAGCATCACATATGGGCCCTGGTTCTAGTCCTTGCTGCTCCTCTTCCAGTCCAGCTCCCTGCTTATGGCCTGGGAAAGCAGTAGAAGATGGACCAAGAGCGTGGGCTCCTGCACCCACTTGGGAGATCCAGAAGAAGCTCCTGGCTCCTGGCTTCAGCTAAGCTCAGCTCCAGCCATTGTGGCCATTTGGCGAGTGAACCAGTGGGTGGAAGTCCCTTCTGTCTCTCTCTCTGTCTGTAACTCTGCCTTCAAACCAATCAATCAATCCTTAACAAAAATCCCTATTCTCTCTCTCTCTTTTTTTAAAGATATACTTATTTATTTGAAAGGCAGAGAGAGAGAGAGAGAGGAAGAAAGAGAGAAAGAGAGAGAGAGAGATCTCCCATCCACTGGTTCACTCCTCAATGACAAGGGCTGGGCCAGGCTGAAGCCAGTAGCTTGAAACTTCACCAGGGTTGCCCATGTGAGTGCAGGGACCCAAGTATTTGGGCCATTTTCCACTGTTTCCCAGGTACATTAGCAGGGAGTTAGATTGAAAGTGGAGTAGCCAGGACTTGAACTGGCACTCAAATGGGAAGCCAACATCACAGGCACTGGCGGCTTAATTCACTGAGCCATGATGCCAGCATCTTTTCTTTCCTTTTTAGAAAAATTTAAATATATATATATATATATATATCATTTTTTTTTGAGATGCAGAGAGAGTAAAGGAAAGACAGAGAGGATTCTCATTTCCTTGTTCACTCCCCAAAGGCCTGCAACAGCTGGGCTGGGCTGAAGTTGAACCCAGGAGCTGGGAACTCAATTCTTGTCTCCTTGAGGGTGGCAGGAACCCAACTACTTCAGTTATCACCACTGCCTCCCAGGATCTGCTTTAGCAGGGAGCTGGAGTTAAGAGATCGATCTGGGCATTGAGCCAGGTATCCCTACATGAGACCTGGATTTTTTTTTTTTCTTTTTACAGGCAGAGTAGACAGTGAGAGAGAGAGACAGAGAGAAAGGTCTTCCTTTGCCGTTGGTTCACCCTCCAATGGCCGCCATGGCTGGCGCGCTGCGGCTGGCGCACCGCGCTGATCCGAAGCCAGGAGCCAGGTGCTTCTCCTGGTCTCCCAAGGGGTGTAGGACCCAAGCACTTGGGCCATCCTCCACTGCACCCCCGGGCCACAGCAGAGAGCTGGCCTGGAAGAGGGGCAACTGGGACAGAATCTGGCACCCCGACCGGGACTAGAACCCAGTGTGCTGGCGCTGTTAGGCGGAGGATTAGCCTATTGAGCCGCGGCACTGGCCAAGACCTGGATATCTTAACCAGTAGGCCTAATAACACCCCCACCCCCATCATTTGCTTATTATTTCTTTTTCTTATAGTAGAGGCAGGGGGCAGAGTCTCGGTGAACTGAAAGTTATTTAAGTTGGATTAACTGGGGTACAGGAATCAGAATCCAGACTTGGCCAGCTTCCCTCAGGGCCAGCCCAGGGAAATAAGGACATTGGTAAACTGCTAGTTAGTATGCCTCTTGTCTCCTTGGCTGGCCTGCTCAGTCCCCATGGCAACCAAATGAAAACTCGTTGTGCTCGAATCTCCTTAGAGTTGCTTCGTTTGTTCAAATACTTATTACATGATGTCTAATTTCATTGCTTTCCGCTGGGTCCTTGAGGTTGTCCCAGAGAAACGGGAGGCTATACTGCACTCTCGAGCAACAGGAGCCTGGTTGGGATGACAAGGCATGCCCCGCAGCCCAGTAACGATAAGAGGATGGTGAAGTGACAAGATGAGAGTAAGGATAATGTTTCTTCTCCCTGGGAGCACCTCTCCCAGGAGTCTCTGTTTGTTAGTCCTCCAGGAATGCTCCATTGGGATTTGCAGTTGTGGAACTGCCCCAACAGCACGAGCCAAGATAAGGCGGTATTTTCCTTCTGTCCTTTTTTGGGGCCAGGAGGTGTTCCCTGCCACTCTCCCTTCCCAGTTGACCAGCTCTGGGGGCCACCGGCTGCTGCAGGGTGCCTGGACCACTGCTTCTCTTCAGTAGCCCTTAGCTCCACCTAAAGTTTATCTCTGTTGATTGCAGTAAGTTGTCAATCGCGCATAAACAGAGGGAAAAGGCATAGCTT
Organism: Lepus europaeus; assembly: GCF_033115175.1. NCBI lineage: Eukaryota > Metazoa > Chordata > Mammalia > Lagomorpha > Leporidae > Lepus > Lepus europaeus. Next base: position 78,702,900 of record NC_084831.1, read on the forward strand.
ACTTTCTTTCCCTAGTCTTTTCACCTCCAAATCTGTCTTTAGTTCACAGTGGTCACGAATTCCTTTGCTGAAGGTGAAATAACCAGGCTCTCAATTGGAGCACAAAGCTTTTTGGTGTAGTCTCAATAGAAATATGGCTTCTGACAGCAACAGAAAGACAAATATTAGAAATGCCAAATTGTTGCTATGAACAGCTGGCCTCTGGCAAGGGACTTAACATTTAAGATTTGAAGGAAATGTGCAAAAATTTTGAAAGTATTTATTCAAATGTGGCCTTAAGAAGTTAAGAGTAGAAAGTGAAGCAAATTGGATAAACTGTCTTGAAATCCTACAAAAGGGGCTGGTGCTGTGGCTTAGTAGTCTAAGCCTCTGCCTGTGGTGCCAGCATCCCATATGGGCACTGGTTCAAGTCCCTGCTGCTCCACTTCTAATCCAGCTCCCTGCTAATGGCCCAGGAAAGCAGTGGAAGATGGCCAAAGTGCTTGGGACCCTGCAACCGCATGGGAGAACTGGAAGAAGCTCGTGGCTCCTGGCTTCGAATCAGCCCAGTTCCAACTGTTGCAGCCATTTGGTGAGTGAACCAGCAGACAGAAGACCTTTCTCTCTGTGTCTTCCTCTCTCACTCTGTAATCTATCTCTCAAATAAATAAATAAAATCTTAAAAAAAAAGAAGTCCTACAGAAGCAATTCTATAATCAATTACTACAACCAAATAAATTACAAAGATATTAATCATATTGTTAATACAGTGGTAAAAAAATTTGGATATCACTTTAATGTGCAACAGATGAATAATTGATAAATTATGATACAATTTTAAAGTTAGGCATAAAAACTAGGTTTTTGAAGTTTTTTTTTTTTTTAATTTTTGACAGGCAGAGTGGAGAGTGAGAGAGAGACAGAGAGAAAGTCTTCCTTTTGCCGTTGGTTCACCCTCCAATGGCCGCCGCGGTAGGCACGCTGGGGCCGGCGCACCGCGCTGATCCGATGGCAGGAGCCAGGTGCTTCTCCTGGTCTCCCAAGGGGTGCAGGGCCCAAGAACTTGGGCCATCCTCCACTGCCTTCCCGGGCCACAGCAGAGAGCTGGCCTGGAAGAGAGGCAACCGGGACAGGATCGGTGCCCCGACCAAGACTAGAACCCGGTGTGCCGGCGCCGCAAGGCGGAGGATTAGCCTAGTGAGCCGCGGCGCCGGCCCTTTTCTTTTCTTTCTTTTCTTTTTTTTTTTTAAGAACTACTTATTTAATTTGAAAGGCAGAGCTACAGGCTGGCGCCACTGCTCACTAGGTTAATCCTCCGCCTGTGGCGCCAGCACCCCGGGTTCAAGACCCGGTCGGGGCACTGGATTCTGTCCCGGGAGGATGGTCCAAGTCCTTGGGCCCTGCACCCACATGGGAGACCAGGAGGAAGCACCTGGCTTCTGGCTTTGGATAGGCGCAGTGCGCCTGCTGTAGCAGCCATTTGGGGGGTGAACCAATGGAAGGAAGAACTTTCTGTCTCTCTCTCACTGTCTATACTCTCTTTCTCTCTCTCACTAACTCTGCCTGTCAAGAAAAGAAAAGAAAGGCAGAGTTACAAAGAGAGGGACAGATCTTCCATCTGCTGGTTCATTCCCCAAAAAATGGCCGCCAACAGCTGGAGTTGGGCCAGATTGAAACCAGGTAACAGGAGCTTCTTCCAGATCTCTCATACAGGTGCAGGGGCCCAAGAACTTGGGCCATTTTCCACTGCTTTCCCAGGTGAATTAGTAGAGCAGGCGGGAATCAAACCAGCACCCACATAGTGTTGCTGTAGACGGTGGCTTAACCACTATGCTACAGCACTGGCATCTTTTTTTTTTTTCTTTTTTTAAAAGATTTATTTATTTATTCGAAAGTCAGAGTTACACAGAGAGAGGAGAGGCAGAGAGAGAGAGAGAGAGAGGTCTTCCATCCAATGGTTCACTCCCCAATTGGCCGCAATGGCCGGAGCTGCACTGATCCGAAGCAAGGAGCCAGGAGCTTCCTCCAGGTATCCCACATGGGTGCAGGGGGCCTAAGGATTTGGGCCATCTTCCACTGCTTTCCCAGGCCATAACAGAGAGCTGGGTTGGAAGTGGAGCGGCCGGGTCTCGAACCGGCGCCCATATGGGATGTCGGCACTTCAGGCCAGGGTGTTAACCCACTGTGCCACAGTGCCGGCCCCAGCACTGGCACCTTTTGAAGAATTCTTAGAATTCTTAATGACACTGATAATGCTAAATGTTAAGTATAATTATTTCTGTATTAATGTAACTTGTTTTTCATGCTGTTATCAATAACTAATACATAAGAAAACAAATAAATACCACCATGGGAATGGGGAGATTCTCAATGGCACTAATAAGGCCAAGTGAAGGAAAATGTAGAATATGCTTTTTATAATATACATATATATGCATAGAAAAAAATTCTAAGAAAGTACTGTTTATTAAAATGCTAACAGAGGGGATGCATGGTGCAGTTTGTGTCCCTGCGGCTCTGCTTCTAATCCAGCTCTCTGCTAATGTGTCCGGAAGGAAGTGGATGATGACCATGCCACACAGAGGCAGACGCAGATGGAGTTCTTGGCTTCTGGCTCCAACCTGGCCCAGCCCTGGCTGTTAAGTCATTTGGGGGAGTGAACTCCTGGATGGAAGGTCTCTATCTTTCTGACATTGTCTTTCAATTAAATAAAATAGATCTTTTAACAAAAGTGTTAACAGTGGATTTTACTATTCAGAATAATTGCTATTTTCTTTTTTCAGAATATCTCCAGTGAGAATGCATCATTTTCATAATCAAATTTTTTATGAATACTATCATAAAGATTTATATCTAATACTGAAGTTATGAGAATTAATTGAAGCAATGTAACTTCGATAGAATGTTTGCCTTTTTGGTGTAAGCATTGCTCCTTTCCTTGAAAATGCTAAATATATTTGTGGTAAGGGTTTTTTTCTCTGTGTTTCTGTAACATAGAAAATTTTTTTCCCTCTTATTTTGTCACTGAAAACCTGTTCTTCATCACTATTATCGTATTTCACAAGCCCTGCTGGGAAAATATTCACAGTCATGATGATACCAAGAAAACCTAATCCTCCTTCAACTACTCTCCTGGGCTTCAAAAAATTCAGTGCCAGGACGCGTAATCTAAAATAAGCCTTCAGGGCCTAAGATTAAATTAGGCACTCTGGTTTAGCTACCCAGCGAGACTGATGTGCGGCAGCCTTTCGTACTGGAAACCAAAGTGCAGAAAGAATAGAAAAATCCAGGCAGTCCATGACTACCCGGAACGACTCGATGGATCCAGCGACCTCTAAGTCAAAAATACCCAAGACATGGGTCACATGATCTAAAAAAAGACTGGCTGTCTAAAATTTTTATTTTTGCTTTCTTTTTTTTTCTTTAAGTTTATTTATTTGTTTAAAAGGCAGAGAGTTGCAGATGGAGAGAGGGAGAGATAGAGGGAAAGGTCTTCCATCTTCAGGTTCACTCCCCAAATGGCCACAGCAGCCGGACCTGGGCCGATCCAAAGCCAGAAGCCAGGAGCCAGGAGCCAGGGGCCAGGAGCCAGAAGCTTCTTCCAGATCTCCCACACAGGTATAGGAGCCCAAGCTCTTGTACCATTTTCTGCTGCTTTCCTAGGCACATTAGCAGGGAGCTGGATAGGAAGTAGAGCAACAGGGATTCGAACCAGTGCCCATATGGGATGCTGGTGCTGCAGGCGACAGCTTTACCTGCTATGCCACAGTGCTGGTCCCTATTTTTGCTTTCTTAAATTTATTTATTTCAAAGTCTGAGAGAAAAAGAGAGGTATCTTAGACCCACTGTTCATTTCTCAAATGCCAGGACTGTGCCAGGCTGAAGCCAGGAGCCCAGAATTCTATCCAGGTCTCCCAGTGGCAAGGACTCAGTTACTGTAGCCATCACCCTGCTGCCCCCCATGGTGCCCTTTAGTAGGAAGCTCAACTGGGGAGCATAGCCAGGACTCGGATCATGCACAATCTGGGATGTGGGTGTCCCAAGCCACGTCTTAACCACTGAACCGAGTGCCCCCATCCCTGTCTAAACTCAGTACCTCCAAGTTGGCATCAGATGCTACTAACTGGCAATCCCATTTCTTTTAAAACCATGGAAATAATTTTTTTTAAATGTATTTATTTATTTGAAAATCAGAGTTACACAGAGGCAGGAAGAGAGATAAAGAGGTCTTCCATCCACTGGTTCACTCCCCAGATGGCCACAATGGCCAGGAGCCAGGAGCTTCCTCCTGGTCTCCCACATAGGTGCAGGGGCCCAAGGACTTGGGCCATCTTCTACTGCTTTCCCAGGCCACAGCAGAGAGCTGGATTGGAAGAGGAGCAGCCAAGACTAGAACTGGCGCCCATATGGGATGTCGGCACTTCAGGCCAGGGCGTTAACCCGCTGCGCCACAGCGCCGGCCCCGAAAATAATTTTTTAAAAAAGATTTATTTATTTGTTTGAAAGGCAGAGTTACAGAGGGGCAGAGACAGAGAAAGGTGAGAGAGAGAGAGAGAGAGAGAGAGAATCTTCCTTCTGCTGGTTCACTCTCCAGATGGCTGCAATGGCTGGAGCTGCGCCAGGAACCAGAAGCTTCTTCTGGGTCTCCCATGTGGGTACAGGGTCCCAAAGACTTGGGCTATTCTCTACTGCTTTCCTAGGCCATAGTAGAGAGCTGGATGGGAAGTGGAGCAGCTGGGACTCAAACCGGCACTCATATGGGATGACGGCACTGTAGGCAGTGGCTTTACCCACTACACCACAGCATCGGCCACTCAAAATATTTTTTACATGTGGAAGCAGCGAGGCTGAAGGAGCCTCTTCCGTGTGCTGTAGTGAATTCTGTGCTTCATTCAGAATTAAATCACTTACCTTGTGGTTCCAGACAGTCTGGAACTCCAAGGTGAGCCCTTCTCCTAGGTAGCAGCTGGTAGCAGAGACAAGAGTTTGAAAACTCTAAAGCAGCAGACAAATGAAAGGGCTTATTATCTTTCTTCCCCAACTATGGAGCAGTCAAGAGAAATTAACCCTCTTATTTGTTAACCTCAATAACAGGGTTTAACTGATCTGTAGCCATGGATGGCTCAGATAATTGCCCTAATTAGTTTGGTATGGAGGGGAGGGCTGGGGCAGGGAGCATTTAGAACTCAAGTGATTAAGCCTAAATTAAAAGAAAAAAAAAGAAAACCACAACAAAACAAAAAACAAAGAGCCTATGCCTTACAGGTTTCACATATGGATTCCAGATGTTACTGCTGCCAAGACTTTTAGGCCACTTTTTGTAGTGGAGGGCTAGATTGGAGGGACAGCCTCAGGCAGAAGATGGTGAAAAGAGGAGACAGTTTCAGTTGCTAAAGAAAGCCTCAGGATGGGGAGGGGAAGGGTGGAGTGTGTGAATGTGTGTGTGTGTGAGTGTATGTGTGAGTGTGTGTGTGTGTGTGTGTCTTGGCAGCTGTGCCTGCACTCAAGTCCAGTGCGCCTGCAGTTGGAAGTGATTGCATTGTTACTTTGGATTCTAAATTTAAAAATGTGGACGTACACCCCCAGCTTGCCAGGGAAGGTATGTAGGATTCGGGTCCCATTTAGGAATGGAGACAGGTAATTATGCCAGAAAAAGAGCTACATTTTTATTTCAATGACATGCATCAAATCCTGTTTCTTTGCTCTTTGCTTTTTTTTTTTTCCCCCCAGAAAATGGTAAACACAGGGAAAGAAAGAGGAGTTCCAGACCCTGGTTACCAAGCTGTTACGGACACACAGGAAATGGCTTTCCAAGTCCGGGCTGTAAACCTGTCATTTCCAGGGCTTGTCTGTGAGCCTAGAAAGGCGAGGATGACACTGAAGCCATTCCTGGCTGGGGCAGGCTGTGCTGGGGAACTCTGGGGAGGCCTTCCCACGCCCAGGTGCGAGGATGCTAAACTCAAGCTGTAATTTCAAATGGTCAAGGAAAGCCAGTGAAATGTGAGGCTGAAATTGTGGCTGAAATCTGTCTCTTTTTGTTCAAAGACTGTAGACTTTGAAAAACAAGTGGAATATTTTTGAAGGGAGAGTAGTATATTTTCAACCCTATTTCTATATTTTAAGGCTTCCAATGAAAGATGATCCAAATATGTCAGAAATATGCTACAAAATCCCTGAACTATGCATCAATCTTCCTAAAACATGTACCTATGGACTTTGTTAATATAACCCACCTCATTGATTCTCGGCCTTTTGGCTAAGATCAAGTGTAATATAACCCACCTCGTGTCTCAAACCAACTCCGTTTGCTTCGTGAACTGGTTTTGAATTTACTTGTTTTCTGAGTAAGCTTCTAGGAGTGACGTGTTCTTTGAACCACATGTGAATAAAAGAACCAGTCTATTGGTTAGTTCAGGTATTTTGGTCCCTCCACTCCCATTCCCAGCATACTGAGTAGGCACAGTGGCTCTGAAATCAGACCACCTGGGTTTCCAAGCTCAGGCACCTACAGCAAATATGTTTAACCTCTCAGTACCTGTCTTGTCCGTCTAAAGGTAGGGTAACAGTGCCTACCCCCATAAATTAATGATTCATGGCAAGTATGTAGAGTAACACCTGGCACATAGTAAGCATTCAGTAACTGTTGGCTGCCCACGTAGTGCCACACATGGGAGAAATCAGTGTAGGGGTGCAGACACAGATAAATAAAACAAGGTGCACTGGGGCAGGCATTTGGCCTAGCAGTGGATGTTGGTCAGACTCTCACATCCCACATCAGAGTACCTAACTATGGCTCCTGATCCAGCTTCCTGATAATGTGGGCCCTGGGAGGCAGTTATAATGGTTCAAGGAATTAGATTCCTGGCATTCCCTTCCTGAATGGAGTTCTCAGCCACCAGCCCCTAGCCATTACAGGCATTTGGGGAGTGAAGCAGTGAGCCTGGAGCTTGCCCTCTCCATATTTTTCTCTCAAATAATTAAACAAAAATTGTACGGTGTATAAAGGAAGAAACACTTGAGCTGATTCTTGGAGAAAAGGAGTTCACTAGATAGATGAAGAGCCTGGCTAAGCAGATGGAATAAGCAAAGGCACAGAACCATGGAAGCAAGCAGCCTATCTGGGAAACTGTAAATGACTCATCAAAGCAGGAATGAGGGTTGTGAGAATGAAGGGGTGGCAACCACAGGATATTCTGGCCAAACCTACCTGTGATGGGAAACGATGCAGAGGGAGATTTCTGGAATGACTGAGATGCCATCGATCAGAAATGAAACATGCTAGATGTTTTGGGGTTTGATACAATGTTTCATTTTGGACATGTAGTAGGTGACAGACCTTTAACGCATGTGCAACTGGAAATCTACAATTGGATACACAGGTCTGCAAGTCCTACAGCATAGGAAACCGTCAATGTTACTGATGGTGGTAGCCACATACAGTTATTTCTTCCTCATTTCACAAAACACCACGGCTTACATGATCACTTTTAACTACTTTTACAAAATTTAGTCTGCTTGGTTCATGTTCCTAACTAAACGGTTCTAGTTTGGAAGAAAAAGTCTAGATTTTTTTAAACTTGAAGATTCATGTCTTTTTCTTATACACTAAATATGCAGCATCCTCTAATTAACTCTTAAAGGTGTAAAAATCACATACAGATCCAGCCATTATGTAACTTTATCACCCAAAATGCTACAAATAATTGCACTGTACTTTGCTCTGCAGAACTGGAAGCGAAGATCACGTCTTCTCAGCTACCCCCTATTCATTTTGTTGAGTATTACTATATGAGAAGTATTAAGATGTGAGCTGGGGGTGGGCTCTGGTGTAGTCATTAAGATGCTGCTGGGAACATGCCTCACATTGGAGTGCTTGGGTTGGAGTCCCGGCTTCCTGCTCATGTGCACCCTGGGAAGCAGCCGATGATGGCTCAGGTAGCTGACTCCTGTCACTCATGTGGGAGATGTAAACAGAGTTCCTGTCTTTGGCCTGGCCGAGTCCGGGCTGTTGCAGGCATCTGAGATGTGAACTAGCAGATGGGAGCTGTTTGCCTCTCAAATAAATAATTTAAAATGGAGAATAAAAATAGCTCAGTAGAGAAAACATGACCAAGTAGGGCTACATAGAATGACAGCTGTTCAAAAAGTCCACAAAAAAGTGGAATTAAAAGATAACATTGTTTTGGCACCCAAAAAAATTCAAACCCATGCCTGTAAGGAGTCTTCAGAAGTTCATGCAAAGTATATATTATGAAGAAACTATGGATTTCACAATTCTTCTCTTTAGTAAACTTACTTTTTAATGGGGAAATTAACAAAAAATAATATTAGGCATATAGAGTCATACAAATAACCAGGAACACAGGATTTCCACTAACTACAACAGAAGATATAGGGCAGAGATGGTAATTCATGTAGTCTCTATTCAATAACTAAATTTTGATTGGTGGACAGGTGGTTTACTGTGATGGTTTTAGGGTTCAAGTATCCTGAGTTTCAAATTCCAAACTCACTGGTCACTGGCTGTGTAATCTCATACAAGTTACTGAAGATCTCTTTATTATAAAGTATGGATACTAATACCTACTTTATTAGGTTAAGGATCAGATAATACATGCACAAAGCATCTGGCACACAAGAGGCACTCCCTAAATGGTAATACTAATTACAACTTAAAACATGACATGGCAGAGTACTTGTCACAGATGTATATTCAAATGTTAATGTTATACAGTAATAGCAATATTGAATAAGCAATTTTATTTTCATGATCTATTTACACTGTACAAACACTGTTGAAAAGCACCCTACAGGTTCACAGTACAATATATTTACTTTAAAAATATATTCCTTTATAAAAGGTTCATATAGAACATTGGCATGTTAACATGTGACAAAACTCTGAAAGCATGTCACCAAATCTGTGTTAGCAAGAATGCTTCCCAATGTTGTCAGTTTCACAATCACAGGTCAAATGGTGATTTTAAATACATATAAGTTTTAAATAAAAAAAAATGAATTCTACAGTGGAAAGTTCTTGAGGCAATATGTATTAGTTCATTAATATATAGAGATGTTGTGACATTATAATCCACAATATCAACTTAATTGGCCCAAAGACACATTTCAACAAGTTTAGCAGTCCAGAAATTCTTGTCATTTGTTGTTTTCTATTTTTTCTTCTTTGCTGGTTCTCCTGGTTCTACTTTGCGCTTTTTAGAAGTATGCTCATCTTTTTCATCATCTTTAAATGGGAAAGGAAGAATTTTGATAAGTAATTAAAAAAACATAGCAAGCACTCAAGTTTTATTGGCTTTATACCAAAACAATCACCTTTATCAACTGTTTCTTTCAAAGTTTCCCATAAAAACCAAAAAATTAACTTTTAGAACTCTGATTTTAAGTGCAAGGGAAAATTAGCAAATTTTTTTTTCAATTGCAATGATACAAAATTCAAAGCGACCCTGTAGTGCTATGTTTAGGTAGCTTAAAACAAGTGATTTTATTTCCATAAAAATTAGAATTATTCTGAAAAGGCTAATCCCACATATTCTACAGTATATACATTGTGGGTATTTAAATATAACCTATACTTTGCAAGAATGGAGCATACTGCTTTGTTTCTACAGAGAACATCAATCTAACCACGACATAATTCAAGTGGATATCGCTGTTCCTTTCCTTGCACTCTTTCCATCCCCCAAGACAACTTACCTTCCTCATTCATTGCACACCACCCCAGTCTCTATTCTGACGTTACAAAGCACTCACAGGTAGAGGTTTCACCGAACCTTCTCCATTTTCAGTGTGGTTAGCTCCCCCCAACTCTAAGGAGGATCAGAACATTCAAAAGGCAACAGAAAAACAAGCCTTCTTTCCTTTAAATTCCAGAAAAACTGGAGAGAAGAGGAAGGCTAGAGAAGACCTTTTCATTAAAAGTGTCCTTTACAACTTTCAAAAATTATTAGTGTCTACAGTCCCAGAAAATATCCAATTAATAAAAATGTTATCAAGCTGGAAAAGGTGGACCTTTTGGTTCTATTTAACAAATACAACTACATGGTTCAATAAAAACACATACTGGTCACTAAATCCCATATCCTTAAACACACGTAGGGTATTATTTCTAAAAACTCCTTAGTAATTAATATGTAGAAGATGTTATGGTGTGTAAAATAAAAATTTAGTTTGACTATGTTACTGTATTCATTGTTGCTTTTGAATTTGTTTTCTTAACCAACAGGTACTCAAAAGTTCAACAGGTATCATGTAGCAATCTACAAAATATTCTCATGTTTGAAAATGGCCTTCATATTAAAAACTGGAGAACTACTCTTATCAAATTATAAATTATTTGAAGAAAATATATTTAAGATCGTCAGTCTTTAATTCCCTTCAGCTGATTTTATCTAACTCAAAACATCTCATTTGTTGATGTGGGCAATAATTACCAACAGGGGTTCTTCTTCATCTTCAAACACAAAATGGCGACATTACTCTGTATCACAGAGCACTATGTATTTATGTAGGCAGTGCAATGATCACAATTCAGATCACTGACTCACACAAGAATTTATAAACCAAAGTTTTACCATTAATTTATCAGAGAGACACAAAAAGACTAGCTCTATAAACTAACTGACATTGTATATAGCTCAAGCAAGTCAAGGCCTTTTATTTTAAGTTCAAAGCATAGCCTTTGAGGTTATTTTCAGTAATAGAAAAATTGGAAATATTTTCTAAGTCTACCATAAAATCCATTATTAATAAATTTAAACATGATCCTAAGACACTTCTGCTTTTATTCTGCCCCTTACAAGTAAATTTACTAAGTAACAGACAAAACCACAAACTACTAAGGCTGAAAAAATAACTTCCCATCAGCAATTTAAGAAGAGCTAATGCCATCTAGTGTCACAACAAGGTACTGTTCCAAAAACCCAGCAGGAAAACACACAAGAAATCTGGAAATGTTCAGGCACCAACATCACCGAGCTTTCTCATTCTGCACAATATAGTACAGATGCACTGATGTGGAAATGATTTTTCTGCTATGGAACTGAAGTCACACAGCTACGTAAGTTTAGCTTGCCTATATAAGCTACCTTTGTAAATTCTCAAAAAAGTAAAAGTAAACAGATGGAAATCCTTTAATTTTTACACGTTAATAAGGCTACAATTAATCTTTCAGTTTTACTTATTTACATTGTACAACCATTAAACAAGCAGCAAGATCCAGTGATGAGTTTTTAACATTTCCCAGCTTCTCAAGTATCTGGAAGAACTTAGCTGGCGAAAAGGCCAAAGGTCAGAAATGGGAAGGCAAAATAGAAACAAGGTAAATCATAACCCCAAACTTAGATAATTTAACAGTGTAGACTTTCTGATTAACAATATTTTATGAATTTCAAAAGGAGGTTAAAAATGTCATAGAAACTGGAAGGTACTTATTACACAAAGAATCATGTTCATTGACCAGCACTACAGACAACATTAAAGATTTCACAACTATCTTTTCAATATTATGATCCAGCCTTAAAGCAGTTAAGCCTTGGGTTGTTTGGGTTTTTGATAGTGCCTGTTTGCCTTCTGATGGAGAACTACCAAGTGATCAAAAGGAAAGACATTATCTATGCACACAGCACTACTATTTGTTAAATTTGGAATCCTTTCTAAAGTCAAAAGGCAACCTAGGAAAAAGACTATCCATTCTTGCTTGCTTACCCTGGCATATTTACCTGGCACTTTTCTGTATAGTGACAAAGATATGAGCACACTAGCTTATGGCAAGCCACTCTGAATACCAATTCTAGTGCCCTTATTGCCATTCTTTCCATAGAAGGATAGCTATCGCAAATATTCCAGTTTGAACAAATCAAGAAAACAAACTCTAGCTTAATAAGGCACAATTTTCAAGGAAGGCTTGAATTTCAATCCTCACTCTACCTCTTGGCTGTGTAAAGAGGCAAAATCTTTAATCTCAGATCACTTTCTCATTTGTAAAATAATGAATTATACTATTTTTATAATAAGCTGCAAAGAGTAATACATTAGAAAACTTCTGTAAAAAATATCTACTTCAGGGGCCAGCACTGTGGCGCAGCGGGTTAAAACCCTGGCCCGAAGCGCCGGCTTCCCATATGGACACCGGTTCTAGTCCCGGCTGCTCCTCTTCCGATCCAGCTCTCTGCTATGGCCTGGGATAGCAGTAGAACGTGGCCCAAGTGCTTGGGCCCCTGCACCCATGTGGGAGACATGGAAGAAGCTCCTGGCTTCGGATCGGTGCAGCTCCAGCCGTTGGGGTCAACTGGGGAGTGAACCAGCAGATATACCTCTCTCTCTGTCTCTAGCTCTCTCTGTAACTCTTTCAAATAAAATAATAAATCTTTAAAAAAATATATCTACTTCAGAACTTGCAATTTGTATAATTTGTGCCACTGAACAATTCACATACTCATTTCCATATTCTTCCTATCTGGTTTCAAAATGTTGTAAATGTTAAATATTATGATGTTCAAGTATTTCTATTATATAAAATACCATAAAATGATGAGGTATTATAAATGTCCATTTCACTTAAAGTCTCAAAAAAGATGCTATTTACTGATGATTTGCTTTTATTAGTGTCTTCTAAGATAGGTACGGAAGTTAGGGAATGAAATGGAAAAGTGAGGTAGAATCAAAATTGGAATAAAAGCTGTAAGTTATTTATTTATTGGAAAGAGTTACAGAGAGAGCTAGAGAGAGCGCACGTGCACAGGCGTGAGTGAGAGCACTTCCATCTATTGTTTACTCCCCAAATGGTCACAATGGCCAGGGATGGGCAAGCCTGAAGCCAGGAGCCTGGAACTCCATCCTGGTCTCCCTCATGGGTACAGAGGCCACAACTGGCCTCATCTTTTTCTTAAAACATAACTCCCTATAGCTGTATAAAGGGCTAAACAAGCAGCTTTTGTAATGTGGAAGATCAGAAACCTGTTTCACAAAAATGGTCTGTGGATACTTCCTGCCGTGTTCTTGAGCAAGACCCTGTGTATTCAGCCTTAAGTCAGGGATACCTCAAACAGAAGCACTTGCCGTGCTTTCATGAAAGAACGCAAGTTAGCCAGGTGTTGAACAAGAATCTCTGCTATCTCCACCAGTAGTCTAGGTGACTGATGGAAAGCACAAAATTCATCTTAAACATGACAGTCTAAAACATTTAGATCTACAGTTAGCCACTAAACACAATGTACCAGTGACGTTACAAACATAAAAAAGCTCTGGGGGCTGGTTCGAGTCACAGCTGCTCCACTTCTGATCCAGCTCCCTGCTTATATGCCTGGGAAAGCGGCAGGAGATGGCCAAGTCTTTGGACCCCTGATACCCAAGTGGAAGACCCAGAATAAGCTCCTGGCTTCTGGCTTCCAACTGGCTCAGCTCTGGCTGTTGCAGCCATTTGGGGAGCTAACCAGCGGATGGAAGACTTCTCCTACTGTCTCTCCCTCTCTGTGTGTAACTCTGCCTTTCAAGTAAATAAATCTTTTTTTTTTTTTTTTTTTTTTTTGCCAGGCAGAGTGGACAGTGAGAGAGAGAGAGACAGAGAGAAAGGTCTTCCTTTGCCGTTGGTTCACCCTCCAATGGCCGCCACGGCTGGCGCGCTGCGCTGAACCGAAGGCAGGAGCCAGGTGTTTATCCTGGTCTCCCATGGGGTGCAGGGCCCAAGCACGTGGGCCACAGCAGAGACTGGCCTGGAAGAGGGGCAACTGGGACAGAAGCCGGCGCCCTGACCGGGACTAGAACCCGGTGTGCCGGCGCCGCAAGGCCGAGGATTAGCCTATTGAGCCACGGTGCCGGCCTCAAGTAAACAAACCTTAAAAAACAAAACAAACAAACAAAAAAAACAACTGCATCCTGTTGTTAGCAGAGACTTTTGGGAAAAGGAATCACATCCATGTGGCAAGTGCAACCAACAGCAGCAGCATACATAAGGTACAGAGGAGCAAGTGATATCTAAGAGGTCTTCCTCTTTGAGGTGGATTTCAAAGGGTGAGTGAGTTTATCAGACAGAGGAGGAGGAAAGAACATTCCAGACTGAGGTGGCACACTTAGTGGAAAGCAGGGAAACAAAAGGGCAGCATCTACTCAGTGCTGAATTTCAAGACCTCAAAGTGCTAGCAAGGGCGCAGCCCACCAGGCAGGTGAACAGGTTTAAGCGGGGAGTTACGCAGCCAGATGTGACTTTCAGAAAGATGTAACTGAGGATGTGTGGGAAGGATGCATTTAAGGGGCTAAGAGTGTGGAGGCAAAGGTTACCGTGAGGGTCCAAGGAAGAGATGAGATTATGAACAAAGACAAAGCAGCCCTGTCGTTACTCTCCTATCACTGGGCCGTAATGCCCAGTTAAATTCACTTTTGCCACACTAATTTTGGCTGTAAAGCACAACTGCTTTCCTACGAAATAAAGCCTTGGGCACCATGCAGTCACGATCCTAAGCATCCAGGAACGAATTTCGTGCTGTCCATCTAGACTACCGGCGGAGATAGCAGATTCTACTTCAACACCGGGGTAACTTAGTTCTTTCATGAAAACAGGGCGAACACTACTGTTTGAGATATCTCTGACTTAAGGCTAAATACACAGGATCTTTCTCAAAAACACAGCAGGAAGTACCCACAGACCATCACAGCTGGCTGGCCAACTGGCTAAACGGAAACGTGGCTCAGGGGCGATCTCATCCCAGGGATCCAAAGATGCTGAGCACGGAGCCTGCCCCTCCTTACCGGACTCCAGCGTCTCCTCCCCTTCCGGTAGAAGCCTGGCTTTCTTAGCATTCTGTGGGGCATCATCGCCATTGTCCTCGTATATGTTAGACCACTTTATAGCCATGTCCAGCTCTGGAGGCGGGGCTTTCTTCTCCACGGTGTAGTTCTCCGGCGGGGGCACATAGTTTGACTTCCAGATTTTGAACTCCTTTGGAGGCTGTTAAGGAAGCACAGGAAGACGCCCTGTGACGAACCGAGGTCCCTATGATCCACACAGGCACATGCACCTGCCTGCCCTTCGCTTATCGTCCAGGCTGGCTGTTTTTTTTTTTTTTTTTAAAGGTTTTAAGCAACATTTTTCCATCAAAATCACAAATACGGTTACGTGAAAAGCCAAAGGGTTCCCTATACGAATAAAGCTCATAACTTTTAGTTACCAAAGAAGAATCCAGTCTCAGGGACACTACGCCAAGGCTGACCCCTCCAGGAGGCTGCAGCAGACACTGTCTTGGAGGCAGCACCGCAGGCACTTCGGCGTCAAAGGGAAGGGGTCTCGGGGAGAAGCTGCAGCGGGGGGGCGGGGAGTCACCACCGTTAGTCCTCGCCGCGCGGGGTCGGGGCACCGAGCGCGGAGGTGGGGGGTCTCCTCGCGGGGGGGCGGGGCTGCGGGGCAGGGGCCCGGGCTCCCCGGGGCTGGAGCGGCATCCCGCGGGGGGCTGACTGCGAGCGGGGGGCGGAGAGCGGTGCTCGGGGGTCGGGGCGAGGGGGCGGAGGCCGGGACACGGGGCGGGCACCTCACCTCCTCCGGCGCCTTCACGACGTGCCTCTCCCAGTCTATCTGCTTGTTGAGCGGGTTGTAGAGAAAGGCCGGGCGAGTCACGCTCCGGAACAGCTCGTCGGGTCCCGGCAGCCGCTTCTCCGCCTTGTTCCCGCAGCCGCCCGCCGACTTGGCCGCATCCGAGGCCCTGCGACCCGTCTCCTCCGGCTCGCTGTTATCCTCCTCGCCCGAGGAGCCCGAACTGCTGCTCCCATAAGCTGCGAAATAGCTCAGAGGGTCCTTCTCCTCCGCTGCCATGACGGCTGCGCGCAACCACTCAGGACCTCACCGGAAGCCGGAAGCGGCTCCAGGTCCCGCCCCACTATTGGCCCCGCCCTAAGCCTGGCAGATGGACTGTGTGCGCCCCCTGGCGGCGGCGCTGCGCTACTGCTCCCTGGCAGAGGGGCTCAGGCAGGACGCAGGTTGAACAAGTTCCCAAGGGAGGGTTGCTTTGGCTCCTTTCAGGGTGAGCCCAGAGAGATGAAGTCCTGAGCCAGTGTCTCCAACTAGTCTGCATTCAGTTAAGTAGAAGAACTAACAGTTTGTCTTTTGACTTGCACTCCACTTTAGCTCCTACCCCGGGAGATCAAAATTTCTTAGTGGTTCCACTGCATCTCGTCTAACAAATACCAATGACTCAGTGTGCTTCATTGGACTCCCCAGTCAAAAACCGAATCCTTTCCTGCTTCACCTAAGTCTTTTTTTTTTTTTAAAGATGTATTTATTTATTTGAAAGTCAGAGTTACACAGAGAGAGGAGAGGCAGAGAGACAGAGAGGTCTTCCATCTGTTTCACTCCCCAATTGGCCACAATGGCCAGAGCTGTGCTGATCCGAAGCCAGGAGCCAGGAGCTTCCTCTGGGTCTCCCACTCAGGTGCAGGGGCCCAAGGACTTGGGCCATCTTCTACTGTTTTTCCAGGCCATAGCAGAGAGCTGGATTGGAAGTGGAGCAGCCAGGTCTCGAACCAGCGCCCATATGGGATGCCAGTGCTTCAGGCCAGGGCATTAACCAGCTGCGCCACAGCGCCGGCCCCCTCCCCCCAAGTCTTTGACGAAACTCCTCCCGGTGGCATCCCATTTCACTTGGGGGGGGGGAGGCTCCTAAATTTTCCTTGGTCAGCCTCTTCTTGCTAGCCTGGCTCTCTTGGCAACCTATTACACTAACTCCCACAGATACTTACTGAGGCTTTGTGGAGCGTGTTACACAGTTGCAAGTCAGCCTAACCTCTTCTGCAACATTAGCTACCTAATGCTGTGCTTTCCAATGCGGGGTTTCCACCTCTACTCCTTCTCCCCAAGCTCTAGACACCATCTGCTGGTCTCTCCAACACCCACTTACATGAATAGCAACTTGTCTGTCTGAATTCCTTGTCTACCTTTGTGTTCCCTCTCTCAGTAGGGAAGTGGTATAACCACCAGCCTAGCCACCTGACTCCTCTGGGGAACCAAGAGGGGGAATGACACCCAAATGAAGGTGCTATCAGTGTCCATGTCTGGACGCTACTTAGAGATACCTGCTGAGACATGGTCCTGTGCCCCAGCCTGTCTCAGGTGCAGGCCCTGTGTGGTGCAGCTGGCCAAGCCTTCTCCCTCCAGATTCAGCACTGCTTAGGCTGCCAGTGTGCAGGAGAGACCTGGGAAGCCATGGGCACTGTGGCCCAGCGGAGGCGACACGAGGCTGAAAGGCCCTGGATACCTAGAAATCAGATGTGACCCTGTGCCTAGCCAAGTGGGTCAGCACTTCCATTGGGTCTGTGGCCTGGGGCTCTGTCATCCAGACTGGCTTTACAAAACTGAATAGCTACATTCAAGGCAAAATAAATAGGAGAAGGAGTTGGCAATAAAGATGACAGCACCGGTGACAAGCTACTGGAGCCTGATTCAGGTCTTTTACTGAGTCTACCATCACTATTTTCCTGTATGGCCAGGCCTTCCAGTCGGACACCTTCATTGAAAGCTAATCTATAAATACAGGAACTATGAGATTATGATCTTTGAGTAAATTCTATTACAAATTTTTAATGCTCAAGAATGTCTTTTATTTTCATTTGAATGGCAGAGAGACAGAGAGAAACTTCCATCTGCTAGTTCACTCCCCAAATGTCTGCAACAGCTGGGGCTGCACCAGGATGAAGCTGGCAAACAGAAACTCCATCCAGATCTACCAAGTGGGTGGCACGGACCAAGTACTTGAGTCATCACCTGCTGCCTCCAAGGGCATTCATTCGAAAGAAGCTGGTGACAAGCAGAGGCAGGACTCAACTAGGCACTCCAACACAGGATGCGTGTGTACCAAGCTGCAGCTGACCTGCTGTGCCACAATGCCCACCCAACTAGTTATCTGGAAAGGAGAGAGAGAGAGAGAGAGAGAGAGAGAGAGAGAGAGAGAGACCGACCCATCTATTGACTCACTCCCCAAATGCTCTCAACAGCCAGGAACCAGTAACTTAGTCTGGGTCTCTTTAGTGATAGGAAACCAACTACTCTGAATCATCACCGGCTGCCTCCAGGGTGCACATTAGTAGGGAGCTGCAATTGAGAATAGAGTAGAAAACTGAACCCAGGAATTCTAATATGGGATGTTGGTATCCCAAATGGCGTCTTAACCAATATCAAATGCCTACCTTTGTCACTATTTTTTTAAAATAAAGATTTATTTATTTATTGGAAAGGCAGAGTTACAGAGACAGAGAGGGAGATCTTCCATTTGTTGGTTCACTCCCCAAATGGCTGCAATGGCAGGAGCTGGGCCAATCTGAAGCCAGGAATCAGGAGTTTCTTCCGGGTCTCCCATGCGGGTGCAGGGGCCCAAGGACTTAGGCCATTCTCCACTGCTTTCCCAGGTACATTAGCAGGGAGCTGGATAGGAAGTGGGGCAGCTAGAACTTGAACCAGGACTCACATGGGATGCCGGCATTGCATGAGGCAGCTTGACCTGCTACATGACAGTACTGGCCCCTTCACTATTTCTTATGCTGCAGGCAAAACTGATCCTCCTTAAATGTTAGAAAATGCTTATACTATAAAAAATTAGTCAAGTCTTTAAAAAAAATTTTAAAGCCAGTATGCCAAATTTCTTCACAATTGATAAATTAATTTCTCACAATTTTGTTATGTTTTCTATAAAAGTTGGTGCGCATAAAAAAGGTATATAATATTTCCTATTGAAAATCTAAAAAATCCAAACATAGCACTGAAATTTAAAAACTTTTCTTTTTAAAAGGTTTATTTATTTAAAAGGCAGAATGATAGGGAGGGAGAGAAAAATCTTCCAAGTACTGGTTCACTCCCCAAATTCCCACAACAGCCAGGTCTGGGCCAGGCTGAAGTTGTTAATCAGGAACTCCATCCAGATCTCCCCCATGGGTGGCAGGGACTCAAAATACTTGAGCCATCACCGGCTGCTTCCTGGCCACCAGGGAGCTGGATTGGAAGTGGGGAAGGCAGGACTTGATTGGGCATTCTGATATGGGATGCAAGTGTCCCAAGTGGCAATTTAACCTGCCCTAACTTTGTTAATAGCAAATTTGCATCTGATATTTTTCAATTAATGGACATCAGGAAGGAGTTATAATAAAAATTTTCAAAACCATAAAATCAGTCAAATTTTGTTAGACAGACACATCTAGCAAATGGCCCACTTTTTCCAAATAGTATTAAAAAAGCAGAGTTTTGGGGGCCGGCACCTTGGCATAGTGGGTAAAGTTGCTGCCTGCAGTGCTAGCATCCCATATGGGCCCTGGTTCAGGTCCCAGCTGTTCCACTTCTGATTCAGCTCTCTGCTATGGCCTGGGAAAGAAGTGGAAGATGGCCCAAGTCCTTGGGCCCCTGCACTCATGTGGGAGAGACTTGGAGGAAGCTCCAGGCTACTGGCTTTAGATTGCTCAGCTCTGGCTGTTGGAACCATTTGGAGAGTGAATCAGTGGATGGAAAACCTCTCTCTGCCTCTCTGTAACTCTGCCTTTCAAATTAAAAAAAAAAAAAAAAAAAAAAAGGAAGAGTTGCCATACACATACACAGACACACACACACCAAGCCAATTTGTTCTGCGTATTTCAATTGCACAGTGGTCCTCATTAAAAGAGAAATTATCTTTTATTATTTTATTTATTTTAAAACAGAAGCTTTTTTTTTAAGTTTTATTTATTTGAAAAGCAAAGTGATAGAGACAGAGATAGGCATCCTCAACTACTGGTTCACTTCCCAGATGTCCAGAACAGCCAGGACTGGACCAAGATGAAGACAGGAGGCAGGATCTCCATCTGGGTTTCCCATATGAGTGGCATGGACCCAAGCACTTGAACCATCACCCGCTGCCTTCCAGTGTGCTTATTAGCAGGAAGCTAGATCAGAAGTGCAGCTGGGACTCAAACCCAGGCACTCAGGTATGGGTTGCAGAGGTCTTTACCACTGTGTCAAATGCCCAACCTGAAAGCATCTTTTAAGTATCTCATTAAATTACATGGGGCTTATGCCAAGATATTTTCTGCAAGAATGAAAATGATAAAGGAGGCTGGCACCAAGGCTCAATAGGCTAATCCTCCACCTGCGGAGCGGGCACACTGGGTTCTAATCCTGGTTGGGGTGCTGGATTCTGTCCCGGTTGCCCCTCTTCCAATCCAGCTCTCTGCTGTGGCCAGGGAGTGCAGTGGAGGATGGCCCAAGTGCTTGGGCCCTGAACCCCATGGGAGACCAGGAGAAGCACCTGGCTCCTGGCTTCGGATCAGCGTGGTGCGCTGGCCGCAGCGGCCATTAGTGGGTGAACCAATGGTAAAGGAAGACCCTTCTCTCTGTGAACATCTTAAGAAAGTAGTATTAATTAGTAAGGCTAATATGAAATGAATTTAGGTAAACCGCTGAGGCTTTTGGTGGCTGAAACTTCACCACAAGTAATATAAGGAGACCTTGTACATGCGTGTAAGACCAACTGAGTGGAAAAGAGATTCTTTTCAGTATATTGGCGGTTTTTCCCTCAGTGATTGGCTTCATTTCCAGACAGGAACTGCTTAATGCTGAAAATTTACTGCTCAATGGTTAGAAAGGACCATTAGAAAAATCCTAGCAAAAAAATGCAAAGAAAAATTTGCAGCCTAAGAATCTATCTTCAAATAGAGAAATGGTCATTAAAATTAGGTTTAAACATGAAAAATCTGCAAACACTAAAGCACCTAAAAGGGAAAAGTACAGAAAATACTGAAAAGTACATGATCAACATGATTGACATTTAGCTATCCTGAAAGTATACTTCTTTTGCTCTAAAATATTCTATTTACAAAGTATGCTTAAAATTGCATTTTTGAAAGACACATATCAAATGTAAATAAATCACTGTAGAAGTTTTATAAAAAGATTCCTATCCTTTAAAACATTTTTTGTTGTTACTGAACAAACGAAAGGCAGTATGCTGTCATTGCCGTGAAAGAGCACGTGACCGTAAGGGAAGAAACATCTCGCTGGAGTTCCCGCAAGTTCCTTGTTCCTCTAATTGCAGCTCTGGTGGCAAAGGAGGAGCTCCAGGGTCCCCAGGTCTGGGAAGTGTGGTTGAAGAGAAGATGGTATTTTCAGTTCTGCCTACTTCTAGAATAGGCAAATTCAGAGAAGAATCAGTAGAAAAAAAGGGAGCCGTGCTGGATTCTCCTTCCGGATGGTACATGGCGGTGGACGCTCTCCGTTTCTCGGAGAAAGTACTCTCATCTGAATTGGATCTAGATAAGTTGTTCGTGGCTCCACCAGGGAAAGGCTCACAGCTGCTACATTTGAGTCCTATAATTAAATCATTCAAGTGTAAATAAGAAAGTCTCAAGAACGGGCATCTACCCCCACCTTTATAACTTTTTAAAGATTACCAGCCAGCTGCCACACAGTCAAATTTTCAACAGCAACTTATATATTCTGTCTTAATCCATTTCAGATCTAACAGTCATGAAGTGAACTATTATTTACATTTTCCCTAAAAGGAAATAGTCTTAAGGGAGCTAAAAGACATGAAATTCACATTTCATGTGTACTTACATACTCAACCACTGAAGGACCCATAAAAAATAAAGCAGCCTCCCCAAATTTTCCATAAAATAATAAGGTATCCATACCCCTCTGTTATGCTAAGCAAATAATCAGCCTAACTGTCCACAAAGCACAGAAACTTCTGAGTTGACAAATTTAGGTAAAACATGTAAAACCCATAAAGTACACTTACATGTATCTTTTACTACTTCACAACATTCACTATCTATTTTTTGTTTATTTTCATCTACTTGAAAGGCAGAGTGAGAAAGAGACAGAGAGAGAGACAGAGATAGGGAGACAGAATTCTTCTATTTGCTGGTTCATTGTCCAGATGCCTACAATAGTCAGACTTGAGCTAGGCCAAAGCCAGGAGCCTGGAATTCCATCCAGGTCCCCCACATGGGTGGCAGGGGCCCAAGCACTTGAGCCATCATTTGCTGCCTCCCAGGATGCATTAGCAAGAAGCTGGATTGGAAGCAGAGTAGCTAGGACATAAACCAGCACTGTGATATAGGATGCGTGTGTCCCAAGTGGTGGCTTAGTACGCTGTCCACGCCTGCCTTGCATTCATTATTTCTATCCCACACTACATAAATTATCTTTCTTGTATATAGCTCACAAGGGGTACCCTCCAATGTGTCCTATCCAGCAAGGACTTAGGTTAAGAGTTCCCTAAGGGCAGAACCCTAAATTGCTTATTTCTGTATCCCCAGTGCCAAGAATGCTGGAGCAAAGCTACATTACACATACATGTGCCCTAGAGAGAAACAGAAAGAGGAAGTGGGAGGGTGGGGATTTATATTGTGCAAGCGATTCTATTTAAACAGCATCCCAATGAGGGAGTGTGTGCTGTGGGTGAGGGTGACATGGGAGAGATGAATACGTTATTCCCGTAATTATCTCAGTTCCCATGCCTCTCCCTTCTTGCCAGGCTGAGTATGTTTCTAGTGGTTAAAGTCAGGTATATTTTATACAACACGATCCCTATAAACACGTGCCAACTACACTTGTGAACAATTGGAAGACAGAGCTGGACTTAACAAAATACTCTAGTTATATACAATGTTCTTTATGTGTAATATATAGTGTTCCCAGAGATCTTGAAAAGGTTAATTTTACATTCTGCTGACTTTTCAAAATAAAAACCCTTGTGGATCTTGGGATTTCATTATAGTAAATTTTTCATAAATGCTATTATTATATGAATACAAATACAGAATACTGGGTGATATTCTACTTTTGCAATGCAATGACACTAATCAAGTAAAAAATGCAGATCAGATATTAATTCTGAAGCTTAAACGTTTTGTGTTTTTAAAAAAATTTTTTCTTTTATTTGAAGGGCAGGGAGACAGAGAGATCTCCATCTGTTTGTTCACTCTCCAAAGACCTGCAACAGCCACACTGGACTGGGCTGAAGCCAGGATCCCAGAACTCAATGGAAGCAATGTCCCACACAGGAAGCAGGGACCCCGGGTACACATTAGCAGGAAGCTGGAATCAGAAGTGTAGCTGGCACAAAAACCAGGCATCCAACGTGGAATGCAGGTGTCCCAAGCAGCATCTTAAACTGCTGCAGTAAATGCCTATCCATGAAGCTTAAACTTTTAAAAGCAAAATACCACTTCTAATTTTTTTGCTTTGCTTTTTTTTTTCCCCCTAAAGATTTGCTTATTTTAAGGCAGAGTTAAGAGAGGAAGATCTTTCATCTGCTGGTTTATTCCCCAAATGGCCAGAAGGAAGCCAGGAGCCTGGAACTCCACCTAGAGTCTCCCACATGAGTGATGGGGGCCCAAGCACTTGGGTTATTCTCCACTGCAAAATTAGCAGGGAGCCAGATTTGAAGTGGAGCAGCCGGGACGCAAATCCAGCACCCCCATGGGATGCCAGTGTTGCAGGTGACAGCTTAACCCTTTGTACCAAAATGCAGGACCCTGCTTTTGCATTTTAGCAAAGCATTATTGTGGCCAGTGCTGTTGCACAGCAGGTTAAAGCCACGAGCTGCCCTGATGCACTGGCATCGCATAATGGGCACTGGTTCAAGTCGTGGCTGCTCCACTTCCAATCCAGCTCCCAGATAATGTGCCGGGGAAAGCAGTGGTCGATGGCAAGTCTTTGGGCCCCTGCACCTCACCGGGAGACCTGGAAGAAGATCCTGGCTTCGGCCTGATCCAGCCCTGGTCATTGCAGTCATCTGAGGAGTGAACCAGCAGATGGAACCTCTCTCTTGTTCTGTCTTTCCCTTCTCTCTCTCTCTAACTCTGCTTTTCAAATAAAGAGATTAAAAAAAAAAAAAAAAACCCCAAAACTCCACAAAGCATTATTACACTTGAGTTAATCCTGAGAAACTTAACATATCTTACCTTTCAGATGTTCTAGTTTGATATTTCTAAGTTTCAGCACTTCATCTGTGATCTTCTGTATCAGAAAGTTCTGTGTTTTTTCTCGTCGAATAGATTCAACGAGGGTGTCTAGTCCTTTGGGGTTTTCTTGTAAGTAGTCTAACAGTTTTCCAGCCCTCTTTCTACTTGATGTTCGACAAGAAATTTCTTCAGTGTCTTCTCTGCTGAGTATTTTTTTAGCACGTAGATGATCAAAATGTCTCTCAGCTATGATTTTCTCACACAGGTATACACGCAAATTTTCTAGAGCCTAAAAAGACATAATACAGGCTTCAGTGTTGTTTTCCCAAACCTAAGGAAATCACACAGGTGACTGATTGTTAGGAATCTTTTCTGATGGAAAGTGCTGTTCTGAAGTCGGGAGGCTCAGGCCCTCTGAAACACAAGCTAATTAAGCTGAAGGTTCAAGGTTATCCATGCAGGTCCCTGACATTCCTCCCTGGTTCAGCCCTGCTCTTTTATATACATGTAAGGCTTTTATTTAATAAATATAAATTTCGTAAGTACAACTTTTGGATTATAGTGGTTCTTCCCCCTTTACCTGCCCTCCCATCCCCACTCCCATCCCACCTCCTATTCCCTCTCCCATCCCATTCTTCATAAATATTCATTTTTAATTATCTTTATATACAGAAGATCAACTCTATACTAAGTAGATTTCAACAGTTTGCACCCACACAGACACACAAAGTATAAAGTACTGTTTGAAGACCAGTTTTACTGTTAATTCTCATAGTATAACACACTGAGGACAGATGTCCTACATGGGAAGCAAGTACACAGTGACTCCTGTTAACAATTGACACTCTTATTTATGATGTTAGTGATCACCCGAGGCTCTTGTCCTGAGTTGCCAGGGCTATGGAAGCCTCTTGAATCCACAAACTCGACATGACTTAGACAAGGCCATAATCAAAGTGGAAGTTTTCTCCTCCCTTCAGAGAAAGGTCCCTCCTTTCTTGATGGTCCCTTCTTTTTTTTTTTTTTTTTTCTTTTTTTTTCTTTTTTTTTGACAGACAGAGTGGATAGTGAGAGAGAGAGACAGAGAGAAAGGTCTTCCTTTTTGCTGTTGGTTCACCCTCCAATGGCCGCTGCGGCTGGCGTATCGCGCTGATCCGAAGCCAGGAGCCAGGTGCTTCTCCTGGTCTCCCATGCGGGTGCAGGGCCCAAGGACTTGGGCCATCCTCCACTGCCTTCCCAGGCCATAGCAGAGAGCTGGCCTGGAAGAGGGGCAACCGGGATAGGATCCGGCGCCCCAACCAGGACTAGAACCCAGTGTGCCAGAGCTGCAAGGTGGAGGATTAGCCTGTTAAGCCACGGCGCTGGCCATTGATGGTCCCTTCTTTCCACTGGGATCTCACTCACAGAGATCTTTCATGTAGGTCATTTTTTGCCACAGTGTCTTGGCTTTCCATGCCTGAAATGCTCTGATGGGCTTTTTAGCTAGATCCAAATGCCTTAAGGGCTGATTCTGAGGCCAGAGTGCTGTTTAGGGCATTTGTTATTCTATGAGTCTGCTGTGCGTCCTGATTCTCATGTTGGATCATTCTCTCCTTTTTAATTCTATTATTAGCAGACACTTGGTCTTATTTATGTGATCCCTTTGACATTAATTCTATCTTTATGATCAGTTATGAACTTAAACCGATCACTTTAACTAGTAAGATGGCATTGGTAACCTGCCAACTTCATTGGATTTGGAGTCCCATGTCAACCCTACTTTTGATTTTACCTTCGCAACTAAAAACCAAGACCATGTTACCGAGAAGAGGGGCCTGGGTCCTTGGCAGTAAGCAGGCCTGCTGATGGCTACCTTCAGGGGTTAAAGACGAGAGCAAAGAGGACTGTACACTGTAATTACCATTTATCAAAGAATTCAGAATTATGACCTGGGAGGATGTTCTCACAATTTATAACTTTCTCATGTTTGTACTTAATTATTCCAGTTTCCTATAGGAAAATTATTAACAACAAAACAAAAACAAAAATCTTAATTAAAAGAATCAAAACTGCATCTGTCTTTGGGGTCTGTAGGAGAGGCTAACCTCTAAGTCAGTGAGTCTGTCTTAGTGGAAGGGAGATGGAAGGGTGTATGGAGATAGAAACCTAGAGAAGTAACAGGTTTTGGAAAAACTGAAGAGTTCAAGAATACCACAGAAACCAAGTCTATGTATGGGAAGAGCCTAAGGGAGCTTAATTAGCAGAAAATACACGTTGGTCTCAATAAATTACATTAACAACTGATGTCAGCAATCCTGTTTTAGCACCTCCCTTTACTAGGCCTGTGATCTTGGGTAAGTTACTTCACGCCTCTGTGCCTGTTTCTTCATCTGATATGCAGAACACATAAATTAATATATGCAAAGTGCTTTGAAAAGTGTGGTATTTGGTAAGTATCAATATATGTCAGAGACTACGACCACGATAATTCATCTGACTCACATTTATGATGATTTCAGAGGCACCACAGTGTGTGGTGGCAAGAAGCTGGGCTAGATGAAGGGTTCCTGCAGTTCTTGGTTCACTGAGCTCCCACATTCATCTACTCACACACAGACATTTTATAATCTCAATTCCTAATATGCCAAGTGCTGAGCACTGACTATATCTAGATGACAAGATATGAATCCTGGATGCAAAGAGCCTTGGTCAAGTTGGCAAATGTGTATTACACAAAACCAGTAATTTTAAGACAATATGATACGGCCCAGGAAAAAAATAATTATAGTCAACTGGGGAAACACAGATTAAGCAACTCCATCACCAAGAACTGGGAAATTTACAGAGGCATGGAGGTGCACAGAATTCTGGGGTAGCATACACACGGCTACTGAGAAGGGAGGTAAGAAATGAAGTAGGGAAGGAAAACTAGCATGGATCATGGAAGATTTAAAAAACTTTTGTTTTAAACATGTTGTTATTTGGGGAAAAGAGGGGAGAGGGAAGGAGGTGGGGGGGGGGGGGGAGAAAGAGGGAGATGGACAGACACTGAGAGCTCCCAGTGGTCCTCTCTCTCAGATTCTTGCAATGGCCAGGGCAGGAACCAGGAGCCAGGACCTCAATACAGATCTCCCATGTGAGCTGCAGGAATCTAGTAACTTGAACTATCACTGCTGCCCGGCATTTGCATTAGTAGAAAGCTGGATTCAAGATCTGGAGCTGGGAACTGAACTCAGGTACTTTGCTATGGAAGGTGGGTGTCTTAACAGCTGAGCTAAATGCTTATTCATGAAAGACTTTTTTATAACAAACAGAGGAACATACATTCCCCACAGGCAAAAGAAAAGTTTTCAAAGATGTAGAAATAAGCAGCAGTAAGAAAACTGTTGCAGAAAACTGGAGGTAGCCAAAACTGAGGTCAAAGGAGACCAATTGAAGATTGCCTCAATTATCTTACATAAGAGACACTGAATGTATGAATTCATCTTTTCCATTTTACCACTTATACACTGATGTTTCTCAAATTTATGCCTGTGATCAAGACTTCTTCCACTTATACATCCCAAAGATACTCAAAATTCAACATGTTCTAAATTTATTGTACCCTTATCCTTTTCCTTTGATATTGTCAACTCACTTGGGAGTACCACTATCCATCCAACCATGCAATAAATCTAGAATTTATCTTCGATCCTTTTTCTTTCACTCACTTGCCACATCTGATCAACCATTCTCTAAGACCCACCAATCCACTTCATATATTGTGTCCCTGTGCTTCATCTCTATTATCATTGCCCTAGTTTAGGTCCTTATTTTTTTAAGGATTTATTTATTTATTTGAAAGGCAGAGTTAAACAGAGAGGCCTTCCATCTGCTGGTTCACTCCCCAAATGGCCACAATGGCCAGAGCTGGGCTGATCCAAACACAGGAGCTTTTTCCAGGTCTGCCACATAGATGCAGTGGCCCAAGGTCTTGGGCCATCTTCTACTGCTTTCCCAGGCTATAGGAGAGAATAGGATTGGAAGTGGAGCAGCTGGGTCTCGAACTGTTGCCCATATGGGATGCAGGAGCTGCAGGCCAGGGTTTTAATCTGCTGTGTCACAGCACTGACCTCCTAACTAGACTTATTTCCTTCTTCCTCCTCAAATTTCTCCTCCACACATCCTTTAGATCTTGTAATTTTTCTTCTCCTTTTAAAAAAATAACTTTTTTTTTTTTTTAAATTATTTATTTGGATGTCAGAATTAGAGAGAGGAAGAGACAAATAACCTTTATTTGCTGGTTCACTTCCCAGATGGCTGCAATGGCTGGGGCCAAGCCAGGCCAAAGCCAGGAGTCAGGAGCCAGGACCTTCATCCAGGTGTCCCACATGGGTGCCGGGGCCAAACACTTGGGCTATTTTCTGGTGCTTTCCCCAGGCCATTAGAAGGAAGCTGGATCAGAAGTGGAGCAGCTGGGACTCCAACTGGCGCCCACATGGGATGCAGGCGGCAGCTTTACCCACCATGCTACAACACTGGCCCCAAAATTTAATTCTTTATATAAGAAGCAGATAGAGAGCTTCCATCTGCTTATTCACTCTCACAAGCCCTCAATGGCTGAGACTTGGCATGGCCAAAGTCAGGATCCAGGAATTCAATCCACATCTCTCATGTGGGTGATAAGAACCCAATTACTTGAGCCATCTCCAATGCCTCTCAGAGTTCGCATTAGCAGGAATTTGGGTCAGGAGTAGGAGTGTAGTATTGAACTCGGGTTCTGGGATGCAGATACCTTACTTTTGTTTTTTTAAAGATTTATTTATTTGAAGGGCAGAGCAAGAGAGTGAGAGTGAAGTGGGGAGAGAGAGAGAGAGAGATCTCTGTTACATCCACTGGTTCACTTCTCAAATGCCCACATCTGGGTTCAGGCCAGACTGTAGCCAGGAGCCTGGAACTCCATCTAGGTCTTCCAAGTGGGGAGCAGGAACCTAAGTCCTTATACCATCACCTGTTGCTTTCCCAAGCACATTCACAGGAAGCTGGGTTGGAAGCAGAACAGCCAGGATTCCATCAGGCACTCTGATATGGGATGTAAGCATCCCAAGGAGCAGCTTAATCCACAGTGTCACAACATCTGTCCCTTAACTTGAATCTTTTTCATTTGTTTGTTATTTTTAAATATTTTATTTGAGAGGTAGAGTTACAGACAGAGAGAGAGAGAGAGTCAGAGAGAGAGGTCTTCCATCTACTTGGTTCACTCCCCAAATGGCCACAATGGCCAGAGAAGGGCTGATCTGAAGCCAGGAACCAGGAGCTTCTTCTGGGTCTCTCATGTGGGTGCAGGGGCCCAAGGACTTAGGCTATTCTCCGCTGCTTTCCCAGGTGCATTAGCAGGGAGCTGGATAGGAAGTGGAGCAGCCAGGACTCAAATCAGTGCCCACATGGGATGCCAGCACTTCAAGGCAAGGGCTTTATCCTGCTATGCCACAGCTCTGGCCCCCTAACTTGACTCTCGATCACTAACACCCACTCTTAGATCTTCCAGTTTTTCAAGAGTAAATGGAAATCTGGAGTGTCACATAAATTTGACTAAGACTGAATTGGTATCAAGTTTGTAAAAATTTAGAACACTGTGTTCTGCCCCCCCCCCCCCCCCCACACACACTTCAAGGATAAAGCACTTCAACCATGGCAGACCAATGGAGAACATGGTTCTGGAGTTAGGCCAAGCAGAGGTTAGATCTTGAATCTGCTACCTACTCCTGTGGCAGATGGGGCAAACTACTTAATCACATTAAGCTTCAGGTTCCTCATTCGAAAAATAATGATAAAAGCTTAACTTGCAGGACATCTAGGAGGAATAAATGAGGCAGTAAATGAAATTACTAAAAAAAATCCTTGGAAAAATGGAATGAAAAGATATTAAAAGATTTTAGTGCAAAAATTCTGAAATTCATGCAGTTTTTTCATAATACATATTTTCATGAACTTGTTAAAGATACTTTATATGCATGGGTTTCAAAATTGTTTTGCACTAAAATAAATATATTTTTTAAAAAAAGATTTATTTATTTGAAAGGCAGAGTTAGAGAAGAAAAGACAGAGAATGAGATCTTCCATTTGCTGGTTTACTCCCCAAATGGCTACAACGACCAGGGCTGGGCCAGGTCAAAGCCAGGAGACAGGAACTTCTTCTGGGTCTCCCACATGGGTACAAGAGCCTAAGTACCTGGGCCATTCTCTGCTGCTTTCCCAGGAGCTGGGAGCTGGATTGGAAGTGGAACAGCAGGGACTTGAACTGGCAACTGTATGGGATGCTGGTGCTGCAGGCCGTGGCTTAACCCGCTATGCCACAGAGACAGGCCCAAAATAAATATCTTCTAAGTCCATTTTCCATTAACCTTTTGAAGTGTGCTTGTATCTGAAAGCTTGGCACAGTCTCTGATATACAGTAAATGCTCAATAAATAATAGCTATTTGCCTATGGCAGCCAAGGTTCTTGATAATACGGCTCTTGTCTACTTCTCCAGCTTAATCTATCACTGCCTCTATCCTAAAACTGCTGTCACTCTATTTCTTCATGTTGTGAACTTTGTCTCATTCCCCACCCCTCCAATCCTCAGCCCCTCGTCATCCTTAAGAGTCAGGTCAGTGGTCATCTCCTTTGAAGAGCTTTACCTAAACTCGCTAGGATGAGTTAGGTACTCCTTTCCCTGTCCTTAGAGCATCCTGTGCAAGTATTTCATCTTTCTATATACCAGGACTCCACTGTTTTGTTTTGTTTTACCACAGTTCCCAGTTCATTCCCAGAAACCACCAGGGACAATACCACAACAGCTGGTTTGAGGCCAAACATCTGCCCAGCCCCAAACTATCATCTTTTTTTTTTTTTTTTAAGAATTATTGTATTTATTTGAAAGAGTTACAGAGAGAGGTCGAGACAGAGAGAGAGGTCTTCCATCCGATGGTTCACTCCCCAGATGGCTGTAATGGCCAGAAGTGCACCGATCTGGAGCCAGGAGCCAGAAGCTTCCTCCGGGTCTCCCACATGGTATAGGGGCCCAAGCTCTTGGGCCATCTTCCACTGCCTTCCCAGGCCACAGCAGAGAGCTGGATCGGAAGAGGAGCAGCCAGGACTCGAACCAGTGCCCATATGGGATGCCGGAGCTACAGGCCAGGTCTTTAACCCGCTGTGCCACAGCGCTGGCCCCCCCAAACTATTATCTTAACGAACTTTTCTACAGTAAGCGAATCCTTTTCCACTGTACTTCTGAAGCTAGGAAGCTATTCCTAATAAGAGTGCAGGTTTAGTGAAAGTCTTACACTTTCTACTTGCAGACTAATTTTATTTTTATGCTAAAGTCACTTGGTCATGAGAGCTGGTTTTCCATTCTTCTATTTGAACTACTTGATTAGACCGATCTGTTTGTAAATTTGCACAATTTCAGCACCTCCTTGAAATCCTCACAGAGAGGATGTCTGTGCACACTCCCCAAACTATTTTATCTCAGAAGAAAGAGCCAAACTGCTACTGCTTCACCAGCTGGGTACCCTGAGGCTCACGCTCCACTGAAGACCCAGCAATGCGCTTGACAGCAGAGCCTGCAGCCACAGCAGCCACAGCAGCTGCCATCTGGGCCATCAGGCCTGGCGGCCAGGGCAGCAGCAAGTTAGCCAACTGCAGATGGTGGGGCTGCTGCCGGCCTGTGGGCAGCTGGCCGGACAGCCCATGCAGGAGGTGTGGCTTCAGCTTTCCCGAATGCTTCCAATGCTAGCACTGGGAGCTCCTAGCGACTGAAGAGCACTGAGGACTTCTTTACTGCCAGTCTGATCTTTTTGGTTCTCTTAACTTCTCAGTGAAAGGCACAGTAGACAACTGCCTCCTTGAAACATTCCTTCCTCTCATTTCTGTGGCTGTAACTTCTCAACTTTTTTTTTTAAAGATTTATTTATTTGAAAGGTAGAGTTGGGGGGGGGGGGTGTCTTCTATCAGCCATTTTACTCCTCAGGTGGCCTCAATGGTTGGAGCTGGGCCTTTCTGAAGCCAGAGCCAGAAGCTTCTTTTGGGTCTCTGATGTGAGTACAGGGGCCCAAGCGTTTGAGCCGTCTTCTACTGCTTTCCCTAGTACATTAGCAGGGAGCTGCATTGGAAGTAGAGCAGCCGTGGCCGGCGCCGCGGCTCACTAGGCTAATCCTCCGCCTTGCGGCGCCGGCACACCGGGTTCTAGTCCCGGTCGGAGCACCGATCCTGTCCCAGTTGCCCCTCTTGCCAGGGAGTGCAGTGGAGGATGGCCCAAGTGCTTGGGCCCTGCAACCCATGGGAGACCAGGAAAAGTACCTGGCTCCTGCCATTGCCGCAGCGCGCTACCGCGGCGGCCATTAGAGGGTGAACCAACGGCAAAAGGAAGACCTTTCTCTCTGTCTCTCTCTCACTGTCCACTCTGCCTGTCAAAAAAAAAAAAAAAAAAGGAAGTAGAGCAGCCGTAACTCAAATCAGTGCCTATAAGGGATGCTGGCGCTGCAGACACTGGTTTACCCCACCATGCTACAGCGCAGTCTCCTACTATGTCTTTTTTTTTTTTGGGTGAAAGAGTTACAGAGAGAGGTAGAGACAGAGAGAGAGGTCTTCTATCTGCTGGTTCACTCCCCAGATGGCCGCAATGGCCAGAACTGCGCTGATCCAAAGCCTGGAGCCAGGAGTTTCCTCCTGGTCTCCCACATAGGTGCAGGGGCCCAAGGACTTGGGCCATCTTCTACTGCTTTCCCAGGCCACAGCAGAGAGCTGGATTGGAAGAGGAGCAGCCAGGACTAGAATCAGCGCTCATATGGGATGCCGGCGCTTCAGGCCAGGGCTTTAACCCACTGCGCCAGAGTGCTGGCCCCTATTTTTTTTTAATTATGTCTATTTTTCAAAGTGATTGAGGGGGCCAGTGCCATGGTGTAGTAGATAAAGCTGCCGCCTGTGGTGCCAACATCCCATACGGGTGCCAGTTTGAGTCCCGGCTGCTCTACTTTCATTCCAGCTCTTTGCTAATATGCTTGGGAAAGCAGCGAAGATGGCCCAAATGCTTGGGCCCCTGCACCCACATGGAAGACCCACATGAAGCACCTGGCTCTGGCTTGGCCCAGCCCTGGCGGTAGTAGCCAAATGGGGGAATGAAGCAGCAGATGAAATATCTCTGTTGCTGTCTCTCCCTCTCTCTCTGTAATTCTGACTTTCAAATAGATAAATATAAATATATCTTTAAAAATAAACACAGTAGTTCTTTTTTTATGGCATTACAAAGGAAGCTATTTTTTTTTTTTTAATTCCAAATCCCCCTTCCTTAGTCTCTAAAGCAGCAGGCACAACTTGACTGCTCCCAGGAACCCTTTTCCATTGGATCCTGTCTGAGTAGTTCTGCTACCTGGATTTCTTCACCTTCACTGCCGGAATCACATGTCCTATTGCCGGTCCAATCCTGGCACTGAGGGACCACCTCCTCCAGTGTATTCTCAGGGCGGGCGGGGAGGACAGAGTAACTCTCAGGACACTGCTGGTGCTTCTCATGAATCATGCAAGGAAACTGGCTTGATGTGGATACAGAACTAGAGTGTGTGGAAGAAGCTGGTTCTCCAGCCTGAACTGAGTTGCTGCTGGGCTGTCCCTGCAGAAAGAATCCTTCCTTTTTATCTAGACTTTTCCACAGCCAGTGAGTGACTCCAGAATGCAGACCATTTCTGGGTGTCAAGGATGTCGCCACTTCCAGGGAGTCCTGGCATCCTGAAGGCTCCTGCAGTCAGGGCAGATAACAGGGAGGTGGAGGCTGAGCCACCTGGGCCTGTCTCAACCGTGAGGGCCAGGGTGGTGGCCTCATTCATTCTTTAAAACTCTCCTTTCTAGAGGATTTTAAAACTCCTGTCTCTTCGAGCTCTCAACTTCCAAGGCCAATTCATTTGATCCAACACTTGCATGTCTAGCTCTGAGCTTCCTTCTGAACTTCAGGCTTGGTAGATCTAACTGCTGGTTTGAGATTTCCACTTACCAATCTGATCCCTTTCTCCAGCTCAACTCCCAAATCCATCATCAGATCCCATCGTTGCTTTTCAAAACTGCCTCTGCAATTCTGCTCCATGCTAACCACCACGATCTTCCCTCTGTACAAAATTCCAAGTCTCCCTACTGCTTTCCCTGCTTTCTCTCTTGCTATTCTCAACCCACAGAATAGACAGGAGGGATCTTTAAAAGTAGAACATAATTCTTCAATAAATCCCCATTAGGGAAAAAACACCCTTCATGAAGTGGCTCTCTCTACTTTCTGACCTTAACTCAGGCTAACCTGTTTTCCAATTTCCCCAAGTCACAAAGGTCTTGCCTATTTTATGGTACATGGCAAATTCTATTCTGTCTAGAATGTTCTTCCTCAGTTCTGTCATATTCTTCAGGAATCAGTTTAAATGTAACCTCCCCTGACCATCCTATCTCAAGAAGATTTCCTATTATTGCCTCAGCATATGTTTATCCCTGTCATAGCACTTATATTTATAATTAAACATTTATGTGTTTCCAAGTCTAATGACCTACATGTTTGCCTACCTGGCAAGAACCAGGCAAGCTTTTTTTTTTTTTTTTTTTAAAGATTTTATTTGTATTTATTTCAAAGGTAGAGTGACAGAGAGAGAGATAGATCTTCCATCTGCTGGTTCAGTCCCCAAATAGCCACAACAACCAGGACTGGGCCAGGCTGAAGCTAGGAGCCTGAACTACATCCAGGTCTTCCAGGGGCCCAAGTACTTCAGCCATCTGCTATTGCCTTCTCAAGTCATTAGTAGGGAGCCAGACTGGAAGCAGAACAGCCAGGACTCAGAGATGCATTCTGATATGGGATGCTGGTGTTGCAGGTGTTATACAGTTTAACCCACTGTACCATAACACCAGTCCCCAGAACCAGCCATGTTTTTGTTTTTTTGTTTTTTTTTAATTTTTGACAGGCAGAGTGGACAGTGAGAGAGAGAGACAGAGAGAAAGGTCTTCCTTTGCCGTTGGTTCACCCTCTAATGGCCGCCGCGGTAGCGCGCTGCGGCCGGCGCACCGCGCTGTTCCGATGGCAGGAGCCAGGTGCTTCTCCTGGTCTCCCATGGGGTGCAGGGCCCAAACACTTGGGCCATCCTCCACTGCACTCCCTGGCCACAGCAGAGAGCTGGCCTGGAAGAGGGGCAACCGGGACAGGATCGGTGCCCCGACCGGGACTAGAACCCGGTGTGCCGGCGCCGCAAGGCGGAGGATTAGCCTGTTGAGCCACGGCGCCGGCCTAGAACCAGCCATGTTTTGTTCAACACTCTGTATACACTATCCTCGCCACAGGGCCAACTATTTGGGGTGAATGCAAAATTCACTACACTCATTTTGTGAGTTAAAAGGATTATTTTAGGGGCAGAATCTGGTCCAGTGGTTAAGATACCAGTTAAGGTGCCCCCGTCCCTTATCAGAGTGACCGGGTTTGAGTCCCACCTCTGGCTCCTGGTTTCAGCTTCCTGCTGATGTAGAACGCAGACCCTGCAAGGCAGCAGCTGATGGCTCAAGAAGTTGGATTCCTGATACCACCAGGAGACCTGGACTGAGACCCAGTAGAGTGAACCAGCAGATGGTAGCTCTCTGTCTCTCTGATAAATACATTTTTAAGATCTATATCATTTTATATTTGTCTCCCTACCCCTAAGAAATCAAGCTCTTTTAAAATTAGGATTGTGTCTTAGTTTTAATTTTTGAACTGTTGGAAACAACTACAGCATCAGTCTTACAGTAGTATGCATTTTTCATTTATTAAACTGAATTAAAAGCAATCAAAAAGATGAGGTAAACAACCAGATGGAGAAGCAAAGGAAAAGGAAAGTGTGAGGGGGAGTGCCAGGAGGATGGGTGTTGGTGCACCTGTCCCACCTTATTTGAGGCAGTTATGACACTCCCACAGTTGCTGGTAACTGGGCTGACTACCAAGCAACTAAAGAGGGGGTACTGCATAGAGCAGACCATGTTGAAAATGTCATGGGAAAAAAAATCTACAAACCAAACCAAACACATGGTTTTTTTTTCACAAACCTCCTGAAACCCATTTAAGTTTTCCTCCAGGTTATACATTTACTTCTTTTTAAAGAAATGTTTATTAATTTTTATTTTTTTTTAAAGGCAGAGAGAGAGAGATAGAGAGAGATACCAATCTTCCATCCACTGGCTCACTCTTAAATACCAACAATAGCTCAGGCAAAAGCCAGAGCCAGGAACTCCACCAGGGTCTCCCAATTGTGTGGCAGGGATCCAAGTACTTGATTCATTATCTGCTTCCTCCCAAGTACATTAGCAGGAAGTCGGGACTCCATCCCAGACACTGTGATATGGGCTGCAGGTATCTGAGGTGATAGCTTACCCTGCTGTGCCACAACCCCTACTCCAAGGATACATATTTCTGATACAGGGATAAATTGAAATCACAGAAATGGATAACATCAATGAACCATCAGAGAAAAATAAAGGCCCAGAAGCCACTCTCCCATCTGTATGTGTGTACAGGTCTTACTTCCTCTCATTTGTAATCACACTGGCTTTATCATTTGTGAAGGGAGAATGGCTATTATCTCCTTTACAGGAAGTCATAAAGCTTAAGTAGGAACACTGTAAATCGTGTAACATCATAAATTGTGGAACATAATAGGCCTATCTCTTGAAATGCATGGTTTTAGTGGCAATCGTTTTGAATGAGACAATGCTTGTTTACTTTATATAGGTTGAACATTCCTAATCTGAATCTCTGAAATCTGAAATCCTCCAATATCTGCATTGCTGTGACACAAGTGGAAAATTCCATCCCTGACCTCATGTAATACTGGGGCAGCCAAAACAAAGGCATATAAAAAATAAGGTACAAAATTACCTTCGGGTTATGTGGATAAGATGGATACCAGAGAGGGGGGAGAGAGAAAGATTTTCCATTGCTTGATTCACTCCCCAAATGGCCACAACATCTGGGACTGGACTAGGCATAAGTCAGTAGCCAGCAGCTCCTTACAGGTCTCCTATGGGGTGTCAGGTGCCCATGTAGTTGGGCCACCTTCCACGGCCTTCCCAGGTCATTAGCAGAGATCTGGATTGGACAAAGAGCAGCAAGGACTCGACTTGGTGCTCCAATATGGGATGCTGGTACTGCAGGTCGCGGCTTAACCCACAACACCACAATGCCAGCCCCCATAAATGATTTTCAAGTTTCAACCTGAGTCCCTATCCCCAAGATTTCTCATTATGGATATGCAAATCCTGAAATCTGAAACAATTCTGGTCCTAATGATTTCAGATAAGGGGTACTCAACCTGTGGTAGTCCTCAACGTCCCAGTCCTATCTCAACTAGGAACCTATAGCAGGGGTCTGTAAGGACAGCACTCTACACACGCCAAGTGCTCTGGGGGGGGTCTCTGGTGAGGAAACTGAGGCACTGGTCCCAGCAGTACCATTCCCTTCTGCCAGGGAGTCCTACCAACTGCCAACTGTCAGCTCACAGTAATACACCCTCCGGGGAGGGCAGCGGACTGGAGGCAGACGAACATTTTAGAATTGTGTCCTGTCCACGAGTGATTCTGCAGAAGCCCTGTGGTGTGAGTTTGTTTTTAATTCGAATTAACATAAACTACCTTCGCAGTAGGGCTCACCCAGGCCTCACCTGGCAAAGGAAAACCAAACAAGTAATACCTCAACAAGGCCACTTTTTACAAATAAATATTAAGGTCTGCGCGGCTCTGCATCCTCCAGGCAGAAGCTCCTGGATATTTTCAACGCTGATTTGTAAAGGAACGGAGCGACGTGGGTTCACGCCTCTCCCCGTATTTAAATATGTGGGCGTTTGCTTACTAGGGGAATTCCAGGCTGTGCTTTCAGCTGTTGAGCTTCCCCCAGACCCCGCTGCAGAAGTTTCACCCGCTGGATCCTCCGACTGGTCCAGCTTGTGCTCTAGGTGAGATAGCGGCCCGGGCTGAGCCTGACCCGGGCTGAGCCCGAGCCGCCGATCTCTTAAGAACGCAGCTCCACGAGCCCGCGAGGCCGAGGGGATCACGCGGGGATGGGTGAGCAGCGGGCAAGAAGCGGGCTGCCGAGAAACGCCCCGCGGGACAAGATGTCAGGATCTCAAGCTCTGCGCGTGGCGATTTTGAACACACGGATGAACAGGTCCCCGGAGGCGGGGGTCACTTCCCCCGAGGCGCCGCGGCCGCCCTCCCCTGCCTGGACCTTCCGTTCCTCCGCCCTGGAGGTTCCTCCTAGTCCCCCGACACTGGGTTTCCGCTTTCCTCGCCGGCGGGACTGCGGCCCGCCCCCACCCCCCGGCCCAGAGCTTTCCGCGGCGCCCGGGCAACAGAGGCTACTCACGTCCTTCTTCACTTCGGTCAGGTCCTCCTCAGTGAGGGACGGCGCGGTGGGCTCCATGGCGGAGGCGCGACCCCGCGCTGCTTCCGGGTCTGAGAGCTCGGACGGCACCGCCCCGCCCCAACTGGGGACCGGTCTCGGGATATTGGGGGAGAAAGGAAGAGGGGCAGATTATGGGGGGGCGACTCGGCTACCCCTTGAAGAGCAGAGGGGATCGGGGTTCAAAGCCTAGCGCTTCCGGCTCCGTCTCCGGGCCCGACGGCGCTGCAGAAACCAGGCGCGACGACGCGGAGCTGGGAGTTCGGCCCGCCAGCCCTCGGGAAGGCGGTCCGTCGATAGGGCCCGCCCCGCTGTGCGGCGGCCAATGGGTGCCAGCCCCAGGCCACTACTGCCCCGCCCCCGGCTGGAGCCTTTCCTGGGTGGGGCCACCGTGGCTGACATCACCTCAAGCCACGCCTCCGGAGGTCGTCTGAGAGCAGCCGCGGGTGGACAGCTCCAAAAGGAATCGTTTCCGTGGGCGGGCCCGGGCCTTCACGGGTGCTCGCCTCGGTGACTCTCGGCTTCTCACTGCCGTCGGTTCCTCCCCTGTTCCCAGACAGTGCTCTACAATTTCCGGTTGCTGTGTTTGCCCATTCAAGGTTTTCAAGTATTCTTGGCCACGAACACACACCTACATTGAAGAAAGTTTGGAGAGAGAAAAGGAAACCACCCGCAACCCTACCGCTTTAATACCTGGTTTAATGTTTGCGTACATCTTGGTCACTGTTCATTGTACGCATGTTATTCGCGTTTATTGATCTGGTAAGGGACCTTCACTCACAGGGCTGCTGGGAGTAGATGGCACACAGCGTACAATGTATTATTTATTTTCTTTTATTATTCAAACATTTGTTGAGTCCTCATTGATATTTTTAGGCAGTGTAAGAGTTCTCTATTTTATGGGAGGAGGCTGATGACCAGCGAAAAATAACAAGAGAACCAAGGACACATTTGGGAAAGCCAATATTTAAGGGAAGGGACAGGAAAGAACAATGTTGCAAAAGCCAGGTCATTGAGGTTTGTTTTTTTTTTTTTATTTTTGACAGGCAGAGTGGACAGTGAGAGACAGAGACAGAGAGAAAGGTCTTCCTTTTTGCCGTTGGTTCACCCTCCAATGGCCGCCGCGGTAGCGCGCTGCGGCCGGCGCACCGCGCTGATCCGATGGCAGGAGCCAGGTGTTTATCCTGGTCTCCCATGGGGTGCAGGGCCCAAGGGCTTGGGCCATCCTCCACTGCACTCCCTGGCCACAGCAGAGAGCTGGCCTGGAAGAGGGGCAACCGGGACAGGATCGGTGCCCCGACCGGGACTAGAACCCGGTGTGCCGGCGCCGCTAGGCGGAGGATTAGCCTATTGAGCCGCGGCGCCGGCCGGTCATTGAGGTTTTGATAATAATACAGGACTCTGGTTTTCACATTAACCTTT
Source organism: Lepus europaeus (assembly GCF_033115175.1). Taxonomy (NCBI): domain Eukaryota; kingdom Metazoa; phylum Chordata; class Mammalia; order Lagomorpha; family Leporidae; genus Lepus; species Lepus europaeus. The sequence continues at coordinate 78,742,619 of NC_084831.1, forward strand.
TGTCATATAATGAGAATGTTTTTTTCCATGGTGATGCATAATGCAAGTAGTTTTTTCTGATTGCTTTATCTTCCATCATCTTGGTATAACTCAATTGACTTAACAATACATTCTTTCATTTAACAAACACTTATTGAATGTTGCTATGGTTTGGATGTGATTGCTGCCCCAAAGGTTCATGTGTGGGAAGCTTGAGCAGCCCCTGTGTGGTGATGTCAAGAGGTGGTGGGACCTGTAAGAGGTAGGGCTGCAGGCACATCCACACCCACATACCATATCAGAGGGCCTGGGTTCCTATCTCCAGCTCTGCTTCCTGGTCCAGCTTTTTGTTAATGTTCATGCTGGATGCTGCAGGTGATGGCTCAAGTACTTACTTGGGTCCCTGTCACTGACATGGGAGACCTGGACTGAGTTCCTTGCCCTGAGTAGCCCAGCCTTGGATGTTGAAGGCCTTTGGGGAGTGAACCAACAGATAGAAGATATTTCTCTGTCTCTGTCTCTATCTGCCTTGCAAATAAATGAAAATTATTTTTTTAAAAGGTGGTTGGGAGTTGTCATTGTTATAGCAGGTGAAGATATTGCCTGTGACACCAGTATCCCATATGGGTGCCAGTTTGTATCCTTGCTGCTCCACTTCAGATCCTCCTCCCTGCTGGTGGACTGGGAAAAGCAGCAGAGGATGGCCCAAGTCCTTGAGCCCCTGCCAGCATGTGGGAGACCTGGAAGATGCTCCTGGCTCTGGGCTTTGGCATGGCCCAGACCTGTCTATGGTATAGCCATTTGGAGAGTGAACCAGCAGATGATTCTGTCTTCTTCTCTCTTTAGAACTTTGACTTTCAAAAGGAGTTATAAGATAAAACTAAAATAATAAAAAAGCTGATGACTAGTGAGTAAGGTGCTAAGCCTCCGATATTAATACAGTGATGGAAAATGGACTAATACAAATGACTGCAATGTGTCAGACACCGTTCTAGGTGTCGGGGAAAGAATTGTGAGCCAAACAGGAGTCCCTTTCTGTGGGGAATTTCTGTTCAACGGTATGCTTGTTGGGGGCGGGGGCAGTAGGCATGTGACACATTTTATCCAAGTTATTTCATCTATTAGAAGATGATGAATGCTAAGAGGAGAAGATCAAACCAGGGAGATGAAGCTGTACGGAGTGGTAACCCGTGCTGCAGGGTGGTCAGTAAAGACCTCACTGAGAGAGGGATTTGATTGAGTGCTTAAAGGAAGGGAGTGAGCGGGAGGAGAAGGGGGAGCAGCCGACCACAAGCAGCTGATGCCCTGGGGAAGGAGATGAACCATTGTGTGCCAATGTACAGATTAACCCGGTTTGCTCTGAGTCATTTGGGTTTGCTCTGAGTCAGACGGGAAGCCACTGGAGGGTTCTGAGCAGCAGAGTGGCGTGATCCGATTTATGATTTGAGAAGGAGCACTTTCACTGTTGTGCCAAGAAAGGTGGCAGAGCGGAGACCACTGAGAGAGCGGTCGCTGCAATCCAGGCCCCAGGAGGTGGTGGTTCAGACCAGGGGGCCAGCAGTAAGGGTGCTGAGGACATTTTGGAGAGAAGCAGAGAAGCAATATTGCTTTGTTTTAAAAGGATCCCTCTGGCTGTTAACAAGAAGCCTGTAGGGGAGGCAGAGAGACCAGCTGGAGGCTATCAGCCCTGCCGGCAGAGATCAGGATGCTGTGACCAGGGCAGGAAGCAGTGGTGAGTACTCCTCATTGTCACCTCAACTTGTTCCCAAGTTTTCATTGTTATAGGAAAATTGTCACAAAATTTTTCATCTCTGCGTTACCCACCCTTAGTCCTTTCGCATTATCATTTCCTTTGTGTAATTTCCCAGGAGTGGGAGTACGAAGCGCAAGTCAATGAGTACCGTGTGGTTGGTTCCTTTGTGTGTACTTCCAGGTTCTCTTCAAAGCGGTTGCACTGGGAATGAGCCGTCTCAGCTCTGCTGCAGAACGAGAGGACTCAGCTGCCACCGAAGCAGGTGATGTGGATGCTGCCAGTCTGGTGCACCTGTTTCAATGCTGCCATTTTGAGTTTGCTGCCGTGCTGTTCTTTAAAAATGAAACATTCTAAAGCCACCAAGCTATAAGGGAGACTATCACAAACACCCTGTGCTCACTATTAGGGTTGAACAGATATTGAAAAATTATCACCTTGGCTTCTGTCCCAATTTTTGATTATCAAACGCTGGTAGCAGACATCTCTGATTCTCATGCCTTTCATGTCCCTTGCCGTCTGTCTCTTTCCCTGCCCTTGACATCATTGCATTTCTAACACCTTCAGTCTTCTTCCATTCTCTGTATTCATTCCCTAATTTGTGTAGTCAACTAAAAAGGCAAGTGTCTGCTCTACGTCAGGGGTAGGACTTGTGGAATGAGGATCAGGGAGTGGCCGAGACTAAGTAAGGATCTTGGGAATTTTTTACACATGACTGGTTAATATTTTGATTTTTAATCGAATTATCAATGTTCCCAAGGCCTTTCGCATGGATCAAGGCAGGCACATCTGAATGCTGTGTGCATAATCGCAGAGCCATGCCGTGGCCAGCCTGCTTTTCCAAGCCTTCTTGCTTTCTTCTTGCATCTTGCATCCTGTTTCATTCATTGGTAAACTTGTTTTCCTTTCTCTGCAAAATCACAGAGTCAGCCTGTCATGAAGGTTGTGCATATTTTCAAACAAACAGCTGTGCCAATTCTTCTCTTCCTTGTGATAATTCTTCCTCTTACCTCTTTCTTGACTTTTCACCAAATGCTGCCTACTATGAAATATGAAGATATTTCAAAAAAATTTATGGAAAAATGGAACTCAAAGCTAAATTTATTCTAGTGCAAAAATTTGAAGTCTATCCATAAGGTTTTTTTTTTTTTTTAAAGATTTATGTATTTACTTGAAAGGTAGGGTTACAGAGAGGTAGAGGGAGAGAGAGGTCTTCCGTCTGCTGGTTCACTCCCCAGTTGGCCACAACGGCCAGAGCTGCACTGATCCAAAGCCAGGAGCCAGGAGCTTCTTCCAGATCTCCCATGTGAGTGCAGAGGCCCAAAGACTTGGGCCATCTTCTCCTGCTTTCCCAGGCCATAGCAGAGAGCTGGATCGGAAGTGAAGCAACTGGAACTTGAACTGGCACCCATATGGGATTCTGGCACTGTAGGCGGTGGCTTTACCCACTATGCCACAGAAGTGGCCCAGGTTTTTCCATTATGCATATTTTCCATGAATTTTTAAAGTATCCTTGCACAAGGTATCTGATAAATGTTCTGATAAATGCACAAGGCATCCAATAAATAAGGTTGCTTATCATAGTGCTTAGGAATGAGCATTCTCAGGGGCTGGCATTATGGTATAGTGGGTTAGGCTCCCAGCTGTGACACCAGCATCCCATATGGGTTCCAGTTTGAGTCCTGAATGCTCCACTTCCCATCCAGCTCTCTACTAATGTGCCTGGGTAGGCAGCAGAAGATGGCCCAAGTGCTTGGGCCCCTGCCCTCCTACTTGGGAGACCTGGCTCCAGTTGGTGCAGCCATTTGGGGAGTGAATCAGAGGATGGAAGTTCTCTCTGTCTCTTCTCTCTCTCTAACTCTTCCTTTCAAATAAATAAAATAGAATAAAAGAATGAGCACACTAGGCATCTGACAGACCTAGGCTGTTGTCAATTTCTTATGGCTGCCTTCACGAATTGCCACAAATGAGATGACTTGAAACAACAAATATACTTTCTAATAATTCTGGAGACTAGAAATCCTAAATGGGCAGAACCATCCATTTCTGAAAGTTGTAGAGGAGGATTTTCTTTGGCTTTTCCTAGCTTTTCATGGCTGCCGGGAGTCCTGGGCATGTGGCTATGAACACCAGTCCCCATCTCCATCCTCACTTAGCCTTCTCCCCATGTTTGCTCCCATGTTTTTGTGTCCAAATTTTGTTCTTCTTATAAAGACACCAGGCATTGGATTTAAGGCCCTCCCCAAACCCCTATTATCTCATATAACTTGATTGTGTTTGTTAAGACATTCTTTTCAAATTAGGCCATATTCTGGGCCTTGGGCCTCTAGTGGATGTGAATTTTGGGGAGGTGCTATCCAATACAACTAGATTTTGGATTTGCTAATTATTAGCTTGTGATCTTAGAACAATTAATAAGCAATCAATTGGGGTATGCATTGGTGTATCAGCTTAAGTCACTGCTTGGGATGTCCACATCCCATATTGAAGTGTCTGATTTGAGTCCTGGCAACTCCACTGCCAATCCAGCTTCCTGCTAATATGCATAATATGTATCTTGGGAGGCAGCAGACGAAGCTCAGGTAATTGAGTTCTTGCCGCCCGTGTGAGAGACCCAGTTGGAGTTCCAGGCTCCTGGTTATGGCCTAGTCTAGTCCTGGCTGTTGCTGGGAACTAAACCAGCAGATCTTAGAGCAGGTCTGATAAATCCTGTAGTTGGTTCTATGTCAATGTTTGAATAAAGAGAATTTAAAACATAAGAATTTTTTTATGACAGTAGGATCAAAGAATTACATGCATTTTTGCTAAGTAGTCATTTTACACTGAATTATAAATGTTTCTACAGTGGATTTTTTAAAAATAGAATGCTTCATCTTAAATTGGAAAACTAATAATATTTGACTTTAAAATTTTTATACTAAGGCACTTATTGCAGTTATTTTTGAAAAAGAAACTTGATGAAAGTCTCTGAAAAAAAAAAAAAAAAGTAAACCAGCAGTTGGAAGATATTTTTCTTTGCCTCTCTGCCTTTCAAATAAAAGGAAAATTAAACAATAAAAAATGTAAAAAGCTTTCAATAAAGATAGCTATTATAGGAATGTGGAAGGAGGGTAGAAGAAACCATTTCTAACTGATAAGATAATATACAAGGAGGATTTAATCCAGGTAGGAGGATTTCAATAGGTGGAGCTTTAATTGCTGCTTAATGATTTATTCCAAACTTCCTGCCAGATACCAGATGCTGTGTTGAGCAAGAAATTCTATTCCAAGTGATGCTAAATGATAAATTTGCTATAAATAGTTGGAAGAAAAATGTAGCCCGTTCTGAGACAGGCATTCCTGAGTTTATTGGCAACAAAACATGTGGTGAAATTCAGGTATTTCAACACTTTGTGAAGAGTCTAGTAAATCCTATCTCCAGGAGTGGCTCCCAGATTTAGGAGAGAGGGATCAGGAGGGGGCAGGGCAGTGGGTATGGGCCTGGGCAAAAGCTCTAAGAACATTTGCAAGTGCACCCCAAAACTAGGACATTGCTGACGCTGGTGCGGGAGACTGTGAGGAGGGGTCCCTCCCTCTGCATGCCCTTAGAGAACTTTTCTTTTGGGGGGCTGCAGACAAGTGCCCAGGGTTGGAAGGTTTGAAGGTAATATGCCCGTGTGCCAGGAAGAGGCTGCTGGAGGAGGGGCTAGATATCCCAGTCTAACAACTGCCTAGGAAGAACATCTATTTCTTTTTTTTTTTTTTAAGATTTATTTATTTGCAAGTTAGAGTTACACAGAGAGAGGAGAGGCAGAGAGAGAGAGAGAGGGAGAGAGGTCTTCCATCCACTGGTTCACTCCCCAGATGGCCGCAATGGCTGGAACTGTACCGATCTGAAGCCAGGAACCAGGAGCTTCCTCCGGGTCTCCCATGCAGGTGCAGGGGCCCAAGGACTTGGACCATCTTCTACTGCCTTTCCAGGCCACAGCACAGAGCTGGATTGGAAGTGGAGCAGCTGGGTCTCAAACCACCGCCCATGTGGGTTGCCAGCGCTTCAGGCCAGGGCGTTAACCTGCTGCACCACAGCGCCGGCCCCAGAACATCTATTTCACACACAGTCTGAGCCAAGTGCTTTCTGTCTGCTGTGGCAATTGAATTCTCAAATAGTCCTTTGAAGTGGGCTTTATTATCTTCACTTTATAGACGGCAAAGCTAAAGCTTAGGCAACATGATTTGCCCAAAGCCAATCTTCTACCAAGTGGCAGAATCACTATTCCATTGCAACCCCACCTGATAACCAGGCCAGTGTTCTTAATTATTAGCTGTAGACTGACCTTGCTGCTTCAGAATTTAAAGATTCTGAGAATTAGGATACTGGAACATTCCCTGGGGAAGGGCTGAAGGTTTTGTGCATTTAACTCTTCTCTGTGCAAGAGGTAGGAAAAAGAAAAGCCAGGAAATTTATCCTGGGGTTTTCCCACTCTTTATATGGGAAAATGAGCACTCCAGAATAGGCAAGCAAGAGACCCCCTCAGGCTCTTGATGGACACTGAACTGTAGCCTAATAAGAGCACTCTGCGGCCAACTGAGGCAGAGGAGGCCAGCCACGGGCCCGCTGCACAGGGCCTAGGCCTGCACTTGGTGGAGCAGGACTCCGAGAGATGGCATCCACATGATGACATGATAAAGCGGAAGCCAATGTTCAGGAATGTAGGGAGGGCCTCACAGTCTATGGTGAGTTTTCCCAGGGGTGCTCTCCTCAGGCGAGTGAAGAGTGAAGGGTGGTGGCTAGCAGCCTGCACCTGAGTGGAGCTCTTCATGGGTCTATCATGTTCAGAAAGAACCTTGCAAATGAGAGTGCCGGTTCCTGCTGAGTCCCCCTGGGCAACAGTGAGGGTGTCTGGAAACCGGAAGGGTAACCAATGCGAGTCTCAGAAAGAGGAAGAGGTGTTCTTGCTAACTGTGGGCCAGGCAGAATTCCAGGAAGGAGTAGTTAAAGGAGCAGCTGCTGAGTGCCCAGAGAGGGAAAGCGTGGTAAGCCAGACTTTCTGTGTGGCTTCCCTCAAAATCAGTCATTTCCCTTCCTCCGGAGCCAAGCTCAGACTCAGTGGTTCTCAGTCTGGGCTATATCTGAGGATGACTTGGGAGCAGATGTCCCACTTCTCTGGAAGTCTCAGCAGTGGTGATTTTTAAAAAAATTAAACTGTAGTGATTGTTTAGCAGAATTATGTCTTTTATTAAGATAGAATACACATATCATATACTTTATACATTTAAAGTGTTTAATTCAAGGATAAGTGTTTGGCATAGCAGTTAAAATGCCAGTTAAGACACTAGCATCCAATATTGGAATGCCTGGGTTCAAGTCCTGGCTCAATCCCAAATGCAGCTTCCTCCTTACGCAGCCCTTGGGAGACAGCAAGGGATGGGTCAAGTAATTGAGTCCCTGCTATCCACGTGAGATACTCAGATTTAGTTCCAGGCTCCCAGCTGTCAGTTTTGGATTGGCCTAGTCATTTGGGGATTAAATCAGTGGATGAGAGAACCCAGTTTCTCTCTGCATTTCAAATAAGTAAAACTTTAAAGTATACAATTTGGGCCTAGCATTGTGGCTCAGCAGGTTAAGCTGCCACCTATGATGCTGGCATCCCATATGAGCACCCATTCGAGTCCACCAGCTGCTCTACTTCCAATCCATCTCCCTGCTAATGCACTTGGGGAAGCATTGGAAGATGGCCCAAGTGCCTGGGGTCCCTGCACCCCCATGGGATACTCAAATGGAGCTCCAGGCTCCTGGCTTTGATCTGGCCCATCCCAGGCTGTTGCAACCATTTGGGAGATGAACCAACAGATGAAAGCTGTCCCTCTCTGTCTGTCTCTCTGTAACTTTGCCTTTCAAATAAATACTAAAAAAATTAAAGTATACACTTAAATGGATTTTATTGTATTCATAGAGTTGTACAGCCATCACTGCAGTACCTTTTCATCACCACCACAATCTTCACCTTTCCATCCTGAGGCATCTGTTAGTCTCCTTTCTGTCTCTGTGGAGCTGTGTAAACCCCACATTCACCATAAATGGAATGATACAATCTGTGGCCCTTGTGCCTAGATTCTTTCACTTAGCATACTTTTTTTTTTAAATTTACTTATTTATCTGAAAGGCAGACTTAGAGGGAGAGAGGTCTTCCATCTGCTGGTTCACTCCCCAAATGGCTGCAATGGCTGGAGCTGGGCCAGTCTGAAGCCAGGAGCTAGGACAGGAGCTTCTTCCAGGTCTCCCAAACAGGTGCAGGGGCCATTTTCTACTGCTTTCCTAGGCCATAGCAGAGAGCTGGATCAGAAGTGGAGCAGCCGGGACACAAGCCAGCGCCCATATGGGATGAGATGCCAGCACTGCAGGTGGCATCTTCACCCAGTATGCCACAGCACTGGCCCCAGAATGTCATTCTTAACCCCTTTGCATCAGCATGCTTTTTCCATTACCTGTGTGGTTCCTCTCAATGATCATTCTTACTTCTAGGACACACCAGGAAACAGCTAAGGGAGAATTCAGTGTTGTGTAACTCCCCTGACCTTAGTTTTAATCCACTTGAAGCAACCCATCCTTGCCCCGTTTCCCATCCTGACCTCCCTCTTTGTGGTTTCTCTGGTTTTCAGCCTTACTTTTACCTGGGCTTGAGTCACTCCTTTACACTTGATGTTCAGGTTCAGGAAAGTTGTTCTACCATGTACTCCTGGTTCCTCATCTGCCCAGCAAAAAAACTAAGAAGTAAAGATGGGGTATTGGGAAACACAACATTTAAAGAAAAAGAAATAACAACCTCTTATCTCTGAGACTAATTGATGAAAAGGATGCAGAGTGCTTAGTGTCTTGCATAAACCATGCAGGCAATAGGTGTTAACACTGACCACTGTCTCGCTCTTCTTGAGACTTGCTCTTGTTAGGAACTTAGCCTTCAGATCTCGTGCTTTTCTGCACCATCTGCTTGATGATGACCTCAAGTCCCCAAAGCCACAATGCAGCTTCTTCCTTCAGCCCCGCTGCCTGGAAGAAACCCAGCCTCAGGGTGTCTCCCAAGGAGCCAGTCTCTTCTGGGCTGTGCACACAGCCCCTTGTCCTACCCGTAGGGCAGAAATGAAAGTCACTATGGTGAAGGAATAGGAGTTGATTCTGTGCTTCTAATTGGGCAGATGTACACCTCGATCGCTTTTCTCCATGTCAGGCTGCTGAATGTAGGGATTAATTTGTAGCACCTCAGTTTCCAGGCTATGGGTGCCCTTCATGTGAGGTAACCTGCTTGATGTCAGCTCTGCAATCCCAGAACCAACCACTTGGGATTATCTGGGTTGCTGTTCAATTCAGTTGAGCTCTATCAAACACCCATAGTTTCTTAGTGGCTTTGCTGTTTATTTCAACTTCTGGTAAAAAGTGTGTCAATTCTCTTGTAATAGGGATAGCATTTTGCTCTTGTTTCAAGAAAAAAAAAAAACAGCTTCATTGCACTTTTTCCAGGTATGATTCTATTAACAAGTGAGCCAGTCTCTCTGTATATACTACCAGTTAGGATGCCTAGTTTATAAAAAAGGTAGAGATAGCATTTGATTTGTAGGGGGCGAGCCCCCAAGGGGCAATATGGGGGCCCAGATGGAGGATAGTCAGACTGGAGTGGCAAGAGGCAGAGCAGACTGAAGGCTGAGTGGTCCTCCAGGCAGAACTCATCATGTGGGGATGCCAGTGAGAGAGAGGGAGAGAGAGAGAAAGAGAGGTTGGCTTTGAGGGAATCAATGGAACCTGCCAGTCCTCGATGTTAAGCAGTTCTCCGACTGTATCCGATGGGAGAGCCAATCACGTTTGGCATTCGGTGATGTTTAGGCATTTACAGACTCTTTGGGGACACTCACATGAAAATCTCACGTCGTCCCACAGCTTTCTGTCCGTCATCCTCTAGCCTCTGAGTCACACTTCCCTGCTGACAAAAGGTAAGGCCTTTCCTTGCTGCCCCTCAAGGGAAGTTTGGTCTTGTCTTAGTGTGTTTTCTGGTGCTATAACAGATACCATGGACTGGGTAATTCATGGAGAACGCTCACAGTTCTGTAAGCTGGGGAAGCCCAGCAGCACGATGCTAACACCTGCTCGGTCTCTGGCAAGGCTCTTGTTGCATCAAACCATGATGGAGGGCATCTCAGGGCGAGGCAGAGGAGTGTGCCACGTAGAGCTCCTTTCTGTAACAAAGCCACTCCCATTATGACCATTCATCTATCAATCCCTTTATGAGGGCAGAGCCTTATGACCCAGTACCTCCCAGAGGTCCCTAATTTCAATACTGATGCACTGGGGACTACGTTCCAACACTTGAAACTTGGGGGATACATTCAGACCATAGCAGGTCTCCATCTACTAACATTGCCAATCATTTCCTTAGGCCTCCGGTTTATGTCAGCTCCTGCTATAATGTACACTCCATAAGGGCAGAGGCCATTGTCGTCTTTTCTGATACATTCAAGTTATTTACAATAATGTTTGGTTATAGTAAGTACTAAGCAAACATTTGTTGAAATATGATGAACAAAGCAAAGGTTGTGTATCATGGACTACTGAGGAAAAATCAAGCAGGAAGAGAACTGAGTGAAGACTCCTGGTTTTGGTGTGGAAAGTCATTTGTGACCTAGGGTAGAGCATTTTCAGTAGAGTGTGTTGTGCAAGGCAAAATGAAGCATAGTGGTTGTTATTTGAAATTTGCTTTTTGGAAAAGGTAATGAAGGCCTCTGGTTTGGGGAGGCCAGGAAACCGGGTTGCAATGTTAGACTAGTTTGCTCTGTATGTTGTCTGTTATGTCTCATGGAGTTTGAAAATATGGGGAGTCTTCAAAGAGTTCATGGTAAATGTGTATTTTAAAAAAGTGAATTTCCAATTTTTATATCAAAGCCAACTAATCATTTAAAATATTCATTATTTGAGAAAGATGGATAGCAAGAGTGAAAGGGAGAGAGAGAGAGAAAGTGAGAGAGAGAGAGAGAGAGAGAGCACTCTCATCACTCTACAAATACCTGCAATGACCAAGACAGGGCCAAGTGCCAAAGTTGGGAGCTGGGAACTCAATCAGGTCTCCCATGTGGGTGGGAGGGACCCAAGTACCTAAGCCATTACACCTGCTGTCGAGAGTCTGCATGAGCAGGAAGCTGGAGTCAGGAGCAGCGCCAAGCCTCAATCCTGGGCACTGTGATATGGGATGTGAGTGTCTTATCCTGTATAATAACCACAAGGCCAAATGCCTGCCCCAACTTATCTTTCAATTCCATTTTTCCACAGACTTTTTGAGGTGCCCTCATATTAGCCTTTATTTGATGAGATGATGGCTTGAGAAAATATGTACTTGAAAATGTTCAGCTAGGTTCTCAGGGACTGTTCCATTTTGCATAAGAGAATTGGAGACAGAATATAAGAATATAAATATGCAGGAAGGAAGTTTCTGTTTTCATTAGAGAAAGAGTGACAGGGTATTTTGTTAATGTAGTTAGACATTTGGTGTCAGGCTTCATCCAGGGACATCTTAGTGTTCACCGACATGACGCTGCTTTCTCCTGTTTGCTGCACACCCCTCCTGTGTCGTGTGGGTTCAGCATTATTTGACATCACTGGAAGTCACCCTCTGACACCATAGAAAGGACCTCTTCTAGAGGAGTTCATGAACAATGCCAGAGTTGAACTGCATCCCCGCTGAACGTTATTCTTCTTTATCGTTCTCTCAGGCATCCGTGGAAGGTGTTGCTATCCTGACAGAGACAGTGGATTGAAACTTAATTCACCTGAAATTCAAGTGTTCTGACTTTATCACCCCATGCCTATAAAAATTGAAATTTCCTTTTAAATGTAAAATTGTGGTGGCTGGGAGCCTCTCTCCCTGGTTTGGTCACTGGAAGCTGTCTTCCGGCCTGATGGCCTGGGAGCCATTTTGTGTGGAAGCAAGGTGGGTCCCTGGTGGTCTTTTGCCTCAGTCCCTTTTCACCTGGCCACCTGAGGTGACCCTCATGAGATTGTACAGGGGACAGCTATCTATGTGGGTGCTGCCACTACTACTGCTACCATCACTTTGGCCTCAGGAGAGGGGACACTGTTCTCCCCTTTGCTATTTGCACTCAAGAATGGACAGATCTTTCCTCCAGGTGATCACAGTACACCATACACCTTGCTCTAACTTTCAGCAAGTATTTACTCCATGAAAAATTAACAGAAGGAAAGTTCAACATGGACAGTAACTTAAGAACTAAGAGAGGATGTAGCAACCTTAGAGCTTACAGGCTTGGGGCCATGATGTCTTAGGCTGAGTTTCCAGAAGCTGACTTGGAGACAAGCATTTGAGAGCAAGTGGTTCGTTTGGTGGATGATCTCGGGAAGCATTGGTAGGGAACTGGAGAAGTCAGTCTGGGAAGGGAAGGAATCTAGGTAGGGTGCATCACTCAGAAGATTATCACTGAGGACGTTGGGGCTCTATCCAATTAGGAACCTTTGAGAGATGGAATAGAATGTCTTGGACCAATGTGGTGATCGCCAGACACGTGGCCATTGAACATTTTTTTTTTTTTTATTGTTGGTTATCTTTTTTTTTTTTTTTTTTTTTTTTATTTATTTTTGACAGGCAGAGTGGACAGTAGAGAGAGAGACAGAGAGAAAGGTCTTCCTTTGCCGTTGGTTCACCCTCCAATGGCCGCCGCGGTAGTGCGCTGCGGCCGGCGCACCGCGCTGTTCCGATGGCAGGAGCCAGGTGCTTCTCCTGGTCTCCCATGGGGTGCAGAGCCCAAACACTTGGGCCATCCTCCACTGCACTCCCTGGCCACAGCAGAGAGCTGGCCTGGAAGAGGGGCAACCGGGATAGGATCGGTGCCCCGACCGGGACTAGAACCCGGTGTGCCGGCGCCGCAAGGCGGAGGATTAGCCTGTTGAGCCACAGCGCCGGCCGGCCATTGAACATTTAAAATGCAGATAATCAGAACTGAGTTGTGCTCCAAATGTATAATGCACATTGGATTTCTCACAGTACCAAAAAATGTAAAAGATTTCTTTGATTTTTAATATTGATTCTATGTTTACATTCTTTGAGATACATGGGTTAAATAAAAATATGTTAAAATTAATTTTACCTATTTAATTTTATCTCTTTTTTAAAAAGAATTATTTTATTTATTTGAAAGACAGAGTTACAGAGAGAGGTAGAGCCAGAGAGAGAGAGAGGTCTTCCATTCCGCTGGTTCACTCCCCAAATGACTACAACAGCTAGAGCTGAGCTGATCTGAAGCCAGGAGCCAGGAGCTTCTTCCGGGTCTCCCATGCAGGTACAAGGGCCTAAAGCCCTTCTACGGTTTTCCCAGGCTGTAGCAGAAAACTGGATCAGAAGAGGAACAGCCTCTTCTGTGCCCATATGGGATGCCGGTGCTGCAGGCTGGGGTTTTAACCTACTGCGCCATAGCACCGGCCCCTAATTTTATCTTTTTAAATGTGGCTGCTAGGAATGTAAAATTACATATGTGACTCAGGTCATATTTCTGTTGGACAATACTGGTGTAGGACAAGCTGCAAATTTTCCCATCAGAGTGTGTTTCCCAAAATCTGGGTCTCTTGGTCAAGTTTGTAGCAGGATATTTGTAGTTCAGCCTGGATTGCACAGAACTACACCAAGTTTAGCTATTTTTTCTGCTTTCTTCTCCACGTGAAGGCCACACAGCTCACCTACAGCCCTGCAAAAAACCATGTGAACAAGAACACATAACCCCACAGTAACAAACCTTACCCTGTAAGTGGGGCAGGATAGTTTATTTTATTTTAAGTCAAGTTTAACCATGTATTGACTGATAGAGAACTGCTACACTTTTTTTTTTAAAGACTTATTTATTTATTTGAAAGTCAGAGTTACACAGAGAGAAGGAGAGGCAGAGAGAGAGAAAGAGAGAGAGAGAGAGAGAGAGAGAGGTCTTCCATCTTTTGGTTCACTCCCCAGTTGGCCACAATGGCCGGAGCTATGTGGATCTGAAGCCAGGAGCCAGGAGCTTCTTCTGGGTCTCCCATGTGGGTGCAGGGGCCCAAGGACTTGGGCCATCTTCTACTGCTTTCCCAGGCCCTACCAGAGAGCTGGATCGGAAATGGAGCAGCTGGGACTCGAACTGGTGCCCATATGGGATGCTGGCACTGCAGGCGGTGGCTTTACCCACTACGCCACAGCGCTGGCCCCTGCCACACTTTCTTTATCACTGCCATCATGCTTTTCTTGAATTTAATTTGGCAAAGCAAACAGACCCCAAAAAGAGTTATTAAGGTACTTAAAATTTAAAGAAATAGGAAAAAGTGCTTACAATTAGAAAACAAAACTTGTCTCTCAGCAGTGGGTATTTGGTGTAGTGGTTAAGACAGCACAGGGGATGCCTGCTTTTCATGCTGGAGTGCCTTGGCTCCAGTCCCAGATCCACTCCTGATTCCAGCTTCTTGCTAATGTATACTCTGGTTGGCAGCAGGTGATGGCTTAAGTGGTTGGGTCCTTGCCACTCATGCGGGAGACCCAGTTTGCATACCTGGTTTTGGCATTATCCAGTCCCTGCTCTTGTGGGCATTTGGGAAGTGAACCAGAGAATGGGTGATGTCTGTCTCTCTCTGCCTTTCAAATAAATAAGATAAATAAATCAAAACCAACAATCTGGTTCTCAATCTAGAGAAAATTTTTCTTTGTACATTTTTTTCAGTGTATATAAAATGCTTATTATTATTTCTGGAAGAAAGAAGGCAAAATGTATAGTGTATATGCATGAGTTATCTTTGGAAATAACATTGATTGGTTCCACCAAGGGGAAACAGGGCTAACAGAGGAGGGAATATGGAAAGGGAATCTTTACTATGTACCTTTTTATACCTGTTGAATTTTGTACTTTGTCAATGTTTTACCTATTTAACTCTTCTTAGTAAGAAAAATAATATAAGTACAGAAATATTAAATGGTAGGTTAAGATCCCAAGTAATATATTTTAAGCTTAAGATGTGTTATGGAGGGGCTGGCGCTGTGGCCACCTGCAGCAACGGCATCCCATATGGGCATCAGTTCTAGTCCTGGCTGCTCCTTTTCAGACCCAGCTCTCTGCTATGGCCTGGGAAAGCAATAGAAAACGGCCCACCTATTTAGGCCCCTGCACCCGGGTGGGGGACCTGGAAGAAGCTTCTGGCTTCTAGCTCTGGCCATTGTGGCTATTTGAGGAGTGAACCAGTGGATGGAAGACTTCTGTGTTCCTCCCTCTCACTGTTTGTATCTCCACCTCTCAAATAATTAAATAAAATCTCACACATACAAAAAAAAAAAAAGATATGGCACTATTTGGCAGTAGAACCAGTATATTAAGGGGAATAAGATTTCATCCAAATATTAAAGGATACCTGACCAACAAGTAAGACATTCTAAGGTGGAGATGGACAGCTCTGGATCACACATGGATTTTAGCACAGTTAGTCTTGTACATTTAATTCCTGCATTAAATTAGTAGGAACAAGTCATACAATCTCTAAATACCAACCAACATGGTGTAGCAACATGGTGTAGTCATGTGCTGTCGCCTTTGAAAACGTCAGATGAAAGTTCAGGTTCTCTGAACTTGGTAGTTTTTGGTTTCTTAATGCACATAATGGGATTACCTCCACCTACCTACAGACTTGTCTCAAGGATTAGCAATCGTTTTATGATGTCTAGAGACCTAGTCCACTATATCAATTCTTAAGCCATATCACATTTGACTTTATTTAAATTTTAAAATTTTATTTGTTATACAAGTTTCATGTATTTCATATATACAGATTTAGGAACATAGTGACACTTCCCTCCCCCCACATTCGTCCTGCTCACACTCCAACCCCTCCTCCTCCTCCCTCTCACACTCCCACTCTTAATTTTTACAAAGATCTATTTTTAGTTTACTTAATGATTATGTAGTTAACCTGCACTAAGTAAAAAGAGTTAAACAAATAGTATGAAGAGAAAAAAAGACACTGTTCCTCAGTGGAAGAGATAAGGACTGTAAACAGTTTTCGGATTGCAAAATGTCTATTTCACTCCAATGCATAACATTTCAGGTACTTTATTCGTTATATTAGATCACAGAAAATATATGATATCTGTCTTTTTGGGCTGGCTTATTTCACTAAGTATAATGGTTTCCAGTTGTGTCCATCTTGTTGTAAAAGACAGAATTTTTTTTTTTTTTTTTTTTTTTTTTTTTTTTTACAGCTGAGCAGTACTCCATAGTGTAAATATAGCATAATTTCTTTATCTAGTCAATAGTTGGTAGACAGCTGAGTTGATTCCATATCTTAGCTACTGTGAATTGTGCTGCAATGAACATGGGAGTACAGATAACCTTTTCATATACTGATTTCTTTTGGTTTGCGTAAATTCCCAGGAGTGGGATGGCTGGATCATGTAGTAGGTCTATATTCAGATTTCTGGAGTATCTCCATACTGTCTTCCACAGTGGCTGCATCAGTTTATATCCCCACCGACAGTGGACCAGGGTACCTTTTTCTGTATTTTAAAATGCAGTTTTGTTTTCCATTTAGAAACTGTGGAAAACATCTATTTATAATGTCTTTGGATGGATACCCCATTTTGCAGTGTGTGGGCTTCCAGATTATTTTGAGCAGCACATGTTTAGACATATACCATGGTGTATATTTCCTATAAATCATTGTCTGACAGAAGCTTCTATTCAGGTTACTGACATCAAGAATTAGGGGCAGGCATTAGGCACAGTGCTTAGGACACTGCCGGGGACGCTTGCAGCCAATATTAGAGTGCCCAGGTTCATGTTTCTGCTGTGCTTTCAATCCCAGTTTCCTGCTAATGGAAACTCTGGGCAGTAACAGAGGATGACTCAAGTGCTTGGATCCCTGCCACCCACATGGGAGACCAGGATTGGGTTCCACGTTCCTGGCTTTGGCCTGGCTCAGCCCCAGATGTTGGAGGCATTTTGGCAGTGAATCAGTGGATATAAAATGTGTCTTTATGTGTCTGTCTGCCTCACTCTCTTTCAAGTAAAATTAAAATAAATGAATATCAAATAAACAGTAATTTAAAAAAAATGGTAGAGGGACAAGAATTCTTGCCTGGCTAGTTTCTACCATGCACCCTTTTAACACCATCTCATCCAAAATAATGGATACTTTACTTAAATTAAATATTATATTTAACTTACTTGTTGGCTGAAGTACTCAGCTAAAACTTTGGCAAAATTATAGATGAATTCATAAGTAGCCATCTCTTTTTCAGTTTCTTTAACTTCATATTGAAGAGATCTGCATATTGCCAATATTTCAGCTTAAAAAACTTCTATTTGATGAAAGAGCCTTTTTCCTTGGATCAAGAGAGAGACAGCTTTCATACTTCTGTTTTCAGAAGTATATACTTCTTTAAAAATGTATTGACTTATTTAAGAAGCAAAGAGACAGAAAGAAATGGAGAGCACTCCTTAAATGCCCACAATGGCTGGGGCTGGGCTAGGGCAAAGCTGGGAGCAGGGAACACAATCCTGGCCTCTCATGTAAACGGCAGGAACCCAACTACTTGACCTAGCAGCTGCTGCCCTCCAGATACTGCATTAGCAGGAAGCTGGAGTCAGGAGACAGAGCCAAAATGTGATTCTAGGCCCTCCAGAGAGGGATGTGGGGTTCTTAACCAGCGTCTTCACTGCTGTACTAGATGCTACCTCCCAGAAATGGACGCTTATTGGTCTCTACCTGTCGATAGTACTTAGAATGTCGGGTCTGCCCTGTTGATTCACCATGAAGGAAAATTGTATTACATGTTTCCTGGTCAGTATTTTTCTAAGCATCATTCAAAATTTAAGGCAAGGACTGGTTGTAGCTAGAGCCTGCGCTTCTTGTGTGTGTGTGTGGGGTGGGGGGCGGGCAGGGGCAGGGTTAGGTAGCAACGATCCCGATGACACCTCTTCCTAGAGTCCCATGCCTCTTTCTCTTTCTCTCTCTCTTTTTTTAAACTTATTTGACAGAGTTAGACAGTGAGAGAGAGAGAGAGACACAGAAAGAGAGGTCTTCCATCCACTGGTTCACTCCCCAGATGGCCACAATGGCTGGAACTGTGCTGATCTGAAGCCAGGAGCCAGGAGCTTTTCCCGGGTCTCCCACACAGGTGCAGGGCCCAAGGACATGGACCATCCTCCACTGCCCTCCCGGGCCACAGAAGAGAGCTGGACTGGAAGAGGAGCAGCCGGGACTAGAACTGGCGCCCATATGGGTTGCTGGCGCCGAAGGCAGAGGATTAGCCAAGTGAGCCACGGCAATGGCCCATGCCTTTCTTGAAGAAGTGTGTTCCCGCGCTAGCTGTGTGGTACAGCTTCCTTGGGACAGCAGTTTTGCTTTTTATCAGGATATTGTAATTGCATCTGTTCTCACAATCCCTCCCCCACCCCCACACACCACTTTCAGCTTTGTGCTCTCTGCTTCTCTTCAGTTGCACCCTGAGGATCTTCCTCCCAGACCAGAACACTCTGTATGAGTCATCCGCTGCTGTAGGGGAAGGATGTCACTCTTGAAGCAGAGACTACAAGACAAATGTGTAGTGTTCAAGTTCAAAAGTCCCAGGGGCAGGTGTAAGACAGAAAGAGCCAGAAGCATGAACTACATAATTGCACAGAGAGCTCTGCCCTGCAGAGGAAAGATTCCATGGGCTGGAGTTACCAAAGGGGCAAGACCCCAAGGATAGGAAGAGAGGCAGCTGTTCTCCGTTGGTACGGAGACCACAACTCATCAGCTCCCCATGCCTGTTCACCTCCACATGTCACTGAGCACCTAGATTGGATGTCCTGCTTGCCTGTGGTGAGCAGCACTTGTTGGCTGTAGTCACAATGATGTTTAGCCAGGCCCAAAGACATCCACCTGTGCCATAGGACTATGTTCAGCCGTCTGTACTACTCATGATATGTGGGAAGCCCCCTTCCCACATGTGGTCACCTAAGGGCCTTCATTATACTACTCATGCACGATGGGGCCAGACAGAGCTGGCGCCAGTCCTCTCTTCAAGCCAGGCGAGCGGTGGACACATACTTTTTTAAAAAAATTTATTTATTTATTTGAAAGAGTTACACAGAGAGAAGAGGGAGAGAGAGAGAGAGAGAGAGAGAGAGAGAGAGAGGTCTTCCATCCACTGGTTCACTCCCCAATTGGCCACAACAGCCAGAGCTGCGCGGATCCGAAGCCAGGAGCGAGGAGCTTCTTCCTGGTCTCCCATGTGGGTGTAGGGGCCCAAGGACTTGGGCCATCTTCTACTGCTTTCCCAGGCCACAGCAGAGAGCTGGATCAGAAGTGGAGCAGCCGGGTCTCAAACTGGTGCATGTGAGGGATGCCGGCGCTTCAGGCCAGGGCGTTAACCCGCGGTGCCACAGAACCGGCCCCAGGATGCTTACCTTTGTTTTACTTCTTAGGTTAGAATATTTCTCCAAAGGAAAACTCATTTCTGAAAATGCGTCTGTCCACGGTGATGACAGCTTCTTACCTGATGGGAGCACAGCGTCTCTCCTGGAAGCCCCCTTGTTTTGTGCCTCCCTCCCTGCCAGTGCATTGACTATGCCTTCTGTAGAGGAGTAGTTTGTTTAAAGAGAAATTCAATTGGAAAGTACCAAGTGTTCAACAGAACTTGGGGGTGATCTCATTTAGTATCATCTTGTAACATACACTTGTGGGCTAAAAAAGCCAGAAAACCGATTGAGTGAGTCAGAAGTAGTCAAGAGGAGAGCGCCGGGGAAGGCTGTGTGAGCTGCCCTCACCAATGCCCCCGAGAGGTGTGTCGGAGGTGCGCTCAGAATGCCCTGTCTCTGGCTTTGTTGAGGTCATATGGGTGGATTCCGGCCGTTGTTTTCTCAGGCCCTGAAATTGATGAAAGAGGAAGGTGGAAGGCTGCCCACAGGATTTCTGTAGCGTTTGGCTTCCTCGGGCCAATCGAGGCTTAAACATTTCTCTGTCATTGACCCTTGATCTCAGCACTGGCTTCGCGAACACTGGAAACAAGTGTTTAATGGCCTCAGTGACCCAGCCAGCATTTCAAAGGGCAGCCTCTTACATTTTACCCAGTGTTAGGTGACGGTTAATGACTGAGAAGACGAATGGAAAACATGTGGACGTTGGAAAGGAAACCACAATACACTGCTCCTCTGATATGGAGCCTGGGGCGTGCCATCTGTTGATTGGGGTAAAAATGGTCTGCGGAGGCCAACCCCTAGCCCTTCTCTGAACCCTGCTGCAGCTGTCTCTCCCATTCAGTGGCTCTGCTCACCTCAGGGCTGATTGGACAGAGTGTGTACATGACCCAACAAGACTCATCCAACTCTGCCCCCTGGGATTGGGAAATGGGTCGCCTGGCCTCTTGAGCAGCCGTGTTTGGCTCCTGTGCATAGATCCTCTCTGTGCAGTGAGGGAAGGCAGCAGAGGCGCAGGGAGGACCACAAGGCCACGGGCGCTGTAGCGTTGCAGCCCCTTGCCCCTGGCTTTCCAGATCTGGCTCCAGGAACTCCAAAGATCTCATGATGTTCACAGGGGCCATAACCTGTCTAAGGGAAATGCTTCTCCCTGCTAAAGTGCCTGTGGTATCTGCAAATCGTATTCCCCATTGTCCCAGCAGAAGCCCAGCCCGTCCTTCCCCAAACAGCTTGAGATCTCCGTTCCTCACGATGTTCTTTGCACCTGAAGGATACATAGTTTGAGGCATTTTTCACTTCCCTCACCTCTTCTCTCCCTGTGGATGTCTTCTGGGCCCTGCAGTCCACATTAAAGTGCCAGGTGGAGATATCAGCAAAAGACTTCCTTTCCCATGACTCCATGTTTTTAAAATTCTTAATTCATTTTTGTTTTAGTTGAAAGGCACACACACACAATGAC
The DNA here is from genome assembly GCF_033115175.1 of Lepus europaeus. Lineage (NCBI taxonomy): Eukaryota > Metazoa > Chordata > Mammalia > Lagomorpha > Leporidae > Lepus > Lepus europaeus. The sequence goes on from NC_084831.1 coordinate 78,763,243, forward strand.
AGATAGGGAAAGAGAGAGAGAGAGAGAGAGAGAGAGAGAGAGAGAGAGAATCTTCCATCTGCTGATTTATTCCCCAAATACCCACAACAGCTGGGGCTGAACCAGGCCAAAATCAGGAACCAGGTACTCCATCCAAGTCTCCCACTTGAGGTATCACCTTCTGCCTCCCAAAGTGTGCCAGGACCTGGACCCAGGTACTCAGATATGGGATATGGGTCTGCCTACCACTACTTTTTTTTTTTTTTTAAGATTGATTGATTTATTTGATAGGCAGAGTTACAGACAGAGAGAAGGAGAGACAGAGAAAGAGAGAGAGAGAGAGAGAGGACTTCTACTCGCTGGTTCACTCCCTAAATGGCTACAATGGCTGGAGCTGGGCTGATCCGAACCAGGAACTTCGTCTGGATCTCTCAAGTGGGTGCAGAGGCCCATGGACTTGAGCCATCTTCTACTGCTTTCCCAGGCCATATCGGAGAGCTGGTTTAGTGGAGCAGCTGAGATTAGAACTGGCACCCATATGGGATGTCAGTGCCACTGGCGGATGCTTAACCCATTATGCCACAACACTGGCCCCACCACTACATTTGTAAAGTGCTGATTAAATAGAACAAAAAGGAAAGGGGAGACTGCCATCCTCTCTCTTTTTCTTTACTTATTCATTCAACTGATACTTGTTGGGTGCTTACCACATCCCAGGCATTATTTAAGATCCTGAAGCTGTAGTGTTGACACTATAATGGAGGGAAGCAGACAGATACTGTTACATAAGTAAGCACACAGTTAAGATAACTTCAGATTGCTGAGAGTTGTGAAGAAGATAAAACAGGGAAGTAAGGTACAGGGCGCCTGTGTGTATGTAGTCATGTGCTCCTTGTGGCTGCTTTGGGAAGAATGTCAGGACAGGAAGTTCTGGGTGGGTGGAATGGGTTGGGAATAGGAGTGAGAAGGAGCTGGCCATAGGAGAATGTATAGGAGCAGCTTTCTCGAGTGAGGGGCCAGCACATTCAAGGAAGCTAGGGTCTCCCACCATTCCTCCCATTTACCCTTCCCCAGATAATAGCTGATCTCCTATTAGCAGACAAGAGCTGGCAGAAAGAGATCAAAAGAGTAGCACAGAGCTTTTACCTTGGAGGAATTCAGAGCCCAGGAAAGGCAAAAAAACAGAGAAGCAAGTCATTAAAATCAGAGTGGTTTGGGCTTTATGAAGTGTGGGTGGGAAGATGATGTGAGCAGCCTACCTGCCATGTTCTCTTAAGCACCTGCCCAGCAGCTGGGTCTTCAAGGGGGAGGCTGAGTCTCTGACGAGTCGCCAAGTGTTTTCTCTCCAGTGTAATGATGCCTATCCTAGGTGCCCCTGAACATTTCAGAGCTGGAAGCTTTTTTGAGCAATCCAGCTAAGCATGCACACCAAACACTAATAAGGAGCCCAGTGGAAAACTGGAATTGATTCAAGTTACTGAGAAAACAGGAAAGGTGACTTTTATTTGCAGGACCAGAGTGCCAATGTAACTCTCTCTCTCTGTCTCTCTCTATCTCTCTCTGTCACACACACACACACACACACACACTCCCCTCTCGGAGGACCAAGGGCAAAGAAAGGGGTTGGCAGTCATCCCTGGAAATGTGTAATCCAAGAACGACAGTTTTACAGAACAAGGAAAAAACCTTAACATAACACAGGGTACAAGTGAGCCCTTTGGTATATATGTAACTGATTCAGGGTTTAGAGTGAAACGATGTATTGATTTAATGGTATGAATCATTTAAATGGCAGAGACTTTTACAAACACAGATACAGACGATCATTAGGATTTCATTATTGTTGTGGAGTCATGGGACACTGAATGACATTGAAGTCCCAAAATATGGAAGCTGCCAGCGGAATGAATCCATGCAAGGACAAGAGAGGGGTAGGTTGTGTCCTTGAAACAGTTGCCAAGGAAATGAGAGACTCCAGCGCTGTCCCCTGCGTGCCCTCAGGCTACAGCTGGGGTGGGTAGGTGTCGGGTGTTAGGTAAATGGAAGAACTGACTGCAGTGGTGGGAGGTGTGAATGCCAGAACACAGCTTTGGTTTGTGGTAAACACCAGAAAGGGCATGGAAGGGAGGTGTTTTACTTATGCTGGCCAAAGAGATTGTAGGGTGACCAGATGGTCCTCTTACAGGAAACTGTCACTCTATAAACATTTGCCCCAAGAAGACTTTGAGAGAAAAGGACAGGCCTTGGCTAGGATGGGTCCATGGCAGTGTTCCTTTTCTGCTTGGTGAATTGGGCAGAAACACTGGGAAATGTGGCTGTGCCTCACTTTCTTCTCTTGGGAGAAGGCTCAGCTGCCTCAAGCACATGTTCTGCGCAGCTCCTCCAGCGCAGCCTTGGCCCAGCACTGCCTTGGGAAGGTTGTGTCTGAACCCAAGGTTCCATTTGTCCAGAGGTGTAAGCTCTGTCTTCCAAACTAAACTTTACCAGTAACGAATGTGATACATTGGTCTCCGATGACTTGGTTTTTTGTCTTATTTCTCAATTAGTTCAGAACTCAGGGATGGTGGAAAGTAAAACAGCATTATGCAGACTCCAGCAGGGTCCTGGGTGGTACCTCAAATAGTTTTCCAGAGCTATTAAAACTGAGATTCAGGAGGCCATGCACCTGCCAATCTGGACAGACCAGTCTTACTTTAGGACAGAGAAGACACAATCTGACTTCTGATAAGAGTCCCCATCTCAAAAACCCCCAGGGCAGTAAAGTGTTAATTTGTCGATGAGGCATTTCTCACCTGAGCAAGTCTAGGTAGGCTGGGCCAGAGTGAGAATCACCACCTCTCTATCATGTGGGAGGTCAGCCAGGCTCTTAAATATCACTACTCCCCTCACGGGTTGGGATGTGTGTAGCCACCAGAACCAACCAACCAACTAAAAAACCCCGAATAAATAAACCTGGCACCTTAACTGATGGTATGCAACATGTTGGGATAGTTCTTGTTCCTGAAAATAAGACATTGAAAGATAAGTTAGCACTTTGCAGTCAACAAAGTACTTCAGACACACATACTTTGACCGATGTCACAGCCTTCTTGGATTCTTATGGTTTCCACTTACGTTAAAGGATGAAAAGAAGGATAAAAGAAAGTATAAAGGGGGCCAGAAAGAGGGAGGTAGAAAGTGAGATAAGACCATGGGGGCAGGGCCGGCGCCGCGGCTCACTAGGCTAATCCTCCGCCTTGCGGCGCTGGCACACCGGGTTCTAGTCCCGGTTGGGGCGCCGGATTCTGTCCCGGTTGCCCCTCTTCCAGGCCAGCTCTCTGCTGTGGCCAGGAATGCAGTGGAGGATGGCCCAGGTGCTTGGGCCCTGCACCCCATGGGAGACCAGGAGAAGCACCTGGCTCCTGCCTTCGGATCAGCGCGGTGCGCCAGCCGCGGCGGCCATTGGAGGGTGAACCAACGGCAAAAGGAAGACCTTTCTCTGTGTCTCTCTCTCACTGTCCACTCTGCCTGCCAAAAAAAAAAAAAAAAAAAAAAAAAAAAAACCCACAACCACAACAACAACAAAAAACCACGGGGGCAGAGGCCTGGGGCCACCATGTGCAGATGCTCATGGCTTGCACTGCAGAATCATCTATGGTGGGCCGGAGGGTTGTGCTAAGCCACAAAGGGCATAGGATCCTGGGGTGGGTGCTTAGTGCACTGTGAGAGAGCCTCGTTTTAATCCTGGCTCCTCTGCTTCCAATCCAACTTCCTTCTAATGTGCACCCTGGAAGGCAGCAGATGATGGCTCAAGTACTTGGATCCCAGCCACCCATGTGGGAGATCTGGATAGAGTTCCAGATTCCTGGCTTCAGCCTGGTCCAGTCCTGACTCTTAGGGACATTTGGAGGAGTAAACTGGTAGATGGGAGATCTCTCTTCATCTGTCTGTCTCTGTCTCTCTGCCTTGAAAATAAAAAAATGAAACTTAAAAAAAGGGTGCAGAATTATGAGACTATTGTCATTTATGTCTCTAATTATAGGAGATTTCTTTTCTTTTTTTTTTTTTTTTTGACAGGAAGAGTGGACAGTGAGAGAGAGAGAGAGACAGAGAGAAAGGTCTTCCTTTTCCATTGGTTCACCCCCCAATGGCCGCTGCGGCTGGCACACTGCGCTGATCTGAAGCCAGGAGCCAGGTGCTTCTCCTGGTCTCCCATGCGGGTGCAGGGCCCAAGCACTTGGGCCATCCTTCACTGCACTCCCGGGCCACAGCAGAGAGCTGGACAGAAAGAGGAGCAAATGGGACAGAATCTGGACTAGAACACGGTGTGCCTCCGCCACAGACGGAAGATTAGCTTATTGAGCTGCGGCGCTGGCCTAATTATAGGAGATTTCAAAATCAACTTACACAACCAACTTAGGCAACAGTTCTGCCACTCAGAAAGTCACATTGTCCAAGTCTCATGTCCAAGTTCTGGGCCATGAAAATCCTACTGTGTTAGCATTGGGGCTTCTTCTGGGGCTTTTGGTGGGTAGGAATGACCAGGGTAGAAGAAAAGATCTGTTTCTCAAATACTTCCAGCGTACCACCCATGCACAGAACAGCAACGTGCCTGTTGTCCTCTGAAATTCTCTCGGTGACCTGTGTGGCAGATGTCTGCTGTCGTCATTTCATGGAGGAAGCATTTAAGCTTCGAAGAGCCTAACTGACTTAACCAGTCCAACCCTGGGGCCAGATGGCATCTGAACTCTCTAGGAGGGACAGATCATCGAGATGAATGAAAGCAAATACTTAAGACAGGCATGAAATGGGTAGCAAGGAAGGTATAGACTGCGGAGTATGAGGTTGGACTTTGTAATACCAGGAAATACATGTGAATACATATCAACAGATTTATTGAGGTTCTAGCAATTCAGTGAAGAGTTTGCCCAAGAAGAGAACTGCTCAAGTAGGAAGTGGTGCTGAGAAAAAGCCACTGAGAGGCAGCAGCATCCACACTGAGAGCAACTACCCACATAATGAGGAGATAATCTTTTGCTTTGCATGTACTATGAGAAATGACCAATTTCCATGGAATGCAAAATACAATTACAGTTCTATGGATGTGTGGTATTTTGTGAAGCAGATTGAGATAAACAAGTAGATTTTTATTGCTTTCATTTTGAGGATTTACACATATTCAGAATTATAAAAAATGTAATAGAATTACACATTCCCATCATCTGCTTTTTTTTTTTTTTTTTGGAAGGCAGAGTGGACAGTGAGAGAGACAGAGAGAAAGGTCTTCCTTTTGCCATTGGTTCACCCTCCAATGGCCACCACGGCCGGCGTGCTGCGGCCGGCGCACCGTGCTGATCCGATGGCAGGAGCCAGGTGCTTCTCCTGGTCTCCCATGGGGTGCAGGGCCCAAGCACTTGGGCCATCCTCCACTGCACTCCCGGGCCATAGCAGAGAGCTGGCCTGGAAGAGGGGCAACCGGGACAGAATCTGGCGCCCCAACCGGGACTAGAACCCGGTGTGCCGGCGCCGCAAGGTGGAGGATTAGCCTGTTGAGCCACGGCGCCGGCCTACCTGCTTTTTTAAAAAAATATTTATTTATTTGTTTGAAAGGCAGAGTTACAGAGAAAGAGAGAGGGGGAGAGACAGAGAGATCTTTCATCCATTGGTTCACTCCCCAAATGGCTGCAACAACAGGAGCTGGGTCAATCCAAAGCAAGGAGCCAAGAGCTTCTGAGTCTCCCACACAGGTACAGGGGCTCAAGCACTTGGGCCATCTTCCACTGCTTTCCCAGGTGCATTAGCAGGGAGCTGGATTGGAAGTGGAGCAGCCAGGACTGGGAATGGTGCCCATTTGGGATGCCAGCGCTGCAGGCAGTGGCTTTACTAGCTACACCAAGGCACTGGACCCCATCTGCTTTTATGATTAAATTTACCATTCATTTTTAAAATTTTTATTTATTTATTAACTTGAAAGGCAAAGAAACACACAGAGAAAGAGTCATAGAGAGCTGTACATTCCCCAAATGCCTGCAATAATGAGGGCTGATCCAGGCTAGAGCCAGGAGCCTGGAACTCAATCTAGATCTTCCATGTGGGTTGCAGGGACTCAAGTACTTGAGTCAACACCTACTGCCTCACAGCAGGAAGCTGGACTCAGGAGGGGAGTTGGGTCAGGCTCCCTGCTATGGGATGCAGTCATCCCAAGGGGTTCTTAACTTCTGTGCCAAACACCCACCCTAACAGTTGCTATTCTTTCATTTTTTTTTTAAAGATTTGTTTATTTATTTGAAAGAGCTACACACAGAGAGAAGGAGAGGCAGAGAGAGAGAAAAAGAGAGAGAAGTCTTCCATCCACAGGTTCACTCCCCAGTTGGAGCTGGGCCATCCCCCACTGTTTTCCCAGGACACAGCAGAGAGCTGAATTGGAAGTGGAGCAGCTGGGACTTGAACTGGCGCCCATATGGGATGCCAGCACTGCAGGCAGAGGCTTTACCCATTATGCGACAGCGCCAGCCCCAAGGTATTTTTCAAAGGATGAAATACAAATGGCCAACAGACACATAGAAAGATGCTCAGGATCACTGGTCATCAGGGAAGTGCAAATCAAGACCACAATGTTTTACCCCACCCCAGTCAGTGTGGCTATCATCCAAAAATCAAATAACAAATGCTGGTGAGGTTATGGGGGAAAAGTACCCTAATACACTGTTGGTGGGAATATAAACTACAGCTATTATGGAAGACAGTATGGAGATTCCTCAGAAATCTAAAAATAAATATACTGTAAGACCCAGACATTCCACTTCTAGGAATTTAACCGAAGGAAATTAAATCAGCATATGAGTTATCTGTACTCTGAGGTTTATAGCAGTTTAACTCACAATAGTTAAATTATGGGATCAACCCAAACCCAGATGTCTATCAACTGATGACAAGTTAAAGAAATTGTTGTGTGTGTATACACACACACACACACACACTCTTATGGAATACTACTCAGCCATAAAAAAGGAATGAAATTCTATTATTTGCAGAAAAATGGATGCAACTGGAGATGATTATGCTTAGAGAAATAAGCCAGTCATAAAATGACAAATATCATGATTTGTGGTAACTAATATATAGAAAACAAAATAATGTGTAATGTATATGAACAAAATTGGCATTTTGAGATTTCATTATTGTTTGTAGTCCTTGTCCATACTCTTGAAGAACAGTGGCTTTTCTACTCACTACTTGTTGAATCCTTTCTTTGGTGGTGAGTTAAGCTTGTGATTATAAAGAAAACTGAAGATGCTGGTGCTGTGGCATAGTAGGTTAAGCTGCTGCCTGCAATGCTGGCACCCTATGTGGGCACTGTTTCAAGTCCCAGCTGCTCCACTTCTGATCCAGATCCCTGCTAACATGCCTGGGAAAGCAGCAGAAAATGGCCCAAGCGCTTGGGACCCTGCACCCACAAGACAGACCTGGAAGAAGCTTCTGGCTCCTGGCTTCTGTCTAGCCCAGCTCAAGTTGTTGTGGCCATTTGGGGAGTGAACCAGCAGATGGAAGATCTCTCTCTCTCTGTATACCCCTCACAACCCGGTAACTCTTTCAAAGAAAATAAATAAATCTTTAAAAAAAAAACATTGAAAGTATGTCATTGTAAAAATTAAAAGAAAAATGAGAAAAGAGAGAGGCAAATTAAAAAATTAAAAACAAATTTTTTTAGTTGCTTTATGTGCCAGGCCATACAATGGCGAAGAGGGCAGGACACTGGGTGAGGAAGTCGGGTCTTGCTTTTCCCCAGGAGCAAGCTGTTGCCCAGCCACAGCTACCGCCCTGATCCTATGGAAAATATCAGGTGCACTGGCCCAGCGGGGGTGATGGGCTCCCTACTTGTGTGATGGCAGCGGCTCCCCTCCCTCGCACCCCAGCTATGTTTACTTTGAGTCCTGGAAGTGCATGTTTTTTCCTCTGAATCCCTGAACACCAGCCCATGTCCCCTCAGAGAATCCCCAGGGGAACTCTCAAGATTTTTTTGAATTTGGTGGCCTGCTGCTTGGGATTCTAGCCACCGTGCTTCCCTTCTTGGACCTGGATATTGGGCCTATTTTGGACATAAGTGGGTGGGGATAGGCTATGCTGCATTAACCAAGAGAACAAACAGTTATTGTAGATATTGATAAAATTGTCACAGAAAACCCCAGAGATGGGTGCATGGCCCAGAGTGGGGTTCCAGGGGCAGCCAGGCTCTTTCTTGCTACTTCTGCCACTCCAGGAGTTGCCTTTGTCTTTAAGGCTGCGGCTGGCTCACCAGAACCGGGCCTGGGTTTCTGCACAGCATGGGGGAAGACAGAAAAGGAACAGAAGTGCATCTGGATTCTGCTTCAGGGCTGTGACTTGTAAACCACTCCCGTCCCCTCTAGTCACATCCACCGGCCTGCACTTCGTCCTATGATATAATTAGTTGTGAGGGAGACTGGGAAATGGAGTCATGCGCTGGGCAAACTTTCAAGGGCCTGTTACTGAAAGGAAGTGGGGAGAAGGAACCCAGCTGGGCAAACATCAGCTTCCATCACACACTCTGCTAGCCTGCCTCCCACCGTGCATGCTGCCCTGGCACCCTCGGACTCCTCCTCCACTCCCAAGCACCCTAACATTGTGCCTCTTTTTCTAAAGAGATTTATTTTTTATGTATTTACTTGAAAGGCAGAGTAAGACAGACGGGGGTGGGGGGAGGAGAGAGAGAGACAGACGAGGGAGGGGGGATATCTTTCATCCACTGGCTCACTCCCAAATGGCTGGAACAGCTGGTCCAGGTTGAAATCAGGAGCTAGGGACTGCATCGAGGTCTCCATGTGACTGGCAGGGGCCCAAGTACTCAGGTCATCGTCCATTGTCCTCCCAGGCACATTAGCAGGGAGCTGGATGGCACTTGAACCAGTGCTCTTATGGGGTACCAGGGTGGCAGACAGCAACTTAACCTGCTGTGCCACATGGCCGGTCCCAAGGCAGCCAGCCCCTCTTGAACTGAGTGGGACGAATGAAACCACGTGTGGACCATTGTGGAAATCTTTCAGGTCCCATGGCTGGGAAGGAAAGTAGCTGTGAACAAGTGCTTGGTGGAGTCCAAGTGTGGCAGAGCCTCCGCCAGGGAGGGGCCATGGGTTCATCGTCCTCACCTTTGTCTGCTTCCTCCTCTACTTCCTCATCTTCATCCTCTCCAGCAGCTTTAGCATTGTTTTATGGCCGTCCTTATTGTTTCTGCCAAGGGTCAGAGTGGCGGGCTGACGCTACACTGTTGTAAGGATTCCATGAGCCACTTCGCACCAGAACATCTAGCTTGGCGCCTGGCATTCAACAACTACTTTTACTGCTTTAGTAGAGGAGGCGGCTGAGGCTTAGGGAGAGCTAGCAGTTTGCCAGTGTTGGCTCCACAATTTCCATGCAAGGGTACTTTTGTGAAAAAATGGAATTAAAACATAAGTTTATTTTGGTGCAAAATTTAATAAACAACTCACGTATGCTTTTCTCAGAATGTGCGTTTTGCATGAACTTTTTGAAGACCCCCTGTTCCTATAAGAGGGGCTCAGGGTGGTGATGGGGTAGTCACTTGTCACTTCAGAATGCATCTTGAAGCTGTGTTGACATAAAACGCACACCGTGACAACTTAGATTGTGTATAATAAAAAATGCTGAAATTTTCTGATATGGTTCTATTCATAGAACAGGCCCCCCATATTGTGGGTTCTGCATTTGAAGAATCAACCAACAGCAGATAGGAAATATTCGAGAAAAGAAACATTCCAGAAAGTTCTAAAAAGCAAAGCTTGAATTTGCTGCACTCTGAGTGCTGAATTCATAGCAATGATGGGACGCGCAGTCCCTCCCAGCTGCGGCCTCCCACTATGTCACAGGTTCTCGGTCTCTCTCCAGGCTTCTCTGCCTCCCAGCTCATTTGGGTACTTTGTAGTTAGGTCTACAATGGTTGCATCTGTACTGAACCTGTACAGCTTTTTTTCCCCACTTGTATTATTCGCTAAACAATACAGTGTAGCAGCTACTCACGCAGCGTTTCCATTGTTTTAGGCATTAGAAGTAAAAGATGATTAAAAGTCTCTGGGAGGCTGGGCATAGGTTACATGCAAATACTACCCAGCTGCAGATTTTGGTGTGTACAGGAGTCCTGGATCCACTCCCCCATGGCTCCTGAGAGGTGACTGTGTCTTACATAAGATCAAGGCCATTTCAGGGTCCCTCACAATGGCGATTATTGCAGCTGTTTGGGATACGCTGGGAGCCCGAGGGGGTCATGGGTGTGGGATAGCCCTCTAAGCTCCCCTGTCATGGCTCAAGCTAGACAATGACTGAGTCAGGCTCTGGGAGCTGTTCTGAGTCACGGAGCCCGTGTCTGTGAGTTGGCAGAAGACATGAGTGCCCTGAGCGATGGTGTTCCCTGAGCAGCAGAGGGCTGCCGAGTGCCCCCTACCTCTGGGAGGCTTCCCGCCCCTCCCCTGCCTCTCCCCGGGCCACTGGCGCTGGCGCTGGTGTTCAGCCACAGGTAGATGTGCCTTTTTAGCTTCTCCTGAGCAGCAGCGACTAAGGAAGTTGGGCTGGGTCTCTCACCTTTTTCTAAATTGTCTGGAAACCTTTCTCAGAGCATCACAGCAAATCTCCCGTCAGGCTCAGGGTTTCGGGCTGGGACAGTCTTCATTTGATAAGAACCTCCATCCTGCCCCGGAAGGGCCTCAGGTGCTGACACAGGTTCCTCCCGGCAGACTGCTGGCTGTTGCCGCAGGGGTCCTATCTGTTTTGACAGTTTCTGGGTAACTATGGTGACAACAGAGGCAAAGCTGGGGTTTTACAAAGGTCTCTGACATTGGTCCGAAGAGCATGTCAGACACTGGTTTGTAAACTGAACAAACAGTGCTGTTGAGTTAGCTCCTGGGCACATGGCCAGCGGGTCCCTCAGTGATGGCCCCATTCAGCCCTCACGGAGCACCTGCTTGGGCTCAGACCTCACACAGCTCTGGGCAGGCAAGGACCTGCGTGGCTCTTGCTCGAGGAGCTCCGTGCCCTAGCAGAGGACTCAGGTGTATAATGAGACGACTACTTCATGTTGGGCCAAATCTCTGTCTGTTTCCTCATTTCTCACATGTCCTGAGCACTCAGTACTTACTGCACGAAGTCTTGCTCTAGGTACTGGGGATCTGGTGTAAGGACAGGCCATTCAGTTGGGCCTAAGATAAGAGCAGTCTGGAGGAGTATGGCTGACAGAGCAATATGGCTGACAGGTGCTATGGCCACACGTGATGGCTGATTTTTTGCGTCAACTTGACTGGGTCACGGGTGGCCAGATAGTTGCAAAACACTATTTCTGGGTGTAGCTGTGAGGATGTTTCTGGATGGGATCACAGGGGGTCACCCCGGTGAGTAAAAGGAGACTGCCCCTCCTCCACTGTCCCCTCCTCTCCTCCCTCCCCAGTCTTCCCCTCCTTTCCCCTCATCCTCCCCCACCCTCCCCATCTCCACTTCTCTTCCCCACCCGCTGCTGGCTTTCTTTCTTTCTTTTTTAAAGATTTATTTATTTAGTCATTTGAAAGTCAGAGTTACACACACACAGAGAGAGAGAGAGAGAGAGAGAGAGAAAGAGCTTCCATCCGATGGTTCACTCCCCAATTGGCCTCAATAGCCAGAGCTATGCCGATCTGAAGCCAGGAGCCAGGAGCTTCTTTCGGGTCTCCCACGCGGGTGCAGGGGCCCAAGGACTTGGGCCATCTTCTACGGCTTTTCCAGGCCACAGCAGAGAGCTGGATTGGAAGTGGAGCAGCCGGGTCTCAAACCGGCGCCCATATGGGATGCCGGCACTTGAGGCCAGGGCATTAATCCGCTGCGCCACAGCGCCGGCCCCTTGCTGGCTTTCATTATCCTTAGGCTCTCTCCTTGCTCTTAAAACACCTGTTACCAGGTGAGGGGCACCTGTGATGGGAACACTGGTCTTTTCCGCTGAATAAGTGAGAAGTAGTTTGGCTGCCCCCGCCCTGGTCCAGGTTTAGGTGATTCCTTTTTCCTCAAAAGAGAACAAATCCTTGGCTAAAACGCCGGAACTCTGCAGAAGGAAATGTGGGAGTGGGCCTCCGCGGCAGCCCCTGGCCATGAAGGCTGCGGACCCCGCCAGCTCCCAGGCCTGTGGCTCCGAAGCCCCTACGGGACTCCCGCTCTGCTTTCAGTCGAGGGCAGAGGCCAGGCCTCCGGAGCCGCTCAGGCCGGGCCCGGGAATGGGTTTCTGAGGCGACCCGGCTGCTCCCCGACCAGGTCCTGGGTGGGCTCCGTTTACCAAGAGCGTAAAAATGGCTCCAGGTGTCGCCACAGCCCATCCACGGGGCGGGGAGTCTTTCCCTAGGCCAAGAGGCCGGCTGGGAAAACGCGAATTGACCACCTGAGGGCGCTGTCACCCCACAATTTCTCTGCGAAACCGGGGCCTGCAAATGGGGATGTCCAGGTTTCCTTTGTTTTTGAGGTCAAATCAAAGGATGCCTCAGGGGGAGAGGGGCCACACACACAGACACACACAGACACACACACACACACGCACGGGCGCGCACGCGCACGCGCACGCGCCTGCACTAGTATAGAAAAGCAGAAGCAAGAAAACACTACACATTCTGAAATGCTTGATGCGCTGTGTGTTTGAAATTTCAATAGGGCACCTGTTTCCAAGGTGCAGCATAGACTCACGCTGGAGTGCAGACTGTGCTGTGGAGCAGCATGGGGACAGAATCAGGGCTGATCCCAGGGCCACACTCACTGGCCCTGGGACTTTGCCCAGTGGCCGAGCCTGCCTGGGCCTCAGTTTTGTCACTGGCTTCTTGGAGCACTTGTGAGGTTAAAGGTACTTAACACTGTTGTCCTGGCACCCCAGAGCTATAAAAGGGGGTGGCGGCAGAGTGATTTATGAAATTAAAAATCAAAAAGACCAAGAAGGCAACAACTTTTTGCAGTCTGTAACAACTGCAGATGGAGGCTGGTCTGGGAGGGAAAGCTGGGCACTTGGATGAAACCAGGCCAGCCCACCAGAAAGGCTAATTTGACTTCTCCCTCCTTTTTCTCTGTTCAAGGACAACCTTAGTGTTCTGCTCCTGGGCTCACCTGGCCAAGAACCAGGGTCTGTCGGTTCTGCTCTCAAACTTGCCGCCGGGAGCAAATAAGACTCTCATCTCCTTCTGCTTCCCCTCTCCAGCTCAGAGGGACTTAGCAAGGGCCACGTGGGCCCTGGGGTTGCCAGTAGAAGGGACTTGGTGTGCGTGGCAGTTACACACACTTGAGTTTTGGGAGAACAGATAAAGGAAATGTTTTCTTCTTTTTCCAAAAGGCTATTATGGGAAGAAGCATTCCATCAGCAATTATCACATAGCCCTCCTTGGAGCGCTGAGCTCTGCCAATGCATTTTAACCACTGAAGAAGAGCAGTTCCAACGGAGGGCTAAGGTAGTTTCGGGAATGGCAGTTTCTGAGTTGTGTACTGACAGGTGCCGGTGAAAAGCTGATTTATCCCATTCAATAACACAATCGGCCACATTTGTATGGCGCTGCACGGAGTGCCAAGTCCTTTTATACACATCCTCTCTTTGATGCCCCAACCTGCCTTTGAGATAAGAAAGAGAGAAAGAGTGTTATTACTGTAAAAACAACCTTATTGAGGAGTGTGCATATTCCAAACCATTCGCCCATTTAATGTGTGCAATTCAGTGGTTTGAGGCATATTCACAGATAAACGCTGCCATCACCACGCAATTTGCAAACATTTTCATCACTTCAGAAAGAAACCCCTGTCTTTTTGCTATTATCTCCTTTATCCCTGCCTCCTCCCCCACACGTTCTAAGCAACCATGCATCCGCTGTCTCTACAGATCCACCTGTTCTGGACATTTCACATGACTGGAATCATCCATAAGCGATCTTCTGTGACTGCTTCTTTCATTTAGCATACGATTTTTAAGGTTTATTCATGGGGTAGCATGTTCAGTATTTTGTTCCTTTCTATAGCTGAATAATTTCTCCTTGTGTAGATTTTTTTATTTACCCATCCATTAGTTGGGATACATTTGGGTTGTTCACATCTGGTGGTTATTTTGAGTGCTGCTGTAAACATCCATGTATATGTTTTTGGTGGAGTTACGCTTTAAGTTTTTCTTGGGTGTCAGACACATAGGAGTGGAATTGCTGGCTCTGATGGTAACTCAATGTTGAAATGGTTGAGGAACTGCCAGACTCTTTTCCAAAGTGGCTGCATTGTGCGTTCCTAATGGCATAAGTAAGGGTCCTGATTTCTCCACATCTCTGCCAATACTTGTCATTCTCTGAGGATCTGATGCTGGCCGTTCTAGTGATGTGAATCAGCAACTCAGTGTGACTTTGACTTGCACATCCCTGATGACTGACGATGTCACACATCTTTCCTTGTGGTTATTGGCTGCTAGTGCATCTCCTCTGGAGAAATGTATCTTCAGGTCTCTTGTCCATTTTCAAAGCTTGTCTTTTTTGTTACTGAGTTGTAAGATTCTTTACATATTTTAGATGTAGCCTCTTTGTCAGATGTATGATTTGCAAATATATCCTCCCATTCAGTGCTTGTCTTTCTACTTCCTCTCTGGCATAACAGTTTTCAAGTTAGCTGACTTCCAACTTAAATTTTTTTGTCTTGCTCGTATTTTTTGTTGTCATATCTAAGAATCCACTGCCAAATGTGAGGTCATAAAGGCTTACCAGTAAGTTTTCTTCTAGAAGTTTTATATTTTAATTTTAACATTTAGGTCTTTGATCCATTTTGAGTTAATTTTGCCTATGAAGTCCCAGAAAGATCCAAATTCATTTTGTGTGTGTGGGGGAACCCAGTTGTCCCAGCAGCATTTGGTGAGGTGACCATTCTTTCCCCCACTAGATAGTCTTGGGCTTTGGACACACAGATTTATTTATGGACTTCCAGTTATATTCCATTCAGCTATAGTAAGGTACTTCTGAAAGCTTATGGAAAGATAGGATTAAATAAGCTTATTTTGTGGGCAGGAGTTTGGTATGGCGGTTAAGATGCCGGTTGGTATGCCCACATCCTATGTCGGAGTGCCTGGGTTGGAGTTCTGGCTTTGCTCTCGCTTTCAGCTTTCTGCTAACACATACTCTAGGAGGCAGCGGTGATATTTCTAGTAGTTGAGTCTCTGTCACACACATAGGAAGCCTGGATTGAATTCTTGGGTCCCAGCTGCAGCCCAGTCCAGTCATGGTTATTGTGGGCATTGGGGGAGTAAACCAGAAGATGGGAGCTCTCTCTGTCTCTCTGCCTTTCAAATAAATAAAATAAATAACAATTTAAAAAATATTTAAAAAGTTAAGTTTATTTTTGTGCAAACATTTTGAAATCCATGCCCATAACACATAATACATAGGGATCTTAACTGGGGTCTTAACTGCTAGGCTAAATGCCCATTCTTATCATTGCTTTTGAATTTCTGATTTCTTCAATTTTGTTCTTCTTTTTGAATATTGTTTTTGCTCTTTGGGGCCCCTTGTAACTCTCTGTGAATATTAGAATCAGTTTGTCAATCTTTAAAAAAGATTTATTTATTTGAAAAGTAGAGCTACAGAGAGAGAGGGAGAGACAGAGAGAGCTATCTTTCATCTACTCCCCATCATCACTCCCCAAATGGCTGCAATGGCCAGGGCTGGGCCAGTTTGAAGCCAGGAGGCTGGGACTCAATCTGGGTCTCTCACATGGGTGACAGGAGCCCAAGTACTTGGGCCATCTTCCACTGCTTTCTCAGGTGCATTAGCAGGGAGCTGGATCAGAAGTGGAGCAGCTGGGATTCGCACCTGAGCTCATATGGGATGCTGAGGTCACAGGCCACCAGCTTAACTCTTTGCATCACAATACCAGCCCAAGTTTGTCAATTTCTACAAAGAAGCCAGCTGGGATTCTAATAGAGATGATGATGGATCTGAATACCTATTTGGGGAATGTTGGCATCTTAATGATGTTAAGTCTTCTAACCCATGAGTGACTTCCATTTCTTTTTCTTTTTTCTTTCTTTCTTTTTTTTTTTTTTTAAGATTTATCTATTTATTTTGAAAGGCAGAGTTACAGACAGGCAGAAGCAGAGAGAGAGAGGTCTTCCATCCACTAGTTCACTCCCCAGATGGCCTCAATGGCTGGAGCTGTGCCAATCCAAAGCCAGGAGCCAGGAGCTTTTTCCAGGACTCCCATGTGGGTGCAGGAGCCCAAGCACTTGGGCCATCTTCCACTGCTTTCCCAGGTCAAAGAAGAGAGCTGGATCAGAAGTGGAGCAGCCAGGACTCGAATCAGTGCCCATATGGGATGCCAGCACTGTAGGTGGTGGCTTTACCTGATGCCACAGTGCCAGTTCCTGTTCCATTTCTTTAGAGCTTTAATTTCTTTCAACAATGTTTTGTAATTTGCAGAGAATAAGTTTTGCATTGCTTTTGTTAAATTGGTTCCTAAGTGAGAATATTTTTTCTTTCTGATATTATTGTAAGTGGAATTGTATTCTTAATTTCATTTTGGATTGTTCATTTGTAAGTGTATAGAAGCACAATTTATTTTTTAAAATATTGATCTTATATTCTAAAACCTTGCTGAGCTCATTTATTAGTTTTAATGATTTTGTTAGCGGGTTCTTTAGGATTTTTTTTCCATATACAAGATTCTGTCATCTGCAAATACAAGTAGAGGTAGTTTTACTTTTTCCTTTCTGATCTAGAAGACTACCTTTTAGCCTGTTTCTCCAAGGAGTCTACCCTTCTCCTCCCAGTTGCCTTTTGCCACAACCTCCCTGTTTTTGAGGGCACCCTTACACTTGAACTTTATACTCCAGTGCAAACGAAGCCAGCTCTCTGGGGAAGGTTTGGGAGCTCTTTGTTCTACAGCCATCTCTCTGAAGCCATCCCTATAGAGCTGGGGCAGAGAGCATGGCCCACTTCTCTCTGAGAGACACATTCGTTTTAGTTGCTGGGTGCTAGGTGGAAGGAAGGCAGTACATTCTTTTTGGCTTGTGTCTCCAGGCTGGAATCCCACCCCAGGAGCCAAGGCAAGGGCATGCAGGATCCATGCATTCTTGTTGATGCCATGCCATCAAGGTAGACACTGCATCCATTAGAGGAGGGCAGGAGAAAAAGAGAACAGCCACCTGCTGACCACATGCAT
Organism: Lepus europaeus; assembly: GCF_033115175.1. Classification (NCBI taxonomy): domain Eukaryota; kingdom Metazoa; phylum Chordata; class Mammalia; order Lagomorpha; family Leporidae; genus Lepus; species Lepus europaeus. Next base: position 78,780,397 of record NC_084831.1, read on the forward strand.
GCTTGTCCAGCAACACATAGGCACCGGCAGGGGTGGGAGCGGGCAGGGTGAGCAATGCTGACGTCCTGCCCCTGACCGGGAGGGCGGATTCTCATTGGGATCTGCAAGGAGAGGGAGCCTTGTGTTCTTAGCTCACGAGTCTGGAGTGGAGTTTCTGTTCTACTGAACTGGGAGTGGGGAGGAAGGATGTGAGTCTTAGTTCAAATGCCATAGACTCTCAGTGATCTTACAGAGTTTATAGATTTTCTTGTATACATATCTTCATTTACTATATACATGCGTGACCATTTGCAGAGATTTTTAAATGTTTATTTTCTAGAAATAATTCCCAGCAGTTTCACTCGGGAGGGGAGCTGCAGGACTCCTCCCACTGCCACGCGGGAGGTGGAAGCCTTGGTACTGCCATTTGCTAGGTGACCACAGTGTTCTGTCCTCACCTCACCCAGCAAATGAGGACATCCGTTTGGGAGACTGGGGCTGGTGCAGGGAAAAGGAAAGTCACTTAGGAGCAGAACAGTACGAAGACCTCATCATAGCCTCGCAGTGCGGTGAAGGCATTCCTGTAGCACCGATGTTATCCACAGTAGATGTACCAGACAGAGCAATCTCTCTAGCCAAGCCTGCCCACGGCCGTCAGTTTCCACTGGAACACCCCCAGGAAAGGGCGGCTCACGGCTGTCAGTGTATCCTGGTTGTTATCCCCATGAGCCACTTGAGTGCCTAACACCGAGGCAGCCCATGCCTGGTGAGGTGGGTCGGATGGACAGAGAAAAGGGGGACACAGACAATAGGTTCTTCAGAATCCTAAACCACTTTATGTCAGCAGAAGGTCACAGGAGTGCTGCAAAAAAGCAACTCACTGCTTTTGGATGCCAGGTGCCCAAGAGACGGCTCTAATTTTAGAACGAACATAGTGCTTACTAAAGAGGTCCAAGACTCACGGGTTTGGAATGCAGCAATCTTTCACCCGCAGGCCACGCGTGCTCACGTTCTCTTGTTGGTTCTCTTCCAATCATTTTCTATATTGAGAGAGGGAGGGTCAGAGCATGGAATGACCACGTGCTGGAGGAATCTGCCGAGAGTTATGATTTAAATGCCAGTTTTGTGAGATACTTGGTGATGGCGCCCATCTGATGGTCGGAGAGCTCGTTTTCATCGTGGCGTTGTGCTGACATCCTCTGTGCGTTCCGGATCCTTCTTCTGCTCTTTTCTCCGGTGTTTTGTGCTGGGAGACTGATCCCTGCTGGAGGCATCTCCTACACCCCTTCCATGGCATCTTGGGTTGTGCTCATTGTGTTCAGCCAATGGGGTGGCCAGCAGATCAGAGAGTAAACAGACAGAGGCTTAGCCCTTCTGCCCTGCTCTGAACCTGGTCCCTGGCTGGGGTTGTGCTCCTGCCTTCTCTGTCCCACACCCAGTAGCACAGTTCCCTATGCTCATCCCTGTGGGCCTGAGAGTGCTGCTGACAGCTGGCTTCTCAGTGTCTCACCACCCCCGTTTGTCCCCTTACTCCTCACACCCCTGAAACGCACCTTCATAAAAATCTCTGCACATGAACCCTATAAGGGTGACTTCTGTGACCTACCAGACTCCCGGTACCATCTCGCCCTGGTAACGCTGTCAAGCCCAGAAAGGAAGAAAGTGCCCTGTTGCTGTCCTGGCGTTAACTTGGTGGGGGGTGGCTCACACACCCATCTGGGTCCCCTGGAAACAAAACAGATGACTTTTTGTTCACATCCTGTCCTGGAATCTTAAGCTTCTGTTGGATCCACAAGTCAGTGTTCATTCCACAAGTTGCTTCTAGAAGTAGAAAAGCCAATGTTTCTACAAAGTTAGATTGTTGTTTAACATCAAACCTTGTTTGTGTCCTGAACTTTCCTTACATCAGTGTGAAATATTTAGAATCTTTGCACCCCTATGGGATGTAAGGCAATTTGAATGTGCAGCATAGAGCATCTCAATTGATTTTGAACATTTGTCTTCTGAGTTCTTTCCACAAAGTACTAACTAATCAACAAGTTTTCTTGTCCATGAGCAGGAACTTAAAAATTACTTTTAAAGGGGGAAATGGGGATGATGTTGATTAAAAGATACAAAATATCAGTTATGCAAGATGATGAGGTCTAAAGATCTCATGCATATAGCAATGAGATTATAGTCAGCGACTCTGAATTGGGGTTTGCTCACAGGAAAGATTTTCAAAACATTCTCAAGACTCATGCACATGTGCACACACACAAAAAGATGGTAGCCATGTTAGGTGAGGGATATGTTAATTAATTTGATTATGCTGATTATTTCACATGAATATGCATATCAAAATGTCCAGTTCGGAGCCTGCATTTAGCCTAATGGTTACGATGCTTGTCTCACTTTGCAATGCCTGGGTTTGATTTCTGGCTCTGGCTTCAGACTCCAGCTTCCTGCTAGTACAGACCCTGGGTGAAAGTATTGCTGGCTCAAGTACTTGGCTCCGGCTACCTACACGGAAGACACACCCTGAGTTCCTAGCTCCTGATTCTGGCTTAAGCCTGGCCGCTGAGGAGTGAGCCAGCGCTTGGGAGCTCTCTCTCTCTCTCTGCCTTCCTAATACAAGAACAAGCAAACCAAAAACATCAGGTGTACCCTGAGAGAGTGCCAATGATGGCTTGAAGTACTTGAGTCCCTGCCACCCACAAGGAAGACCTGCATGGAGTTCCTGACTCCTGACTCTGGCCTAGCTTAGCCTTAGCTGTTGCTGGTGTTTGGGGAGTGAACCAGTGGATGGAAGATCTCGCTCTTTCTCTTTGCTCTACTTATTAAATGAGTGTGTATATATATATATAATATTTAATGTACTTATTAAATGAGTGTGTACATATATACACTCATTTAATAAGTATATTAAATATTAAATATATATATAAATAAAAAGCAAAAAACAAAAACAAAACCAGAAACAGAAAATGAAAACTAAATCAAAATCGTCTCCATCAAACCATATACCTTAAATTCTATCTGTACTACTTTAACTTATCAATTATAGCAGTAAAACTGGGGGCAAACCTGAAGCATAGGAAACAAGCAGACTATCTTCTTAGGCCTGTGCTTTCCATCCAAGTTCGTTCTCTGTATTCACAGCTAAATTCTGTTTAGGGAGAGGCTTCCCAAAATTGAAAGATCTGTCTTTGCTGTTAGGCATTCATGTCACAGGCCAGCCCAGGCAATATTTTACCATCGGGTTCGCTGGAATACTTGTTTGAATCTTTAATTTATTTATAGAGACAGTAACATATTTGGCACTTACACACTCTCCTAAAAGCCTGATAACCTCACTTATCTTGTGCTATAAGTGGTCCAGCTTTCACTATGTTAACAAATGAGTGTTTAGAGGGGGAAGGGAGAGGGGAAATGTTCTTATCTGCCAACAGTTTCCTCTGCGAGTATTTTTGTGGGACAGCCCAAGGAAACCTGTGAATTCACCATGGAAGCTGTCAGGCCAGATCAGAGGCATCAGTGATGAAAGTCCTGAGTTATTTCTGGAGCAGGTGATTGATGTTTCAAATAAGAATGACATTTTGATGGATCCAAACTTGCTGTGATAGGAGTTAATGAGGATAATGATGATGATAATGATATTTACAATATATCTTTCTTGCAAAGAATCCTTCAGTTTTTTTTTATCTCATTTGCATTAAAAATGTCCCTTATGAGCAGGTGTTATGATGCAGTGGGTTAAGCTGCTGCTTGGGACCCCTGCATCCAATATCCAAGTGCTGGTTTGAATCTCAGCTACTCTGCTTCTGATTCACCCTCCTGCTAATGTACTGGGGAAGTAGCAGATGATGGCCCAAGGAATTGGGTCTTTGTCACGTAAGTGGGAGACGTGGGTGGAATTCCTACCTCCTGGCCTCAGCCTGGCCTACCTGCTGGCTGTGGTAGGCACTTGGAGAGTTTCAGTAGATGGATGATCTTTCTCTGTCTCTTCCTCTTTTCTACCTCTGTCATTCTGCTTTTCAAATAAAAAAATAAATTTTTTCAAAAGTTCCTTAGGAGTTGGGAGGGGAAGGTGTTATCCTTTTCTTCAGGAGCGAAATAGAGACGGAGTTAATTGCCAGGCATTCAGGCTCCATTTTGATGGTAAGACGAGATGCTTAAATAAAATATTAAACTTGGAGAAACCAGAGACACATGAGCCCTCTCCGTTCCCAGTCCTGCAGAGCGCTGCCAGACCTAACTGCAGTGTCACTGACCCCTGACCCAGGAGCTTCAGGGGATCGCACAGACGGCCGACTTCAGTCCAAATACTCAGGCTTGGGGTATTCGACATCCCAGCCCACACTGTCCCTGCAGCTGTAGTGCCTGCATGCTCACCTCCACCTACTGAAGCCATGGCTGTCCATCCACTCCCAGCTCAAACCCCGATTCCTGCCTGGTCTCCCTGACTTGGGAACTGCAATGTTCTTTTACGTGTCTCACCTTATGTCGCTTCTTAGTCACTGTGCACTTGTGTGGGCCTCCTTTCCAGGAGGGGGTATTTTTCCTCTTCCTTCATTTTTTTTAGAAAGTGGGGAGAGAGATGAGTTGGGGACACCCTGCCACATCTTCCTGTGCACAGGATCCCCCTGTCTTCTCTGGGAGGAGCACAGTGTTCTGGCGCCGAGACAGAGGCTTCCATTTTCTCCTTCCTTCCTTCCTTCCTTCCTTCCTTCCTTCCTTCCTTCCTTCCTTCCTTCCTCTCTCTCTCTCTCTCTCTCTCTCTCTCTCTCTTTCTTTCTTTTTTGACAGGCAGAGTTAGTGAGAGAGAGAGACAGAGAGAAAGGTCTTCCTTCTGTTGGTTCATCCCCCAAATGACTGCTAAGGCCAGCGCTGCGCTGATCCGAAGCCAGAAGCCAGGTGCTTCCTCCTGGTCTCCCATGCGGGTGCAGGGCCCAAGCACTAGGGCCATCCTCCACTGCACTCCTGGGCCACAGCAGAAAGCTGGCCTGGAAGAGGAGCAACCAGGACAGAACTGGCACCCCAACCGGGACTAGAACCCGGGGTGCCGGCACTGCAGGCAGAGGATTAGCCAAGTGAGCCGTGGCACTGGCCAAGAGGCTTCCATTTTCCTTTGGGACCAAAACCAGGTGTTCAGGGGTGGTATTTGGCATTTTGCCTTTTTTGGCTTCATTGCCAATGCCAGTCTACACAGTAGAGAATGAATCAAAGCAACAACATCAATGAGGAGGTGCAAGTAAATCAACAACCTCCTGAAAGAATTCTGATTCTAGTCTGTGCATCTGGCGAGCACTCACACGTACCGTCAGTTATGATAGGAACACACCAGACTGCACTACCTTGGGGCTGTGTGAAGGCTTGTCACAGCAGTTTTGATAGTGTAAAGCCCCTGGCTAACAGCGATGTGGACATACTGACCATCTGTAATATAATGCCTTGTAGAATTCAGAAAGGGCTGCTTCAGTAACCACATTGTAGGATGTTCAGCGTTGTTAGAATTGATGATGTAAATCTCCATTTATGGCGATGGAGAGATATTACTAAGAGGAGGAAGCAGACTGCAGAGTAGCCTGATTATGTAAAACTATTCCATATTTATACCTAATCTATTCAGAGATGTGTAGATATTTTCTGAAATATTACTAGTGATTATCTCCCTGGACCACTTGACTATGTAAGTGCCACTGTTGAATGGAATTTGTATGTTCAGGGCTGTAAGCCCAACAGTGTGACTTGGAGGGCTTCCCGCAATGACTCTGAGTGTTGAGTGTTTACATGGACCATGGTGATATCCTAAAGAAAAGTGCTTTTATATTTGTAGATTATTTCATTGAATTGTATATAAAATGGGTATCAATGAATGTATTTTCAAAAAAAATAGTGACCATCTCTAGGTGACAAAATTTGGGACAAATTTTCTTTCTTTTTATTTTTACTGTTTGTGTTTCCTTTGATACTGCTTGGATTTTGCTTTTATAGAGAGCAGTTTTTTTTTTATAATATGAAATGGAAAACAATACTGCTCCTTCAGCTTGAGAAAAATTTTTGGAAATAAAAAAAATCTTGTTTTTTTTGTTGTTGTTGTTGTTTTTTTTAACCTTCAGGGGCCAGTGCTGTGGTATAGTAGGTTAAGCATCTGCCTGTGGTGCCACCATCACATATGGGCACCAGTTCAAGTCCCGGCTGCTCCACTTCCCATCCAGCTCCCTGCTGATGGCTTGGGAAAGCAGTAGAAGATGACCCAAGTGCCTGGGCCCCTGCTCCCACGTGGGAGACCTGGAAGAAGCTCCTGGCTCCTGGCTTTGGTTTGGTCCAGCTCCGGCCATTGTGACCATTTGGGGAGTGAACCAGTGGATGGAAGACCTTTCTTTCTGTCTCTCCTTCTCTTTGTCTGTGACTCTACCTCTCAACTAACTAAATAAATCTTTAAAAAGAAACTCTTTGGAGAATTGAAAATGAATCTTGATGTGAATGGAATGGGAGAGGGAGCAGGAGATGGGAGGGTTGCGGGTGGGATGGAAGTTATGGGGGGGAAAACCACTATAATCCAAAAGCTGTACTTTGGAAATTTATATTTATTAAACAAAAGTTAAAAGAAAAAAAAACTCTTTGGGGCTGATGCTATGGCGTAATGGGTAAAGCTGGGGCCTACAGTGCCAGCATCCCATATGTGCGTTGGTTCAAGTCCCGGCTATTCCACTTCCAATCCAGCTCTCCAGCTCTCTGCTATGGCCTGGGAAAGCAGAAGATGGCCCAAGTCCTTGGGCTCCTGCACCACATGGAAGAAGCTCCTGGCTTCAGATCAGTGCAACTCTGGCCATTGTGGCCGTCTGGGGAGTGAACCAGCAGATGGGAGACCTCTCTCTCTCTCTCTCTCTTTCTCTCTCTACTTCTCTGTAACTCTGCCTTTCAAATAAAATAAATAAATCTTAAATAAAACCCCTTCTTTCAGTTTGGAGATTCCTCAGAAGCCTGAATATAATCCTACCATCCAGCCATCCCACTTCCTTGGAATTTACCCAAAGGAAATTAAATTGGCAAATAAAAGAGCTGTCTGCACCTCAATGTTTATCACAGCTCAGTTCACAATAGCTAAGACATGGACTCAACCTAAATGCCCATCAACAGCAGACTGGATAAAGAAATTATGGGATATGTACTCTATAGAATACTATACAGCAGTAAAAAAAAAATGAAATCCGGTCATTTGCAACAAAATGGAGGAATCTAGAAAACATCATGCTGAGTGAAATAAGCCAGTCCCAAAGGCACAAATATCATATGTTCTCCCTGATCGGTGACAACTAACTGAGCACCAAAAAGGAAACCTGTAGAAGTGAAATGGACACTATGAGAACAGTGACTTGATCAGCCCTTGTCCTGACTGTCGAGGGACAACTTACTACTTTATTCCTTTTAATATTTTTTTGTTCTACTTATACCATTGGTTGAACTAGCTTCAGCCTGGCCCAGTCTTAGCCATTGTCGGAGTGAACTAGTGGGTGGAAGATCTCTCCTTCTCTTTCGGTCTCTCTCCGTCACCCTGCCTTCCAAATAAAATAAATCTTAAAAAAACAACAAAAACAAACAAGCAGAAAGAAGAGACACCTTTTAGAAGCAGCACAGGTGAAATCCAGCTCTGCTGACCTGGCATGGGTCATCTGCACACTTTTCAAGTGCCTCCAGGGTGAAGTATCACTTCCAATGTCATTATAACCCAAGTTTCAATGACAGTTGATTTTCAGGTATAGTTTTGCCAATTCTGTGGCCCATAGGACAAGAGAGAAAACACCCCATGTTTTGGCGGCAAAGAAATGATAACTTCCTTTCCCATGGCAATTTTTGTTGCAAAAAAAGAGACCAATGCTGTGGATCACAGTACAACTCACACTTTATTCCATCATGATTGGTACACATGTAGGACTGGGACAGCAAGAGACTACAATCAGGGCAGAACTTCTCTGGACTAAAGGGCCATGGAAGGCATTACTGGTTTTGGCACACATAGTGGATAACCATACATTGGCTGGAACAAGATGGTCAGAAAAATAAAACGCAGAACTCTAACACCAGGTTGGAATCATGTCCGGATTCTATAGAATGTTACAGAGTAAATAATCGCAAAGATTAACATGCAACTCTGTGTAAGTCACATATTCCTCTACAGACTATTGCCCTCCTTAGAGATGAAGAGATGGCCTTAGTAATCTGTTCACAGCAGTTTAAAAGAACAATCAATACACATTAGAGAGGTCTGCCTTCTGATTTCTATAGCAATCCATCATTGATGAAGAGATAAATGCTAAATAATGTATTTTCTCTATATCACCCATTTGTTAAACTAAGTCATACCAACCAATTCTGACTCAACTTTTACTTACTTAAATATAATCTGTTGTGTCTGTATAATGTCAAAAAGCAGTTCCTGCTAGTTCATCTGTCTTATAAAACACAACGGATAAGAGGGGAACCTATGGAAGAAGTGTTTTTCCTTTTCAACGATAGCTTATGTTGATGAGAACATCAAAGAAGTACTTCTATTATGCTACAAGTACTTTATGTTTTCACATCATCATATCACACAGGGAGTCAAGCCTGGAAGGTCATGTTGTGGTGTGAGAGTAAGGTGTGGAACAGGCACCCAGATTCAAAGTGATTTTTCGAGACCAAGAGGAGAGGAAAAGACGCAAGGAAAAGGAAAAACGAAAGGCTGCTTTCTGCAGAGCAAATTGTTACCAAGAAAAATCTATTTACTTGCAATTGACTAAACATAATAGAAAACAGCTCTTAAATTTGGGATGACAGAAGGGATGCTACTGAAAATCGCATGCCAGTTAGCCCAAACTGACTGACCGATGGGTTGCTTTTCTTGTAGTTGTTTTTGAGATGTTGAGTTTGTGCGGGGAGAAGTCCTGCTTTTGCCAATGTAGGGCTAGATTCAACCCAAAAGGGCAGCCCTAATTTTCCTTTATTAATCTCAGCATGTGGCTAACATTCATCCTCTCTGGTAAGAACAAATCATTCATCCACCATGGGAAGCTTTGAAATTTGACAGTGACCGAGATATGGTTCTATCACAGGATGCATGCACATCATTAGATATTTGCATGTGCTATGGATTTTAAAGTTAAATAGCAAGGAATAAAAGGAGAAGAAATTTCTACAAATTTCTGCAGAAAGTCATCAAATAAGTAAAAAAGATAGAGCATGGTTAAGGCTGTCTTGGTTTTCTCAGGGGTTTCTCTCTTCTGGGTGCTAAGGGGATGATGAAATGAATGGGGGCCATTCTCTCTTGATCACCAACTTCAGGAATGTTTGACTACTAACACAGAGGTAAGCGGAGCCAGACCTGAAGTGACACTGCTCATCTCCCTGATTCTTAACCAAGGAGTCACAGGCAACACAGGAAAGGTGGAGACGACTAGGAAATTTGATAACATGCCTGAGTCAGCTGCCATTCTTGGAAAGTACCTGCTAGTAGGTGGATTCTTCCAGTTTTCAGATCTCGCCCTGCACTGTGGCATTGTTCTTTGTTAGAGATCGTGTTGGTTGAAAGTTGTGCAAGGTGAAGGCTAGCGAAGAAGGAAGTTTTAATTGAATTCCACAGTAACTCTCACAGGCATTTCCAAGGAGAGTCATCCATTGTCTGAGGTCATTTCCTGAATGGACCCTTTGGTGACCACGGAGCTGCCCCAGGGAGGGCCATTTTCTCTAGCTCACACTCGACCATTTTTAGATGTGATGTCTCTTGTGAAAGAAATGGCTTTTCTAGACCAGGATAATTAGGAGGGTGAGTCAAGGTGGAGGGAAAGAGAAATGAGCTGAAGGAAAAGGATAAGCCTTTCCTCTAAGGGCCTTTACAGCCAGTAATGAAGCAAAAATTCATGGAATGTGACTTAGAGACTTTCTAAGATGTTTTACCAACAGGTGTTTCTACACTTCTTGATCTACGATCTCTTGGCAACCACCTGGTGCTGAATTCACCTTCCTAGGTGTGGTGCCCTACTTCTGGAATTTAGGTCGCGGGGCAAACCCTGTCATGATGTGCCTCTCTGTGGCTGATACTCCCCCCACACAGCAGCTCTGGTCTGGGTCACAGGAGGAGCCTGTTTGCCCACGGGGAGGGAGGGAGGGTTGGCGGCTGCAGCAGACGTAGCTGTGAGGCAGGGGATATTGATGGCAGACAGGGTGCACCTGCAAGGCAGGTATCCAGGCTGCAAGACCCTGGATTGTATTCAAGATCAAGGTGGCTGTGATACAAATGCTAAAGGCAAAAGAAAGAGGAAAAAAAAGTGTCCAGAGTTCAGAAGAAAAAAAAAGGAAGCCAGGGAGAATCCATGGAGCAGGAAATTTCACAGGAACTGAACATGATTCATGATATAGAGAAAAAAACCCAGCTTATCTGACTGATCAAGATATTCTTCAGAATACATTGGCAACGAAATGTTTTTCACACACATAATACAAACACTAAAATGAGTGTTTCCTGTTAAAATCACATTCCAATGATTCATTAGCTCTATGTTTTCTAGGTTGCTTAATTCTTTTAGCAAATCCACAGCTTAGATACCACCGTGAGGGAGAGGGAGGGTGAGGACGAAGGACGTGGAGAAATTAAACTTAGAATTCAATCTTTGTAAACAGAAGTTAGTAGCACAGTGGCACAGTAGATTGTCAAGGAAAACAACGGGAGTGGGGGCAGAGTCACGGGCCTTGCTAGTGCGGGCTCGCCAGCGACAAGGGCGGGCCTCTGTGTTCAGGAGTCCGCCTTCTTGTTAATTAACACCGAGCAGCAGGTGAGTAGCCCGTCCACCTTTTCCAGTTCAGAATTGCTCACGGGGATCAGCAGATGGTCCTTCAGTTTCTCATACACCTACAGAGGCAATCAAGGGAAAGGAAGAGAGGAAGGGTTACGTTTCTGCTCCTCTGCCACCCCCAGGATGGACAGACCTCATTCGGTTTGCAGGTCTAGGCTTCCCACTCATTTAACCCCAATAGATACACACAGTGTAGACTCCATGCATGCCTGCAGCCGTCCTCAGGGAGCTGGCAACAACCAGTCACCTGCTAGCCCAGTGCTTTCACCTCCGAGCCAGAGATGTGTCAGAAACGTGGGTGTTGGTAGACACGCCTGGCCTCTGCTACTGTCAGGGCTAGCTGGAGTGACTCGCGTCCGTCGGTGGCCACGTGCTCCTGCCGCTTATGACTGGCTCCCCACTTTAAAACCCTCTTGACTATACTTTAATGTTTATTTCCTTACTAACATCACTGGAAAAATTTTGACAAAATGTAATTTAGTGGAATATTTCGGGTCAAGCTGCTTTTAAATTACAGGTGTGAATTTTATAACGTCTTTTGACAGTAAAAGAAAGCATGTGTCAGAACTTCAAATTGCGGTCTGTAGATTTTTCTCTGATGATCAAACAAAACTCTTTTGAAACTAGAGAATCACTTGAAAACACGATGCCTTAACACAACCTGCCATGTTTTTTCAGAAAATCGTGCATTCCTTAAATCAGTGCAGGGGTGAGGAGTGTGGGAGTGACAGAGTCGGTTCCAAACTGGGTTCTGTCAACGTTCTCCTTCAACTGTGACTTCAGTGCAGGCACAGCCCCTCTGAACCTCAGTTCACTTTTCTCTAAGACTGGAACAATAACAAAGCCCTCACAGGGTAGCCCCACGGGCTTAGTAAGACCGTGTGTGTAATGTGCTTGGCACAGCACCTTGGTCAGGCACGCCTTCAGTGAGCAGCGAGTTAGCAATGTTCTTGTCATCACTGGTAGGCCCCAGGTTGAAATGGGAAGTGGTTGAGGATGTCAGATGCCCAGTGCATCTAGAGAGGCACGAACGACCCAGGCCAGCATTTCTCAAAGGGAGTCCTGGGAGCCAGCTGCTTGTTGATGTTGTAGACTCTAGGGTGGAGGTCCAGGAACCACCATTTTTTTTCCCCAAAAGATTTATTTAGTTATTCAGAAGCCAGAACAACAGAGAGGGAGGGATACAAACACACAGAGAATTTCCCATCTGTTGGTTCACTCCCCAAAAGGCTACTATAGCCAGAGCTGGGACAGGTGGAAGCCAGGAGCCTGGAACTCCATCTGGGGCTCCCATGAGGGTGGAAGGGAACCAAGCACTTGTGCCATTTTTTACTGCTTTCCCAGGTGCATTAGCAGGGAGCTGGATCAAAAGCAGAGTAGCCACAAGACTTGAACAAGCACTCTAATGTGGGATGCCAGCCTTGCAAATGGTGGCTTAACCCACTGGGCCATAAGACTGGTCCCAGGAACCAACATTTTAAACAACCTTGATGCACATTCAAGTATGAGGTCTGTTATTTACCTAAGAACTGGTTGAGCCCCCATCTGGGTTAGGAGTAATAAATTTTCCTCAGGTTCAGGCTTTCAGCTATAGAAATAGGGATAAATAATCCACATACCTGCTTTATCTTTTATTTTTATCTGCTAAGAGGGAGACTGTGATTGGAGGGTAAATCTAGTAATTACATAGCATTGCATGTTGAGGGGCTGTGGGTTAAGCTACCATTTGCAATGCAGGCATCCTATATCGGAGCACCACTTTGGGTCCAGCTGTTCCGCTTCCAATCCAGCTCCCTGCTAATGCACCCAGGAAAGCACCAGATGATGGCCCAAGTACTTGGGTTCCTGCACCCACTTGGGAGATCTGAATGGACCCTGGCTTTGGGCTGTGGTCATTCAGGGAGTCCATCAGTGAGTGGAGGATTTCTCTTGCTATCTGTCTCTTTCTCTGTCACTCTGCTTTCAAACAAACAAATGAATCTTTGAAAAAAAAATACGATTGCATATGGAAAAGATGGAATTATATATTTTCTAATAGTTTCAAAGTGCAAGATGTAAAAGGAAAGACAGCACTGGTTAAGACGGCTCTTCGGTAATGCTCGATCCCCACATCTGTTCCTCCGGGGAACAGGGCTGGAAGTGCAGGAAGACAGGGCCACTTGAAGAGCACGCGGACAAGCACTGCTCTCTCTGTCTGGCAGGGTAGCACTGAAACTGCTCACGTGTGCACATGAGACTGGCGAAGGGCCCTGATGACCAGGCAGGAATCCCAGATCCAGAGACACCGCCCTTGTCGGGACACAAGGGCAGACCCCTGCAGGGCTGACTCCAAGTGTACCCTATTCTTCTGCTCTGTCTTTTCCACAAAAAGCTTTTTGCTGCCTAACAAGTGCAGCCCTCTCTTTCTGCAGCCCTGACTTCTGGGTATCACTCTTACTCCTCTGCTGAAACAAACAAGTGACTCTGCTGAGGGGCAGCAGAAAACAATCACGCAGTTGACCCTCCAATGGTAGGTCTTCACGCCGAATGAGTATCTGAGTGTGGAAGGTATACAAAGTTCGAGCTGGAGCACAGATCCTGGGCGGATCCAGGCCTTACGTGAAAAGCTCTGAGAGGCTCAGTTCCTGTGCATGCTCTGGTGACCAACAGCAGGAATGAGCAAAGCCCTAACACAGGATCTGCTCTGCTGTCTTCATGGCTTGACATGTCTAAGGAGAAAGGAAGCCCCTCCTTGTCACTGCACCAAGAAAGCATCCCCAGGGAGGCCCACCCCACTGCAGCAGCCAGGAGGGATTTTTTTTTTTTTACCTTTGCACTTTCTGGATACTCCTCCGGGGTTCGGTGCAGCAGAACGTGCCCTTTGCTGGGGCTATTTATATATATACAGTTGGCAGCCACGTCATCAGGCACGGTGAGTTTGTCGTAGCGGTGGTCACTCATCTGCTGCATGATCTAGAATGAGGAGCAAAGCAGGCCTAAGCACAGTGACCGGCAGCCTCCAAAGGCAGGCAGGATGATAGGCCAGGCTTGCACCCAAGGCCTCGGACTGTTTCTCTGGCCATGTTCTCACTCCTTACCTCCACCCTGTTATCTGAAGAGGGAAGCCTGCAGAAGCTATGATTCTTTGGAAGAACTGAAAATATTCTTGTTCTTTTAAAGGATGTGTCTCTGATTTTTTTTAAGGGTTTAAGACCATGACATATTTTCCTACCTTTTTCTCATAAGATTGATCAGTAAGACATAAAATGGCCACAGATACAAAATACCTAGCAGGGCAACCCTAGTCTGTAGGAAAGACCCAGCAGTAATCAGAGTGATTAATACTCTGCTTTAGCAATAACCACACACACACACACACACACACAACTACACAAAGACATGAACAATGTGCTCTTCTGTGTGCATTTCAGTTGAATTCATCTAACTGTTGGCAGGTGATGCTCTTCCCACAATAAGCATAAAAATCACCTGGAGAGAATGACAAACCCATATTCCTGGGTAACACCCTCACAGGTTCTGGGTTGGCATATTTGGGTGGGACACAGAAATTTGCGTTTTGAAAAGCCTCCAGGGAATTCTGAGGCATGGGGTCCCTGAGTCACACTTGGAGAAAAACTGACAGATCAGTTCTTCAAATGATACATTTATTAGTACTTAGCATAGAGTGAGAACACAAAAATGAACTCTGCAGAAAATCTAAAATATTGATACCTCATCCTTACCACCTAACACAAGTGAAACCTTCAAAATCCAACACCCTCAAATAACAAAAGTATCCAAATACCAAAAACAGGTATTATTTTAAGCTTAGTCATGTGGATTTCTTATATTCTTTAAAAATACTTTAAATATTTATTTTTATTTACCTGAGAGAGAGAGAGAGACAGACAGACAGACAGATCTTCTATGTACTGGTTCAATCCCCAAATGCCCTCAACAGCTGAGGCTGGGCCAGGCTGAAGCCAGAGCCATGATGCCAGGAACTCAGTTCAGGTTTCCCACGTACTTGGTCTGTCATCTGTTGCCTCCCAATGTGCACATTAGCAGGAAACTGGAATCAGAGGTAGAACCAGAACTCAAACCCAAACTCAAATTCCAACACGGAATTCAAGTGTCCCAAGCAGTCTCAACTGCTGGGCTAAAGACCTGCTCTTTCCATTCTTTGTCAGATCCATACATTTTCAGGACTCTGCAGAAATGCCATGAAAATATAACATGATCTTCTCCACAATGTGGTTCTAGTCTACCTTTGCAGCCAAGTCCCCTTTTACTCTATGGTATTTGTGTAGAAATGTGTGTTAGATAATTAGGCAGGCAAGCCTGCTCAGTCATGGCATCAGACCGCATGACTGATGGTTTATGGAAATGCAGAAGAGAGATGGCATAAAATGCATTCCTAAGGCAGCGTGAAAAGTGGCACACGGTAAGCCTTCCTGACTCCCCAGTCAGGTCAACCAGTCACAACTTCCGGTGTGGACTGTATCGAAGGGGGAGATAGCTCATGGATCATCTGACAAGGGATGGAATGCCCTTCACATAGAAGGAAACAATAGGTAGGAACAAAGATGAGCTGGAGCGCTTATGAAAGGATGAGATGCATAAACAGGTCACAGCCCCTGTTTTCCAAGATTACAGTCCCCTGGAGAAGACTGACACTCTAACAGATAATTATATGACACTATCTATTACATTAAGGACTGGCAGGACACCGTGCTAACCGTTTTACATTTCTTAATTTCAGAATTTCCATTTTACAGATGAAGAAATGGGACTGAGAGAGGTCACATCATTTGCTCACAGTCACAAGAGTACGTTCAAATCCAAATCTGTACAACTTGACATTTCTCTGAATCATCTCTGTTCTCTTTCTGACCCTCCACAGCTGCAGCAGGTATCTCCCTCCTGCCAATGACTATTCACAGCTACTTTGCCCCATACATTATTTATTGTCTTGTAGTGCCATTGATTATCTTTTCACATATAGTCCTATTACGCCATTGTGCAGTCTGGTGTAGCTAAAGGACTTGAGAGGACATCTCTCCTTCATTTTTAGTTTAAATGATCTCTTGGGAGGCCTTGCTCGTGGACCGGCTCAGCTAGGGTTGGATCCTTCTTTAGAGCCCTGATCCAGGAGCCTCAGTTGTATTCCAACCTGTGGCACCTGAGCAGTTAAAGCTGCTTCTGAAGATGAACTTTTCTCAGCAAATTAACAACACATTCCACTTAGCCCTCCTTCTAAAATGGATGTACCCAGAAATAACATAAAAAATTTAACAGAAAAATAAATCCATACTCCGGGAGCTCTCTTCTACCATGAACTGCTACTTAATTACTTTTCACGCAGACTTTCTTTCTGGCAATTTCCAGAATACAATAATAGTAGCTTCCATTTATTATTGTGTGGGAAGAAGCACAGTAGGATAATGAGCTCTGGAGTCAAACCTGGGTTTCAGTCTGAGCACAACCTTTACTAGCTATGTAGATTTAAGCTAGCTAGTTTTCTTGCTTGCTTGCTTTGACTTCTTGGTTTCATCACCTATAAAACTGGGATAATAGTTTTTCATATACATATGGTGTAACTTAAATGAAGATAATGTATATAGTAAGGTAAGTAATAATCCCCCCCCCTTTTTTTTGACAGGTAGAGTGGATAGTGAGAGAGAGAGAGAGACAGAGAGAAAGGTCTTCCTTTTTTGCCATTGGTTCACCCTCCAATGGCCGCTGCGGCCAGCGCATCTCGCTGATCTGAAGCCAGCAGGCAGGTGCTTCTCCTGGTCTCCCATGCGGGTGCAGGGCCCAAGGACCTGGGCCATCCTCCACTGCCTTCCCGGGCCATAATAATCCCTTTTTAGCTACTAATATTTTATGATAGCATGATCAGTCTGCAATGCCATCTACTACTCTGTCAAACTTTGATCTTCAGCCTCATTCTACAGATAGCCTGTTTTGGAAGTCAACTTTACTCTTTTTTTTTTTTTTTAAAGATTTATTTATTTATTTGAAAGTCAGAGTTACAGAGAGAGAGAGAGGTCTTCTATCTACTGGTTTGCTCCCCAATTAACCACAGTGGCTGGAGCTGCACCCATCTGAAGCTAGGAACCAGGAGCTTCTTTCAGGTCTCCCATGCGGGTGCGGGAGTCCAAGGACTTGGGCCCATCTTCTAGTGCTTTCCCAGGCCATAGCAGAGAGCTAGATCGGAAGTGGAGCAGCCCAGACTTGAACTGGCGCCCATATGGTATGCTGGCATTGCAGGCAGAGGCTTTACTGCTATGCCACAATGCCGGCCCCCAATCTTTATTCATAAATCCATGGAAGACTATACCCACTATATTTCCTTAGTAGTTTCTTTAGCCTCCTTTCCAAGACCTCATTTTTTAGCAAGTAAGTCTTGCAGGCTTAACATCCCTCTGCCTAGATCCCTAGATTTTTCAAAATATGGATCAATCTTAATATGAGAATTTGAGTGAAGTTTCTGTCTCTTTAACCAGACCACTAGCTCCTTAAATTCATGTTTTGGCCCAATGGAGTAGACAGAAAGAAGGATCTGGGTCTGAAGCCTTGCTTAGCCACACACTAATTGTGTGACTTTGGGAAAACAATTTAAGCTCTCTGAGCCTCAATTTCACCAGCCACAAAATGGAATGACAATGTTGTATCTAATCCCAATAGGGTAACTCTCAAGATTATTTAAAAAAGGAAGATAATATATGTAAAGTCCTTTGCACTAGTCCCTAGCTCATATTAAATGTGTAAAAAGTATGAGTTCCCTGCCCTCTTTGTTTCTTGCAAGTCTCTTGGCATATAGCAGGTGATCAAAATATGCTTATAATTAATTGGGTACTTTCTTCATTCCTTTCACCTTTTTTTTTTTAGGCAGAGTGGATAGTAAGAGAGAGAGACAGAGAGAAAGGTCTTCCTTTTTGCCGTTGGTTCACCCTCCAATGGCCGCTGCGGCCGGCGCATCTCGCTGATCCGAAGCCAGGAGGCAGGTGCTTCTCCTGGTCTCCCTTGCAGGTGCAGAGCCCAAGCACTTGGGCCATCCTCCACTGCACTCCCTGGCCATAGCAGAGAGCTGGCCTGGAAGAGGGGCAACCAGGATAGAATCCAGCGCCCCAACCGGGACTAGAACCTGGTGTGCCGGCGCCACAAGGTGGAGGATTAGCCTGTTAAGCCACGGCGCCGGCCTTCCTTTCACCTTTTCAAAGGATATGGAGAACCTCAGGAGTGTACTGTGATGAACTACGAGCAATCGCATATGTAAATAATCGCATTCCCTAAGGAAAACAAGATATGGGGGCGGACACTGTGGCTCAGAGGGTCAAGCCGACACTTGTGATGCTGTCATCCCATAATGGAGCTACAGTTCAAGTCCAGGCTGCTCTAATTCTGATCCAGCATTCTTGCTAATGTGCCTGGGAAGGCAGTGGGTGGTGGGAGACCTGGACAGAGTTCCTGGCTTCAGCCTGGCCCAGACCTGGCTATTGAGGCCATTTAGGGAGTGACTCAGTAGATGGAAACTTGTTCTCTCTCTCTCTGCTACTCTCCCCACTCCCTGCCCCAGCAGTGCTTTGCCTTTCAAATAAATAAATAAATAAACAAGCAAACAAATCTTTTTCTTTCTTTTT
Source organism: Lepus europaeus (assembly GCF_033115175.1). Taxonomy (NCBI): domain Eukaryota; kingdom Metazoa; phylum Chordata; class Mammalia; order Lagomorpha; family Leporidae; genus Lepus; species Lepus europaeus. The sequence goes on from NC_084831.1 coordinate 78,798,815, forward strand.
TTTTTTTTTGACAGGCAGAGTGGATAGTGAGAGAGAGAGAGAGACAGAGAGAAAGGTCTTCCTTTGCCGTTGGTTCACCCTCCAATGGCCGCCGCGGTAGCGCGCTGCGGCCGGCGCACCGCACTGTTCCGATGGCAGGAGCCAGGTGCTTCTCCTGGTCTCCCATGGGGTGCAGGACCCAAGCACTTGGGCCATCCTCCACTGCACTCCCTGGCCACAGCAGAGAGCTGGCCTGGAAGAGGGGCAACCGGGACAGGACCGGTGCCCCGACCGGGACTAGAACCCCGTGTGCCGGCGCCGCAAGGCGGAGGATTAGCCTGTTGAGCCACGGCGCCGGCCAAATCTTTTTCTTTTAAAAGCTATGATCCATGTCCAGAAACAGGAATATAATTTATTACTTAATGTGAAACTTGGTTAAAATCAGAGTCTAGGATTCGTTTTTGTCTTAAAGCAACACAAATGGGCACTCAATAGGAGTGGTGGACCTTAGGTGAACTTAAGAGTATGTAGCACCTAAAGGCATTAAAACAAAAAGAGAAAAACACCTGTGTACAGCAAACCAAACACCTAAGTTTGTGACTCCTGATTAAACAGCCCCCAGACTGAGTGCTTAAATTGACTTCTTCATGTGTAGAACTGGGGCTGTTTCCATATGCAAGATAGCAGTTAGGATTTGTGAAACTTTGCAGCCATTGCTTTTGGTCAGTCTGGCCAACGAGTTTCCTTCCGGTGCAGGAATGGGAGATTGCACTGTGTCTGAATCTGTTTCCCGTGTGCGGCAGAAGGCAGACCACGATGGTCTGACTGCTCATGTTGGTGGGCAGAACTGAACTGTCTTCCTTTCAGGTGGGCCTGGTTTACTGGGGGAGTTCCGGATTTCTTCCAGAACCCTGTGGAGAGCATTTCCTAGGCCAGAGGTTTACTAAATAGGACACCAGTGATCCAAGGACCTAGCAGAGGTTCTGAACACATAGCATGCACAGCCACTACTACCCGGTCAAGTACAGACACAAGTAAAACAGACTCCAGAAAACCTGGTGTTCCCGTTGATTTAGCTTTCTAAGCTATTGGGAGAACTCTGAGGAGCATAATTTGGCACAACACATTCAAGCTCTGTGCTCCCAGCACTCTATAAGCACCAGCTGGCTTTCCGGATGATTCAACGCACTCTTTATCCATGAAGAAGTCACGCACGTCTGTCAGTACCGACTGAGTTGAAAGAGGAAGCGGCATGGCAGGCGCACGCCTCGGAGGCCTGGGTATCCCTCCACTGGCTCTGGAAGTAGTCTGGGCAAACCCTCCACCTGCCAGGATGACTCATGCACGCCCCGTGACTACAAAGCAGAAACACGGAATGTCGTGCATTCCACAGGAAGTGTTATCAAGGACGTTATCAGTGTTGACTTCTTGTTTATCAGAGAAGAAATAAACGAAACTCTCCAAGGATGTGCCTACTTCAGGAACTGCCAGGTTTCACTGGAATAGTGTGGACTTGTGGGAGACCAGATGTCCTTCCCCTCTGTGCCTGACTTGGGCTTCAGCTTGCTGCAGGTTCTGTCCCCACCCCCAGCCTCACCTCCAAGACTGAACAACCCTCTCTCTCGACCCCAGTTCCTCATTGATTTGTTGTTAATGACATTTGAGATCCTAACTGCAAATGCCCCCCAGCCCCCTCCCCCTGTCTCTCCCTTTCTCTGTAACTTACAGCTTCTGGGAGTGGTATTCCTAGAATTATTGACACAAGGGCCAGTACCCAACCTAGAATTGTTTGAGGATACGTTCATTCTTTTTTTTTCATTACAGAGAGAGGAAAAGAATTACATTATCTGTAGTGGGGGAGTAATTTACTGCTGAGAATAAATGAAGTAATCCACTGATAAATTCTGCTGAGAGTTACTCTTAAAATAAATGCCTCAATAAAACCACCAAAGCCACCTTAGGAAACAGTTTTCAATTAATTTATCAAGGCCCCGTGGTTATCCATTTTAAGGCAGATTTTTAAAATGTGCCAAAAGAAAGGACTTTTAATAAGGAACAGGACCCATTAGAGCAGTGAGTGGTTCTGCTTAACTGTGGAAAGAAATAGGTAGTGTCTAACTACAGATAATAAACAAGAGATACTCTCCCCCGGCCCCGAAAAAGCTAGAGGTACTTTCTAAACTCAATAAGTGTCTTTTTTTTTTTTTTTTTTTTAATGAGCAACAGGTTTCTTTATTCCCGTCAAAGTGAACATTTTCCTTTTTCACTTGTTGGGATCATCTGAATGGGACAGCTTGCCACTGAGTTATAGCTGGGTTCAGAAGACACGTGTACATGTACGATGCGGGGAACCTGCCATTCAGAGGGGGTTATGATGGGAGAGATTCAGGGTGGGGGCACTCTCTCTACCATCTTGCCCCTGTGAGCTCTGAAGAGGCACAGTAAGGATCTGTGCACACAGCCTGCCTGGCAGGGTGTTCCCCCAAAGAGCCAGCCTCCAAAGGCCTGAGCCGTGGCAAGACTGGGAAAGGAGCAAAGCTTTGTTTCCTCTTGGTGGATGCAACAAGTCTTTGTTAAAAGATGAGCATCCTTCCAAATATCCCAGGAATGCAGCTGTTGGGCCATTCAGTGCTATGTTTCCACATTTTTTCCCTAGAAAAGTCTGGAGGAGGTGGTACTGTTTCAGAGCTCCATGTAAAGTGTTCTTTCAGCCCTGGGGGCTGTACTTCCTGCTTCTCACTGTGCCTGAGCCAGAACGGAAAGGAGAGTGTAGCTAACCCCTCTACGCGTCACTGCAAATTCCTCTCCTTCCCAGCAGATTACTCCATATCCTGAGGGGCCCCAGGCTTAACTGAATAACGCTGGACTTGGTGGAAGACGTGAGAAGTCAAGTTGCTGTGCCACGTGCTTTTCCCAGTTGGTGCAAAATAACTGCAGAAGTTATTACTGGCATTGGATACAACTGGAGTTGGGTTCAACTGAACAATTCTTTATGGAGTGCCCTCCTTGGGCTAGGGGCTATGGCAGCGCAAGGTAGGAATGAAGTACAAAGATACCCTAGTCACAGGTTCTGCCTTCAGGAGAAGAAAATTCATAATTTAAAGCAGGACAAGCATGGGAAGGATCTGCAGGCTGGGAGAAGAAAGTCAACCTCACATTTATCATAGGCATCTCCTTAACGAAGAAGGCACTCAGTTGTGGAGAGGCAATGGCAGAGAACCGTCTTGGCTACGTTGTCGTGTCGCCGTGGTCTGTTCACAGCTGCTGGCTTGGAGGAACTGGCCTTGCTCCCTAGAGAGGAGCTGTCACAAAATAGAGTGGGAACTATCTGGCTGTCCGCCCAAGATAATTTGCACGGTTAGTTGTATTCACAAACAGGCATTTCCGGTAGTTCCCAATATTTCTGGGAATTTTCTCATCCAAAGGACTGGAAGGCAGCTCCATTCTCCTGTTTCTTACTCATACTTTGTATTACAGCAAGTATGTGAAAAAAAAAAAATCCTAGGCTATGTTGTTTCACACAACACTTTAGGACTTATTGGCCAAATACAGATATTTAGATATTTAGAGATGTTTAGGAAATGTTCAAAACACACTTTTGGCTTGCTCATAATTGATCCTCCTATGATATACTCATGTATACCCACCTCAACATATCAAAACTGCAACAACATTAAAGGCAATTGATGATAGAGTATGCGGAGACACACAATTCTGAGTTTGATGCTCAAACACATTTCCTAATTTCTACTGGATATTGAAAACCGTTGGTTTGCTTATTCATCTGTCTGTCAAGGGTTTATTGAGGGCCTCACACTGTATAAGGCATCAAGCCCTGGCAATCCTCTTAAGCCATATAACTATGGGTAACATTCTAGAACTGAGGTCATACTTTCGTGTTTCATAGTCTTCCCACAGATCATCTTGAAAGACATGGTCTTTTTTAACATTCTCTTTGAATTGGGCTGTGCAGATCCTAAGAATGAGGTTGCATGGCTCTTTTTAGTTGGTCTAGGCAAACTTTCATTGCCAAATATTCCCTTCAAAGTCAACTGCCATTTTCTCCACAAAGTGTCTCCCATATTTGGAGCTGCTGCTTTTGCTCAGATCACGTGAACTTCGTGACTACGTCGGGGAAAGACGTCTATTGTTTGACAATAAGCACAGGTCACACAAGCCATTTCTGGGGAGACCCTCTGAAACAGTGACCTCTGGGGGAGACTGGTAAAGGCTCCCACACTCCGAGGAGGAAAACTCTGAGCTCTGTGGAGGGCTGAGGTGCAGGGCATGGGCAGTAGGAATAAACAGTTGGGAATGTCTCTGAGTGAGTCACAGCTCTGACGAGGTTTTGATATCTATGGTGGAGAGGAAAGAAATTCAGACCACAGCACCCTTCCTAAAATGCAAAATCTGAGCTCTTACCCATTTTGCTTATCCCTGCCTAGGTAAACTTTAATCTTCCTGCTTTCACTCTTGTGTCTTGTATGTGAGTACAGTAGACAGATGGCTACTTTGCCATTAAGGCCACGCCCTGGCTGAGCTTCCCCAGATGCCTGACCACAATACCCTTCCCCACCCTACATCCTACCATTAAGTAAGAATTCTCAGGTATTGGGGGCTTGCTGATCTGTGAGATCCCCTTGGGCCTTTGGACAACAAGAAATGGTGGGACATGTATTGAGTCATTCACTATCTACTGATGCATTCATCGATCCTTCCCTCATTTCTTGCAGCAACCCTGTGTAGTGGGTTATATAACCTCCATTTTTACAGAGGAGAAAGCCCATCATTCAGAGAAATTCAGTAATTTGAGTTACACACAAACATGGCAAACTGAGGACTGAAGCCCAGGTGTGTCAATCTCCACATGTCCATGTTTTTCCCATCCGCCCTGTCACCTTGAGAGACCACACTCAGGGATCACTCACTGGCAGCCCACAGGCCAATTTTTCCTATAGACAGAATCTAACATTCACATATTTTTAAAAGTTTGCATTTGAATACATTTTGGACAGAGTATCTGGCCCATGAAGTCATCTGAGTTTGCTACCAGACTACAGGATTTGGTGTCCTCAGAGCTGGCTACTCTGTTCTTTGAGAAGAGAAAAGCCTTGGGTGGAAAAGGAGAGTGACTGAGGCTGCCTTCTGGCCTCTAGAGCAAAGGGCAGGCTCCGCAGGGGACAGACAAGAAATGGCCCAACATGCACGCTTGGCTTCGATGCCCAGGACCTGCCTGTTCACCCCAGCCCCATCCCTAGTAGATTAACATGTATTCTCTGTAGGAGCCAATGAGTGTTTGCTTCTCTCATCAGTAGGGCATGCATCAAACCATGTGTTTTCTTATTCTTCTTCTTATTTTTTTTTACAATAATTGTGAATGCTTTGCTCTGAGTCCTTTAAAGTCTGCTTGACCATTTGTGGGAGGCTTAAGGAGGGTCTGTGCCCATGACTAAGCGTTCTTTTTCCCTGGGGTACAGGGTAAAGAAAACCGTCACTGGGGATTCCCAACAATACTACCACTGTCTCCAACTTTACTGCCTCGGAGACTGTAAAAAACAGTCTTCAGCACTTGTACAGTGCTCTGAGCTCTTCCCTTCTAGGCAGCAATGCGCTGACACACGCAGGGGAAAGTGCATGCATGATGTGCTCACATGAGCCTATGAAAAATTTTCTGATAGAAAGGATGGGTAGCACACAATTTACAAATAATGAAACAATACTCTTTACTGGAAATCACATTTTTTCAGTTGGTTCTCACAGAATGCTTTTGTTGATTTTTGCAGAACTTGTGTATCTTAGGCTAACTTAAAGAGACAATGAACAAATCAGTGTAGTTTTAACATGGCTGTTGGCTGACAGCTTTCACACTAATGGGAAAACCAAGTGAGACAGTGGTGGGTGCTGTGGTGCAGAAGGCTGAGTCGCCACGTGGAGTCCTGGCCACTCTCTGCTTCCAATATAGCTTCCTGCTATTTGCACCTAGGAAAAGAGCAGTTGATGGCACAGGTGGTTGGGTCCATGCCACCCATGTGGGGGACTTGGTTGGAGTTCCTGGATTTGGCCTTGCTAAGGCCTAAGTATTGTGGGCCTTTGGAAGGTGAACCAAAGAACTCTCTCCCTTTATCTCTCCTCTTTCTTCATTCTACCTTTCAAACAACTAAACAATATACGTCTTTTTTTTTTTTTTTTTTTTTCCCCCAAGATTTAAGAAGGCAGGAGCCAGGAGCTTCTTCCAGGTCTCTCACATGAGTGTTGGGGTCCAAGCACTTATGCCACCTTATGATGTTTCCCCAGATGCATTAGCAGTAAGCTAGATTGGAAATGGAATGACCAGGATTCGAACTGGCACCCATATGGGATGCCAGCACCGCAGGTGGTGGCCTTACCTGCTATGTAACAGCTCCAGCCCCATAAATCTTAAAGACAATGAACATTAAAAAAAAAAAAAAGGAAAGTGAAACAGTGAAGACATATGAACCTGAAATTTTTCTTGTTTGATAATGATGTGGGAGTGACTTCTTTGCTGAATAGTATGACAGATTTGAATACTGGAAGAAGAATATTTCTTAATTTTCCCTCAATACAATGGCTACATGTATGATACATTTTTAAGTTTAATGTTTATCATTAAAATTTTTACACCACTTTTGTCTAGACAATGAATAAAATGATAAATCATATTCTGGTATGTACGATTTGCTAATTCTTGTGGTGTATTGTGGTGTATTATTTGATAGGTAGAGTTATAGACAGTGAGAGAGACAGAGAGAAAGGTCTTCCTTCCGTTGGTTCACTCCCCAAATGGCCACTACAGCCGGCACTGCGCAGATCCGAAACCAGGAGCCAGGTGCTTCCTCCTGGTCTCCCATGGGGGTGCAGGGGCCCAAGCACTTGGGCCATCCTCCACTGCCCTCCCAGGCAACAGGAGAGAGCTGGACTGGAAGAGGAGCAACCGGGACTAGAACTGGTGCCCATATGGGATGCCGGCACCACAGGTGGAGGATTAACCAAGTGAGCCATGGCGCCGGCCCCTAAATTTTTATTTTTTTACTTGAGAGGCAGGCACACACACAGAACTCCTCTAACGTCCTGGTTCCTGGATTACAACACAAGTGGCCCATGCTAGAAAGTGACCCCAAGTCACCCTCCACCTCCTTGTCAATGCCATAGATAACTCCAGCTTTAAAATCTGGATAATGGGGCAGGCATTGTGACGCCAGCATTCCATATGAGTGCAGGTTCAAATCCTGGCTGGTCCACTTCTGACCCAATTCCCTGCTAATGCGCCTGGGAAAGCAGTGGAAGATGGTTCAAGTGTTAAAAAAAATTGGATCATTCAATTTTTGCTTCTTCCTGGGCAGACAGTATTTGGGGAATATGAAATACTCTGATGGTAGATAATATCATAAATACTTGGAAGGCAGGATGGCAAACTGGACTTGCTAAATAGGACTCAAATTCACTGAATCTCTTAAACATACAAGAAAAAATGACTTAGTGGCTGAATGGAAACTTAACATTCCAACTGTTCTATGGGTAAAAACTGAAATGAGAATTCATGGTCTACATTCTTAAACTCAGCTCCAATTTGAATTTTTGCTTTTGTTTTCTTGTTTTTCTCTTTTATGACACTTATTTACTTATTTGAAAGTCAGAATTACACAGAGAGAGAAGGAGAGGCAGAGAGAGAGGTCTTCCATCCGCTGGTTCACTCCCCAATTGGCCGTAACAGCCAGAGCTGCATTGATCTGAAGCCAGGAGCCAAGAGCTTCTTCTGGGTCTCCTGGGTGGGTGCAGGGGCCCAAAGACTTTGGCCATCTTCCACTGCTTTCCTAGGTCATAGTAGAGAGCTGGATCGGAAGTGAACTTGAACCAATGCCCATATGGGATGCCAGCACTGCAAGCAGTGGCTTTACCCATTAGGCCACAGCACCGGCCCTGGCATCTCTCTCTCTCTCTTTTTTTTTTTTAAAGATTGATTGATTGATTTGAAAGCCAGAGTTATAGAAAGAGGGAGAGGCAGAGAGAGAAACAGATTTTCCATTTGCTGGTTTACTCCCCAAATGGCTGCAACAGCTAGGGCTGGGCAAGACCAAAGATAGTAACCAGGAGTTTCACAGGTCTCTCATGTGGGTGGCAGGGTCTCAAGTACTTGGACCATCTGCTGCTCTCCTGGGCACACTAACGGGGAGCTGGACTGCAACTGGAGCAGCCAGGACTTGAACCAGTGCTCACATGAAATGTTAGCATTGAGGGTGGTGGCTTAACCTGCTGTGCTACAACACTGGCCCCTTACATCATCTTTTCCTTTATTTCTAGTTATTTGTAAACTGCTTTTATGAAACGAGGTGAAGTACAATTATATAATTTCAAACAGATCTTCTAAAACATCCTTTTTGATTTGAAAGTTATTAAAAACACAAGTTTGTTGCGAAGGATTCAAATATGAAAAGCTCTATTGGGTCTCACTGCATACATTTGTTAACATTCATTGACTATATATTTAAAAATTATAAGGGGTCAGCATTGTGGCCCACAGGACTAAGCTGCCACTTGGGATGCTCCAATCCCATACAGGAGTGTCTAAGATTGAGTCCCGCATCTGCTTCTGATCGTTTCCTGCAATGTGTAGGGGAGGCAGTACGTGATGGCTCAAGTAATTTGGGATCTGCCCCTGACATGAGAGACCTGGACTGAATTCCAGACTCTGAGTTTCAGCTTGGCCCAGCTCTGGCTGTTGCACGCACACAGGGAGTAAACCAATGGATGGAAGGCCTCCCCTCCCCACCCCTTCTCTCCCCTCCCCTCCCCTGCCCTCCCCTCCTTTCTCTTCTCTTCTAAGATTTATTTTATTTATTTGAAATTCAGTGTTACAGAGAGGCAGAGAGGTGCGGGGGGAGGGGGAGAAAGTCTTCCACCTGATGGTTCACTCCCCAGACGGCCGCAATGGTTGGAGCTGTGCCGATCTGAAGCCAGGAGCCAGGAGCTCCTTCTGGGTCTTCCATGTGGGAAAAGGGGCCCAAAGACTTGGGACACCTTCTATTGCTTTCCCAGGCAGTAGCAGAGAGCCAGATTAGAAGTGGAGCAGACAGGACTTGAACCGGGGCCCATATGGGATGCTGGCACTTCAGGCGGTGGCTTAACCTGCTATGCTACAGTGCCGGCCTCCAGAAGATTTCTCTGTCTGCCTCTCCTTCTCTGTCCCTCTGCCTCTCAAATAAATAAACAAAAACTTTTCAAAAATAAATTTTATTGTGTGGAAATTATACCTCAATGAAGCTGATTTTATAAAAAGTTCTCCCTGCTCTAACCATCTTTCAGATTTCCAATAACTCTTGTTTTTTAAAGATTTATTTATTTGAAAGGCAGAGTCAGAGAGGCAGAGGAAGAGAGAAAGAAAGGTCTTCCACCCGCTGGTTCACTCCCCAGATGGCCGTAACAGTTAGAGCTGCGCTGATCTGAAACCAGGAGCCAGGAGCTTCTTCCAGGTTTCCCACATGGGTACAGGGGCTGAAGGACTTGGGTCATCCTCTACTGCTTTCCCAGGCCATAGCAGAGAGCTGGATCACAAGTGGAGCAGCTGGGACTCGAACCGGTGCCCATATGGGATGCCAGCACTGCAGACCAGGGCTGTAACCTGCTGCGCCACAGCGCAGACCCCTCCAATAACTCTTAAAATCCTCCTGAAGTCTCCTGATGCAATTTCCTCTGCAAGACAGACTCACTCAGAGCCCAACTTTGGGTGAGGAGCAAAGCAGAGCTGCCAATCAGGACTCAAAGTGTCACATCCTTCCTGTCACTGAATCTCCCACCTTCATACACCCTGGTTCTCTCTCAAGATCCTTCTCAAATTCTCCCTAACCAGCTTCAGAGACGGGAACAAACTGATCTGTTTCTCCTTTCTCCTGGCACTAATCCTGCTTGTAGAATTTGGCATCATGTTTGTTTTCATGCCACTGGACTAGACAGAGGGAAAGAAGGCAGACTTTATTCAAGTCTGAGGGTCAATGTGCCTGATGAGAATTAGTGTAATGAGAACTCACTGCAGAAACCTTGTATTATAATGTGAAAATGTTACCAGAGAGCAAGGCACTATATGGAAAACATGATAAATATCCTTCACCCTGTAAGCATTTGCCACTAAAAAGACCCACAGCCTTAGAGAAAAGTTAGCACTTCATAAGCATTTATATTTCCATAACCTGGGGGACGATTATGCATGATTTTCCTTCACATGAGAGCTATTTCCCTAAAATGCCAGTTATTTTACTCAACATGGTATTATTCTGAATGATTTTAGGAGGCATTTTCTGTGCAAGGACATAGCAATTGACTAAGGGATAATTTTCTCCCCCTGCCCTCAAATGCTAATGTGGGAAGTGGTGTCTGATGAGTTCCAGACAGTCACTGTTCATCACAGTGTGGTCGCTGGATTACCTGTTTCAGAATCACGCAGTGGTTTCCGGGCTCCCTTCTGGTCTTGCTGGATCCGAATATCTCATGGTGACTCCCTAGGATGTGATGTGCATTTTACATCTGTACTAAACATGATTCTCAGGTATGTGAAAATTTAAGAACCACTAACGTAGGCTGTTCAAATTAAATTAACATGATCCTCACACATAAGTGGTATTACGACTTTTACTGGTAATCACAAAATATAATAGATTCAGCCCCTTTCATTTAGCTTCTAATTGCATTCTTTTTTATTTTTCCTTTTTTTTTCTATGGAACTCTGTGAGTCGCTTCTGGATATGTGGTCACATTTTGAACTTGGTCTCACTTCAGAAAAAGATAAAAGGGAATGGCTTATGTAACCTGCTTCCCAGCTGCCTTTGTCTATCTGCAGACAGAGGGTGTTATGAGTAATATGGGGTCTCAGTTGCAGCAGTAGAATCACCCAGGGATAATATTTAAAAATCAAGATTTGGAAATATTCTTAGACTGCTGGATGAAAACAAGCAGAAATTAGAAGTGATTATTAGGAGCAGGGTAATACTAGTGGGATGGATTTGTAGGGGTGTGGTAGCACATTTACTTTGCTCCTCTGGCATGTCATTATTTCTAAGGATAGTCCAAATTCTAGTCTTGTATGAGGTACTGGAGACCTTCCCCCCACCAGAGGCTAAAGAATAATTCACCATTAAAATGTCACTCCTAATTCAGTGTCTGTGTTTTACCACATGCTTTATTAGCCTTCCACCAAGCAATAGGATACTCATCAACAGCGAAGGCATTTAATACATGTTATTTCCACAGAGAAACAGTAACCTAAAACTCAACCATCCTGCTTCCAGCTCAACTGACACATTCTCTAATCCCTTTAACGCCAAAGGTACTGGTGTTGGTGTGGCTGAGGACATCACACAGGTCATGCTGGGATGTACGATTTCAGATCATGGGGCAGAAATCATCCTGCGTTTGTTTGTTTTTGCAAGTCTCTCACCAAATCCATTCAGGCACGAATCAATCTGACAGTGCTAGAGATGGAGGGCATCCATGCATCACTAAAGTGATCTTTTTTGTGGGCCTCGGGAGTAGGTAGATGTAGGTTAGAAAAAATACATGAAAAAAGGGTAAATGACAGAGACTCCAAATTTGGATGAGCCCTGATTCTACTGCTGCCAATGGAAACTGAGACAGATGCCAACCCCTTAGTGTCTTACAAGCTTAGACCCTGGATGTCGACCAGGGCTGCTGCTAGCTGGCCATGTCTCAGCACGGCTCTGCTCCCAAAATATGGAGCCAGGTCAGCAGAATCCAGAAACGTACTCTGGCTCACCAATTTTCAATGGTTCATTCCCTTGTAGGAGAATTGGGAGTTGAGGATTGATTTCACCAAAAGCACCCTGTTTGCGAGTCATTTCTGAAGTCCCTGTGTTCATCACTGCCCCCTCAGTGCCTGGCACAGTCCAGCAGCTCTGTGACAGCCCATCCAAGGGCTGGGCTGATCCCTGGGACTCCCTTTCCAGCCCATCAGCCACAATGCTCCCGTCCCGCTGTAACGGGCTTTCCCCTCTGCACCGCCTGTTCAGTTTCCACGGCTGCCTTCCTACTTCAGTCCCTCCTCTCATTTATCCCTGGACCACGTGATGGCTTCTGACTAGCTTCATTATGCTCGATCTTTACTCCGTTAAATCGTTACAGGCACAGAGCCAGACAGCTTCTGAGAGGCCACCTTCAGCTTTTACTCCTCTGATTAAAAACCTGTGTGGCTCCCTGCAGGCAGCGGATAAGGAAAACCTCCATTCCTGTGGCCAGGGCATAAATGGAACTGTTCTCAACTCGTCCCTTACCTCTCTTTCCCTACACACAGCCCCCACTCTGCAGCCATTGTCTCTTACTTAGAAAAGAGATGTCCCCTGAAGTGTTCTGTTTGTAGCAACCATTTCTACTGGTGTCAGTCCCTGGCTTCTGCTCCTATAGGTCCACTCACACTTCCCATCACTCGGGATCACTCCCTCCTCAGAGCTCCTATTACCTTTACTGGGAGGCCCCTGAGCCATCTATTAGGCACTTATCTGGGTTCCACTGTGACAGTATCTACCTTTTAATGTTCTCTGCAGTTTCTCTAGTTTAGTCAGAGCAGCCTTGAGGGCAGAGATTTTTTCTCATCCATCTCAGTATCCCTCTGCTTGGGATAATATCTTTCATATAATTGCTGCTCAATGATACTACTGCTGTACCATCAGGAAGCCAAACTGCCACTGTGATTTCTTTTTTTTTAAGATTTAATTTATTTATTTAAGAGACAGAATTACAGGCAGAGAGAGGGAGAGACAGACAGAAAGGTTTTTCCATTCCCTGGTTCACTCCTCAAATGGCCACAATGGCTGGAGCTGGGCCAATCCAAAGGCAGAAGTCAGGAGCTTCCTTTGGGTCTCCCATTTAGGTGCAGGGACCCAAGAACCGGGGCCATCTTCTACTGCTTTCCAAGGCCACAAGCAGGGAGCTGGATGGGAAGTGGAGCAGCTGGGGCCTACTATACCACCATGCTGCACCTGTGATCTCTTTTAAATCACCTTTTTAAAAATTCCACAAAGGATAAATTAAGCAAATCTTAGCCTTCCCCCCTCCATCAAATTTTGATGTCATTTGTTACATATCCAACTTCATGGTTACAAATGTAATTGAAGCTTCCTGAAAGAAGATGGAATGGGGTTGATCTTTGGTTTTCTTTTTTCAAACAGAAATGAAGATGTCTCATCCCCTACAGCCACTGAAAGGCCAGTATCACGAGTAGCCAAGGGTCTACAGTGAACCCACTTTGGAACAATCCTTATCGCTGGTGCTTTCTAATTGTGTGGTTGTTACTTTTGCCAAACAATTGCACATCTCCGTGTTTAAGACACAGACTTCACCTTGACTGGCTGTCACAGAATTTCCAATGGGAAGGGATGACACTTTCTTTCCTAGCGAGGCTGACTCAATTTTGTTTTTTTCAAGAAGAGCCTGGAAACAAGAGACAGGGGTCACACAGGGAGAGCTGGAGGCAGAGCCAGAACGACAATCCATGATTTAGATTCTAATTTCTCTGCTTTACCCTCTTGGCCATTTGGCCCTGTAGACGACTATGCTTCTTTAGTAGAACAAACATGATTATTTTTACAAGTAAATTCTTCTCTAATATCAGGATGATGCAAGTTATTTTGTTTTGTTTTGCTTTTGGCACAGATCTTCACACATCAAGGTCAGGTCCTGTTGTTGGGTTTTTCTGTGTGTTGGGGGAGGTATAAGGAAACATGAGTCAATTGCAAGCTTCCTGTTCTCAGAAAATGGTAACATTAGTGGTTTTGGGTAACTTGGAATATTTCGAAGAGGAATTTTAGCATGTCATATGGATTGAATGATGGTACCCCAATAATTACCCAATTAAGTATTTTATTTCAAGTTTATATAATGTTGAGTTCTAGGTAATAAAAAGGTAATGAGTTTCCAGCTCTCTTTGGCTTTAATTTGGCTACCTGCTAGGCTAACTGGAATACGTTGCTTTGCGTATGACACAGGCATTGGCTTCTTATGGTGCACATTTTACAGGACTCTAATTCAGGTGCTTTTGGAAGCTGCAGGTATCCTTGAGGGCACTTGCTCTCAGCATGGCCCATGCTTCAGAAATCACCTGTGGAACTTTTCAAAAATGCAGGTGCCTGGGCTCTACATCAAACCCAGAATTCCAGAATTTTCTGACAGGTTCAGAGCAGTGTGCTTTCTGAAAGCTCCTCTGATGATTCCACACCACATATCTACTGGGACCCACTCACTGAAGGTTACTTACAGACTTTTCTGTTCATAAACAAGAGTGTTGGCTTGCAAGGCCCCTTCAAAGACCATGCGCCCCACCACCTAACAGATGCCTGACTCCCCTACCACGTCTGACAGAGTCAGCTGAACACTCTTTGATGTTTTAGTCCTTAATGGACAGAATGAATTGAGCTTTAAATGTAATTTCCTCCCCTTTTACCTCTGACAAGTCCAAAAGAAAATAAAATGCACATCATTATTCCCTTTCTCCCACTTGGCCAATTTTGCCTTCTTTCTGCCTTGGGACTACTGCTAAAATTCAGCATGGCTGTTTTGGTCTCATAGCTTCAAATTATTTATTGCCTTATCATGCCAAAGCATTTTATTTTGGCAACTCCAGCCTTGTTGGCATCCAGCTCTGGGAATATTGTTAGATAAGGCAACTGCTGCCAGGCAAAGCAGCATAAACACTTGGTACAAATTCAAGGGCTATTTGGTTTTGTATTTTAATTTCTTCATACAGACATGGTAGATTAAAAAACGTCATTGTTTTGTGGATCAGTGAATACAACTGGGATGGACAGCCAGATAATAAGACTAAATTAAACATACAATGGGATTGTCAGTATGCCTTTCACAGCAGAGATCCAAAGTGGAAAATCTTGTGGCTACACACTATAATTCCCTGTGACAACAACAACTAAAAATGCACTCTTTATTTTTCCATTTCAATCACCCTGTTGATACCAGTTAGTTCCCATTCTGTCTTTGGGTTTTGCTATTACCGCTCTCTTGTCATTAAAGGAAATTCCAGGCAATAAAAAAAAAATACAAAATCCAAACAGATTAAGGGTTTTTCCATCTTCTTTTTTTTATATGGCCATCTATAAAATAACATGGACATTTTTGGAAATAAAATCAAAGCTGAAGTTGAGTCAAAACAAGAGGAAATATTCTTTGAGTGATCTCTATTATATACTTAGTCATTCAAAAGAAAGCCAGGCTGTGTGTGATGTAATTTAAATTAGCTGCAAAGCAGGCCTCGTCCTCATTCAAGGAATTTTATAAATGCAGTTAGTTATTTCACCAAGTAGATAAGAAACCTAAAAGACATTTCCATGAGATGCATTGTGAGCATTTTAATTTAAAATTACAAGTCAACTAACTGCAATTACATTTGTTATATTTTAGTTCCATTTGCATGACAAAGACACAAAAATGGAGTGATGGTTTCTTAATTCTTTTTTTCACCACATCCGTTTTGTATTTCTATTAAAATAATTTAAAAATAATAGCTTATTGTAATTCAAAAGAATGGAATTATTAATAAATGAAAGAAAGGCCACTGAACAAAATTGTGGATGCCAAAAGGATGACACAATTGGCTTTGGTCTCCTGGTGGGGAGAGGAGGGCGGGGATGCTTCTCTTGCTGCCTGGCCGGCAGATGGCACAGTGCCCCAGCCTGTGCCTCCAAGGCTGGGTCAGCGGCTCTCGCCTCTGATCCCCTTCAGGAGTTTTAGCTAAAGGTCACCGAGACGTCCCCCTTCCTCCTTCCTCCTTTCCTTTCCTAAATCCTCCCTTCCTTCCTTCCTTCCTTTCATTCTTCCTTCTTACCCACCCCCACTCTTCCCCGGTCCCATTAACTGGAGGACTGAATGCTACCTACCAAGGAGACGGAGTTAAAGATCATTACTGAGAATTACTGTGGGTCCCTCCTGAGGGCAGATATCAGTCTGTCCTCCCATGACAGATAGCATGTAATTAATCCAGGTTTTTGGCATGGATCTAGGAAAGAACAGGGTGAGATGCAGTACAAATTTGCCCTTTCTGATGCCTATTCCTCCCTTAATTAAAAAGATTAAAGCAGGCAGGTCTGTAGGAAAGCCAGGCATCATGTAGAGGGGGAAGTCAGGGGTTTGGGAGCTCACAGGCCTAGCTGCTGGGAAATAATTATCCCAATAATTTAAGACATGTATTTTTCCCAAAATTAAAAAAAAGTATCCCATACCAAGCAGTCCTCTGGCCCGTGATTCACTCTCTCCTTAAAGTAACCATTATCCTGACTCTAACACTATAGAGTGGTTTTGATTGTTTTACTTTAAATCAATGAAATAATAGCACATTATTCTTCAGACATGGGCTCCTATTGCCAACATTATGTTTGTGAGCAGCCATTGGAGTTAGTTCTCATCATGCAGAGGCAAACATCCCTTCAGGAAAAGTACTAGTAGGCTCAAGGCCTGTGCTTGTATTAATGACTCTTTTTTTTTTAATTAAAAAAAATTTTTTTTTGACAGGCAGAGTGGACAGTGAGAGAGAGAGACAGAGAGAAAGGTCTTCCTTTGCCGTTGGTTCACCCTCCAATGGCCGCCATGGCTGGTGTGCTGCGGCCGGCGCACCGCGCTGATCCGAAGGCAGGAGTCAGGTGCTTCTCCTGGTCTCCCATGGGGTGCAGGGCCCAAGCACTTGGGCCATCCTCCACTGCACTCCTGGACCACAGCAGAGAGCTGGCCTGGAAGAGGGGCAACCGGGACAGAATCCAGCACCCCGATCGGGACTAGAATCCGGGGTGCCGGCGCTGCAAGGTGGAGGATTAGCCTATTGAGCCGCGGCGCCGGCATATTAATGACTCTTACAACCTTTCCTTTTATAACTAAAGGGTAGGAGGAAGGTGGTGATTGTCCAGGGCCATAAAAGGGATGCTGAAATGTGTGGAAGAAAAACCATGGAAAGGGCAGGGTGCTGTAAAGACTACTTTTGGTTAAACAATAGTGTTTCTAGGATCAGATTTGATACTAAATATCTTCAGGAATTCTTTCAAACAAACCTACTTTCCACAGCAATAGTAAAATGCAGTAGTAAGTCCTTTCTTCCTTCCTTGCTACCCTGTAATAAATGTGTTCTGGGCTTTGTAGCAGAGAGTTGCTAAAATCTTCCTGCATGGATGATTTCATTTAAATAGACGATGCAGACACTACTGAATCTACTCCAGCCTAGACAGGTATGATGACTATCTCCATAAGCGCCCACTTCATTAACCAAGAATAGGGTGCAGCACATGTTTCGAATGCAATAAGACTACCCAGAAACCCCTGGCTCTAAGTTTTCCATGAACATGCAGGAAGGGGCTTTCCGACTCAGAAGGGAACAAGGAGGCAGAGAGCACCGACAGATGCAGGAAGCACTCCGGCTGTCGGCGTGTGGCACAGAGAGGCACGGCTCACCTGTACTTAAAGAACAGGCCCTTTGAAGAGATGCCCAAATGGCCACATTCTCTACAGAGGCAAGGACTGAGACACCGAGGTTTGTAAGAGACCAAATCAGGCCTTCCCTGAGCCTGTCAGATCCTGGATACCAGCGAAAAATGGGAAGGGGTGGGTAGTTTGAGAGAAAAGGGAAGGGGAGAGGGAGCTCAGCAAAAACCAATCCATGGTAAAAGAATCAGAAACAATTTTCCAATAGCAAAAGAATGAGTATGCAGTGGGGTGGGCCAATGGAACCAGGAGAATCAGGGCCCAGGAAACCTGACTCTGGAGCCACGAGATTCTACTCAAAATATCTACTTCAACAGGTCTCAGTAGTTTCATTCATAAAATGAGAAAAGTAAAACCAATAATGCTTTTACTAATTGTATATAATTTTTCTGTCTATGCATCTGTCTTCCTGCCTGTCTGTATCAATATTTATGTCTCATTAGCAATTATATCCCTGGCTCTAATACAGGAGCCAAACTGTTCTTGAATAAATACACTGCTCAGTTCTCTTTAATCTGAATTTCACTAACCCATCTATTTCCAACCTCAGACCATTCCCTCAGGGAGCCTTCATTATTCTCCAGATCAATTTGTCCTCCTCCTTTAACGACAAGGTAAGAGGACACTTTTGATGCTAGGAACGTGGCAGGTGGGCATTCGCCAACTCCACAGGACCATGGTTTAGGCAGCAGATTTGCTGATGGAAAATATGATCTCCAAAGAATGTCTTTCTAGCCTGTGAGGATTATTTATAGCTTCTGACACAGAAGGCTTCCAGTAGAGAATGAACATCATTATTAACACTAACTCAAATAAACTCTACAGGAAGGAGGGCAATAAAGTTCTCCTAGGATGTCCTTAAGAGATAGAGTTTTGGAGAACTTGGAAATGGGAAGGGAACAGAGACATGGGAGTGACTTGCTAAGCCACACAAAGGATTTGGGGCTTGGCTTCTTTTGCTATGCCATGCATGGTCTTCTTTTCTGACTACAAGGTCTTCCCTTCCAATTTGTTTTCTGCAAAAGGGATGTTGGTACAACCTCTCTGAAGTAAACGTGAACCCTCTGCTCAGGGACTGGTGGGTGCCCAGACTCCTGCTTCACAGTGATAATCCTGGTGTCCTCACTTTTAAGTTTCTAGCTTTTTGGATCTCACTTGCTGCCCCTCTCCCCCTGATGTACCTTCAAAAGCCCACATCAGTTTTTGTTTATGCCCATGTCCCCATCTGGAAACTCTTACTAAAGCCCACCATGTCAAATGTCACCCATGCTTCAAGACCCATGTCTAGTGTCATTTTATTTTCTCCAGGAATCTTACTCTGAATACATAGCCATTGAGGAGTTCTCCCCTCTCCACTGAACTTTGAATAGAAGTTAGAGTTTATTTTGTGAAACACAGTGCTAATTAATCATGTTATCTCTTACTGTGTTATGTACTAGTCTCTCTAGACTATCTGAATTAGGAACATATTAAGTTAGGGACATACTGAGTTAGGGACATGCTATCTTTTTAAAAAAGATTTACTTGGAAGTCAGAATTAGAGAGGGAGAGGGAGAGGGAGAGGGAGGGAGGGAGAGAGAGAGAATCTTCCATCTGCGGGTTCACTCTCAAGATGGCCACAATGGCTAGGGCTGGGCCAAGCCAGAGCCAGGAGCCAGGAGCCTCTTCCAGGTCTCCCACATGGATAGTAGGGGCCCAAGCACTTGGGCCATCTTCTGCTGCTTTTTCCCAGGCCATTAACAGGGAGCTGGATCAGAAGTGGAACATCCAGGACTCAAACCAGTGCCATATGGCTTAAGCCACTGTGCCATGATGCCAGTCCAGTGAACAAGCTATTTAAGTTATGGGCATCTAACCAGTGTGGCAGAAGGGGCTATTTTTTCTAATTTGTCCACCCAGAGAAGTTCTTTCTGCTAATTCACACTAAGGCACGGTATAGGCCAGCATAAGCTCTCTCTAGTCCTTGTAATTGATTTCACACCACACCAGCTGCCAAGGGTCAATCCCACAGTCACTCCCTTAGGAGAAAAATCATCTTCCTAGATAACTTAGATGACACATCCATCGGATTCTTTCTTTCAAGATGTCACCTTTTTCACACATAGCGAGTGGACACAATCTTCCAGATGAAGTAGAACAAAGGAAATGAAGAAATGAAGAAAAAAACCCACCATAACACAAGCCAAATTCCGGGACAGACTGTTCAGCTGCAATTGCTCAAAACCCTGGAAATACAATCAGAGACAGTTTGGGAGAGGAGGAGAAGAAAGTCCGGGTGAGCTAGCTGAAAACACTGCAGGTAATGCATAGGGAAAATTTGTCTCAGCACAACGACTGCTTCCCAGACAAATGTCACCAGGTTTAGCACTGACACAGAAGAAGAGAAGACCTGGAAGGGCAAACCAATAAATTATATACATTGGTGCACATAGATTTACTGTCTTTTGCCTATCAGGAGTTTCTGGGTTTTGGTTCTTGAGTAAGTCATGCAAGTTGACATGCAGGGCCACCCAAGAGGAAGAAGCTACAGTCCCAGCCAATTATTTAGTATTAGCCTTATGACTTGGGGTGAGTCACTCAATCTAGTTTTCTCATCAGCACAATGGAGAGAACAGCACCTAATGCATGCATTCATCCATTCACCAGGTATTTATGAAGGGCCTGCTATAAGCCATGCACAATGAGGCACAATGGAGAGAGCAAAACTGACACAGTCTTTGTCACTACAGGTGCCCAGATACCTCCCCCAGGGTTGAAGTTCTGGTGAAGGAAAGTGTCTATGAAATGGAGAGCACTTTCACATGGAAGGTCTTCTTTATTATCCATGATTTCCATTCTTGATCTGTCTGTGTGGCCTGGGCAAGTCATAATTTTCCCAGGCTTTCCTATTCTCATATAAAAAATGAGATTTCCTGTCCTAAAATTTAATTATTCCAAATGAAAATAAGAAGTTATGCTTTTTAGGTCCTTCTGAATCATGATTTTCTGAAAGATCATTAGGAAATAGTTCAGACACAACAAACCAATAAGAATATTATTAGCAAGCCTTTGTGTACCATTCCCCCACTTCAGAGACAGAACATCAGAAGGAGTGCTATCAGCTGGCATGTCTTCTTTCCCTCAGCCCATCAAAGCTTGGAGTTTATTATTCTCAATCACAGCCAGCCTCCCTCCCTCCCTCCCTCCCTCCCTCCCTCCCTCCCTTCCTTTTTTTGATGGACAGAGTTAGTGAGAGAGAGAGACAGAGAGAGACAGAGAGAGACAGAGAGAGACAGAGAGAAAGGTCTTCTTTCCGTTGGTTCACTCCCCAAGTGGCCGCCGTGGCCAGCGTGCTGCACCGATCCCAAGCCAGGAGTCAGGTGCTTCCTCCTGGTCTCCCATGCAGGTGCAGAGCCCAAGCACTTGGGCCATCCTCCACTGCCTTCCCCGGGCCACAGCAGAGAGCTGGACTGGAAGAGGAGCAACCAGGACTAGAACCCGGGGTACCAGCGCCAGAGGCGGAGGATTAGCCTAGTGAGCCGCGGCGCCGGCCAATCTCAGCCTTTCAAGGAAACCCGGTGTGTGACTAAATGGTTCACCAGTGAAGAGTTCTTCCCACCTTTAGGTGTTCCTGGTTCCCAATGAATGTGACATCACAGCAGGGTACATCACACATAGCTCAAATGTCAGTCCATTCTTTCCCTGCCAACCCTGCTTGCTGCCCACCAGCAGAGAGAACTGGGAAAACCCTGAGAAGGAGCAGTCTCCTCTTTACCTTGAGGGCCTTCTGTGCAGGTTCACTGGACCCGATGGCGATCAGGTTAGGCCCCGCCATGCTGCAGAAACTCTTCAAATGCAAGGCATCAGCCACTGGGACCGTGGAGACAGCATAGTCCTATGTGGATTGCAAAACAAAACAAAAAACAGTTTGGGACTGCAGAATAATTCTAAAACTGATTAAAAACCTGCCTGAACCATGTGTGTTCACTGGCAGGCCATGAATGTCTGGAAGGAAAACTGGGGCCAAGAGGATTTGGTATTTCCAGCTAAATGAAGACTGCTTCTAAGAAGAAAGCATAGAGCTCCCTTCCAGATGTGACTGTATCAACAGCTTTGCTGGCTATTTGGCCTGTGGCACGGGCTATGCTGGGGTGGTGTGTTTGAATATCCTCCAAAAACTGCCTCGTAGGGAATTTCTTGGGGGTTATATTTCTTTCTTTAAAATTTTTTTGGTTGTTTATTTTCATTTTACTCAAAGGGCAGGGACACAGAGAGGGATCTTGTATTGTCTGGTACATTCCCCAGATGCCTGCAACTTGGGCTGGGGAGTCAGTCCAGGTCTCCTTTGTGGATGGCAGAGACCCAAATATTGGCACTAACAGCTGCTCTCTCTGGGGTGTGTATTAACAGGAAACTGGGTCAGAAGTGGAGTGGAGTTGAGACTGGAACCAGCGACTCTGATATGCGATACAGGTATCCCAAGCGGTTTCGTAACTGCTGTACTAAATACTACCTCAGTTGTATCCATTTTTAAGCAGTCCAGCAAGCTGATCTATTAATTTCCAGTAGAGTAAAGGGAATTTGAGAGGTTGTATGTGCAACATCTAGCAGTTTCCAGCAGATAGTAGGCACCCATGTAGAGGTGACCTTTAATTCCAATTTGAAAAAAATCACATTTCATTTCAGACTCAATTGAGACATCCAGCTTTTTTTTTTTCCCCTAAAACCGCTGATTGTGCCAGGAACATCTGCCAAGTGTTTGCATGATTATACCCTGGAAGAAAACCTAAGATGCCCATGAGAACTTTATCTGTTGCTCCTGTGGTAATCCAAGGAAGTCTGTTTATTGAGAAATTTGAACTTGATAACTTCTAAGACATCCAACAAATTTAAAAATATTAGGAACTTTTTGCAAAGCTGATGGAATATAAACACCATTACTCATGACATATTTTTGCAATGGGTCTATGAATATTTATTAAGTCGTAATTATTCTGTGCCAGGCCTAAATTATCCTTTACCTACCTTAAAAGTATCAGCCAAGATTTCAGCACCTCGTTGATTTGTCCTTTTGGAAAGGCCCACAAAAAATTCTCTTCCTATAATAGACATCATGGAACATAGTGAGTGAGCAGCCTCAGGGAGTGCACACCGTTTACCTATAAATAATCACACAGTTCTGTCCTATCACACAGCGCTGAGGATAGCTCCATTAAGAGACCCTCACCCCTCTTTACTGGGGGTGGGTGGGTGGGAACAAAACAACCAAACCAAACAAAAACTGAAAAACCAAAACTGACTTCCAACTATTGCCCTTGAAAAGAAACCTTTCAAAATTCATAGAGGCAGACAGCATAAGGGTGGTTTCCAGGTGCTGAGAGATGGGGTAAACAGGGAGCCGCCCTTTCATGGGCACAGGGCTATAGTGTGGGAAGATGAGAAGGTTCTTGCGACTCACAGTGGTGATGGTTGCAAACAGCGTGAATATACTTCCCACCTCTGAACTAAATATTTAGGACTGAGTAAAATGTTGTGAACTTTTACTCAGGAAATAACAGAATTAAGCACATTAATAATCTGTAATCAGAAATGAAGGAAGAGCAATAAGTTAGCAGTGGTAGTTCCCCCTCCATGCCCACTGGGAAACAATACCAGCTACTGGGGATGAAGCAGGCTCCCTTTCTTGTGATGGTCCTGTAAGGGCTGAAGAAATCACCTGGGACAAAGTGCATTTAGTGCTGGCTTCAAAGAGCTCTGCCTTGGAAACAATGTATATATTTCTTTCAAATCAAAACATCAAAAGATACCTACCTACAAAGTGCCAGAGTTTAAGAGGACAGAACTTTCCCTTTATTTCACTTTTCTGAAGTTATTCAATTTTTCTACCCAGAAAGACAAACCTAGGTAAAAATGGTTTCTTTATCATAGGCGAACAATTATAGTAGACAGGGTCAGGCAATACTTTCTCATCCTTCCCTAATTCTTTGGAAAAGAATCTCACATGAAATGTGGACGAAAATATTGAAAGAAAAATCAGCATCACTTTGACCCGGAGCGTGTGGTAAAGTATCAGAGCAGCCATGTGGAAGCAAGTGTTGGATTGACTTTGCAAATCCTGTGACTTTTATCTTCATAATATCCTTACAAAAGTGGTAAATGACATAGGTCAAATGACAATATTAAAATTATGACAATTCTAAGGGCTTCTGCTGTTGACAGACACAGGAATCTTGCACTTGCATGGGACACTGGCTTTTTTTTTTTTTTTTTTAGAGGAACAGCATGATTATGTTGACCCTTAAGAAAATTTACCACATGAAAAGCAAAATTTAAATTATGAAGAGGTCTTTCATTTGACAAAAGTATTACTTTATGAAAAAATACACTGTAATGAAAAATATCATTTCTTTAATTAAGATAAAAATAGAGACATATACAACTTTTAAGAAAAAGTTAATGTATTAATAAGCAAGTTTCAACAAATTTATAGGAGGATCTGCATACTATTTCCATATTAAAAGCCTAAGGTGTGGGACCACGATTGTTGTTGTGTGGTGTAGTGGGTGAAGCTGCCCTCTGTGATACCGGTATCCCATATGGATGCTGGTTCAATTCTTGGTTGCTCCCCTTCCTATCACATGGATGGTTAGATCCTCATTCAATTTTCTTTCTTTTCTGGGTGGAATGCCTTCAGTAATGGGATACACTTCCATTGTATTCATCACCTTATTACATGTTCAGTCATACTAGAAAGATCAGTGGCTTCAGGTGGCATCAGTCTGATTCTCCTATTATACGTTTCCCATCAAACTTTTATGGTGTTTTTTTTTTTTTTTTTTGACAGGCAGAGTGGACAGTGAGAGAGAGAGACAGAGAGAAAGGTCTTCCTTTGCCGTTGGTTCACCCTCCAATGGCCGCCATGGCTGGTGCGCTGCGGCCGGCGCACTGCGCTGATCCGAAGGCAGGAGCCAGGTGCTTCTCCTGGTCTCCCAAGGGGTGCAGGGCCCAAGGACCTGGGCCATCCTCCACTGCACTCCTGGGCCACAGCAGAGAGCTGGCCTGGAAGAGGGGCAACCGGGACAGAATCCGGCGCCCCGACCGGGACTAGAACCTGGTGTGCCGGCGCCGCAAGGCGGAGGATTAGCCTATTGAGCCAAGGCGCCAGACAAACTTTTATGTTTAAAGATTTATTTATTTGAAAGAGTTATAGTGAGAGAGGGAGACACAGACACAGACACACACACACACACACACACACAGAATCTTCCATCTTCTGTTTCACTCCCCAGATAGCCACAATGTCTGGGAACGGGTCAGGCTAAAGCCAGGAGCCAGGAGCCAGGAGCTTCTTCTGAGTTTCCCACATAGGTGCAGGGGCCCAAGCACTTGGGTCATCCTCTGCTGCTTTTCCCAGGCCATTAGCAGGGAGCAGGATCAGAAGTGCAGCAGCTGGACTTGAAATGAAACCCTTGTATTGCACACGGCAGTTTTACCCCCTATGCCACAACACTCCACATACCGCCCCTCCCCCAAACTTTTATATAATGGTTCTGGGGGCAGGTGTGGTGGAGCAGTGAGCTAAGCTGTGGCCTGCAATGCCAGAATCCCATATCAGAGCCAGTTTATTATCCAGGGGGCTCTGCTTCCTATCCAGGTCCCTGCTAATGTGCCTGGGAGGGCAGCAGAAGATGACTCAAATGCTTGGGCTTCTGTTACCCACATGGGAGACCTGGATCGAGTCCCAGGTTGCTGGCTTTGGCCTGGCCCAGACCCATCCATTGCAGCCATTTGGGGAGTGAATGAGTGTATGGAATATTTCTCTCTCTGTTTCTCCCTTTCTCTGTCACTCTGCCTTTAAAATAAAAACAAAAGCATTTTTTTTTTAAAGAAAACAATTGTTTAAACAACCTTTGATCATCATTGCAAAGATCTAATATTTTATTATGGATCTGAATTTACTTATTTACTTATTTATTTATTTATTTATTGACAGGCAGAGTGGACAGTGAGAGAGAGAGAGAGAGACAGAGAGAAAGAGAAACGTCTTCCTTTACTGTTGGTTCACCCTCCAATGGCTGCTGTGAGCAGCGTGCTGCGGCCGGTGCACCACGCTGATTCAAAGCCAGGAGCCAGGTGCTTCTCCTGGTCTCCCATGCAGGTGCAGGGCCCAAGGACCTGGGCCATCCTCCACTGCACTCCTGGGCCACAGCAGAGAGCTGGCCTGGAAGAAGGGCAACCGGGACAGAATCCGGCGCCCCGACAGGGACTAGAACCTGGTGTACCAGCGTTGCAGGCGGAGGATTAGCCTATTGAGCCACAGTGCCAGCCATGGCTCTGCATTTATTTACTGGAATTCTAAAAAGAAAATCTTTCCTCAATCAAGCCTTTGGTTTACTTGAAATATAACTCACAAAAGAAAGGCAGGTCCATGCTTATGTCTTTGTGTTTTTGATTTACATATCAATTATTAATGAGTTAGTGTTTCAGCAACTTACAATAATGGCCAATAAGTTCTTTATTTGAGAGAATGAGCAAGGGTGAGAGCGTGAGCTAGAGCAAGCCCATCAACTGGTTCATACCCCAACTACCTGCAATGGTGGGTCGAAGCAGGGAGCCAGGAATGCAGCCCAGGTCTCCCAATTGAGTGGCAGTAGTCCAACTACTTGAGCCATCACCTGTTCCCAGGGTCTGCAGTAGCAGGATGGTGGAGCCAGAACCAGGAATCAAACCCAGGCACTAGATAAGGAATGTGGGTATCCTAAACACTAAGCTTGCCCCCACTGAATGGTTTTTTAAAATCTCTTCACACACTAATGACTCAATGATTAAA
This sequence comes from Lepus europaeus, assembly GCF_033115175.1. Lineage (NCBI taxonomy): Eukaryota > Metazoa > Chordata > Mammalia > Lagomorpha > Leporidae > Lepus > Lepus europaeus. The sequence continues at coordinate 78,825,099 of NC_084831.1, forward strand.
TCATAAGGAACCTAGAAAACATTCAGAATTAAAGAAGAGAAATATTTCTATCAAAACAAGAAGGAGTCTGCTAAAGCAGTACATGGAGGGAAAGTTATACAGCATAAGTAGTTATATTAGAGAAGGTGCAAAATTAATCTCAAAATTAATGAGATTAAAAATCCAACCTGAGATGGAGAAAAAAAGAACAAAATAAAAATAACTTAAGGAAGGAAATAAAGATAGAAATAGAAAGGAAACATTCAGCAGACAGAGTTCAACAAAGTCAATGGCTGGTGCTTTGATAAGATTAAAAATTGATATATCACAGGTTAAAAAAAAAAAGAATGTGCCAGGGGATTCCAATACAATCCCACCAAGGTGGCATGTACCAATGCCATCTCACTAGTCCAAGTGACCAATTTCAGTTCACAATGGATCATGCTGATAGGTCTAAAAGTCAAAGGGATCACACAAACAAGACTAGTGTCTGCTAATACTAACTGATAGAATTAAAAAGGGAGAGAATGATCCAACATGGGAAGCAGGATACTCAGCAGACTCATAGAATGGCAGATGGCCTAAATAGCACTCTGGCCTCAGAATCAGCCCTTAAGGCATTCGGATATGGCTGAAGAGCCCATGAGAGTATTTTAGGCACGGAAAGCCAAGACACTCTGGCAAAACAAACAAACAAACAAACAACAAAAACAAAAACAAAACAAAACAAAAAACAACACCTAAATGAAAGATCTCTGCAAGTGAGATCCCAGGGGAAAGAACGGGGCCATCAAAGAAGGAGGTACCTTTCTCTGAAGGGAGGAGAGAACTTCTACTTTGACTAGGACCCTGTTGGAATAAGATCGAAGTCGGCGAACTCAAAAGGCTTCCATAGCCTTGGCAACTCATGACTAGAGCCTAGGGAGATTACTGACGCCATAAACAAGAGTGTCAAATTGTTAAGTCAACAACAGGAGTCACTGTGTACTTACATCTCATGTGGGATCTGTCCTTAATGTGTTGTCCAATGTGAAGTAATGCTATAACTAGTACTGAAACAGTATTTTACACGTTGTGTTTCTGTGTGGGTGCAAACTGATGCAATCTTTACTTAATATATACTAAATCAATCTTCTGTATATAAAGATAATTGAAAATGAAAAAAAAAAAGAAAGTCCACTTCTTTTTTGAAACTAAAGTAGACTATGATCATATCTTTGCTTTGTGACATTTTATAGTTGATGTTTTATATGTTGCATTTGGAGTTTTGTCTTTTTTTGATGAGAAGAAGAGGCATGGTCTGCCCATTCAGGTTTACAGAATCCCAATAGGTCTCATGATTTTTATGGAAAATTTCTTTCTGTGTTTGAATAACCTTTGTAAAAATGCTCAAAACCAGCTGCCTCTCCTTCAGTACCTTCTCCTGTTCCTGTTTGAAGGGGAGAGGGAGCGGGAAAGGGGAGGGTTGTGGGTGCGAGGGAAGTTATGGGAGGGAAAAGCCATTGTAATCCATAAGCTGTACTTTGGAAATTTATATTCACTAAATAAAAGTTAAAAAAAAAGAATGAATGTATCTGCATTGTGACTATAAAGAGGATATATATATATATATATATATACATTTAATATTTATTTTATTTATTTGAAAGACAGAGTTACAGAGAGAGGTAGAGACAGAGAGAGAGGTCTTCCATCTGCTGGTTCACTCCCCAGATGGCCGCAATGACCAGAGCTGCGCCGATCTGAAGCCAGGAGCCAGGAGCTTCTTCTGGGTCTCCCACGTGGGTGCAGGGGTCCAAGGACTTGGGCCATCTTCTACTGCTTTCCCAGGCCATAGCAGAGAGCTGGATTGGAAGAGGAGAAGCTGACACTAGAACCGGTGCCCATATGGGATGCCTGCGCTTCAGGCCAGGGCTTTAACTTGCTGTGCCACAGTGCCGGCCCCAGAGGATATATATTTGAAGTTTTTGTGAAGCTTAAACATATATTAAGAAGATATGAAATGTGTTATATCCAATATTTTGTAAACTTAGATAAAATAGACAAAATCTTAGAAAATAGAACCCATTGGGTGGGTTCTGTGGCATAATGGATAAAGCCGCTGCTTGCAGTGCCGGCATCCCCATATGGGTGCTGGTTCAAGTCCCGGCTGCTCTACTTCCAATCCAGCTCCCTGCTAATGCACCCGGGGAAAGCAGCAGAAGATGGCCCAACTCCTTGGGCCTCTGCACCCACAAGGAAGATTAGCAAGAAGTTCCTGGCTCCTAGCTTCGGATTGGCCTAGCTCCGCCACTGTGGCCATTTGGGGAATGAACCAGCAGATGGAAGAGCTCCCACCCCCCGCATCTTGCCCTCTCTGTAATTCTTTCAAATAAATAAATAAATTTTTTTTTAACAAGGAACCCATCAAAACTGATTAAGGAAACCCAAGTAGTCATACACTCATTAAAGAAACTGAATCAGTTTAAAATCTTCCCACAGAAAAAGCACCACGCCTCAACAAATAGGCAATTCAAATAGTATTAGTTCCAAAGAATAGAATAGGAGGAAATGCTCCCTAATACATTTTATGAGGCTAATAGAACTCTTCTATCACAACCAGGCAAGGATAACAAGAAAGAAAAATCATAGGCCATGAAAATAAAAGTTTAAATATTAGTAAAAAAATCTAATACTGTATTAAAAATAGAGTAGATCATGATCAAATTGTATTTCATTGCAGAGATGCAAGATTGATTAAACTTCAGAAAATCAATTAGTATAATTAGCCACATTAGTAGATTAACGAATATCACAAATCATCTCACTGATGCAAAAAAAGAGTTTAACCTATCATCTGAATTTCATTTTCAGGTGTTTACCTTAGAGAAGCTCTTCTACAGGTCCCTAGGAGACACACAACAACGTGTGTACATGGCAGCATTAGACACAAAGTAGAAAACACCCAAATATACATCAGCACCAACGAATGAACACACTGTTGTGTATTCTTGCTAGAGAGTAAGCATCAGCATGGGAAACGAACAGCAAGCTATAAATATCAACTTAGCTCAAAGGTGGAAAAACCATGTAAGAGTTCATATAGTGGGACTCTAATGATATAAAGCTATAAGACAAGCAAAACTAAATAACAGGTTATTTAGTAATACATAATTTAAGAATATACACTGAAATAAAGCTCAAAGGAAGCCCAGGCAATGATTAACATGGAACTCAGAGAGTGGGTACTTGAGCCTGGGAGCAGGCAGAGGTGGGGACTGAGGGACCACCAGGGACTTCTTATGGTCTTAGCAAGGTTGTATTTTTTAAGCCTTCTGGTAGGACCCAGGTGTTCACTTTTTATTACTGGTCTTTAAAGTGTACATAAGATTTTATAATGCTTTTTACATACTCTACATTTCACAAAGATAAATAAATAAAAGTGGAGGTAAGTTGATGTCTAAAAGAGAAACAGATTGAAACCATTTTTGCCAGTAGCTGTTTGCTTGACTGACAGAGTTCCCAGCAGGAGTTGGCACTGGAAAGCTGTCTTCCTTCTGTCTGTTTCCTGATAAATTATTAATGAAGCTCTGAGTTGTAGAAGGAACAGGACACAGAGCACAGAAAAGTGCTACAGATTTTGTTTCTTACCCAACTCTGCCCAGTTCCAAAACTGAGCAGTAATAGTTATACAATGTTGTGAATGTAATTAATGCCATATGAATTATATGTCATATGTCATTTCTTACAATTAAAGAAACAATAGAGAAGAAGGAACCAGAAGGCAGGACCAAATATTAGGTGTGAATCAGCAGAGAGGTATCCCAGGGCATTTCAATTTTGAATAAAATAACTGCTAAGACATGGACTTGTGTACTGAACATAGCAAATGGAAAAGTCCAGAGATAGAATCAAAGGCAAGCTTCACTGCTTAAGATCTAACAAGAAGATGGAGCACAAATTTAGCCTTGAGATGATGTGAACAGATTTCGGACCAAGGAGAGATATTCTCAGTGTAAGTTTGCCTTCTCTTGGAGGAGATGTTAGAAGGTGTGTTCAGTTCAGCTTCTGGGCTGACAACATAAGTGGCAACACAGCTTGTTTAAGCCATATTTCAGATGTTATCAGTACCTGCATACAGTAAGTTTTTTTTTTCCAGTATTATTATAAAGCTGTGTTCTGGGGAAAAAAAAAGAGTTGTATGTAAGGAAGTTTGATTTCCACATCTAGCTTCTCACAAAAGCCTATTTTCTAAGAGAAACAGGCTGTTGTTCTGTGGGGGCAAAAAGAATGAAAGTGCCATCAATGGGAGACACAAAGAATATTCTAAGAGGGAACTTACTAGGCAGATTCAAACAATGCCTGAGTCTGCTTTGGAATGATCAGAGCTGAGAATGCAGCATGGGACTCCTTGTCCCCTTGTTCTGTGATCTTGTGGGCATGCAAACCAAACCCAGAGGCAGGACATTGCCAATAGCAGTGACAGCACAGGTGGCTCAGTGTACATCAGGGTATGTGAGACTGGTACTCCTGGAAGCAGCCAGCATGCTAGATGACAGCCACTCATAGGCACCTGGCACTGAGTGAGAAACTACACAAATGTCATGGGATGGACACTTACTATTGCTTCCAGACAATAATTCTATACAAATGCAAGTAATATAAAACACCACTTTTGTACTAAAACACATATGGCCACCTCTTGGCCATATCCATGGGATTCAATATGAAATTCACTGTAGCTTAAATATTAAAGCAAGAAACTTCATGTTTTCAGTGGCCACTTGAGCTACATTTTCAAATCCCTAGGACAAGCCTTTGCTGTTAGGCGTTTATTCTTTGACATTTATCAGAAAACAAATGTTGAGTGTAAATTAAAATTACTATTGATTATCTTGCTCATCAGTGTAACCAGAATGAATCTGGGTGGGGGAGTTGTCCAGATTTTAAAAAGCAATAATCATATGGAGTTGGAAAGGTTAAATGCTGAAATAACTGTTTCCTGTAGTAGCCAAATTATACCCATTGTAAAATCAGATTCTGGTTTGATAAAGAATAGTATTAGCTATTTTTATTTTGTTGAGTTATGCTAATATTTATCTGGCACTAAACCAAGTCAATTTGAATACAAAATTATTTAAATTAATATCACCATCTGGAAAGAAAATTATTTGTAAATGACACTAATCTTGAATTAAAAATCCTTCACATTCAAACCAAATATACAGTCACACAATGGAAAACTATGCAACCATAAACACATATTGTAGGAAGAATAGCTGAAGCAAGATACATACTGATGATGTACATACTGAGAACAGCCTCACAAAAATGATGAAAGGGGCTGGCGCTGTGGCATAGTGGGTAAAGTTGCCACCTGCAGTGCCAGCATCCCATATGGGCTACTCCACTCCCAATCCAGCTCTCTGCTATGGCCTGGGAAAGCAGTAGAAGAAGGCCCAAGCCCTTGGGCCCCTGTACACTTGCGTGGGAAACCCAGAAAAAACTCCTGGCTCCTGGCTTTGGATCAGCACAGCTCTGGCCACTGGGACCATCTGGGGGGTGAACCAGAGGATGGAAGACCTCTCTCTCTCTCTCTCTCTCTCTCTCTCTGCGTCTGCCTTTTTGTAACTCTACCTTTCAAATAAATAAATAAATCTTTTAAAAAATGATGCAAATGCACACATACAAAAGTACTAAAAGGACACAGATCAAAATATTTAAGTGAATATGTTTGACCGGATGGCCAGTTTTGTTTTTTTCTTCTTTGTGCTTTTCTACATTTTCCAAATTACTTGAATTTAGCATATACTGATTTGGTAATTTTAAAAGTACAATAAAAATTGAGTATAGAATATATGTATTAGAAATATATATTTTAAGAAATTTTTATGAAAGAGAGGGAGAGAGATTTTCCATTTGTAGGCACACTCCAAAAATGCTCACACTAACCAAGGCTGGGACAAGCTGTAACCAGGGGCCTGACACTGATTCCAGGTTTGTCATGTGTGTGGCAGGGACTCAAAAGGATGTCGGTTATCATCTGCTGCAAGAAGCTGGATCCGAAAAGGGGTGGGACTCAGACCCTGAGACTCCAACATGAGAGGTAGGCAACCAGGCAGTCTCTCACGATTGAGCCAAGTGCTCACCCCTTAGAAATAATTTTGGATAGAAAAAAATCAATAGAAGCATACCTGTGAATAACACATCTCCACCATCTAAGGTTGCATTTTCATCTTTCATCTCTACTATATTGAGCTGAAGTTTTTCTAATGCTTCTTTCATCATGTCAACCTGTTAAAAATAAGATGATACTGATTAATATCTTACCATTTTCTAAAAAGAAAACTATTTAAAAATTCTGAACACTAAATCATACTCCCACATACACAACTGCACACACATCTTTGTGATTATATGGAAAATGTAGTGCAATATAGGATCAGTCATGATCATTTATAAGAGAAGACTTATCTGTTAAAAATTGTCCATTTGGGGTAGGCATTTGGCATAGTGGTTAAGATGTCACTTGGGATGCCTGAATCTCATTTTGGATGCCTGGGTTGCAGTCATGGTTCCACTCCTACTCCTGATTCTGGTCTCCCGCTAATGTACTCCTTGGGAAGCAGCAGGTGACGGCTCAAGCAGATGGGTCCCTGCCACCATGTGGGAGACTTGGATTGAGCTTCTGGCTCTTGGCTTTGGACTGGTTCATCTCTGGTTGTTGCAGAGATTTGTGGGGAGTGAAGCAGGAGGCTGCCCATTTTGTTCCCTTCTAGTCTAAGGTTGAGTCCATATTACAGTTCCTTTTTCTGAGAAGGCTGACCAGGTAGGGTCCAGTTGGAAGATTTAGCCAGGGAACTGTTGCAAGACTAACTAGTCAGGGCACATAAGTTAGAGGCGGTGGAAAGCATAGCACCCAATCCCTCCACCCTTTCCAGAAAGGACAAGATTTAATTTCAAACCCCTTATCAGTCAGAATTACACATGGAAAAAATATCAATGACAATAACTAGCAACTTGAAACCTCAACCCACAGGATATTTTTTTTTTAATTCAAGTATTTTCTAAAATGTCAAAACATCCAAGGGTTTTCTGTAAATCTAAACTGTTATTTATCTTCAAACAGCCAATATGACTGCCTATCTTTTAAAACTTAAAGTCATTAACAAGTAGGATAGCTGCAATGAAACTAGAGAAAGCTTTAAAATGAAATTTTTCTTTCTATGATCCCAGGCTGTGTTAACGCACAGGGATAATCTGGGCTGAATTAGGGAACACTTCTAGTGAGGCTTACTTTAAATCAAGGAGAAGATAAAAGGTGGAACAAATGCCCTTTGAGACTTGCAGTTTAATCTAAGTTCCTCCAGAAGCTCAGCAAAATAAATTGAATATGGTTAAGACTTGCAAAACCTTTAACATGGTAAAGACATAGATTGAGAAGCCATGAAAGGGACTAAAGGGAAAGCAAGAGATCACATCACACTGGGCAAAGCAAGTAGTTCTGCCAGAACACATTGTGCTGAGCACAGACAGTGAATTGTCAATGAAGAGTATATGAGACATAAATACAGAAGAGCTATTCCTAAAGCAATAAAAATATGGAAATACTTCAACAACAAGACCGATATTCATGCACTCAAAAAAACATTAAAGAGGATTCAAAGTAAAATAAATATATCATCTCATCCTTGTCCCGGAACTCATGCAAAAATTCCACAAACCAGAGTGACTCAGAACAATAAAAATTATTTCCATGGCTGAAATGGTCTTAACATTGTAATAAATACATCCAGTGACCTCTTTAAACCGTGGAATAGTTTTCCTATGTAATAGGAAGTGGAATTGTTGCTATAGCATAAGAAATGAGCACAACAACATTTACCATAACTTCTGGGGCTACTGTGAACCCAGGAAAATACATGACTCTTTCCTTCTGGCAGCCCTGCTTCAAAGTCCAGAGAAAACTACTCAGGAGCTTAGAGAGCGATCCTGAGAATGGAGCTGTAGTTATCTTCTGTTTCTACTGTTCTAATGCTTCTGTTATAACTAAACATTTCAAAGGTTACTAGGAATTCAGCTATATAATGGATTTTGGTATGAAAAGTTTATCTGTAATGAAGTAACATCTCTATTTAGGAACTTTATTAACTCTTAAGAATTAAAGAGAGGCCAGCGCTGTGGCACAGTGGGTTAACGCCCTGGCCTGAAGCGCCGGCATCCCATATGGGCACCGGTTCTAGTGTCAGCTTCTCCTCTTCCGATCCAGCTCTCTGCTATGGCCTGGGAAAGCAGTAGAAGATGGCTCAAGTCCTTGGGCTCCTGTACCCATGTGGGAGATCCGGAAGAAGCTCCTGGCTCCTGGCTTTGGATCGGCACAGCTTCGACTGTTGCGGCCATCTGGGGAGTGAACCAGTGGAGGGAAGTCCTCTCTCTGTCTCTACCTCTCTCTATAACTCTTTCAAATAAATAAAATAAATCTTTAAAAAAAAGACGTAAAGAACAGCACAGGGAGACTACTATATACACCCATTTCAGAAACACTGTATTTTATAAGAAAGTCTTGTGTCTTTCAAAATTGAGGTTTTAGAGGATTAAATGTTTGTGGTTTCTTAAAAGTTAAAACAGCTGCACTGATGTTAAAAAAAAATGGGTTTTGTGCAAGGGCAGTGCTTTCTTCCTCTCTCTTTTTTAATACCCAGTCACATCTACATAAACAAAGTCATCAAGATCATTCCATACCACAAATGTTGACACTATATTACTTCCAGCGTTAAGTGCATGGACACATTTTAAAATAAATGTAAACATCAAGTAAATAGTTTTGGGGCATGCAGGACCCTATGGCAGCCGATCCACAGTGCTAACTCCACGGAGACTTTCGGGGCAGAGCCGAGGGTGGCTGAAGCCGGCAGGCTGTCCATTGAGGACTTTATTCTCTTGGCACAGAGGTTTGAGAGAAGTAGACAAACTCAGCTGCAAAAAGGCCCAGGGTTGCCCCGACACAAGGGCCCGTGGCTAGCCAGCTATTCAGGCAGTTAGAACACTAAATATAATTATAGAAGTGGGAATTTTTGCAGGAAAAGATCCAAGCCATGAGTCTTCAAGAAACTGCCATGGTTAATGTTGACTTAATTAGCTTTCAAGAGGTGGGTAAAAAAGGACTAAACACCACACCCACCTTTCACAGAGACACTAGCCCTGCCGAGTGGAACTTCAGATTACTCAGAGTAACCCTCAGAACACACAGTGCCAGTTCCAGAGGATGAGCTGAAAGGGGCAATTTAAACCATGAAGTTAGACATAAAGAGGGTAGTAGCAGCATGCGGCACAACAAGTAAAGCTTTTGCTTGCAGTGCCAGCATCTCATATTGGAGTGCTGGTTCAAGTCCTGGCTGCTCTGCTTCAGATCTAGCTCCCTGCTAATGCACCTGGGAAAGCAGCAGAAGATGGCCCAGGTCCTTGGGCCCCTACCACCCACATAGGAGATGCAGATGGAGTTCCAAGCTCCTGGCTTTGGCTTGGCCCAGCTCCAGCTACTGCTGTCATTTGGGGTGTGAACCAGTGGATGGAAAATTCTCTCTTTCTCCCCCTCCCTCCCTCCCTCCCTCCCTCCCTCCCTCTTTCTCTCAGTCTCCCTCTCTGTCCCTTCCTCCCTCCTTCCCTCTGCCTCCTTTGTAACTCTGCCTTTCAAATAAATAAATCTTAAAAAAAAAAAGAAATAAAGAGGGTATATTCATTAATCCTCAATTAAAACCTAGTATATAATTTTCATACTCCATACAAAAGATGTGTAAGACCTTTCTTCCTTCCCTTTCCATGCTTCCATCTCCCTTTCTAACTTTATATAGCATTTCTTTTGGCCCATATTTTCCCCTCCTACCCTTTCTACAGATTCTTTCCCTGGCCACAGCTGCTTCTTCCACTCCTCCAACCCACACTTCTTTCTCTTTGAGAGAAAGATACAGCTTTGACGTACTTACCTTCTCTTTCCTTTCCTGTCTTTATTTCTACACCCTCCCACTCCCCCACCCTGGAGTATGAATATGAAAAAATGTAGAGTTACTGAAGTTATACATTCACAGTCACTATTCTAGAAATGCCTGTATACTACAGTATTATATCCAGGGCCTGGGGCTCAAACCTCAGCTCTGCTACTTATTAGCCAGTGACCTTAGGTTGCTCATATTTCTGAGCCTCAGTTTCCTCATTTTAATTGCATCAACTTCTAAGGCTCCTTCTGGTCATTAAATATCGGTAAAGCACTCAGCACCTGGCAGTTACTCCATAAATACTAGAGCTGCCTCTTGTTATTTTGGTGCATACCAGCTTGTGTGCACACAGTGACAGATATTTGTGCTATGAAACTGACCCACAAGGAAAAGGCTGCTGCTTTTTCTTACATTTGGATGTGATTCCCATGTTTTACCATCCTACGACAGATCCCATCTGCTTTCTAGTGAATTACAATTACAGTGTTCTCTGCAAAGCCAGAGTAAAGTTAGAGCACACATCGAGGGCACATTGAAATTTAAATTCAAACCTTCAAATCTGATTTCCTTCCAGCTCCTAGAGCTGTCAGGATATGAGGTAGATTTCCTGCATAATCTCTGCCTCAAACTAGACCTCTTGGAGGTTCTACATAAGGTAGGAAATGCCCTGTCTGGCAAGGTGTCCCACAGACCTGACCAGCATCGGCCAAGTAACCACAGACGATGACAGTGATGGGGGACGCTGCGACGTAAACACCAGTGTGAAGACTTCCTTCTCCTTCCCTGTGCCCAGTCTCCGTTATCTTTCCCGTTCCATCCTCTTGCCTCCATGATGGCTCTCATTTCTGTGCCCTTTGTCCTATCATGTAACATCGCCATTCTATCTTCTCATTTCACTCGTGGGTGAAAAGAGCTAGGGCTTTGCATACTGGCTCATTCCTTACTGGTGATGTGGATGGACTGATCCACTTGGGCTGGACCAGAGACCCAGTTTCCTGAATGGGAAATAGGATAAAGTTTTCTATCAAGGATTATAACAAATAAAATGATACATACAAAGCACCGAGCTTAGTACCTGTCACACTGATGGTCTTAGGGTTATTTTGCCTTAATATCACTCAGTTTTTGGTTTGGACTCTAGATACATTTCAGAAGGAAATAAATGATAAAAACACATTTTTATCATTTGCAGCATTAATAATCCTGTTTAATGCATTTGCAGCATTAAACAGGACATCTTTGAAACTCAGCTCTCTTTTTCTTCCAAACCTAAAATTCCAAAACAATACAAAACCTCCCAGATTTCCCACAATATAAAGCAAAACCAAAACCTAATACAAAGCCTTATACAGTCTTATCAAGAAGTTATACCATAATTGCTTGCAACAGCACTGTAATTAGTTTAATACTCTTGAAGGCAGTATTTTCCAGTTGACTGTGCCTGAAGTTGATTTCTGCTGTGCGTTTTCAACAGTGCCCAAACCGAGCGTCTCACACCTTTGCTCCGGATGTTGTGAATGTTGCTCATGAGGCCAAAGGGACAGCGCTGGGCTGCTGCTCCGTGAGGGACAGACCTCAGCCTGTTAGCCTCGCTGCTTCCCTCTGGCTGCTTCTATTCAGGGGGCTGCCAGATGGGCTGACTATAAATGAGGCCTTGGGAGTCACCAGCCGTGGCTGACAGGATGTAGCCTCACAGGGTTCTGCCACGCTCTGGAAGCCGTGCTATCCTCACCATCACCACTATGTTTTCAAGGCCTGCTTAACTTTTCCAAGTCCCTGTAGAACTCATCACGTTAAGAGGGCTGTAAACTCACACTGTCATTCTAGCCAGACTCTCATCCAGTGCCAAAGAAGTGAAGAGGCACAACACGGCTCGGTGGGTACAAGGAGGTTTCCTTTTCCTAGCTGGTTGTTGGCTTTGTTTTGCTGTTTGCTGTTAAGTGTGACATGTAGATAATGCTGAGGAGGCCACTCCAGGAGCTGATGGGACACCTCCAGCACATCGAGACACAGCTCGCTAGGAATTTGCTGATATGTCAAAGTGACAGTATATTGTCCCTGGTCAATATTCTAAAGGGTACCTTCAAAAGGCCGCACTTCATTTTTTAATGCCACTTTAATCTTCTTTGTTAATCAGCACATCTTTGCTCACTGTGGCCACTTGGACTGGTATCTCTGGCCAATTTTATGACAGTGCTTAATGTCCATAAAAAGATGTCACATACATTTTCTCGTATGAGCAGCATTTCCATCCAACATTTAATGGATGCCAGTTTTTAACCAACGTACAGAGATTTTAAAAGGGGTGGCAGACCAGGAATTTGGCCTAGCATTTAAAGAGCCTCTTGGGATACCCATAGCCTGTTTTCAGAGTGACTGGGTTCAAGTTCTGGCTCTGCTCATGATTCCAGCTTCCTGTTAGAGCACATCCTTGGAGGCAGCAGTGAAGGATCAAATACTTGGGCCCTATCACTCACGTGGGAGGACAAGATTGAGTTCCTAGCTCCCTGCTTCAGCCCAGCCTAGTCCCAGTCACTGCAGGCATTTGGGGGAGTGAACCAGTGGACAGGAACTCTTATCTATCTCTGCTTCTCAAATTAAAAAAAAAAAAAAATCCACAGTCTGGCTCTTGGAAAGCTAATAATTTAACGGAGGCAGATATACCTTGTGTATGTTTATTGATAAGAAAATATTGATGCTTACCACCCAAAAATGTAGGAGAAGTTGGCATTGAGATACCCATTTTACCTATGAGTAAACTGAGGCTAATGGAGGCTGACTGACTAGCTGACGCAAGCTTCCTGAGCCTGCCCCATGTTCACTCAACTGTGACTATGATTTTGCTGAGGTCTCATCACATAGCCCAGCCTACAGCAGGACTGGAGTTCGTATCTTCTGCTATTCACTTCTGTACATTTTAGCCCACTGTATGTTCAAGTATTTAAAGCTCCTGTGTCACAGCAACTTTGTATTCCATGATGGCTTCATATCAGAGATAACTGAAATGTCTGTGTATTAGGGTCAGAGAATACTAAATTACAGAGTGGTTAAGAATACTAAGAAATACGAATAAATGTATAAACCACACTAGGAATGTTCACCAAAGAAGGCCTGCATATTAATTACCATTCTTCAATTTTGGAATGCCTTGGGGGTTGTTCAGTAGTTCATTTCTTAACTTTTCCATATGGGCTGACTAAATAACTAAATGAAGCAAAACTATCAATTAAAAAAGGACCTAGAAAGGCTTAATAAACTAAATGATTCAGTATCAAAAGTTCCTTTGTTGGATATTTTCATAGTGTTTCTAAGGAAAAAGCTCTTAGGAACAATTTAATTAGCAATGATAATAGCAAACATTTGCACAGTCTCCCTGTGTGCCAGGTGTTCTACTCAGAATTCATATTTGCCTGATCTGACCCTTATAACCCGAGGCAGCAGGTGCCAGCATTCTTTCTGTTTCACAGATAGGAGACAGAGGCAGGTAAGTAACTTGCCCAAAGTCTCACTGCAAGTAACCAGCACAGCTGAGACTTGAAGTTGGACAACTATGCTCTGAAGTTTTGTTATTTCCTATACAACACTGTCAATAACAAAAAGATAATTTAGATATCTACTATGCAGTCAAGTGAAAACAAATGTAAGAATGACTGGAAGGAGCTATAATCCTCTCAAAAACAGATTATATTCACATTTATTTGTTTTAACAAAAAATGTGGTCTCAGACATTCTGGAGGAATGAAGGGCAGAGGCTACAAATTGAAGCAGTCTGAACTTGGGTCTGGTTTCCAAAGATTCTAAATTATGCTTTCCCAAGAATACACAAACTAAGGATAATGTGTTTTTAGAGCCACTACTTCCTTTTTGGTTTATGAAGTTATTTGCAGAAAAGTCTTGATATAGTCAACATTGTATTTTAAATACATGAGGTAACAAAAGCATATGGCCATGCAGACACATTCTAAACCAAGGCACTATACACGCTCTGAATCCACCCAAGACATTTAGAAAGACAAGAAGCGTATTTCTCACACTGGAATGATTGGTAGCCAAAATTCTAAGATAATGCCCATGATGGTTGTCCACAATGTACATCTCCTGTACAACAAGCATAAAAAGTTTGTGGCAAATGGAATTAAAAGTGTTTATTTTGGTGCAAAAAACCCTGAAATCCATGCATAGTAAAGGTCTTCAAAAAGTTCACGAAATATGTATTATGCAAAAATTATGTATGAATTTTACATCAAAATATTATTTATTTATTTATTATTTCACAATTTGATAGGCAGAAAGACAGAGAGAGGAAGAGAGAAGGAAGCTGCCAGAGTGATACCTCCTGGGAATTTACTGGTTCACTCCCCAAATAACCATAACAGCCAAGGCTGCGCCAGGCCAAAGCCTGTAGCTGGGAATCCAGGTCTCTGACATGGGTGGCAGGGTCTTACTACTTGAGCCATCATCTTTTGCCTCCCAGAGTTTGCATTAGCAGGAAGCTGGAGTCAGAAGCCAAACCCAGGCCTCTGATAACCGATGCGGGCATACCAAGCAGTGTCTTAATGCCTCTACACCATGTGCCTGCCCCCTTAACTTTAGCTTTTCAAGTACATTTTCTGTGATATTTTCAAAGTCCCTTCATTTAAGCCTTTCTCTCTGACTGGAAAAGGCCTGTAATTTGATGGGGATATCACTTCTGTGGTTACATTACAAGGCACAAGGAAAGATATTTTGCAGATATAATTAAGGTACCTAAGCAGTTGACTTGATTAGTCAAAAGGGAGATTATCAGATATAATTAGAAGGTGCTTAAAAGCGGGTTTAAATTAAGTTAGAAAAGGAGGAAGTTTGAGATGTTCCGACGAACTTGAAGAAAACAAACAGCCTTGCTGTGAGGAGGACCGTAGCGCCTAGGAGCTGAGAGAAACTCAGGGCTGACAACCAGCAGCAAACAAACCAAACCCAGGGACCTTAGTTCCTGTGACCTCAAGGAATGGAATTCTGCCAAAAATATGAATGAACTTGGAAGAGGACCAAAGCTCCAGATGAGAACACAACCCTGCTGACATCTTGACTGTAGCCTTGTATAACCCTAAGTAGGAATCCAGCTATCCTCATGCCCAAAATTCTGACCTACAAAATATGTGAGATAATCAACAGGTGTTCTTCTAAGTGGCTATCTTTAAGTAATTTATTACACAGCAATAGAAAGCTAATATAGAAAACCCACATTGAAACAGATTTTATTTTAAAATGTATTTATAAAGGCCGTTGGTCAGAAGCAAAAAAGCTGACTTAAATGCTCCTGTCCAAGTTATTTGTTCAGAATATGGCACGTAATTTCCTAAGATATTCCTAAGAAATGCCCAATGCCCAAGAAAACAGTGTTTTACATGAGTTTAGGGTCCTAAGCTCACCAATTTTCTTAACCCATTATTTACAGAAATGTTATATAGATATGTTTTAAGACTAAGGAGACAGGGTGCAATACCATTTCTTTTAGTTAGAAATTTAATGCATTCTCACAGAAATTGCAATTATAAATTAAAACATGTGCCTTGGGTCATCCCAGTCATCCTCATTTTCATTCACTCAGTAAATATTGAGTGTCTGGCCAGCCACCATGGTAGCCAGTGGTCAGTGGCCATGAAAAAATAGACACGGATGGCGGAGCTGGTATTTGGCTCAGCTGTTAAGATGTTGCTTTTGACACCCACATCCCATGTCATAGTGTTTGGGTTTGAGTCCTGGTTCTGCTCCCAATTCCAGCTTCCTGCCCTGGAAGGCAGCAGGTGATGCCTCAAGTAATTGAGACCCTGCCACACACATGGGAGAACTGGATTGAGTTCTCAGCTCCTGGCTTTGAACTGGTTCCACCTTGGCTGGTATCAGCATCTGGGGAGTGAGTAAGTGCATGGGATCTGGCTCTCTCTTGCACTCACTGTCTATTTCCTTGTCTCTCAAATAAAGTAAAATGAATATCACAAAGTACCTTTGGGATGAGAGAAATTAAGCATTCATGTAAATCATACAGTTACACACTATGGTAAGAGCTGTGGAGGAACAGCCCCATGTGCTCTGAGAATTGAGAGGTACATAATTCAGATTAGGGAGGTTATGAAGGAATCTTTGAGGAAGCGACATCTAAGTTAAGAAATCAAAATATTATCCAGTATCTATTCCTGCTGTTAGGTCATCTGGAATTCCTTAGAAACAAAAAAGCCATCTGGAACAGCTCACCTTACTTAGTCTTGGAAAAAGTAACGAAGGGCTTACTGGATTATGAAGATAGTCTATAGACATGGAAATTATCTAATCATTAAAATCTTCAAAAATTTATAAGAGTCAAATGAATGTCAATAGTCCTGTGAGTATTCTGGGAAATCTTGATATTTATAGAACAGTCAACATGTATCAGAGTTTTATAACCACTGAGTTAGTTTTCTCTTCTATTGAAGTTTTATAATAATAACTGTTTACATGAATGAGATATCTTGAATCATTTCCCACAGCCTGTTAAATATTCATTGCATTTTTTCCCATTGATTTTTAAACTTGCTGGTTTATTTCTAGTGACAACTGCTAAAAATTAACCAGGATATTTGACATCTTGGTTTCCATACTTGTAAGATGAGGGGGCTGAGCTTAAAATGAGGTCATTTCCAGTTCTAACAGTTGTAGTCCCAAAACAATTTTTGGCATTCATAAACGTGACTATAGCTGCAATCCCAGAAATTTTATTGAAAACACCCCAGATGTTTGTGCATGAGTAAAGCATTCTGGTGTCTAATCAAATTTAGCAAATGGTATTGCAAATTTAACCAGAAAAAGAGGGTGACTACATGGATAGAGGAAAGACAGGGAAAATCCTAAAAGAGACTACAAAATTTCAGACAGATGAGAGCCCTCAGGAGTGAACAGAAGGACTCTGCTGCAGTAGGAAAAACTATCTAGAAAACAAGGTCTGTGAGTATCAACTTGTCACTAACCTTGAAAGTTATATTTCATTTTTTGTAGCAAATCACCACACAGTTGCTCCACAGCTGCTAATTACCTGCCAACAGGGAGAATATTGCACTCCACAGAGCACTCATGGTGTCTTTCCTATTAGAAGACAGATGTCAGCTGTGTTTAGTTGCTAACCTCTGTGATTTTTCTCATATCACATGTAGTAGATCAGATTTCATAAACTTTGGGGTCATTCTCCTCCCATTTCCCGAGATCAATGTTAACTTGAGAAGGTGAACAGGATATAATGAACTCCTGGCCAATGCTCTGAAACAAAAGATCAAGTCATTCTTTCTGCTTTGTCCCCCTTTGGACCATATACTTGACACTGCTTTGGTTCTTTCCCCTGGAATCCTGTTCTAGTAACTTCGCCCAATCCCTTCCAATGAGAAGCATCATACTCTGTGCTCTCCCTAAGTATCTGAGCATTGACCTAACAATCCGGCACTATAGCTGGGCTTCCCAGGTGATCCTTGTCATCTGTCTCTATAAGACAGGATCAATATCAACAAGGTCAGAGGACTCTACTTGTTAACTATGCAAAACTATCCCTCTTTTGAAATTTTAATATCATTAACATCATTAATAATAAATAAAAATTGTTAAGCTCTTTCTAAGGGTCAAACATCATGCCAGTTGATTTTGCATGGATTATGTCACTTAATTATCATCAGTTCCCTGCAGGTACCTTCCAATCTAAATCAGTTATAATAATTTCATTATCTCCTGCTGGGGACTAGTGCAAGGGACCCATTTTAGCAACTGAGGGGAAGTCTGTTGAGAGGTTCCTGGAGCCATCGGAAGAAACTCCCTCTTCTTCCTTTGGACATTGTCCTGTAGGATGTGGTGCTACTGTGAGGACATAGCCACCACTAAGCTTGGCATGGCAGGGAGATGGAAAGGGTCAGAGTCCTTGATGACAGTTGGGCTGCTGAGTCTAGCAACTCTGGAGTTTCTGATTTATGAGTTTTTTCATTTCTTTAACCAATTTGGGTTGAATGTTCTGATAGCTGCACTTAAAAACAACTCATTTACTTATAACAACACTGACATGTAGTATCCAAAGAGCCATTAACAACAGACACATTACTAAAATTCACAAATTCTGAGCAGAAGCAACTAATAATGGAGGATTTTTTTTCTTTCTCTAGGAATACGCTACAACTTTCCACATCACCAATTAGACAATATGTAAGATGTGCTTGTAGCTGAACATGCCTGGTAACTTTGCTGATAAAATGTTGCTCAAATGCTACTTAGAACCACTCATAACACTAAGACTACCATCCTGCTTACAGAACACAGATTATAAATAATAATGATTTGTAAAGCTTGAAGCACCCCAGGAAAGGGTTATACTTCCTGGAATCTGTACATAAAGCAAAATTTTTGCAGCTCTATGTGTCAGAGCTGGAAGTGAAGGCTCCAACATTCTTCTCTGAACTGCTGTTCACATCTGGAGGGCATGTGGTGTCAAGGAAGGGTAGACAGTAGTGCAGAAGGAAAGGCAATGGGACAGAGTACATGGGAGAAATAAAAATTACTCTGGACAACACTGGGAAAGAGCCCTCTCTATTGGAGAGAACACGATGAAAAAGTCCCAGAGAGTCAAAGGCTCTTCCACGACAAGACAAGTTCTTGGAAGAGGGCTAGAAGTGACATTCAGTTGTTCAGATGAAAAGCAAGGCAGGTGCACTCCTGGTCTTGGGGGCTCTATTAACATATAAGTACTAATTCAAGCAGTCCATTTCCTCATTGATGATAATGACACAATACAGGTATTGAGTACCTAAGAGCCACTGACATTCTGACCGTACAGAGCAAATAAAAATAGGATTTACTGCCAAATACCAAATGAAAATAAGTGTCAGCTGCCAAAAGCCCTGCAAAATTTAGTATGTTAAAAACCAGGAAACTGACAAGTTTCTCAAATTTTAAATTAATTTTCCCGAAAGTTGAGAAGCATAAACATTTTGCAGTGCATACCATCCAAAATAAGCATCAGGCACAGCATTCAGGTGCCCATAATTTTCTGTGAATTCAGAGGAAGTTGCACACTGTCATTTATAAAGGCAAACTGACTTAAAGTATGGGAAATATTTTGTATGTTCAGCATACAGTTGATTCATTGTAGGCATTCAACTGCCTGAGAAGCCTTCCAATGTATGCCTGCTCCTGCCCCAGCTGTAGGTCCTAGCTGCGTGCACCATTTTCTTTTCTTTTCTTTTTTTTTTGTGAGCCCTCACATTCCCTAGGGCATCCTACTACTATAAGACCTGGCCCCAAGTAAGCTGTTTACTGAATGGACAACTGAACAACTTTGCAAGTCAGGCAAAATTTCTGAAATGTTATTTTTAAAAAAGATTCTAGAAAATTTATTTGAGAGGCAGAGTTACAGAGAGAGGGAGAGACAGAGACAGAGAGAGAGAGAGAGTATCTTCCCTCCACTGGTTCATTCCCCAAAAGGCAGCAACATCCAGGGCTAGGTCAGGCAGAAACTGGAGGCCAGGAGCTTCTTCTGGGTCTCCCAGGTGGGTGTCAGGGGCCCAAGTATTCCGGCCATCCTTCGCTGCTTATTCAGGCACATTAGAAGGGAGTTGGATCGAAAGTGGAGCAGCCAGGACTCAAATGGGCTCTCAAAGGGGATGCCGGCATTGCAGGCAGCTGCTTAACTTGCTGCTCCACAATGCTGGCCCCTGAAACGTTGTAAAAGTAATTTATGTATAGCCAAAATATATATACTTCGTTTAGCTAAGTCATAGTCACAAAGTGGCATGACATTTTCTTTCTTTTTTAAAGATCTATTATTTTATTTGAAAGTCAGAGTAGTGGGAGGGGGGGAGGGAGAAGGGAGAGAGGGAGAGAGGAAGTGAGGGAGAGAGGGAGAGAGAAAGAGAGAGATTTTCCATCCATTGGTTCACTCTGCAGGTGGCTGCAACAGCCAGTGCTGGGGCCAGGCTGAAGCCAGGAGCCAGGAGTTTCATCTGGATCTCCCACATGGTTGCAGGGGCCCAAGCAGTTGGGCTGCTTTTCCCAGGTCACTATCAGGGAGCTGATAGGAAGTGGAGAAACTGGGACCTGAACCAGTACCCATAAGGAACACTGGCATTGTACATTGTAGCTTTACCTGCTACACCACATTGCCGGCTTCAAAGGGTGACCTTTTCTAACCCCCTCTTAGGGCATTTCAGTGGGGGGAAGATTGATCTTTATTTCTAAGGACCTCCAAGTAAGAGAAACACTAACCACCAATCCTTTCCACTAGTTCCATTCATTTTACCTAGTGATTCAACAAATGTTTTATTCAGCATTTTCAATATCCTTGGTATTGTTCTGGGTTCTAGGAATCCATCACTGAAGAGAGAAGAACCTTGTGCGGGATTCTGGCAGGTTTTTGGAGAGCCAGGTAAAAAACAGTAAGCCGAAAGGGTATTGGATAGGGTAAGTAGAATGCAGCGATTTAACTCTGGGGATGAAATATGAAATGAGTGGTGGTTACCACAGATTGGGAGCTCAGGAACAGCTTTTCTAAAAATGTAGCATTTGTGCTGAGACCTGAATGATCAAAAGGACCAATCTGTTGCTAACAGGGAGAACAATGTTCCAAGAGTCAGTGCAAAGGCCTCAAGCTAAGAACAAGTTTAGCTTGTTCAAAGAACAGAAAGATCACCAGTATGGAGCCAGAAATGAAGTGGACAAGCATATGGGCTTAATTGAGTCCCTACCTACCCCAAATTCACTTTGAAAACTCCTAGTATCCAAGGCCAACCTTAAGATTAGTCTGGCCTTATGGGGGAGTAGTCAGAACTGGGAATATGGATTGAGAGTCAATGACACAAAAAGGTGTTTAAGACCAAAAGGTCCTAGAAGAACCACCTCCAACTGTGACCTGCAGGAAGTAGAAAACCTGCTTTGCCCGTTCCCTTTAACGACAGTATTCACAGGAAGACTCCAGGGGACACCTGGTCCTTGACTTTGCAAGGTAAGAGGGTTGTTTGCAGCAGTGGATGGCAAAATCCCCCTTGGGCAGGAAGGGCTCCCTAGTGCACATTCACTGTGATTACACAGATATGGGTCTATCTGGGTGAAGGTCCAGAAACCAGTAAGTGGACCATAATGAACTTTCCAGAGGTACTAGGTATGTGAAGCCTTCAGTGCTACTTTTTGCCAATTGCCTATACATATTCTTATTAAATTCAGTTTTGTAGATGCTATAAAACACAGTGGTAGCATAAGATTTTATTCCTTCAGAAACCAGCAACCATCAATTCTGAAATTGTGGTCACTTGAATGGGAGATAAGATAAGGTTTATTAAACAAATGAATAAAAGAGGCGAGGTGATAAGAACAACTTTCAAACACATTTTAGCCCAAAACACATTCATGCTATAAAGTACCACAGGACTGAAGGAATGCCTGCTGTGTTAATTAAAACATCCTTATTCACTTATTCAAGCTGGTGAAGATCCTGACTGAGAAAAATGTTCATTAGGATAGCATCAGTGACTGCTTCATGTGCTAAAAATGAGTAAGGCTTCATTTCTTTAAAAAAAAATGCTTGCTAATTTTTCACCAATTGGAATAAGCTTTCTCCACAACAGGTGCAAGTCAGTATTTTTTCGGCTGTCTCATACTGCCCAGGGGTGGAACACGCAGGATGGTTTTGGAAACATTGTGATAATTATTATTGTTTTGGTGAAAGGCTATAAGGGAGGATGAGTAGTTAATTCTGAGAAGTTGTCCCCTGATTCCACTTGCTTGTCTTGGAGCTTACTTAAAACTTGCTGATGAAAAAAAGAATCAGCTGAATATTTGTATACTTATGGATATTAAGGCTTATTTTCTACCAAAATTGTACCAACAGCCAGCTCCAAGAAATCTTTCATGGGAAGCTGTCCAGGTTCTAATGTGGTGGTAACAAAAATAGTAGGGGCTAGCCTTGTGGTGCAGTGGGTTAAGCTGCTACCTGTGATGCTGACATTCCATATTGGAGTGCCAGTTTGAGTCCTGGCTGCTCTGCTTCCAATCCAGTTCCCTGCTTATGTACCTAAGAAAGCAGTGGGTGGTAGGCCGCTGTTGCTCACAAAGACCTGGGTGGAGTCCTGGCTCCTGGCTTTGGCTTTGGCCAGACCCGGCTGTTGTGAACATTTGGGGAGTGAACTAGCCAATGGGAGGTCCCTCAATCAATCAATATCTCTCCTCCCACCTCAACTGCTTCTCATTAAATAAATAAATAAATAAATAAACAAGCAGTAAATAATTTCTGTTATCCAATCTGGGAATCCTCGGCTGGACCGAGACTGGGACGGTTCAATAGTACTTTGCCAACAGAAACACTCCAGGTACCAGTGTTGTGGTGTAGTGGATAAAGCCACCGTCTGCAATTCTAGCATCCCGTATGGGTGCCAGTTTGTGTCCTAGATGCTCAGCTTCCAATCCAGTTCTCTGCAAATGGCCTAGGACAAGTAATGGAAGATAACCCAGGTACTTGGGCCCCTGCCACCCATGTGGGAGATCCAAATGAAGCTCCTGGCTTTTGGCTTCAACCTGGCCCAGTGCTGGCTGTTACAGCCAATCTGGGGAGTGAATCAGCGGATGGAAGACCTCTCTCTCTCCCCCTTTCTCTCTGTAACTCTTTCAAAATAAATAAAGAAATCTTTTTTTTTTCAAAAATAAATATTCCAATGTTTAACCAAGGAAAACTAGCATCTAATTATGAGTTTTGCCTTTCCCAAATTCCTTACAAAAATTATGCTAAGCTTTGTGCCCTTACAGTTTCTATCCTTTTAAAAAGTTTTGTTTCTGCTTCCAATTTATCACCAAATATTAACTAATTTTTATATAAAACACTCATCTGAGGAATAACCACCAGTGATCTAACACAGATGGAACTTAACACCCTGGTTTTTAGTAATTCTCAAAGTACAATAACCTTAACACCATCTAGAATCTTTTAGGAAGCGGAGTGTGATGAAATTAGTTTCTCATAAACGTCTTTTCTCCTTGAACCAGGGCTGAGCTGGCTAGGATCCATTGTCTCTCAAGCAGATTTATTATAGATCAGATGCATTCCAGTTCACAACAGGAATGTGCTTATTATAAAATGGACAAAGCTTATAGTCTAACAAAGCACATAATCTTTTGGCACAAGGCTACTTAGTTTGATAGTGGGAATAGCACATAAACTGATATTCAAATCTTGAAATAAATCCCCAGTGAACACAATTCTGTTTATTGAGGTTAAAACTAAATGAATTTTAGTACTATGCAAATATACAACTTAAAATTTCCTATTAACATTATATAGTCAGCCGGATTTTATTGTTGCTTCAGTTTCTCTGCAAAGTACCTCAGAAACTTCTGAAAAGTAGATCAACTCTTTCATATCATCAGACCACAGTTTAGCATAGTGCCTCTTTCGTGATTAATGTCATTTAGTATCTGTGCAGTGAACTGAATGCTATCCTTGTAAATACCCAGGGAGAAAGCAAGAGACAGCTAACACAGAGAATGTAGTAAATTTAGTGGCTAAAAGATTATGCAAAAAACTGGGATTACAACAATTTTCTTAAAGTATGCCTAAGGATTAAAAGGAATGTGAAAAAAATGAAAAGAGTGGAGGTTGGGTGGTGGATCTCAGTTGATGGATCTTTGGTGGAAGAAACTGAGAAATACTTGGGACCCTATAGCACAGATATTTAAAATTCTATCCATTACCTACAAATATAGTAATCACTGCTGGCTCTGTTTCCCAATGTACACTTATGCACAGAGGACAGTGTTTGTGAAAACATACTTTCTGTTTTTCTAACCATCCAAATAGCAACGTGACTCTGAACATGGGAGAATGGATCGCTTGGAGCTGTGTTGCATGAGTCCTTTTGCTTGGGTTTCCAGCCCCTGGTTTACTGCTGATTTATTCTACCCAGGTTCTCACCACTGGGGGCTCTATGCATTCCCAGAGAAATCTTATCCTCTAGGCTTACCAAATGCTTGTCCTTGATTTTCCCAAACTTCAAGGACTATATGTGGACTCTCAAAGAGGTTTATGGAAAGCCCACACTCTGAGCTTGAAGTAGAGGTAACATATCTCATCTCACACGTTCAATGTGGAAAAGGTAGAAGTACGTGTAAGTCAAATGAAACCATTAATCATTTTTGCAATCCCAACCTCCAGGCATAGATACCACTCGCTGTTAATAATCTGCCACATAAACTTCCAGACATTCCTTTTCAGTACATTTATGAGAACATTTTATTTGCTCATAATGTTATAAAATTATAAGCACACAATCGCATGTTTAAATAAAACATGGGCACTATTAAAAAACAATTTAAAAATAAACTCATACTCTTTAAACTGAGATTGGTTTCAAGAAGGTTTTCTGAAAAACATACCTCCTGAAAACAGTCTTTATGTTGTTAATTAATTTCAAATTCAACACTAAAGTTCCTTTGCATTGAATTTTAGAATACTTCAAAACTTAACCCAAAGCTAAGATCCAGGCTTTTATGGTGGTAACAGAATTTGGGAACAAGTTTATAAAACATTTAAATATTCTTCGAAAATGATTCAGGATCAATTAGAATATGTATTAAAATTTGAAGAGACAAAGCTAGGTAGGTCACAAATCCCAGAATCTTTCTTTTCTATATATATATGAATCAAGAACAAAATAGAAACATTTAGCTGCCAAAAAAACCAGGCTGATCTGAAATGTCAGTGAAAGTTTTCTTTTGTGATGATAGGAAGATTTTAAGACTTGTAGCAAATGCTGGGAAAGTAACCTTACAATTGCAAAATGCTTAATTATTAAATGCTGGATAGAGAGAGGTCCTCTGTTCTCTATGGGTATGCAGAGCAGACACAAAATGCACCTGGTCAACCTGAGCTCTCATTATCTGGCAGACACTTGATATCCCCTAACACCCCATGAGGCTGCCAACTCCTTGTCCACACTGACTGCATGCCAGGTACCCCATTTTAGAACTAAAAAGGATTTAAAATTCATGAAGCTTTGTTGGAAGCTCAACTGTCACATTCTACTCATTCCAAAGTGTATGGGAAAAAGAGGAGAGCAGACATTTCAACTGAAGCCATTATTGTACTTGAATCACTATATTCCATTAAACTGCTTAATAAACCTACTAGAAGATGTTGATCACGTCAACCATACAGTTGCATTCCTTTCCTTTATACCAACCTACTCAATTTCATTCTATGCAGTATTACTCCTTCTGTGCCCTTTATTCCAAGGTTGCCTGGGATTCAAAGCACTTATTCAGTAAGTTTGTAATCCAGTTTAGTATGCTATTAACAGAATTCTTTAGAGAAGTTCATGGAAAAAGAAAATCAAACTTATTTGGGGTCAATGACCAGTTGTAAGGGAAACACACACTAAGCCAGTTTAAACGAAAAGGTCAGGATCTATGAGGTATTAAGGAAAAAAGAAAAGAAAAAACACTCATTTCTACAATTTTCCAACATTCCTTAAAAATAAAAACAAGCTCAACTTGGATGGCAAGGTCCTGGTTCCCCTCTACCAGTGGTGGGGACAACACCGCTATTCATAGGAAGTTAGCAGGCAGGGCTTTTCCTTAACACCAGGGAAGTTCTGGCTTCCTTTCCCTTCATTTATTAGGAGGTTCAAAACTGAATCTTACAAATCTTGTTAGTCTCAGCACAAATAATAGTATACCACGGGCTGAATGTTTTTAACATTTTCATTAGCATAACCAATGAATTGTCCTTCTTTATAAAGGATATATCTGAAAATATCTGAAGATGCAGAGTTACCCTATGGGCTTAAACATTTTAAAACTATTTGTTTGAGGCAAGGCTTGGCGAGGGACAGAAAAGCAAAGTTCCCATTTGCTGGTTCACTACACAAATATCTACAAGTGCTGGGAGCCAGCAATGGCAAGAACCCAACTACGTGAGCCCTCACTGCTGCTTCCCAAAGTCCACACTGATAAGAATCTGGAATCAAGAGCAGGAGGTGGGACTTGTACTCAGGCACTCCAATGGGAGACGGGCCATCTTAACTGCTGCACTAAATACCAGCTCTAGGAATGGAGCATTTTAAAAGAACTAATACACTATTTGCCCTGTCTACTTATCCAGCCAGTTTATTCTTTATTTAAAGATTAATCAAAATGTGTAATTGAAAAACTATAAAGTTAAGGGAACAAATGTCTTAAATTTATTTATGTATTTGAAAGGCAGAGTTACAGAGAAAGAGAGGGAGAGGCAGTGAGAGGGAAGTCTTTCATCCGCTGGTTCATTCCCCAGATGGCCACAATGGCCAGGGCTTGGCGAGGCCAAAGCCAGGAGACAAGAGCTTCTTCCAGGTCTCCTACATGGGTGCAGGGGCCCAAGGACTTGGGCCATCTTCTGCAGCTTTTCCCAGGTACATTAACAGAGAGGTGGATTGGAAGTGGAGCAGCTGGGACTTGAACCAGCGCTGCATACGGTAGCTGTGCCTGCTATGCTACAACGTTGGCCCTAACTTTATAATATTTTTATCAAGAAAAAGCAATTATTTTCTTGTATTTTTTTCTATCCTATATGTATCTTAGAACTTTAGAAGAAAGGAAAGGTCTCTCCAACCCCAGGATATCAGATGTGTGTCTGTTCAGTTTGGCTGGAGTAGCTTTTCTTTCTGTAGAGCAACTGTTTTGTAATAAGTTGCCAGTATACCCATACTGATTTTTTCACCAGCAAAAAATCAAGCTGAATAAAAATGAAATTCCCATCCTGGATAACTTCATTATTGTGAAAATATTTGTCTATCTTTTTTAGAGTGACCAAGGCTAGGTGCAGTGAAGTAGTTTTTCTTGCAGCTTCCTCCAGGAAACACCTTAAGGAGAACATAAAACCAACTCTAAATCATTCTCAAAGCCATGATACAGAGGAAGTAAATGTTAAAGCAACAATAATATGATTCAATCAAAATAAAAATGAATAACAGTCCAATATAAAAAGCTGTTAAATTACAGTAATTTCACAATCCATCTGAAAGAGCAAAACACACTCTTACTTGAATAAATATTTTTTGATCACCTAATACATTTCTAAGCTAGACACAGATACATGTGTGTTAAGTTTCTAGACCAGAGAACTATGTGGAAAAAAAAATCCTTCTCAGGGTGTTTAACTCACAGAATTATGAATGCATGGAATAGAAAAGACCTTAACAGTCTAAAAATCCATTATGTTGAAGAAACTTTCCCCAATCATGGAGGGCAGAAGGAGAATTTGAACCCAAGTCCCCTTATTTGCAGTATATCAAGATACCTGACAGATGAAAAAAAGCTAGTAATGTTAAGGATGCTAACACAATGTTTCTGCTTAAAGCATCTGAGATGAATTATTATATCACTAATGTATATTTATAGTTAAATTGTCTTCTAGACTCGAAGCATAAATGATCAGACTTCATTTAAAGTTTTCATATTGCTCAGGATTTCACCTTTTCAAGTGAGGAAAGGTTTGTCATCTGACCAAACCCAAAGACCACAGAATAAGGTTCCTTAGTATTGGAAGACAAGTGTGAGAACCACGGTCATCTGTGACATTATGCAGGAGGTACAATTTTAGAGGTTGCCACACAAGCAGATCCAGGTGCTTTCCAACCATTATTATAAGAAAAATTTAAAATCAAAGCATTCACAATGTCTGCCAGACTTTTCCTAATAGACTCATTCAGGAAGCAAATTTCTCTCTCTCTCTCTCTCTCACACACACACACACACACAATAGACACAAATGCAATGTACACTTGCACCACATTTGGCACCACTTTTAAATAATTTATTTAAGGATTGAAGATTTGGCTTTTCAAGTAAATTGACAACTTCTCTTCTTTGTGAATATCTGAAGCATGCCACTTGAAGTAATTAGAAAATGCATAGTATAAACTGTGATACAGTTTTTGTCTTTCATATCTTAATTGTTAATAATTGAACATTTTGAAAATGTATTTAAACTGAGTACAAAACATGTCACTTGAGTAAAGTTTTCAGCATGAATTTGCAGTCATAAAGTAATTAGACTGACTTTTATAGGTGACCCATTAGATTCCATTCCGTTATTTCAATCAGATTTTGCAAATTGTCATTTATGAAGGACATAAGTGATTATTTTTGTTCAATACATACTTATGGGTATCACATTTTGAGAAAGATAGAAATAAAAGTAGTTAATGAAGGTGAGCTAAATCTCCCACATTAAAAGCAAAGCAATGCATCAGGTCTAAGCTATTCGGAAGGATCATTCTGTATCTTCTTTTTCAGTCACAGTTTCTCCCCAAATATGCCAAATGCAAATCCTAGCTTTGTTTATGTGCTTATCATGCCTTGAAAAATTTTTTAGCATGTTTCCTAACTGGACAGCATTGGAAAAGAAAGGCACTCTCCCATAGAAAGAAGAGAGAGTAACAGTTATTTAGTACCCTGTATGTGGAAACTAGAGTTATTTTTAAGAAGTAGGTATACTGCCAAATGTTACACCTTATTGTTGCAAATGAAGCAAGCACCAAGATAGCTTTTTTTGACATCCATGAGCAAAGCCTAACAGAAGAAGGTATAAAGGCATTTAGCAGAAAATTCACAGGGACAGGTAAAGAGAATGAGGCACTGTCGAAATTCTAAGTTATAAAACAAAATCAAAACTCTTCAGAGGTAAATTTCAAGAAGCCTTTTATCATTACAACTTCTAAATTTCCTAGTGCCTTTTAAATGCAAAAGTACGTCTTCAGCCAGAAAAAGAAATAATCAAAAAAGCATTGAACTTAACTGATTGCTCCATTATCTGTGAATAAATTATTTCAGTATGATTTATCAGTATCAAATTTTGCTTCTAACCCCGAGGTAACCACATAATGATAAGAACTTGTAGACAATTATCCCTTGTTTCACAGATGAATGAACTGGGACCTAGCTGAACCTGTTCAAAGTCACCAGCCAGTTACACTGCAGAGCTGTCCTCTGCCACCCAGAGCAGTTAGCAATGCTCTTCCGTCGTATCCACAAGATTATCCTCCCACTACCAAGAGTGGTTGCCAACAGGTATATTCAGTGATGCCACCATTCTAACCCCTCCTCCTGGATACTCGTATATTCAAGCACCATAACAAATTCACACATTATGTGCATTTTAGCCACCATTCTCCACGGCACTGAGTATTTACATACCTTGTGCAGGAGTTGGCCTCTGGAGCCATATCACAGACTCAACTCTTAACTACCACATTACTGCTGACTTTCCCTTTCTTTTTGAAAGTTCTGTTTCCCCTGTATTCAATGTGCTCTAAACCAGACTCATCTGTTCCCAAACTTGCTGGTGTTCAGACTGTCTTACTCAGTTACATGTCATCACTATCCTCTCAGTCACCAACCTTGGAACCTTAAGGGTCATCTCGGACTCCTCCCTAATTCCTCACCCTTCTCCATGTTTCTACCATGGGGAAGGCTCTGGAACCCCTGTGCACTGCAACTTCCTGATGTGCGGCCTCATCCCACTGCTAAGTGACTACAAAGCCTGCTCACTGGTCTCCTTCTAATGGCTTTCCCAGTGTGTATGCACTGTAGCCAGAAAAATTTTCCTAAAACAACAGGAATCTCATCATTCACATTTTCAAATTTCTATTTTCTCCTTTCAACTTTTTCCTTGAAACCTTATACAACTGTGTGAAGTTGGGTTTATTTACTTTGCTTAATAGATGATGCAATAGGCCCATGGCCTTAACTAGTTCTTAGTAGATAATCTTAAGACTCGTAAGTTCTATTGTCTTGTAACTGGGCATGTTTTCTAGAGGGAGGAATTCATCAATCATTTCAGATTTCAATTCAGTTACATTCAGATCCTTCCCCTCCCCCTCTACTGCTTTCTGTCTAGGTCACACTGAGTACTTACACAGTATCCTGTGCTGGCATCTTCTAGGATGTGAAATGTTTTTACCATGGTCCCACATTTCTGATTACTGTCAGTGTCATAGCTGAAATGGTCATACTCCCTCTGGTCTGGTTACATGATCCATGCTGCCTTTTATAGCTGTGTGTTCTGGTTCCAACCAAAGATCCCTTTGTACTACTGACATTCTTGTTCATTTTGTCTCTTTTAAACTCTATCTCTGTCCCCCCTCTTACTCACTGGTGTGGGAACAGTAGCATAGCTGCATGAACAAAAGTGCATGGGCCACATCCAGTGTTTGTGCTGCTACCCAGAGTCCTGTAGGATGTAGGCTATTTCAATTCTACTGAACATGTGCTTTGTCAGTCCCCAGAATCCACGAGATCGGAAATCTCCCAGGGATTTCAGCCAATGGAATCTTTGGGTTACCTGATGGCAGCAGATAGTGTCTTTGGTAGGAAGAGCCTAGAGGATCAGAATTCTCTCCTTCCTTTTGGTTTCCTCAACCACAACACAAAGCAGTCAGCTTCTTCTGTTTTGGAATGGCTCTATAACCTACTTGATCTCAGCTACAGCTTCAGTAAAACTTGGATAACATATTAGGCTGGTAAGGATTAGAGATGATGCAGTGGCAATAATGAGAAAAGTAACTAGCACAAGATCTCATATCTTTATTTCTGAAATTCCAAAGTTCTGAAAACTAAGAGTCTCTTTGAAAAAGTTTAGTGCCAAAACTCATTTGGTGGGAAATCTGACCTGGCCTAATGTGAAAATTTGTATAGACTTTATTTATCTCATCTTGAATGAAAATAACTCATCTGGAATTAAAGTCATTTCATGTAGAATGAATATGATTCAGCTTTGCTGCACATGTATTAGCGTGTTTGGTTAAATGGCACTGTCTCAGAACCAGGTAGCTGTGTGAAGAAACACAGTTTACATACTCCAGATCTGTTCAAAATCTACAATATTCTGTACTTTGGAATACACCTGCCCTCCCCACCCCCCAGGTTATCAGAAAAGTAATTGTGCTATCTGAATGATATTTTCTTTCTTTTTTAAAAAAGATTTTATTTTTTGAAAGGGTGATAGTGCGCGCGCACGTGCGAGAGAGAGAGAGAGAGAGAGAGAGAGAGAGAGAGAGAGAAAGAAAGATCTCCCATCTGCTGGTCTACTTCTCAAATGGCTGCAATAGTCTGGGCTGGGCCAGGCTGAAACCAGGAACTAGGAACTCCATCTGGGCCTCCGATATGGGTGGCAGGGCCTAGGTACTTGGGCCATCTTCTGCTTCTTTCCCAGGCACATTAGCAGGGAGCTGGATTGGAAGCAGAGCAGCCAGTTCAAACTGGTGCTCTGATATGGAATGCCAGAGTCATAGGTGATGACCTAACTACCGTACCGTAACATCAGCCCCCAGATATTTTACCTAAGGAATAGAATTCTAGACTGACAGTTGTCTTCCTTAGAGTCTGTCATTACATTGTCTTGTGATCTCAGTTTTTTTAGAGTTCTGCTGTCATTTTTATCTTTGTTCTCATGCAATTTTTTTTTCACCCTGATTTTCAGTTATTTGATTATGATGCATCTTGATTGGGCTTTCTTTATGTTTCTTTTACTTGGGACTCCTTGAGTATTTTAAATCTGTGGGCATATAGTTTTCATCAACTTTGCAAAGCGTTCATCCATGATTTCTTCAAATATTTTTCTGTACTCTGCTAAACTTCAGCTGTTCATTTTTCGTCTTTCAGTCTTTTATTTCTATTTTTTCTGTATCTTATTTTATAAAATTTCGGTTGTTATGTCTTCAAATTCAGTGATGTTTTTTTTTCCTAGAGTGTCTAATTTGTTCTTAACCCCACCAGTTATGTTTTCAATTTAAGATGTCTTTTTCATTTCTAGAAATTTCACTTGGGCCTTTTTTATACCTTCCATATCTCACCCCTCACACTGAACTTTTTCTTTACACTGAAGCATATTTATGAGATTTTATGCTTGTTTTAAGGTCCCTGTTTACTACTTCCACTATCTCTTTCATTTACATGTCTCTATTGAATTAATCTTTCTCTTGAATATGGGGCATATTTTCCCACTTCTTTGACTGCTAATTTTTATTAGAGTTGTGACATTGTAAATGATTACATTATGGGTGTGAGATTTTGTTGCATTTTTTATAAATAACATGGGATTTTGTCTTGATATGCAGTTCAATAAGCCTCAGATCAATTTGATCCTTTCAGGGATTACCATTACCTTCGTTAGGGTAAAAGCAGAGCAGCCTTTACTCTGGGGTGGAGATCTGGGACTAAAGCAGCGATTTCTCCTCACTACTAACACTCGGCTCTTCCAAGGCTCGACCCAAGGACCTGTCTCTTCTATGGCCTCCCCATTCCAGTTGTGGGAATAAAACTAGTCTCATCTCTGTGTGAGTTCTGGGAATTGTTTGGCCTATGTTCTGGTGGTTCTTTCTCCAGCCTTGGGTGGTTTTTCTGATGCATGCACAAATACTCAGTCAAACTCAAGTAGCAATTCTGCAGATTTCTGGAATGTTCACTTGGTGTAGTCCCTCATCTCTAACACTTTAATTTTTATCTCTGAACTCAGCAAGACCACTGGCTCTGTTCTGCCCCCTAACCCTATTATGGCCTGGAAGCTGCCTGTAGACTCTAAGCTGAAGCAATTGGAGATTTCAATGATCACAGTCCTATGCATCCTGTTGTGTACCATCTGAAAACTGTTGTTTCACATATTTGGTTCGGTTTTTAGTTGTTTACAGCAAAAGGGAAATTCCAGTAGCTGTAAATCTTTCAAGGATAAAAGCAAAAAGCTCAAGCCCATACACTGTTACTTTGCTTCCCTGACAACCTCTGTGACAACATTATGTAATTTCTCATAACTCAAGTGACTCAATTTCTCATAAAACAATGAGGACCAACATGTTTTCTCCTAACAAAATAAATGGATGTTCTAGAAACTACTTCTATGAGGACAAATGTAGTGATTCCTGATGATCTTGGTGATGCTAGCATGAGAAGGAGCAGTGTGTGTGGGATCAAACTCTTTTAAGGATTTATTTAAATGTTACATAAGCTGCCATGCTGTGATGTAGCTGTTAGCTCTAACAGAGCTTAGAAGCTAATTAGGGAGACCACTCATAACCATACAATAATCCATCTCTACACTGTTTGGGAGATTGATCCTCAGCAAAGTGATTAATAAGCAAATTTATCCTTTCCATTAAAATTAAGAGACCCAGAAGTGTAATTAATAATCACTCCTAATTTTTTCCTCTTCTCTGAAATAGCTAAGCTCCTGAATAAGAGATGTGGCTGCCAGAGTACCTTAACTCAAGGCTCAAAGCCAGGGGGACACAGCAAAGGAGCTGGGAACATGCAATCACAGCTATGGCCAGGGACTTTTCTAACAAGAAATAAAAACACATTCAGAATGG
The DNA here is from genome assembly GCF_033115175.1 of Lepus europaeus. Taxonomy (NCBI): domain Eukaryota; kingdom Metazoa; phylum Chordata; class Mammalia; order Lagomorpha; family Leporidae; genus Lepus; species Lepus europaeus. The sequence continues at coordinate 78,858,412 of NC_084831.1, forward strand.
CTTGGGGAAAAATATTCCATTTAGGCCTTGTGAAGAAGGCCAGCATCATCTTGGAAGAAAAGAAGGGATTAATAAAAAGGTACCAAGTGAAGCTTCATGAACATGTTCTTCAGTGATTTGCTTTTAGGAGAGTTAACTCATCTTGAAATAAAATTTAAAAGAATATTAGCAAGTTGGAAAATGTACCTCAGCTTCAGACTATTCTGCCACTGGAAAATGCATATATTTGGCCACGAGGCCTTAACCAGGGCACAATCCCTTATCCCTGGCGCCCTGCTCTGCCATCAGGTGGTCTCAGAGAGCAGGTGAGCTCGTGAATGTTGGCATCAGTATAGCTCATTGTGAGCATTGGACCTACCACTTTCTTACAAGTTGTGTGACCCTGAGTTACTGGTCAGCTTCTCTTACTTTTGGTTCCTTGTCTGTAAGGTGGAGGTTATAACAGTGACTATCACATGGGCTTGTTGTGATGATTAAATGAAACAATATGCATAAATGCCTTAGTGCAAAGCCTGACACATAGCAAGTTCTACATTTTAGCTATTGTTGCTATCAACTATTGTTAAGAAAATAAACCACCTCTTGAATACTAGGTTTGTAAGTGTAGATTGTAAAAATAGACAGTATATATCATAAGCTATTAAATTATAGATGTAATCTGAATGGTTGAATGAAAAGTAATTATAAAATATGAGTTTTAAATGTGCTCATTGCTTTACCTGAGAAATGAAACTGGAGGCATGAACAGAAAGCACGTTTAATTTGCCCTACTTTCCTCCATTCATTTCATTTCTAAATGTGTTGTCCTGAATCATCAGGACTCTTAGTGTAGTATAAAATTATATTTTACATTAAAAGAATCTATAGGCATCTCCTTCTGAACTGATCTGCACATAGTACTTAGGAAAACACTAGGGTCTAACACTGGTGGACAAACAACGGTACCCCAAAAAAATAAAAGAAGGAAGAAAATGTCACCTTCGCTGTGTCCCTGATGAAGTTATTTGTCTCTACTTTCAGTATAGAGTGTTTGATTTCTGGACTGATGATGGCCTGTTTAAAGTCTCACTGGCCCAGGATTCACTAATGCAAATAGACAACCCCTGAGAGTGTGTGCAGCCAAATAGTAATGTTCACTTTGGAACTCTGCAACTTGGTTTGAATCCTTGTTTTGATAACTCCTGGTTGACTGAGCAAGTTACTTTGAGCCTTAGTTTCCCCATCTTTAAAATGGACATTAGGGGCAGGTATTGTGGCATAACAGTTTAAGCAGAAACATGGGATGCCCGCATCCCATATTGCAGTGCCGGGTTCAAATTCTGCCTACTCCACTTTCAGTTCCAGCTTCCAGCTAATGCATCCTGACATCCATGTGGGAGACATGGATGGGAGTCCTGGCTCCTGGCTTTGGTCTGGCCCAGCTCTGGTTATTGTAGGCATTTGAAAACTGAACCAATGGCAGCTCTCTGTCATTCTGCCCTTATTTATTTGAGAGAGAGAGAGGGAGAGAGAGAGAGAGAGAGAGAGAGAGAGAGAGAGAGAATGAATCTTCCACCCACTGATTCACTTCACAAATGGCTGCTATGGTCAGGGCTCGGCTGAAGCCAGGAGCAAGGAGCTTCATTCAGGTCTCCCACATGTGTGCAGGGCCCTAGGACTTGGGCCATCTTCCACTGCTTTCCTGGGCACATTAGCAGGGAGCTGGATTAGAAGTGGAGCAGCCGGACTCGAACCATATGGGATGCCAGTGTTGTAGGCGGTGGCTTAACCCATTACAACACAATGTTGGCCTCAAATAAATATTAAAACAATAAAATGAACATTAAAATTATTTTAGGGGTTGGCATTGAGGCACAACAGGTTAAATCACCACTTGAGATGCCCACATCCCTTACAGGAGTGCAAGTCTGAGTTCTGGCTTCTCCACTTCTCATCCAGCCTTCTGCTAGTGCATCCAGAGAGACAGCAGATGATGGTTCAAGTGCTTGGCTTCTTGCCATCCACATGGGAGACCCATATGGAGTTACTTTCTCTTGGCTTTAGCCTGGCCCAACTCTGGCTGTTCTGGGCATTTGGGGAGTAAACCAGTGGATGCATGATCTTTCTCTCTGTCATTTCGCCTTTCAAATAAAAATAGATGTTACTTTTTAAAATTTATTTGACAGGTAGAGTTACAGACAGTGAGAGGGAGAGACAGAAAGGTTTTCCTTCCGTTGGTTCACCCCGCAAATGGTCACTATGGCCAGAGCTATGCTGATATGAAGTCAGGAGCCAGGTGCTTCTTCCTGGTCTCCCACGCGGGTGCAGGCACCCAAGCACTTGGGCCATCCTCCACTGCCTTCCCGGGCCACAGCAGAGAGCTGGACTGGAAGAGGAGCAACCAGGACTAGAACCCTGAGCCCACATGGGATTCTGGTGCTGCAGGTGGAGGATTAGCCAAGTGAGCCACGGCACCAGCCCTATGTTACTTTTCAAAACGGAAATTACAGTTATTTTTACATCACAAGGTTGATGAATCAAATTATATATATTTGTATAAAGCACTTAGCATGTTTCCCTGCTCAGTAAATGTTAAGTATTATTTACTTACTGTCTATTGAAGTTTAGTCTGGGAATTTAGACAATCCATACAAAAACCTCAGAACACCAACTATGTGCCACTTCCTTTAGTGCTGATTTGTTCATCTCCTGAAGAGGTAGGTACTGCATGATAGATGCTGTGTCAGACCCTGTGCTCCATGCTGTAGTTAATTTAGTTTAAATCTTTGTCACAATGGTCTTCATTAGAGATGGCAAGCTTTATGAGGGTCATATGTCTACTCTCATGTTGATGGCTGTATCACTGCATAAGGCATGGGTCCTGGCATTTTGCTACCAAATATGGGATGTTGACAAGTATTTGTGTAATGAATAAAACAGTAAGTGATAGATGAATGATATGACACAAGGATAATTAAGCTGAACTCCTTGATCCAGTGCACTCATATTCTAGGCAGTGTTGGAATTAGCTCCTGAAAAGGTAATGGAAGGAAGCAAGGAGGGTTACACTAGAAATTTCAGGCAGTGGGACCATCATTAATAAAGTAAAAAAATTCTATTACAGTTACACTACTATAACTCAGTAACAGTGGCAAAAGAATGGGTTGATGAATTTGATGTTTTTAGAATATCTCTTAACTTCTAACAAAAAAAGAAACACCTTGGATTGGGCTTTTGGTGCAGCAGTTAAGATGCTGCTTGGGACATGTGCAACACATTTCAGAGAGTCCAAGTCAAGTCCTCGTTCTACTTCTGACTCCAGCTTCCTGCTAATGTGCATCCTGGGAGGTAGCAGGCGATGGCTCAAGCACAGATCTGGATTGAGTTCCTGGATCCTGGCTTGAGCCTGGTCAAGATGCACCCTCTCTTTTCCTTCCCCCTTTCCTACCTTCCTCCTTTTCTCCTTACCTCTTTCAAATCATTGAAAAATAAATAAATAAAAATTTTAAAACAAGAATCTTTATTACTTATCTAAAGAGAGAAACTCTAGTCAATTTTATTGAAGTCAAAAGATTGAAAGGACTCTGCTCTCACATATTCTTGTATCTTACATCAAGCCTAATCCTGCCCCAGGGTCCTGGCCCAATATGCTGGCTGCTAGGGGTGTCAATTAGCACACCCTCTTCTCCTCCACCTTATGGCTAATGAGGAAGAGACACAAATGGAAGTCAGATACCAGCTTTGTCCAGAATCTCCTGGTAAAGGCTAAAATGGAGAACTGGTAACATTTCCTACCTTGTAGTTATAACTGAACACAGCCTGACCTGCAAACAAAGCAAACCTAATTTAAAAATCCATGTAGGATCTCTGTCCTTAATGTGTTTTACTATGAAACTTAAAAACACTACTAGTCAAACAATACCCTATACCTTGTGCGGTTGTGTGAATGCAGCCTGTTGAAATCCTTGCTTAGTATATACTAAGTTGATCTTCAGTATATGAAGGTAATTGAAAATGAAACTCGATAAAGGGCGGGATGGGAGAGGGAAAGGGAGAGGGGAGGGCCACGGGAGGGAGGGATGTTGGGGGGGGAGCCACAGCAATACAAAAGTTGCACTTTGTAAATTCACATTTATGAAATAATAATAATAAAAAAAATCCAGTTGTACCATTTTTTGGTCTACCCACCTATCCCAAAACATGATTCACTGCAATGGTCTCCTTCTTCAAGGAAACATGAAGAAAAGACAGCAAGGTTTCCTACTCCCACATGCCATGAGCAACTATTTATTTAGTAGAGAGAGGGAAAGGAGGATGCAAAAGAAATGAGCTTGTGGGTATACAAGAGATCTCAGAAGGGGTTCACAGAACATGTGCATTATGAAAAACCTATGCATGGATTTCAATTTTTTGACAATAAAAATAAACTTATCTATTAATTCTAATTTTCCATAAACTTTCTGGGCAATCCTGTCTTCTTTTCAACTTATTTCTTATTGATCCTATACTGCTTTTGGATGAAAGAGATGATTGTTTCCCTGCTATAGAAAGAAGAAAGCAAGCATTCTTTACACAGACCTGATTTCTTTTATGTGTGTGGTATAATAGGAAATATGAGTATTTGGTCTTTGTCTCTGGCTCCTGGTACAGAGCCCATAAAACCTTGGAATTCCCAGAGCGATAGTAGTGCCTTTTGTTACACATATGAAGGCCCTTTTGATTGTACCTGAGTTTATGATGAGGTGACAGGGTGGGGTCCTAAGCTAGCCTTAAGACGGGGCTGGGCACCAAAAAGATCAAGTGATTAAAGGGTTGGCTGGAACTTTCAGCCTCACTCAATGGACCACCAGGAATTGGTGGAGTTGGGGGAGGCAGAGAAGGACTGGAGATTAAATTAAAAACTCAAATGACAAGACTTGATGAGCTTCATGGCTGGGGAACACATGGGGGTGCTGGATGGGTAAGTGTGCCCAGCAAGGGCATGCAGGCACCATTCCCACCTTATTCCTTGCCCTATCCACCTCTTCCACCTGGCTGTTCCTAAGTGGCATCTTTTACAATAAAAGAGCTACTGTAACAGTTTCCCTGACTTCTGAGCCATTCTAGTAAATTCCCAAACACAAGGAAGGGGCCATGGGAATCCCCAGCGTGTAGCTGGTCAGTCAGAAGTATGAGAAGTCCAGAGTAGTGATGGCATCCAAGATGGGCTAGTCTTGTAGGATGGAGCCTGCAAGTTGTGATACCTAATGCTAACCCAGGTAGATAGTGTCAGAATTGAACTGAATTGGAGGATGATGGCCCAATTGCTTGGGCTCCTGCCACCTATGTGGGAGATCCAGATGGAGTTCTTGGCTCCTGGCTTTGGCCTAGTCCAGCCCTGGTCATTGCGGTCAATTGGAAAGTGATCCAGAAGACAGAAGATCTCTCTCCCTCCCTTCCTGTCACTCTGTCTTTCAAATCAATCAATCAATAAGCCTTTAAAAAGACTATTTTTGTCAGAATTGCTAACTGGGAATAGACTGATAAGACAAGCTTACTAGCTGGAAAATGAAGAAAAAGGGACTGCAATTCCAATACCTTAAAACCAAAGCTATAGATTATTTGTCACATAAGTAATAATCTAGGGGAAATTAAAGCAGCTTAGTTGCTTGAGTATATAGTTTCCATGTAGTTCACATGGAAGACAACACAAGGCTACACTGCCTGAGTTTGACAGATGTTTTGCTGAGATTTTATTTTGGTGATAGAAAATCCAGATGTAGCATCTTACCTCTTTGGGAGAGTGCATCTATGTCAGCCCTTTGTTAAAGAAAAACGACTAGGGGTGGGCATTTTGGTCACAATGTTGCCTTGGATGCCTGCATTCCATGTCACAGTGTTTGGGCTTGGGTCCCTGCTCCCTCCACTTTTGATTTTAGCTTCTTGCTAATGCACACCCTATGAGGAAGAAGGGGATGGTGGCTCGAATACTTGGGTCCCTCCCACCCATGTGAAAGACTCTCATTGAGATCCAGGCTCCTTGCTTTGGCCTGGTTCAGCCCTGGCTGTTGCAGGCAATTGGGGAGTGAACCAGCAGATGGAAAAGCTCTCTGTCTCTATGGGGCCATGATGGTCCACTTTTTTTGTTCTTGGTTTATGAGTTTAAGTGGATGCAAAGAATTTTCCCTCCTTTTGGAGAATCTTGGCCTTGTTTTGCTGTATCCCAACCACTTGTTAAAAAATAAAATCTTGAACTCAGTGGCACTATTTATCAAAAACAATATGGGAGGAAGACCTGGAGTACACCCAGTCAACCCTTCCAGAAATTCTAAATCATACATCAGAATTAACAGAGTGCATCTACTGCAACACTGAATTAAGTTAATAGCACCTTCTGTCAAAATAGGGTAGATGCTGCTAATTACCTCATCAAACACTGTCCCCATAGGGTCTCCAGAAAGGAATGGCTCTCTGAACTTCAGAGTAAGCACATTCACTCTCCCCAGTAACTGGCCTGCCTGCTTCTTCGGATCCTCAGATCAAAACACTTGCCAGGTCACCTCTTCATGCTGGCAGTAAAAAACTCAGAGTGGAATTTGTGATCCATTTATCACAGTTTATAGATCACACATATCAATAATGGGTTCCACCTGATGGCAACTTTTCTTATTTTTATTCCTTAGCCTTTTTTTTTATTGATTCTACTTTGTATTTTATGCATCCCTTTTAAGCTGCCTATATTCCACCTGCAGCATGATGGTGCCTAAACAAAAAAACAGAAAAATATCAGCAGAGATACAAGCCACATACATGATATGACTATCTTCTTCAAAGATGTGATAGGCAAATGTTTGAAGTTTCTATCACATTATCTATGCAATGCTAGAACACCAAGCTAAAGCGAGAACTCTTCCAAGTACAGTAGACTAACCCTTTCTTTCCTCATTAAATTTTGGTGCTGCATTGAAACAGTCTTTAAGTACTTAAAAATAGCTATATAATATACTGTGAAGACATAATCTAACAATAAAATTATAGAAATCTTTCCTTTTTCCAAGAGCTTAGAGTTCTAAAGAAAAAGCAGCCTACTATGAAAAGAGAAATTCATGAAAAGTGAAATCTTCCATCACTGACATCTTCTTTTTACCTAGACTTACTAACTTTTTGGGAGCACTGGAGAATGACTAAATAAATCAGATAAATTGACATAGTTTATAGAGCACATATAGAATAGCATGGTTAATATTTGCCTTAAGAGAGGGAAGAGGAAGAGGGTTGGGAGTGTGGTTGGGAGTGTGGGTGGGAGGGTGGGTATGATGGGAAGAATGACTATGTTCCTAAAGTTGTATTATAAAATGCACACAAATAAAAAAAATTAAAAATATTTGCTTTAAGGAAAAAAAGTTGCAATGAGGCAGAAATGTAATTTTACCTTGAGTTTTAAGAAAAGCAGCTTTTGAGCTGCTTTAAATTTCTATCATTCAACTGTAAAATCAGATATCCAGTTGTGTATAAATTTGAAAAAAAAAAGCACTATTACTATCTTACTTGAAAGAACACATTTTCATAAACTATTTTGCACTTAGTTTTAAAATTACTTTTATTATTTATTATTGAGATTGTGTGTGTGTGTGTGTGTATGTGTGAAAAAGAGAGAGAGAGAGAGTGTGAGAGAGAGAGAGAGATTGCACACACTGGTTCCCTTCCCAAAAGTCCACACCAGCTATGACTAGGCCAGGCTGAAGCCAGGAGCCCAGAACTGAATCCAGGGTTCCCACGCGAGTGGCAGGGTTCCAACTATTTTGAGCCATCACCTGCTGCTCCTTATGGCATGCATTAGCAGAAAGCGTGGATGAAGAAGGACTTGAATCCAGACACTTGGACATGGGATGTAGATGTCCCAAGTGTTGACTTAACCACTGCATGGAACACCTGTTCTTTTTTCATGAGTGCTGAAAATGTAGTCTTTAAAAAAGTTCACCTCTGAAATAGGAGTAATATCCTTCCCAGCAAATGTTTCCCTCAATCAGTCCTTCACCTACAGCAAATGGGAGTACTTCATAAAATTTTTTAAACAAAGTATCTTTAAAAGACAGTATATATGAATTTTCCACACTGTTTAAGCCTTGGTTAATTTTAGTACTTTATGAATTATTTTTAGACAAAATATCTTTAAAAGACAGTATATATGAATTTCTCATGCTATTTCAGCCTTGGTTAATTTGCTTACTGTCTTCTGAAATCTATCATTTCAGTTACAAATATTTAGATATGATGGTACTTTGTGGATTTTCTGGTGAATACAGCTGACCTAAAGTTTCATTTCTAAGAGACACAACCAATAAAAAGCTCCTAGGAATTCTCATTTTTGCTCCAAAAATATTAGTTTAACCTCAACAGATACTTGCTCTCCTAAGAAAGCTGCCTACACACCCATGGAGGAGGGTCTGTTCCCAGTGATAAGAAGAAATCTGTGTGTGTTGGCTGGAGGCTGGGACCCTCCCTGAGAGCCTGCTAATATTTGATCTGGTGAGTAATGATAGCAAGTGGAAGGGAATTTTTCCTTTGGACATGCAAAAGCCAAGGTTTACAAAATAGCATTTTAGAAAAAGGAGTGAAACAAAATAGTTACATCCAAGAAACAATCTGAGAAGGAGGGGTTGGAAACCCGTGAGACATAGTGTACTTACAATGTGCTGGAAGGCTCATTTCTCCAAGCACCACCTAAACATCCCCAAGCCCTACTCTTCAGGAATCTTATTTCCAGGCACAATGTCCTGGAGCATTTGCAATTTTTCAGTTGGAACTCTCAACACTTAAAAATAGTCTGAAGTCAGAAACTGCAACACTGATCTTTTCAACTCCCAAGTTGCTCCTTAGTCAATATTACATTAAACATTTCTGAACAAAGGATTCTTAAGGTTGGCTGAGGTTCAGGAAAGTCCTAAACTTATTAAGAGGAAAATAAGTAACTCACAAAAGAAAAAAATGTCTTCCCTCAGTTGGAAAAAAGTCTATTTCCCTGCAGTGCTGAATTATGTATTAAATCAGTTCAAATTTTGGTTTGGACCATTATTCTGTAATTTAACATAGTTTCTTTCTTTTTTTTTTTTTTTTAAAGAAATGGATGTTTCAGTCTGTTTTATGTTAAATTATTTACTAGAAAAACAATTCAATGGGTAGAAAGTATACAGTTTCACTTGTGTGACTGCTTACATATTGTACTCTTAGTAAAATTTACATGTTATATTTTAACAATGTCATTGTTGACAAAACATATTAGTTAATATGAAACAATTTCTGTATCTTAAATCATGACTATGAAGTGAGCTTGATTCCTTCTCCTGATACTTTTAATAGGTTAAGAAGTCTTTCCATAACAGTTTTTAACAAGTTTCTAGAATAGTTCTAAGTCCACACAAAAGAAAAAAGAAAGAAAATCAGTTTTGGAATTTTCCTTCAAGAACTACATATTGTATTTCACAAACAAAGCTAATAGGAAAAAAATGCAGATCAATGTTACAATTCACAAGTATTAACCATTCAAGGACCTCCATTTTTAGAACCCAGTTCTTAGAGAATGCCACCAGTTCAAAATGAGCCATTCTACATGACACTTAGTCTACAGGTCCATGGGTGACAAACCCTCAAAGATCCCATTCTAGAAGGCACTGCCAAGCTTCATTCGTCCTTACCAGAGCTGACTGCCATCAAACTGCCATCCAGAACTGCTTTAGGGAAGCAGTTCCTCCACAATCTTTTCAACAGATTCCCTGTTTCAACATCCACCTGTGTTACTGCAGAACAGTCTGACCCGGATTGAGCCATGGAGCAAATAATAACACTAACTGCAACTCCAGACAGAAAAAAATAGAAGTGAGTTTTCCAGACTCTCGTGGGAATACAGAGCATGTCTGCTGAAACTGAGTCCAAGAGTTCAATGATATTGTAGACTCAAGTATTTCTTTATATTCCACGTAATGGCTTTTCCGTTCTTGGTGTTTTATAACATACTTCTGGGCCATGATTTAAAAAGTGAGGAAAATCCTGCCTCCCTTTCCCTCACTCAAGTTAAGTTATACAAAAGTTATCATGGCAAAGTAAGATTCTAACAAAAACCCAAAGGAGTTATTCTGCACTGTGCTCACATCAAACTCCATCACCACAATTTAAGTCAGTTTCTGCTGATTTTCTTACTTGGGGGGAAGCATCATTTCTTTAGGCATTAAGGCTAAACTTTCTCTTGGGTTTTGCTTTGTTATGACCAACTCAACACTCTGCCCTAGGAGAGACAGTCCAGGTATGAATTCGATCACCTCCAGTCCTGCCTTACCTTCTCTTTTGACAAGGGCTGATACGTTCTTCTGCTGGTCCCACGGTTGAGTTGTATGAAGCCTTCTCTTTTTTATGCAGGGACTCTCAGATTGCCTATCAGTTCTCTGTAGTTATCATTTCATACCATCGCAAGAGCAGACATACTAGCAATTTTCTTCAGTTTAACTCAACAGAGTAGTCAAATAGGTTTGATTCTATTTGGTTTACAATCTAACATAACAAAGATCACCTAAAAGAAACAGGGTTTAGACTGGATCTAAGATGACAGAGGGACATAGGCAAATACCTGAGGAAAAGCTATTATTTTTCTATAACAGTAAAAACTTACTGTAAAAATATCATCCTTGGTTCTACAAAGGGTGTGCACCATCAGTTTGTTAGTACAGACACGGAGATGGTTCTGCTAAACACAGGTGTCAGGAAGTTGAACCTTATCAGTGAGGTCACTCCTTATTTTCTGGGAGCTTGGTTTAAAATCTTAAAAAATAATGTTCTGGATCAACACCAGCAGGGCCAGCACCAAGGCATGGTCCGTTCCCTGCTGTAGTCTTTTTTTTTTTTTTAAACAGGCAGAGTGGATAGTGAGAGAGAGACAGAGAGACAGAGAGAAAGGTCTTCCTTTTCCGTTGGTTTACCCCTCGCTGATCCAAAGCCAGGAGCCAGGTGCTTCTCCTGGTCTCCTATGCGGGTGCAGGGCCCAAGCACTTGGGCCATCCTCCACTGCCTTCCCAGGCCGTAGCAGAGAGCTGGCCTGGAAGAGGGGCAACCGGGACAGAATCCGGCGCCCCAACCGGGACTAACTAGAACCCGGTGTGCCGGCGCCACAAGGTGGAGGATTAGCCTGTTAAGCCACGGCGCCGGCCTCCCTGCTGTAGTCTTGATTGGATCTACAGTGGCCTAAAGAAAGCCCTGCTTTCCAATAGTAAACTGGAGACAGCACAGAGGAATAGAAGTCAGGAGGGAGGGTGGATCCTCTAGTACAGAGGGGCTCTCAGAGAGAGGGGAGGGAGGCAAGAACACAGGAGTCACTGATGTTTTGTTTCTGTGCCAGAAAGCAAGCCAAGGTGCAAGACTCCTCCCTGTCCTCTTACCCCAAGTCTACAACATGAGATGCATGTTCTTGCTTACCCACTCTAATACATCCCAGTTGAAATTAGAAGTAAAACAAAATGCTTGTGTTGCCAACTTAAAACATACTGAGTATTTCGGGGTATGCTGATCAACATTAGCCTGCAATTGCTGCGGAGATGCTGAGAGCTGACACAGGAGACACTGTTGCCCAGGGCTGCTGCATTTTCTCATTTGAATTCACTGACTTCCTGGTGCAGGCTACATTCTCATGCTTACTTTTCAGACGTGGAAGCAGGGCCCAAAGAAGGCAAGATGCTTAAGGTTACATCATTTAGAACATGGAATAGCCAGGCCCGTCAGCTCCAAAGCCCATATTCTACTTCACAGGCTTCTTTTAGAATATTTGATACAGTCCTCATGAAATAGAATTTTATCTTGGGAAACTAAGGAATAGAGGAGGAAAGCTTTCCTTGTCATTAAACCTGAGTCTAAAAAAATCTTACTCTGTAAGATATATTACACTGACTCATTTTAAATTTGTACTCCAAATGATCCCTTTCCTGTCATCAAAATCAAGTATTAACTTCTATGATAATGATAGGATTTTCCAGTGTGACATCATCCCAAACCCAAAATGAACATACATACAACGATTTTATTATATATGTTTAAACTTAAAATATTCAGGAAGGATAAAGAATATAATATGCTTTACTTATATTAAAATGTGTCTTTGTCAAATAAAAATTTCACATTATAGAACTCAACATAATGAAATATATATACACTACAGAATGCCTAAATCAAGCTCATTAACATACATATTACTACACATACTTATCATTTATTTGTGGTGAGATCACTTAAAATCCACTCTCAGCAATTTTCAAGTATACAGTTTATTTTATTAACTATAGAAAATAGAATATACTTTGAACCTTTATCAAGAGCAAGCTAAAAAGTTATATTTCTTTCTTTTATGGTAGCTTTTTATTTTTAAATTTAAAAAGCTATTGTATCAAAGTTAAAGTTTGAAAATAATATGCTAAGTTCCAAAAACATATTTATGACCCAAAGAGAAACAAGGAAAACTAGAGCATACTCAATAAAAGTTAAAGGAAAGTTTTTGTTTGAAACATATGAGAACATGTTATACTTAAGAAAAAAAATAAAAGGAAGGGTTTAGACCTTCCTAGCTGAATTTTTGTTTCTGGTGACTCTGTCTACTTTTAAAATATTTCCATTTCCTCTGCACGCATTTCTGAAGAATTATGAACAGGAAGTTTGCTCTTGCATTTTCCCAAGTAGAAAGTCCCCCAGCTGCCCGTAGACTTTCCTACTGCCCCAGTGTTAAACATCCTCGGCAAAGTTTTAATTACTAATTTATGAAAGATGGGACATTTTAAAACTGAATACATTTTGCCCTTTTTACAGACCATAATAAAGCCTCACTGTGCTTGAAAAAAAATCTCCTAGCAACTGAGAGTGGAGCTGGCCAACAATGGATGATTCATGGATTTCGCTTGGGTGTGCAGGAATGTCTGCCAAAAGGCCTGAATAAACTCACATTGCTAGACACGCCGGTAACACATACTCTGGCCTCTTCTAGGACCCTATCAGAGAGGGAAGTTAAACTCGCAGCTTTCCAGCAACTCCCCGGCATCTGGAAACACGCCTGGATTTTAATATCTTGCTTATGACAATCAGTAGACTTTCTTAGATGATCATTTTCACCTAAGTAGACAATGGCTGCTTCTAATTGGAGATTTCCAAGAGGACACTACTGTGTTTCTAAGCACTTAAAATAATGGTTGCCTATTCAATTTAAATCTGAAAGGAGGCTTTTTGAAACCTGAAATTGAAAGAACTTATTGTTAACATTTTGTAATATTGATCCAAGGATTACATAAGATTACCCTAAACAATAATTTGCACATTTCAAATTGGCAAATGTTATGTAACACCCACTGTCTGTTCATATATGCATATGTAGAAATTATACCCGGTCATTCTATTGTATCTTTTTACTTGTACAAAATTCAAAAGTGCTTAGTTCCTTTGCTTACATCTGTCATTTGTCTCCTCCAATGTCCTTTTTAGGGGTAAGTATTATTTCTCTTGCTTTAGAACTCGGAAGGAGTTCTGCACAAGGAATTTTAAATTGTTAGCTTGAGCTCACGGCTATTCAAAGGCAGGTCCAAGTTTACAACATGGATTTTCTAGTTTCAAATTGAATATAAGATCAATTGTACTAATTCACCACTCACAATTTTCGTGGTTTTAATAAAAACAATTCATGGAACCAAATCCTTCCTTCCCAGGAGTTGGACAAAGACACACTTCCTAATTTCTTCTGTCCTTGACAAACGTAAGCAGAGAACAGGGTATTTTCTGCCTTGAATGAGTTCTGCTTTTTGATTGCTTGATTCTCTCCTCCTCCTCATCTTCCTCTCCTTGTCTTTTTTCATGCTTTTTGTGGTAAGATATTCAAACAAAGCTAGTTTTTCCTCCAGAAATAATCACTGTTATCAATCTGTGGTATTCCATTTCATATTGTTTTCTGGACATCTATGTAATTGTATGGATACATATAAAATACAATACTTTTTAAAATTCATGGATGGTGGAATTAAAATACATTTATTTTGGTGTAAAAATGTTCAAATCCAAGCATATGAGGGGCTTAAAAAACTTCACAGAAAGTGTGTATTATGAAGGAAATATGCATGGATTTAATTTTTGCAGCAAAATAAACTTTAAATTTCATTTCCATGAACTTTTTGAAGTGTCTGTGTATATAATTTTGATTTATGTTTTCTGTCATGTTGTTCTACAAGTCACTTTTTAAAAAAATATTTTTTATTTATTTGAAAGGCACAGTTACACATACATACAGAGAGAGAAGGGTGGGGAGAGGCAGAGAGAGAGAGAAAAGGAGAGATCTATCTATCTATCTATTTATCTACCTACTGGTTCATTCCCCCAAATGGCTGCAATGGCCAAGGCTTGGCCAGACAGTAGGCAGGAGCCAGGAGCTTCTGGGTTTCCACATGGGTGCAGAGGCCTTGCATTAGCAGAGGGCTGGATGGGAGATGGAGCAGCTGGGACTCGGGACTCGAACTGGCACCCATTTGGGATGCTGGTACTGTAGATGGTGGCTTAACTTGCTGTGCCACAGTGCTGGCCCCTCTATAACTAACTTTTAAAATTTATATTATTTATTTGGTTACTTATTTATTTGAGACACAGACATATGGAAAGAGAGACTGAGAGAAAAAATACATATAGAGAGACAGAATTTCCATCTGCTGGTTAACTCCCTAAATACCCATAATGGCAGGGACTGGGCCAGACCAAAGCCAGCAGCTGGGACCTCAATGATGTCTCCCACACAGGTGGCAGGAACACAACCAACTGAACTATCACCTCTGCCTCCCAGGGTCTGCACTGGGAGAAAGTTGAAGCCAGGAGTTGGAACTGGCTACTGAACTCAGGTACTTCAATATGGAAAGTGGGTATCTTCTTTTTTAAATTTATTTTTTAGTTATTTGAAAGGTAGTGTTATAGAGAGAGATGGAGAGACAGAGGGAGACAGAGCAAGTTTCTACTTTTTGGTTCATTCCCCAAATAGCTGCAATGGCCAGGACTGAAGCTAGGAGCCCAGAGATTCTGGGTCTCCCACATGGGCGTAGGAGCCCAAGCACTTGGGTCATCTTCCACTGCTTTCCCAGGGGGCATTAGCAGGCAGTTGGATCAGAAGTGGAGCAGCCAGGTCTTGGACCAACACCCATATGAGATGCCAGCATCACAGGTGAAGGCATAACCTACTATGCCACAGTACCAGTCCGAGGATGTAGGTATTTTAACTGGTAGATGTAGGTATCTTGTAATCACTAGGTTAAAAATCCATCCTATAACTTATATTTTTAAAAAGCACTCCTTGGAAATTTTATAATTTTTGTGCATGTAAATGTACATCACTTCTAAAATTGCTAATAAGTATTTCATAGTTTGTATCTGACTTTCTGAAAAACAGAAAACTATATACCCACACTAAAAACATAGGTGTTTTTCATAATAACATAGAGGGACAAATAGAATAAAATAGTGTTTGGAAAAGAAAGAATATTTAGTTTTATTTTTATTTATTTCACTGATGACAAATCTACATATTCAAGTGCATTAGAAAAAATGAGTGGGCTTGTGAACGCTGTACAGTAAAACCCAAGTGGATGGAAATGTCATTGAGTCCCTGTACAGTACATTGGATTTAATGCCAAAGAGCATCAAGTCCTAGTTGCTCAGCCTTCCTTTCTTAGCCTAAAGCTTCCCTGTCCTGCTTCTATGATTGCAAATCCACCTCTACTGAAATCAGCTCACCAAATTGAGGGAGTGTTGTAGTTGGTCCTATGAGGTCACTAAACACCAGACCCAAGAGGTCATTTATTTCCCTTATAAACAACATCTTGATGTTCAGTCATGTCTTCAGGCCCCAAGCAAAGAGTAATTATCACCTGCATGTAGCTCCCAGACTGATTACAGCCCGTCACCAAAATTCCCTAAAAGACAGGATATCGTCAGCCCGTTAAAGGAGGGACACAAGCACTACACACCAACCAGAAACATGGAAACAAGCTGAACATGCATATTTCAGCTCCAACTTCAATCTGTAGGAATCTAATCTCTGGGCAGTCTGGGGAATTAAGCCATAGCTGCCCAGCTCCTTGCCTTGTGCCTTTCAATAGATATCTACTTTCTTTCACTATCTGCTATAATTGGCTTGTTACACATTGGGTGAGTGGACCCAGTTTTAGGGTTCTACAGCAATTCTCCAGCCAGTTGTGAGTTTTTTTTCACTACAGAAAGAATGGGGACTTATAAGGAAGGGGTCAGGTCAACTCAGGGATCACAACAAGTGAGTCTCACTGGGTCAAGCTGAATAGAATTCACATGGCCCCTGGCCTCATGGAGCAAACAGTCTCTTAATTCTAAATCTCCTCCACTTCCACCCCTTCCCTTCCAGTCACTGTCAGTCTAGATTCCTGGTGTTTCTGCAGGAGTGGTTTGTTTGCATCTAGTGCTATGGCCTTTCACTCTACAGCAGAGTTTTCTCCAAGAGCAAGATCTGCTAAAATGAAATGCCTTCATTATTTCCCTTCAACTATAAAGCATAAATCATCACAGCCTGGCACTCATACTTGGATCTCCCAATTTTTCTCCTGGTACTTTAAGTTCTCATTACATCACAATTCCCAGTGTTCTGTAGGGAGCCTCTGTTACATCCATGTCTAGGATATCCTTCACCTTTCTTCACCTGGAACTCCTACTCTCCCCTGAAGACCCAGCTTACACATTACCTCTTTGTGAAGGACAACCTAACTCCCACAGCAGCTATTGACTTTTGTGTTCCCAAAGCTGTTTGTATGCACTTCTATAATGGCAATTCACATGATTTCAGCGTGATTTGAATGCATATATGAGCCTTCAACTTTATTAACAGGAAGTGCTACACATTAAATAAAACCAATGGTGAAGATCTTAAGCTGAAGTTTTGGTCAAAACTTAAGTTACAAAGGGTAGGTATTTGGCCTGGCACTATAGATGCTGATTAAGATGCTCATGTCCCACATCAGAGTGTCTGGGTTTGATGTTTTTGGTTCCTGATTCCAACTTCTTGCTAATGTAGAGGCAGTGGGTAACAGCAAAAGTAATTGGGTCCCTGGCATCCATGTGAGAGGCCTGAGTTAGGGTCCCAGCTCCTGGCTTTGGTTCCCTTACTGTTAGGGCATTTAGGGGTTGAACTGGTAGATGGAATGCTATCTGCCTCCCAAATAAACAAATAAAAAGATAAAACACAATTTAAAAAAATACCCTGAAGTTGTTGGTCATCACTTTTTGCTCCATTAGTCCTCAGCCCTACTTGAGTTGTTGAACAGAAAGCTGGGAAGATCCAACACCTACTGCAATACCTACTGGAATCATAACAATTCTCCTTTTGTATGTATAACAGAGATTATAAAAAGACAGATGTAAAGAAATTTCATTTAAATTTAATAATGGGTATGGGCATGTGGCACAATGGTTAAGTTACCACTTGGGATGTCCTCATCCCTTATCTGAGTGCTTCAGATCAAGTCCCAACTACTTACTCTACTTCCAAACCAGCTTCCTGCTAGGGCACAACATTGGAGGCAGAAGAGGATAGCTCAAGAACTTGAGATCTTGTTACCCATGTGGGAGATCCAGATGGAGTTCCTGGCTCCTGGCTTTGGTCTGGCCAATCCCTGGCTGATGCAGGAATTTGGGGGGAAAATCAGCAGATGGAAGATCTCTTTCTCTTTCAAATAAAATGAAAAAAAAAGAGAAAAGAAATGAACAATTTAAAAAAATTGATAATGTTTATCTATTTTTTGAGAAAAAGGAAAGTGAAACTAATATTGAATATTTTTAGGTTTAGGGACTGAGTATGATTGAGCTTAGCATGCAAAATTTGAATTTTTTTTTTTTTTTGAGAGGCACAGAGACAGAGAAAGAGAGTGAGTTCCAAAATTCCTACAATGTCAGGAGAGGGATAGACTGAGCCCAGGAGCCAGGAACTCAATCCAGGTCACTCATGTACTGTCAGGAACCCAATAAAAACTTTTAAAAATTTTATTTATTTGAAATGCACACATACACACACACACATACAGGGTAGGTTGGGGGAGACAGAGGGAGGGAGCGGGGAGAAGGCAAGCTTGTCTGTTAGTTCATTCTCCAAATGCCCACGGGAGCCAAGGTTGGACTGGGTCAAAGCCAGAAGTTTTACACAATCTGGTTCTTCTTGTGAGTAGCAGGAAGGACCCAACTACTGCAAGCCACCACCTGCTGCCTTGCACTGTGCATGCACATTGGCAGGAAGCTGAAAACAGGAGAGTGGCTTGGACTCAAAAACAGGCCCTCTGCTATGAGATGCAGGTATCCAAGTGGTTTCTTGACTGCTATGCCAAACACCTGCACCATGGAACTCAATCACCTGAGCAATTACCACTGTTCCCTGGGCTGTACTTGCAGGAAGTCAGAGGTAGGACTCTAACGCAGGCACTCCAGCACTGGATGTGGGCATCCTAACTGGCATCTTAACCTGTAGGCCAAACACTTGCCCCTGAATAACTTTATTTTTTATTTTATATTTTAAAAAAGATTTATTTATTTATCTGAAAGAGCTACAGAGAGAGATGGAGAGACAGAGTGAGGGAGGTCTTCTGGTCACTTCCCAGATGGGCCATAATGGCTGGGGCTCAGCCAGGCCAAAACCAGGGGCCAGGAGCCAGAAGCCAGGAGCTTCTCCTGGGTTTCTCACATGGGTGCAGGGGTCCAAGCCTCTGCTGCTTTTCCCAGGTGCATTAGTAGGGAGTCGGATTGGAAGTGGAGAAGCCAGGACACAAACTGGTGCCTGTGTAGAATGCCAGCATTGCAGGTGGAGGCTTCACCCAGTATGCCACAAAACTAACTTTGTGGTGGTTGGCGTGACCTAGTCATAAGAATCTCATTTTAAATTAATTTTGTCTCATAAACAACTAAGGCTTTGCTTCTTTGCTAAGACACCAAAGTAAGTAGGCCAAGGAGAAATATCCCATTGCTTCTGGAATATGGACCAAGAACAGGCAATCCAGTGATGACAGTGGGAAGGAGGGAAGAGGACACTATAAAAAAGTCACCATGATAACACTGTTCATCCTGGAGCACATACAATGTCTTGAGCCTCAACTCCACTCAAGTTTAGTCTTCACAGGCCTCTGACCATGCCTTACAAGGACCCAGAGAGGCCAGACCTGGTCTAGCCCACAAGTAATTACAGCATTATAAAAAAGCAGTGTGAGAGATGTGAAAACATCTGCCCACCAGCATCCATGAAACACACCAGTGACAGCTGATAGACAGGAGTCTAAGAAAGCAATAAATTGCTGTGAATTTCCCAAAAGCAATAAACATCTGGAATAACTACAGTAAGTAGCCTTAGATAAAATAAGAATAACAATCACTTTAAATAACACTCTGACCACAGAATCAGCCCTGATCAGCATTCTGGTCTGGCTGAAAAGCCCACGAGAGCATTTCAGGCTTGGAAAGCCAAGACACTGAAGCAAAAAATGTCCTACATGCAGGATCTTGGTGGGTGAGACTCCAGTGGAAAGAAGGGGTCGTCAAAGAAAGAGGCATTTTTTTCTCTGAAGGGAGGAGAGAACTTCCATTTTGATTACAACCTTGTTTAAATACTGATGGAGTTTGTGGATTCAAAAGGCTTCTGTAGCCTAGGCAGCTCATGTCAAGAGCCTCAGGTGATCACTGATGTCATACCTAAGAGTGTTGATCATTAAATTAACAACAAGATTCACTGTAAACTAACTTCCTATGCAGGACCTCTGTCCTCAAAGAGTTGTATTTTTTTTTTTTTTTAAATCCATAGCTCTGCCTTGTTAGATCTTTTCATTCTGTCCTGGGGTCTCTCCAAGTTTTATTTATTTATTTATTTATTTATTTATTTGACAGGCAGAGTGGATAGTGAGAGAGAGAGAAAGGTCTTCCTTTTGCTGTTTGTTCACCCTCCAATCACCGCTGCGGCCGGCGCATTGCGCTGATCCGAAGCCAGGAGCCAGGTGCTTCTCCTGGTCTCCCATGCGGGTGCAGGGCCCAAGCACTTGGGCCATCCTCCACTGCCTTCCCGGGCCACAGCAGAGAGCTGGCCTGGAAGAGGGGCAACCGGGATAGAATCCGGCACCCCAACCGGGACTAGAATCCGGTGTGCCGGTGCCGCAAGGCGGAGGATTAGCCTGTTAAGCCACAGCGCCGGCCTCAAAGAGTTGTATTATAATTATGTCTAAGTGCTCTCAAAAGATGTATCATTCTTGGGTGCTTCATTAAAGTTAATTAAGTTTCTTAAAAAAAAAGGGGGGGGGGGAATTAACTTCAAGATGCAATGACTTTGAATAACTCTTGTCTCAACTGTTGATAAACCATTTTTTTTTTTGCCATGAAATTATTGAACTCTTAGTATAGAGTTGGTCTTCTGTGTATAAAATTGATTGAAAATGGATCTTAGTGGAGAATGGGACTGGGAATGGGAGAGGGAGGTGGAGGAGGAATGAGAGAGTGGGTGGGAGGATGGGTATGGTGGGAAGAATCACTATATTCCTAAAGTTGTAAATATGAAATGCATGAAGTCTGTATTCCTTAAATAAAAGGTTTCTTTGGGGAGGTAAAATTTAAAAAAAAATTTGAAAAATAAACTACAAGTGTTAAGGTCAAGTAGGACAAAAAAAAAGAGCTCCTATCCCTGGGAAAACAATCAGAAAGATAACAGATCTGCCTTAAGCAGGATGCTAGGTTGCTTGACAAAGTAAATGTTGACCGTGGTGTGGGGCTGACGCTGTGCTCATTACCAAGCTGTGTAGTCCTTGTCAGTCTCCTTCACTGAACTGCATGAGCTCATCTGGTGGCAGGGACTGAGTCTTTCATTACTGGATCCCCTGCCCATAGCAAAATGGCTGTTCAGTGTACATCTGTCTCAATCCAGATGCCAGGAGAGCAGACAATTAACTCTATTGGGCCCTAAATACAAAGACTGTGAAAGAGACATCTGCAGTTCCTAATATCTGCCTTGATGACAACTGCTGAGACTCGGGAGGGTAAACCTTGGGTTTCACCATCATTCGGAGGCTCCCTGCTGGCAATGCTGCTTCCGATTTGTTAGAAGTATTCTGGTCAAGCGGCTTCTGCTCTGAAAAGAAGGAATCTTTAGAAGCCACAGGAAGATTAGCTGATACCTCAGCCTCAGCACCATGGAGGCGAATTCATAGCTGGGAAGAGATTTAAAAAGGGATGAAAGGAGAACGCCTGCTCTGCTGACACCCTCCCCTGTTAGGCTCGAGAAATTTTCTGTACTGATATCATTAGGGGTCCCTTCTCAATCATCCCACCCATGTTGAACATACTTGCAGAATATAAGAGTGAAAGAGGATGGATTTTTTTTTTTTTTAAAGATTCCTGCCTGTACCAAATTCCAGGCATAGTGCCAATGGTGGGAAGCAAAATATATTTTTTTAAATTAATTTAAAACATTTAAAAGGTTTAAGGCCCAGAATCGTATCTCATTTACTAGAAGCTGTCTTTATAATTCAACTCTATCTGACAATAAGAATTTACAGAGTGTGGCATCCACTACTCTGTGCTAGCTGCTATAATGCTACATGTTAAGGGATACAAATGAATGTAGAAATAATCAGTCCCTGTTGGATCACATTGAATTTAATCTTCTAGGACCTTCTATACCTTGTCAACCTACTTCTAACCAGTGCCTTGTTTGATGTTCTTGGCTGAGGGCAAGATCATCACCCAGAGAATGCTCTCTCTGGTCATCACTGCTCTGTGCCTTTGCTTGGTTATTTCCTCCACCTAAGAAATCTTTCCTTGTTCTCTACTACTTACTAATGGGTGTGCCATAGCTTAAATATTATTCCTGGTTTCCACCCTAATCCCACCTCTTCCTTCCCTCACCATATTGAGGACATCTTTCTTTCCATCCCTGAAAAGCATAAAGTTATTCCCTAGGGAATAATGAAACCTTGAAAGATGAGTACCAACAGTGTGCATGAGATGGTTTGAAGGAAGGTTATTTTGTTAATGAATTCTAGGAATGCAAGTATAGTGTGGAATATAAAATAAATTCATCAGTGTGAAGACTTTGGTGAGAGAGTAATAATAGAACCTACATATTGTCTTGCTACATGACTATTACCATTATCAAGCTCCTATTAGCTTTGTTAGAATCAAGGAAATGTAGTGTACTTTAAACAACTTCATAGAATCCCTGATAACCAGGAAGTAAAGGAAATTTACTTATTGTTTTACCATATAAGGACTCTGGGCCCCAGTCCTGTGAACCTGTCCGTTTGCACATATTTTTTACAGCTGCTGATATACTTCAGAGCCAAAGCTGATCTTTGAAAGCTGGGATTCTTGCGTGTTGTGATAATCAGCTAGGGTTTGGAAATGCCTTCAAAAATCTAATGCTCTGGCACTTTAACAAGGCTTCTGAAAAAACAATTTAACATCTGGAATCGAGTATTTTGTGGAAGTCCAAGACCAACAAAGCAAAGAACATTTCTATCAGTAATAGTTAAAATGTAGCACTTCCCTTGCCTTCAAAATAAATGGGTTTATTTTATAAAGAGTCTGAGGTTGTTTGTAATCGGTAAAATATGCAATAAAAGCAAGGTGTAGAAAACTGGATACCCCAGATATTTATCACTCAAAGTCTTTCCCAAATATGTTTCTTTATTCTTTCGACATCATTTTCTCTTCCAAAACTCAAAGCTGAAAAAGAAACTATCAAAGTGAAGCTTCCCTCCCTTAACCTTCCTAAGAGACTGCTGAATGCGGAAGAGTCAAGCACTTATAGTCTCATCTTCTCCTGCTTGCTTCAGAAGCAGGTGTGGGGCAGAAAGGAGTGGCAGCTTTCCTCACCCTTCTTAAGGAGCACAGCTGACATACATGTAACAAAAGCCAGACTGACAATAGACAGAGGATGACAAATTTATTTTACATGACACAGCAGCCTTCAGAAATGAAGACCCAAAGACCTGGGAAGAGCATCTATTTTCATGTTTAGGCTTGACGAGAAATGTGATTGGACAAAAGCATGAGCTAGTGGCAACAGCCTGAAGAGGAGGAAACGTGGCACAGCTCCTC
The DNA here is from genome assembly GCF_033115175.1 of Lepus europaeus. NCBI lineage: Eukaryota > Metazoa > Chordata > Mammalia > Lagomorpha > Leporidae > Lepus > Lepus europaeus. The sequence goes on from NC_084831.1 coordinate 78,881,506, forward strand.
TGTTCAGATTCCATTTGACTTCTCTGTGGAGCACTATTTCCTCCCGTGATGGGGCAGAACCACTCTGGGAAGGAGAAGGAACAGTGATCTTTGTGGCTCTTATGGCTTCTAGTTTCTACGATATACATTGGGGTAGAGGAATTCTGGTTCCTTTGACTCACTTCAGGGGAGAGGGAGAAGGGAGAGATAGCAAGGCAGGAGAAAGTATGAGAAAGACTGTGCTTCTGAGGCCTTCCACTCTCCTTTAGATCAGAGGACTTAGCATGCCTGACCACCAACCTTTGGGTATTATTTTCTGAGCTCCAACAAGGGCAAAAACAAGCACTGAATATGTATACTTCTTAAGTCTCTGGACAGCCAGAGTAACTGAGATCAAATACAAAAAGACACAGTTACCTGTGGGGTAGGTGTTTGGCCTAGCACTTAAGATGCCCACATCCCAAAATAGCATACTTGGGTTGGGTTCCCAGCACCAGCTCCTAATTCTAGCTTTCTGCTAGCGCAGGCCCTGGGAGGCAGTGATGATGGCTCAAATGGTTGAGTTCCTGCTTACCCATGCAGGAGACCTGTGTTGAGTTCCAGCCAGGAAGGTTCTAGCACCCCCACTGGCTGTTACAGGGATGTGGAGAGTGAGCCAGTGGATGGGAGTTATCTTGTTCTTTCTCTCACTCTCAAATAAAATTAAAAAAAGAAGAGGAGAAGTGGTTATTTCTATTAAATATTTACTAATATTCTACAATTTTGGATAGCTTAAAATAACATTAAAGTGTGTTCCCCGCTAAAACAATAATAGATAACATTGAGTTGTTAGGCACCATAAATTTGACTTTCAAAATAATTATCATTATGCTTTTCTCTTTATGGTGAGTAATTAGTGCCTTGGTATGGTAGAACTGGCATAAAGAAAAGTGGAACAATGAAACAGAAGGGAGAACTCAGAAACAGATCCACACACATACACAGGGACACCACTAGTGACAAAGAGAGCACGGCACGTCAGCAGGTAAAGGGCAGAACATTCAACAACAGCGTCACGAGAGTTAGTTCTCCATAAGGGAAAAAAGAAAGAAACTAAATCCCTTCCTCACCCAATATGTAACAGCATATTCCAAATGGAAGCGAGGTCTTAAAAGTGAAAGTCAAAACTCTGAAGTGTTTAGAAGACAACCAAAGAAAAAGATCTGACCACATTAAAATGAAGAGCCTCTGTTCATCAAAAAATACAACAGGGTAAAAAGGCAAGCCACAAACTTGGAGATGATATTTGCAACACATCTCACCAACAAATGAGGTTTCCAGAACATAAAAGAACTCCTTTGTTAAAGAAATACAGCCCAAAAGAAAAATGGGCAACTGTTAGATACAAGGACTTCAAAGAAGTGGCAGAGAGACCCAAAGAGGGCCTGGCACATCAGAGGTACTCAAACAATATTTGTTGAATGGATGAAAACACGATGGTTCATGAACATATGAAAAGATACCCAACTTCACTGTAATCAGAGAAATAAAAATGAAAACCACCACAGGATACCATTTCATACTCACTACACTGGAAAAAACTAAAATCGAATATTTCAGGTGTTGGAGAGGATGTGGTGCAATTCATCCACTGCATGTGGAACACAAATGGGAGCAGCTGCTTTGGAAAACATTCTGGCATCGCTTACCAGAGCTGGAAATCTTACATAGCTTAAACTCAGCTCCACTCCTAGACACATCTGCCTCAGAGACTCTCTCACACATGAGCCTAGGACATGAATATAAGTCTATTCATTGTAGGATGGCTCAAACGGAAACAGCCCATATATAAAGTAGCAGTAGAATAAAGATATGAGCGAGGTATATGTAGGCACTGGAATACATAAAAAGTCACACACAAATACATTTATGATTCTATGTACATAAAGTCTAAAAACAGACAAAACTAAATACCATACCATTTGGAGGAAATAAATAAGTGACTAAAAGATAATGAAAAACAAGGGATAAGCTGACAAAAATGCAGATGGATAGTTACCTCTGTGTAGAGAATTATGACTGAAGAGCACACAGGGGCTTTGTAGGTTTTGATTTCTTTGTATAATAAGCATACAATTGTTCATTTTATTGTTTTTCTTTAAACTGGTCACTTGTTTCATAACAATTTTCTGAATGCATAAAATACTTACAAATATTTTTTTTAAAAATTACATGAACTGCATTTTTAAGATTTTTTTTTATTATTTGAAAGACAGAGTGACAGAAGGAATGGAGAGAGAGAGAGAGAGAGAGAGAGAGAGATTGAGAGAGATTTTCCATCTGCTGGTTCACTCCCCAGCAAGCTGAGAGTGGGCCAGGCTGAAGTCAGGAGCCAGAAACACCATCTGGTTCTCCCATGTGGGTGGCAGGGGCCCAAATACTTTAGCAATCATCCACTGCCTTCCCAGGTACATTGTTAGGGAAGTGGAATAGAAGTGGAAGAGCTGGGACTCAAATTGGCACTCTGATACTGGATGCCAGGCACCACAATGCCTACCCCAGTGAGCTGTATTTTGAAATCATGAAATTTTTCCTGAACCCTACCAAAGGAATTATTTATTTACATTCTATCATGAAAATCTTGGTGAAACAATACTCCCTAATTTATTTATGTTGATATTAATACTTTTGAACTTGCTTATGTTAGGGCTTTTATAAAATTTACTTTAAGGTATGAAGAAATTTTGTGTATTTTTTTTTAAGATTTATTTTATTTTATTTGAAAGTCAGAGTTACTGAGAGGCAGAGGCAGAGAGAGGGAGAAAGTCTTCCCTCTGTTGGTTCACTCCCCAAATGGCCACAATGGCTGGAGCTGAGCTGATCTGAAGCCAGGAGCCTCTTCCGGGTCTCCCATGTGGGTGCAGAGGCCCAAGGACCTGGGCCATCTTCTAATGCTTTCCCAGGCCAAAGCAGAGAGCTCGATAGGAAGAGAAGCAACTGGGACTTGAACTGGTGCCCATATGGGATGCTGGCACTACAGGCGGTAGTTTTACCTGCTACGCCACAGTGCCGGCCTCTGTGTGTGTGTATGTGTGTGTGTGTATTTTTAATTTTTTACTCTAAGACAGTCACTCAAGGGCCACCGTTGTGGGGTAGCAGGTTAAGCCACTGCCTGCAATACTGGCAATCCCATATGGGCATTTTCCTGTACTGGCTGTTCCACTTCCAATCCAGCTCCCTGCTGATGTGGCTGGGACAGCAGCAGAAGATGGCCCAAGTGCTTGGAACCCTGCACCCACGTAGGAGACCTGAAGGAGGCTCCTGGCTCCTGGCTTCGGATTGGTGCAGCTCTACCCATCGCGGCCATCTGGGGAGTGAACCATCAGATGGAAGACCTCTCTCTCTTTCTCTGCCTCTCCTCTCTATGTATAGCTTAGACTTTCAAATTAATAAATTTTAAAAGAAAGAAAGAAAGGAAGGAAGGAAGGAAGGAAGAAAGAAAGAAAGAAAGAAAGAAAGAAAGAAAGAAAGAAAGAAAGAAAGAAAGAAAATCACTCATGTTGTTACAGTTTTTATGTGACTGATTTTGGTTTCCTTCTAAAATAGCATTTGATCAGTTTTGATTATCTACAGGAAAATGCTCACAAAGTTAATAACATTTCTGAATGCTATTAAAAACAGGCATCTCTTGTTTCTGCAACAACTGTGCAATGATGTGGTCAGATCTAGAACTGTTCCAGGAACTGAACCTGTGTTTTCTAACTAAAGTCCTCACAGCTGCTTTCACCACGTGGTGCTCCTACATGTACCTTCATGAAAGACAACATTGGACTTTGTTTTATTTTTCAGAAGATAATTTTTGTGGATGAAACCCACCAACTGTTAAATGCTCAAATTATAAGACCCTTATAGGGGCCAGCGCTGTGGCACAGTGGGTTAATGCCCTGGCCTGAAGCACCAGCATCCCATATGGGCGCCGGTTTGAGACCCGGCTGCTCCACTTTCCATCCAGCTCTCTGCTATGGCCTGGGAAAGCAGTGGAACATGGCCCAAGTTCTTGGGCCCTGCACCCATGTGGGAGACTGGGAAGAAGCTCCTTGCTCCTGGCTTTGGATTGGCACAGCTCCAGCCACTGAGGCCATCTGGGGAGTAAACCAGCAGATGGAAGACTCTCTTCTCTCTCTCTCTCTCTCTCTCTCTCTCTATTTATCTCTCTCTATCTCTATATCTCCTCTCACTGTGTAACTCTTTCAATCAAAATAAATAAATCTTTAAAAAAAAACCCTTATTAAAAAAAACCTATATAAAAATATCAAATGAAAAAACCCCTATTTTAGTAAAGGGACTCTGCAGGCCCCTATAAATGAAATCAGAGGCCCCCATAGCTAAGCTGCAGGGGCTGGAAGGCAGCATGGAGCACAGCACATTGCCAGCGCTGGCTCTGGTCAATGACAGCCGCCTCCTGCAAGGCTGGATCAGTCCCCTCTGTTGGGTGAGCAGGAAATAGGAGGGAGGTAGACAGGCCTGACCCCATTCATGGAGAGGAGAGTGAGTTCAAGATGGTTGCATTTTAGGAATTTTGGTATCCAACCCTTCCACCATGCCAGTCTTCATGTCCAACAATACCACCCATATACTCTCCTAATGCTGACAGGCCCCAAGAGCTGACAGGTGTCCACCCATACTTTCTGAGAACTTAAGCAAGCAGAGTCCTTAGAAAAAAACCAAGGCTGGAATATGAATCCCATTTCATCCCAGGGAAATCTGAACACCTTGAAAATATTTGCCTTTGTCAACCTTCATATAAACAACTCTGCCTGAAATCAGTAGTATCATCTTGCAGTATTATCTAACACAAAAAGAACAATCTCAACTGTCATCTAAATGCCCCCAACTGACGTCTATTTAATCTATTTGCACTATGAAAGCCACATCTCTCATTAGCTGGAGAGTAAATTCAGGAGATCAACTGCAAAGTAATTGTGAAATATCCTCATTTGAAAACTCAAAGTAAACACACGATTCATTATCAAGCTGAGATCCTTTAAAAGATGGTCATAAAGAATGTCTCAGAAATATAACTATTAAGTATGTTTACACACCACATACCAGTCTACTAATGATCACAAATAATGGGTGCCTAGCGGAAAGGCTGTAGGAAATGGTGGCAGAAGATAAGCTTAAAAGAGTTTGATTAGGATGGGTATAATGACCAATGCTGCAGAGCTCTTTGAAAACATTAGGATAAGAGGCTGAACAGCAGCTCCATCTCTTTGAACCTCATTTGTTATTAAGCTTGGTGCTGCTGCAGGCTGATAAGATCCAAGACCAAACACAAAAACACACATTTGGTTCAGCAAGAGGCTTATCTTAGCAGCTGGACCTACTCTGTTCAAAACTGGCCCCAAAAAAGCATTTTCTCTTTCTGAGCTAACAATTCAGGGTCTCCCTGCAGTGAATGTAACAAGGAGTGAAAACACGAAAGCTTAATTTTTCTTCTGGCCCATTAAAACAAGCCCAATAAATCTCAGTGAAATAAGAAATTTATGAAGTTCCTTAAAAAACAAATTTCTTTTTATATGGTTTTTCATTACATAATTTGACACATGTGGGGTTTCTAATTTATAGGAACAGAAAGTGAAAGACCATCAGTTTGGCCTAGAATGGAGGAACTTTATGATCTAAATTCTGGTGGCATATAATTTATGGACCAAATACCAGTAGAAGGTCTCACATTTCATGGGGATTTAATATTTCATTTACATATTTCAGTTAAATGCCTGAGTTTTCAGGAGTCAACAAAAGTTTTTATATTTCACTCAGGCAGGCGTGACAACATAATATCTGCCCTTTGCTGTTGTCAAGAATGCTGCCGCTGGCATTTTCAACACAACGCCCACGGCCAGGGCTTTTCCAGTCCAGAGAGTTGGTTCCTGGGACACGGTGTTGAAACACTATGGTTGCCATTCAGGTAGTGCTGTGGTTCTTACACCATAACCAAGGTCGGAGTTGTGTGCAGGTGTAGTCAGACCTCCCCAGTTTGGCTTTTTTCCATGCCCTCTGCTCATACACAGTTGGGCTGATGACTACATTAGAAGCAAAATGCCTTCCATGTCTTTGCCAAAGGCTGGTCACTGATTTAGCCCAGCCGCTTCCTCTGGAACTAACTAGTAAAGGTAGTTCTGTAATCACCCTATGCAAAGTTTCACAGGAAAAACCCAAGGTAATGCCTGGCAGATGTGAGCACTTTTCTTAGGAAAAAGCAACCACGGTCATAAAGGTGTTGCAGCCTTGAACAACTCCAGGGGAGACCACCTGCATTAAATTTTACATGAATGGGGCCGGTGCTGTGGCATAGTGGGCTAAGACTCTATCTGCGGCACTGGCATCCCACAGGGGCACCGGTTTGAGTCCTGGCAGCTCCTCTTCTGATCCAGCTCTCTGCTATGGCCTGGGAAGGCAGTGGAAGATGGCCCAAGTCTTTGGGTCCCTGCACCCACATGGGAGACCTGGAAGAAGTTCCTGGCTCCTGGCTTCGAATCAGCTCGGCTCGGGCCATTGCAGCCATATGGGGAGTGAACCAGAGGATGGCTGACCTTTTTCTCTGCCTCTCCGTCTCTAACTCTACCTCTCAAATAAATAAATAAAATTTAAAAGAATTTTTACATGAACGGTGTCTCCTGGAGTTGTGCAATGTACCAGCCTTAGGATAGGAGCAACAAAAAGTCTGGGTAACATATTTTTAAAATAAACTTTGTATTCAGGAGTTTTAGATTTACAGAAAATTGTGAAGCTAGTGAAGAGAGTTCCCAAAGACTCCTGCAATCAGTTCCCCCTATTATTGACATGCTACATTAGTAATGGTGCATTTATTACCATATATTGGTACATTGTTAATGACCAGTTACAAGGAAAAGGAAAAATAAATCCAGGATTCCTAACATACTGCACTTAGTTACAATGTCTCCCTATGTTCTCTTGGCTGTAACAATTTTTCAGATGTTCCTTATTTTTAAAAACCTTTACCATTTTGTGGAGTATTAGTCAGGATTTCTTAGAATGTCCCTCATTGGATTTGTCTTATGTTTTTGTCATTATTAACCTGAGTTTATGTTTCATGAGGAGACCACAGAGGTAAAGTGCCATTTTCATCACATTATATCAAGGGTACATACCATCACCATAAATTACTGCTACTGATGTTGACCTTGATCACCTGGAAGAGACAATGTTTTCACGCTTCTCCCCTGCAAAGCACTCCCCCTACCATCTTTTCCATAAGGTCACAATGGATGGATAGATGGATGGATGGATGGAAGAAAGGAAGGCAGGAGGGAAGGAGGGAAGGAAGGAAGGACAATTCATGCAACCCATACTTAGGTTGTGAGGAGTTTTATTCTACCTCCTTGAACACTGAGAATCTACATAAATTATTCAGAATTCTTCTGCATGGGACATTTGTCTTTTCTCTGTTATGTATTAATTTACTCAATCAATTATTTATATAACTATGGGCTCAAAGATATTTATTTTATACTTTGGATTTTAATCTAATAGCACTTTATTTTGTGGCTTAAACTGTTCCATATTTGACCACTGGGAGCTCTTGCAACTGGCTCCAGTGTGCCTTTGCTATAACCCATCACTGTGTGTGATTTTTGGTTGGCACTCTCTTACCTTCCAGCAGAACAAGCATTGCAGGCTCATCTTGTGTTATTTCCTGCTCTAGACCTAGGATCAAACATTTCTCCCTGGGGCCTTGGTTACCTTTATGGACAACTGGTATTAGAAACCAAAATCTGGGTGCTAGGAATGCTCATTGCTACTGGGGTGTTGCTACTTCTAGGTGCTCTCCACTGATATACAAGGAAATACATATACTCCTTATATGCATAGTAACCTCTGCATAAACATGTATCTATACATATTTCCATGTGTAACTAACTGAATCTTAACTAGGGTAAACATGAGTTTTTAGCGATCTTCCCAATGCTCTGTCATTATAGCTTTTCTTGCTTATCTATTTCTATCACCTTCCATTCATTCACTTAATTCCAGTATAGATTTACTGGAGTAGAGCTCAACTCCAGTATAGATATACAGCAGTATCAGAATCATTATCTTTTATTTCCAAGGAAACAATTTTACCATGTACAATGTTCATGTACTGTTTCTTTTACTTTTTTTTTTTTTTTTGACAGGCAGAGTGGACAGTGAGAGAGAGAGACAGAGAGAAAGGTCTTCCTTTGCCGTTGGTTCACCCTCCAATGGCCACCGTGGCCAGCGTGCTGTGGCCAGTGCATTGCGCTGATCTGAAGCCAGGAGCCAAGTGCTTCTCCTGGTCTCCCATGCGGGTGCAGAGCCCAAGCACTTGGGCCATCCTCCAATGCCTTCCCGGGCCACAGCAGAGAGCTGGCCTGGAAGAGGGGCAACCGGGACAGAACTGGCGCCCCAACCGGGACTAGAACCCGGTGTGCCGGCACCGCAAGGTGGAGATTAGCCTAGTGAGCTGCGGCGCTGGCCCTTTCTTTTACTTTTAATCTTACAGATTTCACTTATTTCCAAAGCTACTTAGGTAAGTAGCTCTCCCTTCCCATATTAGTGGGGTTGTAATACATGTAAATATAAATAGGCATAATATTACATGAGTAATTACAGTATCATAAAGAATAGCCCCCACAAAATACCCTTAGCTTCATCTGTTCAACTCTCCTCGTCTCTCCCCAAAACCTTGGCAACCACTGATCTCTTCTGTTTCTATAGCTTTTCCTTTAATGTTGCATAATTCATGCAGTATATAGCCTTCAGACTGGCTCCTTCAATCTATCAACATTTAACATTCATCCAGGTCTTACTGCTGAATAATACTCCTTTATATGGATGTACCACAGCTGGTATATCCATTCACTTACAGAGGACATTTTGATTGCTTTTGGGTCTGGGAAATTATGAATAAAACTGCTAGAAATATTTCCATGCAGATTTTTGTGTAGAAATAAGTTTTCAATTCATCTGGGTAAATATGTTGGAGCAAGATTGCTGGACTGGAGAATAAGATTATGAATAACTTCAAAATAAACTGTTAAAACATTTGTGCCATTTTACCTTCCTACCAACGATGAATGAGGGTTACTATTGTTAGGTAACCTTGCAAAGTAGTTATAATTGTCATTTTTTTTTTTTTTAGTTTCGCCATTATTATAGGTAGGCAGTGTCATCCCATTTTAATTTTCAATTTCTTAACAACAAAATATATTAAATATCTTTTCATATGCTTATTTCCATCTGTAGATCTTCTTTGGTAGGGAGTCTGTTCAGACCTTTTTTTTTTTTTTCATATGATTTATTTATTTGAAAGTCAGAGTTATGGGGGTGGGGGAGAGAGAGAGAGGAAGACTCCTTCCATCTACAGTTTCACTCCCCAGATGGCCACAATGGCCAGGACTGGGCCAGACCAAAGCCAGGAGCCAGGAGCTTCATATGGGTCTCCCAAATGGGTAGCATGGGCCCAAACACTTAGACCATCCTCTATTGCTTTTCCTAGGCCATTAGCAGTGAGCTGGATCAGAAGTGGAGCAGCTAGGACACAAACCTGACTTATAAGGGATGTTGGCATTGCAGGCCACAGCTTTACTTGCTAGGCCACAATGCTGGCCCCTAGATCTTTTGTTTTCCTGTTGAGTTTTAAGGATTTTTTTTTTTGTGTATTGTTTATAAGTCTTCCATCAGATATGTGTTTTGAAAATATTTTTTCCAATCCGTGGTTTGTCTTTTACCTGCTTAACAGTTTTTATTTTTCACAGAGCAGAAGCTTTTAATTTTAATAAAGTACAGAGTATCCCATTTTTTCTTTCATGGATCAGGCTTTTGGTGTCATATATATAAATTTGCTGCAAAATCCAAGGCCACCTAGACTTTCTCCTATCTTCTCTTCAAGACATATTTTAATTCTTAAAAATATTTATTTGTTTATTTCAAAAGGAGAGAGAGAGGAAGAGAGAGAGAAATTTATCTTCCATTTGCTGGTTCACTCCTCAAGTGGCTTCAATGGCTGTAATTGGGCCAGCTTCCATTGCTTTCATAGGCACATTAGCAGGGAACTGGATCAGAAACAGAGCAACCAGGACTCCAACTAGCTCTCTGACATGGGATGATGGTGTTGAAAGTGGCAGCTTAGCTCATTGTGCTACAACATTGGGCCCTTCAACAAGTTTTATAGTTCTATATATTAAATTTTATCTCATGATGCATTTTGAGTTAATATCTATGAAAGGCAAAAGGTCTGTGTCTAGAATCACTTTCTGGTTATGGACATCCTATTGTTCCAACATCATCAGTTGAAAAGATTATCCTTTCTCTATTGAATGGTGCTACAGACTGAATTATGTCCCCTCAAAACTCATACACTGAAGCTCTAACCCCCAGTTGGTGATATTTACAGATGAGGCTTTTGGGAGATAATTGGTTTAGATGAGGTCATGAGGGCGGGCCCTCATTATGGAACTACTGTCCTTTTAAAAGACACCCAGGGCCAGCACTGTGGCATGGTAGGTAAAGCTGCCACCTGCAGTGCTGGCATCCCATATGGGCATCAGTTCCAGTTCCAGCTGCTCCACTTCGATCCAACTCTCTGCTGTGGCCTGTGAGAGCAGTGGAAGATGGCCAAAGTCCTTGGGCCCCTGCACCCATGTGGGAGGCCTGGAGGAGGCTCTTGACTCCTGGCTTCAGACTGGTGCAGCTCTGGCAGTTGCAGCCAATTGAGTGAACCAGCAGAGAGAAGCTCTTTCTCTCTGCCTCTTCTTTTCTCTCTATGTAACCACCTCTCAAATAAATAAATCTTAAAAAAAAGAAGAAGAAGAAGAAGAGGAGACACCCACTGGAGAGCTGCTCACTCTTTCTCCTTGCACACAGAGCAAGTAAAGGCTGCTCAGGAACACAATGAAAAGGCAGCTATCAATGTAATACTTTATCCATTTTAATATTTTTTCTTTGTTTTGTTCTAGTACTATTGGTTGAACTCTGTAATTAACACACAATTATTCTTAGGTGTTTAAATTTCAACTGAAAAGCGATCCATGTTAAATATAACAGTGGGAATAAGAGAGGGAGGAGATGCACAATTTGGGACATGCTCTATCGGACTTGCCCCAAATGGTGGAGTTAGAAACGTGCCAGGGGATTCCAATACAATCCCATCAAGGTGGCATGTACCAATGCCATCTCACTAGTCCAGGTGATCAATTTCAGTTCACAATTGATCACACTGATAGGTCTAAGAGTCAAAGAGATCACACAAACAAGACTACTGTCTGCCAATACTAACTGATAGAATCAAAAAGGGAGAGAACGATCCATCATGGGAAGCGGGATACTCAGCAGACTCATAGAATGGCAGATGTCCTAAATAGCACTCTGGCCTCAGAATCAGCCCTTAAGGCATTCGGATATGGCTGAAGAGCCCATGAGAGTATTGTAGGCATGGAAAGCCAAGATACCATGGAAAAAAAAAAGAAAAAAAAGAAGACCTAAATGAAAGATCTCTGCGAGTGAGATCCCAGGGGAAAGAACGGGGCCATCAAAGAAGGAGGTACCTTTCTCTGAAGGGAGGAGAGAACTTCCACTTTGACTATGACCCTGTTGGAATAAGATCGAAGTTGGCGAACTCAAAAGGCTTCCATAGCCTTGGCAACTCATGACTAGAGCCTAGGGAGATTACTGACGCCATAAACAAGAGTGTCAAATTGTTAAGTCAACAACAGGAGTCACTGTGTACTTACATCTCATGTGGGATCTGTCCTTAATATGTTGTCCAATGTGAAGTAATGCTATAACTAGTACTGAAACAGTATTTTACACTTTGTGTTTCTGTGTGGGTGCAAACTGATGCAATCTTTACTTAATATATACTAAATCAATCTTCTGTATATAAAGATAATTGAAAATAAATCTTTTTTTTTTCATTTCCTTATCCAGCATTTCCATTTCAGTAAATGGATATTATCTCTTTTATAATTTGTATAATTAGAATTACATTCAATTTTTGTTGAGCTCCCAAAGGGTTTAAGACAGACATATACTGTATTCCTCTAATGGAGATTTCTAAGCTCTGAGACTTTAAATTAAAAACAATTTTTTTAGATTTTCAAGTTCTCTCCAATGAGTATACTTAATAGTCTTCTAATTATAAAAAAGTGACAAAATAAAGAGGAATCAACCATTGGCTTTCACTTCCAGTGCATCAATGTAAATCAAGAAGCAAATATAAATACACAGGAAAGAGGTGAGAATTACGTTAGTTATATAAACATTAATGAAAGTTATCACAGTCACTCAGTGTATTCTCACAGGCTGATTTAGGACAGCATATACCCTTTTTATGACCTACATTATGCCAAGGATCCTTCAATATTACAATTATTGAGATCATACAATACTATTTTTGAATTAAGCATTTCTTTGTAGCTAATTTTCAGAGGATCTGTCATGTCATATTAACTACTAGATAAAAGTGTCATATTTCACACTGCAGTTCTTTCAAGTTGAAACCAAAATCTCACTTCAAGACTGTGATTTTAGATTTGCACTTTTCAAAGATAACCTATTACTTCTTTTCTTATTTTCCTTTCAAGAGTTTCACTCATCTATCTCTGTAAGCTAGTAACTTTCTGATAATTCAGTTTTTCTTAAGTATTTTATTTGGATTGATCTGAATTTTCTTTCTTCTACCCTCATTTCCATTTTTAAAAAATTATTTATTTATTTATTTGAGAAGTAAAAGAAGACAGATAAGGGCACAAACACAGACAGAGATAGAGAGCTCCCATCTGCTGGTTCACTCCCCAAATGCCTCTAATAGGTGTGGCTGGGCCAGGCTGAAGCCAGAGGTCAGGAACTCAACCCAAGTCTCCCATGTGGGTGATGGAGCCCCAACTACTAGAGCTATCAATGCTGCCTCCCAGGGTGCACATTAGCAGGAAGCTGGAACTGGGACTTGAACTCAGGCACGCTGATGCGGGAAGTGGGCATCCCAAGCAGCATCTTAAGCACTAGGCCACAAGAGCCAGAGATACCCCCATCTGCTGGTTCACTCCCCAAATAGGAACTGGGAACCCAATCCAGGTCTCCCATGTGGGTAGCAGAGATCAAACCCCTTAAGCCACCATCTGCTGCCTCCCATGGTCTGGACGCTGGAATTGGGAGAGGGGCTGGGACTCAGACACTCCAAGTGGCATCTTAACCAAGCTATCTTAACCACTAGGCCAAACACCTGCATTCCCCTGCCCCTTCTATAGCTAGTGACCCCATCTCTCAGACATTTATATTTCTTTGATGGATAAATTACAGCTAGACTTTCCTGGTTTGTAATGAGCATTGTGGCCAACACAAATACAAAATATCAAACATGTAAGATAATAGATTCTTAAGCAGACACATCTGAAAATTTGATTGAATATTGATTTCCAAGCCTGATCACCATCAACACATAATGATTATATACCTAGTCTGAGATTTTACTTCCATCAAATGATTCTTTGCAGTAACCAAGTCCAAGGAAAAGAAAAATATAGAATTTTTTTCAAGGCAATTTAAAATTTCCCACTGACACACACACACATACACACACACACACACACCCAAACATGGAATTTTGGGTTGTGGGATGTTTGGTTTGATTTATCGAACAATATTTATGTATTTATCTCCTCCCTCTCTTATATATAGGTTGGCACATGCTCACTGGGACTTACCTCCAATGGTGGAACTAGAAATGTGCCAGGGGATTTCAACTCAATCTTTTTTTTTTTTTTAATTTTTTGACAGGTAGAGTGGACAGTGAGAGAGACACAGAGAGAAAGGTCTTCCTTTTGCCGTTGGTTCACCCTCCAATGGCCGCCGCGGTAGGCGCGCTGCGGCTGGCACACTGCGCTGATCCGATGGCAGGAGCTAGGTGCTTCTCCTGGTCTCCCATGGGGTGCAGGGCCCAAGTACTTGGGCCGTCCTCCACTGCACTCCCTGGCCACAGCAGAGAGCTGGCCTGGAAGAGGGGCAACTGGGACAGGATCAGTGCCCCAACCTGGACTAGAACCCGGGGTGCCGGCGCCGCAAGGCGGAGGATTAGCTTAGTGAGCCGCGGCGCCAGCCTCAACTCAATCTTACCAAGGAGGCAGGTACCAATGCCAGCGCACTTGGTAAAGTAATAAGTATAAATACACAATCGATCAAAAAGATAGGGTATGTGTCGAAGAGATTTAACAAATAAGACCAGTGTAAGCAAATAATGAGGGCTAGAATTAAAAGGGAGAGAATGATCCTGCGGGGGAAGCAGGACACATAGCAGACTCATAGAATGGCAAATGCCCAAAACAGCACTCCTGCCTCAGAATCAACCCTTGGGACATTCGGATCTGCCTAAAAGGTCCATGAGAGTCTCACAGGCATGGAAAGCCATGACACGATGGCAAAAAACCATCTAAATGAAAGATCCTGGTGAACAAGACCCCAGCAGAAGGAACAGACCATCAAGGAGAGGGGCGCCTTTCTCTGAAGGGAGGAAGGAACCTCCACTGTGACACGGCCTTGACTAAACAAGTTCAGAGTTGGTGAACTCAAGGGGCTTCCATAGCCTAGACAGCTCATAGCAAGAGTCTCGGGTGATTGCTGATGTCATAAATAAGAGTGCCAATTGTTAAATCAACAACGGGAGTCACTGGGTACATGCTCCCCACGTAGGATCTCTGTCCTTAATGTGTTTTACTATGAAACTTAAAAACACTACTAGTCGAACAATACCCTATACCTTGTGCGGTTGTGTGAGTGCAGCCTGTTGAAATCCTTGTTTAGTATATACTAAGTTGATCTTCAGTATATGAAGGTAATTGAAAATGAAACTCGATGAAGGGCGGGACGGGAGAGGGAGAGGGAGAGGGGAGGGCCACAGGAAGGAGGGAGGCTGGGGGGGGGGGAGCCACAACAATACAAAAGTTGCACTTTGTAAATTCACATTTATTAAATAAAAAAATAATAACTATATAACAAACAAAAAAACAAGAAAAAAAGAACTTAATAGTTTACCCTTTTAGTATTTTTTATGTTCTACTTAAAACTATTGGTTGACTCTGTAATTAATACACAATTATTCTTAGGTATTTAATTAATGCTATAACTAGTACTCAGTATTTTACACTTTGTGTTTCTGTGTGGGTGCAAACTGTTGAAATCTTTACTTAAAATAACTACACCATGTTAGATATTTAAGAGGTGTTTTCAAATACATGATTCTTAAAATTTATAGAAGGCATTGGACCTTCTGGTAAATGTTAAGTTGTTATCTAATGGTTGAAACGGTTTGCTAAGTATTCATGTAATATTGCTATTGTCAGCAAGCGATCTAGGACTTGCTCCCTCATTTCTCTATTCTAAGCCCAACTTGTTCTTTCATTTCTCTATTCTCTTCAAGGTAGAGAACTAATTCTATTATGAGGGAATCTGTAGGATGCACAATTTAATCTTTAGACCTTATAAAAGAGATGGCTAACATTTTTCTGCAATAGCATAGCCAAAATAAGAACTTAAATAATAATCTCATAGTAGATTCACTTCGCCATCAGCGAAGTATACAGTAAGTAGAAAAAAACCTCCCTTTCAGACCGAAGGGAAAGAAAGTTTTAAAGTGAGAATATAATTTTCCTCATGGACATTGTCTACCTTAGAAAAACTACTACAGAACATGCCTGTGACTATAGACTTGTAGTTCAGGCCACTGAAGATTAGAAATCGGACTTGGGCACTCCCTTGACTTGCATCCTCTGGTCTGCTTTAACAAAAACCAGGAGGAAAAGAAAGCTAGGCATCAGAAGCAATGGGTGGCAGGCCTATTCATGGCTGATCTGTACGGTGATCTGCCCTCAAGGAGACCCAACAGGCCAGTCCACTGTAGTGGCTTTCAAAGTGGTAAGCCTGGGCTTCAGCAGAAGTCAGCTTGTGAAGAGCCCTGGCAGCTCTGCCAAGAGTTGGATCACTGGAAATGGACCTGGCCTGGAGTCGAAGGATGCCCAGGTCAGAGCCACAGATCTTATTGGCTCCAAGCTGAAAAGCCCTTCACTCATCCCAACTCCAAAGTGACCACTGCAGCTGAGGGTATGGTCAAGTAGGGTCAGCAACATTGCAGGCAGAACTGTAAATTTCTTGTTAGAGATGCCCCCTGCCTTTACCTGGCCAGCTCTCCTCCCAGCCCAGCCAAGTAATGAAAGTCAACAGAGTGCCTTCCCCTAGGAGGTTCACACCTCCCTTAGGATATACCCCATGTGAAGAGATAGATAGGTCTGGGCCTCTTAACTTAAAAGGCCTAAAGCCCAACAGATTATTATCAAGCCCCTTCTATCAGGTTCTGTTTGCCTCTCAATCAGAAAACTTAATTATAGCTTAGACAGCACCTTTCTTAGCTCCTCTAATAATGACTCTGTCCTTTGTTCTAGACCCTGTCTAGTGCACTTGGGCCTCATTTCTTTGTAATCATAACCTCTACTCTACCACCAATGGCTCTACTCCCAACCTGTGTGTACTGATGGTCCTCTTCCCCACTTAATGCTGTATAATTGTTCAGACCTGGTTAAGGCCACTCTTAGGATCATTGGTTACTATCCTCACCCTGTCTTTTATGACCTTGTCTAAATATGAGCAGATTCGGCAAACTTGGAAGGCTTCCATAGCCTTGGCAACTCATGACGATAGCCTAGTGTGGTTACTGGTGCCATAAACTAGAGTGTCAATTTGTTGGGTAAACAACAGGAGCCACTGTGCGCTTGCTCCTGATGTGGGATTTCTGTCCTTAATATACTGTACATTTTGATTTAATGCTATAACTAGTACTCAAACAGTATGTTTCACTTTGTGTTTCTATGTGGGTGCAAACTGTTGCAATCTTTATACTAAATTGATCTTCTGTATATAAAGAGAATTGAAAATGAATCTTAATGTGAATGGAAGGGGAGAGGGAGCGGGAGAGGGGAGGGTTGCGGGTGGGATTGAAATTATGGGAAGGGGAACCCATTGTAATCCATAAGCTGTACACTGGAAATTTATATTCATTAAATAAAAGTTAAAAAAAAATAAAAAAATATGCTAAATTGATCTTCTGTATATAAAGATAATTGAAAATTAATCTTGACGTGAATGGAAGAGGAGAGGGGGTGGGAGAGGGGAGTGTTGTGGGTGGGAGGGAAGTTATGGAGGGGGGGAAGCTATTGTAATCCATAAGCTGTACTTTGGAAATTTATGTTCATTAAATAAAATTAAAAAAAATTTTATGTATTTATTGGAAAGTCAGAGTTTACATAGAGGGAGAGACAGAGAGACAGAAAGACAGAGAGCCAGAGATAATATCTTCCATCTGTTGGTTCACTCCCCAAATGGCAGTGACACCCAGGGCTCGACCAGACTGAATCCAAAAGCCAAGAGCGTCTTCCAGGTCTCCCACATGGGTGCAGGGGCCCGAGCACTTGGGCTATCCTCACTGCTTTCCAAGGCCATTAGCAGGGAGTTGAATCAGAACTGGAGCAGCTATGACATGAACCATAGTGGTTTCAACTGCTATGCCACATTTTTTTAAAGGTTATTTATTTATTTTATTCTCTCATTTTATTTTTTTAAAGGTTATTTATTTATTTGAGAGGTAGAGTTACAGACAGTGAAAGGGAGAGACAGAGAAAGGTCTTCCAAACACTGGTTCACTCCCAGTGGCCGGAGCTGAGCCGATCCAAAGCCAGGAGCCAGGAGCTTCTTCTGGGTCTCCCACATAGCTGCAGGGGCCCAAGTGCTTGGGCCATTTTCTACTGCTTTTCCATGCAATAACAGAGAGCTGGACTGGAAGAGGAGCAGCCAGGACTAGAACTGGTGGCCATATGGGATGCCAGCACCACAGGCAGAGGATTAACTTACTGTACCACAGAGCCGGCCCCTCACTTTATTTTTAACACAAGGTTAGCTTGCAGTTTTCAAGAATTCTGAATTAGGTTAAGTTCAAATCTTGCACCCATGCTAT
This sequence comes from Lepus europaeus, assembly GCF_033115175.1. Taxonomy (NCBI): domain Eukaryota; kingdom Metazoa; phylum Chordata; class Mammalia; order Lagomorpha; family Leporidae; genus Lepus; species Lepus europaeus. Next base: position 78,899,504 of record NC_084831.1, read on the forward strand.
ATTAATTAATTAAGAACAGTCATTTAATTATCTTGGGCCTCAACTTCTCTATCTGAAAGACAGGTACTACTTTAACTCCTGGTATGAAAGTAAGAGAATAGATCTTTAAAACACCTGTCTTGGTAGAGTCCGCATTACATCATCAGCAGAGATAATTTAATTATCTTCCCATAAAATTGTTGTGAAAATGCAACTAGTGAATGCATATGAAGCACTGAGAACAGTGTCCTGGCACATAATGAGAACACCTTAAAAGTTAAGCACAACCATCACTGTTGTCATCATCATACTGGGCAGATGTTTAATTTCATAAGGAGTTTTCCTTTTATGTTCCCCCTATTCTTTGTCTCCTTAGAACCCAAAAATCATAGATTTAAGTTATAAAATAAGTGTCCTAAGCCTTAATTTCCTTATCTTTAAAATGGTGATAGTATTTGCCTCTCCACTGTAAAGTGTTGGTATGAAAATAAATAATTTATATGAAAGCACTTCATAAAGTATCAAGTGCTATACAGGTTGAAGATGATACTATGTAGCAACTGGCATAAATCCTTGTACTCAATACATGTTAACTGGATTGTTAATTTATTGCCAAAGTAATTTCAAAGCCACTATTCAAGCAGTCCCCCAAACACGTGAGACCCAACCTAGTATAAGCAGGTAACTAGTTATTAGTTTCTAATTTAATATTGCCTATCAATAAGCTATGAAAGTATTGAAAACATTGTATTTTCCGTGCAAATCCACTTAGGTTAACACTTTTAACCTCCGTCTTATCTTAAGGATGATTGCAGAGCAAGTTCCTCATTTTACAGCTGAGACAAATAAGGTTCCGAGAAGTTAAGTAACTTCCTTTGGGGCATAATATCGGTGCCGGTTCCCATTTTACTCTCAACCCTAAGCAAGCATGCACTAGGTGCCTTCACACCTGAAACAGAATACAGAACTCCAATTTTCATTTAAACCTTTCTCAGTTGTGCAGTATGTGAAGAGCTCATCATTCTGTGGTTCTGTATTTTGTTTTTTCCCCTAAGTGAGCGCTTGGAAAAAAAAAAGTGAAAAAGACAATAAAAGACAATCCAGAGAAGAGGACGCCCTGTGTTATCGTACACATGCACATCCATTCATTTTCTGAAATTGTTTACATGAAGCTTCATTTTTTTTTTTTTTTTAAACTGCAAGGAGCCTGCTCAGAAGGAGCAAGCTCATTACAGAACTTTGTTTAGGAATTTTAATCCCAACTGGTTCGTATGGTAATTTGGATTCAAGCAAGACTTTTACAGCTACGAGATCTCTATATAGAAATGGCATGTGCAAAATGCTTTTGCCTTGCCAGTGCAAGCACAGTCAGCTCAGAGGGACAGACTGGACTAGTCATCTTTCTTCTTGCATGATTGTTAAACTGGGCGTGTTTACATGACTATCTGCTGTCAACTGCTCTGGGAAAACAAACTTGATGTAAACATCTTGTTTCTCTCTAAAGCTCTGACAAAAATGAGAAACAAGCAGAAGGGATAGAAAAAGTCACAATAGCGATCCCTGAGATTTCAGTATATATTTTTCCTTTTTGTACCACTCCCAGCCATCAACAAGTGTCTCTTAATGAATTGTCTCCTCAACTACTGTGGGTGAGGGAGGTGGTAGGAAAGGCTCTCATCTTTTGGACGTCACATGTCTTCTCCAACATTGAGAGCTGAACACAGATGAGAGAAGGATAGTCCGAGCTACTGAGGCCCAAGCCTTACACTCACGGCACAGCCCACATCAGTTTTACTGTGTGTAGAAGGTAAGAGGAGGCTGTGATGCTAACCAGCCGAGTCACAGCTAACTGCCAATAGTGACTGTCTCTATTAAGCACCCAAGTAGATTGCGTCACCCAAGATCCTTCAAGTTCTGCATTTGCCTTTCCAGACCTTAAGTTCTTGGTTCTAAGGAACCAAGGCTCAGGAGAGGGGAGTAACTGCATGTGCAGGGTTTGGCTGGAGATGAATGATACTTAACCAGGATAAGGTTGTTGCCGAAGTCAGTGAACTGATATCTGAGAAGGCAGCAGAAATGGTCTGTTCCTGACTTCCTGTAGCAAAGACCCGACAAGCCACTCCAGACAACACAAACAGCCAGCAGGAGGCCTGTTTACTCCTACTTGCCTGGACAGCAAAGAAAACAGGGATTTATTCCAGGTGACGGAACATTTCAGCTTATTCAGGTTATTAGAGCCTTGCTGGACCACAGTTTCCTGGGGATGGCTTTTTCTCCCGAGTATGTCAGGAAAGATGCAATTTGTAGCCATGTGGCTAGAAACAGGACATGGGGAAGTGAAACAAGCAAAGAAGGCCAGAGTGGGAAGACTAGCGCTGTACATCAGAAGGCTAGGAAACAGAGAGCTGTGGGGATAGGAGACTCTTTAGTCCTCCTAAGGATAGCTAGGACAGCTGTGCAGAGCCAGGTGCTGGGCAAATGCTCTGCCTTCTTCATCTAATAGCGAGAAGACAAAAGTTTCAAGGACTGAACGGAGCTAAGCAACTTCTTAAGCTAGGCTCCTCCTGCGTCTAATAACCAGCACACCTTTCCTCTTAGTTCTCCCTCCCACCTCTCCATCGTTAAAGCTCTCCAACAGCATCTGCAAACATGTCCACATCTCCTACCTTCTGGAGTCACACATTTGCCCCCACTGGGTACTGCTAGTTCTGTCACTTGGCGACCAGTGCATCTATCCTGACAAAGCCGATGCTTCCAGTATAAACACTAATCCCTAAGTATCTTTCCTTAGAGAATCATGAGATAGGAAGAGTCAAGTTAGGTGAGGGGAGGGATCTCCAAGCGCTCCTCTATTTTGGGAACCAGCTCAAGGGGTCAGAACATGACACGCTTTCCCAGTACCTCAGGTGCTTGCTCTGCGCTGGCATCCCCAGCAGCTATTATCAACAGGACGACTTTAGTGGTCAAAGGTCTTGTTCATTCCTAAGAACAGCAACAGGTATTTCCAAAAGCATCTCAGGAAGTGGGAAGTGACTTTGCAGAGTCAGGAAGTTTCCCACTTTAGATTCATATCCTTCTGTGACCTCTGCTGCCAACCACACGTAAGACCATGACCCCTCGTTTGGTGATCCTAGAGCAAGAAGGAATGACTACAGGTTCAAGAAAGGTAGATTGGGCACCACCTACAGGAGCCTCTTGTGGGTGTAGCCTCTAGCTCCCGATTTCCTTTCCCCCACAGCTAACAGAGCCCTGGAGTGAGGCAGTTCTGCAGTTAACCTGCACGAAATCAATGAGAGAGTTCCCCATATCCTTTCCAGACCTAGGACTCTGAGATGTCTACTGCAGAGGTAATGCAGATTCTGCCACTATAGAAGCTCCTAAAGATAGACAAATCTATTTTATTTGTGTGTAGATTATTCATGACCAATTATTACTCTCAATGGATTCCTCCATGCCTGCAATGATGAAAGAACATCACATCCCTCAATGACACAATTGAATTGTACTCAGGAAATGCAGTTATTTTAATATTATTGTAAACCAAACATAATTAGGAATGTAAATCTTACCAGGAAATTATCACATGACACATTCCAGAAACAAACATAAGTGACTTTTAGGTCAGTTGATGATTTATCGACTCCACCTTCCATCAGTTTAATCCAAACGTTTAGTATTTAAAGCCATCTAGAAAATCAACAGGCTTTCTCACTTTTGATTCCCCTATTTTACTATTTTGAAGGCAGAGTGCAGTGAAAGAAAATCAGAGGCATGACTGAGACTTGTACTGACTTCCACAAACCAAAATGAAAACAAAATTCTCCAGATCTTACAGCTCTTCATTTCAGTTTTGGCTTAAACATAGCGGTTGAGAGGACTACAAACCGTGAACTCAACTCTACTGTGTGACACTGATTTTATGACATGGGATCCCAATCCATGTGACAAAACTGGTTTGGGGCTAGCAGCCCTCAATCTCTCTTTTTATATATATGTACAGTTTTTGTTAAGGCCTTCTATGTACTAGTCAGTAACTTCTTTTTCATGGAAATTCAGAGGTGCCAAGTAGAGTTGTAACCAGGAGGCAAAACATCAAGAAACTGGCAAGGGGCCCAGGCTGGCAGTTCCAGAGAAGGGAACAGCAGGGGAGCAGGATGGGCTTGAGTGTGGCTGGGGGAGGAGGAGAGGAAAGTTGCTTCTTCACCTTTGCACATGGAATCTGCCTCCTCTCAAAGATTTCTGTAAAATCAAGTATTTGGTTGACATTTGAAGAGATTCCTGTCCTTAATACTAAACAATGACAGCTGCAACAATGCACCCCCCCCCGTACAGTTTGAGAACATCCATAGAATTTTCTGGAGGAGATTAATTATTATGTTAATTATAAAGAATTTTATAGGCATTATTGTCAATCCAAGAATTAGACAAATAACATGTATAGAACTTTTGCTAAATTCTTGAGCTGGAAAAAGTTTAAGCAAAATTTTTAAAATCTCAAGCTTCCACATTTTATAGTTTTTCATAAAAACATCATCAAAACCATCCATCTTTTTCATAAAAAATAATGACAATACAAGTTAATAACTATGCAGTGTAATATAAATGTATTATTTGTTGTGTAAGCTGTTAATTATGGAGGGAAATACTAGGAAAACTTTAGAGAAAAATAAAACATAACTTCTGATTTAGCTAATTCAAGATCCATGTATTACATGTTAAACGTTTGACATCTGGTTTTGAAAAAAAAAAACACATAAATCTCAGATAATTCTTTTAGTTATTTAGATCAAAGGCAGGATTCAGAGAAAGTAATTCAATATTCCTGTATGATATTTTTTATTAATGAAGTTACATTTAAGGAATAATGTTAGGGTATTAAAGCATCATCAAAATGATTTTTTTCCAATTGCAATTTCATTCCCTATTTTATGCTTACTCTATGTGTTAACCACTTTCTCGTTATTAGGATGAAAGGATGAAATACCTGAGTCAGGATATTCTATAAAGAGAACAGGTTTATTTAGCTCACAGTTTTAGAGGGCAAGTGTAGGCTGCACGGTGCAGGCTCTGGAGAGACTCCCCTGTGGCTACATCACACCTCAGTGGTGGTGTGAATCTCTATCTGTGGTCTCTCTCCCCCTACTTATGAAGTTGTGTGAACTCAATGATGCTCCCCTCAATGGCCTCACCTAATCTCATCATTTACCAAAGGCCCCACTTATAAATACCGTATAGTCAAACTGAATTTCCACCCCCTTAGTACTGTTTATATTATGATTTTCAGAATCAAACTCTTATATGAGCTTGGCGGGGGGATCATATTCAAACAATAGTACATTGCTTTTCTCCCAACCTTTATCTGGGAACTAAATCCAGGTGTCTCCCATGAATGGCAGGGACTCATCACCTGCTGCCTCTCAGGTTGCCCATGAGCAGGAAGCTGGAATCAGGAGCAGAGCCAGGACTCAGACCCAAGCCTGTGACACAGGATGCAGGTACATTAACTGGCATCTTAACCAGTAGGCCAAATGCCTACCCCATTTATTACTTTATAGTTACTATATTTAACATTTTGTTTCACTTAGAAATTATTTTGATGTCATCCTCTAGTTTTCAAAAGTGATTAAAAGCCCAACTCCACTGATTTGGGTTACCTCTTCTCAAATTTACGAAATTATTGTATATATTTGAGTCTGTTTCTAGACTATCATGTTTCCCTAATTTTTATGTCTGTTCTTGTATTAGAACCACTTTAGTTATTACTATACAATATTTCAATATTGTACAAAGGGAAGTTCACTGACCAAACACTGTCCCCCTTTCTTCAAAATGTTCTTGGTTATTTTCACTCAATTATTTTAAAAACATTTCTTTATCTGAAAAGTAGGGAGAGAGAAAGAGAGAGAGAGAGAGAGAGAAAGATCTCCCATCACTGGTTCACTCCCCAAATCCCTGCAACAGTGAGGGCTGGGCCATTGTGAACCCAGGAGAAACAATCCAGGCCTCACATGTACGTGGCAGGGTTCCAACCACCCAAGTCATCATCTGCTCTCTGGATGCATACTAGCAAGAAACTGGAACTGGGAACAGAGCTGGGAGCAGAGCCAAGACCTGACCAGGCACTCCAATAAGGGATGTGATCATCACCAGTGGTGTCTCAGCTGCTACACTAAATGCCTGTCGCAGCCCTACTTATTTTTGAATCTAGGCAAACTTTAACTCATTTGTCAATGCTGAAAATCATTTAGGGATTTAACCAGAATAATAGTAAATATATTGAAGTCATGGAGCAATCATTTGGCCTAGGGGGTACGAAGCTGCTTGGGATGACTGCATCCCACATCAGTGCACAGGTTTGGGCTCCTGCCTTGCTCCTGATTCCAGCTTTCTGCTAATGGGCACTCACAGAAGCAAGAGGTGGTGGTTCAAGTAGTTGGGTATCTGCCACCGAGGTGGAAGACTTGGATTGAGTTCCTGGTTTCAGCTTGGTTCAGTCGTGGCTGTTGTGGGAATGTGAGGAGAAAACCAGAGGATAGAAGACCTGTCTCTTTGCCTTTCAAATAAATAAACAAAAATAAATAAATGAATAATGTATAATATTAAAGAATATTAAATATATAGATTTAGTAAAAATGGAAATTTCCATACTATCAATGATCACCAGAAATATACCCTTTTATCTTCTTCTGTGTCTGTGAGAAAAGCTTTATAATTATCCTTATGTGGGCCCTGTATATTTTTAATGAAAAATATTCTGTAAGATTTTTAAAAAGCATTTTTATTAATAGATTATTAACGCTATGCAAATTAACAACTGATCTTTCCATGTGATTTGCCCATGGGTTTTGGTAGTTCTCCATCTGGTTCCTTGGTATTTCCATTTTCATGACCTAGCAAGGCAAATAATCATGATTTTGGTCTCTTTCTCTGTACTAATTTTTCATCCATTCAATAAATATTTATTAAGCATCTACTAAATGCTGAGCAAGGACTAGACAATGGGAACATGTGTGTGAGCAATACACAAAAAAATACTCACCCCAGAGCAGCTTGCCTGCTAGTACAGTATAAAACTAATAAATACAGTATGTGAGGTGATAAGTCCTATGGACGAACAGCAAATAAGCCAAGGCATGCGGGAGGTGGAGATGTTTGCATTTAAAATGTCCTGGTGGACCTGTATGAGCAAAGACTTGAAGAAAGTGAGGGAGTGAGCCACAGGTAAGTGAGAGAAGAGTGCTGCAGGCAGAAGGACAGCAGTGAGAAGCCCTGGGGAGGGACAGTTTCTGAGCAGTGGCAGATGGGAATGAGGAGAGAAGAGCATCTGACGGGCTGGGCCCCTCTTTCTGATTTATATTTCACTGTCTTGGCCAGAAATTCAAGACCAATATTAAATAAACATGAAAACAGGCCTCCTTAACTTGTGACAATTTCAATAGGAATACTTTTAATAATCAATTTAAATAAGTGGTTTTTTTATCCTATTTGAAAAGCTGTATGTCAACTCATCACTTTAAGGGAATAAAGAGAATCAAATGATTTTCTCAACAGCTGCAGAAAAACCAGGTGAAAACATTTAAGACCCATTCATGCAATTCATGAAAACTGCTGGCAAATGAAAGGAAACTGTCTCATTTTGATAATGGGCATCTACGAAAAACTTAACAACATCACGTTTAATGGTAGGAAACTGAATGCTTTCCCCCTAAAATCAGAAGCAAGCCAGAGTGTTTACTTTCACAAACTTATTTCAATGTCATGTTAAAGTTCTTAGAGCAATGATTTAAAAAGAAAGAATGAGAAAAAGAAATGGAAAAAGGAAAAAAAATGAAAGCACACCATGGTTTATATCATTTAAAAAGGAAGAAATAAAACTGTCTTTTTACTCCTCAGATGATATGATCACATGCCTAGCAAATATTACAATGTCCACCAAAAAACCTACTACAACTAATAAGTGAATTTAGAAATATTGCAGATTAAAAGTTACTGTACATATTGTAGTAAATTATATTCAATATAGTAATAAACAGTAAATTATATTCATTATAGCAATAAACAACTGAAAAGTGAGTTTAAAAACAGCACTTAAAATAGTACTAAAAACCAGTAACCAAGGAAACAAAAACTATAAAATATTGTAGTCTTAAAATAAGTATTTGAGTCATCCTTGTATTGTTGTTAAGAAATCATGTCTTCCCAAATTGATCTACACATCCAGTACAATAGGTAAGTAAAAAAGGTAAATGAAAAAAAAGAAAATTTTCAAGAATATTATGCATCCGATGAAATATTATTCAGAAATAAAAATGAATGGGCTACTGATACTGGCAACAACATGAAGGAATTTCAAAACAACAGGTTGAGCTAAAGAAGCCAGATACAAAATCCCCTACCTGGTAGTAAAGTGACAGGGCCTTACCTTTCCTCCATCAGAGCAGTGTCAGAAGAAGCCAGCTAAAACAGAAGGTTTAAATAAGAGTTGGAGTTACGATATGAAAGCTAAAATGGGTTCAAGGTTCAACTGGAAATCAGTAATCATCCCAAGAATCAGCAAAGGCAAAATTTGAATTTAATAAAGACAAAATAGTTGCCAAAGGTGGGATAACAAAGATGTTAAGATTATACGATAAAAATTTTAAAGTAGCTGTCCTAAAAATGTCTCAGTGAAAAATTATAAACATGCTTGAAACAAACAAAAACAGAATGCTGTAGCAAAGAAACAGAAGAAACAAAGAAGAACCAAAGGAACCTATGCAATTATAAGAAAAGACTTAATATTTGTATCATCAGAACTCCACATAAAGAGGAGAAAGCGGGCAATGCTAAAAAAGCACTCAAAGAAATAATGGCTTAGAACATCCCAGATTTGGCAAAAGATACAAACCCACAGATTCCAAAAGCTGAGTGAGTTCCAAATAGGACAAACTGAAAGAAATCAACACCAAAAAAATCACAGTCAAAATTCTAAAAACTAGAGACAAAAAGAAAGGAAGGAAGGAAGGAAGGAAGGAAGGAAGGAAGGAAGGAAGGAAGGAAGGAAGGAAGAAAGAAAGAGTCTTGGAAGCAGCAACCAACAAAAGAGAAATGATGACAACTCATCCACAAAGAAAAAACAAAACACTTGAATAGCAGTGGATTTCTCATCAGAAACTATGGAGACCAGAAGGAAATGGCACAGCATTTTTTTCAAGTGCTAAATAAAAAAGAACTGTCAACCCAGAAACCTAGATGCATGAAAATACCTGTCAGAGATGAAGTGAAAATCAGGGCATTCCCAGATGAAGGAAAACTGCAAGATGTTATTGCCAGCAGATGGACCCTTAAAAAATGACTCAAGAAAGTTCTCTGAACAGAAAAACATTAACAGAAGGAAATAATGAAAGAAAAGTGTTCACTGGAACTTATAAAACAAGAGCAACAGATAATAAAACGATGAATAAATTCAACATATTTTCATTCTCCTTTGAGTTCTCTAAATAATTCTGACAGTTGAAGCAAAGATTATAACAGCTGAAGCAAAGATTATATTTCAAAAGTATGTAGAGGAAATATTTAATACAATTAAGTTATAAATGAAGGAATATAAAAGGAAGTAAAGGAAGGGGAGATTTCTATATTTCACTGAAATTGGTGAAATGTCAAAGTGTACTTGGATCTAGCAGAAGATAGTTTTTAAAAAATGGAGAGAGTTCAGCCTCAGGGAAGAGTTAGGAAGAAACGGCAGAGGAAACTCTGCAAATTAGAGGGACATCATGTACCTATGTGGAGGGAGTGGACGCCCACAAATCAGGACCCCAGCAGCCAAGAGCCTCTGCACCAGCTCTGGAGAGTGAGGTAAAACCAGACCACAGCAGCCCAAGCCATTAGCGATAAAACTGCAGGAGGAGCACAGAGGGAATCCAGCTTGGTGCCCCATGTGGGATAGTGTACCTGCCAAAATAGAGGAGAAAATTTAAAAAAAAAAAAATGGAGTGGCATGTTTCTCTCTCCCTGATCACCCTGCCACAGCATCCTGCAGTAAGATGATAGAGAGAGGGCACCATTTTGAGCATATGTAACAGCTGCGCCAGCTTGTGTCCATGCTTTGCAACCAGCTGGGTGGAGATTGGAGTCTGGTGGGGAGAACTGACAGAGGGCTGAGTGCTATTGACTGTGGGAGGTTTGTGTGCTGGGACAGTGAAAAAAACCAAGGCTGTGTGGGAGGGCTCATGTGTGGCTGGGACTTTGGGCAGTCACAGTGGAAGGCTCCACATGCTCAGGGCTCCCTAGTTAACTGGTGAGGGACATTGCTGGGGAATCTGAGCTTACACTGAGGACTGCATGGATCCTTTGTGTGGTCCTTGGGGCAGAGTGGACGAATATTATACCCACTGGGCTAGCACTCAGGCACTAGTCTCCTTTGAGGAGAGCAGTTCAGCTGAGCAAAATAAACTTTCCCTCTGATTAAAAAAAAAAAAAAGAGGAAGTTTACCACTTACTGAGTGTGTCACATTAGACACATTAGACACGCCCTTCACCCTGAAGAACTGAACAGAGCTCACTGGCCACACCCACCACACACCTCTAGGTATTCACTGAAAGTAGACATTACACTCATCTACAGAGGCATAACGAAGATAAAAGCTGTCACAGTGAAAACACAAAGAAGAAACCAGTGAGTATCTCCACAGATGCCAAATAACAAATGCATCAATTCAGAAAACTAGAATAAGGAAGACAACATGATGCCCTCAAAAGCACACAACACTTCAATATTAGAATGTGAAAACAACAAGATTGAAAAAAAATGCCAGAAATGGAATTCAAAAAATTGATCATAAGATTACATAGAAGCAATCAGAAGCAAATCCACAAACTAACAAAGTCCACACATGACATGAAAGAAAATTTCTCCCATGAAATTGAGATCCTAAAGAAAAATCAAAATGAAATATTGGAAAAGAAGAATTCAATTGAAAAAATAAAAAATGCAGTGGAAAGTGTTAACAACAGGTTTGGTGATGCAGAAGAAAGAATACCTGACTTAGAAGACAAAGCACAGGAAATTATACAGTCAAGCAAAAAATAAGAAGAGATTACAAAACAAAAATCATTGTTGGTAATCTATAGAACACTATCAAATGACCCAACATACAGGTTCTAGGAGACATGAGGAGTGGAAATAGAAAAAGGATTAGAAGGATTTTATTGAAATAAAAACAGAAAACTTCCCTAATTTGGAGAAAGAAAGGGACATCCAAGTACAGGAAGCACATAGAACTCCTAATAGACATGACCAGAAAAGATCTTCACTACAACACATTCTAATAAAACTCTCCACAGTAAAACATACAGAAAAGATTCTAAAATGTGCATGAGAGAAATGCCAGATTACTTTCAGAGGATCTTCAATTAGACTCACAGCAGAAGCAGACTTCTCATCAGAAACCCTACAGGCTAGGAGAGAATAGATAGATATATTCCAAGTCTTCAGAGAAAAAAACCCGTCAACCCAAAATATTATACCCTGAAATTCTCTCATCTATGAATGAAAGTGAAATAAAGAACTTCTATAACAAACAGAAATTGAAAGAATTTGTCACCACCCATCCAGCCCTGCAGAAGTTGCTTAAGGATGTGCTGCAACAGAAACACGGTCACAACTATGAAAGAAGGTAAAGGAAGGAAATTTCCTAGTTAAAGTACAAAGGAAATTCAAAGTAAAAAATAGGAATACTTTTGGAAAAATGGCAGAGCAAAGTAGCTACTTATCAAAAGTCACCTTGAATGTAAATGGCCTTAACTCTCCAGTTAAAAGACACAGACTGGCTGAATAGATTAGAAAACAAAACCCATCTATTTGATGGCTACAAGAAACAAATCTCACCAACAAAGATGAATGCAGACCAAAAGTGAAATGATGGAAAAAGATATTCCATGCTAACAGAAACCAAAAATGAGCTTGTGTAGCCAACCTAATATCAGACAAAATAGACTTTCACACAAAAACTATTAAAAGAGAGAAATAAGGGCACATGCAATGATTAAGGGATCAATTCAACAGGAAGACGTAACTATTACAAATGTATATACACCTAATTCAGGGGAGCAGGCTTTTTAAAAAAGATTTATTTATTTTACTCGAAAGAGTTACACAGAGAAAGAAGGAGAGGCAGAGAGAGAGAGGTCTTCCATCCGCTGGTTCACTCCCCAATTGGCTGCAATGGCCAAAGCTGTGCTGATCTGAAGCCAAGAGCCAGGAGCTTCTTCCAGGTCTCCCATGTGGGCGCAGGGGCCCAAGGACTTGGGCCATCCTCCACTGATTTCCCAGGCCATAACAGAGAGGTGGATCAGAAGAGAAACTGCCAGGACTAGAACCGGCGCCCATGTGGGATGCTGGCACTTGCAGGCGGTGGCTTTACCTGCTATGCCACAATGCCGGCCCCGGATCTGGCTATTTAAAAGAAATGATAAGGGATCTAAAAGGACAATAGAATCAAATACAACAGTATTGGGAGGCTTCAATACCCCACTTTCAGCAGTGGACAGATCAACCAGACAGAAAATCAGCAAGGAAACAACAGAGTAAATCAACACAATAGACCAAATGGACCTAACAGATATCTAAAGAATTTTTCATCCTACAGTTGCAGAATACGCATTCTTCTCAGCATTGCATGGAACTTTCTCTAGGATTGACCACATGCTAGGCCATGAAGCAAGTCTCAGCAAATTTAAAAAAATCGATATCATACCATGTATCTTCTCAGACCACAATGGAATGAAGCTGGAAATCAGCAACTCAGGAATCTCTAGAACATATTCAAACACATGGAGACTGAACAACATGCTCCTGAATGAACAGTGGGTCATAGAAGAAATCAAAAGAGAAATCAAAATATTTCTGGAAACATGAAGACGGTAATACAATATATCAAAACTTATGGGATACAGCAAAAGCAGTGTTAAGAGGAAAGTTTATAGCAATTGGTGCCTACATCAAAAAATTGGAAAGGTACCAAATAAGTGAACTATCAGTGCATCTCAAGGATCTAGAAAAAGAACAGCAAACCAAACCCAAATTTAGTAGGAGAAAAGAAATAATTAAAATTAGAGAAGAAATCAACAAAATTAAATCCAAAAACATAATACAAAAGATCAGGAAAATGACAAGCTGGTTTTTTTGGAAAAAATAAACAAAACTGACACATTATTGGATCAACTAAGCAAAAAAGGAGAGAAAAGACCCAGATTAATAAAATTAGATATGAAAAAGGAAACTGAACTACAGACACCACAGAAATAAAAAGAATCATCAGAAATCACTACAATGAGCTGTATGCCAACAAACTGGGAAGAATCACTATACTCCAGAAGTTGTACTGTTAAATTTATATTGATTAAATAAAGTTTCCTTACTTTTTTCTCTAATCTTTGCTTTAAAAATTTTTATAAGTAAGCCTACTTAGTAAGCCTAACAGAACTATATGCTGTGCACAATAAAAGCCCATTTCAAACAATGGTGTAGGTGGACTGAAAAGGATGGAAAAAGACAAATCATATAAACCTTAGCCAAAAGAAAGCAGAGTAGTTATATTAGTACCAGATAAAACAGACTTCTGATGAAGGAAAGCTACTAGAGACACAAAGGGACATTACAAAATGTTAAATGAGTAAACTTACTCAGAAGATACAACATTTCTAAGTGGCAATGTACCAAATCATGGAGCTACAAAATATAAGAAGCAAAAACTGACAGAACTAAAAAGAGGCAGACAGCTTGATGATTACAGTTAGAGATTTCAACACCCCCTCTCAGTAATTTATAGTAACTATAGGGAATATCAACAAGGATTTGGAAGAACTCAACACTATCCACCAAAAGCATCTAAACAACATTTACAGGAGACATAACCCAACAATTGCAGAAATTACATTCATTTTGAGTGCCCACAGGACAAACACTAAGATGCATTTAACTTAGTATATTCCAGGTCATAAAACACATTTAAAACACTTTGAATTATACACAGTGTGTTTTCTGACCACAACAGAATCAAACCAGAAATAACAGAAAGATAAAAGGAAAAGTTCAGGCCAGCACCATGGCTCACTAGGCTAATCCTCCACCTGCAGCGCCGGCACCCCGGGTTCAAGACTGAAATAGACATTACTTCCAACCCTGAAGACATAAAGAGTAACAAGAGAGTACTACAAATAACTCTTACACTCAAAAATTAGATGAAATGGATCTTGAAAAACAGAACTACCACAACTCACTTGGAATGAAATTAATAATTTCAATAGCCTTATAAAGAAGTCTAATTGATATTAAAAAAAAAAAAAACTAAAAAAGGCCGGCGCTGTGGCTCACTAGGCTAATCCTCTGCCTGCAGCACCAGCACCCTGGGTTCTAGACCTGCTTGGGGCGCCGGATTCTGTCCTGGCTGCTCCTCTTCCAGTCCAGCTCTCTGCTGTGGCCCGGGAGTGCAGTGAAGGATGGCCTAGGTCCTTGGGCCCTACATCCACTTGGGAGACCAGGAGGAAGCACCTGGCTCCTGGCTTCGGATAGGCGTAGCTCCGGCTGTAGCGGCCATTTGGGGGTGAACCAACGGAAGGAAGACCTTTCTCTCTGTCTCTCTCTCTCACTGTCTAACTCTGCCTGTCAAAACAAACAAACAAACAAACAAACAAAACAAAACAAAAAAACAAAAAAAACAAAAAAGTACTCTCCTGGCTCAGATTGTTTTATGCAAAGTTCTGCCAAATGTTAATATCAATTTTACACAATCTTCTCCAGTAAACAGAAGACAGAGCATTTTCCAATTCATTTCATTAAGGTAGTACTATCCTAATACCAAGCCAAATATAGTACACTGACAGAGAAAACTACAGACTAACATACTTTATAGACAGAAATCCATAACAAAATATTAGCAAATAGATTTCAGAAATATGTAGGAAGACTTAAACATCATAACCAAGTTGGTGGTTCGCTACTTAAGAATACATCAATATAATCCACAATAAAAGGTAAAGAATAAAAATAATAAAGCTACTGTAATCCAAAAGCTGTACTTTGGAAATATGTATTTATTAAATAAAAGTTAAAAAAAATATGCTGATATTAATTAATGCAAAACAGCACTTTAGAAAATTCAATACCCATTCAGCATAAAAACTCTGAAAAATATCAGAATCGAGAGGAATTTCCTCAACTTGATAAAGATGAGCTATAAGAAACCTATAGATAACATTATATTTAGTGAAGAAAGAGTCAATACCTTCCTGCTAAAGTCAGGAACAAAGCAAGGACATTCACTGCACTCCACACTCTTACTCAACATGGTACTGAAAGTTCAATCCACTGCAATACAGAAGAAAAGGAAACGAAAAGCAAACATTGGAAATGAAGAAACAATACTATCCCTAACTGCAAAGGACATAATGGTTTATATAGAAAATCCCAAGAAAACTACCCCCACCAAATACCACTCCCACAAGTCATCTGTGGGTTCAATAAAGTTACCGAGTACAATACAAACATACAAAAATAAATTGTTTTTATATAACATCAGTGAACATATGGACACTGAAATTAAAAATACAATAGTATTTACATTGCTAAAAAAAATGAGATACTTAGGTGAAAATCTACAAAAAATACACACATGATATACATGCTGAAACTATAAACTGCTTTTGAAAGAAACGAAAGAAGATCTAAATAAATACACGTATGTGGATTGAAAGATTTAATATAGTAAGATGGAAGCGGATATTTGGCCTAGCAGTTAAAATATCATTTGAGATGCCTGCATCCCAGTTGGAAAGGAGCTCAAGTCCTGGCTGTGTGCCTGATTCCAGCTTCCTGCTAACAGGCACCCTGGGAGGCAGCATGTGTTGGCTCAAATAGTTGAATTCGTTTTACCCATGTGGGAGACCTGGAGTTGGAGCTCCCAACTCCTTATCTCAGCCTGGTCCAGCCCCAACTATTGTGGGCTTGTAGAGAGTGAATCAGTGGACAGGAATTATCCTGTTCTATCTATTTTTCCCTCTTTTTCTTTTTAAGTCTTTCTGATACATACATAAATAAAGAGTAATTGAAAATAGTAGAGATGTTAATTTTCTTTAAATTCTCTGTATTCAAAGAAATATGCAGGTTTAATATAACTCCTATTAAAATCTTACAAGAATTGTCAACAAGATTATTCTAAAATTTATTGGGAATGAAAAAGGGACAAGAATAACTAAAAAAAAAAAGCTTAAAAATAATAAAGTGAAAGGAATCGGCATACTCAATTTCAAGACATTAAGTAGCTATAGTATTCAAGATTATATTGTACTGGTAGAAGGCCAAACATAGATCAGTGGAACAAAATTAAGAACTTAGAAATAGACCCGTATAACTATGCCCAACTAATTTTAGGAAAAGTTGCAAAAGTAGTTCAATGGAAGACAGATAGCCCTCTCCACGAATGGTGCCCTATAAGTGGACTCCATAGGTTAAAAAAAAAAAAACAAAAACCTTTATCTAAATCTCACACTTTATGTAAAAATGAATTCAAAATGGATCACAAGTTTAAATGCAAAACTATAAACAATTTTTGGAAAAAAACATAAAGTAGACCTTTAGGACCTAGGGTTAGGCAAAGAATTTTAAACTTGACACTAAATCATGATCCATAAGAGAAAGCATTGATAAATTGAACTTCAGAACCAAAACCTTTATTCTACAAAGGACCCTCTGGAAGATAAAAAGACAAATTACAGAATGGAGGAAACTATTTGCAACCCATATATTCAATTACTCTCTAGAATTTTGAAGAACTCTTAAAAATCAACATTTAAAAAAAAAATCCAAATAGAAAATGGGTAAAAGACATGAACAAACATTTCATTCAAGAGGTAATATACCTAGCAGAATATGTACATCAAAATATGTTCAACATCATTAGCCACTGGTGAAATTCAAATTATAAACACAATGAGATACCATTGCAAACCTACCAGAATGGCTTAAAATGAAAAAAAAAAAATGATAACACAAAAACACATATCAGCAAGAACTGGCAAGGATGTGAGTAACTGACCATTCATACCCTGCTGGTGGGAATGTAAAATGGTAAAGCTGGTATGGGAAAGTTTGCTAGTTTCTCCAAATACTAATGTGGGACCAGGATTGCGGCAAAGGGCTAACTGACCACTTAGGATGTCAATGTCACTTATTGGAGTGCCAGTTCAAGTCCCAGCTGCACGCTGCTGATTCAGCTCCCTGGTAATGTGCAGACAAAGACAGCCCAAGTGTTTGGGTCCCTGCCACCCATGTGGGAGATCAGGATGGAGTTCCTGGTTCCTGGCTTTAGTCTGGCCCAGATCTGGTTATTGCAGCCATCTGGGGAATGAACCAGTCTGTCTCTGTCACACTGCCTTCCAAATAAGTCTCTTTAAAAAAACAAATGATGCAACACACACACAGACACACAGACACACACGTACACCTGAAAGTAATACAATCATCTTAAAACGATCCTATCTCATCTCCATGTTGCACCTCTGCTAAGTCTTGCTAGACCTACCTCTCTGAGATAGGAGTCTCATCCCCACCGTACTTCTGTCCTCAACCTCAGTAGACAATGGCACAGTGCCTAGCACACTGACTCCACAAGGTATTTTCACTGTAAGACTTGGCTGGATGACAATGCAAGGTAAATTCAAAAAAGAGCCATCACTAGAATCTCAACTATCATGAGCATTTATGGGACAAACTTATCTCATTGCATTGAATTCTGATTTTCACAGCCTCTATGTGGGTACCAATCTGGAAGTCTGATTTATTTTTCCTTTTTTTGTCAAATTTTATGTGAGGGGAGAGATGTGCTCTTCGTCCTCCAGGTTTCTAACTTTATGTATTGATATATTTTGTTTATTTGAAAGGCAGAGAGAAAGAAACAGAGAGATAAAGAGAAATCTTCAATCTGCTGTTTTACTCCCCAAATGTCTACAACAGTTGGAACTGGACCAGACAAAAGTCAGAAGCTGGGATCTTCAATCCAGACGTCCTCTGTGGATGGTAGGAACTCAGTTCGTTGAGCCATCATCTGCTGCCCTTGAGGATATACATCAGGAGGAAGCTAGAATGAAGAGCAGAGTGAGGAGTCAAACCCAGGCACTCCAGTCTGGGTTGTGGGCATTCTAGGTGCTGCACCAAACACCTCCACAGGTATTCTATTCTATTCTATTCTATTCTATTCTATTCTATTCTATTCTTAGTGATATTCCTTTCATCAGAGTTACTCTTTCATTTGCTCATTATTTATCATGTCATTGAATGCTGCATAAGTTCCCCCACTGGCTTGTTCATAAAATAGTTGAAAGTAAGCCAATGCAGTGGGAGGTAGCCTGAATCCTTCCTCTTTGCCTCAGTCTAGGCCAGACTATCAATTTCAATGCTTCCCATGAGTGTACTTCAATTATAAAAAGATATTCATTATGTGGCAACACAAGGTCATTGAACACTTAAGTCTACCTGCATGCAAATAGATTCTACAAGCTCTGAGACTTCTGTTTGAATTCTCTTCTTACTGTACTTGTGAACTCACAGTATATTTGAAAAGGGGTTTTACTTATAGCGATGCCACCTGAAAGAAAGAGCATACTGCATTAACTGGCTGCTTTCTGTATTATGATGAGATAATGGGTATAGAAGACTATTAGGCTAAACGTAAGGTGTCAGGGAATCAGAAGGCCCAGTTAGGAATAAGATTTTCATCATTTACTGGTGTGCAATCATGGGCAAATTACTTAATTTCCTGGAGCCTCAGTTTTTGCTTGTAAATTTAGATGTTAACACGTGTCAGAGGATTAAATGAGATAAAACACTCTTGGTGCCTGGCACACAGCATACAGTCCTTAAAAGGCCACTAGGGAGTACATCTGAATTCAGTCTTGTAACCTCTCATTGTAATCAACAGGATCCCTGACACACATTACTGCACTTTTCTGGATAGTGAACAACAGGGAAAGCTGCATGTGAAAATAAGATTAAGTAACTTAAGGCCACCACTCAGTGATTCAGAATTAGGAGTTAAGGGCCATGTCTACACTCTCCAAATCAAGAGCCATATTTTAAAATCAGAAGATGTACTTGGCTGGTTCCTTCATTGACCACTATGAGATTTACAACACAACTGAAAACAATGTGTAGAGTCATTAGCCCCCATATCATAAATCCTGCAGGTTATTTCCACTTCAAAAATGAAATGAAAATATGACGCTTGGGTAGTATGATGGAGGATGTTGCAAACAAAACTAATTTCTTTTATTCTTACATAAAGAATATTTCCTATTATTTTCAAAAGCTCTAGGAATGTTTTTAATAGTTAAATGTTCTAACCATGTATTTTTACAAATATGAGAAAGATATGCAGTGAGATTTACACCAGGATATTGAATTTTATTTTTCAGCACATTAAAGTCATCAGGGGAGTCAAAGAGGAAAAAATCTTACTTTGTCCCTAAAACCACTATAATCTTCCTAGGAAGGCAAATCTATTTCTCTTATTAAAATTTTTTAAATTTTATTTATTTTGAAAGAGTTATAGAGAGAGGGAGAGAAAGAGAGAGTTCTGGGTTCATTCCCCCAGATGACAACAATGGCCAGGACTGGGCCAGGCAGAAGCCAGGAGCCAGGAGCTTCATCCGAGTTTCCCACATGGTTGGCAGGGGCCCAAAGCCCTTGGGCCATCTTCTGCTGCTTTTCCTAGGCCATCAACAGGGTGCTGGATCAGAAGTGCAGCAGCTGGGTCATGAACCAGCGCCCATATGGAATGCTGGCATCACAGGCAGTGACTTTACCTGCTATGCCACAATGCTGATCTCAATCAACCCCTTTTCTAACAGGTGCTTTTCATACCAGCACTAATATCTTTTTTTAATGCCATTCATGGTAGTTAATATTGCAGAGAATATCAAAATGAAGTGTCTTAGAGTGGGCAATGAAGCTTCAGGCCAAAACATGCTGGCCAAGTTGTGGCACGTCATCGATGCGCCACAATGTGTCAATGGGTGACACAAAAATGTGTGCGTGACAATCAATACACACCAAGTGAGATGTGGCCAGAGTCAGCTCAAGCACTAGGTGGTGCTGGTGCCTCAGAACCTCTGCTGGCTGTGCCAGTAATGGTGCCCAGATGAGTATAATGGTGAGTGTGGAGTGGGAAAGCTGGAGAGTTCTGAGTTTGAGAGAACACAGAAGTTCTATGGCCACACAGGTCATGACTGCTGGGAAGAGAGGCTCTGAAGAGAGGTGAGGGTCACAGCTGTGGGGCAGTGGATGTTGTTGACAACTCTCACTTCTTACACATTTCTTCCTGGAGGCCAGCCCTATGGCTTAAAGCTGAGAAACAGATATCAAAATGAACCATTCAAGCAAAGTTCATAGGTACTGCAGTAATTTTTGAACAAGTTCACCAATTCCTTGACATTCATCCTAAATGGGAACCTGTTTCTATGGTTCTCTCTTTCTCTCTCTCTCTCTCTTTTTTTTTTTTTTTTTTTTTTGACAGGCAGAGTTAGACAGTGTGAGAGAGAGACAGAGAGAAAGGTCTTCCTTCTGTTCACCCCCTAAATGGCCGCTACGGGCAGCGCACTGCACCGATCCGAAGCCAGGAGCCAGGTGCTTCCTCCTGGTCTCCCATGTGGGTACAGGGCCCAAGCACTTGGGCCATCCTCCACTGCACTCCCAGGCCACAGCAGAGAGCTGGACTGGAAGAGGAGCAACCGGGACAGAACCAGTGCCCCAACTGGGACTAGAACCCGGAGTGCGAGCGCTGCAGGTGGAGGATTAGCCTAGTGAGCCACGGTGCCAGCCTCTATGGTTCTCTTTCAAGAAGATCAACCACCAAAAAACGTGATGGAAATGATGTTGTATAATTTACAAGACCAGGTCAGAAAGACGATGCAGTTTCCATCTTGGTCTCCCTCTCCCCATCTGCCAGCTCCTCTCTTTCCTCACAATGGGGCACCCTAAGGCCACCATGTAGGCAGTCTGGCAACTGCCATGCTTCAGAGACCATATGATGAGTTCACACAGAGTTAGAGGGAGAACCTGTTTGAGTCTATTTGAGTCTTGCCAGGATCAACTGTGAAATGTATCAAATAACCTGTTTCTCTTTGAGCTTCACCAGCTGACAACGAGCCAAGTAGGGACATGCTGTCCCCACCAAGTCCTGTCCAAATGGCAGATTCATGAGCAAATGTAATGCTGTCATTGCTTTAAGCTATTAGGTTTTAGGACAATTTGTTATTCAGCATTAAATAATAGAATAGGGATCAAGATGTTGATGGAGAAATATCTGTTTTCAAAGGGTTTTTAGATTTTGAGGTACGATATGCTGATACCTGTAGATCTTTGCTGAACAGACTAGGGTTGGCCAAAATATTAACAGTTTCTTATGAGAAACTAGTGATGGAGGTGAATAAAAAGCTTTATAACAAGATGGTAATTAAGATGGGTATTGGTCTCAAGACAGATCAAATTTGAATCTAAATCTAGGCTTTAGTAAGTTTGTGATATTAGCAAATTTTGTCTCTGAAGTCCAACTTGCTAATCTAAAAACGTCGAAAATAACATAAAATTCATTGAGTTGTCGATTAAGTAAGCTGGAGCAGGTATTTATCCTGTAGTTATGATGACCACATCCTAGGTTTGGCTCACAGCTCCTGCTCCTGACTCTCTCATGTGGGAGAACTGGGTTCCTGGTTTTCAGCTTTGACCCTGGCCTTGCCCCAGCTGTTGCAGGAATTTAGGGAGTGAGCCAGTGAATGGGAGTTCTCCCTCTCTTTCAAATGAATGAGTAATAAAATTATTGCACTAGCTATTATTAAAAATAAAGATATTTACTTACTTGAGAGACAGATCTCTCTTTTATCCTCCAAATGAGTAAGTAATAAAATTATATTATTATATAGAAAATTATTTATTTGAGGGGCAGAAAAATAGAGAGCACTCCTACCTGCTGGTTTACCCCTCAAATGTCTACAGTGGCCATGAGACCAAAACTAGAAGTCAGGAATTCAATCCAAATGTCCCAAATGTGTGGCCAGAACCCAACTATGTGAGTCATCACCACTGTACTGGCAGGAAGCCGGAACCAGAAGCTGGAGCTAGGGATTGAACCTGGGTATTCTGATGTGAGATGTGAATGTCCTAATCAATGGCTTAACTACTAGGTCAAACATCCACTCCAACAAATAAAATTTAAAAATAAAAAAGACCAAGTGAACTCATAGCAATGGTGACTATTATCAGTTATTATTATTTCTGTAGTTATCTCATCTTTGCATTATAACATAAATAGCAGTGGTAGAATACCAACATTCTAGCTTATGTTGGTTCTAAAGCATCCTTACATATAGACAATTCACCAACTAATCAAGGGTTTCTCAACAAATCTTCTACATTCTCAGCATTATGCTAGAACTGTGAAACTACAGAGAGACGGAGAACAGCACCCTGGGAAGCCAACAATCCAAACATCTCAAGCTGAAATGATGTGTGAGCAAGTGACAGAATTCCCAAGTGTCTTATGCAGTTTTGATCTCTAAGACTTCTTGCCAAATGGCTACAAAAACAAAAACAAAAACAAACCAAGAAAACAAAAACAGGAAAAAAAAAAACTGTGCAAAAGGCTTTCAGCATAACCCCTGGTATGTAGAGATTTCTGCATCTTATATGCATCATGAATACTTAACAGTCAATGAGTTATACACTGTACTCTTCTCTACTTTCTAATAACAGCAATTATCTGCTCTTTGAGACAAATTTTAATTGTTTAGCTACTACACATTAAAAAGTTCCTTCTATGTAAAACTCAATATGCATTTCAACTAACACTCACTAAGTGCCTTTTAAGACCCAGGCACAATCCAGTAGGGTTAACAAGATAATTCCTTAGTAATAAATGAAGTTTGATATTTTTTAAAAACGTTTGTTCTTTTTAATTTTTATTAATTAATGTCTAAGGAATATAAATTTCATATGTACAACTTTAGGAATACAGTTATTCTTCCCACCAAACCTGTCCTCCCACCCACATTTTTACCCTTCTTTCTCCTCCCTCTCCCCTTCCTAGTACCATTCTCCATTAAGATTCATTTTCAACTAACTTTGTACACAGAAGACCAACTCTACACTAAGTAAAGATTTTAACAATTTGCACACACACACACACACAAACTGCTTGAGAACAAGTACCACAGTTAACTCTCATAATACAACTCACTGAGGACAAGGTCCTGCATGGGGAGTTGGTGCACAGTGACTCCTGTTGTTAATTTAACAATTAACACTCTTATGTATGATGTCAGTAACCACCCGAGGCTCTTGACATGAGCAGCCTAGGCTATGGAATCCTTTTGAATCCACAAACTCCAACAGTATTTAGACAAAGCCATAAGCAAAGTGAAAGTTCTCTCCTCCCTTTAGAGAAAAGTATATCCTTCTTTGATAGCTTAAAAGATATTAATATAATATTTTAAGTCTCAGAAAAGCAAAAATTTAATTCATAATGCTAGTAGGCACAGCATTTTAAATACATGTGTACAGATACAGTTTAAAGAGTCACCTTCAATATTACATCTCCTGGCTCTACACAGAAGATTTCTCACTTTTCTGAAAGAAAATCAAAATTCTTCTTTTAATTTATAATTTTTTATTTCTATAAGGTGAACATATTTAAAATATTTCATATATACAGACTTAGGAATATAGTGATACTTCCCACCCTACTCTCCCTCCTGCTCGTGCTCCTACCACCCCTCCTTCCTCTTATTCTTTCATTCTTCTTCCTTTTTAAAAAAATTTATTTTTTATTTTATTTATTTATTTACATTTTTACTTAGGTACAGTGAGCAAATTTCATGTATTTCATATATACAGATTTGGGAGCATAGTGATACTTCCTACCCTACCCTCCCTCTTGCTGCACTCCTACCGTCCCCCTCCTCTTTCCTTTCTTATTCTTTCTTTTTTACAATGATATACTTTCAACTAATTTTATAATCAGAAGATTAACCCTCCACTAAGTAAAGAAGTCAACAAATAGTAAGAAGGAAAAAACACTGTTCCTCGATAGTAGAAAGAAGGGCTATAAATAATAATCAATTATCAAAGTGTCAATTTCACTCACATATATTACATTTTTGTACTCTGTTAATTCTACAGATCAGGGAAAACATATGGCATATTTGTCCTTTGGGGACTGGTTTATTTCACTAAGTATAATGAATTCCAGTTGCATCCATTTAGTTGTGAAAGACAGGATTTCATTCTTTTTATGGCTTAGTAGTATTCCATAGTGTGTGTGTGTGTGTGTGTGTTTGTATACATATATATATAACATTTTCTTTATCCAGCCATCAGTTGATGGGCATCTGGGTTGATTTCATAGCTTGGCTATTGTGAATCAAGCTACAATAAACATGAGGGTACAAATAACTTTTTCATATGCTGATTTCATTTTGTTTGGGTAAATTCCCAGGAGTGGGATGGCTGGGTCATATGGTAGATCCATTTTCAGATTTCTGAGGAATCTCCATACTGTCTTCCACAATGGCTATACTAGTTTGCATCCCCACCAACAGTGGATTAGGGTATATTTTTCCTCACATAGGATTCACATCCAAAATCTCTAAAGAACTCAAGAAACACAACAAAAACAAAACAAAAAATCCAGTTAAAAAATGGGCAAAGGACTTGAACAGTCATTTTTTCAAAAGATGAAATTGGCTAACAGACACATGAAAAAATGCTCAGGATCACTAGCCATCAGGAAAATGCAAATCAAAACCACAATGAGGTTTCACTTCACCCCAGTTAGAATGACTCTCATACAGAAATCAAAAAACAATAAATGCTGGTGAGGATGTGAGGAAAATCAAAACTCTAATAAAGACTTGGATGGGTAGCCAGGTTTAAAAAAAAAAAAAAGCACTCAAGGGTTTTAAAAGACTTTACTTCTACATAAATTTTTCCTAGTTTATTAAGATTTTATCTTTATTTTCCACAGTAATAAATATTGAGTATCTGATGCTTATGGACATGAAAAAACCTAAAAAGATTCACAAAATATTGTAAAATTGAGAAACTAAAAAATGATTATATTTGTTGCAAATTAAGGTGAAGTCTTTTTTTTTTTCCTTTTTGATCCCTAAGTCAGATCTTCAAACAATGCATGCATTTTCACTAACCTCTCACCTCTCCAACTTACCAAAATCCCTCTGAAACTGACGTGCAATACCCAATGGCCTTGTGAACTTACAGGGGTCTAAGCAGAGGTGAGGTGCTAGGAAGGACTACTACATGGTTCTGTGAATTGCCTCCCGAAACGTGAAGTTTATTTCTCATCTCAGGCCCAACACAGTAATATTCTCAATAATTCCTGTCTTTGAAGGGACTGGAGAATGTTATGTAAAAGGATTCAACTCTCCATAGGTCAGCAATACCCAGAGGCTTTGGTTTTAATGTAACTTCCTTAGATAAAAGCTAGTTTCCTTTTTCCAATCCGGGAAGTGGATGTCTGTAATACAACATAAATTACACAGTTTCTGATTTTACTGTCTAGACACCATCAACCCCTTTAACACTACCTTCTCTGTCAAAGTCTGGGCAGAGCCCAAAAAAAACTGATGTCCAACTAAGCTCGGAAATATAGTGCTTCCAACTCAAGCTGGCAGGACTCTGGTGAGCACATTTGAAGCCAACAAAAAGCAGGATTGGAAAATTAAGAATGGTTAAAAGAAAGAAAGAGGGCAAGTACAAAACTCTTTCACAAATTAACAAGGCTCAATGGCATCAAGTGCTTGAAAGGCTTCCATCTCCAGCCCAACTTCTAAATAAAGGAGCGTATCAGCCCCAGAGACAGAGGCAGACATTTTTAGAGCCCCACCACCTCAGCTGAGGCTCCACTGTCTGACAGACACAGATAATAAGAAAACGAAAGCACATGCTCTAGGGGATAGCACACTCTGGATTTTTACAGCACTTCTCAAACCTCACAGTCATCCTTACAGCACACAAGTAAAGATTACAGTATTGGGACAGGGGACAAGAAGTCAGTTGCTCATTCAGGAACAGAGGATTACAGAAGTGCAGGAGGACCAAAGAAGCGCTCTCCCTCCAAGATCGTGCATTTACTTTCCTCTAAGCTGGCTGAAGAAGTGCTAAATTACCCTAATGGTAGTAACAACAGCAAGGACAGCCATGACTGACTATAGCAGACGCACTATATTACATGCCGCATTTTTATTATTCTTATAAAGCACAGCTTCTGACCTCTGATGTTTGCTAGAGTGCAGGATTGGGTAGAGGAAGTCTGTTTTGTATCACATCTAAGGGAGATTAGTTTCTGAAATTCCAAAAGAATGGTTTTGATGATGTTTTGCTTATAAATTACACATTAACATTACAAACATTTTTCACATTTTTCATTTCATCTTTGCAGAATTCATAGGCAGCAGGAATCTTTAACCCTATTTTATATATGAGAACACTTAGGCTCAGGGAGAAGTGAGCCAAGCCATACACTCAATAAAGAACAAGGCTGACTTTAAACAGAGGCATTTTGACAGGAAGTCCTCTGTTCTTTCCACTACACCAAAGTTTCCCCCTATGATACGACCCCACAGAATGGAACCCAAGAATAGTGGGAGTGCTACTGTAGTGAACACGTTTTCCTCAATTTAGCTAACATTCATCAAGCACCTACTGCATGCACTCACTGCGCTCAGGCTGGAGGCTCAGCAGTGAAAAAGTCGCAGGTGCTACAGGCTAGTCCATAGCTGAGTGACGGAGACCATCATGCCCATTAGGAACTACAATATGGAGTGGTATGTGCTGACCACAGCAGAGGGCACATGATAATTCCAGGATTCTGAAAACCTCAATGTGGGGAGACATTGGAGCCAGGTTTGGTAGGATGAATTCAGGAGTTTAGCGAGCAAGTTCTTCTTTAATTGCCAAGGAAGAAGTGTAAATTATCAGTGGTTTGTACTAAGGATGCACTGTGCCTAATATTTAGGAAAACTGGTATCTGTGGATCTGTAGGCCACACATGGGACATCTTATTAGGAGGAATAGTTAATGTTAAAAGTAAGTGAAGAGGCTGGCACTGCGGCTCAATAGGCTAATCCTCCGCCTGCGGCGCCGGCACACCTGGTTCTAGTCCTGGTCGAGGCGCTGGATCCTGTCCCTGTTGCTCCTCTTCCAGCCCAGCTCTCTGCTGTGGCCTGGGAGTGCAGTGGAGGATGGCCCAAGTGCTTGGGCCCTGTACCTGCATGGGAGACCAGGAGAAGTACTTGGCTCCTGGCTTCGGATCAGCGCGGTGCGCTGGCCGCAGCAGCCATTGTGGGGTGAACCAAAGGAAAAGGAAGACCTTTCTCTCTCACTGTCCACTCTGCCTGTCAAAAAAAAAAAAAAAAAAAAAAAAAAACCAACAACAACAACAACAAAAAAGCAAGTGAAGGAGAGGATGTTTGGTGTGGTGGTTAAGATGCCACTTGGTATACCTGCATCCCATGTCAGAGTGTCTGCTTCCAATTCCAACTTCCTGCTAATGTACACTCTGGAAGGCAGCAGGTGATGGTGCAAGTGGTTGGGTCCCTGCCACCCACTTGGGAGATCTGTATTGATTCCTTGCTCCTGGCTTCAACCCTTGCTGCTATGGGTATTTGGGGAGTGAACCAACAGATGGAGGTTTCTATTTGTCTCTGTCTCTTTACCTTTCAAATAAATAAAATCAAGAAATAAACTTTAAGAAATGAAGAGACAGAAAAAGATGAAGTTCTTCTGTTCTTCCTAAAGGATGTCTGCTCAATGAAAAGATCATGTCACATTTTAAAGTCAGACGAGTTTGCCACAGCAGTTCAACGTCTTGGGCAGCTCTGACCACTTGTTGGAATGAAAACTCAAAATATTACATCCTAATGAAGATGTCTAGGACACCCAGATGCTTGCTTTCTGGTGCATCTCTGATAGAGGTTAGTTACAAGTGGAGACTCTTGCTGAACTGTTCTGCCCTGGCAACTGCTCACGGACTTGTCTACTGGCATGCTTTCAGGAAAAGGGGACGCTGAAAGCCAGCCTGGCCTGCCAGTCATCAGTATTGAAGTCCATCTTTGTTCCATCCTTTGGCAAAATCAAGTTAGGCACCCAGGTGGAGCTCCCACCTTCTGAGGTCTAATATCCCAAATCCTTCCCTTGTCCTTTGGCCCCTTACTCAATCCCATTCTCCCTTTGTCTCCCTCCTCAATTACTTAACTTAGGGCTTAGTCATGGCCATGTGGAAGCTGAGGGTTTCAATTCCAGTCAGTCCCTTCTCTGTCTTCACTTTCTCTCTCCACACTTGTCCTTTCCCTTCTCAGTATCCATGCTGTCTGCAGCAAACAAAATAGGCTTTTATATTACATCTGCACTTTGATTTGAGGCAGGAGAGAAGTGTTCTCATCAAAGGATCTAGAATAGGCATCTTTCAACAGGTGGGAGACGAAGATGGTTGCCACTGAATTTCAAAACTCGCAGGGAAAAAAAGGACCGGATTGTAGTCTCCCCATCCAGAGCACTTTTCTTTCACAACAGTTCACTGTCTGGATTCACTGACTGGAAGGAGAAGGCATACAGGAGACACCAGTCATTGCCTCCTTATTTATATGTAGGAATGTGCCCAGTAAGCAAACCTAGCCTGACCTGTAATATGAAGTCGCAGATTAAGGTGGTTGGGCAGCTAACCCAAATCCACTGTATTCATAGGCTGGCCAGTTACCTACGAACAGCCTGATTTGGTTGCCCAGTTCAAAATAATAATAATAGTATTAATAGTAATAATAATAATAATATACAGACCAATTAGACTCTACATTTGAGAGCTTTAAATTGAGAATCTAGTAATCTTTGCCAGACTGCTAGGGCAGCCGAAACAAAGGGATATGAAACTGGGCCACAAGGAAGCCTGAATTATGGATAAATGGGACTACAATGAAGCAAATCCACAGAAGAAGAGACAGCATGAAGAGAGACGCCACGTTCCTAATGATTTTGTGGTTTCAAGTTGAGGCTATCCTTGCAACCTTCCTCCTTTTTCTGGCAGCAGATAGTGCTCTGTTGTTTGCAGCCTAAAAATCTCTGACTAGGATGTAAAGTCATTGACCTATAATGTGATTGTTAATCTTAGCCTAGAGGTAGATTCCATTTCATTCCAAGGCTTGCCAAAGATTCAAATTGCGTTACCAGGAATTGAGTTACCCGGAATTATAGATTTAGTCAAGCTGAATTATGCAAAATGTCAACCAAAAGTTACACCGGCCTTTGCTCCTTGAATTTCCACATCATACGCTAATCCTTGATAGAAACACGGGAATGATTCTGCCACTCCAGAACTACCCCGTTCTTTCCCATTCAATCATCAAGAAGTGAAGCCAGCTGTGAATTAACCTGAGTAAGACATGGGGACCTTGCCCAATGCCATGTGTTCAGCAGTAAACATCAGCCAGTTCCGATCAGGAGCCGAAATCTTTGTCATCCTTTCTCCTATCAACGTCAAGGTCTGAGGCTCTGAAGTTGTTACCCTGGACCACCAGAGTTCATGTTTTTCAGTGTTACTAAGGCTGCTCTTTAATTTTCTCAATCACCTCTGTTGTAAAGCATGAAGAATGACAGGGATTATTTTGAAGAGAGAGGTTCTGAGAATCTGGTTTATTTTAGAGGTCTATGAAGTATTCATTTCCTTCTCATACCACTGGCCTCTGTTTACATGTGAATGTCCCTTCGGTACAAATACTCAGATGAAAACCATCCACGGACTGGACTGGTGTCTCAATCTGCAGAATGTGCTGTCATGATGCCGAGCATCAACCGTGGCTCTGTGCTCCCACCAGGTTCGGGCCACCCAGTGACTCAACTGACCTTTCTTCCAAGGGATTTGCATCACTTCCTTTGTTCTAGCTCTGCACTGTACGGAATTACAATAATGTGAACGATTTTTCTTTTACAAAAAACAGCACAAAATATAGGAAACCTATAAAAGTATTTTTGACAACTGAGGAAATTATACTTTAACCCGTTTAATTAACTAAATTTAGTAAAATTATTTTTCTACTGAAAAATGATTAAAGTCAGTTTAGTAAGAATTCCAAGAACAAGTTTACTAATCAAACTGAGTCAGAAAATCTGCATTGAATGGATAGCCAGCTACCATAGGACGTCAGAGAGAAGGAAAATTAAGGGTGTGCCTAGTCAAGTCACTCACCCCAAACTTCCTAGTAGGTTGAATTTAATAAATTCTTTAAAAATATAAAAGCACACTTAGGTCTAATTCCAGTCAATAGAATGGTCCAGCATCACACAGGCAGTGACCAGGGATAGTTCCAACTCTAGGCATAAAAGGAGTCAAAATGCCATCCAGCATTAGGTGCCCCCACTTGTAGAAGGGCCAGGATAGTAGGCAAAGCACAGTATGAGGCAGGTGCTGGTATTGTGCACAATACATTTACCAAGCAGATGTGTGAGTGAGCTGGCAGAATACCGCACCAGAGAGCTGGATGTAAGTTTCAGAGAGTGTCTCCTACAAGGCTGACAGGTCAGTCTTAGGGTCTTTAGTGGGAGATCCAGGCAGGAAATCAAGATGTAAACCCAGTTAATGGGACCAGGGCAATCTGAGCATATGAAATTATAAGGTCACGCTGCAGCAAGGCAACAGCAGACATAATGAGGTTGACCAACTGACCTATTGAACCTTTATTTCCTCTGCTGATAGCCAGAGTGCTCCCAGAGGTTGGAACAGGGCCAAACAGCTGGTGAGAAAGATAGATTTAAAGTATTGGTGCAAATAAACACATCACTTGACAAATGATATTACTGCTATATATTGTGCATTGAAGGATTAACTGGGAGAAGGTGGGTCACACAGAAAGGGGGTCTATAAACCCTCTCAAGCGTTAGGGAGACACATGTTTTATGGGTGGAAGTCCAAGCAGTGGGGTTGAATCTTTGGAAACTATGGCAACAGGAACATGTGAGCTGTGATGCTGAGAGGCTGAGAAGAGGTGTGGTGGTGCTGGAGCAGGAGGCAGACTGCAGGATCCAAAAGATGAAGCTCGCCAGCAGCAGGGACCCATGGGACTAGAGGACTGGGGCAGGATTCTAGTCCCCTCCAGTGCAGAGGGATAGAGTTGTACTTTGGTATCCTCAGGGAGTTGTTTTCAGGACCTCTATGCATACAAAATCCACAGACATTCAAGTCCCTTATATAAACAGCATAGCACATATTTACATACAACTTATGCATATCCTTCTATATACTTTAGATCACCTCTAGATTATGTATAATACTTAATACAAGATAAAAACTATGTAAATAATTATCATACAGTATTGTTTAGGGAATAAGGACAAGGCCAAAAATCTGTACCTGTTCAGTACAGATGCATTTTTCTTAAAAAAAATGTATTTAGTCATTTTGAAAGAGTTACAGAGAGAGAAAAAGAGAGAGAGAGACAGACAGACAAGGTGTGGGGGGAGGGGAGAGACAGAGAGAGAGACACACACCTTCTATTCACTGGTCCATTCCTTCCAGATGGTTGCAAAGGCCAACATTGGGCCAGTGTTTATATATAATTGGTATTATACCAAATATACGAGGATGCCAGTGATCATGTGTAATACTTAAGACAAGATAAATTACTATGTAAATAATAACCATAGAGTGTTGTTTAGGGGACAATGACAAGAGCAAAAATTTGTACCTGTTCAATACGGATGCAATGTTTTTTGTTTTTTTTTTTTTAAGATTTATTTAGTTATTTTGAGAGAGTTACAGAGAGAGACACAGACAGACAAGGGAGAGAGACAGAGACCTTCTGTTCACTGGTTAAGTCCTCCAGATGGCTGCAATGGCCAGCATTGGACCAGGCCAAAGCCAGGAACCAAGAACTTCATCTGAGTCTCCCATGTGGGTCGCAGGGGCCCAAACACTTGGGCCATCTTCTGCCGCTTTTCTCAGCACATTAGCAGGGAGCTGGATCAGAAGTGGAGCCTGGCACTGTGGCTCAGCAGGTTAAAGCCCCAGCCTGCAGCACCAGCATCCCATATGGGTGCCAGTTCAAGTCTGGCTGCTCCATTTTCTTTTTCTTTTTTTTTAATTTTTTAATTTTATTTTTTTATTTTTGACAGGCAGAGTGGACAGTGAGAGAGAGAGATAGAGAGAAAGGTCTTCCTTTTTGCCGTTGGATCACCCTCCAATGGCCGCCGCGGTAGGCGCGCTGCAGCCGGCGCACTGCGCTGATCCGATGGCAGGAGCCAGGTGCTTCTCCTGGTCTCCCATGGGGTGCAGGGCCCAAGCACTTGGGCCATCATCCATTGCACTCCCAGGCCACAGCAGAGAGCTGGCCTGGAAGAGGGGCAACCGGGACAGGATCGGTGCCCCGACCAGGACTAGAACCCGGTGTGCCAGCGCCACAAGGCGGAGGATTAGCCTAGTGAGCCGCGGCGCCGGCCGTGGCTGCTCCATTTTCAAACCAGCTTCCTGCTGATGGTCTGGGAAAACAGTAGAAGATGGCCTAAGTGCTCGGGCTCCTGCACCTGCATGGGAAACCTGGAAGAAGCTCCTGGTTCCTGGCTCCAGATTGGCTCAGTTACAGCCGTTGTGACCATTTGGTGAGTGAACCAGTGGATGGAAGACCTCTCTCTCTCTCTTTGCCTCTGCCTCTCTTTGTAACTCTTTCAAATAAATTAAATAAATCTTAAAATAAAAAGAAGTGGAGCAAGCAGGACATGAACTAGTGGCCATATAGGATGCCGGTATTACAGACAGTGGCTTTACCTTCTATGACACAACACCAGCCCCCAGATGCAGTTTTTAAAAAATATTTTCCATCCCAGGTTACAGAACCAGAGAACACAGAAGGTCAAATGTTTTCATAAGAAAATCAGTTTCACAAACAGAAGCAACAGCCTGGGAAATCCACTAATTTCTCTTGAGCACATGTAGCACTGGTCCCAAGCCTCGAACATGACTGAACAGGGAAGCATAGGACCCAAGAGCTTCCCTAAGCTATCACAGACGGGTCTTGGTCATAAGGCTCGGGGTGCTGGACTTGAAGCCAGACATATCATCCTACCCTCTCTTCTCTCAGACACAGAGACAAGGTCCAGGCACACTTCTGTGTTTATCCCTAATTCCTCAATCAAAACTCAAGTGCACAGAAATTATACAAATTGCTGTTTACTTGTACTGTAGCTTGTATTACTGTTTATATTACTGACCAGGCGAGAAGTCTGTGTCAAGACACACACAGAGTTAGGGCAATATCTGTTTCCAGAATAGTGACAATCTGTGTCCCAATGTTCTTGTACCTTTAATGTAATTTTCCCTTTGGTTGGCTATGGGGAGACTGAGCTAAAGTCAGTGTGGTATTAGGATGGAATTAATCCTTGCTTTTCACCCTCAAGATCCTGGGAGCCTTCTTCCTGGAGCTGCAGTGATTCTCAGTGTTCCTGTCCAGACCCTTGCTCAGCACCCCAACCCCTGGGTTTACAAGTTAAGGTCAAGGTTCACCTAATTATCTGAAGCAGATTTTTGCCAACAAATATTAAGCCTGGGCTGAATGCATGGCTGGAGACAGTGCCAGCCCCTCTGATTCTCCTGGGAAGGGGAGATTTCTGAGCTGGCCTTGTGGATGTCAGGAAGCAGGAGGGATCACTGCCAAGTTGAAACTCCTCTTCAGCAAGGAGCCTTTTTCTCTCACTCTTTCTGGTGTCTTCACTAATGGGTGGGACAGCTGCCTCTTAGGGGCATCAGGTCTGTTGCTCTGGTATTCATCCCAACAGGGTCTCACTAACCCAAATTCGTTAATGGAAGTTCTTGGCTTCTCTTCTTTCTCAGAAAGACCTAGCTCCTCCCCTTTTCAGCTTCACTGCGCAGTAAGTACTTGACCTTAAGTCACTGCACCCTCTCCCCAAGTTCCCTGTCCACAAACTGGAAGAGCTGTAAGGGCGAGATGAAGCAGGTATACAAAGCAGCAAGCATAAAGCACATGGAAGCCATGTATCTACTTGGAGACCAACTTCTCCCAAGCAAACTCTACCACCAGGGTGTATATTCTGTCTACAATCTGTCCCCTGGTTCTCTAATTAGTGGAGGGCTTTTCCCAGGGGTGTTACATGTTAGTTAGTCCCTTAGAATAGGGTAAAAAGCCAGGCACATGCAGTGCCAGTACTGCAAATCCTGCTAGCCAAATTCTGAGAGCTAGCTCAGGCAGGCCAGGGCCCATATTTAGGTGTCACAGCAGAGCAGGCAGTGTCCTGCTCTGATGGATGCTCGCTGTAATGTGCAGAGGCAGCACTGTGCATCAGACTCACACCCATGATCCACATCCACTTCTTCCTTTAAACTCCAGCATAAGCGTTTTACTAGACACAGCACTATCCTCAGTTTATGGATGGGAATCCTGAAGTTAGTGGTGGTCACCTGCTAGCCTTCAGCCACACCACTTTTAAGTAAGATGTTTCAAGACTTCTAGCTCAGGTCTGCTCACTGTCAATCCATCTCTTGGTTGCTTGGGGAACAACTCTCGTAACACATTAGACTAGCTTTCACATATTTGATCAAAAACAGGTACCAGTTACTATTTCCTAAGAGGTCTTACCTCAAAGTTATAGTCAGGCCTTTTGAGGCGAAAGTTCCTAAATTAACTTTTTACAGCTTTATGAGGCAAGGTGCCCTTTTCCTTTGAAGCCCTTATCATTATTTTTAAGCACACATAGAAATGTGATTATCTATTTTATGTTTATCTCTCTTGGACTACAGGTTCCATCAGGGCACACATTGTATCTGCTCACTTCATCAGTTTTACATGCAATAAGCACTCAATAATAATTACCACATGCATGAAGAAAAGTAATGCTACCCTCTCTTACAGGTGATAGAACTCCACCAAAAGGTTCTTTTTTCTCTCAAGTTTACCTTGTTAATAAGTGAGAGATCCCTGGGTCTTTAGAGTAGACCAAAGCTTTCTAAGAGTAGCCTCTTCCTATGAGGACCCCTCTCCAAGGGTTGTCAGAGCTCAGCATCAGTCATTGTGAAGGGCACACTGCTCAAATCTAGTCAATCCACAGTAGGCTGGCTAGCTCCAGTCTGTAAACAATTATGGTACTATTACCACAATGCACTGGCTATGCTCATCCTAACAATGTTACCACTGTAATCACATTTGTATAGGGCATCACAGCATTCAGAACACTCTGATCTTCAATATGCTTGGGAAGCAGGCAGAAAGGCACTTCACAGGAGACCGAAACTTGTGAAGGGCCCAAGACAAAGAAACAACTAGAACCGAGACTCAATTCCATGTGGGAAATTTACCTTGTAACAGCAATTTAAAAATGGTAAACATATTTAAGGTGTAAAGATACTGAAAATGTGAATTCAAATCTAAACACCAATACATGATCAGTTCATGTAAGTGGCAAACTTAAAGGCGGAAATTATCTTTCACTTAGAAGATCAGAATGGAAAGAAGAATTATAGAAGGCCAATGTCTTTTGATTCAGTTTTTACTTCTGAAAACATGAGGTGGGGAGGAGGCCAGGATCCATGTTAGACCTGCCTTTATAAACAGTGGCACAGGTGCAGGGTGACTGTCTCCCCTGCCAGCTGAGGCCCAAGCAGACTTCTCTAACGGTCTTACCACCCTCCTGGCATGTTTCAAGCAGAGTCAGCACAGAGCTGCAAAATACGAGTCAGAATCCTAGCGCCAGACAGAGTTGCAGCCTGGGCGGACTACAAGGCTTCCGCCCAAGAGATGAAGGTCTTCACTTCCCAGAGAGAGAAAATAGCCAAGAGAAAGCATGGCCTCAATTCCCAGGGGTTTGAATGACAGCTCTTTAGAAAGACAAACATTAGAGAACCGCCGAGGGACTGATCACTGACGGAAGGGCTACACTGCATAGTGTCTACCACCTTACACATATTATTGCAGGTAGTCACCATAACAAAGTTAGAGGGTAGGGAAATCATCGCGAATATTTATAGATGATGAAAGTGAAGTTCAGCTTGCTCAAGGACACACAGTTAATAAACAGTGGGACCACAGTCTAAATGTTTAGTTGTCCTCTCCCAGACCTCAGGGCCCATATAAAGCCAGAAGGCCACTGCTCCAGGTATGTCCCCAAAGTCAGGCAGTCTATGTAAACGTACACATCTCTAGATGCCCTGGACTATATGGAGGTGTACGTGCTGGGGCTGATGATGAGTGAAGTACCTGTATGGATGATGGGTCTGGGGAGTAGAGCAAGCTGAAGATAGAGTGGGCAGATAAGAAAGTAGAAACACAGTACAAAGTGGAAATGAGACTGGGGTCAACAAAGCAGCAAAATGTACTGGACTCTCATGTAGCCGTTTTGATGTGGGGTACGCTTTCTCACGTCATCCTCGGTTGCAATATCACGACATCATAATCTGATTTACAAATGAACACAGCACTTCTCAAAGTATGGATATGCTCTATAACATTAATGCAAGGGAGGTCTTGATATCTGAAAATTTCTTTTCACTGGGAAGAGCCCAAGACTTTCCACCTAGTCTCTGTTTTCCTTCTCTTCTTTTCCATCTCCTGCATTTTGATGAATGCAGATGAGTGGCTTTACTTTTCTGGTAGGCAATAAAAGGCCCTGTGCCCTGAGATCAAACTGCCCATTTGCTCAACTGAAGTCAAATGCCTTTGACATATGTCAAAATTCCATCGTTGCTACAAACTGCAAAGATGGCAACAAAGCTAAAACAATTGTATTTACTGTTGCTTAGTCTCCTAGATAAGTAGATTTTAAACCTCTTGACAATGATGCACCATAAAAATACACTTTACACTTTGAGTTACAGCACACAAGAGCACATATGTGTGTGTATGTATAAGTGAAACAATATCAGGCTATATTATGGGTCATGCATGCAGTCTGATACTTTTATTCTATTCCAATTCATTTACAAACTAACTGGAATGACTCACTAGGGTGATTTTATGATCTACTTAAAGAGTTAAAACTTATACTCTGAAAATCACTATCCAGACCCAGAGTACAAGCACAAATTCACGGCATTATAGAACTCCCCCCAAAAAGGAAAGTAAGTAAAGGTAGACAAGCTCTCAGCAAATACAAGAGCTCTTTCTCTTCCACTGACAGTTCCAGAAAAGGATGAAATTAACAGGAAGGGGGCCTGGAACATAGGTAATCATGGGGTAAAAGGGACTAGAGAAAAGTATAATTCATCAACAGAAACAATGACAACAACAACAACAAAAACCCAAGCCCAGGGGTCACAGTGCCTGTGACCCACATTAGAGTGCCTGGGTTCAACTCCCAGCTCTGGTTCCTCACTCCAGTTTCTTGCCAGTGCATCAGATCCTAGGAGGAAGTAGTGATGGCTCAAGTAAACGGGTACCTGACACCTACACGGAGGCCTGGAGTGAGATGGCCCTGGTTGTGGAGGTGAGCTCTCTGTGTCTGTCTCTTCAATGGTTAGGTTCTGGTCACTCATGTGGGAAACCTGGATTGAGTTCCCAGCTCCCAGGTTCAGCATGACCCAGCACAGCCATAGCAGGTACTTGGGGGCACAGATGGGAATTATCTCTCTGCCTCTCAAACACAGAGATAGATAGTTAAAAAAGAACTCCTCTAGAACTTTTGATGATCCATATTCACCAAGCCTGATTCACAGAAAGGCATTGTGGGAAAATGGATTTTATCCAACTCTGATTGAGAATATGTATAAACTGTGTGTGTATTTGTGTATGGGAGTTTTGAAAATAGGCCAAGGGATAGTAGCTGTTACATCTGCAGAATTTCCAGTTATAAGGCTGACCTCAGGGGCAGGCAAGTGCTCTGGGGAGCATGTATCGAATCATAACTGAGCTTCTGGCTATGCTGAGGCCAGTGGGCTATATCTTACTTTCAAGAAAATGTTGTAACTTAAATCTGTATTGCTCCATCCCCTCACCAAGAAGCTCCTCTCTAGGGTCCAGTTTGGAAGCAATATTAATCCTCAGTTTTCTTACAAAACACTCAGAGCCTTCAGTCATTCAGCTCAATGTTCATGAAGAAAAATGCAAACAGGGACGTGGCAATTGCACTACTCACTTTTTTCTCATGAAATTACAGCTCCAAGTTGCACAACTTCAGGCCCATTTTCTACAAACACACAATTTCTCCAGATGCAACCACACAGTTTGCCCCCACCGCTGATGTCTCCTACCAAAATTTTTAAAAACGCTGTTTTGGGTGGTGGGGGCAGGCAAATGAGCCTGTATAAGAAAGTGCTCCACTCACAGTACTAGGCTGCTTAGCTGTTACCACTGAAAATCAGATGCTGCTTTCCAATAATCACAGATTAACCCACCACTAAACATTCACACACTTGTCAGAATGAACCCAGTCTAAACATCCGATCAAATGTCTCATTTTTAGTGGGCACCATCACTAACAAGTATTGCTGAAATGGGTTATGTGGGGGAGAGAATAAAATTTCTTTTAGCCCTTCGTACAAAAAGCCTGGATTTCCACTTGTCTGGTGTCACAAAGTGTCAAGAAAAGAGTGAAACCTGTGATTTTCAAGGTCACATCTAGGCCTTTAGGGAGTGATCTGAAAATGACATGAGAGTTATTACGATGTTTTATCATATTTTGTGTTTGGACGCATGTTTAAGTTCTCTGAACTCAAAAATATACCCAAGTTTCTATCCCCATTCCAAGCATATCCGGGGCCAGCTCCTGATGTGGGAGCCTGGGGGCTCCTGGTGACAGGGTAGGTAGGTCTCAGCCTCCACTGACAGCTTCTGGGAGGAAGCCACTGCTTCCAGCTAGAAAAAGGCTCGGATTGTGATGTGTCATCACTCAGTCTACCTGAGAATGTCTGCAAAAGGTTCAAGCTCCAACAGGAAACCATGATTTCCTACCCCACCTCCCCCCTTTTCTGAGAAGCAGAGAGACAGACAAAGCTCCTATCTGCTGGCTAATACCCCGAATGCCCACAATGGCCAGGACTGTGCCACACCAAAACAGGGAACTGGTAATTTAACCTAGGTCTATCGTTTGGGTGGCAAGGACACAACTACTTGAACAATCACCTACAAACCCCTCCAAGGGTGTGCACTGGCTGGAAGCTGGAGTCAGGAGCCAGAGCTGGGATTTGAACCCAGGCACTCTTAGGTGGGACATGGTCATCTTAATCGGTGTCTTAACTGCTGTGTCAAATGCTTGCCTCTGTCTTCCTGTCTTATCAATGCAATCACCCCTTTAACTGATTTAGAAAATGGCACCAGAGGAGGAAAGGTAGACGAGGCTTCTAGCAAATGGTGAAGTTGAAAAACTTCCTGCTCCTCATGGTCTCCAAATGCTTTTACCAGGTCACAGGGAATGAGAGACTAATACCACTTTGCTAAATCAACAAGGGTCTAAACAGGTGGGAAAACATGTTAGGAGTTATCTCTAGTGAGTGGAAATCAAATGTCACTTGACATGCATAGGAAACAATGCTGATATTTACTAACTTACTGAATTCAAGAAGTAAAGAGACAGAGTGAGATGGAAAGACAGAGAGTTCCAATCTATTGACTAACTCCCCAAATGCTCACAATAGTTGGTGCTGGGCCAGGTCAAACGTAGGTGCCAGGATCTCTCAAGTGAGTGCATAGAACCAACTATTTGAATCATAATCTGCTAACTCTCAGGGTGCACATTAGTAGAAACCTGTAAATAGAGACAGAGCTGGGACTTGAACCCAGCCATTCCAGTATGGGATATGGGCATTCTAACTGGTGGCTTAACTAACAGGCTAAACCACCCACTCCAAAGGTTTAGATTTTTGCCATGATTGTCAGAGTCTCACTAACCAACAGGCGTGGCCCTTGAGAACTTCTACAAAGAGAAGTGGTGCAATCTGGTTGAACAGGAATGCAATGAATTCTCACTTTAAAAATAAAGTCATGAGCCCAGCACTGTGGCATAGCAGGTAAAGCCACTACCTGCAGTGTCGGCATCCCAAATGGGCACCAGTTCAAGTCCCAGCTGCTCCACTTCCAATCCAGCTCCCTGTTAATGCACCTGAGAAAGCCAAGGAAGATGGTCCAAGTTCTTGGGCCCCTGTACCCATGTGGGAAGACCTGGGAAGAATCTCCTGGCTTCTGGCTTTGCATCAGCCCAGCTCTGGCCATTGAAGCCATTTGTGGAGTTATCCAGCTGACAGAAGATCTCTCTTTGTCTCTTCCTCTCTCTAACTCTACCTTTCAAATAAATAAATGTTTTAAAATATATATATATTATTTACCTAATCAGTACAAACACAAATGTATACAGATGAAACACATTTCATGAAATGATTCTTACCCTTACTATGTTGCAGTATGCTGATATTTTCTATTGATTCTGAAACAATAATATCGGAAGATCAGGTCATGATCCATTAAAATGATTTCATGGCCCACTAGTGTGTGGAGAGCAGCAAGTGGGAAAAGTAAACAATACAAAAAAACCATATCCTGAAGCTGTTATCTGTTCCCATTAAACTGTTTCTATGTTTGGGATGGGCTGGAGTGACTTGACGGTTAGGGAAGCACAGAGTCTTAGGTTTGGTTTGAGAGCAACAGAGAAAAATGAAGAAATCAGTGATTTTTTCTGACTGGGATCCCTCAACCTCCAATCCTAGGTTTTTAGAGGCAGGCAGCTGGAAAACCAGGGACCTGATGCAGGACAAAGATGGCACAGAGAAAAGTGGAAAACATCCAAAGTAAGAGCAAAGAAAAGAAAATACTCAATTTAAATTCCTCCATATAAAACTCTTGAGCCAGAAAATATGATAGCATCATAAATGGTATAAAATATGACCTGAAGTTATATTATTCACATTTCCTGAAATGATGGTTCCCTTATGACTTGAAAAAAAGAAAAATTAAGAGAATAAAATGTGTTTTTCCTCTAATATTATTGTGCAACTGCATCAAATGAAGTCATTAATTTGGAATAGTTCCAGGTTGAAAATGTCTACAAGCGTATCTCCACATTTTAAAAAAAAATAATTATCCCTCTATCTTACTAGACTAAGCATCTCACTGTTTGGACAGCTAACTATAGAAAGGTTACATATATATATATATATATATATATATATATTTTTTTTTTTTTTGACAGGCAGAGTGGACAGTGAGAGAGAGAGACAGAGAGAAAGGTCTTCCTTTTCCGTTGGTTTACCCCCCGCTGATCCAAAGCCCGGAGCCAGGTGCTTCTCCTGGTTCCCATGCCGGTGCAGGGCCTAAGCACTTGGGCCATCCTCCACTGCCTTCCCAGGCCACAGCAGAGAGCTGGACTGGAAGAGCAGCAACCGGGACAGAATCTGGCGTCCTGACTGGAGCTAGAACCCGGGGTGCCAGCACCGCAGGCGGAGGATTAGCCAAGTGAGCCCCAGCGCCGGCCGAAAGGTTACATTTAAACAGGCGTCTTTTACTTTTTTTTGTCTTCGCTCATGAAGTTTCAGAAGACAAAAGTCAAGATCTGGGAAATAAAACTAAAGGTTAGGCATTAGATATAGGGTCCAGGGGGAGCTTTATGTGGTTCAGCAGGTCACGCCACTACTGGGGATGCTCACATCTCACCTGGGAGTGCTGGCTGGAGTCTGGGCTCATGTACATGGAGTTCCTGGCTTCTGG
The DNA here is from genome assembly GCF_033115175.1 of Lepus europaeus. Classification (NCBI taxonomy): domain Eukaryota; kingdom Metazoa; phylum Chordata; class Mammalia; order Lagomorpha; family Leporidae; genus Lepus; species Lepus europaeus. Next base: position 78,941,210 of record NC_084831.1, read on the forward strand.
CTTCAGCCTGGCCCAGCCCCAGCTGTTATAGTTATTTGGGGAACAAACCAGCAGATGGAAGAGATTTCTTTCTCTCTCTATGTCTTTCAAATAAATTGTCTTTTCTTTCTTTTTTTTTTTTTTTAAATGTATTTATTTGAAAGGCAGAGTTACAGAAAAGCATAGTCAGAAAGAGAGAGAGGGGCAGAGGGGCAGAGGGGGAGAGGGGGAGAGAGGAAGAGGGGGAGAGAGGGAGAGAAGGAGAAAGGGAGAGAGGGGGAGAGGGGGAGAGGAGGAAGAGAGGGAGAGAGGGAGAGAGGGAGAGAGAGAGAGAGAGGAGGGAGAGAGGGAGAGAGGGAGAGAGGAGGGAGAGAGGGAGAGAGAGAGAGAGGGAGAGAGGGAGAGAGGGAGAGAGGAAGAGAGGGAGAGAAGTCTTCCATCCACTGGTTCATTCCCCAAGTGGCCACAAGGGCCGATCTGAAGCCCGGAGCCAAGAGCTCTTCCTGCTTTCGCTCTTTTTTCTTTTTAAAGACAGGATTATCAGGGCCAGCACTGTGGCATAGGAGGTAAAGCCGCCACCTGCTGTGCCAGCATCCTATATAGGCGCTGGTTCGAGTCCCAGCTGCTCCACTTCCAATCCAGCTTTCTGCTATGGCTTGGGAAAGCAGTGGAAGATGGCCCAAGTCCTTGGGCCCCTGCACCCATGTGGGAGACCCAGAGGAAGCTCTTGGCTCCTAGCTTCGGATTGGCTCTTGCAGCCACTTTGAAGAGTGAATCAGTGGCTAGAAGATGACCCCCCCCCCCCCGCCCCCGCGCCTCTGCTTCTCTGTATCTCTGCCTTTCAAATAAAGAAATCTTAAAAATAAATAAAGACAGGATTCTCATGGGAAAATCACAACTTCCACCCCATACCTTGCAACCACTGCTCTGCATTTCTTCAGCCCATTGACTCCCATTTGCCACAGAAACATCAACTGTATGACACTGATGAAAGTGGTCTGTGATGGTAGAAATTATGTGAGTCTGTGGATCTAATGCTATTTCAGTGGCTTTTATTTAACTTCTTTTATGGGAAAAATTACTTACTGAATGTGCTATAAATGGTTGAGTAAGCAGAGCCTTGGAAACAGATTTAACAAATCCAACTTCATCACATAATGGATTATCATTAGCAAGGCATGAGTTTATATGATCGGTTAATTAAGTAGAACAAATATAATGTCTTGGGTTGATAAAATCCAAGATGTTTTACTCATCAAACTCCAATCCATCTCTTCAATGTACTTACCTTCATCTCCCCACTGTCCCCCACCTCTTTATACCTTTCCAACCCTACACTTTCCAAGCCAACGCAACCCATGTACCAAAAGAAAAGAACAATATCTTCAAACTGAGAAGGTTATTAGGCCTCATTATCACTGCAAGCATCGACACTAGTGTCTCTCGATCCCTAAAACAGTGCAGTACCCCCCACTGTGCTGTTTCCTGCAGTGTGTACAGCATTCAGCCCATGGTTAAATGCATGTTTAGTTTAGGCTGCATTTGATTTATATATTACTGTGAGATTCAATGCTGAATATTCCCCAGATAGAGAGATCTGTGAGTAAAGAACACATTTCAACAGCAAATACAGATTACTTCTTTTTTTTTTTTACTTGCTACCGACACAAGTAATGATATATATATAACTGTATACTACAGGGATCAGCTTTGCCCGATACATCCTAATGTGACAACTTACAGACCTATAAGGAAAAATGACTGCCCAACAAAGAATACACTAATAATTTATAGAACCAAGTAAAAGTGCCTTGCCAGAAGCTAAATGACAAACTCAAGAAACGAGTCTCAGACTTGAAGGAGATTTCAGTCCACCTTAGTGTAGCTACACTACACTATTCCCACCAAAGTGTGCTAATCAGGAATCCTGTAAGGGGTGTCAGATACTTATGGAGCATGTGGTTAAGAGGAAAGAGGGCCCCTAGGTGGCCAAGTTCCCTGACTCCGAAACAAGAAATGCAGGTATGGATGTGTTTCTCTTGGCGAACCTGGTATCAAGGATCTGAAATATCAAGAGCTCTGAGGGGACAGCAGGATTTTTTGGAACCCCACATTGCTCCCAATATGAATGAAGTTGATTTTCACAGGACTATCACTCCTGTCCTATCTCATCATGTTCTGTGTACCTGGAAAGCTGTCCCCCTCTGAATCCCCTGATTAATTCTCACTCAATAATTACTCCTTCTTGGGAGCACTGATGGGGGTCAGACACACTCCTGGAGCTTGCACAGCTACCAGACAGAGCTTGAAATAGGACCTGTGGCCAGCGCCGTGGCTCAACAGGCTAATCCTCCACCTTGCGGTGCCAGCACACTGGGTTCTAGTCCCGGTTGGGGTGCCGGATTCTATCCCGGTTGCCCCTCTTCCAGACCAGCTCTCTGGTATGGCCCGGGAAGGCAGTGGAGGATGGCCCAAGTGCTTGGGCCCTGCACCCCATGGGAGACCAGGAGAAGCACCTGGCTCCTGCCTTTCGATCAGTGCGGTGCACTGGCCGCGGTGGCCATTGGAGGGTGAACCAACGGCAAAGGAAGACCTTTCTCTCCGTATCTCTCTCTCTCACTGTCCACTCTGCCTGTCAAAAATAAATAAATAAATAAATAAATAAATAAAAAGGAAAAAAAAAAAGAAATAGGACCTGTGCCCTCTTCTGCCAGGGCAATAGAGATGTCAAATTCACCTATATCCCACCAGTACCAAACATAGAGTCTATCATATAATATACACTTGCTGAATGCATAATTATATATGGATGATACAACTTCCTGTCTCTTCATTTTTTTAAAGATTTATTTATTTAGAAGAAGTTACAGAGAGGCAGAGGCAGAGGCAGAGGCAGAGAGAGAGAGAGAGAGAGGTCTTCTTCCATCTGCTAGTTCACTCCCTAAATTGCCCCAACAGCCAGAGTTGGGCTGATCCAAAGCCAGGAGCCTGGAGCTTCTTCCAGGTCTCCCACATGGGTTCAGGGGCCCAAGGACTTGGCTCATCCTCTGTGGCTTTCCCAGGCACATTAGCAGGGAGCTCAATCAGAAGTAGAGCAGCAGGGACTCAAAACGGTGCCCATTTGGGATGCTGGCACTGCAGGGGGAGGATTTACCCATTGTGCCACAGTTCCATGCCCTATATCTCCATTTCAATGGCAGAGTACCAATTATGGTACTCGTAATTAATTACTACAACATGCAAATTAGAAAACTGTAATATTTCTTAAACAAAATAAGAACAAAGAAATCAAGGCAAAATTATTTTTTATGAAGGCAAAGAGTTATTTACTTACACATATTCAAATCAAACAACATACTGATACATATATCATCACTGGAATGAGAATTTATCCCTAGGTGTGCCCAGCTGCAAAAGCAACTAAAATCTTGTATTTCCTTTTCCAACCTAAACTGAGTCAGGTTCTTGCCCACATTGATTTGTTGGGCAAAATCAAACCAACCCTGCAACACGTTGTATTTTTATCTTCACACTCTGCTGTGCTGACTTCTCTTGTCATACTTGCTTGGATGATCTAGACACTTAGAAGCAAGGGTATAAAGTCTGGTGATTTATTCCTTTCCATGTGACATTACTGCTCCTTCAGCACTCAGCTTCAGGAAGACGATGGACATTATTAAGTTATTTGACAATGACAAAGTGAACTAGGATGGCATTATGTGCATACATTTTTTAATGGGATTTGCTGTGTGCTATTACTCCTGCTTGTCCATTCGGATGAAAAGTGCCTGTTTATGAAATGAGCCTGCGGACTCTGACAGATTTAATACCTAATATCAGTTAGGGAAAGCAATGGAAGCTAACTGCAAAGGTCAGGTGAGCATGCTGATGGAACATCAGGGGATTCAGTTACAGTTACAAAAATTTACAGACTGCCTGGGGTAGACAATGCACTAAGCCCTCTCTCTCTCTCACTTAGGTGTTATTTTATCTTTAATAACTATCCCCTTGAAAAGGGGGTATGAACACTACGATATATCCAAATCTCCAGTCAGAAATGAGGCTTGGGGCTGGCACTGTGGTACAGCAGGCTAAGCTACTGCCTGTGACACCATCATCCCATTTGGGCAGTGGTTCAAGTCCCCAGTGCTTCACTTCAATCCAGCTCCCTGCTAATGTACCTCGGAAAGCAGAGGATGGCCCAAGTGCCTGAGCCCCTGCCACCACCTATGTGGGAGACCTGAATGAAACTCCTGCCTCCAGGCTCTGACCTGGCCCAGCCCTGGCTGTTGTGGCCATTCGCAGGGTGAACCAGTGGATGGAAGCTCTTTTTCTTTCTGTCTCTCTAACTGCCTTTCAAATAAATACATAAATCCTAGGGAAAAAAAAGTGAGGCTTTCTGAACTGGTTAGAGATTTTAATAGCAAAAGCCCCCCCCCCCCCCAAATAATAACCAACACTCATTTTTTAAAACATCCATCTCCAAATTTTTGTGTAAGTAGTAAGATGCCACAAATAATTTACTTAGGACAAAGGCAGTGGAAAGTAAATATGTTTGTTCCAGAGTCTTAAGTAGATTTTTCTGTGGCTGTGGTTTATGGTAATGGATGGATACCTACCATTATGCAATAAAGCTAATTTCGAAGAAATCTGAGCTTAAGAAGAATTCAAATACATGCAAAAGCAATTTTCTAGCATATTTGAATTACAAGGAATCCAGCCCTGCTTTCCTTGTCTTCTAATGATTCTCTAATGATTCTAAGAACCTCTGTAGAAAGCTCATTTTCAGCTAATAGTATCTAATGGAAGTCACTCCCTACTCATCATTCTGTTCTTTTATTTTCAAGGCCTTCGAGATCAACTGCACAGGAATAGATTGCATTATTAGATGCATCCCAGTCTCTGAGAGACATCAATTTCCAAATGTTATTGCCAAGGCCATGCGAAAGAGTTGAAAAGAAACACCCTGAAAAAGGAGCATTTGTTCTGATGGCTTATCCGGAGCCGTTAACCTGCTGCCATGTGAAGAGACTGCAGTGTGCTCACTTTCCATCTTGGCGAGAGGCAGAGTTATTTCTAATTATACTTTAAGGCCGTTTTCTCAGCTGAAGTTAAACAAAAGTTGAGAAAATGTATGCACTTTGAAAAGCAATCATCCACTCTGCTGGTAAATCACACACAATGAAATACAAATTCTGCCTGGGCAATTTAGGGGGTTCATGTAAATGACTGATTACTATTTTCTTTTTTTTATTTTTTTAAAATTATTTATTTATTTATTTATTTTTTCTGATTACTATTTTCTAACTAACAGGAAAACAAGTTACTCTCATTGGTGAGAGAAGGGAAGTAAAAAATATTCACTTAATGTCCCAGTTAGACCGTATATCGTTAATGTGTAAAATGGGAACCAGATACTTACTCTATATCTGTTTAATGTTCTGTTAGGATTAAGCACAGACTGGTGACAAGCCCTTCAAACAAAAATGACCTTCATGTTTTCACGAAAACGTCATTTCTGCAACTTATTAACCAGGTGTGATTTGGGACAAGCGAGTTCCCTTCTGTTACGTTAGCCTCAGGTTTCTTATGATTTTGTACAATTTACACACGATCAGCAACTAGGTATTGGGGCCAGCACTGTGGTACAGGGTTTAAGATGCTGCTTGGGATCCTCACATCACTTATCAGACACTGGTTTGAGTCCCAGCTGCTCCATTTCTGATCCAGCTTCCTGTCAGTGTGCCTGAGAAGGCAGTGGATGATGGCCCAAGCGATTGGGGCCCTGCCACCCATGGGAGAGGCCCATATGGAGTTCCTTGCTCCTGGCTTCAGGCAAGCCCACACCTGGCTTTTGCAGCCATTTTGGGAGTAGACCAGCAGATGGAAGATCCTCTTTCTCTCTTTGTCTCTCCCTGTCACTCTGCCTGTTAAATAAATATATAAATCTTTTTAAAAAAAAATAAACTCCGCATATGTGTTTACTCTGCTATTAGACATGATCTTGATGTTCACCTTCGCTCTGGGACATAACTGTGCTTTTTCCTAACTAGAGAATAAACTCAGGACCAAAATATGTAGATCCTAACTGTTATGTTCCCTAATATAAGGAGAATGCCTATCCCAAAATACACTGCCCACCTCTTCTATTTATACCCACATCCCCTCACTTGATGCCTAATTCTACTTCTGGGATTTATTACCTACCTTGTGCTATGCCGTCTTCCTAAAGAGGTCTCTAAAAATGCAAATGCTCAAGGAAAGTAATTATAACTATTATCACTTTGTGATAATGTGTTTGTGTGGTTTTGCTCCTGAATTGAATTATCTCACACACTAATTTTTGGTATCTGGAAAAGGATAAAATTGCTTTTAAAGAGGGACCAAAGGGCACAGGATATGTTCCACAATGTTGCTTAAATAAGCTGTGCCAGTTAATCATTCACTAGGCACTAAAAACCTTGTAGGAGGAAACTAAAGAAAATGGTGTAAGTAATTGCCTCTAAGGAGGGGATCTGGGCAGCCCTGTGTAGGGGCGAGGCTAGTGTTGTGGTGCAAAGTGTTAAGCTGCTGCTTGGGATGCCCAAATCCCACTGGGACACCTGCGTCCCATATTAGAGTGCTGATTCAAGTTCCAGCTGCTCCGTTCTGATCCACCTTCCTGCTAATACATCCTGGGAGGCAGTAGATCATTGCCCAAATACTTACGCCCCTGCCAACCACGAAAGAGACCAGAGAATTCCTAGCGCCTGGCTTCAGCCTGGCCCAGCCAGGGCTGTTGTGGCCATTTGGGGAATGAACCAGTGGAAAATGTATCTTTTTCTGTCTCTGTCACTTTGTGTTTCAAATAGATGAAAATAAACATTAAAAAAAAAAAAAGAATGGTCGTAGAAGGTAAGACTGTATACTCTCTTGCACATCTTGCATTTGGTCCTGCTGCCATGTATTATGTCTCAAAAAGTTTAATTTTAAAAAAACTTCATCTTCACACCTTGCCACTTGTACTAAACCAAATTTTAGGTAATTTTCACAGGATGGGACATTTAGAAGTTGATTTTTCTCCCTAAAATGTTCAATTGGATTCATCTAAAATATGATAGGCTTGGGGCTGGTGCTGTAGCATAGTGGGTAAAGCCGCTGCCTGCAGTGCCGGAATCCCATATGGGTGCATGTTCAAGACCCAGCTGCTCTACTTCCGATCCAGCTCTCTGTTATGGCCTGGGAGAGCAGTAGAAGATGGCCCAAGTGCTTGGGTCCCTGCACCCACGTAGGAGACCTGGAAGAGGTTCCTGGTTCCTGGCTTTGGATCGGCTCAGCTCCAGCCATTCTAGCTATCTGGGGAGTGAACCAGCAGGTATAAGACTTCACTCTCTGCCTCTGCCTCTCTGTAACTCTGCCTTTCAAATAAATAAATAAATCTTTTAAAAATATAGGATAGGCTCTTCCAGGATGATTTGTCTTTAAAGTATTAAAAACATTAAATACATTAAAAACGCTCATAGTTCTGAAGATAGTCATTAGGCAATTAACATTATTTACTGACTCTCTGTATACATACTCCTTCTCTAAAATGTCAGCTTCCTGTACACACGAACCTGTGTTTTATTAATCTCTGAAGGCCCCACTGAGGCAAACACTGGCTTTCACAGGAGCACTTTCTTGAGTTCAGTTCTCAGTCCCTTCTCCAAAGAAAAAAAGTCACTGAATACAACATCTTTGAATAGAAAGGAATTTCTAAAAATTTGCATAAAAAGAAACAAAATAACAAGATACAGCGACAGGGAGAGGGAGAGGAAGAGAGAAACAAGTCATATGTACTTCTCCTAAAACTTCTGGGACTTATTGGTTGGAAATGTTTGCAAAACACCAAGTTTATCACCAGAAAGAACTGAGATTGACCTGGAACCATGGAGACATCTGCTCAATAAAATCCTTGCTATGCACCCATTTTGTGCAAGGTCTTGGGGATGAATGCTGAACAATGCAGACATGATCCCTGTCCTGACAGTTTACATAATAGTGGGGCACATGGAAAGATCAATCAGCAATTATCATATAGTATGATAAATATCATAGGAGAGAACTGACCAATTCCATTCCTGGAAAGCCAGTATCTAACATCAGAGAGTGGAACTATGACTTTGAAGTCCTGAAAATCTGAGTTCAAATGCCAGTTTCACCAGCTCCACTCTATATTCTTGGCCAATGTATTTACTCTATCGAAGCCACAACTCTAACATTAAAATAGAAACAATGACAATGCTGAGCTCAAAGAGTTTGTGTAAGCATTAATAAAATGCGAGTCCTAAATCAGGCACGGTGTGTGGCACATGGCAAGCTCTCATCAATGTTAGCTAATAATGCTAATGATGCTGGTAAGCTGAGGACTGAAACGTGCATAGAAACAGGCAGGTACAAAAGAAGAGGAGAAGGAAGCAGCTTGTCCCAGACAAAGGAAAAACGTGCCTAGAAAAGCAATAGTAAGGTGATCTTGAGACAAGTGTTGGGAGGTGCGTATGGTCAGGTCAGGGATGCAGCTGATGCTAGAAGGGCAAGTTGAGCCCAGGTTTATGTAAGCTCAACGGGGCCCCTCAAGAGGTGCAAGAGCAGATTTGAGTTTTCAAAAGGTCAGCTTGGCTACAGTGTGGGGATAGAATGAAGAGTAATGGGTCTGGTGTTGAGGAAGGCAGTGATGATCTTTTTAAGAAAATTCCTTGGCTGTGATGGTTTTTCAGAGTTAGGAAGGAAGATATATATGTAACAATTCAATGAAAGCCCTGAAGGAACTACTAGCTCATCTGCATTAGCTAATGGGCATTCATTCATTCATTCATTCATTCAACAAGCATTGACACCTGCTAAGGCAGAGAGCTGGTGCTGTGAGAGATTTCCAAAAACATTACCCTGCTCTCTAACAGCAACCTGTCCAACAGGGACTGCCCATATTCCTCTCCCCAGCAGGCAGGCCTGCTACCCTGGTGACCCAGATCATGTGCAATGGCAAGGGTGTACTTGAGAGAGACCACACACCAGCAGGAGACCCAAACCAGAGGACAGTGTCACAGAAAAGATTAGGATGTGGAGCCAAACACGCGAGATGACTCTCCTCTGCCTCTTTTCAAGCAAACATCACTAACGGGAAGCAAGCTACACATTAGTGTCTGTGTGTGAGAAGGGCTGAAGAAAACGGGAATTTCTGTGTGACTGAGTGAGGGCAGACTTGTAGAAGCAGACCCGCATCTGCACATCAAAAGTCTTGCCCAAATCCAACAACCTGTTAGATCAGGTCAGCCCTCTCCCCTAGAGCAGCTTAGGGGAATCTCTCTGCATCAGGGAGGCTAACAAGTCCAATAACACTGTGCTGATAAAGTCCTGAGAGAAATTTCATGCCCAGAAAGCTCTCCACCCGGCAGTATCCCAGAAGGGGGTAGGGAAGGTGGGAGAGGACAAATGGTGGGTCCATAGCTATAAAAACTCCAGTCTAAAAGCAGACTGAGCGCTCAGTTCTTCACTGAGATGCCCACCTGGTATGTCAGGTGTATTATTTTCATTAAGCTTCACTAGCATGCTCTCTGATGCCTGAAATTCTTTTCTTGTGGGAAGAGAAAAACCTCTGAGCAGCCACCTCCTGTAACATAACTACATTAGTGGATGGCTGACACCTCTTTTTCAAGGAGTAAATTCTTCCATAACCCAAGTGAATAGTCAATGCTGATTAAATATCTTGTCCTATTAACTTCAGGTGGATTCACAGATTGATTGCAATTTGCAGTAGGTATTGTAATGCCCACATTATAGCTGAGAAAACTGAGGCAAGAGACATTTCCTCAAAGTCACACAATCAGGAAGTAGTGGAACTGAGACACAGTCTAATGTTTTCATCCACTGTGCTATCCAACCTGAGACAGTGGACCAAGGGGGCTGGTATCACAATGAAACCAGTTTAAAATGTGCACCTGCAAATTTAGGCAGAAAACAAAGATCACGGCACACTTGGTATCATGAAGGCCAAAGCTCGGAAGTTTTTATTGTAGGAATAAAACGAGTAAATATGGCAGCAGTCTCTTGGGAGCACACTGGACTACCCTGGTCGAATGAGCACCATTCTCAAACGATTTTTGACCCCTATGTTACTCTTCAAGCCACAACTCTACCATATGGCCTAGAACACCTCTGAAAGTATTCGAATGGGTTTCCTTCCTTAGCAGTTTAAAATGGTTAGCAGAGGAGATAAAGGGGGGAAGAAATTGATGAGATCCGAAAGGCTTTTGGTTTTTGGTTAAAGTAGGAGTTAAAGAAAACAGATTATCTCAGTGAGAAATAAATGGAATACACTTATTCTCAAATTACGTGGGTTCCTCCAGCCACACAGCAGAGCACGTGTGGGACCAGCACATATTCAACATAAGCTCTATGAGGCATTTTAACACTTCGGAGTGGACTAAAAACAAAATGAGGAGGGGGAGTGCGGAAAAAGCCTGAGACCTCCAGACATGAAAGAAACCACCTGCTTCTTGAAATGCCGCGGAATGCCACTAGCAGTCTTGGGCCGGGCTCTTAACGGGCAGTGAGAAGATTCCCAAGCCAGATGGCATTTTCAAATCCACCTTCACTGTCTTTCCCCACTAACCTACATTGTGTTTAAAGTAATCATAGCCATTCTCACAAGCTGCAACATTTAAAAGTGGTCACTGACCCCTGAGGACACAAAAAGCTCTTTGAATGGTTGCGAGTTTTTTTTTTTTTAAAAAATAGAGTATGAATTATGAAATTTGTGGAACCAATTTGGTCTCTAAGCCAACACACACCCCCAGCATCCCACAGAGAGTACAGCGCCTCAGACATGGCCCATTCATGCGCACACATTGAGCACCGCTCGCCAGCCACACACTGGGCAAATTCGGTCGCACGCAAATTGTCTCCACCACTGAAAAGTGAGTCGCCAGGCAGGACTTGGGGGGGCTTCAGTGTCACCCACTGGCGCTGTCCCCGGAGAGATGCCAAGGCTCACTCGCCGCGCTCCCCAGGCACACTGAGATTGGCACCTTGCTTGTGCCGGGTATTTACAAATAAAAACGCTTGCGAGATGGCTTCCCCAGCCCACCCACCTGCCGAGTCCCCACCGCACTCGGCTGGATCGCCTCGAAGGCGCCGGCTGCTCTCCCAGACTGGCTCTCACACACACACCCTCGCCCCGCAATGGGAAGTTGTGAACTAGCCGGGGGCCCCGTTCCGCGAGTCCGCGTGGCGCGAGGCCCCGGCGCGCGCCCCCGGCCGCGCCCCTCGCGTCGCCGGCCGGCAGTTACCTCCTTCCTCCGGCTCGGCGCCCCGGGGCGGGTGATGAGGGCCGTCTCCTCGCACACCACGGCCACGTCCTCCACGAACACGCAGTCCGGGAGGCTCTCGTCTGCCGGCAGCTCCACCACCTGCAGCCCCAGCTTGCTGCCCAGCACGCCCACGTAGAGCTGGTGCTGCCGCTCAGCGCGGGCGAAATCCACCTCCTCGCCCTTGGCGCGCCTCAGCGCGTGCTGGCTGAGGGACTCGGGCAGCGCCCGCACCACGGCGTGGGTAGCCCGGCCGAAAGCGGCGGGGTGGCCGAGCCCGGCCATGGCTGCGGGAGGCGGCGGGGCGCGGCGGCAGGGTCGGGGACGGGTAGCGTGCGCGGAGCCTGCGAGCGCCCGGCGGCTCCCCTTGGCAGCGGATGAATGTGGTGCAGAAGGCGCCCGGCTCGCGCCCGGAGCCCTGCCCGCGCCACTGAGCATGCCCAGAGCTCCGGGCGCCGGCCCGCGCGCAACCCGCGCGCCCACTCCGGCGCTCCCAGGTTTTGCGGCCGCGCGGGCCGGAGTTGTAGTCTTGAGCACCGCGTGAGGCGTGGGGCTTGGGAAAGCCACCGAGAAAGCGGTGCGGGCCGGCGCTATACTCAGGTGGGGACACCTTGCTGAGAAGTACCGCCGCCCTGCACCTGATAGTGTATGGACGGCAGGTGCACGCCTCACACCGTCCCCCAGCGCGGACCTGGGGCAGCACGCTGTGGGCTGCATAGAGAGAAGGAAGAGCTTCGAGGTCAAGAAGCGAGACATGGGACAGTTCTTTCGTGCCTAAGTATGTGGGTCTCTTTCCTGGCTGAGCATTCAGTCCTTGCATGGAAAAATAGAAACCATGAGGTCCTAGTCTCTCGGCTCATAGCCTCCCTCCTCTAGTTTAGAGTTCCCTTGCCTTGCTTGTACGGAAATTAACTCACTAAATTGAGGAAGAGGTGCAGCTGAGAGAGGGAGGCTACGACACGAGGGGACCTGTGGTGTCCAGCATCCGCATCCCAGGCACTGTACAGCGGCTCAGTTTCCGGGAAGGGAAAAGTCTTAAAATATTTATCCACAAAAGGATTGCCCTGCACCTCACCTCCTGACCACCAAGAAGCCCTTGAAGAGCTTCTTTTTCCAGGAAGCCTGGGCCCTGTGCAAAAACTAACCACCACCTGCATTTATGGCATCATCAGAATTCTCTGAGGGACACCATCTCCATGACCAATCAAGGGAAGACCAAGAGCACTACAACCAACCAGGAACCTGGACATGAAAACATCTCTCAGCCCCAGTCTCCCTCCTCCCCCTCCCTCGCCCTTCCCCTCTTCCCTCCCCCCCCTTCCTCCTCCATTTTATTTTATTCGAGAGGCAGAGTCTCAGAAAGAGACAAGGAGGGGCCGACGCTGTGGCTCACTTGGTTAATCCTCCACCTGCGGCGCCGGCATCCCATATGAGCCGGGTTCTAGTCCCGGTTGCTCCTCTTCCAGTCCAGCTCTCTGCTGTGGCCCGGGAGGGCAGTGGAGGACACCCAAGTGCTTGGGCCCCTGCACCCGCATGGGAGACCAGGAAGAAGCACTTGACTCCTGGCTTCGGATCGGCGCCGTAGCAGCTATTTGGGGGTGAACCAGACATTTCTGTCTCTCTCTCACTGTCTAACTCTACCTGTCAAATAAAAAAAGAGAGACAGAGAGAGGGCTTCCATCTGCCCGGTTCACTCCCCAGGTGGCCACAACAGCCGGAGCTGGGCTGATCCAAAGCCAGGAGCCAGGAGCCTCTTCCAGGTCTCCCAAACAGCTGCAGAGGCCCAAGCACTTGGGCCTTCTTCCACTGCTTTCCCAGGCCATTAGCACTGGCGCCTATATGGAATGCCAACAAGGCAGGCGGAGGCTTAGCCTACTATGACACAGTGCCACTCCCGGCACTCCCCTCCCCCATTTCAATCTGTAAGAACCTTATCCCTGGGATGGAGCCTGGGAATTACGTAGGGCAGTTGCTCTACTCCTTGCTCTGTGCCCTGCGGTAAATATCTACTTTATTCTACCCCGGTGTCAGTAACTGGCTTGCCATGCATTCGGTGAGTACATCCTGTTTTGTGGGTTCTATAGCAATCCCTCCAACCAGTTTTGAGGATGCTCTGTAGTGCTCTGCTGTGTCCAGATTGTCAAACATATAGTACCATCCTGCAGCTTCCTGGTGTGAGAATCGGTCTACCCAGTCGAGTCCTGGACTTGACTCCTACCTTACTAGAGACTCAAGATTGTGAAAACAATGCATTTCTTTCAATCCTTGAAAGGGAGGAAGAAGCCAACAAACAGAGGAAAATAGACACATAGAAATGCACAGTGTTTCCAGGACGGTGAGTTCTTAGGAACAATGTGATTCTGGTGTGTTTGGCTGCAGAGCCTCCGGGGATAGGGCGCCAGGAGCAAGCCTGTGACAGTTACTCGCCTTGGGTGCTGTTGGGCACAGAGCCCCAGTGAGCTCCTTGACCTCCGGAAACAAGGTTTCCAACTTCCCCAGCCATCCACTCCCTGGGATTCAGACTCCTGTGGGGACCTGTTGTATCATCAGAGAATTTCTCCTGCCCATCACAATGGCACTGACACCATTTTCCCTTCTACTAATGGCACATTAAAAGTGATCTGTGAGCTGTATTGTTTTTGAGAGGAAGATTTTCAAAAATCTGGTTGAAACTTTAAAATAATCTTAGGTAATAACTTTCTTAGTGTTGTGTAATGCACGTCTAATTGAAAGATTGGGTCAGTGAACATAGATTAGAATGAGAACTTTAGAAACCCTTTAATCAGGAGCGGGCACTGTGGCTTAGTAGGCTAAGCCTCCAGTTGTGGCACCGGCATCCCATATGGGTGCCGGTTGTGTCCCTGTTCTTTTTCTTCCCATCCAGCTCTCTGCTGATGCTCCTGGAAAAGCAGTGGAGGATGGCCCAAGTGCTTGGGCCCTTGCACCTGTGTGGGAGACCTGAAAGAAGCTCCTGGCTCCTTGCTCCTGGCTTTGGATCAGCCTACCTCTGGCCATTTTGGCCATTTGGGGAATAAACCACTGGATGGAAGACCTTTCTCTCTGTCTCTCTGTCTCTGTCTCTCTCTCTCTCTCTCTCTCTCTCTGTAACTCTGCCTCTCAAATAAGTAAATAAATATTTAAAAAAAAAAAAGAAGAGAAAAGAAAAAACCTTATTATCTTACTGCCCAACAAATGCTCTTGAATCTTAGCTAAAACATCTATGGTAGACATTGGTCTCTAGGTGAACGTTTTAAACTTTGCTTACTTACAAAGGCTTTTCCACTTTTGAAGAGCTATAATGGTTTAAAAATTCATTTTGAACTTAAATCCCATTGGTTCCCATTCTGCCTTCTAGCAGTATCTGAAGTATTCTAAAATTCTCTTACAAAGCTGTATCCACATAGCTGAAGAGAGATCTGATCTCTAAGCTACTTGACACCACCTGGCACCCTCCACCCTGACCCTCTTAAGTCCTGGAGCCTGAACTACCAAAGAGTAACTAGTGATTTGGTTTGGAAGTCCCTTCAGCATTCTAATCACCTTCCTTTAGATACACACCAATTTGCCTGTATCCTTTTTAAATCCTGCCATCCAAGAAAGAAACAGTTCTTCCTGTGTGGTCTGACTACAGTAGCACCTTTGTTCCAAGCGCTAGGCTTCTATTAGCACAAGACTATTCTCCCCCTTGGGTGATCTAGTGCCAAGGCCCAGGTCACAACCTTCTTGTTGAAATTTATATCCCAGCTTTTCAGAAACCTGCATTTCTACGTTTGGGTCTATCTGGATATCCTACAGTGGTTGTCCCAACAGAGCCCAGAGAAGATGCATTCTGCTTTCTCTCTCCTCCTTTGCAAAAATGAAGACTGTTAAGTGATGGACAGCTCTAGCCCTGACCTTGGAAAGTGAAACCAAAACTAAAATAAACCTTTAAGACTTACGTTGGGACTCAAAGGATGATACTCCTAAAATATGACACATTTTGGTATGCTGAGCACTTTTATGAAAACAGAAAGGTTCTGGAATTCTCCTTATCCACATTAAGACCTGGACCAAAAGAATATGGCTGCCCTCCATCCCCACCCTTAAATCTTGTTCTCTGTCTCTAGAGCAGACTGGGGACTGTCACTACCCATGGATAGAGCTCCTTTTCAAGATAGTCTTGGTTCCTTGGGTGTAGTCAAATACCAAAGAGGCTTTTTATAAACCAATTTCTACCTCCGGGACCATTTATTCTTCTAGTAATCACTTGCAAACTCTCAAAATTGTCTACCATCTCCATATTTCCATCCCCTATAGAAAAGGGGGCCCAAATGTTTTTGAATAATGCTAAATGGGAGGGTTATCGCAATGCAGTGAATTTTCCCGTTATGGATGTCAATAAATTTGCATGCTTTTGCTCCTATTTCATCTTTATCTATTATTCCAGAGAACCTTAAGAGGGCAAAGGAATAAAATTCTCTTTGCCTCATATACATACTAGGTTCTACTTCTAAAGAAAAACTCTCAGGGGACCCAGGCTGTCCTATTGGCACCAGTTTGATGTCAGAAATCGCTTGATTGTATCATCAGATAGAGGATTCCCACTAATGTTACAGGTAAAGGTGGACCCATGTGCTTAGGTTGCCCAAGTTAAAATACAGTATTTCATTCTCCTCTTACCCAACATTGAAACCCCATTCACTTCCACTTGGACACCACCTAGCAGCATTTGTCCATGCTTGTGTCTTGTTGGAGCCTGAAGGCTTTACACTGGCCAGTGCTCTGAGCCTACTATGAACAACCAATTAAAACCTGAAAGAGGAGTGAGTGTTTGGCACAGTGATTAAGCCCCTGCTACAAGACGCCTGGGTACAAATCCTAGTTCTGCTCTCCCTTCCAGCTTCCTGCTAATGCACACGTTGGAAGGCAAAAGGTGATGACTCAAGTAGTTGGCTCCCTGCTACCCACCTAAAAGACCTGGATTGAGTTCCTGGCTCCTGGTTTCAGCCTAGCCCAGCACTGACTGTTGTGAGCATTTGGTGAGTGAATCAGAAGATGAGAGGTCTGTCTGTGTTTCTCTCTCAAATAGATAAAATACATAAAACAAAACAACAAAAAACCCAGAGTCATCCTATAAATTTGGTATCAGCCATATCTTTCCATACTGAGGTTGAATAGGTAATTTTGTAGTTATTCCTGTTAAATATTATCTACTTCACCCTAACTTGTCTTGTTTTGATTCTGCCATCTTGTGCATTATTTATTACTTCTAGCTTGTGCCATTTGAAATATGATAAGCATGCCTTCTGTCTCCTCTAAGCAGTTGTCAAGAAGTGTTAGAGTGTGTATATTGGTGAGAGAAATAATGAAAACACCAAATCCAGTAAATTATAGCTTACATGCCGTCATGCTTCAATAACGAAAGATTATTTTTAAGGAAAATAAACCTTTATTGAGTTTTTACCACAAATATTTACTGTAAATTCCCATGACACAGACCATGTTATGCAGTTCGGAACAATATAAAAAGAATGATAACATCATCCTTGACTTCAAAGAGAACGCAGTCTCTCTAGAAAGCAAGACATCCAGAACTGGAGCCATGGTAAGTGTACCTGAGAGGGAGAGATAGCAAAGTGCTGCGGAAAGCTGAGGGAAGGAGGTAGCACTGTGATAACAGTAGTAGAGCAAAGTGGTTCCAAGATGATTGGAACTTGATTTAGGCCTTGAATAATTTTTAGGATGTAAGTAATTCAAGGAGAGGATGAGAATTCTAAGGAAAAGTCTATGCAAAAGCCAGAGACATATTCAAGAGATAATAGATAGATCAGCACAATTTAGCATATATTAAGGTAATTCCAGCTGCTTTAGCAAATAAATAAATAAATAAATAAACCCAAATCTTATAATGGCACAAAGCTGATAGGCACTTAGCTCTTGTTTACTGAAAATGGAGATGTTGCTAATTGTTTCTCAATCATTCTCCAAGCAGCATCTAGGCATCCAGCCTTCTTCTTTGGCTCCAACTCAATATCTGCCATCCAAGTTCAGTGTGCTCACCTGTCTCCATCAGAAAGAAAGGGAAAGAATACCCAGCACCAGGCATGAGAGGCTTCAAGAATCAGCCCTGGGGTGCGGTGGGGGGGATGCATATCACCTCTGCTCACATCCCTCTGGCTGAAATTCAGTCACCAGCTGTAGTCATTGTGAGGAAATGTTGGAAAATACGGTCTGTTGTGGGCCCAGCAAGAAGAAACAAGAGGCTGGGGAAACAGCCAGCTGGTTTCTGCCCCAGAGTACAGTGAGGAAAATATGAAACAAAAGTAGAAAAGTGGGTTGGCATTCACCTCATGAGCAACTGAGAGACATACAGTGTGGAAGTTAAAAGTTTAGACTCTGAAGCTGGACTGCCTGGATGAAAGCTTGACTCTGCTACTTCCTTGTTGTACGATCTTACATATGTTACTTTAAAAACTCTTTGCCTCAGCTTCTACCTCACCTGCACAACAGGAAATAGTGACCCTATTATCATAGGTTTATTGTTAATATTACAAAGTCCTTAGGAAAGAGCTTACCTAGCTCCGAGTACATGATCCAAAAATATTATCTTTTGCCGGGTTTTGAATAGATGATTTTGAACACCAAAAACCTACCAAAGACCAAACCACATAGCCATGTTCACTGAATTATCATATAGGTATCTCAATGTTTTCCAACATAACTAGTGGCCTCCTTAAGCTGACAGACCAAATTTCATCCACAAGAGTAAGCATAGGTCCAATTCATATTTATTGAACACTTGCTACACGTCAGACATTGTGATAGGCATTGGGTGGGTGGTAATTGTGAATGATAATGTAGGGCTTATGACCCAATTGTTCTTTATGCTCGTCCAGACATCTCAAGACCTTTATAATGCACTCCCTGTTTAAGTTCTATTTTGACTCACCTAGAGCTGTTTCTATTCTGGCTGGAAGCTGATTAACAAAGAGGCAATTTTTTGGTCCATTGGAAATATTACTAGTAATTGTATTTAAAGTCAATTTATTTTATTTTTTAAAAAAGATTTATTTATTTGAAAGGCAGAGTGACAGAGAGGAAGGGAGACACACACACACACGAGAGAGAGAGAGAGAGAGAGAGAGAGAGAGACCTTTCTTCTTTTGGGTCACTCCCCAAATGGCTGCAAT
Organism: Lepus europaeus; assembly: GCF_033115175.1. Taxonomy (NCBI): domain Eukaryota; kingdom Metazoa; phylum Chordata; class Mammalia; order Lagomorpha; family Leporidae; genus Lepus; species Lepus europaeus. Next base: position 78,959,682 of record NC_084831.1, read on the forward strand.
AGCCAGGGATGGGTCAGGCCAAACCCAAGAGCCAGAAACTCCACTGGATCTTCTGCTTGGATGGCAGGGTCCCAAATACTTGGGTCATCTTCTGCTGCCTTCCTAAGCATGATAGCAGAGGGCTGGATCAGAAACAGAGCAGCTAGGACTCAAACTGGGATGTTGGCATTGTGAGTATAGCTTAATCCCAGGTGCCACATCTCCAGCCCCTAAATCTAGATATCAAGTGTCTCAGGAATAAAGAGACATTTTGGCCTTGTCTATTTCCTAACTGCATTCTGTCAGATACAGGATTTTCACTGTGGGCTGGCACCGTGGCTCAATAGGCTAATCCTCCGCCTTGCAGTGCCAGCACCCCGGGTTATAGTCCCGGTCGGGGCGCCTGATTCTGTCCCGGTTGCCCCTCTTCCAGGCCAGCTCTCTGCTGTGGCCAGGGAGTGCAATGGAGGATGGCCCAAGTCCTTGGGCCCTGCACCCGCATGGGAGACCAGGAGAAGCATCTGGCTCCTGCCTTTGGATCAGCGCGGTGCGCCGGCTGCAGCGGCCATTGGAGGGTGAACCAACGGAAGGAAGACCTTTCTCTCTGTCTCTCTCACTGTCCATTCTGCCTGTCAAAAAAAAAAAAAAGATTTTCACTGTGGGTGAATATTTAGGGATGGAAGTGGGATTCCCACAGGAGAAAGAGGGTTCAAAGTTTTCCCATGTCCATCCCAAGTGCTAGAAATACTGGCTCAGCATGTACCATAAACCTGCAGTCTGACACTAAGTTCTGAGTGTTTCAACATAAGTCATCACAACAAGGTTTACTGTGGAAGAAATTCATTGTTGCAAATTTCCTTTACATCCGAAGAGTGAAAGATGTTTTGTCAAATGGCAGTGAGTTACAAACCAGAAAATGGTTTCAGAGTAATCAGGGCTCCAGTTCCTAAAATCAAGGCATGCAGCCTCCTAACCCCAATTTCTTCAAAACTTTCATGTGGGATTTCATTCATTAAACAAATAGTTACTAAGCACCTATGCCGTATATGGTGGCAGACTGTATACAAATAGTGGGTACAGCATGGATGCTATATTTGGACAAATCTGAGTTTGATTCCGGGCCCTGCAGCATTCTAGCTGTGCAATCTTAGCATGCCCAAGGACTACCAATGAGAATACTAAAACAGAATCCCAATGTTGAAATTCCAAAAGATCAAAATCCCCCAAATCACAGTCCTCAAAGTATTAAATCCCAAATGCTGAAATTCTGAGAGCTGAAATTGTGAATACCACAATTACCATTGAGGGAGAAATAAAATTTCTGTGAGAGAGGTGGAAAGCCAGATTCTGGGGAGAGGAGTTCAGTTTGTATACAGGATAGTTACCAGATTATTCAATCATGTACTACTTCCCCACCCCACCCCCCTTCACACATAGCACCATGCTTGCCTTCAAAAAACACCCTTTGTCAGAGAATACAAAGAGTTCAATGAGCTCAGCAACCTTCTGAACCAATGACACTTGCTGACACAGAAGTTCCTCCAGTGTTATGAAACACGTTAAATGGTGAACTATTCTTGGTTAGGGATTTGACTGTTGAAAAAGATACACTCCTTATACTTACCACTAAATATAATGTAGAAAAACTAGCACATGCTTCAATTTGGATAAAGGGTGACACTTTCAAAGCTCCCAATTCTTTTTTTTTTTTTAAGATTTTACGTATTTTTAAAAGATTTATGTATTTATTTGAAAAGCACAGTGACACAGAGAGAAGGAGAAAGGGAGACAGTTCTTCCATCTGCTAGTTCACTCCCCAAATGCCTACCAGGTTAGGCCCAGCTGAGCCAGTATTGGAAAAGATGTGAGGATGAAATATATAGTATAGTGGGCCAGCACCGCGGCTCACTAGGCTAATCCTCTGCCTGCGGCGCCGGCACCCCGGGGTTCTAGTCCTGGTCGGGGTGCCGGATTGTGTCCCGGTTGCTCCTCTTCCAGTCCAGCTCTCTGCTGTGGCCTGGGAGTGCAGTGGAGGATGGCCCAAGTCCTTGGGCCCTGCACCTGCATAGAAGACCATAAGGAAGCACCTGGCTCCTGGCTTCGGATCAGTGCAGTGTGCCAGCTGCAGCCCGCCGGAGGCGGTGCATTGGAGGGTGAACTAACGGTAAAGGAAGACCTTTCTCTCTGTCTCTCTCACTGTCCACTCTGCCTGTCAAAAAATAAATAAATAAATAAATAAATAAATAAATAAAAAGAAATACATAGTATAGTGAACTGAACAAAATAATGCTGAAAATTTTAAATAGCAAAAATTTTAAAAAGGAAAAAACTTTAAAATCAACATATGAAAAGTATGTCAAGGAACAGATATGGACAGAGGTAGTCCACAACCGGGTTGACTTACACCATCCTTATCATTCTGAGCTCTTGTATTGGGATGAAGAGTTGCTTTTTACTTGTAGGGCATGGCTCTTCTTGGAAAATACATTGACATTCATTTTCTGCGTGGTGCTGTTCTTAATTGAAATTCTTCTACAATTCAATATACATGACATGAGCATCCCCTTTTAAACTTTCCCATCTTCTGCACCTGCTTCTTATGTTGTTTGGGGCTACAGAAATCCATTCCACACACACTCTAAAACAGATTTGGCAGAAACAGTTTTAGTGACCCAATAACAGCACCATTGCATTAATGCCTTCTTGCCCTATTGCGCACATAACTATTTTTGAACCAGTCAGTAACTTCACTGGCTTCTTCAGGCAAATGCTGCTTTAATTCATTTAAAAGATTTATGTATTTATTTGAAAAGCACAGTGACACAGAGAGGGAGAATGGGGGACAGTTCTTCCATCTGCTAGTTCACTCCCCAAATGCCTACCACAGCCCAGGTTAGGCCAGCTGAGCCAGGAGTCAGGAATTCCACCAGGTCTCCCATGTGCATGGCAGGAACCCAAATATTTGAGCCATCATCTGCTGACTCTAAGCACATTACCAGGAATCTGGATTAGAAGGCTGGAGTAGCTAGGACTGAGAGCAAAAATTCCAATATGGGACACAGGGGTCACAAGCAGTAGCTGAACAGTATCGCCCACATACCCCCCTCATTTTATTTATCAAATACATACAATTTACGCCCAGTTTTATCCTAAAATTCTAGAGATTTCATGCTTATTTATGCACTAATGACTTGGAAAAGTGGAGCACGTTATAAATGTTGTTTGAAGATTTAATCGACTTGTAGAAATGAATTTCAACTAAACCTTTAATCATAATGACAGTTTTGGAATTCCATGCAGTCAAGGCTTCTCAAAGTGAATTTCAAGGTGTTATCCGTAAAGTTTGTTGGAAAATTCAAATGGGTGGGTTGGCCACACCTATACAGCAATGAGGAAGACTTCAGTTTAAGCATTTGTCATTTGGCTGCATTGGCATTCCTTCCAGCTGATGAAATCCCAGGAGACTTTTACAGAGTTCCAATGCATTTGCCCATTTGGCTCTGCAAAAGTGCATTATCCCAACGCTGACTTTACATGTAACCATGGTGGGTAACTGTACAAGCATGGAATCGTAACAAATGGAGGGATGTCTTTTTTGTACATCTGCATTTGTGGAAGATACCATTTGTTGAGATGCCAGCTCTGGGTGACTGTATCTGCTATGGCGACCCACACGGTTTTCGCTGACCTCATTGGAAGACTTAGGTTGTTCATCATGGTGTCTAGATGACCAGAGTTATAAAACCAGATGTACACGGATACCAATCATAGTAATTTGCATTTATACTAATCTAATTACTTATGCATATGGTTTGTCTGCTGATAATTATTATACCTGCGCATCTGTGCTTGCAGAAACCTGTGTGCTATTATTGTCTATCTTACTGTGTAAAGTGGCCTCTGTCATGCTTCCATGTATCTCAAATAAACTTCTCTTTAAAAAATATGAAGAAATGTCTTTTAAGTACTCTTGTGTTTCAGGATTTTAGATTTCAGGGATTTTAATCTTTTGGGATTTCAACACTTTGTATTATGGCATTTGGAATTGTATCTTTGGGGATTGTGGTCCAGACCTGTACCCAGGACCCATGCCTTCCCTTTCCTGTCTTGCTTTAAGCCCCAGAGGACTGACCTTCATGGATTCCATCATCTGGAATCCCATTTTTTTTGAATTTGGACAATGGGATGTGGATATAGATTGGAAGGCAAGAGAAGGAGGTTGAAAGAGTTATTTCTCTGATTGTCATCAACCTTGTTCATGATTTCAGCACAGCTGCATCTTTCTTTTTTTAACTTTTATTTAATGAATATAAATTTCCAGTGTACAGCTTATGGATTACAATGGCTTCCCCCTCCCATAACTTCCCTTTCTACAACCCGAGCTTCTATTGATAACCCCCTTCTGTGTCTTTCAGAAGTGTTCTGGCAATGTTGTCTCCTCCCAGTATGCCCTAAGGCTGGTAGTGGCTTCCTTTCTTTGCTAGCCTCTGGGTGCCTAAATGCCCCTTGCTTGTTATTTGTACCCTGCCCACACCTCTGAAAACATTCCCTTTATTAAACACGCTCTTCAAAACTCTGAGCTAGGGGCCAGCACTGTGGCATACTGGGTAGAGCCACTGCCTGCACTGCTGGCATCCCATACGGTTACTGGTTCCTGTCCTGGCTGCTCTACTTCTGATCCAGCTCTCTGCTATGGCCTGGGAAGGCAGTCGAAGATGGCCCAAGTCCTTGGGCCCCTGCACCTACATGGGAGACCCAGAAGAAGTTCCTGGCTTCTGGCTTTGGATCAGCGCAGCTCCAGCTGTTTTGGCCAATTGGGGAGTAAACCAGTGGATGGAAGAACTCTCTCTTTTGTGCCTCTGCCTCTCTGTAACTCTTTCTTTCAGATAAATAAATAAATCTTTAAAAACAAAACAAAACACCTCTTAGCTAACTGTGTCATTTGCTTTTTACTAGGAACTCACTTGGGTGAGTCACATGAATTCTATGTAACATGGGATTTGCAGTACCTTATTCTCAGTGTTGCTGTGAGGCTGAACTGTGGCAGTGTATATGCAGGGCCTTCATAGTGTTTTGGTGCACAGCAGCTATTCAGTAAGATAACCACTAACGTTGACGGCTATTGTGCTCTTAGGCCAAGCACTATGATGAATACCAAGTAGTCATCTGCCTCTGGGTAGAATGCCCATTTCTATCACTCAAAACACCCCAGTCCTTCAAATAAGGTAACACAGAAAGAGCTTTTAACACAGCTAACACAGCACAGGGCATGCTGTACACACTCAATGGGTGTGGCTGGCTCAGCCTTCAAACTCAGTCTTCCCTGTCTCCCACCTCCTCTCACATGAGCAACTTGACCCTTTCTACGTTGATGTGCCTCCTCCTATATTCCTCTCTTACGCTGCTTATTATTTCTCCTAGCACAATGTAATAACCCATTGATGCCAGAGTCATCTATCTCATTACAACCACATTAGGGGCTAATGAGATAATCAAAGAATCCTGTAAAGAACAAAGTACTGTATAAATGTGTCAGATTAGCAACAAGTATGCAGAGGTGAGTATGGCCCCAAACTTTCATAATAACTCTTTTTTTTCAGTTTCCCAGAACTTTTTGCACCACAATCTTTCCCAAAGTATTTTTTAATGACTATTTCATACTCAAAATAAATGCTTGCGGGGGAAGAAATAGCTTGAGGGAAAAGATCTTTCAAATTTGAGGTAATTTAGATGTAGGAGAACAGAAAAGCATTTCTGTATAAAAATTGTTGTGTACTCATACTTGTATGTGAGAGGGAAAGGAGGAGGAAATGTGTGTCCATGTACACACACATAAGATTATGTCTATTGCAGGTCTCTGGTAAATCCCCTGTGTTTCCTTGTGAAATGAACTTGCTTCGTTTCCTCAGGAAGAAGAATGAAACATCAGTTTTGTAATAATTGACAATAAATGTATTGGCCCTTTTGGTATTCATGCACAGTTGTTCTGCTACATCAGTGGTGTGCCCAGGAACCCTCCCTATCTTCTTTAGTGATACTACTCTCTCTAGACTTCTATTCCTCTCCTCTCTCTCGCTCTCTCTTGCTCTTGCTGTCACTCTCGTTTCTTGCTCTCGCTCTCGGCTTCTGCTTCATTGCTTTCCCTCTTTCTCTCCCTTTAAAGGTTGTGTTTCTCGGTGCACTCAAGCCTCACTCTCTTTTCTTCCAATTTTACATGACCCTTCCTGTGAGTGAGATAACGTAAGCCTATGCTTTCCTAGTGCCAGCTTCTTGCCAACAATGCCCAAACCTTCATTTCTGGCCTTGTCCTGTCCAGTTCTGACCTTCAGAACTGCCACGAAGACATCCCTGTTTGGGTGTCCCACAGGAGTGCCAAATTCAACATACCCAAAACTGAGCTCATTATGTTCTGTCCTGATTTTTCCATCCCCTATTCCATTCATGCAGGTATTGCTCAAGCCAGTAATCTGATTGTTAGCCTTTCTTTCATTCTCCTTGCCTCTACATGTAAGCAAGCATTGTGTTCTAAGAGATCTGTCTCCTTCAAATGACTCTAATCCACTGCATAGAGACACAGCACATGTCTCTCTATCTACTCTGCCATCACCTAGTGCAGAATACCATTATTGATCTCCTATTTTACTGCAACAGCCATTTTGTCTAATGTGGTCTTTCTAAGCTGCAAATCTGACTGTGTTGCAATAGTACAATGGTTTTCCAGTACTCTCACAAAATCCACAGCATCCAGCCATGGCACACAAGACACCTTACCCACCATCATGTGGCCTCTGCCTACTCTCCAACCTTGTCCTGGTCGCTTATCCACCTCTCTCTTACTTGGGCCTCTGCCAATGGTTTCTAAGTCTTGGAATACGGTGCTGACCCTATCTCTGCTTCAGTAACTCCTCATCCTTCCTTAACACTCAATGAAGGTATCACTTCTTCCTGAAGGCCTTCCCTGGGCCCTCTGCACCGGATGAGGTACACTTGGTATCCTGACACACCATGCTGCATTATTTACTAGTCTGAGGAGCTCTTGGAAGCAGGCACACCTTTTTATTGCTAAATCTTCAATTCACATGTTTAGATAATTTCTTACTTAAAGCAAAGACAGCATTTCCTTCTCCCTACTCTTTAAATCACCTTCACAAGAAAGGGTTTCAGTTCTTATAAAATAAGATTATATGGGGAAGGTGCTGTGGCATAGCAGGTAAAGCTACCACCTGCGGTGCTGGCGTCCCATATGGGTGCTGATTCAAGTCCTGGCTGCTCCACTTCCAATCCAGCTCCCTGCTAATGTGCCTCAGAAAGCAATGGAAGATGATCCAAGTCTTTGGGACCCTGAACCCACATGGAAGAAGCTCCTGGCTGCTGACTTAAGACATACCCAGCTCCCGCTATGTGGTAATTTGAGGAGTGAACCAGCAGATGGAAGATCTCTCTCTCTCTCTCTTTCTCCCCCATTTCTGTAACTCTTTCAAATCAATAAATAAATCTCAAAAAAAAAAAAAGATTGTACAAGGCCTTCTTCCAGTTCCAAGGGTCTATGATACTATTGCTACAAATGGTATGGGGTGTTGGAGAGTGCACAGTCTCAGATTAGAGCACAAATCTGTCACAGCTCTGTGATATGGCACAATTTGCTGGACTTTTTGAAACTTCAGCCCCTCATATGTTGAATTGGAGTATAACTACCACTCTTACGTGGTTATAATGAGGAATAAATAAAATTAACTTAGACAACATGTAAAAGGTTTTGGCTCTCTCAGCCCTATTATTAAGATAACTCTTTGTTCCAATGCTGGCTCCACCACTTGCTATCTGTCCAATACTGATCAATTGACTTTCTATACAGAGCTACAGTTTTTTTTTTTTTCATTTGTAAAACAAAGATGATACTTTCTGGTATTACAAAGATTAATGAGATGATCTATGCAAAGCTTTGTAGCACACAGATATAGAAAGAGGTCAACAAATATTAACCTCCTCTAAGAGAGGAGAAGGAGTGAAAAAGAAGAAAATATGCAAAGCCTGGCAATAGTTGGCTACCAATTCCCTTTCTTCTTTCCCATCCCATTCATGGCTGGGGAAATCTTCATTTATCCATTCTAGAACCGAGTCTCATTATGACAAAATTGTTGCCCAACTTTTTGCTGAATGGGAAACTTTTTTGTATTAATATTTGCAAAAAGTTACTGCATTTAAAATAACATAGGTTACTGAATTCTAAATGTTTGACGATATACAGGCAAAACTCCGAGAAATATAAACAACACAAAAGTATTAGATTGTTGTCCCACACTTTATTTTTTGCAAGAACCATTATAAAATTATAGTGAGGGCACTATGCATAAATGTCTTCTGCAGGGTTGGGGAAGCTACATCTTCCAGTGGCTTTATGAAGAGGAGTCATCCTTCTGCGACCTGCACTCTTATCTTACAGTTGTTACACGTTTGTTTCCCTCACCCTTCACCTATTTTCACATTGCAGTCATCTTTCCTCAGCTCCTCCTTATCATGCCCTCACCTTTATCGTTCTTTGTTCTAAGTTATTGGAACAAAGAAATCATTTTGTTTTGCTGGTGATCTGTGAATCAGTAATTTGGGAAGGGCTTGTCTAGGTGATTTGTCTCTGATCCATGTGTACATTGGGCACATTTTGATCTCTTTCCTTCCACACAGAGCTCTTCCTCCAGAATCTGTCCCTGTGACTTGGTCCTGTTACAGAATGATGGTCTCAAAATAGTCTCACTTCTTGTGTGTTGGTTGGCTCCCTAAAGGCAAGAAGTCGAAGCTGCCAGACCATGTAAGGGCCCTGCCCACCACTAGCATGCCGTGACTTCTGTCGTGCTTTCCTGGTCAAAGCACTCATGGCCCCTCCCATGTTCAAAGGGAGGGGAAATAGAAGTTGCCTCTTGATGGATTGTGATACATACATGTTTCTTAATCTTTTTTCCAGGTTCGTGTCCCTCCAGGGATAAGAATTCAAAGCAGAGGAATAAACGCAGGGCACAAGTGAGAGTAGGATTTATCTGAGGGAGAGAGAGTGAATATACATTCATGCATGACTGTGGGCCAGCCCACACAGAGACATGCCCATCACGAGTAGGCCAGAGAGTTGCCTATGAGAAGAGAGAGGGGGAAGAGGCCAGAGAAGGACCCATAAGATCAAAGGAAGGGCTCCTCCCATATTATCAGTTCTTTGATGAGATAGGGGGATGCTCTAATTGAATATACAAACAGGGTGGAGGCTAGCTTTTGTGAAGCTTTCTGGGAGTCTTATGGTGCCATCACAGCTTCTCCTCCTGCCTGGTCCCAAATGAGGTGCAGGTACATCATGGGGAAATGAGCATACTGGATTGACAGGTAACGGGGTGGAGTTAAAATGCAGAGCTGGCAGAAATCCCAGCTCACCTATTCCAACCTAATCTTCCTGCCATTTCTGCCATTTCAGAAATACTTTTTATCATTAATCAGTCACATACTTATTCTCCAAGTTCTGTTATTATTCTGGTCTGATATTTAAATAACGTTTTCAAAGAACGTAATTTCTTTTTTAAAAAAGATTTATTTATTTGAAAGTGTTATATATATATAGAGAGAGACAGAGAGACAGAGATCCTCTATCTGCTGGTTCATTCCCCTAATGATCACAATGGCCAGGGCTGGGCCAGGCCGAAGCCAGGAGCCAGGAATTTCATCCAGGTCTCCCACATGGGTACAGGATTCCAAGCATTTGGACCATCTTTTGCTTCTTTCCAGACACGTTAGAAGGAACCTGGATCAGAAGTGGAGCAGCTAGGTTGAACTGGCACCCATATGAGATGCTGGTACTGCACCCAGTGGCTTAACCTGCTGTGCCACAGCTTCAAAACTTTCCTGTTGGGTTGGGGCCGGCGCTGTGGCATAGTGGGTAAAGCTGCTGCCTGAAGTGCTGGCATCCCATATGGGTGCCAGTTCGAGTCCTGGCTTCTCCACTTCTGAGCCAGCTCTATGCTATGGCCTGGGAAAGCAGTGGAGGATGGCCCAAGTCCTTGGGCCCCTGCACCTGTGAGAGACCCAGAAGAAGCTTCTGACTCCTGGCTTTGGATGGGCCCAGCTCCAGCCGTTGTGACCATCTGGGGAGTGAACCAGTGGATGGAAGACCTCTCTCTCTCTCTTTCTCTCTGCCTCTGCCTCTCTGTAACTCTGCCTTTCCAATAAATAAATGTTTTTTTAAAAAACTTTCATGTTTTGAATTCTGCCATTATTCTGAATTAAGAGCAAGTTTTTTTTTCTGAATTAAAAGCAATTCTGCCATTATTCTGAATTAAGAGCAAGTTTTTTTTTTTCTGAATTAAAAGCAATGGCCATGCATATAGAGTTATTTATATATCTAGTGCTATGTACTGAATGGAGGTATGTGCTGGTACTGTTTGTAGGGAGATGGTTATTAACCAAATAATCGCATGATTAAATACTCACAAAACACACGCTATAAAGGAAAAGGACAGATACCATGATTGTGTTTAATAATGTAAATCCCAAATGTCTGAAGGAATCAAGGAAGGCTACTCTGAGAAGGTGACTTCTGAGCTGAGACTTAAAAGATGTGTAGGTGTTAACTGAAAGTGGAGAGAAAGCACCCAACTGAGGGAGCAGATGAGCAAAGACACAAGGTGAGAGGGAAATTAGTGCATGTGAGGAAGTAAGAGAGAAATCTCTGTACTGTGGCTGGAATGTGTTGGTGCTATTGTTCACTTCATTTGACAACTTAAGGGTGAGCTTCCAGCTGAGAGCCCCAGCAAGATAAGGGCTCCACAATGGGTGTGTTCTGGTTGAGCGAAACCTGCCCTTGGGACTCTTCCAAAGCCTTTACAACCAAAGAGTGTCCTGTACAACATAGACATCTCATGCAGAAGAGTTATCTAATTAAGAGAAGTCATCCTTGGACACCACCCTGAAGAAACACTCTCTGCATAAAATAGACAAAATCCCAGTGTTATTACAGAGTGTAGTTTAAATGTTAATCAAGATTAACTCAGGCCAAGATTATCTCCTTAGAGACCATAAATGACTCAGCCTCTTGTCTTCGATGTATATTTGCTCAATGTGTATGTGTGTGTGTGTGTGTATCAAATTTGATGTGAAAGCTAGAAAAGATGGTATGTGTGTTCATGCAGGTGACATATGTAGCTATTGACTAAGTTTTTCAGAGTTTATTTATAGGCATAAATAAAAAATACTGTATAGGGGCCGGTGCTGTGGCATAGAGGGTGGGATCTTGCCTGCAGTGCCGGCATCCCATATGGGTGCTGGTTCGAGTCCTGGCTGCTCCACTTAAGATCTGGTTCTCTGCTCTGGGAGAGCAGTAGAAAATGGCCCAAGTCCTTGGGCCCCTGCAGCCACATGGGAGACCCAGAAGAGGCTCCTGGCTCCCGGCTTTGGATTGGCACAGTTCTGGCCATTGTGGCCATCTGTGGAGTGAACCAGCAGATGGGAGTGAACCAGCAGATGGAAGACCTCTCTCTCTCTCTCTCTGTCTCTCTGCTTCTGCCTCTGCTTCTCTGTAACTCTTTCAAATAAATAAATAAATAAATTTTTAAAAAAATATTTTATAGATTATCTATAATTTACTGTATCAGGATATTTTATGCATTTACTCTTTAGTATATTATCTTCAATTTGCTATAACTGAAAAATTAAATATGTCATCTGTCAACACAAAGTGGAAAAAAATTAGAAAGACTTTTAAAGAAAGAATTTTTCAAAAATATAGAGGAAATAACAAAGGAGATTGTCTTGGAAAGAAGCCTTTTGTCTGTGGGAAAACTATGATGTAAACATCATTTTAGGAGAAAAGTGGGCAAGAATGTTATTTATTTATTAAGATTTTATTTATTTATTTGAGAGAGAGTTGCAGACAGTGAGAGGAAGAGACAGAGAGGTCTTCCATCCACTGGTTCACTCCCTAAATGGCTGCAACAGCTGGAGCTGCGCTGATCTGAAACCAGGAGCCTGGAGTTTCCTCCAGGTCTCCCACGTGGGTACAGGAGCCCAAGGACTTGAACCACCCCCCACTGCTTTCCTAGGCCATAGCAGAGAGTGGGATCGGAAGAGGAGTAGCCGGGACTCAAACTAGCACCTATATGGGATGCTGGCGCCACAGGTGGAGGATTAACCTACTGATCCACAGCATGAGCCCCAAGAATGTTATTTAGAAAAATCAAAATTGGCCGGCGCCGTGGCTCAACAGGCTAATCCTCCGCCTTGCGGCGCCGGCACACCGGGTTCTAGTCCCGGTCGGGGCACCGATCCTGTCCCGGTTGCCCCTCTTCCAGGCCAGCTCTCTGCTGTGGCCAGGGAGTGCAGTGGAGGATGGCCCAAGTGTTTGCGCTCTGCACCCCATGAGAGACCAGGAGAAGCACCTGGCTCCTGCCATCGGAACAGCGCGGTGCGCCGGCCGCAGCGCGCTACCGCGGCGGCCATTGGAGGGTGAACCAACGGCAAAGGAAGACCTTTCTCTCTGTCTCTCTCTCTCTCACTGTCCACTCTGCCTGTCAAAAAAAAAAAAAAATCAAAATTGCACTTTCATGGAAAATCCATGAGTTGCCACTGAACACCATACAATGCACCTTTAAGAAGAAAGGAGAGAAGTTTCAACTATGATTTGATTTTAACCAAGAATTCTTCCTAACATTTTCTTACTTCTAAGGATTATCTTTTCAGTTGTATCTTCCTAAGGTGTGTTAATGTTCCTTGAACTTTACAATCTAGTCTGCAAGGTCATCCGATCTTCATTAGAAATGGCTGTTGACAGGTAGGCTGGAGATAGGACGACAATGGGCATTGGCGGGGAAGGCTGATGAATGCCTACCATGAAGAACGGGCTCTTCACATTCTGGGGGCTAGTCTTCAGGACTTCACATCACTGTATAATATTGTCATTCACATTCATCTGTATTACTCTAAAATGTTAATTCTAAAGACCATGATGAAATTAATTTCATTCTTTAAAAAATTATATTTTCTTTGCCTCCTTACATAATTTTTGCTTTATTTTGCATTTTGCCTTTAAAAGATACATGGTTGCCACATAGCCCAAGAGGTAGTAGCTGAAAAGCTTCAAGTAGTTAATAATCTGAGATTACTTTTCCTCCCTCCTGTTTTTCTTTTATAAAAACACCAGAAGGAAATTAACTGCCTAATTAAGTTTAAACAAATTAGGGGAACACTAATTTTACCATGACCAGTTTTTGCACCACTAATTGCTTATTGAGTGTTACAATAGTTTTCACCCAGTTTGAAAGTAGAGTAGCTTTGGCTGCAAGTCAAAAACTGCAGTGTTAATTCTAGAGGTTATGGTCATGGGCATTCTGGAGTGGTGTGAGGATCACCAGAACAGCAGACAACTAAAGATTGCTAGTTCAGTTTTCTGGGTGTTGCCTTGATCCCTTTTAAGATGAAAGTGGTTCCTGCAGCTTCCATCTGTTTGGCACTGATTAAAAGAATCCTATTGGGCCAGGCCAGTCACATGTCCCCCAAAGAATTCACCTGGCTCTGACTTGGGAAATGACTCTGCCTTCTCATGCACACTGAAACCCAAGGAGCTAGCATTTCCTTGTCACATTGCTCTAAAGCAGAAACCCAACTAAATTCCATGAGCTCCTGTCTGTTCTCACAGGAACAACTGCAAGCAATTAAGAGGGAAGACAGAACATGTGACAACACAGGCCCTCTTCAGAAGAGTGGGAGAACCAAAGCATGGTGGATGGTTCAACACTTCTGTCAGGAAGTGAAACCGTGACACAAAATTCAGCTTAGAAATTCCACTGTGCTCCCCTCACTCCACCCCACACACGCCTGGCAATTCCTCCTTTCAGCGTTGCCTCTCTCAGCCCATGCTAAATCGCTCCCCTCTGTAACCAAAATGTCTCTGCTCTGGAGTTCATTCGTTTAGTGTCCACCACAGCATCTAATTAAATAAACTTACTCAGGTTAGGGACTTAGATGAAATTAATTTTCATGAATTCAGTGATTTTGCGTTGAGTGACTTAGTGTGCTAGGCATTGTGGCTAATAATACAATTAAAACTGGTTTCTCTACTCATCATTAAATTTTTTTGTTATTTATTTGAAAGGCACACACACACACATACACACACAGAGGAAGAGAGAAAGAGGGAGAGAGAGAGAGAGAGAATCTGTCTGTTGGTTCTCGATCCAAAATGCCTACAATAGCCAAGGCTGGGCCAGGCTGAAGCCAAGAGTCCAAAACTCGAATTGGATCTCCCACATGGATGACAGCAACCCAACTATTTGAGGCATTACCTATTGGCTCCAGGGTGCATACTAGAGAGAGACTGGAATCAGAAGTAGAACCAGGACTGGAACCTAGGTTCTTTGCTATGGGACACAGGCATCCCAAGAGATATCTTAACTGTTATGTCAAACACCCACCCCAATTCGTTCTTTTGAAAATTGAGAACAATAAGGGAGTAGACTGATCATGGCACATCCGTGTGGGCCATCCAGGTAGAAGTAATGTTAATAGAGCTGGCAAAAATGCGCCTCTCAGTACAGTTTAAAGTTGTCTTTAAGCCAAGCATTTCCTAACTTCTCTTGGAAGAAGACTGGCAGCAAGTGACTAAAAGGCCGTGGTTTTAGAACTTAACTAAAAACTGCTGAGTTTATTGACATGTAGTCCTAGTTCAGGAGAAATTTTATCTATCTTTAACATGTACGGTATATTTACATGTAATGCGTAATGTATTTTTTTCCCAATTTTTGTGGCATAGCAAATTAAGTGCAATGTCTGAGCAAATACTGCATACCACTGAGGGCAAGTAGCAATTTCCATGAAGTGACAGATAAGCGGTTTTTTGGGGAAAAAAATGCTGCCAAGGATGATTTATTTGAAATCAGTCTTGACAGTTTTCCTGCTGACAAGGCTGAGGGAAGGGAGGGCTAGAACAAAGGTTAAATTCTTCAGTCCTAGGAAACTATGCTTTGTCTTTACGGCTTGTTCCTCTGAGCACTGCTAGCCCATCAAGATGGGCTAATTCTCTCATGTGGATACAAGATGTTCTACTCTCATGCTAACCATGCAGAACTTCTGACAGAAAAGCGATTTTCTTCACAGTCCCACCAACAATGTTGTTTCATTGATGCCAGTTGACTGTCGAGATTTAAATGTCACAATAATCCCTAAAACCAAGCTTTAACAATCATTATCACCTTCTCTCTCAGTAATTATTATCAGAAACAAAAATGTAGAAAATTGTCTGATTTGACCTCCTACAGAAAGCCTTTGGCTGGAGTCACAAAAACTGAAAGTTAGGGCAAAAGCAGGTAAGCTGTTTAATAGACACACAAACCCTGCAAGTTATTCCAATTTGGCTGTTTTAAACATTTCATCACTGCTTTCAACGAACACTACTCTTCTTAGTAACCAATACAGGTTGCTGTATACTATGAATAGCACAGCTGGAGCTTTAACAACTTTGTCTTTTACTGTTGAATTTACTTTTATCAGCCTAGTATACCTGTCTTCACTATCATCAGACTCAATTAGTTATTACCTGTTTAATACCAAATTATGTGGTGTAGACTCCACAGAAAATCAGAACACTCAGATCTTACCTTCTGAGACCTCACAATTTTGGACAATGATAGCAGAGAGAGCCACATAAGCTGTATGATAAATAACTGCATAAATTAAAGGGTCTAGTGTTGTGGTGTCGTGGATTAAGCCTTTGCCTGCACCACTATGTGGGCATCTGATATTGGAGTGCCAACTTGAGTCCTAGTTGCTTTGCTTCTGATCCAGCTTCCTGCTAATGTGCATGGGAAGACAGTGGAAGATGGCCCAAGTGTTTGGGTCTCTGCCACCAATATGGGAAACATAGATGGAGTTCTGGGCTCCTTGCTTCAGCCTGACCCAGACCTGGCTGTTGCAGCCATTTGGGGAGTAAACCAGTAGATGTTTGTCTCTCCTTCTCTCTCTGTCACTCTACTTTTCAAATAAATAAAATTCCTTTAAAAACACAATTGCATGAATTAAATAGGTAAAACATTATACTCACTACAAATAAGACAGCTTCTTTTAGTTCATATGAGGCAATTATAGAAGCAAACCACAGGAGAATCACTGGTTTTTGAAAGAGCTTAATTAATTATTTAATTAATATAGTGTCTCCTAGATGGGGGAAGATGTGAAGATTTTGCAGGTTTGGTGACTGTGTAGCAACTAAAATTCTGGAGTGAAAGAAATACTCCAGGACTCTTATCATTTTTATTCCCAAACTCTGCAAGCAATGACATCTATAGGAAGGTCTAGCAAACTCTGGAGGATTTAAGTTTTGCCTTCAGCCACAAGTAACTAAGATCAAATGTGATAATTTAATATTGAGATTAGTTCCAGGATTGTGCTCAAATGTATGTTGGACTCAGGCTTCAGTCTGTGTTCATTACTACAGAAAATGAAGACTAACACAGTAGCTATCAATGGAGCACCTCTTAATACCATCCACAGGATGGTTAAAGTCTATGAACTCTAAGAAATTATTATGAGACCATGTTTATACAAGTATATCTGAACAGCTGTGGTTTCAGCATTTGTTTTGTACGGGGTAAAGCAAATTAACAAAATAAAATGGGCTTTTCTCTAAAATCTGTCTCACTACTACCTTGTTGACACAGCTGAAACCCACCCAAATCAGCTGCTGAATTATTTCAGCTAGAAATTGTTAGATTTATTTTCTGTAAGTTTCACAAATTTAAAAATAACATCTTTGAGAAAGACATGGGGAGGCCCTCTGAATACAACAAAGTGGTAGAGTTTACCCTGCTGCCCCTCCTGCTCATTGACAAGCAAATATGGATCTGAGGTTGTCACCAAAGGCTCATTTCCACAGGGTGATTTTGATAAATGTGCAACTTACTACAATAAGGTGTAAGAAATGTGGTTTTCTGCAGATAAGGGTGAAAATCCAGTCAATTGAGAGCTGTCATTTATGTTGTGGAATGTTAGAAATAAAATATGCTTACACAGAGATTATCAATGAGATGCTTTACTATGGAGATACCCAGCAGAGTTTTCAAACCATACATACCAAAATCTACAAAACCGAAAGCTTTACAAAAAAAAAAAAAAATCAAAGGGCTCGTGGAGAATTGTACTGACAGGATTTAGCTCTTACAAGTCAATCTGAGGCTGAATAACATTCTTAAAATGCAGAAAGTTAGAACCCTCCTGTGAAAGATTTTCCCTATTCTCTGGTTAGGACCTTATTTTAGGATACTATATTTTTGTCTTCAAAATTTCAGCCAGAATTTATACTTATTCATTCATTCTGCTACCAATGTTTATTGAATGCCAGCATTGGAAGAGCAAAATAAATATATTATGACTCCTGAGCACTATTGGAAAAGAATAAGGCCACCAAGAAAATCAGTGATGTGTAATAAATATAGGTGCTATTAGAAAAAGAACTCACCTCGATGGGGACTAAGCATGGAGGGAGCTTGTTGCCCTAGTCTAGGAGAAGATAGTTTTAACAAGTGGAGAGAGTGCAGTCTCAGGGGAAAGTTAGGGAGAAAACCGCAGAGGAAACTTTGCAAATTGGAGGGACATGGTAGACCTATGTGGAAGGCAAGGACATGCACACAACTCAGGACCCCAGCAGCTGAGAGCCTCCACAGCAGCATTGGAGAGTGAGGTAAGACCAGACCACCGCAGTCCAAGCCACTGGCAATAAAGCTACACCCACGTGAAAAGACCCAGAGGATACATCACATTAACACACTGAAGAACAAAAACCCTATGATTTTCTCAATAGATGCAGAGAAAACATTTGATAAAATACAACACACTTGGCCGGCGCCGCAGCTCACTAGGCTAATCCTCTGCCTGCGGCGCCAGCACTCCAGGTTCTAGTCCCGGTTGGGGTGCCAGATTCTGTCCCACTTGCTCCTCTTCCAGTCTAGCTCTCTGCTGTGGCCCAGCAGGGCAGTGGAGGATGGCCCAAGTTCTTGGGCCCTGCATCCACATGGGAGACCAGGAGGAAGCAACTGGCTCCTGGCTTCGGATCTATGACAAACCCAATCTCACCATTGCTATTCAATATAGTCCTGGAAGTTTAAGCCAGAGCCATTAGGCAAGAAAAAGAAATCAAAGGGATACAAATTGGGAAGGAGGAAGTTAAGCTATCCCTATTTGCAGATGACACGATTCTATATATAAAGGATCCAAAAGACTCCACCAAGGGACTATTGGGACTCATAGAAGAGTTTGGTAAAGTAGCAGGATATAAAATCAATACACAAAAATCAACAGCCTTTGTATACACAGACAATGCCACAGCTGAGAAAGAATTTCTAAGATCAATCCTAGTTACAATAGCTACAAAATCAAATACCTTGAAATAAATTTAACCAAGATTGTCAAAGATCTCTATGATGAAAATTATAAAACATTAAAGAAAGAGATAGAAAAAGATACAAAAAATGGAAAGATCTTCCATGTTCATGGATTGGAAGAGTCAATATCATCAAAATGTCCATTCTTCTAAAAGCAATTTACAGATTCAATACAATACCAATCAAAATACCAAAGACATTCTTCTCAGAACTAGAACTTAAATTTGCTAAAACCAATCCCTGAAGCAAGAACAGTCTCTTCAACAAATGTTCCTTGGAAAACTGGATTTCCACATGCAGAATTATGAAGCAAGACCCCCTACCTTACAACTTACACAAAAATCCATTCAAAATGGATTAAAGACCTAAATCTACAATCTGATACCATCAAATTATTAGAGAACATTGGTTAAACTCTGAAAGATACTGGCACAGACAAAGGGTTTTTGGAAAAGATGCCAAAGGTATAGGCAATCAAAGCCAAATTTAACAAATGGAATTGTATCAAATTGAGAAGTTTCTTTACTGCAAAAGAAACACTTAGAAAAATGAAGAGGCAACTGACAGAATGGGAAAAATTATTTGCAAACTATGCAACTGATAAAGGATTAATAACTAGAATATATAAGAAGATCAAGAAACTCCACAACAAAAGAAACAACCCAGTTAAGAAATGAGCCAAGGATTTAAACATGCATTTTTCAAAAGAAGATATCCAAATGGCCAACAGACACATGAAAAAATGCTCAGGATCACTAGGAGTCAGGGAAATGCAAATCAAAGCACAATGAGGTTTCACTTTATCCCAGATAGAATGGCTTCCATACAGAAATCAACACACAACAAATGCTGGTGAGGATGTGGGGAAAAAGGTATCCTAATCCACTGTTTGTGGGTATGGAAACTGGTACAACCATTATGTAAGACAATATGGAGATACCTCAGAAATCTGAATATAATTTATGCACCATATGACTCAGCCATCTCACTCCTGGGAATTTACTCGAGGAAAATTAAATCAGCAAATAAAAGAGTTATCTACACCCCCATATTTATTGCAGCTCAATTCACATTAGCTAAGACATGGAATCAACCTAAATGCCCATCAACTGAAGACTGGATAAAGAAATTATGGGCCAGTGCCATGGCTCAATAGGCTAATCCTCCGCCTGTGGCGCTGGCACACCGGGTTCTAGTCCTGATCGGGGTGCCGGATTCTGTCCCGGTTGCCCCTCTTCCAGGCCAGCTCTCTGCTGTGGCCTGGGAGTGTAGTGGAGGGTGGCCCAGGTGCTTGGGCCCTGCACCCCATGGGAGACCAGGAGAAGCACCTGACTCCCAACTTCGGATCAGCGCGGTGCGCTGGCCGCAGCGCGCTGGCCACGGCGGCCATTGGAGGGTGAACCAACGGCAAAGGAAGATCTTTCTCTCTGTCTCTCTCTCTCTCTCACTATCCACTCTGCCTGTCAAAAAAAATTATGGATATGTATTCTCTGGAATCCAGTCATTTGCAGCAAAATGGATGAATCTGAAAAACATCATACTTAATGAAATCAGACAGTCCCAAAGGGATGAATACTATATGTTCTCCCTGATCTGTGATAACTAATAGAGCACCTAAAAGGATAGCTGTATCAGTGAAATAGACACTTTGAGAAGCAATGACTTCAACAGCCTTTGTCTTGGATGTTGAGGAACGATATTTTTTTTTCTCTTCTTCATACTATTTGTTGAACCTTTTACTTAACATGGAGTTAATATAGAGTTAACCATATGTGTATAAGGTCTGTTGAAAATAGACCTCAGTAAAAAATAAGAGTGGGAATAAGAGAGTGAGGAGAAAGTTTGTAACTGTAAAGCTGTGTAGTTCTGCATACATTCCTACGGACTTACTTCTTGAGGTACAGTTTAAAAACTTGTCATTGGACCCCAAACCCTACTAAGCTGGGTGGTAAAAATGCTTTTTTTTTTTTTATTTGACAGATAGAGTTAGACAGTGAGAGAGAGAGAGAGACAGAGACAGAGAGAAAGGTCTTCCTTCCATTGGTTCACCCCCCGAATGGCTGCTACGGTCCAAGCTATGTTGATCTGAAGCTAGGAGCAAGTTGCCTCCTCCTGGTCTTCCACGTGGGTGCAGGGGCCCAAGCACATGGGCCATCCTTCACTGCCTTCCCAGGCCACAGCAGAGAGCTGGACTGGAAGAAGAGCAACCGGGACTAGAATCTGGCACCCATATGACATGCCGGCACCACAGTCGGAGGATTAAGCAAGTGAGCCATGGCGCCGGCCCCTAAAAATGCCTTCTTAAGGGTTGAAGTGACCATATTAAGTGTTAAAGTGGTCATATAGATTGAATTGTTAAAGGGGTCATATAAATGAAATCAAATGTCTGGTAATAATAATAGATAGAATTAAAAAGGAGAGAATGTTTTAACATGGAAAGCAGTCCACACAGCAGATTCATAGAATGACAATCCATTTAAATAGCACTCTGACCTCAGAATCAGCCCTTGAGGCATTCTGGTCTGTCTAAAAAACCCATGGGAGCATTTCAGGCATGGAAAGCCACTGTGGCAAAAAATGTTCTACATGGAGGATCTCTGTGAGGGAGACCCCAGTGTAAAGAAATGCCCATGAAAGAATAATGTACTTTTCTCTGAAGGGAGGAAAGAACTTCCATTTTTCTTACTGCCTTGTCTAAATACTGAAGGAGATTGTGGATTCATAAGGCTTCCATAACCCAGGCAGCATATGTCAAGAGCCTCAGGTGATCACTGACATCATACATAAGAATGTTAATTGCTAAATTAACAACAGGAGTCACTGTGCACTTACATTTCTTGCAGGACTTCTGTCCTCAATGAGTTGTATTATGAGAATTAACTGTAAAACTTGTTCTAAACCATTTTTTTCTTTGTGTATGTGTGTGTGTGCAAATTGTTGAAATCTTTACTTAATATAGAGTAGGTCTCCTGTATATAAAGTTAATTGAAAATGAATATTTTGGCTGGTTCCACAGCTCATTAGGCTAATCCTCTGCTTGCAGTGCCGGCACTCTGGGTTCTAGTCCCGGTTGGAGCACCAGTCCTGTCTCAGTTGCTCCTCTTCCAGTCCAGCTCTCTGCTGTGGCCCGGGAAGGCAGTGGAGGATGACCCAAGTGCTTGGGCCCTGCACCAACATGGGAGGCCAGGAGGAAGCACCTGGCTCCTGGCTTCGGATTGGCACAGCGCACTGGCTGTAGCAGCCATTTGGTGGTGGTGGTGGGGGCGGGGTGAACCAACAGAAGGATGACCTTTCTCTCTTTCTCTCTCTCTCACTGTCTAACTCTGCCTGTCAAAAAAAGATAAATTGAATCTTTTTTTTTTTTCTCTTTTTTTGCTTTTTTTTTTTTTATTTTTTACAAACCCTTGTGTCGAGGGCTGACTTTCAATAGATCGCAGCGAGGGAGCTGCTCTGCTACGTACGAAACCCCGACCCAGAAGCAGGTCGTCTACGAATGGTTTAGCGCCAGGTTCCCCACGAACGTGCGGTGCGTGACGGGCGAGAGGGCGGCCCCCTTTCCGGCCGCGCCCCGTTTCCCCGGACGAAGGGCTCTCCGCACCGGACCCCGGTCCCGATGTGCGGCGGGGGGCCCGCCGCACGCTGCCGAGGCGGACGCACGGCGGGGACGGCGGGGGACCGGCTATCCGAGGCCAACCGAGGCTCCTTCGGCGCTGCCGTATCGTTCCGCCTGGGCGGGATTCTGACTTAGAGGCGTTCAGTCATAATCCCACAGATGGTAGCTTCGCCCCATTGGCTCCTCAGCCAAGCACTGAATCTTTTTTTTTTTAGAGATTTATTTGAAAGAATTACACAGAGAGAGAAGGAGAGGCAGAGAGAGAGAAACAGAGAGAGATAGAGAGAGACAAAGAGAGAGAAGTCTTCCATTTGCTGCTTCACTCCTGAAATGTCACAATGGCTGGAGCTGTGCCAATCTGAAGCCAGGAGCCAGGAGCTTATTCTGGGTCTCCCACATGAGTGCAGGGGCTCAAGGTCTTGGTTCATCTTCTGCTGCTTTCTCAGGCCGTAGCAGAGAGCTGGATCAGAAGTGGAGCAGCCGGGACTCAAACCAACAGCCATATGGGACACCGGCAATGGAGGTGGAAGCTTTACCCGCTATGCCACAATGCCAGCCTTGAAAAATGAATCTTAATGGAGAATGGGACTGGGAATGGGAGAGAGAGGAGGAGGTGGGGTGGGAGTGGGGTTGGGAGGGCAGATATGGTGGGAAGAATTACTATATTCCTAAAGTTATACTTATGAAATTTGTACTCATTTAATATGGGTTTCTTTGGGAAAAAGAAAAAGTATTCACCTCAATTTGGAGGAAGATCATTGAAAGAAATAAGTTATAAGGGTGTTCCAGGCAATGGAAATGGCATCTATAAAGGAACAAGGAATAAAGGCACATTGTGATTGTGGCAGACAGTTCAAAGTGAGCAAATGCGGATAGAGAGATAGATACCAGATGACCAGGGTCTTTGAATATCATATTTTGGAGCTTGGACTTTAACCTGAAACTAATGGAGAAGAAATCTTCGATTGATGCTAAACAAAAATGAAATGATCAGAATTACCTATAAAAACAACATGTCGAGGTAGTACAGGGTAGTATGATATCACTTTCTTCTAACAATTGGATATTTGGTTGGCCAAAGTAGGTTCTGAGAAAAGTTGTGTCTGTCTTCAGAAGAAACATCAACCTCTTTCATATGAATGACTGGGTCCTTTCTGCA
Source organism: Lepus europaeus (assembly GCF_033115175.1). Classification (NCBI taxonomy): domain Eukaryota; kingdom Metazoa; phylum Chordata; class Mammalia; order Lagomorpha; family Leporidae; genus Lepus; species Lepus europaeus. The sequence goes on from NC_084831.1 coordinate 78,982,831, forward strand.
GCAGATGCTGTCCTTGTGTTTAAGATCCCAAATGCATGGTTGTTGAAAAAAGTGGCTATACTCTCAGAGCACTGGGTGTTACTGAGGACGTGAGAACTTGTGGTCATCACCTTTCAATTGAATGTAGGTCCAATGGTCCACTTCAAGCTCTGCTGGCAGTATTCAATGCAGATCCAAAGAAAGGGTAGTATACAGTAAGAACTGTCTGCGTTGCCACAGAGTTTATTAAAGACCTGAGTGAGAACAGTGAGAGAGAAATCTATTATATCTACTCTTATTCCTTCAACTTGCTCAAATTATGCTTGAATCAAATGTAAGCTTCTGGTATAATTCTGCTAATGAGTACTCTTCATTCAGTATAATCAACTTTTCTTCTTTCAATATTATCTTTTTATTTCAAATCACTTTTAATTATTTTAAAGTAAATTATTTTATTTAATTTTTTAAACTGGTAGTGCATTCAGAAGTTTAAGCATCAAAAAGCTTAAAAGAATATACAGCAATGTCTCCTTTCCACTACTGTAGTCAGTCTGACAAGTTCCTATTCCTGAAAAACAGATAACCAATATTATTAGTTTTTCATTTACATATCCCAAGATTATAAAAATACATAAATAAGCTGGTACACATATATATTGTTTTCCCTTCTTTTTTTTTTTTTAATCCCAATTGTAGTGCATCCTTAAACAACAGAAATGTATTTTCTCATATTTCTAGGTGTCCAAGATCAGGGTGCCACCAGGGTCAGGTTCTGGTTCTGGTTCTCTTCTGGGCTGGCAGGTGGCCACCTACTTACTGTGTCCTCATATGGCAGAGATAAAGAGAGTCAGCATGCTCTTTGGTATCTCTTCATGTAAGGACATGAATCCTATCATGAGAATTGCTCCCTCATAACCTCATATGACCCTAATTACTTCTCAAAGTCTACACCTTTAAATATTATAGCACTGTGGTTAGGTCTTCAATATGTGAATTTTGAGGGAGAAACAAATATTCAGCCTCTAATAGAGATCTTTCCATAAAAACATATAAAGAGATCCCCTGTTCTTTTCTATACCTGCACTGTATGCTGTTGTTACACCAAACATTCTTGATGTCAAAACTGGTCCAACTGAAGCTGCTTTTAATCATTCCTTGCTAATAGGCTCTGCATAAATAAAACAATAAGAGTTGAGTCCTAGTGATGGAAAAGAGATGTTTCTGGTGGGATCTGCTATAAACTGGACTTATATATTTTTTTAATTTTGTAGAATTGAATTTTATTGTTATAAATTTTTTATTTAGTAGATATAAATTTCCAAAGTACAGTTTATGGATTACAATGGCTCCCCCCCATAACTTCCCTCCCACTTGCACCCCTCACATCTCCCGCTCCCTCTCCCATTCCATTCACATCAAGATTCATTTTCAATTATCTTTATATACAGAAGATCAATTTAGTATATATTAAGTAAAGATTTCAACAGTTTGCACCCACACAGAAACACAAAGTGTAAAATACTGTTTCAGTACTAGTTATAGCATTACTTTACATTGGACAACACATTAAGGACAGATCCCACATGAGACGTAAGTACACAGTGACTCCTGTTGTTGACTTAACAATTTGACACTCTTGTTTATGGCGCCAGTAATCTCCCTAGGCTCTAGTCATGAGTTGCCAAGGCTATGGAAGCCTTTTGAGTTCGCTGACTTCGACCTTATTCCAACAGGGTCATAGTCAAAGTGGAAGTTCTCTCCTCCCTTCAGAGAAAGGTACCTCCTTCTTTGATGGCCCCGTTCTTTCCACTGGGATCTCACGCATGGAGATCCTTCATTTAGGTCTTCTTCTTTTTTTTGTTTTGCCACAGTGTCTTGGCTTTCCATGCCTAAAATACTCTCATGGGCTCTTCAGCCAGATCCGAATGCCTTAAGGGCTGATTCTGAAGCCAGAGTGCTATTTAGGACATCTGCCATTCTATGAGTCTGCTGAGTATCCCGCTTCCCATGATGTATCATTCTCTCCCTTTTTGATTCTATCAGTTAGTATTAGCAGACACTACTCTTGTTTGTGTGATCTCTTTGACTCTTAGACCTATCAGTGTGATCCATTGTGAACTGAAATTGATCACTTGGACTAGTGAGATGGCATTGGTACATGCCACCTTGATGGGATTTTATTGGAATCCATCAAATAAATAAATAGAAATAATATAGGCCAGATTTGATCATTGATACAAAGCGATTACTTAAATGATTTAGAATGAGTATATATTTAAGCAAATCATAACTCTTAATGAGAATTCAGCTTGTTTTAAACAATCAGAACCTTCTCTCTCTCTCTCTTTCTCTCTCTGTCTCCCCCCCCCCCGTAACTCTGTCTCTAAATAAATAAAATAAGTCTTTAAAAAAATCAGAATTTCACAGAGACATTAAGAGAACACAATAGATTACTTCAACAAAACACAAAATCTGTCTCTTTGGTCATCTCAAGATACACAAATAAAAACTTAAATTAGTTAGCATATGGAATCATCCCATAACTTGGAGTTAGTTTTCCCTAGAGTCAGAACTAGGGAAAAGAAAATAGCTTACTGGAGCAGGCTAGAAAACTGATAGTCACCAATTAAACAAAATTTTCTAAAAGGAGATGTTGCAGTTTTTAAACAGATTCTTAAGACTATTTTAAGATATTTACTCACACGTATGCATTGCAAAACCTCATTGCTTTAGTAGAGGATCAGGTTCTAGTTCTATGTCAAATAAAATAGAGTAACAGAAGACAGCATTTTCTAAATAAGATAATATATCAAATTTAATTTTTTAAAGATTTTACTTATTCACTTGAGAGGTAGATTACAGACAGTAAGACAGAGAGAAAGGTCTTCCTTCCATTGGTTCACTCCCCAGATGGCCACAACAGATGGAGCTGTGCTGATCCGAAGCCAGGAGCTAAGAGCTTCTTCCCAGTCTCCCATGTGGGTGCAGGTGCCCAAGCACCTGGGCCATCCTCTACTGCTTTCCCAGGCCACAGCAGAGAGCTGGACTGGAAGAGGAGCAATCGGGACTAGAACTGGTGCCCATATGGGATGCTGGTGCTGCAGGCGGAAGATTAACCTACTGAGCCACGGCACCAGCCCCACACACAGAATTTCAACCCTAGTTACTTTCAAGTGGTGGTGAACTATTTTCATATGTACAATTTATGAAAATATATTAGCAAACCCAAATAGTTTTTCCATAGAATATAAGGTGCTAAGAATACAAAGTTTACAATTAGACACATTTATCTCATTTGCCATTTACCCAATTTACATTTAGCAAATACACCTGGATGACATGACTTAAGATGTTGATACTATATCATACCTTTATCTGAATTAATGTCAAAATTACACTTATATGGAATTCTACCCTTTTTATAAAACTCTAGCCATAAATCAGTGACATTAAACCAGAGATTACAAAATCCACCTTAAAGAGGCTATAATAAGCATTGATTGCCCATTGCTATTTCATCAGAAACCTGCTAAACCAAGTTGCAAAATAAATTTGGCAAGTTCCAAAGCAACATTTTTTAAAGGCAGTGATCTTCCTAGATTCCAGAGAAATGCCTTTAAACCCAATGTCCAGTTACAGTTGAACCAAATTATAATGCATAAGATTGTTATTTACCAAAGACATCTGTTTCAGATTCTAATTGAATTTGAGTCTAGTTTTCCACTAGACATTGGTTTACCATTATGTTTGGTTTAATGGGAGAAGGCATCCATCGAGAAGATGGGCACCGCTCTAGAGATTCCTAAGGAGACTCTGATAGGTGATAAGATAAAGGGCAATGATCTACAAGGAGGCTCTTATAAGAGCCCACAAATTGGCAGTCTGGAGGGAGAAAAACTGGAGGTCCTGCAAAGAGACAATAACTGTATGCCCCAAAACCAAAAGCTAATACTGGAAGTGTCTAATCGGGGGCTGTCAGTCAAATGAACCTCAGGGATGAGGGGTAAGGTTGGAAGGTGTCTTAAGAAGTATTCAATAGCATCTGAGATTACTGGGCCTAGATTCTTGCCTAGAAACCTCCGGACAAAATTACAACAATGGGGGCAATGGTCATCTGATAAAAACTCTCCTCAACTGAGATTAAAGCCTCAACAATAGTCAAACACAATAGCAGAGGGGCCCTGGTGGTTCACTGAATAGACCCAACGACCCTTTGACACTCTGGAAAAGAATTTTAATGCATATTGGAGCATATACAGGGAAACTGAGGCAGGAGGCCAGTTAGGAGACAAAGTTCTGAGACTGGAGTCAGTGTAGAGGGCTGGCACTTTTTTATTTTAAAGATTTATTTATTTGAAAGAGTCACACAGAGTGAGAAGGAGAGGGAGAGAGAGAGAGAGAGAGAGAGAGAGAGAGAGATCTTCCATCCACTAATTCACTCCCCAATTGGCCACAATGGCCAGAGTTGTGCCAATCCAAAGCCAGGAGCCAAGAGTCTCCTCTAGGTCTCCTACATGGGTGCATGGGCCCAAGGACTAAGGCCATCTTCCATTGCCTTCTCAGGTCATAGCAGAGAGCTGGATCGGAAGTGGAACAACTGAGACTTGAACCAGTGCCCATATGGGATGCTAGCACTGAAGGTGGCGGCTTTACCGACTACACCACAGCACCAGCCCCAGAGCTGGCAATTTTTACAACTTATTTAGACTAACTCCTCCATCCACTAGCTTGTAACAGGGCCAGTTGGTGGTTCAGAAGATGATACCTTTTTCTTTAAGCTCAGGGTTCAAAGAAATAAAGTAGATGGTTTGCCTCCTGGCTGGAATGAGAGCATAAAAACTTCAGGTCTTATCTCTCTCACTGCCTGTGGCATCCAGATGTGCATTAAAGCCAGAGGGAAGGGAGGAAGGTGAGGGTGGGATTAGCACATAGCACCTGCTCTCACTCATGACATAATATAGACCAGATTGATCACATGGCAAAATCTCAAGAGGGCAGCCTTGTGGTGGATGAGAGAGGATGCAGTAGAGAGGAATAATTGAAGATGCACATAGAAATAATGGATGGGGCTAGTTTCCTAAGGAAGTAAAAGAGTGAAGAATTTAGTGTTCGAAAGAGTAGAGATTCGAGATAGATAAGAAGAAAAAATGAATTTGTAACATGATAGGAATATGTTGAGGTAAAAATAGTTCAGAAGGATTCGTGCTAAAGACCTGAGAGTTATTAAGGTAGCCTTGACTAGAGGGCCAGGCTTGCAGGAACAATGTGAAATGTGTGGGGAAATGCTGTTGGGTGCAAAAATCAAGCACTGGAGCTCCACCCAGTCACCAGCTCTCCAGTTCTCCATCACAATATGACAGTCCTGCCACCAATGTGACAGTAAATGGCCATGGAACCATTGGAGACAAGAGCAATCAATTCAATGTCTTAAATAACCCCAGTGAAGACATTAAGAATTCACTCACTATACAGCTCAATTTATAAGTCTACTTCCAGTCCGCAGCTGCGGCCTTCTCTACAGAAAGAAAAGCATTAAGCAATTTGTTGAAATAATGTTTTCCAATAGGTCGAGACATCTGTCAATTTTTCAAACAGGCATGTCGTTTGTGGTCCAGCCTCTAGTTACTCTCTTCAGAGAGTTCTGTTTTCTCTAAGCCAACATCCAAGCGTTTGTAACTTTCCTCTACAAAAATGCATGCATGGTAAGAAGTAACTATGCATCTATGGGGGTAACAAAATTAGAAGACAAAAGTGTGGTGGGCTTCCTTTCTGTGCTGAGCAGTCCACGTGAAATGTCCACTCGGACACTGTCCATTCTGAGATTCCAGTCTGTTGACTCTGTACCAATTCTAAAATTCACTAACTTAAATATTACTTTCTCCATTACATCTCATAGATGGTAAAAAATTATTATTTTTTCTTGCCCAATACACCTCTTTCCCTGGTAAAAACCTATTCTGATGACAAGGATGATGTTGCCCTTAATTTGACCAATTGTGTGACCCCATCTTCCTGGGAACAGTTCAGGACAGAGTATGTGTCCTCAGCTGATCCAAAATTCAAATGATTCTTGGGATTGATTTCAGGTTGGAATCAGAGTAAGAAATTCTCTTTCATTGTAGCAGAAAATCTTTTAGGATGTGATGAGAGACCAAGGTTACTAAGAGCCAAGTCCCCACTGACCTGGAGAAAGTTCATCTGCAAAGAGAACTGAAACAATGAGTCAGCACTACAGAGATGGAGCCCTAAAATTATTTCCTCCACAGAACCCAACCACCCTCAGAACCAGTTCCCCACATGCTATATTTGGTTACATTATAACTTTGCATAGGCAAGTTTGGATTCTACCATTTGCAACCCAAAGTAGCCCAATTTAAACACAGAATACTTTGTACTCACAAGGTACTTGTAAACATAAATTGATTTTCTAGTTGATTTGATCTTGGTGCTTATTCTGTACCTTTGTGTTCCATATCTTCATTCTCAAAAAAGCTTTGTCAAAACAAAGGCTGCAATCTATCCACAATCATTGGGTGTCCTAGCCCCCTAACACTGGCCATGGTGTTTAATATATCTGTGCTTTATTCCTCAGAAACCTGAATATAACCCTACCATTCAACCCAGCCATCCCACTCCTTGGAATTTACCCAAAGGAAATTAAATTGGCAAACAAAAAAGCCATCTGCACCTTAATGTTTATTGCAGCTCAATTCACAATAGCTAAGACCTGGAATCAACCTAAATGCCCATCAACAGTAGACTGGATAAAGAAATTATGGGATATGTACTCTATAGAATACCATACAGCAGTAAAAAACAATGAAATCCGGTCATTTGCAACAATATGGAGGAATCTGGAAAACATTATGCTGAGTGAAATAAGCCAGTCCCAAAGGGACAAATATCATATGTTCTCCATGATCGGTGACAACTAACCGAGCACCAAAAAGGAAACCTGTTGAAGTGAAATGGACACTATGAGAAACAGTGACTTGATCAGCCCTTGCCCTGACTGTTGATGAACAACTTAATACTTTATCTCTCATAGTATTTTTTTTTGTTTGTTCTACTTAATACTATTGGTTGAATTCTGTAATTAATTAATAAACAGTCATTCTTAAGTGTTTAAACTTAACTGAAAAGTGATCCTTGTTAAATATAAGAGTGGGAATAAGAGAGGGAAGAGATGTACAATTTGGGACATGCTCAAGCTGACTTGACCCAAACAGTAGAGTTAGAAACATACCAGGGGATTCTAATTCAATCCCATTAAGGTGGCATGTACCAATGCCATCTCACTAGCCAAGTGATCAATTTCAGTTCACAATTGATCATAAATATAGGAATCACATAAACAAGACTAGTGTCTGCTAATACTAACCGATAGAATAAAAAAGGGAGAGAATGATCCAACATGGGAAGCGGGATGCACAGCAGACTCATAGAATGGCGGATGTCCTAAACAGCACTCTGGCCTCAGAATCAGCCCTTAAGGCATTCGGATCTGGCTGAAAAGCCCATGAGAGTATTGTAGGCATGGAAAGCCAGGACACTCTGTCCAAAAAAAAAAAAAAAAAAAAAAAAAAAAAAAATTGACCTAAATGAAGGATCTCCATGCGTGAGATCCCAGTGGAAGGAACGGGCCATCAAAGAAGGAGGTACCTTTCTCTGAAGGGAGGAGAGAACTTCCACTTTGACTATGACCTTGTCTAAATATGATCAGAGTCAGTGAACTCAAAAGGCTTCCATAGCCTTGGCAACTCATGACAAGAGCCTAGGGTGATTCTGACGCCATAAACAAGAGTGTCAAATTGTTAAGCCAACAACAGGAGTCACGGTGCACTTACTCTTCATGTAGGATCTCTGTCCTTAACGTGCTGTACATTGTGATTTAATGCTATAACTAGTCCTGAAACAGTATTTTTCACTTTGTGTTTCTATGTGGGAGCAAGCTGTTGAAATCTTTACTCAATATATACTAAACTCATCATCTGTATATAAAGAGATTTGAAAATGAATCTTGATGTGAATGGAAGGGGAGAGGGAGAGGGAAAGGGGAGGGTTGCGAGTGGGAGGGAAGTTTTTTTGGGGGGGAAGCCATTGTAATCCATATGCTGTACTTTGGAAATGTTTGTTTGTTAAATAAATGTAAAAAAAAAAAGTCTGTGCTTTAGTCTCCTAATTTGTATAGTAGGGCCACTAATAACAGTAGCTGCTTATTCGCTATCAGCTATATTCCTTGGACTTGCCTAATGCTTGACATACATTATTCCACTATTTTAATTCTTATAGCAACTTTGTGAGACGCAAATGAGGTTGAATGAAGTAACCAAGGTCAACCAGATGGATTGGCAAAATTCAGATTCATAGCCACTTTTGTCTGACTCAGTTTTTCCATTGTCCTATGATGCCCTACTTATTCAAAAAGCTTTTGTGTATAATAAGATAATACAGAAAAATTGCTCTAAAAATAGAAAATGTTCAAAAATCATTCTCTAATCGACAGTAAAAAATGTGAAAATGGGCTCAAATTTTAACAAGGAAGATTTAGATTAAGAAGCACTTTATGACTGTTCCAAGTGTGGCATTAGAAGCTGTAATTGTGAAAAGTAAATGCTGAATCTCAAAGAAATGACAAATTTTATGAAGAGGGAAAATGCCGCTAAGCTTCTATTCTACTTCTGAAGCCTCAATGAAACTCAGAAGGACATAAGTTTGCTATGCTGGAGAAAATAAAATCTCATTTTCTTCATTGTACCATCAATACTGAGGACCTGGAATTGTGGTACTATTGATTAATGGTGTTTAGAGAATATGAACATTTTGACTTGCAGGTCTGAGTGGCAATATTAGCAGTGTTTGAAATGAATGAACACTCATAGTTACTCTGCCTAATAGTATTAAAACATATGTAAACCCTATTCTTGTATAAGCTTAACTAAAAGAAGGATAAGACCAAGTCTACTTGTTAACTAACATTTGGGGACCAAGCGTTGTGTTGCAACAGGTTAAGTTGCCACTTGCAACACTGGAATGCCCTGTTAGTTGAGTGCCAGTTAAAGTCCTGGCTGCTCTACTTCCAATCCAGCTTCCTGCTAACGAACCTAGAAATGTAGTAGAAGATGGCCCAAGTGCTTGGGCCCCTGCCACCCATGTGGGAGCCCCAGATGAACTTCTTGGTTCCTGGCTTCGGTCTGGTCCAGATCTGACCATTGGGCCTTTTAGGAAGTGAATCAGTATGTGAAAGATCTCTCAATCTCTCTCCCTCCTTCTCTGTCACTCTGTCTTTCCAATAAATAAATAAATCTTTAAAAAGACATTTTGTAGTAAAATCCTTGTGTTCTTCAGCCTGTAATTACAATTTCAAGGAAACAACCACTATGTACACTATCTTTACCCATTTTCTTCATTAGACTGTCAATGTTTTGGATATAGAACTGTATTTTACTCATATTTTTATCTCTGGAATCTAGTATAGATAAAATCTGGCCTATTGTACACAGAATTACATTATAACTTTTATCTTCAATAACCCCTTCCTCCAATTCAAAAATATTGAAAATTGTATTTTATGTTAATGTTGACATAAAAATAAAAATAATAATATGATACAAATATCCCTACATCTCCATGGACTCTGCATTTGTTAATTCAACAAAACTCAGATTAAAAATTTTTTTTAAATTGCATCAAGGGGCAGCATTTGGCCCACATCTCATACCCAAGTGCCGAGGTTCAAATTCCTGCTCTTACTCCCAATTCCAGTTCCTGCTAACAAGGACCCTGAAAGACAGCAGGTGATGACACAAGTGGTTGGGTCTCTATCACTCAAGTGGGAGACCTGGATTGAGTTCCCAGCTCCCACCTTCCCTGTAGCCTAGACCTAGCCATGGTAGGCATTTAAGGAGTAAACCAACAAATGAGATTCTCTCTCTCTCTCTCTCTCCCCCTCTCTGTCTCTCTGCCTCTTGAAAATAAACTGTCTCTCTGGCAAAAAAAAAAAATAATAATAATAACCTAAATGAAGGATCTCTGCAAGTGAGATCCCATTGGAAAGAACGGGCCATCAAAGAAGGAAGTACCTTTCTCTGAAGGGAGGAGAGAACTTCCACTTTGACTATGACCTTGTCTAAATAAGATCAGAGTCGGCGAAATCAAAAGGCTTCCATAGCCTTGGCAACTCATAACAAGAGCCTAGGGTGATTACTGACACCATAAACAAGAGTGTCAATTTGTTAAGTCAACAACAGGAGTCACTGTGCACTTACCCCTCATGTAGGATCTCTGTCCTTAATGTGTTGTACTATGTGAATTAATGCTATAACTAGTACTCTAACAGTACTTTATACTTTGTATTTCTGTGTGGGTGCAAACTGTTGAAATCTTTACTTAATATATACTAAATTGATCTTCTGTATATAAAGAGAATTGAAAATGAATCTTGATACGAATGGAACGGGAGAGGGAGCGGGAAATGGGAGGGTTGCAGGTGGGAGGGAAGTTATGGGGTGGGGGGAGCCATTGTAATCCATAAACTGTACTTTGGAAATTTATATTTACTAAATAAAAGTTTAAAAAAAAACTGTGTCTGTATTGAACATGTGTAGATTTTTCTTATTATTGTTCCTTAAACAATATGGCGTAACTATTATTTACATAAAATTCATTATTATAAGTAATCTAGAGATGAAGTATATGAGGGGATTGCATAGGATATGTGCAAATATGACATCATTTAAATAAGGGACTTGCGCATCTGCAGATTCAGGTGTCTGCAACCAGCTCTCCTAGGATACTGAGGGATGACCATATATAATGATGTTCTTTAAGCTAAATTTTTATTTTTCTCTTCTGAAAATTAAAACATGTTCACAAATCTAAAAATATCATGGGCCCCCAGGTATTATGCCGTTCCTTGCCCATTGTCTTAATTCATTTTGTGCTGCTGATGCAGGATACCACAGACTGGATAACATATGAAGAAAAGAAGTGTATTGACTTATGGCCCTGGAGGCTGGGGAGTTGAAGAAAATGGCACCAGAATCTGGTGAGGATCCACGTGCTGTGCCATACTTGGCAGAAAGAGACAATGAAAATGTGCAAGACAGAGGACATCAGGAGCCTAATCCTGCATAACTAACCCACTCTCATGTGACAACATTAATCCATTCATGCCCTGATCACCCTTTAATACTGTTACAATGACTAGTAACTGTCAACATGAGTTTTGGAGGGAACCTCAGACCACAGCAAAAAGTGGATAAATCAGTCCTGATATGTGCTCAGTACATTTTTGCTGAGTGAATGAAATGAATAAATGATTTAGAGTTAACATTTATTTGGTGGTAGAGATCCTTAGAGCTTCTATTTTGAGTCAGTTTAAACTTAAAGTGTGTTACAAAAGCAACTAATTAAAAATCACCATAAAATACTAATACTCATTTAATCTGAAGCCAACTATTGAAGTGTAGTACGGTGAACAAAATTAAAACCTAGAAGAAGGTTGCGAAAGTGGCAAAATAAATATTTTAAAAGAATATCAGAGGTTGCTATAATATTGAATCAGTAGAGCATACCTCTTAAATAGTAAATTCAAATATTTTCTTTTTTAAATTCTGACATTCCAAGAGAGTCAGTTCATAAGGCAGATACCTAAGGAAATGTGGGTTTATGCTTGGAGCCGTTCAGTTATTGACTATAATTTAGCTCAATGTGTGCCCAGAATGCTAGACCTGCTGCCTTTCCCAATATTGTTTTTGGAACTCAGCATTTCTCCACTGTTGTTTCCAGAGACATCTTTTTAAATGGAAAATTGATTGATGAGATCTTAGGCATGGATAAATGTTAATACATATAATAAATTAAAATGCTGTCATTTTATAAGAAAGGTTTATTGGCTAACTGTGCCATTTCTTCTAGTAATTCAAAGTCTAGTGTTTAATTTACAGAATAAAATGCAGAAATCAATTATTTAGTCCATACTATGATGAAGCTGATTTTCAAAATCTTGTCTGGGGAGGCAACCAGACTGACTTGAAGTATAGAAGGGCCATAGCTGAAAAAATTTTCCCACTTCCGAAGGTATTAAACAGTGTTCAGAATAGGAGGAAGCGTCTTTGCATTGTCTGGTTGGATTGTGTCAGATTAATATCTGGGTAATAACTCAGATTCACCCTTCCAAAAAGGATATTGTACATATAAAGCAGTGCTAGTATTTATGGGATGGGCATTTACCAGAATAGCTCTTAAAGTCTACATAATAAAATTGCATTAAAGCTGCCTAAATTAATTAACCATAGATACTGAAATGGATTCAGCTAATGGATTCTGCTTCCCCAGAGAGTGCCCTCTCTTAATAAATAAAAAAAAAAAAAAGTTTTCCCTTCTCTTTTTAACACCATCTAGCCACCTGACCAACACTGGACAGGGCAGAGCTGTCCACCCAGCCTGTGGGACTGCAGGAGGGAGAGGTCAGCTAACGATCACATACTCTGGCTTCTCCTTCTCCAAGGGCAATTGGGCTGCCTCAGCAGCTGTCACGTCCTGCTGCCCTTCAAAACAGGAAGCCAATCTAGAGTTTCAAACTGATCTCCTGCATTGCATTACCAACTTGGCAGTCTAGCCAGACGCATGTAAATGCCTTTTGTAAGTGATGGCGATGAAAACTCTTGGGGACTGGCAAACAGGGAGGGCGTTTGTGCTTGGGAAAGGGCTCTACCTGGCTCAGCTACTAGCCATACATTGGATGACTCTGAATATGAGATACAAAAGAGAAGGAAGAGGACACCCAAGGTTACTTGGTCCATCTCACTGAGCCCATAAGGGGTCTGTGGGGGGCGGGGGAAGTTCATTATCCAAAGAAACATAAGGAGGAGCTAGCAGAGGGAGGTGGTCAGATTTGTGGTCTGTGGACTCACAAATCCCAGTTACGCACTTGCTTTTCAGTGTGATAAGCTCCTGTTTCCCCACGTTACGTCCTGTGAGCCATCTCACTGCTCATTAGCAGTTCCAGCAGAGGGCAGACAGGGGACAGGAGAGGACTCAAGTATACTATCTCCAGGCATCTGAACCTGTTAGGGCAAATTGTTTTGATTACTTAGTGCAACAAAGCAAAGTCTTTCCAGCCCTGTCCTTCCCCCACTCTCCCTCGGTGTATCTGTCCATGCAGGGCTTCTAGTTCTCAGAGTCTCTTCTCACAAGGAGTTTACACTCTGGTTTGGGAAAACAAAAGGAAGATACATGAGAAAAATGAGAAAGCCATGCTACAAAGCCATCCAAGCTACCCAAGTCAAGGCATGAGGTTTAACAGAAGGAACCTGTGTACTGAAATTGGTGCTAACATTTGTCGATTAAAAGTACATGGGGTGGAGCTGTTGATGGAGTGGTTAAGACTCCACCTGGGGTGCCACATTCCACATCATAGAGCCTGGGTTTGGGTTCCAGCTCTACTTGTGATTCCAGCATCCTACTATTGCCCATCCTGGGAGTAACATGTGAAGGCTAAGTTTCTGGGTCCCTGCCACCCACGTGGGAGACCTGAATTAAGCTTTGCTCTCCTGCCTTTGGTTTGGCTCAACCCTAGCTGTTGCAGGCATTTGGGGAGTGAACCAATGGATGGAAGCTCTTTTCTTTCTGTCTGCCTCTCTCTGTTTCTATTTTCTTGCTTGTCAAATTAAAAAAATTAAGATAATCAGATAAAAATAAAAATCATAATAATTCAACAAATTAATAAAAATACAAGCAAAACTCTGTATTCATGGGTTCTACCTGCTCACATTCAATCAACGGCAGGTGGAAAATATTTGTAAAAAATACTTTTTTCTTTGTCATATTCTCTAAACAATACAATAGAACAGCTATTTACAGAGCATTTACATTATGCTGCTATAAGTAATATAGAGATAATTTACACAGGAGAATGTGCATTTGCAAATTTGAGGCATTTTACATAAGAGGTTTGAGCACCCCAGGTTTTGGAATCTGTGGGGTGGGGTGTGTGCTGGAATCAGTCCTCCAAGGATATGGAGAGATAGCTTTGTACATTGAAGGAAAGTTTGCAGAGATGCGAGACTCAATGAGGAGGCAAATGTACAAGTAATTGTTGAAAATTCTCTTTGCAAGCTTGGGTGGCAGCCTTACAGAGAGGACTTGCAGGCTTGCTGTTAGAATTTGGTTTATGTAGGAGAGGTCTTGACAGAATTCCATACCAGGCATTGAGACCATCAGACAGAGAGGAGGGGCTTGAAAAACTCAGGACTGGTTGGCATTGCAGGAGGAAAAATAGTCTATCTTTCCATATCATTCATTAAAGTCTCTGTTACAGTGTCATGAGCAATTCACTACCGGGAGGTCTTCATCAGATAAACAGGGCTGCAAAATTCATGGCCAAGGAATGCGGGCTAGAGAGACACTCCCAGGCCCAGCTGCTACCTGCACACCCAGGACTGGCTGGGAACCAATGCGACATGCTGAAACCAGGAGCCTCTGCGACCAATGGCAACATGACAGTTCTTAATCCTGAAATGAAAAGTAATTGCTTCTGGCTTAGAGAAAAAAGGAAAAACAAGATCACCCTTGGCTGAATTGCATTTTTTTTTTTTTTTTCAAAAACAACCATACAGAAGACCAGGTTCTGAAACCTGCTTAGAATTTGAAAATGTGAGGAAATGAATGTTTTCTGTCAATGTAATTTAAATCCATCTAGGAGTACTGATTGATATGAATGCTTGAATGCAAATACATTTTAATAAACACGATTAAGTTAAACGTGTTTACTTTTAACTATAATTAACAACAAAAAACTTAGCTTGCTTGGATATAGTTTTAAAAGTTTTGTCTTGAAAACAGCCCTTGCTTTTTATTTTGAAGCACTTCCTACTAAAATATCTCAGCCAAAGATATCAGAGCTCATTTTCTGTACAAATGAAACTACAAACGGAGAGATATGAAGGGAGGGAGAGGGAAAGACATTTCAATACCCCTGATACATTCCTTGAATGGAATTGTCTTCCCTACAGAAAAAAAAAAATCCACAAAGGATCAGCTACAAATTTAAATTATCATTAAAAGGATCTAAAGAGGATCTTAACCCAACCAAATAAACAGTCTTTGTGTTTTTACTTGTTTCCCTCTCAAGGGGCTATAAGAATGGCTACTGTCAGACATTCTGTATTTAGAGTATCCATTTTCCTTGAGAGCAGGATAGTAATGACACAGAGCAAAAACAGCAAGAGTAAGAATAGAACAAATCCTGCCTTTCACACTCCAATTTTTAGGTTATGTATTAATTTCAAATATTTGTAGCAGATTCACAATGATGCAGTGAGAACTAATTAAAATTCACCTGTCTGCAGGAACCAAAATTGCCTGGCTTCCTAATGGATTGAGCCACATAAAAATGTCTACATAAATAGCAATTTCATGCGGTATAACCTAATACCAAAAGCCCTTGCAGGAATATCATCAACCAATAATAACAGTGAGAGATAAAACCCAGTTTGTTTTCCTGCCATCATTTTCCACAAACACTACTATTATAAAACTGGTATAATGCATACTATCTTCTTGCAGGTGCTAACATTGAGGACATTCTGCATAAAAGAACAAAAGCTACTTGCAGACGCTGTCCACAGCTTGTGTTTCTGCTTCATTAATTCAAAACAGAAAACCATTTTCTTAGACCAGAAGTGTTTTTACACCATCAGGATGATTTAACCTAACAGCACCATGACCCCAACAGGCTTGTCTGCTTCCTGGGAGCTCAGGCCAGTGAACAGCTGGAAGGCCTGCTCCAGAATCAACAACTCGACACAGTAATCACAAACACGAGGGCTTACTCAAATTCAAGGTGTCCTACAGCCTGTGAGGTGAAGAAACAGCATCACTGAGAGCACAAAGAATGGTCAGGAGTCATACTCCACGCAGTGACCCCAGAGTCACAGTATTTCCAAAGCGATGAAAAAAACAAAGTATAGTTCTTTTCGCACCTCTGCTCTACCCTCCTTTGGCAAGAAATAGCCCTGATGGTCAAGGTCAAGTAGGCATCTATGTCCTTCTTCTTTTTTTAAGATTTATTTATTTATTTGAAAGACAGAGTTACAGAGGGAGATCTTCCATTCATTGGTTCACTCATCAAATGGCCACATAGCCAGAGCTTGGCCAGTCTGAAGCCAGCAGCTTCTTCTGGGTCTCCTACGTGGGTGCTTGGGCCGACCTCACTGGTTTTCCAAGTGCATTAACAGGGAGCTGGATGGAAAGTGGTATGCCAGTGGTGCAGGTGGTGGTCTTACCTGCTACTCCACAGCACCGGCCCCACCAATTTCCTTTTTTACACTATGCTTGTTTCAGATGTTGACAAGGTTTCTGTCCTCATTATAAAAAATGTCTTGGCTAAGCTTACTATTCTTAAAAAATAAGAGAATGCCCGAAAGAAATACGGCTTTAAAGTATAACACCAGCATATATTTTAGTTGAGATACATAGCAGTTGCTAACATCTTCTAGATGATCAGCAAGTATATATTTATGTGGTAAGTTGTTGAATGTATTTTTTTTTACCTTTTTAAAAAAAGATTTATCTATTTATTTGAAAGTCAGAGTTACAGAGAGAGAAGAGAGACAGATTTTCCATCTGCTGTTTCAATCCCCAAATGGCCTTCATGGCTGGTGCTAGGCCAAGCCAAGGCCAGGAAACATAAGCTTCTTCCAGGTCTTCCACATGGGCGCTGGGGCCCAAGGCCTTGGGCCATCCTCTGTCACTTTCCCAGGCGCATTAGCAGGGAGCTGGAACTCGAACCCGCACCAACATGGGATTCTGGTGCTGCAGATGGCAACTTAACTTGCTGCCCATAGAACTGGCCCCATAATTTTAGAGAGAGAGTTCCTATACACTGGCTCCCCTCCAAAGGCTCACAACAGCCACACCGGGCCCAAGTTGAAGCTGGGAGACAGAGTCTCAATCCAGGTCTCCCACACGGGTGGCACGAGCCCAGTCATTTGAGCCATCACTTGCTGCCTCCCAAAGTCTGCAGGAAGTTGGAGTCAGCAGCCAGAACTGAGCACTGAACTCTAGCACTCTGATGTGAGATGTGGGCAACTTACCCGCTTGGCCAAATGCCCGCCCTTGAATATAAGTCTTAGAGATTTAAAACCATCTCAGCTTTCTACATAAAAAAGTAACATGTGGTTACAAAAGTGTAATCTCTCGTGTCTTATATTATTAAATCAATGGCCAGATGACCTTGAGAGGAAGCAAAGTCCTTTCTTCAAATAAGGACTCATTCTGTAGTCTTGCATTTTGCTATCTGGAGCTGAAACTAGAATTACTGACAATCCAAACATAATTATCAGCATTTCCCTTGGTGAATTAACCCCCAAGTGCCTTAGAAATTGCTTTCTAAAAAAATACATCTCTTCAAATTGCGCTTCATAAAAACTGATGCTCAGGGCCAGGTGCTGAGACTCAGCAGGTTAAGCTGCTGCTTCAGATGTCCACGTCCCATATAGGAGTCTCAAATGAGTCCCTGCCGCTTTGCTTCTGGTCCAGCTCCTTTCTAATGCACCTGGAAAGCAGTGGATGATGGCTCAAGTACTTGCGTCCCTGCTACCCACATGAAAGATCTAGCCAGAGTTCCTGGCTCCTGGCTTCAGCCTGGCCCAGTGCCAGTCATTGAGACCATGTGGGAAGTGAAGCAGTGGGTGGAAGCTCTCTCTCTTCTCTGTCTCTTCATCTTTCTGTTGTTTTTCATTTGTCTCTGTCTTATAGAGAAGTGACCATTATTGTTCCCCTGGGTCTTTACAAGATGGATCATTTTTCTCTGGCTTTTATTAACACTTTTCCCCTTGATCTTTGCCTTTCAGAATTTTGACTACAATGTGTCAAGAGTGTTTTTCTTTGGTTTTATTCTATTTGAGGTTTATTGAGTTTCTAGATTCACAGATTAGTATTTTTCACCAAATTTGGAATTTTTTCAACCACCATTTCCTCAAACAATTTTTCTGTCCCAATCTTTTTTCTCCTCTGGAACCCCTGTTTCACGGATACTAGGCTGTCCCATGTGGTTTGAAGAGCATTTGGCTCCCCACAATCATGCAGGCATTTATAGCTCAAAGTCTTATACTAACAATTAACAGGTTAATGTAAATAGTTGATGGATCGCTCTATTTACAGCATCTGAGAGGAGGGTCTTTAGGTCCCTGGGGGCATGCCCTCAGAAGGTAGTTCTCTGACGCCTGGCATTGTGGCGCAGCAGATTGAGCTGCCACCTGCAACAATGGCATCCCATATCGGAGTGCTGGTTCAAGGTCTGGTTGCTCTGTTTCTTATCCAACTCCCTGACAATGAGCCTGGGAAGGCAGCAGAAGATGACCCAAGTACTTGAGTCCCTGCACCCATGTGGGGCACCTACATGGAGTTCCTGGCTCCTGGCTTTGGCCTGATAGAGCCCTGGTTGTTGTGGCCATCTGGGGAGTGAACCAGTGGATGGAAGACCTCTCCTCTCTCTGTCTCTCCCTCTCCCCCTCAGTCACTCTGCCTTTCAAATAAATAATTTTTTTTTAAAGAAGGCAGTTCTCATGAAAGGGTTGTTTATATAAGAAAAATCCGCTCCCTTGTCTCTCTGTTTCCTGGCCCACCTCTACACACATTCTGCTCTCATCAGATTCCAGGCTTCCAAAACTGTGAGTGAAAGCAAAGCTTCTTGCTTCCATAGAATCTCCCCTCAGGTACTTTAGGTAAAGTAATGAAAAGCTAACCAACACATGGTTCTCACATAAAACAAACAAGATCTGTGTTAGAGAGATTCAAAAAGATTGAGGGTTCGTGAGTGGTTATTGAAAGTTTATTATACTGATATTTTCAAGGATACTATTGAATACTCAAAATAATCTTATAAAATAATCATTATTATTTCCATTTTACAGGCGAGCAAATTGAGGCTTGAGCCAATTAGTGATTCCCCCAAAGTCTAAGAATAGAGTCAAGGGGCTGATGCTGTGGTCTAGCTGGAGAAGCTGCTGCCTGCAGTATTGGCATCCCATATGGGCACTGGTTCAGGTCCTGGCTGCTCCATTTCCGATCCAGCTCTCTGCTATGGCCTGGGAAAGCAGTAGAAGATGGTCCAAGTCCTTGGGCCCCTGCACCCACGTAGGAGATCTGGAGGAAGCTCCTGGCTCCTGGCTTCAGATGGAAGACACCCCCCCCCCCCACTCTCTTTCTCTCTCTCTGCCTCTCCTTCTCTCTCTGTGTAACCCTGACTTTCAAATAAATACATACATCATTAAAAAAAAAAGAATAGAGTCAAATGAAATCTTATCTAAGCGTTCTTGAGCTGTTGCAAAACCAGTACTGTTATTAAAACCTGACCAAAGTCAAAGGAAGTGATGACTATGAAGAAGGAGTGGTACTCTTTAGAGAAGGGGACCACTTGCAGGCAGGCAAAGACACAGTTGCCTGGAGATGGGAGCTTCCTCCAAGGATAGGTTAGTGCGCTTGGGGCTTCAGAGAAGCTCCAAGCCCAGGCCTGAGCTCCTAAAGACCTGAAGCAGAAGCCAGTGCACAGGAGAGGGACATACCCACAGCCCCATAGTCAGCAGTATTTGTAACTGTTGGAAATGCTATTGAACCATGTAGAACACAAGAACTTAACCTCAGAAATGATCTCAAGTGTCTTGTGATTGTGTAAAAGATGTGAGTTTTTCATCATGGTGGAAAATAAAGGCAAAGTTAAACCAAAAATGAAAAAGAGGGGAAAGCTAACACACTCATACTACTGCACAAGTCAATGAGGCTCTGGTTCATTTTCTTCTGCTTTTGTTTCTCTGTGTGCTTTAGCTCATGTAGTTGATATTACCTTGTCTTCAAATTTGCTATTTTTTTCTCTAGAATCCAATTTGCTGTTAAACCCATCTAGAGATCTTTTTTTCATTTTAAGTATAATGTTTTTCAATTCCATAATTTGAAGTTGGTCTTCTTTTATATTTTCTTTCTAGTGAGAATCTCCCTCTCTTTATATGAATGCATATTTTCTTTTAAAGCTTTAATGGTTTTTATGAAAGTTATTTTAAAATGCTTGCTTGCTAATTCCAACATCCCTGTAATCTCTGTGTATGTTCCTATTGTATTAAAAAAAATCTGCTATGGTCATGCTCCTTCACATAGCTAGTAATTTTTAGATTATATGCTGGACATTGAAATGCTATGTTATTGGGTCTGGACTTAAAAAGTATTGAGCTTTGTTCTGTTAATTTATTGGTGAGTCAATTTGACTTAAAAAAACTTTATTTATGTATTTTATTTGCTTTAAAGGTAGAGAGAGAGAGACAGACAAAAAGAGATCTCACCAACCAGTGATTCACTCCTCAAATGCCTACAGCAACTGGTGCTAGGTTAGATTAAAGCCAGGAGCCAGGAACTCAATCAGGTCTCCTATGTAGGTGGCAGGAACACAACACTGGAGCCAGTATCTGCTGCCTCCCAGAATGCACGAAAGAAGGGAGCTGGACTTGGGAGTGAAGCTGCGTCTCAAAGCCAGGCACTCTGGTCTGGGATGTGGGCACCCCAAGCGTTGTTTTAACCACGTCACCAGATACCCCTCCAAGTGTGAGCCTCACTTTTACAAGGCTGTGTTTGAGCTTTGTTGAAGCTAGCCTTTACTCTGGGGTTAGAGTGGCTTACTCCTAGTGCCTGGCCTTGCTGTAGTCTTCGCTGAAAGCACCAGGGAATCACTGGGGTCACTCAGAATGCCTCCATCTCCAGTCCTGTGTGTCCTCTGGAATCTCCATTCAGCTTCCAGCTCCCCAAAGTTATTTTCCACCAGGCCTTGTGGAGTTCCGCCCAGAGAACAAGCAGCTGAGTATTCAGCCAGAGACCCATGATACCCCTCTACAGAGTTTTAGACCTCTTTCTCTGTGTAGTAATTCTCTCTTCATTACTCTGATCTGCAAATTCTAGCTACCTCAACAACCTTGAGCTCTGACCTGTCCCTGCTCAGCTCAGCAAGGCAGCTGTTATCAACTTGGGCTTCCCTTTCCTGTGCTTCTACAAGGAAAGGTAGGAGGGCTAAGTGGTCCATCTCATGTGTTTCCCTTATTCAGGCATCAAAGTTCAGCACTGCCAAAATTCTGAAATTTAGTTTTCTGAAAACAGTTGAAAATAAAATTTTCTTTCCTTCAAAACTTACTTTTATTCCTAGATGCATTTTTTTTTTCCAGCTAATGGCATCAAATCCCTGGACCAAATTTACAGTTATTGTTGCTTCCCTATTCTCTGGTTCCCCGTAAAATCATTTGCTAGGCTCTGTTGATTCCATGTTTTGAGAGTATCTTGCCTTAATTCCTTTACCTAACTCTTTGGAACTGCCTCAGTTTGAACTACTTCTCAGCTGAACAAATTGTAAGTGTGCCCTGGATAATCTGTCTGTCTCCATCTTAGTTTTCTTTGATTCAGAGATTGTTGTCTGTTTCATTAATATCCAAAGCCTAGAAACTGTCTAGCATACAGGCCAAAATTTTTTAAAAGTTGTATTAATTTATTTAAAAGGCAGAGTTGCAGAGAGAGAGAGATCTTCCATACTCTGGTTCACTCTCCAAATGGTCGCAATGGCCGTAGCTTGGCCTATCTCAAGGCTGGAGGCAGGACTTCTTCTGGGTCTCCCATGTAGGTTGAAGGGGTTCAAGGACTTGGGCCATCTTTGCAGCTTTCCCTGGCATGATAGCAGAGAGCTGGATTGGAAATGGAGCAGCCAGGTCTCAAACCAGTGCCCATATGGGATGCCTGCTCTGCAGGCCATGTTTTTACGTGCTCACTACACCACAGTGCTGGCCCCTCAGGTAAATTTTTTAAAGTTCATTTTGAGAATTTCAATCTGCTGCCCAAAATATTAAATGAAATCCTATTTCCTAATAAGTAAAAACGAAATTTGATATTCAATAATCCCCTCAAATTTCTTCCTATTCATTTTTTGCATTTCCTCCTCTCTTGCCTTATACTTTACCCAAATAAAGCTCTTTTCTGTAAAAACTATGTGTTATCCCTCTTTCATGACTTGTTCACACTATTTCTTTTATGTGGAATACCCTTTATAAATGTCTTCCTATGCCTAAATTAGACTCATTCTTCAAGACCCAAGGCCCTTTCGTAAGCTTATTCGTCCCGACCTGGGAAGTTATCCTGTAGGAACGTACTTGACACTTCACTGGCCCTGCTTCCAGCAGCTCCACTCACCTCCTGCCTTTTGAGTGATCATGTCCCTTCCGTGTTGTAAACTACTCAAAGGCATGGACAATGTCGAAGTGCTGCTCCCTCCTCGGAACTTGACCCAGTGTTTACTATTGAGCTTTAATGTTGATAAGGTGCTGTGGTGCTTAGCCACTATTCACTGACTGCATCCCATGCACTGTGCTGCTTGCTGTACTCACATCATTTTCCTTAATTCTGGAAGAATACCAAAAGCTCACTACAACCCAAATGACACCAAAGCCGATGGCTGTGATGGAGATCGGACATGCTCAACAGCTCGAATTCTAGTCCACTGAATTCCATGTCCCCTGAGACAGGGTGAGGTGTCAGTTGCCCTCCTGCCTGCTGCTTGCTTGTCACAGAATCATTTCTCCCATCCCAGACCCTCACAACTGAAGTCTGAAGGAAGTTGCTTCCTGTGTCATTTCCGCCCCCAGAAAATGGCCCCTTCTACCTTTGCCATTTACCCTTGCCAGCCTACCTGCAGTGCTGCAGCCCTGTGCCCACATCAAAGAGCCCTGCTTTGCTGCCTCTCCTCTGGCTTCTCCAGATGACAGCCCTGCCTCTCTCTGCAGAGCCATTAGGAATCCATGGATGAGACCTGTTCCCATAACATGGAGGTCCTCCTGCCTGCCTGCCCTTGTCCCCTGGGCCAGGTCTTTTCTTCCAAGCCAGATTTTCTCACTTTCCATAGCTACTAATAGATTGATTTCCCCCTGGTGGTGGCTTTTGTGGAACAAGCATTCATTAAACCACTGAGAACTTTTTTTTAAAGATTTACTTATGTATCTGAAAGGTAGAGTTACAGGCAGAGGCAGAGACACAGCAAGAGAGAGAGGGCTTCTGTCTGCTGGTTCACTCCCCAAATGGCTGCGATGGCCTAGAGCTGAGCCTATCTGAAGGCAGGAGCCAGGAGCTTCCTCTGGGTCGCCCATGTTGGTGCTGGGGCCCAAGGACTTGGGCCATCTTTTGCTGCTTTCCCAGGCCATAGCAGGGAACTGTACTGGAAGTGGATCAGCCAGGTCTCGAACAAGCACCCATATGGTATGCCAGCACAGCAGGCAGCAGCTTTACCGCCATGCCAGAGCTGCAGCCCCTATTGAGAACTTCTTATATATCCAAAACACTATTAAGTATTGAGAAAGAAGTGAAAATAACCAATCAAACAAATGAACAATTTAAACATTTTGTTTGATAGGAATCCCTCGCTTTAAAAAAGTTGAAGTCTACTGCACTCTATAGAAGTCCTTTATCTGTGAAGCTCATTCATCAATTTGATGGGTACACACCAAGCCCATGAACATGCCAGTTTCTGTCCCCAAGTGTGTGGGACACAGATTGACAAGATGTCTGCTTTCCTGGAGCAGCCAATAAATCTATAAACTGATATCAGCTATTGATAAGTACAGTATTAGAAATTATAAATAATAAAAAGAAAACAAAGTAGGATGATTTAAGGCAAACATGAGACAGGGAGGTGACATCTAAGTGTGTTTCTGTGTGGGTACAAACTGATGAGGTCTTTACTAATTATATACTGAATTGATCTTCTGTATATAAAGATAATTGGAAATGAAAAAAAACAACCTGGTGTTAAATTGGAAATGGCATAGAAAATTAATTAATTAAAAAAAATATTATGTAGGATCTCTGTCTTTAATGTGCTGTACACTGTTATTTAATGTTATTTAATGCTATAACTAGTACTCCAATGGTAGTTTTTTCACTTTATGTTGCTATATGGGGCAAACTGTTGAAATCTTTACCTAATATATACTAAATTGATCTTCTGTATATAAAGAGAATTGAAAATGAATCTTGATGTGAATGGAAGGGGAGAGGGAGCGGGAAAGGGGAGGGTTGCGGGCAGGAGGGAAGTTATGGGAGGGGGGAAGCCATTGTAACCCATAAGCTGTACTTTGGAAATTTATATTCATTAAATAAAAGTTTAATAAATGAAAAAAAAAAAAGAAGGTGACATCTTGGCTGAATGGCACTTGAAGGTGTAGGGAAAGGAGAGTGTAGTCAGGGTGAACGTTGGTGCTGATGGAATGTGTGATCCAGGAAGTGAATCACAAGAGCTAAGGTCAGACAAACAGACCAGCTCAGATCAGGTAAGGTTTAGCAGGCCACGGTAAGGTGTTTGGATTTTTCTAAATAGAGCGGGAAGAAAGTATTGGAAGACTTCAAGTAGGAATGACATGAGGTGATTACACTGTTACAAGAGCACTTCGGCTGCTGTATATGCACAGAAGCAAGAGTATAAGATTCTAGGCTCCATTAGGAGCTGTTCTAATGTAAGTAAGATATGATGGTCCTATCAGCCTATGAACTAAATGTGTGTTCTGTCAGATAATGCCCTCTGTTGCTGGTATCCACTTTACAGGGTACTGGATCTACTGTATAACAAAATTAGATGACAGGATCACTGGCCTCAGAGACTTTTCCATAATTTAATGGAGATGAGAGACAAAATGAAAGAGAACAAAAGCTGATACCTTATTGAGGCAATAAAACATTGATAGAAGTTGGCAGACTGTCAACAGTCAACAGACTGTCTTCAGCTGGGGTCAATCTTCTGGGTCACCCTATTCTGAATCACCATGGTGCTACTACAGAACAACAAAAGAAGCCACCATCCTGACTTGAATCAGAGTAACATAGCCAAGTAAATTATAAACAGATATAAAGCTAGTTGTGATGCATTAACCAAGCACTGACAATTTTCTAAACACCATGTTAATACTTTACATGAATCATTTAGTCCCCAAAACAAACCTGCCAGGGATCCTCATCCCCATTTCCTAGATGAAAAAAACATCCCTTTGAACATGGTAACTTGCCTATCGTTACATGCAGCTCATAAACACAAAAGCCCAGACATGTGCCTTGGTCAATATGACCTCAAATTCAAGTTCATAAGGATGATGAGAGTGTTTTCCAGAGTGGTCTGATGATAAGAATTAGCTGTGATCCTTGTTAAAAACACAGATACCTGTGCTTATGTCCTACCCCATGCCAGATCCTCTGGACCAGAATGTCTAGGGAGAGAAAGCAGTCTGGGAAGCTATTAATTTTAACAATGGCCTACAAAAATTATTACCATATTATCTTTTTAAAAAAATTTATTTATTTATTTGAAAAGAAGAGTTACATAGAGAAAGAAAGAGAGGCAGAGAGAGAGAGGTCTTCCATCTGCTGGTTCACTTCCCAGATGGCCACAACAGCCAGAGCTGTGCCTGTTCAAAGCCAGGAGCCAGGAGCTTCTTCCAGGTTTCCCACATGAGTGCAGCAGTCCAAGTACTTGGGCCATGATCTACTGCTTTCCCAGGCCACAGCAGAGAGCTGGATCAGAAGTGGAGCAGTAGGACTTGAACCTGCACCCAAATGGGATGCCAGCACTGCAGGTGGTGGCTTTACCCACTACACCACAGTACCACCCCTTATATTATCTTATTTTTAACATCATAATTACTCTTGTTGATAACCTACACTAGAGTAGGCCATACCCAACAAAAAGGAAATGAGGAAATACAATGTGGAGGAACAATTAAGGCAAGTGGTATTTATCAGAAGGAAGTTTTGATCTGGATTTTGAAAGGAATGCTGAGTAATAGAATGAAACATTCCAGACAAGAAAAGCATGAAAGAGGCAAGAGTGAGTCAGGTGTATAAACTGATGTCCCAAGGAGAGGGGGCGTGAGTCAGCATATACCCTACCACCAGGTCTTGAGTAACACTTGTGGGTTATCAAACCTGTGAGATCCTTGGTCTGATCTTGGCCAAGATTGTTCTAGAAAGGCAAACCTTGAAATAATATTCTAATATGATTCTCTAGGGCTAAAGTGTCAAACGCAATCTTGATTTGAGATATTTTTCTTTTTCAAAATAAGCTTGTTAACTGATTCCCTACAATACACAAATGATCCCAGAAAATAATCTTACTTGGAGTATGATCACAGGAAAATTTTCTTTATTGATTCATTGACATTGCTAAGTGCATTTCCAAATGGATTCTGTAGGAGCCATGTCCTAAATTCTTCTACACATTATGGTTAACAGCCTGAAACTTAGTCAACAGATGCTCACCGAATGCAGACTATGAAGTATAAACCAGACACTGTGAGTAGCACAGGGGAGACAAAAATGGATAAAACATCACAAGGCTTCAGAATCCAGTGGGAGAAGATAGATAACCAAACATACAATTCTATACCATTCTAGAAGAAAGGAGGGCTAATGGCCAAGGCACTGAAGTGGGAGTCCCTGGTTCTACATGGGGCTGTCAGAGCAACATGATTGGCCTTGCTTACTGGGTTTTGAAGGATTCCTAAGAATGCCAAACCAAGGAGAGAGAAAGGACAATGACACAGGGGGTCAGTGTGGAAGAGGGAGAATTCAATTCTAAAGGGTTATCACAGAGGAGCCACACACACTGAAGTTGACAAGTTTTTTCATCCTGCATGGTGTTTAAAATAATAAATTTCTTGTTATCACTTAAAATGGGGGGAAACTTGTATACAAATATTTACTTCTGACTTAATAGAATCCAAGATTTCCCAACACTAGGCCTACATTCTCTCATGGCAACATCCAACTGGCCCCAAGTGACAGCTGCCCTCCTCAGAGGGCATTCTTGTTTCTCAGTCCACCACAGATCCTGCACCCTCTACCACCTGAGTTTGTGGCTCCTGACTGAGCACACCCTATGAGGTGGCAGGAGAATATCTTGAACAAGGATGTGATATGAGTGTAGTTTGGAGCAAAGACGTGGATGGCCTTGCTTGCCAAACTTACTGAGGCTTTACCACTGTAACAACGATGAGGGGATGGCTAGCAATACAGTAATGCAGGGTAGGAAAGGGCTAAGAACTCATTATTAAGAAGCTGCCTCTGGCAGTTAGAATGAAGACAGAAATTACCTAGGAGGTCACCACAATAGTTCAGGCAAGAGATGATGAGCAGCAAGAGAGTGGTCCTGGGGCTGGAAATGAAGGGCAGAGTCATAAAAGAAGAGACAGGGTGGGCAGTTGGCCTAGTAGTGAAGACACCCCCATCCCACACCAGAGTTACTGGTTTCAATTCCTGGCTCTACCTCCTGACTCCAGCTTCCTGCTAATGCAGGCCCTGGAAGTCTGAGTCTTTAGAAGGGGAGGCTCAACGAATTGGGTTCCTGCCATCCATGAGGGAGGTCAGGATTGAGTCCCAAGCTTAGACCCTAAGCCAGCTCCAGCTGTTGTGGGCATTTGGGAATTGAACCAGCAAATCGGAACTCTCTCTCTCTGTGTCTGTCTCCCCATCTCTCTTAGATAAATAAATAAATTTTAATAAGGAGAAGAAGGGGTAGAGGCATAGAAATGTTCCTGTAAAAAAAGGTTTATTTATTTATTTGAAAGTCGGAGTTACAGAGAGAGTGAGAGGGAAAGACAGAGTGACAGAGAGAGTGAAAGGGAAAGACAGTGACAGAGAGAGAAATATCTTACATGCACTGGTTCCCTCCTCAGATGGCTGCAACAACCAGGGCTGGGCCAGGCTGAAGCCAGGAGCCAAGAGCTTCTTCTAGGTCTCCCATGTGTGTGCAGGGGCCCAAGCACTTGGACCACCCTCTACTGCTTTTCCAGGTACATTAGCAGTGAGATGGATCACAAGTAGAGCAGCTGGGACTTGAATGGCACCCATAGATGCCAGCATTGAAACAGTTGCTTAACACATTATGCCACAATGCCAACCCCTGGAAATATTTCTAAACTGTTTAATATGAAAATGCTTAAATGTGCAATCTAGAAAAAAAAACTAACAGGATAATAAAATAAATATATAATCTCTGCCAGATTCAGCAGAGATTTAATAATTGTTTCTATTTTGCCATATAGTAGTCTCCTCTTACCTAAGGTATTGGTTTCTGCAGTTTCAGTTACCCATCAGTAACTGCAGTCCAAAAATGTTAAGCAGAAAATTCCAGAAATAAATAATTCATAAGTTTCTAAATTGCATGTCACTGTGGTTTGAGTAGGATTTTGCCCCAGGACTCATTCAGATGTTTAAACTCCAAAGACATAAGTCATAAAATGGTAGACACTCAATACAATTTTGTTGTTCAGGAGGTGGGGCAAATTGGGAGAGTCTTAGGTCACTGGGGCAAACCCTTGTAGGGAAGTTCTCACAGGAGAGCTGTTACAGAAATCTAGGGTTTGGCCCAGCCTGCCCCTCTGCTTGCTTATTTGCCCTGCAACTCTTCCTCTGCATGCACTGCCTTTGCATCTATCACTCTCACAGAGACCAAACCAATGCAACCACCCAGTTTTGAACTGGAAGCTCTGAAGTTGAAAGCCAAGTAAAGCTTGTTTTTTTAGAAAGTTACTTGTCTCAGATATTTCCTCGTAGTGGTAAAAAGCTGATTGATATCTACACTGTTCTGAGGAATGGGATGAAATCTCACGTTGTGCTGTTCTGTCTTGCTCAGGACCTGAAACATCTGCCCCGTGGATCCAGGGTGCATTACCTACCGTTAAGTCACTTTAAGTAGCCAGATTGACTGTGGTGGTGCCACAGTGCGTGTGTTCAAGTAACCCTCCTTGTACTTAATAATGGTCCTGGAGTGCAAGAGTAGTGACACCGGCAACTTGGAAGTGTCAGGGAGAGGCCATCAAGTGCTTTCTAAGGGAGAAGGTGAAAGTTCTTACCTTACTAAGTAAAGGAAACAATTCCACGCTGCAGTTGCTTAGATGTATGGTAAGAGCAAAGCATAGCATATACACAGGGCTCAGTACTATCTTCAGATTAGTCCAGATTCGCACATCTAAAAATAATGTTAGTTCCTTAGTACCATATAATCTCCATATCATTCAAGATATAGCTCATACTCAAAATTTCTGTAATTGTCATAAAAATTGTTTAGCTGTTTTTTTTAAAAAACTGAGTCTATCAAGTTGTTTAATTGTATTTGGTTGCTATGTCTCCCATTTATTTATTTATTTATTTATTGACAGGCAAAGTTAGATAGTGAGAGAGAGAGAGAGAGAGAGACAGAGAGAAAGGTCTTCCTTTTTCTGTTGGTTCACCCCCAAGTGGCTGCTGTGCTGATCCGAAGCCAGGAGCCAGGTGCTTTTCCTGGTCTCCCATGGGGTGCAGGGCACAAGGACCTGGGCCATCCTCCACAGCACTCTTGGGCCACAGTAGAGAGCTGGACTGGAAGAGAAGCAACCGGGACAGAATCCGGCGCCCCGACTGGGACTAGAACCTGGGGTGCCTGCGCCATAGGCGGAGAATTAGCCTAGTGAGCCGTGGCGCTGGCCGGTTGCTATGTCTCTTTACTCTTGCTTCATCTAGAACAGTTACTTCATTTTCCTCCCCCATGTCATGACAATGAATTTTGGAGGAATTGTTTTAAAAATTATCTTGTTGAATATTTCCCATTTGGAATTCTTCAACAGGTTTCTTTGTAATTTGATTGCTCTTTGATTCCCTATAAGATCTATATATTTTAGGTTAGGACTAACAGCTTAATTTGATTCAGTTTAAACACTTTTGTCAAGAATACTTATAACTTTTCTATGACTTTCATATGTATCACATCAGGAGGACTATATTACCATATTATTAATTTTAAAGTCTATCGCTTGTTCAAGGTGCTGTCATATCTCTCCTTTAGACAATTATGAAATAATCCACACTGTGATGTTTTGTCATGGTGTGAGTATCTAGCTTCAAAACAACTTGTTACCATCCTTTCCTGAATCAATTATTTCATTGGAAGTTGCAAAATAGTGACTTTGAATAGTATGACTCCTTTTTTGGGTCATTCTTCATTAAAGATGAGTTTTCCTTATCACTTAGGGTGTACGCAATTCCTACTCAAAAGGAATTACTAAAAGGTAAATCTTTAGTTCTTTTCCTTTTACTAGCAATTCAGAGTTGTGTATTAAATAGTCACTTCCAATGATGATAAATGAGTTTTTATTTCTGTATTTCATTTTTGGAAGGGTACTACTACAGACTGATAGATTTTATATATTCAGTGTCTTATAATCAATATAGTCCTGTACAAATTGTCTAAAATTTGGCTAGTCAGAGTCCTTTCAAACTAGCTCTTGTGTCCTTGTAGCATGCCCTTATAAGTCACTGAGCATTATCAACAAATGGAATGAACTGTTTCTCAAAATGTCTGGGTTTTAGGTGTATTTGTTGCTAAATGGATGTCATTGCATCTATGTTCTTTCAGGGGACACAGCTAAGATATACACCCACCCTTAAACACATACAAGGGCACTTTAAAATATTTGTAGAAAAATAGAATTAAAATTAAGTTCAGGGTGGGCATTTGGCATACGGGTTAAGAGGCTACTTGGAACACCGACATTACACATAGGAGTACCTGGGTTCAAGGCCTGGCTCTGCTCCCAGTTCCAGCTTCCTGCTAATATGCACCCTAAGGTACAGCAGGTAAGGGCTCAGGTAATTGGATCCCTGCCAACCCCATGGGAGGCCCAGATTTAGTTCTCATCTCTTGGCTTCAGCTCCAGCCATTGCAGGCATTTGGAAAATGATTTAGTTCTTGGGAGCTCCTTGTCTGTATGTCTGTCTCTCTGCCTCCCAAATAAATAAAATAAAATTATAAGATGGGTTGACTTTGGTGCAAAATGATTGAAACCTGTGCATAATTTTTTCATAATATATGTTATCCATGAACTTTTTGAAGACTCCTCATGTCTGTGTGTGTAAAGGGATTTACTTATTTATTTGAAAGGCAGAGTTACAGATAGGCAGAGGCAGAGGCAGAGAGGTGTTTTCCATCTGTTGGTTCACTCCCTAGGAGCTGGAAACGGCTAGAGCTGGGCCGGGGGCCAGGAGCTTCTTCTGGGTCTCCTACATGGGTGCAGGGGCCCAAGAACTTGGACAATCTTTTGCTGCTTTCCCAGGCACATTGCCAGAGAGCTGGATTGAAAGTGGAGCAACTGGGTCTCAAACCAGCGCCCACATGGGATGCAGGCACTGCTGACGGCAGCTCTACCCACTATGCCATAGCACTGGCCACCATGTAGATATTCTTAATTCTTGCATCTATACTGACATTTCTAATTTAAATTTAATATTATAGTTTAAGATTATAATTATTTTCCTATGGAATGTTTTAAAGAAAGAATTGACAGGAGTGGATGATGAGACATAGAGGCAAGAGAAAAGAAATGATCAAGAATGACTTGATCCTCAGCTTGATATCCTGAGCCTGGTTGTGGTGTTTTTGTTTACTACTTTACCAAAGATAGGGAGAAGGAGAAAGGAGAACAGCTCACAGGGTAGATGTGGGGTTTGAGAAATCAATTTGTGTGTGTGTGTGTGTATCATTGATGTATTACATTAGCTATAAGATTTATCTGTTTGAAAACTGACACACTAAAGTGAAAAGTGACAAAGACTTTACTGAAGTGTAGAAATACAAATTATGCTCAAAGTACCCATCATGATCCATCTCAAACTTTGAGCACTCTTCAAATATCCCAGTACTTGAATGAAGTTAAGCACATGAATATGAATTATTATGGTATAAAAATCTACCTCAAGCAAAGGAGGAAAGATATTACAAAAAAAAAGGTGAAGAACTTCTATAAAGTATAGGAGAAACTTTTAAGACAACTCTGGGTGTATTAGTTTGCTGGGGCTGCCACAATTAAATGCCATGGACTGGGTGGATTAAACAGAAATTTGTTTTTTCCCTGTTCTGGATACCAATCCAAGGTCAAAATGTTGAAAGGTTTGTTCTCTTCTGAAGCCTAAGCCTCTCTCCTAAGCTTGTAGCTGCTTGCCTTCTAGCTGTGTCCTACTCACCTCTTAGTCTATATGTTAGCTGTGCCCTAATCTTCTCTTCTGATCAGAACATCCATTTTATTGGATTCTGGGCCATCCATGTGACCTCCTTTTACCTTAATCACCTTTATAAAGGTCCTATATCCAAACACAGTCACAGTCTGAGATACTATTATAACTTCAACATGTGAAAAGGAAGGAGCACAGTGCAGCTCATAATGCATGGGACAGAAGAAAGCTGTGTGATCAAGAAAAGATACATGCTCAAGAAAGTTAGCACGTCTTCTTTCTGGCTGGGCCACTTTTCTAGCTGGACAAACTTTGGTAGCATTATTATTACTCTAGAAGAGCCTAATTAAATCTGAGAAGATGATTAATGATGAGTCACATGTTCATCCACATTTCTATGGTCAACAACGAATATACACAGAGAACAGTGGAGACAGAAGAATATATCCACCCTGTTTCCACCAAGATTTTCTAGGCTTTGAACTTGAATCATTATGCTTAGCTTGCTTTCCGCCGGGGGTGGCATTTAATCATTCCTTTATTCCCCCCTCTTTTTAGGACAAGTATCCCTGTGCCAACTGACTCATCTTCTACCAATCTTAACTGTCCCAAATGATATGGGAGTGGCAGATTTCATCTATCTGGGTGTAGGAAAAATCAAAGAAGAGGAAATGAAGTTTTGTTAAAGATGCTAGAAGACTGGCACTTTTACAGATAAAAAATTGCAGGCTGGGGCTAGCTGGTAAAGTGACTGGCTTGAAGACTTGCTCAGCCGGTTAAAAATACAGTTGGGACTCCTCCTCCCAAATCCAGTTCCAATGATCTTTTTACTTCCCCACAACCAACTAACTCTGTGTTTAATTTTCCCTGATTCCAAATGTTCCTGGAAGTACTGCTTATGACTAATTTGAAATGTCAAAGAACATATGGTACAGCGGTTAAGAGTACAGACTGGTGACACGAGCCTATGTTTGAATCTCAGCTGTATCATCCTACTACCACATAGCCTTGAGTACGTTGTCTGACTTCTTCAAACCTCTGTTTCCTCCTTTCTGGAATGGGAATAATAATAGCATCTCTCTCACGGAATGGTCCATGGCAAGTGTTCAACAAATAGGAGAGATTATTCTTTGTTTTAATACCCTTAAGTTTATCAGAGTTCCATTTTTTCCATTCTAGTTTCTTAGACAAAATGAATTAAAAAGTAAAAAAATAAATAAATGACAAGCAAAAAAAGTATCATTCATTAGACATCTTTTCATTTAACAGCTAAGAGGATGTTGATTGTATGTCCCAGGATCGAGCAGTAGAGCACAAGGGCAAAAAGCATGCCTGACAATTGACTCAAAAGATTTCACAACTCCAGTGATTAAAAATCGCAGCCTAAAGAAAAAACAAAAATTCCCAAGGCTCTAGAATATGAGAAAAGGGTGTTCTGAAACAAAGGAAAGAGCGTGAGAAAAAATCGGGCGCTCTCAGATCTATGTGCTCAACAAAAGCACTGGTGCTGTCAGGAATAAAGGAGACCGCTTTCCAGCTTTTGCACCAAGATGGTGATTAAGGGAAGAAGGGAGCCTCTGCCCCTCCCAAAGCAGTATCC
This sequence comes from Lepus europaeus, assembly GCF_033115175.1. Lineage (NCBI taxonomy): Eukaryota > Metazoa > Chordata > Mammalia > Lagomorpha > Leporidae > Lepus > Lepus europaeus. Next base: position 79,016,459 of record NC_084831.1, read on the forward strand.
AAAGCAGGCTTGAAGGCCCAGAAGGCGATTCTGAGAAGCATCCACAGCCACTTAAAAAACAAATAAATACTGCATGTCACCCACTTTCCAGCATCCCAGGGCATCCCGAAGGCAGCCAAATATCCTGCAAAGGGTACCCGAAAGCAACAAGCTTGACCAGTAAGGCCATCATCAAGGTCCCCCGATCCCTGAGTCAGCCCTAAAGACGCCAACAATACACTTGTGTTCACTGGCAGGTGTCAAAGCCAACAACCATCGTATTAAACAGGCTGTGAAGAGCTGTATGAAATTAACATGGCCAAAATCAGCATCTTTTTTTAAAAAATGATTTATTTATTTGAAAGTCAGAATTACAGAGAGAAGGAGAGACAAAGGCCTTCTTCTACCTGCTGGTTCACTTCCCAGTTGGCTGCAACAACCAGGCTTGGGCTGTGCCAAAGTCAGAGGCTTCATCTGGTCCCCATGTGGGCACAGGGACTTAAGCACTTGGCTATCTTTCACTGTTTTTCTCAGGCCATCAGCAGAAGTAGATCAGCCAGGACATGAACCAGTGCCCAAATGGGATGCCAGCCTTGCAGGTGGCAGCTTTACCAACTATGCAACAACTCCAGCCCCAAGTTCAACATCTTGATCAGGCCTGATAGACAGGAGAGAGCTCCTATGATGCTTTGGATGCTGCCAACAAAATTAAGGTAATCTAAATTGAGACCTGGTGGCCAATTCTAAATGTATTTTTTCACCATTAAAAACAAAAAGAAAGAGACCACTTTCCAAGTAAAAGAATGCAGCTAAGATGCCCTTAGAAAGTAAAAGTAATTTCCAGCAAGAAAGGAGCCTTACCTTTCAGAGCCTGGGTCCCCTTAATGTGAAGAGCCTGTTCTGAGACAAATTCATGTGAGAAATTGGTCATTACATCTGATAGCGGGCCCCCTCAAAAACAGCTCCCTTTAAATACCAGCTTGTCACTGGGCCCTTGCATTTGAGCTGGTTGCTATGTTAATTTGCTTTAATCAGTGATTTTTTTCCCCAAGAGTTGGGTTCAAAGGCCTTGCCAGAAAGCCTATCATTCAAAAATTAATGCAATGCTATCTATATTTTAAAGTGTCTGTGCATATGGGAAACCCTAGCTTCAGTTGAAGTAATTTAGCATTTTGAATGTATATGTAGCACAAGGGACATTTAGTGAAAAGACCATTTATTTTTGTCAATTTTTATTGCAAGGACCAAAGGGCAAGAACCATACGTGAAAGCCCAAAGGAATGAATTTACTCACAAAGCACATACAGAGCACAGAGCCAGAGGAACTCTTCTCAAGCAGACATCTGTAGGCTGTCCAGCTAAATCAAAAGAGTTGGGCACGTCCAGGTAGATGGTCATTTCATTTGCTTGGCTGAAAAATTCACCAATATGCCAAATCTGTCAATTCTTTCTGTTAATTCTTTCCCTGCTGATTTCAGTTCTTGTCTAAATGTTGCTTTAGGAAGATTTTGCAAGGTGATTTTACTATACACACACACCCTTTGACCAACAAGTTTATTTTTAGGAATTTCCCTATAAAAATTCTAACCAAAGTGTATTAGGATATAGATGTGAGGAAATTTGTCCATTGTCTGAAATACTACCAATGGAAAGTAAGCTAAATGGCCATCAGAGTAGACTGGTTAAACAAATTATGATTTAGCCATACATACACCCTGGAATCAGACTACTGGAGTCTGAGCTTCTATTTTGCTCTACAGCCTATTTATTGGTTGTGGTCACTTGTACCCATTTTCTATTGTTGTGATAATAAATTACTACAACTAGGGTCCATGCTGTAGCCTAAGAGGTTAAGCTACCATCTGTGACACCTGCATCACATATAGGCACCATTTCTTTTTCTTTCTTTTTTTTTTTATTGACAGGCAGAGTGGATAGTGAGAGAGAGAGACAGAAAGGTCTTCCTTTTTGCCGTTGGTTCACCCTTCAATGGCCGCTGCGGCCGGCGCATCATGCTGATCCGAAGCCAGGAGCAAGGTGCTTATCCTGGTCTCCTATGTGGGTGCAGGGCCCAAGGACTTGAGCCATCCTCCACTGCCTTCCCGGGCCATAGCAGAGAGCTGGCCTGGAAGAGGGGCAACCGGGATAGAATCTGGTGCCCCAACCGGGACTAGAACCCGGTGTGCCGGTGCCGCAAGGTGGAGGATTAGCCTGTTAAGCCACAGCGCCGGCCACATACAGGCACCATTTCATATCCTGGCTGCTCCTAATTCAATCCAGCTCTCTGCTGATGGCCTGGGAATGCAGTGGAAGATGGCCCAAATGTTTGGACCCCTGACCCATGTGGGAGACTCAAAAGAAGCTCCTGGCTCCTGGCTTTGGGTCAGCCCATCTCCAGCTGTTGCGGCCATCTGGGGAGTGAACCAGCGGATAGAAGACCTCTCTCTCTGTTTCTCCTTCTCTGTATGTAACTCTGCCTATCAAATAAACAAATAAATGTTAAGAAAAGCAAAAACAAACTACTACAATTTGTGAGGTAAAACAAAACAAAGTTATCCTCTCACAATACAGTAAGTTATACGTTAGAATGGACTGAAATTAGTGGGTTGGTAGGGTTGAGTTCCTTCTCATAGAGTCTCAGAATGTTGCTTATCAGGTATTGGCAGAATTCAGTAAGACTCAGGCCTCAATCTCCCTGCTGGTTATAAGCTTATGCCTTTAGTTCCTGGAGTCCTCTCACTGGTTCCTGCACATAAATCCTTACCTCTCATAAACAGCAACAAAGGTGCTGAATTCCTCCCATTCTGCCTCTGTCTGATGCTGCTTCTGCCATCACATCTCCTCTCACCCAGTGAGAAAAGGTTCTACTTTTAAGGACAGAAGTGATTAGATTGGGCCTACCTGGCTGCTCCGGAATAATTTCCCCATCTCAAAGTCCTTGGTCTTAATCCTCAAAGTCTTTAGCAAATCAATATGATTGTAGCAGTCACGAGATTCATGGAATTAGATGCAAGTACATTTGGAGATCTTTATTCTATCTACCACACCTCTTTAAGCTGCAGGTTCCTTGCTCATGTAGTTGTTGTGAACTTTGCAGAAGATGACGTTTTTGACAGGTAGTACTCACTCAGCAAATGTCAGCCATCATCATCACTGTTACATAGCCATTACAAAGACTGAGTCACCTATGTCAGTCATATGGTCATACGTTCAACTGCCATATGATACGTTCAAATATCATAATCATATGCTCAAAGCTATAACAGAAAAGCAAGCTACAGAAGAATGGGATAGTATAACCACTTTTCTGTGAAAGAAGGAAAAGGGAAAAAGGGGAGGTACTTGTATTTGTGTGGGGTGAAATGATGGGATCTCAACACAGAGAGATTGAGAAGATAAGTATACATGTAATTTTTAAAGTAATATGTGTTATTTTTGCTTTTAAAGTGGTAGCTACATTAGGAAGATAAACAGAATTTTTTCCCAAAACAGTGTGTAAGTAAATAATTACTTATAAGATGACAAAAAAATAAGGGAAAATCACTAAGGAATAAAAAATTCCAAGTTAGATGCTATAAGTAGTCCTAAATATATGAATAATCATAATAAATATAATTGCTCTGTTTGTTAAAATATAATCACAGACATTTATAGATAAAAATAACAGAATTCTGATGCATGAATATCTTAAGTAAAATTTTATTTATGTGACATTTTTATTTATTTGAGAGGCATAGAGAGATACAGATAGACAGAATTAACATCAGGGCCAGTGCTGTGGCACAGTGGGCTAAACTTATTCTGCCTGCAGCACTGGAATCCATATGGGCGCAGGTTCAAGTCCCAGCTGCTCCATGGGAGACCTGGAAGAAGCTCCTAGTTCCTGGCTTCGGATTGGCCTAGCTCCAGCCGTTGCAGCTATCTGGGGAGTGAACCAGCAGATGGAAGTCCTCTTCTTTCTCTTTCTCTCTCTCTCTCTGCCTCTGCTTCTCTGTAACTCTGCCTTTCAAATAAAATAAATCTTTTTAAAAAAATTCAGGTTTGCTATACTCTGTACTTTTCTGCGCATTTAAAGTATTTTGAATATTTTTTTCAAAGAACTGTACAGAGAAGTCAGAAACAGGGATGATGTCTCAATGACACTTAGGTAAAGATTTGGGGATCTAGAAAAATCTTAAAATTTTGAGGGTAATATAAAATGAGGGCAGAGAGCTGGAAATGTATTTCCACTATGTGTTCATTGGCTGATGATGTCATCTACTGAACCCACACTCAACTATGGATGACGCTAACTGCCCAAGATATGTACATGAAAATGTTTAAGAAGACTTAAGCAGAAACATGGCTATACGTTTAATGCATTGCTGTCAAGAAGTCAACAAGCAACTGGAATAGTGGCTAAACATCTCAGGGACATTTAATCTGGGGCCAGGGTTTGAAAGAGGAGCAGGCAGAGTGGATAGTGAGAGAGAGAGACAGAGAGGAAGGTCTTCCTTTTTGCCGTTGGTTCACCCTCCAATGGCCACCGCGGCCGGCGCATCTTGCTGATCTGAAGCCAGGAGCCAGGTGCTTCTCCTGGTCTCCCATGCGGGTGCAGGGCCCAAGCACTTGGGCCATCTTCCACTGCCTTCCCGGGCCACAGCAGAGAGCTGGCCTGGAAGAGGGGCAACCAGGATAGAATCCGGCGCCCCGACCAGGGCTAGAACCCGGTGTGCTGGCGCCGCAAGGTGGAGGACTAGCCTGTTAAGCCACGGCGCCGGCTGAGGTTAGAGGTTTCTAAGAATGAACAATTCAGACAGGAAAATGGCTGTGCCAAGGCACAAAGTGGGGACCTTGTCACCAGGACGCATGAGACAGTCGCAGATCAATATGATTGTAGCAGATTTCCTGAAATTCTGAAGAGTTTTGAAAGCAGATGTAAGCATTTACATGGACATAAGCATAGAAAATGTCAGTGCACATTAAATGAAGATCTCAGCTACCAGGAAAGTAGATCTGACATCACAGGTTAATATTTATGGTGTTGATCATCTTCTGCATACATTTACCGGCTCCACAATAAAAACGAAACCACGAAGAAAGTGCTAATGAGGGACTTTGAAAGCAGATGGGGACAGGCTTGGAGAACGGTGTTGGAATCATTGCAGTAACCTCTCTGGCATAAATATGATTACTCAATAGATAGACAAATATGCTCCTCCAAAAGCGACAATCAAGCTGAAAACGTCTTATTTAATGTTAAGGAACTGTTCTAATGTTGGGCTAATTCACTTTTCTGCTTCAAGTTACTTTCAATGCTTGGGGTGCTGCAGGCAGCCCTGATCACTAAATGGAAACTTGAGTCAGGACAGATCTTGTGGCTTCCAGGGCCAAGAGCAGCCTGTGAGCTGCCTGGCCCTGCCTCTGCATTACCACTCACCTCTGATTCCTACCACAGTTGTTCCAGATCTGCCCTCACAGTGTTTGGACCAAACAATGAGACAGTGTCCCATTATGCTGGTCTCCCCAGCATGCGGCTGCCAGAATGAACCTGCTCTCTCTCTAACCTTTCCCCAAAGGGCCTCACCTTGGACTGCCTCTCACTGAGATGGCTCAGTGAGCTGTGGGTTGGGTCCCAGGCCACTTGCTACAGATAATAAAGCCCCAGAGACTCTAGCACCCAGCTTCTCATCCTTCTGTGTCTCAAACACCTTCACCTATCACTCAGCCACCAGCTCTGCTGCCTGGCAAATTCCTGCTCCGTCAGCAGGTTTCAGCTCAGGTACTGTCTCCTCTGCAGATTCCTATTCCGGACTCACACCATCATCACACTCTCAGCCAGCTCATGTTCTGCTAAAGCCCTGCTGTGCTTTGTAGAGACTTTCGTGTAAGAACTGTCTTGATTCATTGCAACTGTTCATATAGGCACCCCTTGCTCCATTGAAAGCTACTTGAGAACAGACACCAGCTCTGAGTTCTTTTCACATCCCCAGTAAATAGCAGGTTCTGGTCCCTGCTAGGCCCAAACAAACATTAATGAATTAATTAATAAATCAGCATGACCAAACTCGCCAGTTATTCAGAGTAACAATTTCCCCCATTCCTGCTCTATGTGGCAGCAGATAAAAACCTTTCTCCCTAAGGGTTCCATCTAAACTTGTCTCATGAGTTGTCTGCATTTTTAGAGGAAAGACTGAAGGAAGTTACTTTTCCCCTTATAAAATTAAAGATGCTAATTATTGACCAAGAGAAGATATTAGATTCATTAAAGGAGAAAATGATCTAGCAATTCTTTCTATGTTCCTGTAACTAATTATGGGTGAGTAATTAAAAAAAATGGTACCCATAAAAATCAACCACAAACCAAAAAGGATGATGAGTTGAATCATAAAAATTCCACACTATTTATATCCCCCCCAACATACACACTCTGCCTTCATTCTTAATGGAAAAGTACAAGTATTGGGATAAAAATATTTTAACTACAGAAATAAGAAACTCCACATGCTAATCCTACCTAAAGGGCAGAATTTAATTCTGTGCTAAGCTACTGTATGTGGGATTAAGAGGCGTGGTTAACCAAACATTTGAGAACAAGTAATTACCACTGAATCCTCCTATCAGATAGTTGCCCCATACATAATTTACACAACAAGTCCGCGGAAGGGAAAAATAAAATGCTGCTTGAAACCCTTTTTTCCAGCCACAAATTTTTCAGGCTTGCATTTTTTTTCCCTCATCAAACATTATTTATTCCTATGGTCTTGGTCTGGGTAGCAGTGGGATATTTTCTCTCTGATACATAGGGACATCACTTCTCAGCCTTCTTGGCTAAGATCAAGTGTAGTAGCTGATACACAAGGACAGAGAAATAGTATCTTTTACTTGTTATTCTTGGCAATGCTTTTCCTGCCAAATCTTTGGCATCTAAATGTGGAAATATACATTTCCTGTATTTGGTTTATGCCATAATTTTGGAGTGGAATGGACATGCAAAGGAATGCTTACATTTATTCAATCATGTATTCATTCAGTAAACAGTAATGAGATACCTTGTGTGACTCATAGAAATGATACGAGTGACTAAATACAGGATCCCCACCCATGAGGAGCTTGCAACCTAGGAGCAGAGACAACTAAACCAGCATTTACAAAGTAGAACAATATGAACCGTGATAAAGCAATGCTCAGAGGGTTGTAGAGGTGCCGACACCTGTCTGGAACAAGTCTTAGTTCTTTCTCTATCTCCAGTACATAAAAAGGGAAGGCTTCTAGCAAGAACTGCTACCTAACTCGCATCTCAAATGACTTGTAGGGTTCAGGCCATTGGAGGAGAGTAGGAAAGTGGAAAATCCAAAGCCCAGGGAACACCTGGGAGAGATTAGAGGATGAGAGGGAAAGTGGGCATGGATGAGACAGGGTGTTGCTTGCTGATAGGGCAGAGCAGATATTTGCAAAGACAAGTGCCCTGGAGTCGCTAGGCGAACATTTTCTGTGCTTGCCAATCAAGCAGCAGTTTCTGTATCCTCCCACCCTCTACCTGGGGCACCAGGGATGGAGAAGACAGCTGTGAGCACCAGTGTATTTGAGAGGGACATGGAAGCCTCTGTGTATCAGCATCTTGGCTGGATGGATTCTGCCATTTGCTCTCAATTGAACATATTCAATGAAATGTGCTATCAAACCATCATTCATCTGCCACCCCAGCCCAGCCTTGGCTACAATGCAGTGCTTACCAAGTTCATGACCTGAGGCAAGTTGATACCTCACCTTGGAAGTGATCGCAGCAAGAATTAAATTAAGTATGTGTAAAGTGTCTAGAACAGAGCCCGACTCAAAGCAAAGGCACAATAAACGTTAGCTATAATTACTTTACTCTTCATGTAGGAAGTTGGGGAAGCGGGGCAGTCAGTTACTTAAATGACAAAGCACACCACTGACAATAACTGGGTTCAAGGGTAACCTTGCTGATGTTGCTGTGTAATGTGTTTGGCACTAACAAGATATTAGGAAGACCAATCATAGGAACACAGTGCTTAACTTTGGTGGCCTTTCAAATAGTTAACAATTGAAATTTTGGTTTATATCCATTCATTGAACGTTGAAGGTCTACTAACTATCAAGTATGAGAGTATGAAGATACATAAAAAAAACCCAAAATTCTGTTATTCATTCAACACACATTTATCAAGGACCCAGAAAGTGCAGTCCCAGCTGGTAATAAAAAGGAAGTATCAAATTCTCCAGGAGCTGAAAGTCTGGTTGGGGAGCAAAGTTGTTTAGGATAATGGAGACACAGGTAGAAGGTGACCCATGCTTCAAAGAGGCCGAGAAAATAGTAGCCAACACTTCGTGAGCACTTTTCTTTCTACCTGAGTGTCATACATGGATTATCTTAGGGTGGTGTCAGAGTTGAAGGGATGGAGGAAAGGATGGGGTGATTGGCAGAAGCTGAAGATGGAGGCATTCGAGCAGCATTTTGAAGAAACTTAACTTCTGAAGACTTTTGCTCAACACTGGTCACATGAAAGAGGCCAAATGGATTTTTTTTTTTTAGTTTTTAAAGTCTTATTGTATTTATTCATTCATTTATTTATTTTATTTGAGGGAGACAGACAGACTGAGAAAGAGAGCAAATATCCACAATATATCCACAATAGCCAGGGCTGGGCGAAGACTGAAACCAGGAGCTGGGAACTCAGTTTGGGGTCTCCCACATGGGTAGTTGGGACCCAACTACTTTTTAAAAAATGAGTTAAAAGGTTTATTAGTCATGGAAAAAACCTGACTCCTCAAAATCAATTCATGTTAAGTTCCCTGTAAAACAATAAGCTTACAGAAAATTTCTTTCTCAGGAGCAGAAAATCACTATACTTTTGGTACAAGACATGGTGAGTTTCTTCTTCTAACGCAGATGATGACACACGCAGCCAAATCTGTGAGCGATTGTTCTTGCCCTACCAGATGACATGAACACAGAAGCAATGAACAGAAGACTCATAAATAATACTAGAACATGGCCAACTCTGAGCCCAAGTGAGCCTTCTGTGTAGAATCCCCACATCCCCCTGGTGCCTGCCAAAGTGGTGCGGCCTGGGCTCCTTCTTCCACAGCTGGCATTTTTCCTCTGCCGGATGGTGGAGCCTGCCTCCCAGGTGGCCACCGCTCTTCTGGGAGGGTGCCCTGAGGAGCCCACATCAATGCTGCTGGAGGTTGGATCAGGTATGCTGGTGATTGGAGGATGGCAGAAGCTGCAGCAGATGGTCAGAAAGTTGTGAATCCTGCAAAGAGGATCCAAATATTTGAACTCCCAGGGTGCCCATTAGCAGCAAGCTGGAATCAGGAAAAGAGCTGCGATTCAAACCCAGGTACCCTGCGGTGTCCCAAGCTGCGTCTTAACTGGTAGGACATGTGCCTACCTCACCCCCAAGAACTTTTTCTAAAGAAATTTGGCACAAAGAAATTTTAAAGGGAATACCAACTAACTGGGATGTGTGAAATCAAATGTTATTTATTTTAAAATTTATTTTATTTATTTGAGGCAAAAAGACCATCAGAGAGGTATAGAGAGTGCTCATCCACTAGTTCACTTTCCAAATGCCCACAGTACCCTCAGCTGAGGCCCTCACCAGGAGCCAGAAAATCACTCCAGGTCTGCAGCGTGTTCATCTGACTACAGAGCAGAACTGCTAGCATGAGTGCAAGTCCAGCTGTCACTTCTACCATGACGTCATCAAGCCCAAGAGCCATCCTGCCCCCAGTGCCATTTGAATTCCAATTCTCCCTGAACGCTTCTCGTTCCCACGCATCACTGAGAAGCATCTTTGCAGAACTTCTAAGATGCTGTTCCCAATTATTGATTGTGTAATTTATTGATAAAGTAAAGCCAAATATGAGTAAGAAGAAAAGCTGAATTAGAAATGAAGTACGCAATGTCCCAGCAAGAAACATTCCAGGGCTTCAGTGATGCGTAGCTTCTTGTGTCACTGAAGAATCATCCCGGGACTTAATAAGTCAGAAAATGGGTTCAACACATGGGGGAATTTATCAGTGGCAGAGAATGCGCACCTACAGAGCAATGAACCATTTAGAAATGAGTCTGGCACATGCTGAAAAACATCTACTTCTGTCCTGCAATGGTTATCACAGAAAATCTGTAGCAGGTATGAAAAGGGACACAGAATCAGCCACCAGGACAGAACGCGACAGGCTGACGCAGAAACACGGAGTCACTGGTACCCTGCATTGATTAGCCAATTTACTTAGATTGTTGCCTTCTCTGACTTTTTGTCTTTATTGAGCTAATAATTTTGAGTAGAGTGTGGGTACAGCTCGATTCTGATAACCTTGACCTTCAATAGGACAAAAGTCTCTTTTTCCGCAGCACAACAGCCTGTCTCTGTACACTGTTCTCTGCCTATGCCTATCCGAACATGTTTCTAATACACTGACCACTGACACTTGGCTCAGCTGACAGGACATGTCCTCTGCCTTAGAGGATGTTTACAGTGTCAGAAGATCTTTCTCTGTAACTATGCTTTTCAGATAAATAAAATGAATCCTTTAAAAGGGGAGAGGACCATCTTTTTGGCACAGTGGGTTAGGTTGCTGCCTATGATACCGACATCCCATGTGAGTACTGGCTGGAGTCTCATTTGCTCCACTTCTGATCCAGCTCCCTGCTAATGCTCCTGGGAAAGCAGCAGATCACTCAAGTGCTTGGGCCCCTGCCACCCATGTGGGAGACCTGAATGGAGTTCCAGGCTCCTGTCTTTGACCTGATTTAGCCTTGACCATTGTGGCCATTTGGGGAGTGAACCAGCAGATGAAATATTGTGTGTGTGTGTGTGTTGTATGTGTAACTCTGCCTTTCAAATAAATAAATAAATTATTTTTAAATAAAAACTTGGAAGATTATAGGACTGAAAACTCAGTTTTAAGTGTCAGTGAGTTGTTGGATGAGCCTCAACAGATCACTTCAGCTTTTTTCTGATTATTGTATTGCACCATCAAAAAGAGTGATATCCCTACGTGCACATAATAATCACTTCAAACTCTCGAGCCCTGAGAGACAAGAGACCAGTCAGGAGGCTCAGATACCCGTGAGAAACACAGCTGCAGATAAGCAGGGCGTGCACTCCTGAGTGGTGGTGTAACAAGTGGCTATTTATACCCCATCTTCCACCCACTGATGTGAATGCGGGGTCTCTCCCTGCCAGATAGTAATTTTAAGAGAATGAGCTTCCTGGTGAGCTCACAGCTTAACACTCCTTGTATCACCATCTTGAGTCAGCAGTGGCTAATGCTGTGCAGAATAAACTAATTTTAGTCATCTGTGGGATCCTTGTAAACACTCCATAGTGACTCTTTGAAAAGCAGCATGAACTTGCTGTCTCTGCTTCAATTCCTGCTCCCTGGGATCCACAAGGGGTATTTTTAGGTGACAACATCTCACAGAATTTGTCTAGGTGAGCTTCTGAGGTTCAGACCGGGCATTTGACCATTCTGCCATAGCTTCCAAAGCCAGAAGGATGTTTGGTAAATGGATCCAGGAAAATAACAGATCTGGCAAAAGAGGACATTGACGTGTCCTGTCAAGGGCAGAGGAAAACGTGTCGCCCACTGCCTTCTCATTTTGGTAACCTCTGCAGTGAGCCCCAGCCCACAGCTCTCACGCTGCACACGGAAGTGTGCAATGGCCCAGTGGCTTCCTCCTTAGCCCCTCATTCTTGTCACTCCCCACCCCGGGCTCTGACTGACAGCTCACTGGCTGACAGTCTCCTACTGACTATAGAGCACCTCTGGTGCGTTCAGTGTCTCACGGGTCACTGAGAACAAATTGGCCCCAATGACAAACTCCACTGGTCAGAGCTCCCGGCCCAGGTGCACTGGTGCTGCCTGTCACACTTGACCAAGAACCCATATTTTACGTAGTAAGACCTGTGTGCCAGACCTTGTCCTCGTGTTTCCTGAGGAAGACGGCGGATTTTGCTGTATTTATCAGGGAATGTGGGAACCAGGAAAGAAAAGTCTAAGGAGAATTTTAGGCAAGCTAAATCCCCATGGAGAGCAGTGCCAAGCTCATCAGCCTGCATGTGAAAGGAGCAGGTCATTTGGGGAAGAAGTCTCCGTAATTGAACGTTTTATCATCTATTATTAACAAATGCTATTCATGGACCTGGGGAGTTCATGGACTTGCTAGAAGAAGGTATCTGTATCCATTTCGCCTGAGTGTCTCTATTGTTTATTATAACTGCAAATTTATTAAGGCTGAAGGTATTGCTCCTTCTTGAAAAGCTTCAATCTTGGAGCAGTTGATATTCCCTTTCCCGGATTGCAGAGAGAACGAATTTCAAACCAAGTGTATATGAAGCAAAGTGAGGAGAGACGGATAGAGTGGGGGCAAAGAGGCAGAACTGGAACTATTAATAGGGAAAAAGAGGGGGAATGGTGTGTCCTGAAATTATTTTTATAAGCAAGGCAGCTAATAAGAGTTCCAGTGTAGAATTTCTGTTTCTTGAATTTATTAAAAGTAATTTGGAGACTCTTGGATGTGGAGGGGGGCAAGACTTTGCTAAAGGAAACCTCATTTCATGCCTGTTTCCAAAGAAAACACACCACACACCAAATAGCCCACCTCTTGTGTAGCTTCACTGTGCTGCTGCAAGCTCAGCCTGGTGGACGGAGGCTTCCTTACCGAGGGTCCCAGTGTCCTCAGGCGCCCCGCTCAGCGCGAGCTGGACAAACTCCCGGCCGAGCACAGCAAGCCTTTGAGAGGAGAGGGGAGGCAGCCCCAGCCCGGTGTCTGCTAAGGCAGGGCTTGTGCAGCGGGGACTACAACCATGCAGCCAGTGTTCCTGCGGGATCCGAAGAAACCAGCCTTTTGAGGACCGTTGTGTTAAGGAATGTCTGGAATGTTTTCAGCTTGGAAAGTTTCCGGAAGCCTAGATGGTCCACGATGCAGAATGGGCTGAGCAGTATTTCAATGTTCAGCAAGACTGGCTCCCAACAGAGAGACTGCAGAAGAAATTACTCAGAAGAGGGATAGAATTCTATCTTCTCAACTGTCAGAGGCAGTTTCAGGATTGCTTCCAGGATTCCAACTGTATCACACACTGCTGTCACCCTGGGCTAAGGAGAGGGTAAGTGTTAAATAGGCCTTAAACTTTAAAAAAGCGACCACCTGTAATTTTTTTCCTACTGGCCTTTAGCTTACAGTCCTTGTATACAAATGACTGAACACTGTTCAAACATCAGCATAATGACATTTTTTTATTGTCTGTTATTAACAATTGCTATTCATGGACTTGAGGAGTGCTATTGCTAGAGGAAGATGTCTCTACCCATTTTGCCTGAGTGCCTCTATTATTTATTATAACTGTAAATTTAGTAAGGGTGAAGATATTGCTTTAATAAAAGTACTTAGCATTTAAAATCATATTCATTGTGTAATGTGGTTTTTTTTTTTTTTTTTAGATTTTTATTTATTTATTTGAGATAGAACTACAGACAGAGAGAGGAAAAGACAGAGAAAAAGATCTTCCATCTGCTGGTTCACTCCCCAAATGGCTACAATGGCTGGAGCTGTGTCAATACGAAGCCAGGAGCCAGGAGCTTCTTCCATGTGAGTGCAGGGGCCCAACTACCTGAGCTATTTTCCACTGCTTTCCCAGGAGCATAAGCAGGGAGCTGGATTGAGAGCGAAGCAGCCTGAGACAAACTAGCACCAGTATGGGATGCCAGCATTGAAGGCAGGGATTTAACCCACTAGGCCACGAATCAGCCCCTGAGTTATGTTAACTTCTAAATAAGAGAATTACCATGTAATCTCTTTCTCCTTTTAAAATAACATTTGTCACAATTTTTTAAGATTTATTTATTTATTTATTTGAAAGTCGGAGTTACAGAGAGGCAGAGGCAAAGAGAGAGAGAGAGCTCTTCCATGCGCTGGTTCACTCCCAAAACGGTTGTAACCACCGGAGCTAGGCTGACCTCAAGCTAGGAACCACACACGTAAAAGGGCCCAAGGAGTTGGGCCATCTTCTACTGCTTTCCCAGGCCATAGCAGAGAGCTGGATAGGAAGTGGAGCAGCCAGGACTCAAAGCAGCACCCATATAGGATGCCTGCACGGCAGGCGGCAGCTTTACCTGCCATGCCACAGCGCCAGCCCCAGTCACAATCTTTCAAACTTAAAAATTAGGCTACTTCCTTCCTTAACACTTCCCATACCCCATCACCAATTAGGTACATTTTTAATTAATTTATATTCTTATTTGAAAGGCAGAGGGACAAGAGATCTTTCATCCATTGGTTTACTCCTCATATGCCTGCTACTGTCAGGGATGGGCCAAGCCAAAGCAAAGAGCCTGGAGCTCAGTCCAGATCTCCCATGAGGGTGGCAGGGACCCAGGTTCTAGTACCATCACCTGCTGCCTCCCAGGGTGCACATTAGCAGGAAGCTGGAATCAGTAATAGAGCCTGGACTTGAACCCAGCACTCCAATACGGGATGCAAGTTTCCCAAACAGCTAGTTCACCTGCAAATATTGCCAAGAAGGCCAAGTGCAGCATAAAGATAAATGAGGAATTGGGCTTTGAAAACCTATGGTTTCTTAAAATGCATATAAAATTAACTTCTGAAGATAGAATTGGCTATCAATTAACAAAAATGATCATGATTCAAAGGAATTCTGTGAGGACCACGTCTGTGAAAACGAGACTCATTCTGTGCTGTGAATACTGCTTCTCTAGTTCAGAGTCCTTCATCTACTGATAAAATTGACCGGCTGCTCCAACACCCAGTAAGCCAAAGGCAATTGACAAGACTATTTTTGAAATAGATCATGTACTCTCCCTTAACAGATCTGGTTTATCAGTTATCATTTTTATATATTGAATTGAATTAAAATCGGGTGCTGCTTTCTCTTGATGCTATCTACAGAGTGTACAAATTGGCATTAGGTCATAACATTTTTCTGGGGCCAGCATTGTGGTGCAGCAAGTTAATCTGTCTCCTGTGATGTTAATATCCCATACAGTCAACAGTTTGAGTCCTGGATGCTCCACTTCCAAACCAGCTCCCTGTTAATGCATCTGGGAAAGCAGGAAAGCAGCAGAAGATGACTCAAGTACTTGGGTCCCTGCTACCCACTGGGAGACCTGGATAGAGTTCTGGGCTCCTGGTTTAGCCTGGCCTAGCCCTGATCATTGAGGTCATTTGAGGAATAAACTAGCAGTTGGAAGATCATTGTCTTTGTCTCTATAACTCTGCCTTTCAAATAAATAAATAAATCTTTCAAGAAAACAAAAGAGATAATATATTTCAAAATCCCATATATGGGGGCCAGTGCTGTGGCATAGCAGGTAAATCCAGCACCTGCAGTGCCAGCATCCCATATGGGCGTCAATTCAAGTCCCAGTTGCTCCACTTCCAATCCAGCTCTCTGCTATGGCCTGGGAAAGCAATAGAAGATGGCTCAAGACCTTGGGGCCCTGCACCCACATGGGAGACCTGGAGGAAGCTCCTGACTCCTGGCTTCAGATCAGTCAGCTCTGGCTGTTGCAGCCATCTGGGGAGTGAACCAGCGGATGGAAGATTTCTCTCTCTCTCTCTCTCTCTCTCTCTCTCTCTCTCTGCTTCTCCTTCTCTGTAACTCTGACTTTCAAATAAATAAATAAATCTTTAAAAATGGTTATTATTTTTCTTTGACAGGCAGAGAGAGAGAGAGAGAAAGAGAGAGAGAGGCATTCATAGAGAGACAGACACACAGAGAAAATTTCTACCTACTGGTTTATTCTCCAAATGACCATAACAGCTGGGGTTTGGCTGGGCTGGGACCAGAACCAGGAGCTGGGAATGCAATCCAGATCTCCCAGTTGGGAGGCAGAAACCCAATGACTTGAATCATCACTTACTGCCTCTCAGGGTCTGCATTAGACAGGAGCTAGTGTCAGGAGCAAGAGCTGGCCATCAAACACAAGCACTCCAATGTGGAACGAGGGTATTTGAACTATTGGGCTAAATGTCTGCCCCCTCAAGGAGTACCTGATTCTTCACATGCTCGGCCATCCCTTTGTCCATGTGGCTTTCTTCATTTTGCCTTCCTTGACTTGGCAGCACCCTGGCCAATGGACTCAATTGTAAGTGCTTGCTGACCTCTGCCTCTGTCACTAGACTCTGAGAATCTATCCTGTCTACTGTTTTACCCTGAACTTAGCAGTCAGCCTAGTACATTTCTGAGCATTCTATAACAATATACAGAAGGAAACAGTAGATGAGTGGATGGATGTTAATCACTGAGGGCTCTGCATTGGTGGTGAAGTGGGTTAAGCGCCACCTACTACACTAGCATCCCATGAGTACTGGTTCAAGGCCCAGCTACTCCACTTCTTATTCAGCTCCTTGCTGATGCACCTGGCAAGGCAGTAGATGATGGCCCAGGTACTTGGGCCCCTGCCATCCATGTGGGAGACCTGGATGGAGATTCTGGCCCCTGGCTTCTGGCTGGCCCAGCCCTGACTGTTGTAGTCATTTGGAAAGTAAATCAGTGAATAGAAGATTTCTCTCTCTTTCTATAATTTTATTACTCTACCTTTTAAAGAAATAAATCCTTAAAAAATAAAAAATAGAGCCTGGGTTATGGCATAATGGGTAAAGCCCGTTGATGCTGGCATTTCACATGGGTACCAATTTGTGTCCCAGCTGCTCCACTTCCAATCCAGTTCCCTGCTAATGGCCTGTGAAAAGCAACAGAAGATAGCCCAAGTGTTTGGGCCCCTGCCACCCACGTAAGAGACCTGGATTAAGTTCCTGGCTCCTGGCTTCAGCCTGGCCCAACACTGGCCAATGTGACCATCTAGGAAGTGAACTGAATAGAGATTCTCTCTCTCTCTCTCTCTCTCTATATATATATATATATATCCCTGTTACTCTGAATCTCTAAGCAAATAATTACATATTTTTTAAAAAGAGGGATAAATAATAAATTAATCACTGACTTTAACTTGTGGTCCCATTTAAGAGTCAATCTTCTCTGTATACGTGGGTTAGGAGCCCCCCTCCCTGCAGTCTTCAAGGAGCTCATTTCCAGGGCCTGCAGCCTGTGTTTGACCTTAGCCAAGACTCTGTGGGAGGAGGAGCCCCCGGAGGGGGCTAGAGGGGTTAGAAACTGCTGACCCAGTCATCTGGAATATTTGGAAATGGTGGAGCTGGTGGCACCCAGGATCGGAAAGAAAAATTTAGATGTCATTTTTTGGCTCATTGTCCTTGAACTTTTTGCAGCAAGTTTTTCATTATTTCATTGCTTAACCAAGAGGGAGGTAGGTAATACTTTACTGGAAAATTGCTATGGACTGTATTGTCTGAGGTATAGAATAAGCCTTCCATAAATATTTTACAAACTGGGAGAACCCAGTCCCCATACACTAATTGCCCTTCTTCAGGTGGCAGGAAGGAACACCTGAACCAAGTGGACTCAAATGGCATTTGCAGTCTTTGTCCTAAGGATTAGTTGGAACCACGTGGAACTGTCATTTTCATAGGTGAAAATCAGCTATTTCCTATAGATCAACATATTGTACATTTAAATGTGCTACATCATCACTAGAAACAAGTCAAGACTGAATCCTGCTGATGGTAGAGAAGTCTGGATGGTAAATCAGGCCAGCAGCAGCCTTCTGGGAGAACGAAGCACCCGAGTGGACAAAAAGACAGCACAACTGCACAGCCAGTTCTCAACGTGTGTGTGTGTGTGTTTGTGTGTGAAGGCACTCCAATCTCTCAAGATGCTGGCTGAGGAAAAAAGAAAAGGATCTGCTTGGGAAATGCTCCAAACAACATCCCTTTCCTAGAGCTTCCGAATGCGTACCGAAGCATCACTGTAGCGCGTCAATGAATCTGAGTGCTCCTACAGTAAAGAAAGTAGTTTAGCCATCTTCATTGAGCCCAGGACATTCTGTGTTTATCTGACGAGTGGCATCTGATTTGAATGCAGTAGCTCTTATCACAGCGTACAGGATTAGCGGGAGCTACTTCTGCCCTATGATCCCACTGCCCCCAGCCTCTCTCAATCCCTGTCTCCTGAGGCCTGAATCCTCTATATTTTACCCTGAGAAATAGAGGCCCCTGACACAGGTCCATGTCAGCTCTTCCTCACTGTTTCCACCACACAGTGGGAAGTGAGCAGACTGTACATATTTATATTCAGTTTGTCCAGGTCTCTCAATCAACGCCATCAACACAAGGTCGGTGTATATTAGTGAATGATATTAATGGGAATTGCAGGAATGGTCATCCTTGTCATTTACTATACATCTCTTACATTTTTAATATCTCTCAAGTATGTTGCATTTCTCACATTGAGTCAGGGAAGTGGCATTTTGCCCCCATTGTATAGACCAATTTCAGTTGAGTTTGTGGCTGCAGTGGGGATTAAATGACACCAGCTTCAACGCTCCCTCCATCTCATTAATAAGAGCAGCACTTATATAGTACTTACTGTGGGCTCAGAACAGAATTTTACCGCATGTAATTCATAATAAACCAATAGATACTATTACTATCCTCATTTTTTTTTCAGTTGGGGAAACAGGTTGAAGAAGTTAACTGATGAAAATAAAGTCATAAAGCTAGAAAGAGGCAGGGCTGCAATTCAGACTAAGGCTGAAGAGTGAGCAGTTCTATAATAAGGAAAGGCTTTTAACCATGTTTAACTTAACGCAGGACTTTCCCAATTTACTTGACTAGGGAATCATTATTTGCAGATAATACCTATAATCGGGGTTAACAGGCTTGGCCAACACAGTGTAGGCATCACAGAACTAGCTTCCTCCCTTCATCCAGGCCCCTATAACCTTTGCCAACCCAGAGCCCATGTGCCTTTACTTACCAGCTCCTGTAGACCCTGCTTGCAGAGGCCAAGTGTCAAAAACAGTCCATTTGTACTCTTGATTCACTATGAAAGACTTCTAATATGGCCAAAGCAGTATAATAGCTTTGTAAAAAATTTTTCCTTTGGAAGTTTATTTATTTATTTGAAAGTCAGAGTTAGAAAGAGAGAGAGAGAGAGAGAGAGATCTTCCATCCACTGGTTAACTCCCTAGATGACCACAACAGCTGGGGATGGATCTGGCCAGACCAAAGCCTGGAGCTTCATCCAGATCACCCACATGGGTGGCAGGGACTCAAGTACTTAAGCCATCTTATACTGCTTTTCCCAGACCATTAGCAGGGAGATAGATTGGAAGTGGAACAGCCAGGACACCAACCGGCACCTATACAGGATGCTGGCATTGCAGGTGGCAGCTTTACCTGTTATGCCACACAGCTGGCCCCATGTTTGTAAAAGTTAATGCAGAGTAAATAGTTTCAGAATAGAAAATGACTTTTTCCTCTCACATCCACATAGAGAAAAACAACCATTTGTGCTTTGAGTAAATGAAAAACACTAAAAACCTTAGAGATCTCTAGTATTATGAAACTATGAATTAAAGTATGAATAGCAAGTTCTATGAAGGTCTTGAAAAAGAATTGAGCTCAACATGAGATGCCTTCATTTTCACCACTGTTGGGATGGGTAAACTCTAACATTTATTGGCTGTTTCTTTTGGGTCCGGCACTCTGCCCTGTGCTTCACATGGATTATCTCATCTCATAACAACTCTATGAGATGGATGCTGTTGGTATTCCTAAATTGCAGAAGCCAAAACCAAGGCTCTAAGAGTTTAACTAACTTGTCCAAGATTGCATAGCTATTTAGCAAGTGGCAGAGCGAGGATATGAAGGGGTAAACCTGGCTTCTAAGTGTCCCCACTAATTTAGATGCCAACTCTGGGATGTATAGAATAAAGCCCACCATGAGTCCTAGGTTCTAACAAAGTCATCATTTGCTTTTTACAACCCCTACATTGAAAGGTACATGACATCTGCCAAACGGTTATCCTTGGGGAACCTTCAAAACCTGTCAGCTGGAAATAAGATTGTAGAGGGGGAAACCATAAAACCTTTAATTGCTCCAAGATGATATGTTGGTTTGGTAGATCTGGCTCATTTCAAAAGGAAGTTTTTCAAGACAGTAATACTGGCATTAAAGAAACATGATTTGAGTTCTCACCCTTACAAAAATCATAGTAGTCATTTCTAGGTTGGATGAAAACTGTATTGTAATCTCTTACTAAGCTGGAGAAAACCAATGCTGTGCACACTAAGGTACATTGTACATTTTTCTTTACTTCACCAAAGACTCTCATGGGGTTTTTTAGTGTTTATAGTTACTCAAAGCACCAAGAATTATTTTTATCTATATGGGCATTAGAGCAAAACATCAGTTTATATCCTAAAATGGTTTATTTTATATTAACTTTTCAAATGTACTATTTGGTTATATTACAAGGCTTTAAAAGAGAACCCAGATGGCATTTAAGAAAGTATTGCAAAATCTAAAGTCACTGAAGATTCAAATAGTTCATTGTATTCTTAAAAAAACAACTATAGAAGGATTTTTCAAGGAGGCATAAGAGATGAAAACAAAAGGCAAAAATGACAATTTAATAAGGCATAAAGGCAGTCTTGAGAATTTGCACCTAAAGAAAACATTTAAATCAAAAACTCATGGAATAAACAATGCTTGGAGGCATGACAGCATGGGATTAGGAACAAAGGCTCAAAGACTCACAGCCTGGGTTCACTCATTAGGTATGTGACCTTGTGCAAGATACCTCTCCTGCCTGTTCTTGGCTCCTTCCTATTTAAAGGAGGTTACCTCATAAGGTTGTGTGCTAAGGAAATTAAATAACACAATATAGAAAAAGTCTTGAGGAGAATGTCTGATAAATGCCCGATCACTATTAGCTATCGAAAGTAGGAAATGTCATTCTATAATGCAGCATGCCTGGGTGGGTGTGGAGAAGGTAAATTAAACAAAGGCACACTAAGAAAGCAAGTTAAAACAAAATTAGTATACCTGTACGTGTACTGATGGTTAATACAGCTGACACATTGTAGGTGCTTAGAAAATATAGAATGAATGAATGAATCAGTCAATGGAGTCCCAGGAAGAAAAGCTTACTCTAAGAAAAGCTAATTTCGTTTCTATTTATTTGAAAGTCAGAGTTACACAGAGAAAGGCGAGACAGAGAGAGAGGTCTTTCATCTGCTGGTTCACTCCCAATTGGCCGCAACAGTCGGAGCTGTACTGACCTGAAGCCAGGAGCCAGGAGCTTCTTCCTGACCTCCCACACAGGTGCAGGGGCCCAAGGACTTGGGCTATCCACAACTGCTTTCTCAGGCCATAGCATAGAGCTGGGTTGGAAGTGGAGCAGCTGGGTCTCTAACCAGCACCCATATGGGATGCTGGCACTGCAGGCGGCAGCTTTACCCGCTATGCCATAGCGCCAACCCAAAAGCTAATTTCTTTGCCTACTGCAGGCCTCTTGATCCCATCTAATCCAACCATACGAAAGAAATTATTACCCACCATTACTGAGAACAGGCTTTCTATGCCTCACACAGCACCTCAGTTCAATGCAGTAAATTTTTAACTTTTTCCAAAGCTAGTCTAAAATACATAAAAGGTCACAGTGAACTTAGAAACACAAACTCTAAGTGACTTCAACATCATGACAGGAGAAAAAGATACTTAAAGATAAAGATATATTTAACACAACCTTTATTCCTGTGATTTCAAACGAATGAATGTAGTGTGAAAAGGATAACCATAAAAGAAGAGGAATGAGTGGAGTAGGAAGCAGGAATGGGAAGAAGGCAGGGATGATGGTGATTTTCCTGCGCTAGGAGGGCTATCATGATTCCATGTTCCTTTAGTTCGGTTACGTACCTTCAGAAATGACTTCGGCTTCCTTCCAATTCTGAACCATGAGCAAATCCCAAGCACATTCGACAACAATATGTTCCTCTTGCGTAAACGTCTCTTCTAGGCCACATACATAATTAAAATCCTGTTGACTCAGGAATAACAGCTCAGAACTGAATGTCCAAACTCTGTAACTTGTCTCCTTCTCTAACCAGACTGCACAGCTGCCAAGAGCTTCTGGGCCCTCTGCCTCCTCCCTGCCTGTACCACTATTGTCCATTCTGTATGGATAGCATAGAGTTGATTGACCAAAGTCTGCCAGAAAAGGTTCCTGTGACTACTTATTCGAACTTTGTTGTGTACACATGTGACCAAAAACACAGTGTACTGAAGCAAAAGAAAAAAAGGAGGTTGAGTGGGAGTGACATGCCTAGCCATTCTTTTTTTCCATGGAAATGCAATGAAAGGCAAAGCACTATAGGGATACTGTTTTGTAAAGCAAAATTCATATAAAGTGAAAGAATATTTAAAAAAATAGTTTCCAACGTGTGAAATGAGGAAATAGATCTTCAAAGATCTCCAAAACATATACATGAGGCATAAAATCAGGCACTCTGGCTTCCCTTCGCCTTTGGGCAGCACCAGATTTAAGCCAGACATGAAAATTTATCCTATTTTTAAAGACCTCTAAAGAAAGAGATTGCACAATATTTCTTAGGAAGTTGTTCCAATATTCCTCCCAGTCATAAAACTCTTAACATTCTAACCCAAATCCCTCACGCTCTAGTTACAGCCCATTTCCCTAAAGTTGGGGTGAAGGACAGTCACTCACTCACCACACTGAATGAGGAGAATATTCCCACTGATGTGTATTTTTTTCAGTTATGGAAATTAAATACACAGCCTGAGTTGCTTGGATCTCTTCTATTCCTTCCAAAATATTTAGATAAGATGTTGGCTCTTTCTGAAAACTCTCCATCCTTCCACAAATTTTCAGAGAGATCTGTCCACCCTCTAAAGCCTTTCCTCAACTATTTTAGTACGTATCTAGATAAGCTGCAGGTAATTGTAGATTTTATCTAACTAATTTTTTAACTAGATAGTTCCCTACTTATGCTCAATTTTCTAACTTATTCCAGATGAAAAGTAGTCATGAAACTTCAGGGTATACTAGAAAATTAAGGAAATTTCTTAGCAATAAGATGGCCAGGAGCTGGCACTGTGGCACAGTGGGTTAAGCCACCACTTGCCATGCCAACATCCCATATCAGAGTGCTAGTTTGTATTCCAACTGCTCTGCTTTTAATCCAGCTTCCTGCTATTGCACTCAGGAAGGCAGTAGTAGATGGCCCAAGTACCTGGGCCCCTGCTACCCATGTGGGAGACCCAGATGGGATTCCTGGCTCCTGGCTTAAGCCTGGCCCAGACCTGGCTATCACAAGCATTTGGGGAGTAAACCAGCAGATGGAAGATCTCTCTCCCTTCTGCCTTCCCCTCCCCACTCTGACTTTTAAGTAAATGTCTTTAAAACCAATCCTCCTCCCACCGCTGCTCAAAAAACAAAATGTTTGAAAAATAATAATAGGGGCCGGTGCTATGACATAGCGGGGAAAGACGCCTCCTGCAGTGGTGGCATCCCATATGGGTGCCGGTATGAGTGCTGGCTGTCCCACTTTTGATCCAGCTCTCTGCTATGGCTTGGGAAAGCAGTAGAAGATGGCCCAAGTCCTTGGGCCCCTGCACCCACGTGGGAGACCTGGAGGAAGCTCCAACTCCTGGCTTCGGATCAGCACAGCTCCAGCCGTTGTGGCCATCTGGGGAGTAAACCAGCAGATGGAAGACCTCTCTCTCTGCCTCTCCTCTCTCTGTATAACTCTGACTTTCAAATAAATAAATACATCTTTTAAAAAAAGAAAAAGAGAAAGAATAATAGGATATCCAAGTCTTAACCCAGATCCAACAAACTATACTCCCTTGCACCCTTGCAGCTTCTAGTTATTCTCATTCAAAGGTCTTCATTTGATTTAGTTCACAATTGCATTTTAAGAAATATCATCAAAACCATTATTAAAAATGCAACACAAGCATGCAAGAAATGAAAAAAAAACAGTAAACAGATAAGTTCTTTGCTTTTACTAAAGCCAATTCTGCTTTTATGCTTAAACTGACACATTAACAGAGCCAGGCATGTAGCACTGTACTGAATGTAGACCTCACAAGTCCCATTAGCAGGAAAATCAGAACCAAACCTAATCCATTCCTATGTGATTTTCACACTAGAACTAAATTCATTGCCAACAGGCTATTGATGCATTATACATTATCACAAGAAAATGTGATTATGACAAATACAAGACTGCCACCATCTGCAAATATATAATGCATTCAACATAAGTTATGCAGTAACTTGCTCTAATTTTAAGCTGATTTCCATGAATATGAGTTTATTCAAAGGACCCTGAATGGCAAAGTAAAGAAAGAACCAACTATTGTATACAATGCCATGGAAATAGAAACAACAACAGAATGGGAAGAGCTGAGAGGGGCTGCAGAGTTCTTACGTGAGAGGCAGCAGCATCTTTTCCAAAAAATTGTAAGGTGACTCCAGGTAACCTGTGCGCAGATCCTAAACTATACGGTATTATTATGAGGACTTGGATTTCCCTGAAAGGGAAGCACCTAGGGCCCTCACCCATGACTTGCCCAGGTAAGCTTGGTATCATTTCTTTCTCTGACATCATTAAGCATCAGCGTAGGATTACCCTAAAGGGCTGCCTCAGATAGTCTCTGCCCTCCCTACAAGTACATGGGCAGGGGGAAGAGTTCTCAAAGCTACTAAAGTATCCACAGAAATGCAGGTGGAAATGAAAGGGCTGAGACAATGCTGCCAAAGGAAAGAAGTGGAAGTAAAAAGATGGGAGCCAGATGCCAAAAGGTATTCAAAGATAATGCATGTATACAAAGAAAGAGCTATCTTCATACCAATTTGTCTTTGTATCCATAAAAGTGTCCCTGTGGAATCAATACACTTAGCACTGTTAACCGGCTTCTCTTTGGATTCATGGCCACGGCCTTTTTCTTGTTCTCTACACTTTTTTTTTTTTTTTTTTTTTTTTGGACAGGCAGAGTGGATAGTGAGAGAGAGAGACAGAGAGGAAGGTCTTCCTTTTTGCCGTTGGTTCACCCTCCAATGGCCGCTGCGGCTGGCGCATCGTGCTGATCCGAAGCCAGGAGCCAGGTGCTTCTCCTGGTCTCCCATGCGGGTGCAGGGCCCAAGGACTTGGGCCATCCTTCACTGCCTTCCCGGGCCATAGCAGAGAGCTGGCTTGGAAGAGGGGCAACCGGGATAGAATCCGGTGTGCCGGCGCCGCAAGGTGGAGGATTAGCCTGTTAAACCACGGCGCCAGCCTGTTCTCTACACTTTGAAATCCTTTTTCCCCCCGGTTCCTTTGTTTACCTTTCAATTAATAGTTTAAATGTTGTTTTTCTCTAGAGTCTCCATTCTTCATCTTCTTCTCTTTTGCTCACTCTTCCTGTCTTTTAAAAATCTTAAACCCCCACCTGCAAGTGCAGGTTCACATCATAATTGCTCCACTTCTAATCCAGCTCTATGCTAATGTGCCTGGGAAGGCAGCAGAAGATGACCCAAGTGTTTGGATCCCTGGCACTCACATGGGAGACCTGTATGGAGTTCTTGGTTCCTGACTTCAGCCTAGCAGTCATTTGGGGAGTGAAACAGTGGATAAAAAAATCTCTTCTGCGTGTATGTGTTTCTCTCTGTTTCTTCTCTCTCTCTAACTCTGCCTTTCAAATAAAATAAATAAATCAAATTAAAAAAAAAAAATCTTATCTGGGGCCGGTGCTGTGGCTTGGAGGGTAAGAGCTGCCGCCTGCAGTGCCGGCATCCCATGTGGGCACCGGTTCGAGTCCCGGCTACTCCACTTCTGATTCGGCTCTCTGCTATGACCTGGGAGAGTGGTGGAGGGTGGCCCAGGTCCGTGGGCCCCTGTGCCCTCGTTGGAGACCTGGAGGAATTGCTCCTAGCTTCTGGCTTCGGATCAGCACAGCTCCAGCTGTTGTGGCCAATTGGGGAATGAACCAGCGGATGGAGGACCTCTCTCTCTGCTTTTCTTTCTTTCTCTGTGTAACTCTGACTTTCAAATAAATAAATAAATCTTTAAAAAAAATCTTATCTACATCCATGGTTTTAATTGTCACCTAAATGAAAATTACTCTAAAATACTTTAAGCATCATCTCCTTCCAGAGTGAAGTTACAGATTTCTAAATGATTTTTGGGCATCCCAATGTGGGCCTGCCTCATGGTTGAGTTGAATTCAGTATGTCCCAAATCAAGCAGCTTTGCTTCCATACTTGCTTCGTTTCCTGCATCTTTTGGTCTATTAGTGGTACTATCTCTCCATCATACCCAAGCCCGGTCAATAGCAACTCTAAGGCAAAGCACCTGCCATTCATTTTCATGGGTTCTGCCCTAGATTATCCCTTAAATAACTAAATCCTCTTCAGACTATTGCAATAGTTTCCCAGAATCAACTGAGTCTTCATATTACTGACAGGTAATATTGATGCCAGTAGTAGTCCTTTTTCCATGACTATAATGAAATACCTGAGGCTGGGTACTTTGGAAAGAAAAGAGGTTTATTTAGCTCATCGTCTGGACTTTAAGGGCAATGCCACCAGCATGTGCTTGGCTCCTGGTGGAGGCCTCATGGCAGATGGCTTCAAATGTTGGCAATTACATTGTAAGGCAGAAAGCCAAAGAGAGACTGGGGTTCCACAAGACCCATGTTCATCCTTTCTGAGGACAGGGCCCCCCTCCAAGACCTAGACCTCCATTAGACCCCAGCTCTTAACGGTCCAACCATGGGGCCAGCACTGTGGCAAGCAGGTTAAGCCACCACCTTTAGTGTGGCAGCCCACATTGGAGCCCCATTTTGGGTCTGACTGCTCTACTTCGGATCCAGCTTCCTGTTAATGTGCCTGGAAAAGCAGTGGAAGATCTCCATGTGGAAGACCCAGATGGAGTTCCTGGCTCCTGAATTTGTGCTAGTTCAGAGTTTGCTGTTATGGCCAATTGGGAAGGGAAATCTCTAACTCTGCGTCTTCTTTTCTCTTTCCACTGATCTTTCAAATAAATAAATAATTCTTGGAAAAAAAAAAAAGTTCCTGCCACCTCTCAATGTTACCACACTGGGGACCGAACTTCCAATACATAAACCTTTGAGGACAACCACATCCAAACAATAGCAACTTGATTCAAATTTCTTCTTTTTGAAATCTTCAATAGTTTTTCATTGCCTATCAAACTTTTACAATTCTATTTTTACAAACATAGTAAGTTTACAGAGAACACTATGTGATCAGTATTTACCTAGACCATTTCACTTATTTCACCAAATAACTTGAAAAGTAGCTTATATGGGGGCATGAAAAAGATTATATAATTATGAAATATTAAACTATTTCCATCAATTGTGAATATATCATTGATTCAATAACCTCTTTCTAGGTGATAAAGAAATATTAAATTAACTGTCCATATTGAGTGTAAGATTTTTCTGCCTTCAGAAACATTAAAATGTGGAAAAATAATACAAATTTTTGAAACAAAGAACTAGCACATCACCCTCATTTTAAACCAACTCAATGATCTTTCCAAGATATCCAACATATTATAAACCTTTTTATTTGTCCTGGAATTCAACATTTTTCCTCTTCTCATCTGCATGTTCCTTACCTTTTTCTAGATCTGTGCTTTGGCCTTGTATTCTATGAATCGCTCCTTACTACACATGTCCAAAGCAACTCGGCTTCAAAGTTTAGCTCAAACACTCGCCTCCTTCATTAACTCTTTCCTGATTCCCCAGATAAGAATGGCCTCTGATTCTCCAACATGAAATTTAATCTGAGTGCCCATGTGAGTGCTGCTTATCACAGGCACATTAGCAGAGAGGTGGATCAGAAGTAGAGCAGCTGTGACTCGAACCAGTGCCCATAAGGGATGCCAGCACTGCAGGCCAAGGCTTTAACCTGCTACATCACAGCGCTGGCCCCAGTGATCGCGTTTTTATCAAAATTTTTTGACAGAGGCCCTTTAGTGCTTAGGCTAAAGATAGCTTCATTTAAGAAATATAAAATCCGGGGCCAGTGCTGTGGTGCAGTGGGTTAAAGCCCTGGCCTGAAGCGCCGGCATCCTATATGGACGTCGGTTCTAGTCCCGGCTGCTCCTCTTCTGATCCGGCTCTCTGCTATGGCCTAGGATAGCAGTAGAAGATGGCCCAAGTCCTTGGGCCCCTGCACCCCCATGGGAGGCCAGGAAGAAGCTCTTGGCACCTGGCTTCGGATCGGCACAGCTCCAGCCAATGCGGCCATCTGGGGAGTGAACCAGCGGATAGAACTCTCTCTCTCTCTCTCTCTCTCTCCCCCCCCCCCCCGCCTCTCCTCTCTCTGTGTAACTCTGACTTTCAAAAAAATTATATAAAATCCTTTTAAACAACAACAAGAAATTCCCCGTGTGCTAAAATAGAAA
Source organism: Lepus europaeus (assembly GCF_033115175.1). Classification (NCBI taxonomy): domain Eukaryota; kingdom Metazoa; phylum Chordata; class Mammalia; order Lagomorpha; family Leporidae; genus Lepus; species Lepus europaeus. Next base: position 79,044,774 of record NC_084831.1, read on the forward strand.
TTGTCATTTTGTTCTTGTCACGGCCTAGAGGGGAAGGAGTTGCTGTAACTCTAAATATGTCTTAGCTCTAGCCCTAGTATTTCATAGGAAACTGGTATATGTTTTTTAAACAAATTAAAAGGACATATTTTGCAGACATTTTGTGGTATTCCTCATTATTGTAGTCTCAGACATTAATAAAGGGTGCCGTGTGGGTCTTAATGACTCGTTTGTTTATGTTTTATAAGTTATGGCAGAGATCTATGATGATCTCCCATGAAAACCCTTCATTTGGGTGGTAGAGTTTGCAAGTATTTGTAAGCATATTGCTCTACACCGAATATTTGTGTCCTTCCAGAATTCTTTTGTTGAAACCTAAACCCCAGTGTGATGGTGTTTGGAGTGTGGGCCCCTGGGAAGTCATTAGGTCATGAGGCCAGAGACTTCATAAATGGGATTAGAGCCCTTAGAAAAGTGACTCCAGAGGGCTCCTTTGCCTGTTGGGCCGTGGTGGACACAGGGAGAAGACGGCCCTGCATGAAGCAGGACGCGGGTCCTGAACACAGGCTGGATTTTCTGGGCTCTTGATCTTAGATGTCCCTGCCCAGAAGCTTGAGAACGAGCTGCCTGTTGTTAAACACTCAGCCCGTGCTGCTCAGTTACCGCAGCCTACATGGACTAAGACATATTTTCTCACTTATTCCTCAAAACCCCACCTTGCTGTAGATAGTAACATATAGATTTTTTTTTTTTTGCAAATCAATAAACTGAAACTCTGAGGTGTTAAATAATCCTTTTACACAAGGCCACATAACCAAAGAATGGCACAAGTTAGACTTTCTTCCAGATCTCTGTATTCTTGTGCCTGAATGTTGTCCACGATACTGCAAGGAAACTTGTATGGGAAACTGATGGCTCTTGTGTCACATGACCTTTGAAAAGACACCAAGAGTGAGCATTCCTAAAAGCTGCAGCTTGGACATGCACAGAATCTACATGATTTTATTGTGTTTCTTCAACCTGTTACTGTGTAGATTCTGAGAAAATCAGAATTCTGCACCCTTTCAAATCTCCTCTCCAGGTTCATTTGTTTACAGCTATCCAGCCTGAAACTCCTGTCACATGAAAACTAGGTGGTTTGTGTCACCTGTTATCTCAACTTCTCAGACCAAAGCCCCACACCATAAAGCCTGATAAGTGATGATGAGATGCTAGGGTCCCAAGGCTAGAAGAATGGTTTTCCAGTTTTTTTAAGGACACAGCCCACTGATTATTCATACTCTCAACCTATGTACTGATTTATGAAAAGCCACCCACAAACAAGAGGAAGTAACAGTATCAGTGCTCAAATCCACTTTGTATAACCCCAAATTGCAATTTCATACACATACCCTACTTGAGTGGTTAGCTTTATTTGGTCAATAATTGCCAAAGATGCAAAGGAAACAGGTTTTCAAACCACACCAAGGAAATCTGAAATGAATATATGTTGGTTGGCTAATACTGAGTGATTTCACAAAAATTGTACACATTTATGCTTAATCTTTATTATCACCTTGAGAGATGCACATGATTATCCCAAGTTTATGGATAAGAATACTAAGCCCCAGGAAGGTTAAGGTACTCACCCAAGATCACACAGACAGAAAGAACTGGAGTTGGGATCCAAATTCTGTTTTCCTTCAAAGTCAATACTTTTTTTTTTTTAAAGATTTTATTTATTTATTTGAGAGGTAGAGTTACAGACAGTGAGAGGGAGAGACAGAGAGAAAGGTCTTCCTTCCGTTGGTTCACTCCCCAGGTGGCCGAAATGGCCAGAGCTGCATCGATCCAAAGCCAGGAGCCAGGAGATTTTTCCCGGTCTCCCACGTGGGTGCAGGGGCCCAAGGGCTTGGGCCATCTTCCACTGCTTTCCCAGGCCACAGCAGAGAGCTGGATTGGAAGAGGAGCAGCCAAGACTAGAACCAGTGCCCATATGGGATGCAGGCACTGCAGGCAGAGGATTAACCTACTGCCACTGGGCACCAGCCCCCAAAGTCAATACTCTTAATGATTCTACTACACTGCTTCTCAGAGCGATGTTCATATAATGAGATGTAGATGAAGTTTTATTAAATATCAGATAACAATCCTTGTGAATTTTGTTCACAAGGGCCAATCGATATGATAAAAGGCAAAATATATATATATATATATATATATATATATATATATATATATATATATATAAAGAGACCCAAACCGTCCTTTGGTTTCCATTTCCTTTCTCCTCTCCAAAATTATTATTAAATTCTTAGTCAACAACTATACATATGTTCAATGCATTGAAAGTTAATTTTTTTTGCTTAAACATTCTATTGTCTTAAGGAAAACAACTATAATATATGCAGGTTATGCTGGCATTTATCTGGGTGACTGACTTCTGCAAGATAGGCATGAGACATTATTCACAATGCACACAGGAAACAAGCAACTCCCTCTACACCTGTGAGTCCTGTGGCTCTGGCCCATTGACCAGTGCCAAAAAGTTGGTCATTTTTTTTTTTTTTAACTTTTATTTAGCAAATATAAATTTCCAAAAGTACAGCTTATGGATTACAATGGCTTTTCCCCTCCATAACTTCCCTCCCGCCCACAACCCTCCCAATTCCCGCTCCCTCTCCCATTCCATTCCAAGATTCATTTTCAATTATCAAAAAAAAAAAAAAAGTTGGTCATTTCAAGAAAACATACCAATACCAGAATACAATCCTTTAAAAAAATTTATTTATGTATTGGTTATTTATTTGAAATGCAAAGAAAGGGAGGGGGAGAGAAAGAGACCTTTCATTTGCTGGTTCACTCCCTATATGCTTGCTGGGGTAAGCCAGGCCAAAGCCAGGGACAGGAAACTCAATCTAGGTCTCCTACATGGGTGGTAGGGATCCAATTACTCAAGCCATCACCTCTGCCTCTCAGCATGTGAATTAGAAGGAAACTGGAATCAGAAGCAGAGCTGGAACTTGAATCAGGCAGTCCAGAAAAATACGCAGGAATCCCAAGCAGTGTTAAGTGCTCTGACAAACACCAAACCCAGCATGGAATTTTTTAAAAAAGATTTTCTTATTTATTAGAAAGGCAGAGCTACAGAGAGGGAGAAATAAGGAAAGAGAATTTCCATCCACTGGTTTACTCCCCAAATGACTGCAACAGCTGGAGCTGGGCCAGTCTGAAGCCAGGAGCCAGGTTTCCAACATGGGTGGCAGGAGCCCAAGTACTTGAGCCATCTTTCCTAGGCCATTAGCAGGGAACTGGATCAGAAGTGGTGCATATGGGATGCTAGTGCCACAACCAGTGGCTTTACCTAATGTTACACCACAGTTCCAGCCCTGAAATCATTTTTTTTTTTTATTTGAAAGTCAGTTACAGAGAGAGAGAGAAAGGGGGACATAGAGAGATTTTCCATCAGCTGGTTCACTTTCCAAATGATCCCACCAACCAGGGCTATGCCAGACCAAAGCCAGAAGCCAGGTGCTTCATCTGGGTCTCACATGGGTGCAGGGGCCCAAGGACTTGGACCATCTTACGCTGCTTCTCACAGGCCATAGCAGGGAGCTGGATTGGAAGTGAAGCAGGTGACAAATGGCACCCATCATGTCACAACGCCAGTCCCCCAGCATGCAGTCTTGACATCTGGTAACACCTGGAATGGTAATTGAGAGAACATTTAAAAAAGGGTAAGTATAATTACTTAAATTGGCCATGGTACAACTGGATAATGCCAAGTACAGCTGTTCTGTTTGGGTAGCATGGCACCCTGTTTATACCAGAATACTTGTTTAACTAATTATTTGATGACTTTTATGCAGATTTATTTATAAAAGTAGGACTGAAAATGAAAACTAAATATTGACACTATTGATAAGAAGGGTAAATCATAAACTTAATACAATTAAGTTGAACTTGAAGAGCGGTGGGCAATCCCCAAGCTGATAAACTGTTGCTTCAATCAGATGATGGGGGAGGGGTTCCAGTCAGTACTCTAGGTGTCCAATGGTGAATGAAAAGAATTAAATATACAAGCAAAAGGGTAGAAATATGCGATTAAAAATTACATCAAAAAACAAGATGTTTTGGGGCTTTTATAGGAATTTTAGTCCTTTGATGCTAGATCTCCATTTATAATAGGCGGGTCTATTATTTGATTTTTGCAGATCTGTTCATATTTTCAGGATTGCATTATGTTCTGATGTACATAGAGGACTGCCAGTACCTAGTTGTTTTGTCTACATCCTCATTCCTTTAAGTTAAACAAACAAATTGGATGTCAGAATGATGAAGACTGCAGAATAAGCGAAAGGAAACGAAAATAATTTAAGATCCAGGGGCTGGGGCAAGTATCCAGGTTTGTGCATGGGGAAGAGCTGGGACCAATGCAGCTGCAAACCGGCACCCAGCAGAGGCATGGGCACACGAATGCTGCATTTTTGGATGGACAGAAAGCCATTCCAGGGTTTCTGCCTTCTTTCAGACTTTGGAGGAATTAAAAAAAAAAAAAAAAAGAAAGAAAGAAAACCTAGGTACATGAATTGCATTGAACTTCATACTTCAAGCAGTGCCAAATCAACAACTCCCGGAGCACAATGTCCTACTCCTACCCCAGGAATGTCTTGGGCTGGGATGAATGTGTGCCATCGCGGGGTCAGTTCTGTCCCCAGTGCAGAGTTGCAGTTTTCCTCCTCCCTCAAACACCCAAAAGGCTTCTCAGGTGTGGCTGTGCACAGCCTGTCCTCCCTAGGGTAAGCAGCCTGCCTTCCCCAGTCCTCAGTACAATGGAGAGGAAAGTTCTACCCGCCCACTCATCAGGGACTACAAGACCCAGCTCATATCCTGCCAGCCTCAGGATGGAACACGAATCCTTTTAACTACCTGGGCACAGTAGCTGACTATCAGGAAACTGCCTGTGGCCTCCACACATTGCCACACTATTTACACAGCTGATGGAAGTTTGCCCTGGTTGAGGAATTTGGCTCTAGAGGATTCCCCTTCAAATTCCCAAAGGGTCTATTCACCCTGTCACACCCGCACAGATGCCTGTGGAGATAGCAACAGTGGGGTTCATTTTCTGACCTCCCCTGTACACAGCTATTCATTCTTCACGTTTATTTAAAAGTGGGGGGTCAGATTAGAGCTGGAGGGAGCTACAAAACCTAACATTATATGAGATATTTTCAAGAAATATTTTAAGTAAAGTCAACAACCCCCTTTCCCTGCCACTCAAACATTCCTGTGCTTTATTCAGCGGCCTCCACTCAGCTCTCCTGGCTCCTAGACAGGCCCAGAGCAGAGCTAGGACGTGACTCCCAACAGAAAGTGGCCCTGTCCAAGCAGAGGGAGGGGAGCTCAGAAAGTCCACCAACTCTCGAAGCAGAGAGTAGAGAAGCAGCAAAGCAGGGGCCTTAATAATCCCTCCCTTCATAATTTAAAGCCCTGCTAGTAACAGAGAAAGAGAAAATAGCAAATGGGTGATTTTATCGTGACTAGAAGACACAGCAGAGGTGGCAAAAAGGAGGGAGTAGTTTCCTGAAGCCCATCTTGCTCTTCTAAAGATAAGGCCCAATTTTTATTCTTTTAATTATTAAAATGTGTTAGAAATGGCAGTAAGCTATTAATTTCTCCCCCTCTCATTACTAACCGCAATTGCAGTGACAGGCCAATGCTGCCAGGGGTGGGGCTTGCTTTTCCTAGCTGTGAATGACCTCTTTCACTAGGAAAATTGGTCTGGAAACAGCCCTGCACTTGGGAAAGAGGCGTCTAGGAGATGTAAATGTGTGTCCAGAATGTTCCTTTTCTTAATTTCCGTCCCTTGCTCCTAGTCTTCTCCTAGTCTAAATAATTAATCTTCTTACATTGCTCATGTAAATTCCACATAAATCAGTTCAACCCAAAGGAGAAGAGGAAGAGAAAAAGGAGGAGGAAGCAGAGGAAGGGGAAAGAAGAAAATGGTCTTCCCATGTTATCTCCCACTTCTTACCCTTTAAGGAGTCAAACATGTAGTCTTGGGTTTAAGGGCTTTGGTTTTGGTGCTAAACTTTCTGAGTTTGACTTTGCTAAATGACTATGTGAGTGGCCAAATCATATTCATTTCAGTTTCCTTATTTGTATCAATTTCCTCACTTATAAAATGGGAGCAACAGTAGTCCCACACTTCTGGGGTGGCGAGGATTGTGAAGTGTTAACAGAACTCATCTTGAGTAGAGCCTACAATCAGAAAGCACTTAGGAACAGTTCCTGGCTACTACTTACTATGGTTTAGATGTGTTCCCCCCCAAAAAGCATGTGTTGGAAACTTCAGCACCATTCTCACAGCATTAAAATATGGGACATTAGAGTGAACCTCCACTTTGCCTATGACCTTGTCTAAATAAGATCAGAGTCAGCGAACTCAAAGGCTTCCATAGTCTTGGCAACTCATGACAAGAGCCTTGGGTGATTACTGACGCCATAAACAAGAGTGTCAATTTCTTAAGTCAACAACAGGAGTCACTGTGCACTTACTCCTCATGTAGGATCTCTGTCCTTAATGTGTTGTTCAATGTGAATTAGTGCTATAACTAGTACTCAAACAGTATTTTACACTGTTCTGTGTGGGTGCAAACTGATGCAATCTTTACTTAATATATACTAAATTGATCTTCTGTATATAAAGAGAATTGAAAATGAATCTTGATGTGAATGGAATGGGAGAGGGAGTGGGAGATGGGAGGGTTGAGGGTGGGAGGGAGGTAATGGGGGGGGGGAAAGCCATTGTAATCCATAAACTGTACTTTGGAAATTTATATTTGCTAAATAAAAGTTAAAAAAGAAAGAAAGAAAGTTACCTCTTGCTAAAAACATAAAAAAAAAAGAGGTGATTAAGCCATGAAGACTCTGCCCTCGCAAATAGATTAACACCACTATTGCAGGAGTCAATGGAGAAGGTTCATTATTCATGAACCTCATAAGAGGTCGAGGTCAGCCCCCTTTGGATTCACTCATTCTCTCTCTCTCTCTCTCTCTCTCTCTCTCTCTCACTTTCCATCATAGGATGATGCAGCATGGAGCCCCTCGCCAGATCCTGATCTGGGACTTTTTCAGTCTCAGAACTGTGAGCCAGTTCACTTCTGTTCATTATAAATCACCCAGTCTATGGCATTCTGTTACAGCATCACAAGGTAGATTCAGACATTATTTTTGGCTTTTTCATCTCTAAACGGCCAGATTGAAGGCAGACCTCACGAACACCCCAGGCAAGCAACACTGACTAGAGATAGAGGCCATACACAGAATGGTTTGCAACTCTTTAGCAGAACAGAAGCACGTAAAAGCCAATAGTCATTTTTATTAAAGTTCAAACACAATGCTATATTTGTGATGAGCTCCAGGCTCATGGCTTATAGGAATTGGGGAGAAAATGGTCTTTCTGTATGCATGGTGATGGACAGAGCTGTATTTGATAAAAGGAAATTTAGGAAAAAGCAATTTAAAATGACTGAAGGATTTTTTTTTTTAAAGAGAAAAGAAATGTCTAAAAAAGAAAAGGTTAATGAGTAAGCAGCAACCTAGCTTCATATTCAGCTGATCTCCATAATAGAGCTAGTGTTTGGGGACCAAAATAACCTCATATTATAGGCTTTCTGCGATTCAGGGAGGGAGCTGCACAAGAAATTACCATGTAGTCTGGGACGGAGTTAGACCCACAGTGTAACCCCATCTCTGCCTGCGTCCATTCCAAAGGTCCAGCGCAAACCCTTTCCTCTGCTCTCGTAAGAAAAATTTGGCCTTGTGGTTAAAAGCAAAGAAGCTGGAGTAGAAAAAGCTGAGGTGGGAGTACCGGCACCACCATCAACTCACTATGTTGTAGCATGTTAGCCCTCCGAAACTGTAGCGTCCTCGTGTGGAAGTGGGGCTACCACTAGTGCCTGCGCCAGAGGGCTGTGTGAGTGACAACTTGAGAACACACACTGAGGATAAAGTCTTCTCCCCTAAGTGCCATTAGGTAGAACCCAACTCAATAGTTCATTTTACACATAAGAAACTAGAGGGACTGACGCTGTGGTGTAGAGGGTAAAGTTGCCACCTGCAGTGCTGGCATCCCATGTGGGCACTGGTTCAAGTCCTGGCTGCTCCACTTCCAATCCAGCTCTCTGCTATGGCCCAGAAAAGCAGTAGAAGATGGCCCAAGTCCTTGGGTCCCTGCACCCGTGAAGAGACCTGGATGAAGCTCCTGGCTCCTGGCTTCGGATCAGCGCAGCTCTGGCCGTTACAGCCAGAGTTCTCTCTGTGAACTCTGATTTTCAAATAAATAAATAAATCTTAAAAAAAAAAAAAGAAACTAGAACACAGAGATGTTATGACTATCTCACATTGCACAATGCGTTTGTTACAAAGTCCAGAAACAGAACTTAGATATTGATTCTTAATTCAGTATATTTGCACTAAACATGCTTCCACTGCTACAGAGCTCCACAAATATCTCCCACATGGGTTTTGACCTTTTCTGAACATCAACTGTATTTCCAACAGGTATCATCGATATAACTTTTAGCATACTCTATAAAAGTGTTCCCTCAACTATCTTATAGATGCCTTGAAGTGACACAAGTGGTTTCACATGTCTTCTGTCCAGCCTCAGGAGCCCACTCAAACACTGGGGACAGACTGTTCTTGATTGATAGAGTGGTTTGTTTAAGAGGTTCTACTTGGAATAAAATGTTACTGTGAGAAAGGGAACAAATGTCAAGGTCTGCAAAAGATCAGAGCAGAGGAAACAGGTTTTGAATACACCCAAAGAGTCCCATACAAAATTAACCGTAAAATGGGGCCAGCTGGGATGGCATTGTGGTGTCATGGGCCGGCATCCCATATGGGCACCAGTTCAAGTCCTGGCTGCTTTACTTCTGATCCACCTATCTGCTCATGGTCTTGGGAAAAGCAGTAGAAGATGGCCCCAAAATCTCAGCAACCACATGGAAGACCCAGATGAAGCTCCTGGCTCCTGGCTTTAGCCCAGGCCAGACCTGGTCATTTTGACGATTTGGGGAGTGAACAAGTGGATGGAAGATCTCTTTGTGTCTCTCCCTCTCTCTCTATAACTCTGCCTTTTAAATAAATAAATCCATCCTTTAAAAAAAATTAACCACAAAAGAATTTAAACACAGGAAAATGGAAAAAAGGCAGCTGAAGATTCTCTCCTTATGTAATTTTTTTAAAAAAAAAGACAGTCTATTTTTAAACAAAAATAGGTTGACACAGGCCATTGGTTCTTGACCTGTAGTCTGTAAACTCCAGAGTTGCAGAGTTCTTGCCAAGGATCTGCAGACTGATTTGCATCACACACATTACAGAATGAATGAATGAATAAGATCTCGTACTTATGTGCAATATGTTTTTGCCCCCAGATACATGTGGATAAATATGCCTATGTTAATTTAATAAAATTCAAAATTTTCAAAGATGCTATAAATTTAATTTTTCATCAATAAAAACAATGGCTAGAATTATTTATAGAGAATACTTTGTTATCCTCTCAATGGTATGCAGGAAATAGGTATAATTGTTATTTCCATTTGATAGATAAGAAACTGAGATGTGGAGACACTGAGAAACTCGTCCTTCGGTTTTGCTAGTAGTAAATCATGTGGCTAGAAACTGTCTTCAAAGCTTGCATTGTAGTTACCCATGCTGAGCCATTTCTTGGTTACCAGTATAAAAACATCACTTTGCCTATTTCATACATGTCTATGTGTGTAGAGGGCGGGTGCTTATCCATAACATTTTATGTTCAAAAATGATTCTTACATCTGCAAAGATCAATAACAACACAAACTGCTGGTCAAAATGGCTCCAGAAAATTAGCTCTGTGACTTTGGGAAATATGAGTGTTCAGAAGATTCAATGGGTAGATCTCTAGAGATAGCTCCAAGCCAGAAATTCTATCATCCTATAATTTAGATTAGCATTTCCCAAAGTGGATTCTGCAAGAATGCTGATCCTAAGAAATGCTCCACAGAAAATGTTTCCATGATTAAATTTTTGAAAAACACCATGAACTAAAAGGACCATCATATACAAAAGAGAATATTCTCTTTTGGAGATTCACAATTACACATTCATGTATTAAAGGCACTGAGAGGGTCCAGCACTCTGGTGTGGCAGGTAAAACCGCCGCCTGCAGTTCTAGCATCCCACATGGGTGCTGGTTCAAGTCCTGGCTGCTTCACTTCAGATCCAGCTCTCTGCTATGGCCCAGGAAAGCAATGGAAAATGGCCCAAGTCCTTGGGCCTCTGCACCCACATGGGAAGCCCAGAAGAAGCTTCTGGCTCCTGGCTTCAGATCAGACCAGCTCCAGCTGTTGCGGCCATTTTGGGAGGGAACAAGCAGACAGAAGACTTTCTCTCTCTGCCTCTGCCTCTCTGTAACTCTGCCTTTCAAAAAAAATAAATAAATCTTTAAAAAGAAAAAGCTCTGAGAAGTCCTGCAGGACATTTGAATGCACAAAATTAAACAGGTTCTCTTCTTATAAGAATTTTTAGCAAGGAAACCTTTTTATTTTGTGTAACCCAGGGTACTCTAAAAATATTTGGGCATCGCCGGCGCCGCGGCTCACTAGGCTAATCCTCCGCCTTGCGGCACCGGCACACCGGGTTCTAGTCCCGGTCGGGGCACCGATCCTGTCCCGGTTGTCCCTCTTCCAGGCCAGCTCTCTGCTGTGGCCAGGGAGTGCAGTGGAGGATGGCCCAAGTGCTTGGGCCCTGCACCCCATGGGAGACCAGGATAAGTACCTGGCTCCTGCCATCGGATCAGCGCGGTGCGCCGGCCGCAGCGTGCCTACCGCGGCGGCCATTGGAGGGTGAACCAACGGCAAAAGGAAGACCTTTCTCTCTGTCTCTCTCTCACTGTCCACTCTGCCTGTCAAAAAATAAAAAAATAAAAATAAATAAATAAATAAATAATAAATAAATAAATTAAAAAATATATATTTGGGCATCAAACCCTTTTGTACATAAATATTTCATGGAACTAGTTCCATAGACATGGCTAGTTTATAACTAGGGCAGTTAAAACATTCCTGTATAATACAATAGGCTATGAAAAGTGATATTCTGAGATTGTTCCCAAAACTATCATTCTATGATAGTATTGGCTTTCATAAAGCTCTTTAGTCCAAAGTAGTATTTATCTAAGGACCATACAGTCTGATTATTTTTTGGTCTCTCTTCAAGCATGGGATAAAAGTTTGTAACAATGATAGTTAATCTGCTCTAAAGGTTATGGCCCTCTCTTCAAAATCCATTCTAGACTAAGAGTTCTCAAACTCTGCCATCGCCAGAATCAGCTGGAAGTGTTGCTGCCCCAATGATTGCCAAGGCCCAGCCCCAGAGTCTCTCACTTTAGTACATGGGGGATGAGACCTGAGACTACAGGAGGCCACTAATAAGGTCCCAGGGGACACTGAGGCCCCTGGCAGAGGACAACTACACTCACCCGGAGCTCTGGGAGCAGGTGAGACCACGGAGCAGACCAGAGAAGACATCCATTAGGTCTCTGCTTGCATCATCGAGGGCTCCTCCCTTCCCTCTTGCTATGCATAACCACAATTCTTGGTTATTTGGCCAAATAACCATGGCATTTTCTTTGTGCTTTATATTTTTACTTACACAAGTCTCAACACTTCAAGTATGATGGACAAAATAAAGAGAATAGTCTTTGACCGAGCTTCGACAGAAGAAGGTATTCCAAAAACAGGCAATAGTCATCTATTTAAGAGTCAGTCTTGTATTTCCTCACTCCAATCATAAGGGGTACGTTTCAGTCGATAAATTTATCCTTCTCTCCTTGGAGGAGTGATTAAGTTACCGTTTGTTAATATAGATAGATGAGTTTACATTACTGGCACTTGGGCTAGGGCTCTGTTCACTCGAACCCAAAGTCAGCCTTTGGTTTCTACAGTAGAATAGTCTGTGTTGCCAGAGAATCTACAGTCATGGGGCTCTTGAAAATAATGGTGACTGTAAATGTAACTACAGAGTCAGACTCTCAGCAGGCCTGGTGTAATAGATGCGTTCCCAGGAAACTGCAAGTCAAATTACCAGCAATTGAATCCTATTTACATATTTACATATTCTAATTTTAGATCCACCCAACTGGCACTGTTTCCCAACTCCAGCTTGAAGTTTCTTTGCCTTCTGCGGCTCTGCAGACCTAATGAACTGCCAAGGAAGCAAGACAGAAATGAACTTTTCCTGACCATTCTCTAAGGTCTGCAGCATTTCATCTACACCAAATGTGCAACAAGAGTGTGAGCCAAAGAAAAGTGGGGGCTCAGAGAGGCTCCAGTCCCATGAACTACTTGCAACAATAACAAACCCCCCAGCCATAACTACTCAAACGGCCACTCACCTTTCACCCCACCTCATCAATCCCTAGCTCCAAGTCCTTAGCAATCCTTACATGGAATAGGGGAGCTCCTGCTTGAAAGGACAGCTGGAAAGAGAGAATGATTTGGCATTGGGATGAATTGGTCTTAATCCATTATGTTTTTAAAGTTATCATTTTCATAGATCTAAGTATCACCTTCGAGGTGACAGTAGCTGAAATAGAAATTAAGTGAGAGAGTCAAAGTGGGTGCTAATGGTAAGATCAAATCAATACATTGCAGTCAGAAGGATGCAAATTATCGCAGACCGTTAATAAGCCCAGTGAACGACCAATGCAAATAATAAAAATGTACAAGTAAGAGGTCCTGCATGACCCCACATATGCTAACCCGGGGCTTGAGCAGCACATACAGCATCTGACTGCTCCAGCCACAGTGAAAGCAGTAGCAACAACTCGCTCATTCTGGCTTGGTTATATAAGGCAGTTCATGGCAGGGTTCTTGGTTAAAAGGAAAACATCCCGTCTACCCAGGCTCTGAAACCCTATGCAAACAACATTCTCACAAGTAAGCTGAGCTCTGCCCACGGAGCATTCTTTAGGGCTTAGCACATGTATAAGCTGAGTTGCCCGCCATTCTCCACACAATATCAGGAAGGATTTTATGAATGTGCAATCTTAGGTTTTAAAAGGAGATCGCAAGAGTCGACAATGACCTAAACTCCTGGTGAATGTCAGCCTTTCAGCAAAGAGAATGTCACTAGCAATCCAGAGGACTCCACAGGGTGGCTGTGCATTTTGAAACCAGGAAAGGAATTGCCAGTTTTAATGGTTGCTGGGGTGTGAGAGACACGGCAATTGGACAGCTCATGATACCTCTGGGAAATAGTTCGTCAGAAATAAACAAGGTTTGTGAATAGAGTCTACTACTCTGGGATCTGCTGGTTTTCCCTGGCTGATTTCCCAGATTACTTCGGTTAACTTTATGTCAACAGAAACCCAGCCTCTTCTGCACAGACTTCAATGCCACTATTCTGAAGAGATTGGTACCAACTCTTGGCTCATTCAGAGTATCAGAGTTTCTAAGTCAGAAACCCAGACCACCATGAGTTAAACCGAGTTCTTACTTTCTTGTCTTCATTTAACATTTACCTGGTCACCTGTAACTGGTCCAATGAGAGACACTGATGATACAAAGATGGTAGGAAGTAGTCTTCTCCCCCAAGGGGTTCAGCTTACCCACACAAACAAAAGGCACAGTCAGGAAATGCACATGGCACCTCAGGGCCACAAATGTCCTTAACAGAAGACAGGACCTCGTGGGCATCTGCAGGTAGCACACCTGACTGCATCGTGCCTCCTCGAGGTGGGATTTCAGTCGGGTGTTGGTTGATGAGGATAGCAAAGCAGAGACATAATCACATGCAAAGATGTAGCACCATGATGGAGCATGGCAGGCCCAGAGAATGGTGTGGGGCTCTGTGTGGTGGCAGTAGCCAAGAGTCTGAGAGAACTGAGGCAAGAAACAGCTGTGAATCTTGCCCTTCTTAACAAGGGTTTGGGGTGGACTTGAGAAGTTAGACGTGTCCAGGGCTACTGAGGTATTGACTCACTAGGATGAGTGTGTGGGAGAGAGGGGGACATGAAAGCCCGAAGGGATGACTGCTCCTCCCAAGTATCCAATCCAAATGCATCTGGACAAATCTTTGCTGAGGGAATTCTGAGGCTAGTGATGAATGGTATCAGTGTAATCTACCATTGCTGAAAAAGTGAGGATAGTGTTTCTGATAGATCAGCAGAGAAAGCAAGCCCTCTCCTTCCCACTCAACAGGATACACAATCTCCTATGTACACTGGTCACCTCCTTTGTCTAAAATCTCAGCTGTCCAGCACCACCAGAGTTGTCTTCTTAAAACACAGCTTAAAAACCTGGCTTCCCAGTGACTATCGAATCTGAAGTCCAAGTTCTTCAGCAATCTTAGCTTTTCCTCATATGGCCTACTTTTCTACTCTTGTGCTCTTGCTCATGTAGGAGTGACATGCCTTTCTCCTCTATTCTTGGGCTGTCTAAACTCGACTTTTCCTTCAAAGTCCAGCATAACGGCCACCCCCTCAGTGAAGCTCCTTACTTCTCATGATGACTCCTTCCCATCAGGAAGTATAGTCTAATTTCTCCCCCTTGAATCTGGGATGACCTCATGACTCACTTGCAACCAATGGAATGCTGCTGAGGTCATGCCGCCTGAATTTTGAGGCTAGATATGAAAGGACTATGCAGCTTCCTCCTTGCTCTCTTGGGATCCTTGTTCCGGGGAAGTAAGCTACCATGTGAGATATCCAGCTCCCCGACACTGCAGGACTGGAAAGACTGTGGACATACTCCAGTAGGCAGGCCTGGCTGAGCCCATGTGCAGTCATTTCCACCAGGGTATCAGGCAAAGAGGCGAGTAAAATCATGTTGGATCTTCCTAAGTCGCCTCCCTGCTAGCTGGGCAGCAATTAGTGACCTCAGTCCTCTCCAGGAAGGGCAGTAAAGAGACTCAGAGGAAGCTGCCTGATTTCTGACCACAGAATCCATGAGATAAGATTTGATGGTGCTGTTTTTTTATGAACATTTATGTATTCATTTATTTTAACTTTGTGTTTTATTTATTTAAAAGGCAGAATGATACACACACACACACTCATGGGGAGTGGGGGGAGAGAGAGAGAGAAAGACCTCGAGTTATTCCCCAAATGCCCACAACAGCCAGGACTGGGCAAAGCCAAAGTCAGGAGCTGGAAACTCCATCTGGACCCCACACATGGGTAGCAGGGATGCAAGTATGTGAGCCATCACCTGCTGCCTCTCGGGTGCCTTAGTAGGAATCTGGATCAGAAATGGAGGCACTCTGATCTGGGAAGTATGTGTCCCATGCTCAGGTTTGACCCACTGTACCACAACACCTAACCCCCATGGTACTGTTTTAAGTTACTAAATTTTTTTAAAGATTTGTTAATTTATTTATTTGAAAGGCAGAATTACTGAGAGAGGGGCAGAAAGAGAGAAGGAGAGAAAGATCTTCCACCCACTGGTTTACTTCTCAAATGGCCACAATGCCTGGGACTGGGCCAGGCTAGAGCCAGGAACTCCATCTGGTTCTCCCACATAGGTGGCAGGGGCCACAGCACTTGGCCATCTTCTGTTGCTTTCCCAGACACATTAGCAGGGAGCTGGATGGGAAATGGAACAGCCAGGAATCAAACTGGCACTCTCAGGGGATGCTGGTGTGCAGGTAGTGGTGGCTTAGCCCACTGTGCCACGATGTTGACGCCCTAAGTTATTAAATTTTGAGGTAGATTTTTTACACAGTAGTAAACATGGGAAAAGTCAGGGAATGAATCCCTGGACTTTCCTTTTACTCTGAGAGCTAAACCGTCTTCTGAAATAGTCATAATCACAATTTAAGATGAAAACATTCGGAATCTCCTGGCACATTGAGGGTGCGTGGTGAGCACCACAGAGTGAGCTGGGTCCTAACTGGCCCTGAAGCCAAAAGTCAGTGGGGATGGAGAGGTTCCCAGGAGGGAGCAGTGCTGCTGACCTGACCAGGAAAAGGAGCGCTCATAGGCCTGGGATGTCCACTCCACTTTGTAGAGGCGCAAATTGGAGGCCAGAGGCATGGATGGATTCTTCATCAGCGCTGGCGCATGGCACAAGTGGGTAAAGCCTCTGCCTGCGATGCCAGCATCCCACATGGACTCTGGTTCAAGTCCCAGCTGCTCCAGTTACGTTCCAGCTCCCTGTTAATGGCCTAGGAAAAGCAGCAGAAGATGGCCCAAGGGCTTTGGGCCCCTGCTACCCACCTGGGAGACCCAGAAGAAGCTTCTGGCTCCTGGCTTTGGCCTGGCCCAGCCCTGGCTGTTGCAACCATTTGAGGAGTGAACCAGCAGATGGAAGATCTTTCTGTGTGTGTGTGTGTGTGTATCTCCTCTTCTCTCTGTAATTCTTTCAAATAAATAAATCTTTTAAAAAAATTCTTCATCACTGCCAGACGGTGGAAAACAGAGATCCTATGAATGGGCACCATGGCATGATGGTATAGCAGGTTAAGCCATTGCTTGGGGTGCCTGCAACCCCTGAATACCTGGGATCAACTTCCCCCTCTGCTTCCCACACTTGATCTGCTTCCCATCCAGCCCCCAGCTAATATGCCTGGGAGGCAGCAGATAATAGCCCAAGTACTGGGTTCCTGTCAAAAATGTGGGAGACCCAGATGGAGTTCCTGGCTCCTAGCTTTGGCCTGGCCCATCCCTGACTGTTGTGGGCATTTGGGGAATAAACGAGCAGATAGAGAGATCCCTCTCTCTCTCTCTCTCCTCCTCCCTTCTCTCTCCCCTCTCACTTCACTATGCTTTCAA
Source organism: Lepus europaeus (assembly GCF_033115175.1). Lineage (NCBI taxonomy): Eukaryota > Metazoa > Chordata > Mammalia > Lagomorpha > Leporidae > Lepus > Lepus europaeus. Next base: position 79,061,551 of record NC_084831.1, read on the forward strand.
ATAGATAAAAGTTAAGAAAAAGAATGGCGATTCTAGAAATATTTGTTAAATGAATAGACTGAATGTGGGAACTGTGGGCAGTATCGGGAGTACTGTTTACTGGGAGGCAAAGGCCCCGGAGTTTCACAGGTGCCAAAATGCCCCTGTGCAGATCTGCACCTCCCTTCTCTCCCAGGCATTTTCTTCAGAATGGTTGCAGCTTCGCTGGAGGTGGGGGGACCTTCCAAGGAGTCTGGCTGGTGGTTGTGTCTTCCTCACAAGACAGCCCAGGCCCCTGAGCCCGCCGTGGGCAGTGACTCACGGCTTGCACTGCTTGTCGCACAGTACTTGCATGTATGTTTCTCTTTCCACCATTGTGTGGAATTCATTAGCTAAAACCACAGGCCCCCTAATAGTTTTCAATCATTATTCTGAGCAGCAAATGAAGCATTCCTCTTTTCTGAGTTCACAATAGCTTCTTTCTCCTAAGGACCGTATTTAAGATCTCTCATACTGATCTAAGTCTGTTAAGGTCTGAAGGAGAGACAGAGTTAGGGCCAGAGCACAGGCTCTTGTAGTTTTCCTGAAAAGGCAACAGATTGCTGATCTCTAAGACAGCCTTCCTCTGCTGGGAGAAGGGATCAGTGTCTGTCCTGCATTTTGAGAAGACTGTTAGTATTTTTATGTAGTAAGAACACTTTTGTGGCCCTAACTCTGACCGAGAATCTGCTAGATTTTTCTAAGAGTCAGATTTTCATAAGCACGATTTTTACAAGACTAAGATTTTATTGTGATTTGCAAATGCCTAGGGATTTTCATTAGCTGAGTCTCTTATTTTTATTAAAACAACAACTAATTGCATAATTTTCAGCATTCTAACTGTGCCTATTTCCCTCATACAAATATTAGGATTCCCCTGTCTTCCAGAGAAGTGTCAACTTTGTTTTCAGAATAAAGCCACAGAGTTGTTAGCTACACTGCAAATAAAATGTTAAACAAAGGGGCCTTTCACTCAACGATTCAGGCAAAGAAAGCCTTGAATCAAAACAAATGGAGAAATTAGCCTCAGAGCCAGCCAGAATCAATTGTTTTCGGGTCAGTTTTGGCGTGGGGAGCGTAATGAAGACTGATCGCTCAACAAGGGCTGGGATTAGTGAACTGCCAGTCAGCCTTAATCACCTCGGCACCTCAAAGTGCTTGTCCTGAGTCAAGACACCTCGGCTTTCACATCCATTTCCCAATATTCTTGACTAGCCACATGAATATCAATTAGTCTTTTACAGACTATTGCTTGTTAATTAACATGGTCATTGTTATTTAGACTAGACCGCTAAATCACTTTTAAAATGACATATTATGCTCAATTATGCAGCCATCGGATGCTAAATTAGAGAAACCATTCAGGGCTTTTTTTTTTTTTTTTTTTAAGTGCTTTATGATGTCTCCTGGTACCCTAAGTTCCTTGAGGGCAGGATATGGTCTGATTCATCTTTGAATACCTTTTGTGCCTGGCAGAGCACCTTGCATGCTGGAGTGACACAGTAAATAGTTTTGGAATGAATGAAAAGAAGCCTCCTTCCTTGGGAAGGAATGGATTCAGCTTGCACGTGTAGACTGGTTCTCTGACAATCTGTGACTTAAGACACATTGGCACAGCACTGCTCAGATGCCAAGCGTTTGTCTCTCAGCCAAGTGTCAAGAAGCTTATTTTACTATTGAGGAAATGGAACTGTTTTTTGGGAGAGGTTGTGGGATTAATCATCCACCAAAATTCATTCAAGAGGCCCACGTTTGCAATCTGTCTTCATATACCCACCTCATTATGTCAAAGCTGTATTTGGGAAGAGGGGGTTAGGCAGCACAACTAAAATACTAGTTTCTTCAGCTGCAGGCAGATTTGCTCAAACTCCAAATCTATGGAGCACACAGAGCGGCTGACAGAAGCTGACATGGGGGCTCCTATGGTTACAGGGAAATGATGAAGGCGACCTTGGTTCTTGTCTCAAGTAGAAGAATGTCCACATGGACAGCACAATGAGCAAAGCAAGATTTATTTAAGTCCAGAACCCTCCTGGTGTAGAGTCAGGAAGGGGGCTGCAAGGGAGAAAAACCCAAGAAAGTGGGCTTCTTTCAAGCTCCAATTAGGGGAACAGAATAACATCTAAGGATCAACAGAGGGTGGGGAGTGTACTCCTGTTATGATAAAACAAAACACATCAAAACCATCAGAAGGGTGGGATTTCCACTTCCTTGTTGTTCTCATTATCAGAAGGATGTGATTGGCACTTTGGTCTTCTGAAGGCAGCTTCCGGGGAGAAGCAAACATTTTGTCCACACTGAAAGGGAGTGTCCCCTTTTCTCATTCCCACGGAGACCTGAACTAACTGCCTATTAGCCCATCCAACTCCTCACAGGATCATCCCCGTCCTTGGCTTTGCAGACACTAACACTTCATCGTGTGATACAACAAAAGTCAACTTGAACTTGTAAAACCCAAATATCTGGTCCAGAAGAAAACTGAAATTAAGGATTCAGGATTAAATAGTAGACATCTAGCAGTTAGGGTAACTCTGTGTGATACTACTTATCTTGATGTGCTTCTAAGCATTATTTAAAGATACCTTTCATCAGAATGACTTAAAGGCAGTCAGGACTTGGGACCGAGAAGTGTGCTAACCATCCTCCCAGTCCCTGCCTTTCCTGAGTGTCAGGAGTGTCAGGGGCCTGAGTGTCAGGCAGAGCACAAGGCTCCGGCAGCCTGATGAGTGCTGCCACCTCCTCCTCCTGGGAACCAAAGCCAAAAAAGGTTCCTTGTCACTGCTGGTTCTTTGATCTCCTGCTCTATTTTTAGAACGCTTCTGTCTAACATCCTCTGCCCCGTGGCCATGACCTTTCGTGACACACTTCTCTTGGTGGTTATTTTGGGATCATATTCCTTTCCCAAAGTATTACTTCAGCCAGAATTAACGTATGAGGTAGACCAGCACAAGTCGCTGCTTGCAAAAGTACCCAAAGTACATGTTCCCACATGAGGGTGAGAGGGCTGATGTACAAAGGACAGACACATCATCTATATTTTTAGTCATCAAAGCCTTCTAGAAGGACTGCTTAATGAGGTAGACACCACAACCTGACAATACAGCATTGATGTGTGTGCAGAATCTGGACACGTGGAATTAGATAATGTGTGTCTAACAGAGCTAATGGTGTGTGTGTGTGTGTGTTGTTGTGAGTGTTGTGTAAGGGATAGGGAAAGAGGAGACATAACCTCCAAGGAGATACAGATAAAGGAAGAGCACATGGCGAGAGGAAAACCAAGGAACCGGGCCTCGGAAGAAACCAACTCTGCTGACAACTCCATCTCAGACTTCCAACCTCCAGAATTGTGAGAGAATAAATTTCTGCTGTTTCAGCCACTAAGCCCATGAATCTTGGTTGTGGCAATCCCAACAAACTACCACAGCACATAAGTGTAAAACAGGAACCAAGGACAATGTGCTTGTTCCCAACTAGTCAAAGCAAAGCCAACCAAAGGCGGTTGTTTCCATTCCATTGCCATAAGTTGATCAGTTAGGCCACAAGTTCCCCCTTAGGTGGGATGGGCATCCCTTTCAATGGCTCTGACACTCCAGTCCCAGAGGATCCCTAGTGAACACAGAGACAGAGAAATATGATTCCAGCTGTAGCTCGAGGCGAGCATATTGTTTCTGTGTCTGTGGACTTCCCTGCCCTCAGCTTGTTTCATGTTTTGAGTAAAGCCCTTTCTTTGCTATATGCCCATGTATCAGGTGCCTCATATATTTTTTAAAGATTTATTTTATTTATTTGAAAGGTAGAGTTACAGAGAGAAGTAGAGACAGAGAGAGACCTTCCATTCACTGATTCACTCCCCAAATGGCCTCAATGGCTGGAGCTGGGCCAGGCTGAAACCAGGAACCAGGAGCTTCTGGGTCTCCCATGTTGATGCAAGGGCCCAAGGACTTGGGCCATCCTCTGCTGCTCTCTCAGGCAGATCACTAGGGAGCTGGATCAGAACTGGATCAGCTGGGACTCAAACAGGTGCCCATATGGGATGCCAGCACTGCAGGGCAGAGCTTTAACCCACTGTGCCACAGTGCTGGCCCCAGGTGCCTCATATTTTAATAGAAATTTTTTAAGCTACACTAAAAATAATCTAAAAGTTATAGTAAACAGAAGTCATGGGAATATAAAAATCATCTATAATACCATCATCTAGAGATAATGTATATTAACAATAAATGTAGGATCTTTATATGAAATGATAGATTTACATAGAATGTTTTGAACTGCTTTTGTTCAATTAACATTGGTCTGAGAGCTGTATCCCATGTCATTAAACAGTCTTCAAAAACATGATTCTTGGGGTCAGCACTGTGGCATAGTTGGTAAAGCCACTGTTGGCATCCCATATGGGCTCTTGTTTGAGTCCTGGTTACTCTGACCAGGTCCAACTCCCTGCTAATGCACCTGGGGAAGTAGAAGAAAATAACCCAAGTGCTTGGGCCCCTGCACCCACTTGGGAGACTCAGAAGAAGCTCCTAGCTCCTGGCTTGTCTGGTCCAGCCCTGGCTGTTGCAGTCATTTGGGGAGTGAACTTTGGATGAAAGATGTCTCTCTCTGTCTCTCCCTCCCTCTCTCTGTAATGCTGCCTTTCAAATAAATAAATAAATCTTTTTTACAAAATGATCCTTAAGGATATTATGAGGCAGGTGCTTTTCTAATCTGTTTTTTTTTTAAGATTTATTTTAGTTATTTGAAAGTTACAGAGAGAGAGAGAGAGAGAGAGAGATCTTCTATCCTCTGGTTCACTCCCCAGATGGCCGCAATGGCCGGAGCTGCGCCTATCCGAAGCCAGGAGCCAGGAGCTTCTTCCAGGTCTCCCACACGGGTGCAGGGGCCCAAAGACTTGGGCCATCTTCTACTGCTTTCCCAGGCCATAGCAGAGAACTGGATTGGAAACGGAGCAGCCAGGACTCAAACCGGTGCCCATATGGGATGCCAGCCAGCACTGCAGGCCAGGGCTTTAACCTGCTGTTCCACAACTCTGGCCCGGATGCTCAACTTCTTTAGGCTTCATTTGGTTGTTCTTTCCATCCTTGTTTCTTAGTGTCATTTCTTGCACAAATATTTATTATGGATCTAGTATATGTTAGGTGCCAGCATATTTGTTCTCTCAAGGTTCTTACTAGAGAGAAAATCTCATTTAAAACTTGAAGTTAGAGGGTAGCAGTTAAGACACCTGTTAAGATGTCCACATCCCACATCAAAGTGCCTGGGTTTCATACCTGTCTCTGGCTTCTGGCTCCAGCTTCCTGATAACTCGGACCCTGGGAAGCATCAGTGATTTATTATAAGGAATTAGGTCACACAAATATGGAGGCTGACAAATCCCAAGATCTACAGCTGGCAAACTGGAGACCCAAGGGAGATGATGGTACAGCTCCAATTCAAAGAGCAGCAGACTCAAGACACCGGAAGAGCTGGAGCTTCCATTTGAGTCTGAAAGCAGGAAGCAAAAACCATGTTCCAGCTTGAAGGCAGTCAGGCAGAAGAGATTCCCTCTTATGTACAAGAGGGCTCAGGAACTCAACTACTAATTGGATGAGGCCTTTCCATATTGGGAAGAACAACCCGTTTTACTCAGTCTACTGATTCAAACATTAGTCCCATCCGAAAGCATCCACACAGACACACCCAGAAAATGTTTAACCAAAATCTGGACACTCTGTGGTGCATTCAAGTTGACAAATTAACCATTACAATGGGTAATTTCGCAATTATAGTCAGTTTAGTCACTGGATACAGCTATCCTAAATGTTTTGCCTCTAATAACAGAAGCCCAAAATAAATCAAGCGAAAACCAACAGAACTAAAAGGAAAAAAATGAACAAGTTTACAACTGTGGTTGAAGGTTTCAATCATCCTCTCTCAATTATTCAAAGAATGAACAGACAGGAAGATCAGCAGGGCTATGGAAGACTTGAACAACACCATCAAACAACATAATCCAATTGACATAGAACACTCCACCCACAAAGGAACAGACACTGGTTTTGATATAGATCATCTTCTGGACCATAAAACAAGTCTCAATCCATGGAAAAAAACTCAAGTCATACATCGTTTATTTTCTGACCACAATGAAATTAAACTAGAAATAAATAATAGAATGATAAATGGAAAATATCCAAATATTTGGATCCTAAATAATGCACTACTAAATACCACAAGAGTGAAAAATAAATCAGGAAGGAAATTGGGAAGTTTGTTGAATTAAATGAAAATACCACAATTTGTGGGTTGCAAGAATAGAGGGAAATTTTTAGCATTAACTGCATATACCAGAAAGAAAAACAGTCTTGAATATAACCTCAAATTCTGCACTGAGAAATGACAAAAAGAGAAAACCAAACCCAAAATCAACAAGAGAAAGAAAATAAGGCAGATGACACATATATGAACAATGCTGGAATTAAATTAAACTACTCCAAAATGCCACCAAATGTGATGGAATGTGGGAGTGAAGTCCTCTTACTCAATATACTCGCCACTCCTGTCCACTCCCGTTGTGGCCCACTGCCTAGGAAAAAGGCTTCAAATAACTGAGCTCACCTTTAAAAATGCATTACAGAAACTTTGAGATTTTCCCTGCATCATTTGAGTTAAGGACAAGAACATAATTCACATATTCACTAGCTGTAATTGGAGCACTAGAAGATAGAAGTTTACCTAAAAAGCTATAAATACTAGAAAGCCTGGATTTCTACCAACGAAGTGGAAAGACATTTAAAATAAAAATATCCAACCCTTAGAAGCAGGCATTTAACCTAGTGGTTAAGATACCCATTTATACATTAGAGTATCTGGGTTCAATACTGCATTCCAGTTCCTGACTCCAGCTTCCTGCTAACATAGACCCTGAGAGGCATCAAGTCACTGGGTCCTTGCCATCCGTATAGGAGACCTGGACTGCATTCCTAGCTTCAGCCCCTGTCCAGCTCTGGCTCTTGTGGCATTTGGGAAGTGAATCAAGGGATGGGAGCTCTCTTCTGTCCATCTTCCCCCTCCCACCATTTCTCTGTTTCTCAGTTAACTTTAAAAAAAAAAAAAAATCCAACTCCTTTTGAATGAATGTTATCAGAGGACCTTCGTCCTGTGCTGATACTATGATACTACCCTAAGCATAGTCAATTATATCCAAGCAGAGAAAAACATAGCTTGCTCTTCCAAGCTTTTGGAGGAAGCACTGGAAGTTCTAAGAGCAGCACCATCAAGTGTGATGAGAAGGGGCTGGGGCTGTGGTGTAGTAGGTAAAGATGCCACCTGCAGTGCCAGTATCCCATATGGGTGTCAGTTTGAGTTCTGGCTGTTCCAATTCAGATCCAGCTCCCTGCTGTTGGCTTGGGGAAAGCAATAGAACATGGCCCAATTCCCTGGGCCCTTGCACCCACATGGGGGGACATGGAGAGGCTCCTGGCCCCTAGAAATGCAATGGTTTGCAGATAACACATGATATGAGAACAAGGAGACAACAAAAAACCAAATCAAACCAAACCAAACAAAAAAGGCTTTAACTCCAAGTTGAAACTAAAGAGCAGGGGCCAGCGCTGTGGCTCAGTAGGTTAGTCCTCCGCCTGTGGCGCCGGCATCCCATATGGGCGCCAGCGGCTGCTTCTCTTCTGCTCCAGCTCTCTGCTGTGGCCTGGGAAGGCAGTGGAGGATGTCCCAGTGCTTGGGACCCTGCACCCGTGTGGGAGACCTGGGGAAGGCACCTGGCTCCTGGCTTCATATCGGCACAGCGCTGGCCACAGCGGCCATCTGGGGAGTGAACCAACGGAAGGAAGACCTTTCTCTCTGTCTCTCCCTCTTACTGTCTGTAACTCTACCTCTCAAATAAAATAAATAAAATCTCTAAAACAAACAAACAAACAAACAAACTAAAGAGCAGAGGTTTATTATCTGTTTTCTGACTTGAATTAGATTTTAAAAACATGTCAAATAGATTTATTTCCAGGCTGCAGTAACAGTTTGGGAGGGTCCCAAATCGGAACCAATCTGCCTGTCCTTTTCCCATGGTATTCTGGAAGAAAGCAGATCACTGATGACTCACAACTCAGCACACCTTAACTGCTGTGACCAACACCAAATGGTATTCCCCAAGAGAGATGTTGGCAAAGGATCAAAACCAGGGTGTCCCTGGCCCTAGGACGTGGTTCATGTTACAAGGTCCCCAGCGTGGTGCTCCAGTAACTGCATTTGGTGGCAGATGGTTAATAACTAGTAGCTAGAGAGGTGATTGAGGTGCTAATTGTCTTGGTTCTCACTGTGTGTCATTTCAGATGTCTTCTCTGAGTTTCCTCTCACCCCCCCATCAGCCTCTGCCTCCTTCCCTGGCCCCAGCTTTTGGAGTTAAGGCCGTTGAAAATATTTTTTCAGGGTGCACAGCTATGAAAATTGGCCCTTCTGGTTACCTTTCCTGCACTGGGACTCAGAGCCTTCTCCTGTATTCCAAATAGCAGAGTAATGACCTACAAAGTCAGTAAGCCTAGAGAAAAAGGTGGATGGAGTCTGAATTAGTTGTAATAACAGGAAAGGACAAAGAATCCATGGGAATGTCATGGTTTACTTCTGTTCTTAGCTTCTCCTGATACCTACAACCTCACTCTTGCTGAATCTGTTTGTTTATTCTCACTTATCATGCCCCATCCTCAACTGACTGTTGGCTTTCTCTGTTTCTCACTGGACATTCCTGTCCCCTCCCAAAGGCTCTGTAGGAGCTTCAGGCTGAAACATAGATCCCAAGCTGACACTGATCACAGACATTTGTATGGTGCATCCCAGTTTCTAAAGAGCTGACTCGTAACATGATGTCATCCCATCTTGTCAATAATTCTGTGAGATTATATTATCCTTGCTTATCACTAAAGAGACTGAGGGCCAATGAGATTAAATGGCCAATCTGATGTGATGCTACAGCCAGTGACACCCTCCCAGCCCCATGTTCTTTCCTCTTCCAACACAGCCTCAAAGACTCTAAAAAGAGCTCCCAAGCACCCAAGTACCTGATAATTTCTATTTTTCTTCCTGAACCCTCACCCCCTTGCTTATTCTCCATACCTACCATCCTTACCTCCTCCAAACAACACACACACACAACTGAGGACATTTGTCCAACACCCTCTTCATATAGCCACCTGCCTTCCTTCTTGAAGCAGATTTTCAGGTTCCAACACAGTGCTCCGGTGCAGCCTTAGGCGTCATGCACCTCCCATCTATCTTTCAAATACAAAATCCCCTAAATCATGCCTCCTTTGTTATTTCTAATTTACTCCACTACATCCTCTGGAACCTGTCATTTGTCCCTGGAAAACAGAGATACTATGTATCTAAATCACCCTACAGAGAGTCTCCCAAAGAATCGAGTGTAAATGCAGGCTGTTCTCTGATTATAATGATGGTGCTGATGATGTTGACATGATGGTAATGATCCCATTCACTCTAATTTACACCACCTTCTAGAAGTTAAAGAGTCACCAGTGGCTCAAAGACTTCATCAAGGAAAGGTTTGAAGGGCTGGGTCCATAAAGGCAAGGTGCTGAGGTGCTGGTGACAACAAAAGGCATAGCAGGTAAGGTGCTGCCTGCAGTGCCGGCATCCCATTTTAGCACCAGTTTGATTCCTGGCTGCTCCACTTTCTATTCAGCCCTCTGCTATGGCCTGCGAAAGCATTAGAGGATGGCCCTGTGCTTGGGCCCCTGCACTCACCTGATTGGTGCAGCTCTGGCTGTTGCAGACATTTGGGGGGTGAACCAGCAGATGGAAGACCTCTCTCTGCCTCTCCTCTGCCACTCTGTAACTCTGCCTTTCAAATAAATAAATCAATTTTTAAAAAATAGAAAATAGGAAAACAGCAAGCACACAGGGAATGGAAACTCAGTAAGTTAGGATAGTATCACAGAAAATGGAAAGGAATTAGACCTTGGAATCAGTCAGGCGTGAGTTAGCACCCTCATTTGGTCCCATTCTAACTGCCTAAACTTGAGCCAGTTGCTTAACTTCTCTCACTCTCCATTTCCTAAGCTCAGATGTCAAAAATTCATTGCAGGGCATTCTGCAATGAACAGGGGCTCTGTCAATGTTATTTCTCTTCCTTTCCCCCTTAGAAAGAGGGGTCCATAGTGGTAGAAATTTGCAACAGCATCCAAAGTTTTAGTCTCATCTGTACTTATTGCTCTCTCTCTCTCTTTTTTAAGGTTTATTTATTTATTTGAAAGGCAGAGATACACAGAGAGAAGGAGGGAGAGAGAGAGAGAGAGAGAGAGAGAGAGAGAGATATCTTCCATCCACTGGCTCACTCCCCAAATGGCTACAGTGACCAGGGCTGGGCCAGGCCGAAGCCAGGAGCCAGAAGCTTCCTCCAGGTCTCCCACATGGGTGGCAAGAGTCCAAGGACTTTTGCCATCTTCCATTGCTTTCCCAGGCACATTAGCAGGGAGCTGGATTGGAAGCAGAGCAGCCAGGACTCGAACCAGCGCCTGTATGGGATGCTGGCAGCACAGACAGAGGCTTAGCCTTCCAAGCCACAGCATGGGCCCCCTTAATGCTCTTTAAGAGGCTGCAAGAGTCAGCTTTTCATCATTATAACTAAATACCCGACACAGGCTACTTCAGAAGGAAAGAAGTTTATTCTGGCTCACAATGTTGGAAGTTCTCAGTACAATACCAGGAGGCCCCATTGACTTAGCCATTTGTTGAGGCTGAAGAAGGCATATGGTGTAGCACATGGAGGAAGGATCTCATGTTAAGCCAAGAAGTAGACAGACAGGCTAGGTTCAATTTGGCTTTTGTCACCAAATCTCTCATGAGAAATACCTCCCAAGGTCTGCCTCTGAAAACCTTCCACCAGACCTCCCTCCTAAGCACCATAATTGTATTGAGTTTGCATCCCCTTAACTGTCTACATGAGTTCAGGTGCTACATCCTATTCAAACCATACCTTTCCACCCCTGCCACTCTTAAACTCATGTCCTCTGACAGACAATACATAGTGGCTCCATTTCCAACAGTCCCGGAGTTTTAACTTAGTCCAACATTAATTCAAAAGTCCCAAGTCTTTTCTGAGATCCAAGGCAAACTCCCTTAACTATGAGCCTCTGAAAAATTGAAACCAAGTTCATACTTCCAAGATACAATGGCAGGACAGGCACAGGGCATACATTTCCATCTTAAAAAGGGGTAACAGACAAGTAAAACGGACTAATTGGACAAAGATTAAAACGGATTAATTGGACAGGTCACAAATAAGCAGGGAAAACATTAAATTCTAAAGCTCCATATCTGGCATCTGGGGAACAGTGGTGGGCAAGCCCCCGAGGCCCCATGCTGTAATTCCCAAGGGCTGGATTCTCATCTCTACAACTGTGTTAAACTTCGCCCTGGTGCAGATTCTCTGCGGCAATGCCAACCCCACATTTCCACTTGGGACTGTCCTATTGGCGGAGGGGGGGGGGGGGGGCTCTTCAAAGAATCTGCCCCTGCAACAGGTCTCTTCCAGGACTGCAGATTATCTGAGGCAGTCTTTGAAATGTAGATGAGGGCTTCCATGCCTCCATGGCTCTGTTGGCCTCAACCCACACTTCGACTCTGCAGCTGTACACTGACGTTTCTGGCTTTACAAGGCTTGTACCGCCGGCACTGTTCCTGGGTGGGGAGGAGGGGAGAAAGAGCATTTGGGATTGCTGGTACCCCTACCTTTCTTCATTGCAGCTTCATTCTCACAGTTTCACTAGCATCATCCTATTATGGACTCCACACAGGGGCTCCAGCCCTGCAACACAACTCTGCCAGGCCTCCCAGGCTTTCCTTGAAAAGGTTGGTGAAAGACAAATATTTGATCTCAGCATGTGAACTACATCACCAAGGTCCTGGCATGCTTCACCAGCTGAATACAGGGAAATGAAGCCTCAGGACGTCTTTCTTGGGTAAGCTCACTGAAAGTGCTCTTGGAGTTCACAAAACAATTTTGTTCTGGACCTGTGATGGGAGGAGCAACCCCAAAGATCTCTGAAACGCCTTTTGGAGTCTTTTCTCTCATTGTTTTGCCTGCTTGCACCTGGCTCCATTTTATCTAAGATGATCTCTTTAGTAAATGGTTTCTCCACTTCACTTCTGTTCTGAATGAGCTTCCTTCCTTGTCTGAGTTTTCCAAACCTTTCTACTCCGCTGCATTTTGCTCCTGAGTCTCACTGTAAAACGTACTAACTGTAGCCAATAACACCCATGGTACAACCTGAATGCTTTCTTGTTTTGAAATCTCCTCTACCAAATAAACTAGTCCACCACCTTTAAGTTCACCCTTCCAGAAAGTCTCAAGACAGGGACCCAATACAATCTGGTACTTTGCTACCATGTAACAAGGCTTTAGTCCAAATCCAAACAGAATCCTCATTTCCATTTGAAACCTCGCTGGTATGGTCTTTACTGTCCACATCCCTATCAGCTTTCTGGTCTTCTAAGCCTCACTAGAATTGCCCATAATGCCCTGCTGACAACATCCTAAATTCCTCTAGCCAGGTCCTACAAACAACCCTAACTTCTGCCAGCCAAACACTTTCTTTTTTAAAAAATTTACTTATTTATTTGAAAGTCAGAGTTACACAAAGAAAGAAGGAGAGGCAGAAAGAGAGAGAGAGAGAGGTCTTCCATTGCTGGTTCACTCCCCAGATGGCCACAATGGCTGGAGCTGCTCCAATCCAAAGCCAGGAGCCAGGAGCTTCTTCCGGGTCTCCCACGTGGATGCAGGGGCTCAAGGACTTGGGTCATCTTCTACTGCTTTCCCAGGCCATAGCACAGAGCTGGATTGGAAGTGGAGCAGCCGGGACCAGTGTGCATTTGGGATGCCGATACTGCAGGTGGCAGCTTTACCCGCTACACCACAGTGCCAGCCCCAAGCCAGACACTTTCAAAGCTGCCATTACATTTTAAGAAATAGTAACAATCCCACCCTTGATTCCAATTTCTTGTACACTGTAACTAATTACCTGAGACAGGATTCTAGAGAAGGAAAGAAGTTTATTTTGGCTAACAGTTTTGGAGATTCCTAGTCCAAGATCAGGCAGGCTTCATTGGTTAGATGAAGAATGCCAATGGTAGAGCGTGTGTGACAAGCCAGGAAGCAAAGAGAGGCTCAGCACAAGCCAGCTTTTATAATTAACCCTCTCGAGAGAACCACCTTCCAAGGGCATGGCTGATCTGAGGATTTCATAGCAGGCCTATATCTTGAATACCATAACAGAAATAAGTTTGAACGCTCTTAACTATCTGTGCGGATTTGGGAGCCACATCCTTTTCAAGCCATGGCAGAGGCTCACCCAAAGCTACTCACTCTCAAGTGTTTTGTAATCTCTCATGAATCAGCAGCACATGTTCTTTTCAGTCACCAACTCCAAAGGGGACATGTATATGAGGGAATAATTCCCTTTCATTCATTAAAAGCAATAAATCAAGCAAGGCCTCACATCTAAACCCAGAGCTGGACATCCCTGGTCTGCACTCTCAGAGCAATTTGGCTGCTCTGCTCTTGGAGCATCGTGTTATCCGTGTAAGCATCTGTATCTCCCCTAGGCCATGAGAGCCACGACACAAAGTCCAGACATTCATCCTCTCCACATTGCTACCTAGCGGGAAGCCTGCCCTACATAGCATGTCTATGAGACTGAACTGAGTCATGCATATTCTAGTTCCACAATGCTTTACTATCCTAGTATATTCTACAACTTATAATTCCCCTAACAGCATTTCAGAGTCTCAGATAGTTCAAGCATTGAACACACATTATCTATGTCCTTTAAGAATGAACTGTTTATAAACATCCTTTTTTTTTTTTTGGGGGGGGGTGTTGTTTGTTTAAAGAAAGCTAAAACCTAATGAAAGGAGGTGGGTAAAAAATTTCAGAGAGATACCTGGGGCTGGTCTCAAAGTGCTCTATGCATTCTGTTCAAGCCATCACCCTGGGCATGCCCTACCCACCGCACATCTAAGGCTCAGGGCCACTGTGGGTAAGGGCAGGCAAGGCATGTTTGGTGGGTGGCTGCAGGGTTCTGTGCTCAGTACCTCTGTTGGGAGAGTGACCAAGGTTGTGGGAGGTGGCAACTCAATCTGCCTCAGGTAACAAAATCAATGGTGATGACTAAGTTACAGTAGAAGTATCTCTCAATCTCCGAGAAGTTCCTCTGCTGTTCTGACATATCCCTCTCCCTTTTTTTCAGAGGAAATAGATGCAAGTTCAGGCAACAGCCTTAAGGAAGGAATCCTTTTTTTTTTTTTTTTCTTGTCTTATTTAACTCATTCATTACTTGAATCTCATTAAGAAACTGGGGTCCTGGGGCCAGCGCCATGGCTCCTTTGGTTAATCCTCTGCCTGCGGTGCCAGCATCCCATATGGGTGCCGGGTTCTAGTCCCGGTTGCTCCTCTCCCAGTCCAGCTCTCTGCTGTGGCCCAAGAAGCCAGTGGAGGATGGCCCAAGTGCTTGGGTCCCTGCACCCGCATGGGAGACCAGGAAGAAGCTCCTGGCTCCTGGCTTTGGATCGGCACAGTGCTGGCCATGGTGGCCATTTAGGGGGTGAACCATCAGAAGGAAGACCTTTCTCTCTGTCTCTCTCTCTCTCACTGTCTTAACTCTACCTGTCAAAGAAAGAAAGAAACAAACAAACAAACAAATAAACTGGGGTCTACAAATCAGCTGGAGACACATCTAGAAAAACATCTAAGTGACAGATTCACAGTCAGTCCTTAAGGGTAAATCAGGAAGTTCCAGGCAAATTCCTAACCTTTAAGGTAGATTTCATGAAGGGCACATGCTACATTCTTCCTAGAAAGAATGGCCTTTGAAATAGACACTCTGCTCAACCTTAACAGCCCTGTGGCTTGCCCCTTGTACTGATTTCTAGATAAGCCTCAGCTTTCTCAGTTTTTTAAGTGGAAATAAACTGTGCTGTCAGATTTTAGGTATCAGGTGAAATGATGCGTACCAACCACCTAGAACAAGGCAGGCAACACCTAGGCCCTACAGATGGTCCCAACTGCTCTAGAGCTCCCGAATTCAGAGGCGAAGTATCAGCCAGCAGTGATCACCAGGTATGGCATTTTGTTGTTTGTTTTGTTTTGTTTTACCCAGCTGGTCCCCATGCCTGACTCTGAGCTGGGTAATCCTATTATTTTACAGATTAGGAAACCAAGGCAAAACGTGGGCTCTCCACTGCCTATAGGCCAAATCACAATGCCATAACAGGCCAGCCCATTTGCATGCTTTCTTCGATAATCATTGGTGCCCCAGTGCAAGCCAGAACCCTGGGCTGAATGAATCTTTTTAATCATGTTGTCTGTACATCATATATCAAATAATTTTACTGATTTTATAACTGGAGTTCATGTTATCTATAAAATAGACAATGTTCTTTAGAGAACAAGCTACCTCATTCTATGCTAGTTGTAGTAAAAGTGAAGGAGTGAAGGTAGTGGTGGTGCTTAGGAGTGGGATAATTATAATTTGTTAAGCACTTACCATGTGCTAAGCATCACACCAAGCATTGAGCTTGTCTTATTTCACATAATCTCGCAACTGCTAGCATTAAATCCTTGGGGCCTGAAAAAAATCTGGCATGAATAAATGGTTTCAGTATCTCTGTAGGATGTAGATGTATGCTTACGTAATGTGCCCAAGTCAAATCCTTTCTAAATTCTGAATGCAGAAAGTATGGTTTTCCCAAGGGCAGTGAAGACACAGGTAGCTCCAGAAATGAAACACAAGGGGTAGAGGTTAATTCTTGATTCCCCAAACTTAGAGGCAGCCCATGTCATAGTGACTTATAGTTACTATATTTTGTATTACTCAATCATCTCTAGAAGATGGATTGCAAGGTGGAGCAGGAGAAGTGCCTTCCTGTCCTTTCCAGTGAAATGTTTCTGTGTTACCATGAAACAAGAAGTTCTGTAAAGTAAGGGGGACAGAAACTACTGGCTTCCTGTAGACAGATGCCAGGTAGAGGAAATAAACAGATATAGTTCCCACTGGATACCAGTGCCCTTAAAAAAAAAAAAATGTTTCCTATTGTGCTGCCAAGGCAAGGCCAGCTGCTTACCACACTAATTCAGGGGAGACTAAATAGTGTTTAAAGAGTGGATAAAGTAGAAAAAAAGAGCCACATAGTCCAATTTTGTTGGTGGAGTACAAGTTCCTACAACCAAGAGCTAAGTGGAAGGCTTGATTCATAAACAAAGTCTGGTCAACCTGACAGTTACGTGGAGACCAGGGTGCTGTTCCCCAAAATTTCATGGGTGACAGGAAGTTACACAATGCCAGAGCAGGATAGGTGCTTAGGCATTCCATCTGGAGTTCATAGCTAGTACCCAGACATTGTCTTCTTTGGTTTGCCTAGGATTAGCCTTGGTGGTATTTTAATATTTTAATTAATTGCCAAGATTTTTGAAATGCGAAAGTTTTGCATAACAATCCAGATGTCTGTATTGCTTTCAAAAATGAGAACACAGGCAAACACTGAGCCTATGTTTTTAGCCAGCAAGCAGTTAGCCTCCCATAGGCTGTCCCCACTGTCCCCATGATTCCCAAAGCCAAGGCCAAGTATCAAGTGACACTGATCCTCAGGCATCGCATTTTGTTAACCTGGTTGAATCCCGCAGGCACTTGAATGTGTTTCCCCTGAGCTGGAACAATCCCATTGCTTTATAGATGGGAAAGCCAAGGCAAAGCTCTCACATGATTCACCACTGCCTATAAGATAAGTCCCAATCGCAGAAGGCCCCAGCCGACCTCTCTCCAACTCTCCAAAGGAGTCTTTGGCTCAGTACTACATTATCTTCAAGCTTGGTGGAGGCTCTGCTCTCTCTGTGTCAGACATCCTTCCCTGTTCAAACTCTTGCTCATCCCTTCAGACCCAGATGGGCTGTGCCAGCCTAACTCCTCAGGCAACAGTGTCCACACAGCACTGTGTACTTGTTCCTGCAACACACCCTAGAGTCCTCCACAGGAAATTCACTGTGAAGGTCCTCATTACGTCACCACTGCCTCGTATGGTACAACGACACCTCACCAGCTCTGAATAGATCTGGGATTCAGAGGAGATAATCTGTCCTTGAATGCATAGGTCATTGTAAAAACAGGTTATAAGCAGACTCGGTCCGCAAGAGACACTGGGACTCATTAATTGTCAAGTAAGTGACGCTGAAAAATTTATCTCAGTGACAAATGCTCCCATCAGGACAAGCTTTACTCCAGAAGCCCGGACTGGCTGATCAGTGTGTCTCAGGAGGTGCCAGAATAGGCCCAAGGTGCTAAATATGTTCCTTACCAGTCTGCCATGGTGCCCAAAAGTCCATTTCATTTATTTATTTTTATTTGACACAGTTAACAGAGAAACAGGGGGAGAAAGAGGAGAGAATGGGGGGGACCGACCTTCCATCTGCTGGTTCACTCCCCAAAAGGTCAAAACAGCCACCTTCCCAGGCACATTGCAGGGAGCTGGATCAGAAGTGGAACAGCCAGGACTCCAACAGGTGCCTATGGGATTCCGACCTCGTAGGCTTTACCTGGCAAGCCAGAACGCCAGCTCCCCCGCCCCCTTTTATAAACTTCTTTGTATTAAGGCTTTTTCTGTCAACGGCAATTCTCCCCCCTCCCCCCCTCCCCACCACCCCGGAAGAGCCAGTGCATTAGGCAATGCTCAGGGACTGGCACAGCTGCAGTTAATTTAGCAACTATTTTTCTGTCTGATGCATTCCTTCTAGACCCTCTGGCTAAGCCAGGATACCGTTAAATAAAGATTAAAATTCCAGGAGAGGGGATAAGCCAGAACGTCTGAGGTAGGCAGTGTAACCCAGTGGTTAATTCTAAGCCCTGTTACACCAAGATGCTTGGGTCCAAATCCAGTTCTGCTACCCTCCAGGTGAGTGACTTTTGGCTATTTGCCTATCTTCTGTGCCTAGCTAGACAATGGTATTATAAGAGGACCTGCCTCAATGGAACTCTGGATATTTAAATAATATACAGGGAACATTCACAAAGGTGCCTGCTATACGGTGAGCCCTACATGTTTGTTTCTGTTAGGAGGGGATTCAACCTCGAAAGGGGATTACTCAGGTTTTACCACCTGCTGCTGCCTCCTAACCCATCTACTGATGAAGCTCGGGGCACAGAGAGGAGGACTGGCCCACTCAGGGCCACAGGCCGGTGGAGAGCAGCTCCCCAGGAGAGCAGCGCCCCGGCTTTCTATCCCCGGCTCCCGCAGCCTCCCCACGGAACTTCCTGAGAAGGAAGAGAGGGAGGAGTTGTGTGAGACCAGGAGGAGCACGTGTCCTAAAGGAACCCAGGCCCTCGGGGCTCTTCCCCCAGTGTCAATTCCAAGTTCCCGCTGCCGGGGGCGCCGGACGTCGGGGGCCGCCGCCACCCTCAGACACACGCCCCCACACTCCCGCCACCGGGCGGGCCCTTTAGGTCTGGCACGGCGCGGCCGCTCGCCACCCCGCTGGGAGTCAACAGGGGGTGGACGGGAAAAGTGACACCATCGGGCCGCGGCGCCCTCCGCGCCAGCCTCCCACGCAGCGCGGGGAGGCCCCGGGCGCTCGGCGGGGCGCACGGCGGGATGGGGCCGACGCGCTCTCCGCCGCCCTCGCCCGCCCCGCGTCGGGTCCCGCGCTGCCGGAGGCCTGGGCGCGGGCGGCCGGGCCGTACTTTTCAGGAACGCGGCGGCCGCGCGGTGGCCCAGCCCACTCCCAGGCCCCCGCCGCCGCCGCCGCCGCCCCCCAGAGCTGGATGACGGAGTCTTGAAAGACTTTCACCAAATATGGGCCGGGGCTGGAAACGTCCTGCGCCGCGCGCCGCCGGAAACCTCGCGTCCTGGCAACGGCGGGGAGGAGGCGCGCGGGCCGCCGGCCGGCAGGGGGCGGCGGCAGCAGGCGGCCGGCCGCGTCTCCGGGCCCTCCAGCCTCGCGGACCCTGCTCCGGGTCCCCGCAGGGGTCCCGGGGCCGCCCGAGGCCCTACCCGCGCGTCGGCCACGCAGTTCCCGCCGCCGCCCCCACCGTAATTCCGGCCGCCTCTGGCTCTCCTTGACGATCACGCCAGGGGAGGAGAGGGTAGGGGAAGGATGGAGGAGACAAACCGGAGGTGTTGCGAGGGCGCCCATCAAAACTAGCCCTTTGCGGACACCTTACATTGTGCCATTCATGAAGGTGGCGATCAAAGCGGAGTTGTAGACTGGCAAGTTTCACAGGCAAGTATCTGTCTATGGACGGACACACACACACATACACACAGTCCCTACAGTCCTTGCTGTCGCCCAGGGCAGCGGTTCCCAGGGTGTGCTCCAAGGACCAGCAACATCACCATAACCTAGGGACTTGTTAGAAAAGTAACTGATCGAAAACTCGAGCTGCGGCCCAGCAGTCAGTCCCTTAAACAGCCCTCCAGGTGACTGCGCTGCGCACGGGTCTAGGGCTAGGATACCAGCGTGGCCAGGTTCAGGGTTGCTATTCTCAGTTGCAGCCAGATAGTGAGCCGTTCTTTAGGTAACCTAAAATTCGGGGGTAGCAACTAGTGGGAGACCCCCCTTCTCACCCCAATTGCTCAGCCCTAAGCCAGGAGCAGACCCTTCTCCGGGGCTTGCAGCCCAGGGAAACAGAGTGACCCGTGGTGGGCGGGAGAGGGGAACGCGAGCCAGGAAGCCGTGCAGAATTAGCACCCGAATCAGCACTTACCCTTAAACATTTGTACCTTTCCTCCTCCTATCCATCAACGTGAACTGATCTGTAGCTCTCAGCCGAGGAGGTGCGAAGGCGACGGGACGTCTAGGGTTTCGGGACCGTCCCTGGGCTGGATGCGAGGGGGGGGCCGCCGTTGCTCCCGCCTGAGGCCGTCGTTGGCTAGCAGGCGCACCGGGACGCTGTCTGGGAACGGAAAAGCTGTGCACCAAGGTTACTGCACTCTCTCCCGCTCCCCCACCTCCTGGCCCTGTGGCTCCAGCCTCCCACCCCCTGCCACCACGCAGCCGCGGCTTTAAATGGGCCGCAGAAGGCACGTTTCTTTTCTCTGGGGCCAACTCATCCTCCTCCGAGATCCCCCAATTGAAGTCCAGAAACAAACCCACAGACCCTTGTTGGAAAACTTTAATCTGATTGTTAAAAGAATCTCTGGAATGGCATTCGCGGAGAGAGGTGCAGCGGCCAAGGGGGCCTGGATCCCTTGGCCCTTGGCCGTGCCCCCCTCCCCCCAATAAAGGAACAAGGTAGATATGGCCAGTTGGATCATCCACTGCAATTTTATTTTAAAGCGTGATAGAAAGATTGCGTGAAAAACAAGGAATTCCAAAGAATTTCCTGCTCTGGGAACAGAAGTTAAGTCTAAATTTAACAACATTTGAAGCTGTCAAGAATGCTTTGTGGTTGGATAACAGAGGCAGAAAAATGTTAAAAACGCAGGCTACTGCTATACCCAAATATGGAAATATTGTTACGTCTGGTGTCTGATTCACCATCTGGAAATACTTACAACCATGAAGTCAAATAGAAAAGACGCCACAACAGAAGCCAGGAATGGTCCTCTCCATTCTCCCCACCGCCTCCTCCCACCCAGGACTGCCCTTAGCCCCTCCCCCACCCTCCCCAGGCACCTCTTTAGAGAGAAACAATGATGAAACGCTGAGACAGGAAGAGAATATTTTCCAAATAGTCACTGAAGAATTGGCCTGTGTGGTGTGCGGGGCCTAGCCCGGCCTCACTATTTGCAGAACACATTGTCTTGAGAGGTTCCCCCAGCCTCAGCCTCCCTCTGGCAGATGCCTCTTAGACTTAGGAAAGCATACTTCTGAATGAATGAAACCTAACCCTCTGCCGCAACAGTTCTCTCCATTGGAGTGTGTTTTCTTTCCAATGCTTCTCATTCATGGTGCTTATCAATCATGCACAGAAAAGCCAGGCGCTGGAGGCCTTCTTAAGCAAGGCTGCAAAATGAAGAGGAAAAAGAGAGGCTATCCCAGAACTTACAGAAAACACAGCCTCGCAATGGTGACTTAAGTATGTCTTATTAAAAGTACCTAAGAAGATTGGTTTTGCAACATTCACACTAACAGTAGTGATGTCAACGTAAATTGCCCTCTTGTGGGTCTTCTGTGTGTGCAGCAGGTGGAACCAGACCTTACAATTTGCCAGCGTTTTGATTAGGGAATCCCGTACATCCTACATCTCTTCTCTGTACCTGGAGAGAAGGATATTGGCGGCTCACTGGAAAAGGGCGGCTCCCCAGCGGTGCCAAGAAAAAGAGCTACAAACCCCCGCAGAACTTCTCAGCGAAGCGAGGGGCACAGCGCTACCGCTGGAATCTGGGTTGACCTTGCAGGGAGGATTTGCAGGTGAAGATTTCAGGCCAGATCACTCCCCGGTGGTCCCCTCCGTCGGCTGGCTGGCTGCTTGGTGAACCTCGCCTCCTGCCCGCCGAGGGAGGCCTGGAGGGCTTACCCGGTCTCCCGCATCCGCGAGGAAGCCGGCCTCCCAGAGAACTCCCTGTGTTCATTTCCTCTCGGACTTCCAACCCAGGCAGTGGGCTGGAACTAAAGCGGGAACCTCCAAAAACAAACAACATACCAAAAACGGGGTGGAGGCGAGGGAGGGGGGGAACCTCTGCCTGAGCATGTGCCAGACTGTGGGGGAAGTCGATTCCCCACCCCCACCCCAGCTTCTCATTCATAAATGCTGCTGCAGGTATTAATTTGCAATACACTTCACTTAGCTAATGAACATCATGCCAAGGCTTTGGGATTTGATCCGAACGTGCCTCTTTGAAGTCCACAAATAGATTCCTGGCTCCCAGGAGCACTCCCCATCCCCGTCGGACTCTCTCAATAGATAACTTGACTCTCACCTTCACTGTAAACAAGCGAAACAGCTCTCTGCTTTCTCGGCCGAGGGCTTCCGTGGCTGCCCGGTCAACTCGGCATCACCAAACAAAACCACTTTTGTTCCTCCCTCTCAGGTCCTCCCACCCTCCCAGTCCGGGCAAAGTTCTGAACTCGTCCCCTCGGCCCCTCCAACACCCTTCCACACCCATCACCACCATCATGCCCCCAAAGAGCCCTCCCCAGTGGAAGTTGGTATGTAAAGTGGAAAAACGGACTGTTTTTTTTGACGGGTCGGAGACCCAAAAAAAAAAAAAGGTGCAATGGAGCCAGGGGAGGCGCTTGGCAGCAGCCCGCGCCAACCAGCATTCCTGAGATGTTTGAGAATTCTGGAACGCGCAGACAGCGCCGACGTCACTGCAACACGCGGCGCCTCCGCGCGCCCATATAAAAGGCGGGCTCCCGGCGCCTGGGCAGACCGCGAGCGAGATCGCCTCGGAGTAGTGCCCGCCGCCTCTGCTCCTCTTCGGCCAGGACCCCGGGAGAAAGACGCCCGCAGCCCGACTGCTCGCCTGCTGCCCCGGCCCTCGCCTCCCTGCCCGCCGCGACCCCGCCGCGCCGGGCCTGTCTGCTGCGCCCCAGGTTGTTGGCGTCTCCGCCGCCGCGCTTACCCCGGCTCCTCCTGCGCGCCACAATGAGCTCCCGCACCGCCAGGGCGCTCGCCTGCGCCGTCACCCTTCTCCACTTGACCAGGCTGGTGAGTTGGACTCTTCTTTGGCCACTGCCTACCCGACCGCGCTCCAGTCCGGTCCCCACGCCCCACAGGACCCCGCGGTAGGAAAAGCCAAGCTAAAAAAGTTAAGGGGGCGCTTGGGAGGTAGCTGCTGCTTTACTCGCCCTGAGACGTGTCCGGGGGTCCTCCTGCTGGGCGCAGCCGCCGGGCTGGCCGGAATCAGAGGCGCTCCTCGTCCACCGAGTGAGAGGTCCACCGAGTGAGAGACCCCCCGATCCTTCCCGCGGGCGGCTGCGCTCCTCTCCCGCACCCCGCACCGAGTCTCACGCGTTTCTTCCTCTTCTTCCAGGCGCTCTCCACCTGCCCCGCCGTCTGCCACTGCCCCCTGGAGGCGCCCAAGTGCGCCCCGGGAGTCGGGTTGGTCCGGGACGGCTGCGGCTGCTGCAAGGTCTGCGCCAAGCAGCTCAACGAGGACTGCAGCAAAACGCAGCCCTGCGACCACACCAAGGGGCTGGAATGCAACTTCGGCGCCAGCCCCACCGCTCTGAAGGGGATCTGCAGAGGTAAGATGCTTGTGGTTTGGCCCCTTTAAAAAAAATCATAGTCCCGAAGTTTAGTAATTCTGAGACCATGTATGGTGATGCTTTGTTGTTGGTAGCTTGGCAGAAAGGCACATGATTTCAGCAGTCTGGAATGCAATTCAGTGTGTCTGAGCCCAGCAAAAAGCGCATACGGAAAAGTGATTCCTGACTAACTTATTGTTCTGGTCTGGAGTCTCCCGGGAGTTGCAGGGAACTTTACCATAAACCAAGTTCAAGAGCAAAAACTACGTGTGCGCCCGAGGCCATGCCTCCGGCTCTTTGCTTCATCCCCCGTCTCTCTGTCTCTGCAGCCCAGTCGGAAGGCCGACCCTGTGAATACAACTCCCGGATCTACCAGAATGGGGAGAGTTTCCAGCCTAACTGTAAACACCAGTGTACGTGCATCGATGGCGCCGTGGGCTGCATTCCGCTGTGTCCCCAGGAACTGTCTCTCCCCAACTTGGGCTGCCCCAACCCCCGGCTGGTCAAAGTTGCCGGGCAGTGCTGCGAGGAATGGGTCTGTGACGAGGACAGCGTCAAGGAACCCGCGGAGGACGACGACGAGCGGGACGAGCAGGACGACCTCCTGGGCAAGGGGCTGGGCTTCGACGCCTCCGAGGTGGAGTTAACGAGAAACAACGAATTGATTGCCGTGGGAAAAGGCGGCCCGCTGAAGAGGCTCCCTGGTAAGTCTGGGCTGCCGACCCTGGCCGGGCACGCGTTTCTGGGCCAAAGCTTTGTAGAGCTGAGCGTGAGTCCCCTTGTGTCGGTTCGCCTCTGAGACGCCCTCTCTTCTTGTTTGTCTCTCTAGTTTTTGGCATGGAGCCTCGCATCCTATACAACCCCTTGCACGGCCAGAAGTGTATCGTTCAGACCACTTCATGGTCCCAGTGCTCAAAGACCTGTGGAACCGGCATCTCCACCCGGGTTACCAATGACAACTCCGAATGCCGCCTGGTGAAAGAGACCCGGATCTGTGAAGTGCGGCCTTGTGGACAGCCCATGTACAGCAGCCTGAAAGTGAGTCCCGCCACCCCACCCCGGGACCTGGGAAGCTGGGCTGGGGCAGGTGGGTGGGATGTGAGCCTCCTTTCCAAACCAGGCAACCAGCATCCCTGACTTCCCGTCCCCCCTGTTTGTTACAGAAGGGCAAGAAATGCAGCAAGACCAAGAAGTCTCCCGAAGCAGTCAGGTTCACCTACGCTGGGTGTTCGAGCGTGAAGAAATACCGGCCCAAGTACTGCGGCTCGTGCGTGGACGGCCGGTGCTGCATGCCCCAGCAGACCAGGACGGTGAAGATGCGCTTCCGCTGTGAGGACGGCGAGACGTTCTCCAAGAACGTCATGATGATTCAGTCCTGCAGGTGCAGCTTCAACTGCCCGCATGCCAACGAGGCCGCCTTTCCCTTCTACAGGCTGTTCAATGACATTCACAAATTTCGGGACTAAGCGCTCCGTGGGCTTCCAGTGTCAGGGTGAACAAAGGAGGGAGAAGAGTGGCAGCGTCACGGAGACGTGGGTGGGGGCGGTGTGGGTGAAGGGACTCCTCGTAGAAGGGATGCCTTGCTCATTCTTGAGTAGTGCTAAGATGTTTCAGAACTGCCGAGCGCGCTGGTGCAGATGGCCTGTAACGCAGCCGCGATTGGAGAATCCTTTGCTTCATAGTATTGGAGCACACGTTACTGCTTCATTTTGGAGCTTGTGATGTCAATGACGTTCTGTTTTCTGTTTGTAAATTATTCGCTAAGCATATTTTTCTCTAGGCCCTTTTCCTCTCCTGTCTACAATTGTAAAAGAGATAATAAGATGCGGTGGACAGTGAAAGGCTTCCTTTGTCCTTTGACAGAAGTAATGGGGAGGACATTCCATCCCTTCCCGAAAGTGACACTCTGTGAGTGGCCACGAGAGGCAGCTACCTGCACTCTACACAGCAAACAGAAATCAGGTGTTTTAAGATTGAATGTTTTTATTTATCAAAATGTAGCTTTTGGGGAGGGAGGGGAAATGTAATACTGGAATAATTTGTAAATGATTTTAATTTTATATTCAGTGAAAAGAATTTATTTATGGAATTAATCATTTAATAAAGAAATATTTACCTAATATCTGAGTGTATGCCATTCAATATTTTTAGAGACCGTCCAGCGTCTGTGTGACTTATGTATTCAGTCATGCAAACAAATTATTGAGTGCCTGCTATATATCAGGAGCTGTTTTAGGGGTCTGATTGAGATATAGCAGTAAACTACAAAAATAAGGCAATGGTTTGATATATGTGGTAGTGTAGTAATCTATCTTAAAAACATGCATAGAAGATAGGCCTTGTGTGAAGCACAAGGGAATTAGAAGCTAAATTAGTGATTTAAAAAATTACTACTTTATTTTTATAATAACAAGGCCTAAGGCACTTGATCGCTCTGAGACAGGCATCACAGAATTATTTTCCAGTTTAATCACCAGGTTGTTGTGCATGTCCCATCAGTAGAGGGGAAACCCTTCAATCAAAACAGTCCATGCTATAGGCTGCACACATCTAAATCCAGGAGCAACAAGAGATGTGGTTGGAAAATGTATTATAAAAGACTGCTTGTTTATAACTATGGTTTTCTAATATCATTCCTCAAAACTAGAAGCACTACTTAAAAATTCACCCTTGACTGGGATCAGAAAAAACAGATGGAATCTATAGGAGTCAGTTTGTTTTCACTAATGAGTTTGAAGCAATGACTTGTGTTAATCCCAATAAGCCAGTGATTAGGTAAACATGCTGTTAAATGCAAAGGAATGCAAGGAATTTCAAGTACTTTTCCAATAGCGTGAGGACCAAGCCACCCCATTCCCCTTGCTTTTTTATAAATATACATTATATTGATGGGGGAAGGAGCAGTTAGATAGGGCTGGCTATCCCGAAGGTCAAAGGCCTGATGTGGAGCATTCTTGCAAGAAAAGGACCTGAAGGGTAGGTCCAGGAGGGGTGCAGAAGCCCACATCAGTGTCTGTGAAAAGGCTGGTAGCCTGTGTTAGAGGAATCTACATCTTTAGAAAGCGCTGACAATAAACCTTTTATAGAGAGAAGTTTTCTTTTCATCGTCCATCTTGGCTCCCGTTCAAATCCATAGTGAAATATTTCAGTCTGCACTTAGTTAAGAGAGTACTTGAATTTTTAGGCCTTAGAGAAAGTGCTTTAAAAAGGGGGGAAGGGAGCCAGCTTCTGGGGTCCCATAGAGGATTTTTCAAAATAGATTAATATTGATGCTTTCATGAAAACCTACAGAAAAAACACTGCCTAAGCATCCGTTTTAAAGTCTCATTGAAATGCATAAGGATAATAGAAATGTGCTAGTGAAAGCGGTGGCCGAAAGCCTTCACTCTTCTGATTTTGACAATGTCTTGCCTGAAATATTACAACTTGTGCCTACTGTATAGTCAGTTTTCCTTGCCTGCGGCATTCAAATTTTTCAGTGTTTAGGATTTAAACACCACCTGGCCCCGTCTCCATTGCAGTTAAACTTGTCAGTGCAATATAACATGAGAAGCATAATGAAGGCATAAGATTGCGTGGTGCAGTCTTAATGAAGAGACATCTAAATCTATAGGCGACATCTGCATATTCCCAAGCACCAGAGCACAACAAATGGCTTCTTTGCAAACAGCAAGGAGCAATATTTTATAAATCCTTTAAGTGTGGTGGGGGAGAAAATATTTGTCCGAATAAGTTCAAACGTGATGCAAAACCTAGTATGGGAACCACTGAATCTTTGAGTCATTCATCTCATTCCCAGGAAATGCTATAATAGTGACATGCAAGTGCCAATTTTAGTCCAATAAGACTGCTCAAATAATTTTTTAAAAATTGGATAGAAACAAATGACATAAATTTTATTTCATTATGGGAAATGCCAAAGATATTAAAAGCAGTTGAAATGATAATATTTAGAACATGTGTTACCTGTCTGTAGTAGAGTTTTGACTACTTCAAATATTGAGAAAATAAAAACAAAAATCATGCAACTGCACATATGAAGTAGAAGTTACATCTAGGGAATATCAGTTATAAAGTGTATTTCTCCTTACCCCTACCATACATACATAATAAAAACCTTTTGTTCTCATTTTCCAGTCCAAAGATCCTGGTGATCCTGAGCTTTGGTAGAGATCTGAGAACGGAGAGTTATAAGGTGACCTCAGAATCTTAGGCATTCTGTGAATTTTAAGAAATAGTCTATGGCACATTTCGCAGCACAGCAAGAGGCCTCACTGTGATGATTTTTCACATGGACGTTATGTACTATCTTCTCCACAAAGAGACGCAGCTGAGTCAAATTAGCAAAGCATGGTTTTAGTTATTTTTCCAGTAGGGGAAACAGATTTGGTTTGTTCACAATTTCTTCTCCCAGCATCCTGGCACTGTCTGAAAGTTAGTTGAGCAATAGCAAGGGTTCAATATGACCACAGGCCAGCGCAAAGCTATGTTCTGGGCAGAATGGCAGGTGATGCTGTGGAAAGAATGCCAGACTGGAATCAGGACACATGTCTTTTAGCACCAGCTCCGCCATTAATTTGCTGGGTGACTCTGGACAAGTTTCTGAATCATTCTCCCGTGTGTTAACATGTGAAAACAGTTTCAGCATTTTTGTCACCAAAAAATCCCTCTTTCTTGTCTCTCTGGTGCATTGATTCCCATACCTTAAAAACTGTGTCTCCTTAAGTAACCGAAGGTAGGAAACAAAAACTGCTCAGGTGTTTCCCTGGTCAAATGCATTCATTTCCATGAAGCCTTTGAAAATGTAATGCTCGTAGACCCTGCACCCAGGGGTAGAGGCCCTGGCAATCCCTGGACCTCACAGTCTTGAGGTTCACACTTTCACTCCTCTGTGTAGCTCTAGGCCTCTTTTGGTCTTAACTCCCTGCCCTAAATGATGGGTGGCAATGATGAAGCAATGATGGGTGGCAATGATGTGTGTTTCCTGTGAATAGATCAGATGTATTCGAGACTTACTTGCTTGGAAGAGTGCAAATCTCATCCGTGTAAGCTTATCAAGGGCAGTGTATTCACAAGTACTCAGATGATTTGCTCAGGCTTTAGTTGGTTTCCATATATTCTGCTCACTACTCTAAATCCACCACTTTCTCTTCTCCAGTGAAAACATCCAAATCTAAGCAAATGCGTCTTGCCTGACTTAGTGGAACGGCCACCGCTTGTGTGGTATTTTGTATTTTCCAAAGCTGGTCATGGCAGTAGCTTCCACCCGACACACTCTTCTGCAAGTGACCCTGTTTCCTCATCAACAGGTGCGGTCTATTTCCCCACCATCTTTGGCTACTTTGACCAATGAATATGGAGGAAGTGATGCAACATAGTGCCAGTTCCCAGTGAGGCACCAGAACTCCTAATTCCTTTCTCTTAGAAATGAGCTCCCATCTAAGAAGTACAGCCACCCTGAGATCAGCAGACTATTCACTGGGACTGACTGGGAAAGACCCAAGCCACTTGGATAGGCCCTAAAGAGGCAGTTGTCAGGTGGAGAGGGAAGAAGGTTAGGTAGGTTAGGTAGCACTTGGACATTGCACTTGTGTGGGGAGAGACCAGGGACCTGGATCCTCCAGCCTCAGTCACCCCAGTTGATGTCTTGTGAGTCAGAGATGAACTGCCCAGTTGAATCCTTTCTGTAGATCCTGACCCTCAAAGTGGTGAGCAAACTAATATAGCAACTTGAAGCTACTCAGTTTTGCATATTCTCACACAGAAGCAGAAAATCAAAACATCACTTTTTGCACTCTTGCCCTCCAACAATTCTTTCCATTTCCAGGAGCCAGAGTGACTCTTCACATGCAAATCGGAAGGTGCCCATCCTTTGCTTAAAGTCTCTCATGGTTTTAGAGCAAGAATCAGCTCTTTGCACGTAAATGCTGGGTCCTACCTACTCCTTCCCAATTCCCCTCATTCAGTATACTTCACTTGCCTTTTCCCCTTTGAAAAAAACTGAGTAAGTTGCCATTCAGAGCCCTTGCATTAGCTGTTCTCTGTGCCTCAAAGACCTTTCTCCCTGACCTCTGCTGCTTCTTGTCATGCAAGTCTCTGCAAAAATGCTACCCTTTGGGTCACCTTCCCTACTGCTCAGCCTAAAGTACTCTAGTACATTTTCTTTTTCTTTTTCTTTATTTTCTTTATTTATTTATTGACAGGCAGAGCTAGACAGTGAGAGAGAGAGAGAGAAAGAGAGAGAGAGAGAGAGAGACAGAAAGGTCTTCCTTCTGTTGGTTCACCCCCCAGATGGCCGCTATGGCGGGCGTGCTGCACGGATCCAAAGCCAGGAGCCAGGTGCTTCTCCTGGTCTCCTATGCAGGTGCAGGGCCCAAGTACTTGGGCCATCCCCCACTGCCTTCCTGGACCACAGCAGAGAGATGGACTGGAAGAGAAGCAATCAGAACAGAATCTGGCACCCCAACCAGGACTAGAACCGGGGTGGCGATGCCGCAGGTGGAGGATTAGCCAAGTGAGCCACGGCACTGGCCAACAAATTTTATTTTCATCATCACCCTTAAAACTTCCTGTTTTTTTAAAAAACTGTATCTACCCATTCTATAATAACCTTTGTAAGAGGAAAAAAATTTTCACCACTGTAAAAACATCATTTGACATTGTGCCTGGCAAAAAGGAGGTGCTCATGGATATATAGGTTCAATGTTGCCTTAAGCTGGAGCTGACCTAGAAGGCCCCACTCATTGGCACAATGTCTTCTTAGTACTTGACCTTGGACTTTCCCCTAGCCAACTGTTAATCATTTATCCAATCTCTTTTTCATTCATACATCCAGTCAATAGACCCTTCCCTGTCATCACTATATTCCAGGATCAGCCGGCGCCGCGGCTCACTAGGCTAATCCTCCGCCTAGCGGCGCCGGCACACCGGGTTCTAGTCCCGGTCGGGGCACCGATCCTGTCCCGGTTGCCCCTCTTCCAGGCCAGCTCTCTGCTGTGGCCAGGGAGTGCAGTGGAGGATGGCCCAAGTCCTTGGGCCCTGCACCCCATGGGAGACCAGGAGAAGCACCTGGTTCCTGCCATCGGCTCAGCGCGGTGCGCCGGCCGCAGCGCGCTACCGCGGCGGCCATTGGAGGGTGAACCAACGGCAAAAGGAAGACCTTTCTCTCTGTCTCTCTCTCACTATCCACTCTGCCTGTCAAAAATAAATTTAAAAAAAAATTAAATAAATAAAAAAAAATAAAAATATTCCAGGATCAATGTTATGCAGTTGATGAAGAAACCTGGTTCCTTTACCTTGTGTAAGGGAGGTGTACCTTTAAGAAAATTGAGTCAGTATTAGGTTCAGCCACAAGTAGCATAGTGATTTATTTATCTTTCATATGAAAAAATCCAGATAGGTAATAGAGGATTGGTGTGGTGTCCCAAGGTTTCAGCTATCTCATTGTTTCACCGTGCATGGTCCATAGTTCATCTCATGGTCCATGGCCTCATCTAGCTACAGGAAAAGCTAGTAAATACAGCATTTGTTTTGGGTTCCAAGTACTTAGCTAAAAATTCAAGATCTTGCTACTATAGAGGGGAGAATAGATATTGGAGACAACTAGTAGCACTCCTGTCGTTTGGATATGGTTTGTTCCAAGTGTCCATGTTTTTCAGGCTTGGTCCTTAGTGTAGCAGTGTTGAGGTGCTGAGACATTTAGCAGGTAGA
Organism: Lepus europaeus; assembly: GCF_033115175.1. Lineage (NCBI taxonomy): Eukaryota > Metazoa > Chordata > Mammalia > Lagomorpha > Leporidae > Lepus > Lepus europaeus. The sequence goes on from NC_084831.1 coordinate 79,092,458, forward strand.
ACCTAATGGAATGTTTGTAGATCATTCTCGTTGCTGCTTGGAAAGGAATTAAGCTGACTCTCCTGATACCCTTTAGTTGTCCTCAGGAGGGGATTGTGATATAAAAGCCTGTACCTGACTCCATCCACTCTCTCTGGCTTCCTGTTGAGATGTGATCACTTGCTCGCCCATGTGCTCCCACCATGGCAGCCTACCATGATGTGACACAGCCAGGAGGGTCCTCACCAGATCCTGGCCATGCCTCTGCTATGCCCTCCAACCTCCAAAACCGTGAGCAAAACAAATCTCATTTCTTTGTGGTTAGGCTGCCTCAAGTAAATCTTTAGTAATGCAAAACTGACTAATACAACCATGTAGACAAATATGTGCTGTGACAAGTATAATTAAGCACAGAGGAGGGTGGAGAAGGGTTACCAGTTGCCCCGGGCTGGCAACAAAGAAAATTTCCTGGAGAAAATGTTGCCTCAGCTCTGTTTTTTGAAGATTATAGACTAGAAACTATTCAGAAGACTTGGTGCTCAAGCTGAAAATTTCTGAAACAGTCAGTGGCATGTTCCTCATTTCAGCCATAAAGAAAAATGGAATGTACCTGCACCACCTGGATTTGTGGTCCTGAGGGCTATGAGTATTTGAAACAGTTGATGTTTTTGCTTTGGGTATAGAAATAACATGGAATTGGTACCTGTATTAGGATTCTCCAGATAATTAAAAGACAGAGATGTGGAAAGAGAGAGAAAGAGCAAATATATCATGGTACCATGAGGACTGGCAAGTCCAAAATCCTTAGGGTAAGAAAACAGGCTGAGAATTCAGGTAAGAATTAAATTTGAAGGTTCTGCCAAATAGGTTGGGAATTCAGCCAGGCTTTCTATGGTGTAATTTTTAAAAGATTTTTAAATTTATTATTATATTATCATTTATTATTATAAAATTATTTATTTATTTGAAAGAGAACTACAGAAAGAGAGCTAGATCTTCAACCTACTGGTTCACTTCCCAGATGGCCACAGTGGCCACAGCTGGGCCAGGAGCCTGAAACTCTATCCAAATACTTGGGCTATCCTCTGCTGCTTTCCCAGGTATATTATCTGGCAACTGGATTAGAAGTGGGGCAGCTGGGACTCAAACAAGCACTCATATCGGATGCTGGCACCACAGGCAGTAGCTTAGCCTGATGCACCACAATGCCGGCCCCCTCCATGGTATAATCTTGAGTTGTAATCATTCATTCTTCAGGAAACCCAGGTTTTTGCTCTGAAAGACACCGATTATTGCATGTATGCAGCCCCTCCCCCACAACACACACTGTGTAGAGTCATCTGCTTTATCCAAAGTCTAATGTTCAAATGTTAAATACATCTCAAAAATGCCATCACGGTACTATCTAGAGTTTTATTTGACCACACAAATTGTCAACATAGACTAGCCAAGTTGACACATAAAATTAACCATCACAGTACCTACTTAGTGGAAACATTTGGGGAGAAGAAGCTCTTGTCAGTTCTCTAATCTGGAATGAATTTGAGCAGAATCAGAAAAAGTGAAATTTTGCTAGCTCTAGCTAGGATTCCACAAGGCTGATCTCTGTGCTCATGCTTGTGGGAGGACATAAGCACTTGTTTTTCATTGGCCTGACTCCAGTGTTGCCTCAAGAAGGCTCCTAGGCTACTCATCCCAAGCTTCACCTAGAGCCATATCCACCTGCTCCTGGTAGATGAGCATCAGGATGGCTGTGGATGGAGGAGTGGAGGGAGGTCCTCCAAGGGCTCTAGAGAAAGATCTCCTCTAAATCTTCCTAGACATGGCAGGACACAGTTCATTGCTTATATATACCCCAGGACAGATAATAGTGCTCTTTTCTCCAGCCCTTCATGCAAAGGGCCTATGTAGTAGCAACAATACCACACTGTGATAGGCTCTTTAACTATTTTCTCATCAGGATTTAAACTCGCTAAAAAGTTTTGTCAGTGAGTAATTACCAACAGATTTTGAATGGAGAGGAATTTGAAGGCTATTTTAGAGCATCTTTGGATCTTCACTAGAGAAAGGAGAGCAAGTTTGTTCCATGTTGCCTCAGGGCGGAGGTCCTAAGTTTGAGGCTTGAGCAGTAACTAGCCAGTAGACATGTTTTGTTCAGCCTGTATAAACACAGAATTTGTTGCCAAATATGAAAAGAAAGATGAAGTCCAAATTTCTAGGTCTTTTGAAAAATTCAAACATATAGGCAATAGCAGTGGGCCATAGTAATTTCTCCATGGTAGGGGCTAAGTTGCAGCTTTTCTCTTAAGAATAGGTGCTATGCAGTTCACCAGCATAGAGACCGACAGAGAACAGGTGTGTGTGTGTGTGTGTGTGTGTGTAGTTGAAGGATAGGAAGAGAGGATCTTTCAAAATCCAGGTTCTCTCAAGAGGCTTCCATAGCCTTGGCAACTCATGACTAGAGCCTAGGGAGATTACTGACGCCATAAACAAGAGTGTCAAATTGTTAAGTCAACATCAGGAGTCACTGTGTACTTACTTCTCATGTGGGATCTGTCCTTAATGTGTTGTCCAATGTGAAGTAATGCTATAACTAGTACTGAAACAGTATTTTACACTTTGTGTTTCTATGTTCAAACTGATGCAATCTTTACTTAATATATACTAAATCGATAAAAAAAAATCCAGGTTCTTTCTGTTTTTTAAAAAAATATATGTACTTATTTGAGAGAGAGAGAGAGAGAGAGAGCGAGAGCACTCTCATTCACTGGTTTACTTCCCAAATATCTGCAATGACTAGGGCTGGGCCAGACTAAAGCAGGCATCTGGGAACTTGATCTGGGTCTGTCATGTGAGTGGCCAGAACCAAATTTCTTGAGCCATCAGTACTGACTCTTAGGGTCTGCATTTACAGAAAGCTGGAATCAGGAGCCAGAGCCAGGAATCAAACTCAAGTACTCTCATGGGGTACATGGGCGTCTTAACTACTAGGCTAACCACCAGCCCCCAGATTCTTTCTTAAAAAGATGCAACCTTGGGGGCCGGCGCCATGACTCACTTGGCTAATCCTCCGCCTGCGGCGCCAGCATCCCATATGGGCTCCGGGTTCTAGTCCTCATTGCTCCTCTTCCAGTCCAGCTCTCTGCTGTGTCCCGGGAAGGCAGTGGAGGATGGCCCAAGTGCTTGGGCATCTGCACCCACGTGGGAGACCAACAAGAGGCACCTGCTCCTGGCTTCGGGTCAGCATAGCTCCAGCCGTTGTGGCCATTTGGGGGGTGAACCAACAGAAGGAAGACCTTTCTCTCTAACTCTCTCTCTCACTGTTTAACTCTGCCTGTCCAAAAAAAAAGATGCAACCTTGACACATCTTTTATTAAGAAAAGGCTTAGTAAAATAATTTGAGGCATGGAAATGCTGTTATAAGTACAGGAAAAAATGGCAACCTTGTTAGATCACCATGGAACTGTAAATATTCCCCCCACACTCCAACTTCCTTCTATGATTCCAATCTGTGTATTTTTGTAAAGAAGCATTCATATTCCATTTATATTACCACATCATATTTTCCAAGGGATACCAGGTAAGTTCATCAAAGATAGACTGTGCATTCTGAACCTATGCTGAATTTAACCATCTATTTTTACAGTAACCAAAGAGACTTCCGGAAAGAATAACTTCAGATAGCCAGGGAGCTTGCACTAGCATTGTTTTTTAATGACTCAAAATTCTTGCTTCAAGTGCCTTCAAATAAACAATACTTATTTTTTGGAGGCATCCAATGAACTCCAGAGAGTTATACGGAGTAAACCAATAGCGGAGTAGAAGGTAGAGCTCAGTAGATTTATTCTCTGAGCTTGTTCTTGAGAGTAGGCTCTTGGGTTACAGGCAGGTCTGGCTATGGGACAGGTTCTTGGTGTCAACATGGCTCCACCAATGGGATTCTAGAGGACACTGAGCATCGACAGAATCCCACACCAAAAGTGACATCCTCTCCCAGCAAACAGAGAAGTCACCGAGGGAAAACTTTAGATCTCTTTTAAGGAGATTTGCTAGTGAAAATCAAGGAGTTCATCCATGGTGGGATTTAAATTTTGATTTCATGGTCAAAACATTCAGAGAGGTCCCTCTTTTATTCCAGATTAGTTTGCTTTTGGAAAGGAGCCCATGTCTTTGCTTACATTTGAGGTATGATACTTAGCCATTTAAAATGTTCTCTTTAGTTTTTGAGTTTTGGTTTTGTTGTTGCTACTACTTTGATTTTATAAAAGGAAAGCATACTTGTACAAATTCAAAATTTAAGACATATTGGAATGTCAAAAGTGAAGATCTCTAGTAAACTGCCCCCACCCCCATATACACAAATACACAAGCACCGAGAGCCACTGTTAAACATGTAATGTGTATTCTTACAGATTTTTGGAGTGGGAATTTATTAATAAATATTAAATAAGTGAAAAGATTGGACTATACACAGAGCTTTATTTATATTTACTGTATCTTGAAAATCATTTAATATTGACACATGGAGCTGTCCCTTGGTCTTTGTAGACTTTTATTCTATCATTGAAGTGCCATAATTTATTGAAATACTTGCTGTAGTAGGTGTCCACCGAACAGCCACCTCCCCATTCCTCTGACTGCTTGCTAGAAGCGCTCCGACTTTGCATTCATGGAAGGCAACCACCTGTCTCCACCTTCACACCAAAGATTGCATCAGGCCTGGGGTAGGTCAGCATGAAGTTCTCATTTTCTTGTTAATGATCTATTGTGACTTCAACTTTATCAATGGTAATGATGGAGAAATCTTCTGGAGGCAGAAAGGAAGATCAGAGAAAAGATAACCTTGATAATCATGAGTTGCCAGGGCTATGGAAGCCTTTAGAGTTCGTTGACTTTGAACTTATTCCGATAGGGTCATAGTCAAAGTGGAAGTTCTCTCCTCCCTTCGGATAAGGGTACCTCCTTCTTTGATGGCCCCGTTCTTTCCACTGGGATCTCACTCACAGAGATCATTCATTTAGGTCTTTTTTTTTTTTCCATGATATCTTGGCTTTCCATGCCTGCTATACTCTCATGGGCTCTTCAGCCAGATCTGAATGCCTTGAGGGCTGATTCTGAGGCCAGAGTGTTGTTTAGGACATCTGCCATCCTATGAGTCTGCTGTGTATCCCACTTCCCATGTTGGATCTTTCTCTCCCTTTTTGATTCTATCAGTTAGTATTAGTAGATACTTGTCTTGTTTGTGTGATCTCTTTGACTCTTAGACCTATCAGAGCTATCAATTGTGAGCTGAAATTGATCACTGGGACTAGTGCGATGGCATTGGTACATGCCATCTTGATGGGATTGTGTTGGAATCCCCTGGCACATTTCTAACTCCACCAAGCATTCAGGAGAGGAAATAGCTTTCTTCTTTGTTGGACGTTACCTGCCAGGAACCCAAGAAGGAGGAAACCACTGCCACAGTGAGGACGCAGGAGCTGAAAGGGGGAGGAGCTCACGGAGCTGCTGAATCATGCAGATCTCTTGTTTAGTGTGATAATAACTCCTCTATTGCTTAAGCTATTTTAGTGAGGTTGTCTGTTCCTTGCAGCTAAAACCATCCTGACACACTTGACTCTTTTTTGAGGCCTATGGTCTTCATAAATAACACAATGATAGCCACTTCCAAAGGAGAAGAAAGTACTTTTAGATGTGAATGAATGAACTAGTCAACAAACATTGTGCAGGGATATCATTCTTTCATTTTTTTTGCCTAACATTTACTGAGTATATAGCACATGACAGGCCATGGGTCAACCAGATATGGTTGACAAATAAGGAAATAAAATGACACAGTGCCTGGCCTCAAGGATGCCACATCTAGCAAAGATAGCCATGTACACAAATAATTCTGGTGCATTCTAACAGTGCTAGAGGACCCAGTAATATCAGAGCATAGATGTGGTCAAAGCTTCCTAGACAACAAAACATCTAAATTGGATCATGAAGGATGAATAGGAGTTTGCCATTTGGAGTTATCTCTCAAAGTAGAAAATGTCATAGCATTTGAAGCTCAGAGATATTCTCCATGCAAATGCACAGGCTCAAGCAAGACCTCAGTAGTAGCTGCCATTTTGCATCTTTGTTTTAATGGCTAATAAGAGGAAAAGCAGCCTTCAGCAGGGACCTATGGGGGATGTACCCTGGTGATGGGCACAGGTCTGTTCCTCCCATGGGCATTACCTTTGGAAATCCCATCACCACAGAAATAAGAACTGCCAGCCTGCAGAGGGGTTGAGTTAGTACTGGCACCACAAACAGGAGCTGGACACAATTGAGTGCAGCCAAGGCACCACACCACCAGCAGGCAAAGTAGAGTATTACTTCCACATGACAGCCTTAAAATGACACGCTTGTCTCTGGTTGACAGGACCCAGCTAGGCCTAACTCACTGGTGGGACACTTGAGGCAGCTCCAGTAACGACCTGGACCCAGCTGCAAGGGCAAAACGCCCAGAGAGAAGAGGCCTGGCTGACTTGGTTCCTGCCACCTGATGCTCTTGTGTTTGTGCCACAAGTCAGATTCCTGCAAGAGGTCAACTTCTTAATGACTTCCGGTTCCTTCTGGAGTGATGCTTCTGCTTACCGCTAACTGGGCATAGTACAGCTTTCTTGTCCAAGATTTTAAAGCTTGCAGTAATGTGACACATAAACAAAAGGCCACAGTGGCAGCTCCATGCTGGTTCCTAAACTTCATCTGTTCCTCCAGACACAAACCAACTATCATAATCACCCTCTCACTCAAAGAGAATGCCAAGAGAAGGTAGAACTAAATAGTGAGTGTCTTTCTACTCTGCATGGCCAAGAATGAAAAAGTAACTCATAGTCCTTATGTGCTATATTAATGATAACTGGACTAAGGGATTTGGATTTTAATATTATGATAACACACTTGCTCTAAAACATTCCAGGTATCACACATGCTCCCAGGGTCATATTTAATCCCCACAGTCACTCTCAGGCCTTGCCTAGAAACTGGATATTCTCTTTATGCTCTCATAAGTCAGAGGCCAGGTCACTTGGCATGCTACGTAAACACAGCCATTTAAATAAATAGAACATGGCAATGGTTCAGCACCACCAGCAGGAGCCACTGCTTTTTTTGGGTGAGGAATGGTGAAGCCAAAAAAAGAAAAGGAAGAAATCCCCTGTAACACTAGACAGATTGTAAGAAATTGTTCTGAGTGTTGGCCAAGAAGCCAAGATTAGCATTCATGTGCACTCTTTTAGTAATAAATTTGAGCCTCATTCACAGAAATTCACTCATCTGCCATACATCTCTCTATATTTATATTCAGATTTATCTTGGTGTGTGTACACACACACATACACACACATATACACATGGTTATTGTAATGGGGTCTGGAAGGTACAGATGACCATGGACTTGACATCTAAGAGTCAGGGAATCAAGACTAATGTTGAATCACAGCACTGAAGGCTGCTGCCTAGACCTGTTCCTGCCACTCCTCCAATTTTCTCAAGCTCCACACTGAAGGGAGTCCGGCGAGGCTATCACCATGTCCCAGTCACAGAATGGAGGAAGGGTGAAGCCTCTCCATGACAGCTTCCCTGGATAATTGAAAACAGGACCTTATTTGAAGGTTATGATCCATACCCCTGCAAAGGGAATCCCACTACGAGTATTCTCCCAGAGAGCCAACTTTAGCCTTTAAGCATCAAGTCCTACTTGGAGTTGTGTGTCATTAGGTCTTTCCTTAGCATTTTCACATACCAGGATTCCTCTGTGTAAGTCCCTGACAGCCAGATACAACATGACTTTACATATGCTAAGAAGATCCCACCAGGAACCTGTGTTTTGGCCTAGTCAGCTGAGCTGCCACCTGCAGTGATGGCATTCCATACTAGAGTGCCAGTTTGAGTCCTGGTTGCTCCACTTCTGATCCAGCTCCCTGCTCATGTGCTTGGGAGAGCAGTGGAAGATGGTCCATGTGCTTGAGTCGCTGTCACTCATGTGGGAGACTGGATGGAGGAGCTCTGGGCTCCTGACTTCCGAATGTACAACCTGGCTGTGTTGTGGCTATTTGGAGAGTAAACCTTCAAATAAATAAATAAATCTTTAAAAAGAAAGAAAAGCCCACGAATTAAACTAACGTGCTATCTTCAGTAAGATGCATCCTAATTTCAGAGCTGTTAAAGGGTTAAAAAAACCCGCTTTCTAGCTTCAGTGAAATTGAGGAACTTGTCTCTTCAACCAAGCAATGAGTTGCTAGAGGGTAGGGGACATACCTTTACCATCTTCTGCACTTTTCTGTGCTCAGCATAGTGCCAGCATACAGAAAATACCCAGTAAAATACCGTTGAATAAATGAGTGAGTGAGGGAACAATGGGCACTGATCCCATGTCCTCGCTATAGGAAAGGACACAATCAAGCAGAGCCCTTGTTCTTCTTGCCGCACCTAACATCAGAAATAGGGCAACTCATGGAGTCTGTTCCCAGCTGGAGCAGCTGGACACAGAGCACTGGCACCACAGCTCTCCGGGTACTTACAGCAACTCAAAGCCCACTCAGTCACCTTCAGGCCCGGTCCACAAGCCAGACACCCTGTAATGTCTGGCTTCTTGGGAGCCTATCTGTGTTTCTTCTGAAAACCAGAGTGTAATATCAAACTCCTGAAATCAAATCTCAGTTGCAGCAGACTGTGGAGCCGGCTATTTAGAGGAACCTGCTGGCATGTTCTCTCAATAAATCAATACCCACCCACAGGCCTATTTTATGACTTGGGGTTTTATTCCCTAAGTCCTGTTCCCTTAGAGCAAGACAATCTTTCTACTGAGTTTCCTCTTGGGAGAATCTTTGGGCTGGGGCCATGGCTTAGGGCTTTTGCCAAGACCGACTTCTCTTTCTGGAGGGCTCCCAGTCTGCTCGGGCTCCATTGAAAGACCAAACCTCTTCCCTTGATGTGGAGGGAGAGACTGGAAACCAAATTTTGCTTTTGTTTCATTTCCTTTAGACTGAAGTTGTGCCTGATCAGAGTTGTATTCCAACTTCCCAGAGGCAGGCTGCAGACCTAGCTCAGGTACGGTCATAGCAGAGCCCTGGTGAGCAGGGGGAGAGGAAGCTCCACTTCCTACACTCAGTCTGTGTGGACTGAGCATGGGAGGCATTCCAGATTCTGTGTCATTTCTTGGGGAATAAAGCAGTGACCAAGACTCTGCCTCTGGCCTTGCAGAACTCAGCGTGGTTGCAGTCAGCTATGCTGTGTGATCCAATGGAAGCTGGAGGCTGCCTCAGGCTTTCCATGGGTCTTGGTAAAAGGGAAAGGAGAAGGGGCAACCAGATGGTAAGACAGCATTGCCAAGGCCCAGGACTGAGAGCAGGGGAATCCAGCGTTTGGCCAGCCAGGGACCCTCTGCCGTGAGGTCTGGATGGAGAGAATATTCCATTGGCCATTCAGACCTCCTGTTTGCAACCGGCCTGGGGGCTGCACTCCCCTCTCTAGTCCTGGTGCCATGGCGCTGCAGCACTCTGCAGGAAACAGCCCAGCTGTCCCAATCTTGTTCCCCACAGCTCTGCGAGCTGGAGGGTGAGAGAAGCAGTGCCTTCTACAAGCAGAATTTATCTCTTTGGCTTGTATTGCTGATTTTCCTTAATGTAGATCTAGGACTTGATGTTTGTGTAACAAACCCTTCCAAAAGTTGGTGGCTTAAAAGAACATTTATTTGTTATTTGTCACAGCGCTGTCAGTTGACAAGATTCTTCTGGATGGTGACTCATGTGGTTACTCAGCAAGGGGCTTGGCGGGGGTTGGAGTGTCCCAGATGACCTCTCATCCTCTGGCCTTTCTTCCTGTGGCTTCTCATGCTTCCGTATCTTAGTATCTTAGCCTGAGCTTCCTTACAGCCCCGGGGCTGGCTTCTCACAGGGAGTGTGTTCCAATGGGACAGCCGCAGGGTACAGGCACCTGTTAAGCCTCTGCCTCACCTGTGCTAATGCCCCCTTGCTCAAAACAAGCCACAGGATCAAACCCAGGGAGTAGGAACCACACGAGGTCATAGATATGGGAAGGTGTGGTTCACTGGAGACCACCAGTGTTATAGTCTATTGCATTCATGTTTAAGCAATTTCACTGTTTCCCTTGGAAGAGGGAATATTTTTCTCATACCTTTACAAAATTCATATGTCTCTGGATATGGTGATCTCAGAGATAATGATGATGATGATGTAGTATCATTTACTTATTTTCTAAAAATCTCTCATTTAAAAAGCTCATTTTATTTATTTGAAAGGCAGAGGGTCAGAGATGGAGAGATAGAAACAGAGATGTGCTATCCGCAGATTCACTGCCCAGCTTTCCACAATAGCCCGAGGGCTGAGACAGGCCAAAGCTGGGAGTCAGGAACTCAATCCAGGTTTCTCCTGCAGGTGGCAGGGGTCCAAGTACGAAGCCATCACTGCTGTCTCCCATGGTACACACCAGCAGGGAGCTGGAGTTGGGAGCAGAGCTGATAGCCCTAGATACACTGATAAGGATACAGATGTCCCAGGCGGCATCTTTATGGCTGCACCAAATGCCTGCCCTGATGTAGCGTCATTTATTGCCTACCATGAGCCAAATTGTTCTTTATATGTTTATGATGCATGTAAAAATCCCAACGACAAAACTGTCGGTCCCATTTAAGAGGTAAGGTTAAGTGAGGTTCAGAGAGGTTCAGTAAGTTTCTGAAAGGCTCACACAGTTAGCTGAAGCCAAGATTTCAACCTAGGGCTCTTTAATCCCAAAACATATGCTTTTCCCTACTGCACCAGGCTGTTTCTAGAGACTGTGCTTTTGATTGAAAAAAACATAACTCCCTACGAAAAAGGTGTTTTTCAAATTCTAATAAGGAACCCAACAAGCTGCAAATTGCAAAATGGCCTTTCTTTGGAGTTCTTTAAATGCTTGAATCTCATTTTGTTCTCTGGTAGTTTGGTTCCTCTGGCTTGCTACGGTAGCTCCCCAGAGTAGTGAAGGATCCCTAGAGTGTTGATCATACCACAGGGCTGGGATTTTTAAATATCTGAGAGAAGGCTCTGATAAGACTTTATATACATAGCTATAAGGCAGGGTACCCTTACAAAAAAGCTGGGCTTGAACTTGAAGTTGATTTGAACTCCATCCTCGCTGTCTGGATTGCCAGCCTAATTGGCCTCCAAGTCAGAGCTATGCTTTCTTCTTTATCTACGCTGGTAAATGATTAAAGGACTCTTCTGCCCAGGAGGAGATCATTAACCACCTGGGAGGCTGCAGGGAGCGTGTGGCAGGTGCAGCCAGGTGAGCAGGGCAGGGCTGGTTGGAGTGGCAGGACTTCCTCAGGCGGCTTCTCCTGGTTGCCAGAATGAGGGCAAGATCTCCACTGGGCAGGGGCAGGAGTGGGGTTGTAATTGGACCAGAGGCAAAGATGAGGTGGAGGAAGAGGGCAGCCCGTGCTGTCAGCAGCCTGGAGACAGATTTCAAACTCTTAGGTAACCTGCCTCCAATTCGCCTGACTGAATGTGTGCCCTATGCACCTGCCTTTACTCACATTCCCTCCTCCCTCTCAGGAGAGGGAAATGGCTGGGTAACAGCTCAGTCACTTGGGGAAGCAAGAGTGAGGGCAAGTGCCAGCTGGGTCCCTGGGAAGGTCTGTGTGGATGACAGAGAGCAGGAGCCTCAGGACTCCGGGTGACTTTGCTCTTCATCACATGGAAGAGAGTGCTGGGGGGGGGGGGTGTGTGTCACATGACATGACTAGACCCGGGAACAAGAGCTGGCACCTCCGTCTCCAGGGCTTCTCCCCTGCACTGGAGCCCTCACCCGCCCCAGCAGCCTGCACGAGTGTTGGGAGACGTTGGCAGAGCTTTCCTCAAGCAGCCAGGAGTCAGGAGTGCTTCAAGCTGGGCCTCGCTTGGTTTACTTCTTCATCTGCCCTTTCTTTGTGTTCCGTTTGGACAGTGGTGCAGCTCCCGGGAGAGTCGCATGCCTCTGAATTTGCTCCCTCTGCTTTTCCATCCACAGAATGGGCTCCAGGTACTACCTTTCAGTCCCTCCCTGCTCACAGAGCTTGTGAGTGTTCTGAGATAACTCCGGTTCATTTCAAGTCAGAGTCTTTTGCCACAATTCAGCCTGGAGTGGTGAACTTGGCCTGGGGGCAACCTCCCGGGCAGTCTCTGGTTTGCTCTGTCTACACACACGCACACACATGCACATTATTTAGCAGGCGACATGTCTCTTCATGAATCACTCTATTTCATGCCAACCATGGGATTCAACTTGGTCAGGAGACGGAGGGACAGAGGTATAAGCCAGGGAGAAAGACGAGGTCATGATTATTTAAGCATATTTAGTGGATGTGTGCCTGTGCCTCACTGAGAACCGTGCCTGGGGTTAAAGGTCACCCTCTGTGGGAGAGGCTGATCACAACACATCATTTTCATTCAAGAGGAACATGAGGTGCAGGAGGCTTCCTGGCATGGCCAAGGCCAGGGACGAGAGCAGCACTCACAACTCCCACCCCCAGAGAAACTCCCCTGTTTCTCAGCATGGGAGCTGTTGCAGTCTCAGGGGGTGTCCTAGGGTATTGGGCAGGCTCATGGAAAGCAGCTTCTTTGTAGAGGCCCAAGATTTTGGCGGTGACAGAGGCCCACCCAAAGCCCCAGGGAGCTCTTGCGGCAGAGCCACTGCTTGCTCCCGGGGCAGCCCCAGGAGGCGCCCCCTGAGCTCAGCTTAGGCAAAGGCAGTCCAGGGGTGGGCATCGCCAGCCTGGGCAAGAGAAGGGGGCACCCTGGGCAGGCTGGGCCTCGCTGGCCAGCGCTGTCTTCACCCCCAGCCACCGCACCCGGGAGCCAGGTGCAGAGAGAGCCTGCCCTCACGTTCTTCCCTGCTGGGGGCCTCCCAAGGACATTCTGCCTCAGGTTCTTATTGTCTGAGGTCATTGAGCCTTCCGAAAGTATTTGAGGAATGTGGAGGCCTGACTCACTCTCTTCCCTGAGTTCACAGTCTGAAGTTCATCAAACCGCTTTCCCCTTTAGTCATTCTTATTCAAACATCGGCCCACACGCTTCACGGATGGGGCTGGCTGGAGGGATCTGGGGACACATTGTTTTGCTCAGGATGTGAAAGTAGATGAGGAGTTAAGGAGATCAAGGAACCGCTTTGGCAGGCACAGGGGCAGGGACTGGCTCATTGCTCCGACCAGAGAGCTGGCCCAGGCAGCAGAGGCCACTGCCAGAAAGGAAATGCTGGGGAAGCCTCAGTTTTCTCATCTGTAGGTGGGGATAATAGCCAGGTCTATTTCCGAGGACCCTCAGGACGAATACTGCCTGCATTTGACAAGTGCACCATGGACCCGCGTTTATCACTGGTATCTCCAGGCTGACGAAGAGTGGGTCCTCGGTGGAGAGGTGAGGATGTCGATTCCGGTACTGGGACACGACTGCGTGGACGGACCTGACAGGTTAACATCTTCTGTGTGAGGAGGATGTGGCACACACAGTGGCAGGGACGGAGCCAAGGCTGGGAAGAGGAGAGAAAGCCCAGGAACACAGCTGGCCGAATGCCGAAGATAAAGCGCCACCTAACGTACACTCCTTGTTTGAAACAGTTACCAGAGAGCCCTGGGAGTACACACAGGCAATTTGGAGCGCCAGAAGCATGCTACAAGCTTCCCAGTTGGTGGAGGTAACCTGGTTTCTGGGGTGGCCATATAGGCAGTGAAGTGATCAGTGAGGAAGGCCAGGAACTGATAGAAAGGAGGCTCTGTGTTCCTGCCCCCTGACTCTGGCTCGCTCTGGAGGGTTGAAAATGCCAGGAGACGGCCCTTACAGCCTCCCTCAGCACCTTAGCTCACAGCTCCTTTTGCTATCTGTCCTAGAACGCATCATCAGTTATCCTGACCCGGGGTACCAATCTAAGCATCCTAACACCTGCTGGGATTCTATTGGACGAGGAAAACTGTTCTCTGCCTTTGGGAGCATTGCACAGGGAAAGCCTCCCAGCTCCGCAGCGCAGACAGGCCCCAGGGAGCCCCGGGGAGCCCCTGAGAAGCGCAGCGCGTGGCCCTGAAGAGCCACCACAGAGCTTGATTCCTGCCTCTGCCTGCAGCCCTCAGGCCCAGCCCTGCCTCCCACGCTGCTCCAGTTGCAAAGGCAGAACACTTGCCTCTGTGTGTATTTGTCATCACAATGACCAAAATAAAGAATCCTACAGGAATTTGAAGGGCCTTCTACTAAAGTAAAAGCAGCCCTGGGGTAGAGATGATTCAAGGACATCACTACAGGAAATTGGAAGAAATCATTATTGATGCAAAAAAAAATTCTGCTAGGCAGATAGGAGGTAACGTCCACTCTACTTTCAGACCAGTGGTCAGTTGTCAGTCAAGTTACCCTCTTCCTGAAATGTAACAGAGGAGCTGAGACAAGGTGCTTCTAGAAACGAAGAAAGGTTATTGGATTCCCTACTCATAATCATTAAACATTATTAATCAGTCTTTTTTCTGATAATAAAATACATCCTTACGGTTAATAATTCAAATGGTAAAGAACGGAATGAGATGAAAAGTAAAGCTCCTTTTCTCCATCCTCCTCCTCCCTGAGCACAACTCCCTAACAGAAACCACTATTAACACTTTCTTTTCTATCTTTCTAGAATCGTCTGTGGACAGTCTAACCTCCTCTTACACCGCTCTCCTTACCCACAGGAGGTCATCCAGCTTGGGATCTCCCAGCATGCTGCTTCCTGCTCATCTTTGCATGGCTGGCTCCCTCTGTGTTCTGAACTCTCAGCTCTCAGAGAGGTCCTCTGTCACCTACCCATGCAGACAGTGCCACCACTGTCATCAGTCTGCCCTGACACTCCATGCTCATCACTGTCTACTCAGTCCTCAGTGCAATGCCAGGTGCACAGGGGGTGTTTTATAAACACGTGATGGATGCATGAGTGAGAATGTTAGTTGCATGCGTGTAAATGTACACCTCCTTATTGTCTCCACAAAATATAAATGGGAGGTATTACACACAGAATTCTGCAGTTTGCTTTTTCTATTTTATAACCAATGATTAATCATGATCATTACAAATAATATTTCCTATGAACTTATATTCTAAGGAGTGTTCCAACATTTTTCATATATTCTTCCATTTAATTTCATACAACTCCAGAAGAGAGGTACTAATACTATTTGATTTTCCAGATGAGGAATCCAAGAAGTGGGGACATGGCAGGGGGTGGAGGTTAAAACACTTCCCAACATCACACAGCTTGCAAATGGGAGAGCCAATATATTTGAATTTACATTAATCTTAAAATGGTTGTTAGGCCTTGATATATTAAAACTTTTTTTTATTGTAGTAAAACACACACAATGAATTTATCATTTTTAACAATTTTTAAAATAAACTTATCTTTAAAAAAAAAAACTATTTCAGAGGCATAGAAAACAGAAAGAAAGAGCTCTTATCTGCTGGTTCACTCCCCAAATACCTGCAATGGCCAAGACTGGGCTGGGTTAAGCTGGGAGCTGGAGACTTAGTCTGGGTCTCCCACAGGGGTTCCAGGGACCCAACCACTTGCACCCTCACTGCTGCTTCTCAGCATCGGATTAGCAGGAAGCTGGAGGCAGAAGCCAGACATAGGTACTGAACACAGATGCTGGGGTCTTTTTAAATGCTTATTTATTTTTCACCTACTTGAAAAGCAGAGAGAGAGAGAGAGATGGAGGGAGGGAGGGAGGCAGGGAATGCTCCATCTGCTGGTTCACTACCCAAAGGCCCACAATAGCCAGGGCTGGGCCAAGCTGAAGCCAGGAGCCCAGAACTCTATCTAGTCTCCCACATGGGTGACAGGGACCCAAGCACTTGAACCATGATCTGCTGTCTCCCAGGACACATTTACAGGAAGCCAGATCAGAAATAGATCAACTAAGACTTGAGCTGGCACAGCAATACAGGATGTGGGTGTCCCAGAAGGTGGGTCGTACCACAATGCCTAGTCCAGGATGCTTGTGCCTTTTTTTTTTTTTAAAGGTTTATTTTTATTTATTTGAAAAACAGAGTTACAGAGAGAGGTAAAGACAGGTTCATTCCCCAGATGGCCTCAATGGCTGGAGCTGCGCCGATCTGAGGCCAGAAGCCAGGAGCTTCTTCCAGGTCTCCCAGTAGGTGCAAGGGCCCAAGAACATGGAGCATCTTCTACTGCTTTCCCAGGCCATAGCAGAGAGCTGGATTGGAAGAGGAGCAGCTGGGACTAGAACCGGCACCCATATGGGATGCCAGCACTTCAGGCCAGGGCTTTAACCCACTCTGCCAGAGTGCCGGCCCTTTTTTTTAAAAGGTTTTTTATTTATTTGAAAGACAGAGTTACAGAGAGAGAGAGAGAGAGAGAGAGAGAGAGACAGAGAGACAGAAAGAGCGAATGCTTGTGTCTTAATCAATGCTCTAACACCATGGCCAATTGCCCACCCATTTTAACAATTTTTAACTATACAATTCAGAGACATTTACTACCTTCACATTGTTGGACAAACATCACCACTATCCATTTCCAGAACTTTTTCATTCTCCCAAACTGAAACTCAGTTCCCACTAAACACTGACTTCCCGATTTCAACCACTGTTATACTTTCCACCTCGTAATGTGACCACTCTAGGTCTCTCACATAAGCGAAATCATATAGTAATTGTCCTTTTATGACTGCTTCATTTCACTTATTATGATGTCTTCTTAGTTGCTTCATTATAAAATATTTAATTAGTAATTAAGTAATTTTCTATTTAACTGATAATTTCATTGAATAAAATGTTCGGGCACATGATACAAAATTCAAAAGGCACAAAAAGACCTAACATACAAAGCAAAGTCTCCTCCTACCTGTGTATCCGGGCATTGTGGGGACAAACACTCTCCCTTGCATCCTTCCAGAGATGTTCCATGCTTATATCATGGAGCTGCAAAAAGCTAGTAGAGGAGTGGCAATTGGCATAGCACTTAAGATGCCCGTGTTCCCCATTGGAGTGCCTGGGTTTGACACCTGGTTCCAGCTCCTGACTCCAGTTTCCTGCTAATGCAGAGCCTGGGAGGCAGACATGATGGCTGCAGTGGTCGTGTCCCTGCCACCCATATGGAGACCTTGGTTCCCAGCTCTCAGCTTCGGCCCCTCCGGGGCTTTGTGGAGATCTGGGGAGTGAATCAACAGATGGGAATTTGTGTGTGTATGTGTGTGTGTGTGCGCACGCACGTGCATGTGTGTGTGTGTGTCTCTATCTTTCTCTGTCTCTCATCTCTCAAGTAAGTAATAATAAAAAAAATTAAAGCTGAAGAAAAATGGAACTAAAAACTACTGTACATTTTCCACAAACTTTTTGAATCCTCTTACACAGTTATACACCTACGTTTCTCACACGCATATTATACATATTATTCTGTCTCTTGCCTTTCCCACTTAACCAAATACCTTGGTAATCGTTCCATGTAAGTACATAGAGAGAGCTGCCTTCCAGTAAATTATTTTTTGTTGAAATAGAACATAAACACATAAAAAGCACATACAAAAGTGTACAGCTAAAGAACTCACAAACTGAACACACCCATGTGTCCAATACCTGATACGAAATAGAACACCAACACCAGTTCCCTGGAAGTCCCTCTTATACTCCTTTCCAGACCCTACTCACACCTCTCTCCACTGAGCGTAAATAGTCTCTTGACGTTTTAATAGACTACATTAATTTTGTCAGTTTATGTAGCTTTTATGAAAAGAATCATGTTGCATGTACTCTTGTGTGTGGTGCGTTGCTCCCCACATACGTGTGCCTCTCAGCCATGTCACTGCGTGTCACTGGGTATGGTACATCCTTGGGTACAGTAAGGCCTTTCCTGCTGTGCATGAGCCATTCCTGCTTGCTTGAGCTCTTGCAGGTCACACACGCATTCATTCTCCCAAATTTGACCTCACAACTCTTGGATTTCTTACAGTGACTTTGTAAATGCCTCCTAGAGTCCACATATGGCCCCAATTCGCCTCCAGATGTGTCTGATGTGAAAACCAGCAGCTCTGAGAAGAGGGTTGCGTAGAGGAGATGTGGACATAAGGAGGGGAAGGGAACAGCGCCTTCTTTTCCCGTCAGCAGCTTGCACACTTGCTGAGGCCTCATCCACCCAGCCAGGACATGAGGAATGATGACAAAGCACTGGGTTGCCTTCCCTTTGCAAATGTTACTTTTAGAGCTGAAACTACTTCCAAGTAAAGAGCAAAGCAGCTTTAACTAATAGCAGTGAAGAGCCTAAGTAAGGAGACATGGCTAATGTATTCCATCTGCTTACTTTCTTGGCTCTAGGACCCAGGGCAAAACCCCAGTAAGGGAAGGAGAACTAATGCATGGGGAAGGCATGAGGCACCAACAAGGCAAAGATGGACACACTGTCAGCTTGGCCTGCCTACTTACAAATCTGAAATCCCAAACCTTCAAAGCCATCCCCAGCCCCACCCCCACCCCTAGTCTGGCCGAGGCAAGGGTAGCTATTTCCAGTTAGGAGCTGTTGTGCAGCAGACTCCATCTGTGCATCTGTGTGGGGCCGATCATCACCGCTCTGATTGGCTCAGCAGGCAACACGCAGAGCTGCATTCTTGTGGTTTGCCCTTCTGGGGAGGCCTTCCCTATGTACCACATGCTGCCTGCACTGGGTCCAGCAGAAGAGGGGGAGGAAAGGACATGCTCCACAGCTCCAGACTCTGTCTCACCAGAACAGGGTTCTTCTTGCTTCAGCCCTTTGCATTCCTACTCCATACGGGGCCTTCTCCTGGAAGACTTTGTCATGCGGGCCTCAAAAGACCTCTCTTTTATTTACTTGCTAACCTATGTAACAAATAATTATAGTGGCTGCCAGACTTCTTTCCAAACTGGTCATGATCTCACGCAGGTCTTCAAGCAACAACAAAAAAGTTACAGAAAAACCAAGAGAATCCCAAAATCTTCACTTGGTTTTCACTGAGGATATACAAGGAGAGAAAAGGAAGAAAGAACATGACCAGGAAAAAACAAACAGTAAAGAGCTTATTGGAGAAATGGAAAATAAACCTTATCTAAGTCCAGAAAGAATTTTCCAGTTCAGTGCTTTCTAACAAGTTTCTTTGATGACTAGTGGGGTGCTGAACTAGGTATGTTCCTTTTTAGTGGCTTCTCAATCTAGCACCCATTGAAAGTTAATTTATATCCATGGCAGACAAGAGCAAAGAGTGCAGGGGAGACCACAGACTACCACAGTGAATCTGGGTCAAAGAGAGTGGGCCAAGCCCAGGGCCAGTCTTGGTCCACGTCACCAAGGGTTGCTATTTCTCCAGTCCAGGAACCTGTGGCAGCTACTCCTGGATAACGACCTGCCCACTCTTCGGCTGGTTTACATGCAGTTGTATCACATTCCCTCCTGGCCACTTCTCCAAAGAGAATAGAGATGAGAAGTACCTTTGGAGAAGGCTTTCATAGGGACGCAAAGGCTCAACTGGATGCAAAATTTGAAAAGAGGGAAGAAATGGAATGCTAACCCTGAATGATTGAACAGAAGGTAAACAAACATCAGGTGACAGAGCAAACACACAGGAAATATGACCTCCCTACCCTGGGAAGGGCAACAGTTCTTGAATTAGTCTTTAATTCGGGGGAAGCTCTCAGTGGCTCTGGGATTTTGAACGCAAGTCTGAGCAAAAGCTTCCCTCTGGATTCCTGGAAGAACAGCACGAAGCGTGAGGACTGAGCAGTTTCAGAGTAGGTCAGTGTGAGAACCAGACTCTCGTGAAGAGAAGTTCCATGAGTCAACAGCAGCTGGCAGCAGTTCCTCTCCTCCAAGGCAGCCGAATCTTTGACCATCAGTGCAGAGGGCATCTTGGGGATGACCTAAGGCCAACCTTTGCTCTTCGGATGAGGAAATCTAGGTCCAGAAAGTGTGAAAGTCTTCTTTGGGGTTGCATAGCTGGTTAATGGCAGATCCGAGCTGAGGGCCACAGTGAGCTGACTTCCATTCCCCTTCCTCCACTAATGTGTCACTTGAGGTCAAAATAGTTGGGAGGCAGAATAAAGGGGAAAGTCTGAAAGTCACTAGTAGTCCTGTTATTAGATACATAGTTCAGTAAACATAGCCAGTTAAACATGGAAATATCCTAGTTGTGTCACTATCCATTGCCTTAATGAAGTGACTGGTACCCTTAACTATTCATGGCAGATGTTTCAAGTTTAGTATTTTAGCAATTATATACATTATACATAGATGTATACATATATATGTACATATATATATTTGAGAGGCTTCAAAAAGTTCATGGAAAATATGGAATTTAAAGACAATGCAAATTTACTGTGAAGCTATCTTATATATATGGCTAGAGAGTGAGATTTTACAATGTATTTCTTTTTTTTTTTTTGACAGGCAGAGTGGATAGTGAGAGAGAGAGAGACAGAGAGAAAGGTCTTCCTTTTTGCCGTTGGTTCACCCTCCAATGGCCGCTGCGGCCGGCGCACCTCGCTGATCCGAAGCCAGGAGCCAGGTGCTTCTCCTGGTCACCCATGCAGGTGCAGGGCCCAAGGACTTGGGCCATCCTCCACTGCCTTCCCAGGCCACAGCAGAGAGCTGGCCTGGAAGAGGGGCAACTGGGATAGAATCCGGTGCCCCAACCGGGACTAGAACCTGGTGTGCCGGCGCTGCAAGGCGGAGGATTAGCCTGTTAAGCCACAGCACCGGCCTACAATGTATTTCCAGTCTGAACACACACCTTAGCCATTTTGCCAGAAAAACAAACTTCAATTGCAGTATACACAGAATGATGACAAAATTATGTGTTTTGTAGTTTAAAAGCAAAATTGTTAAAGTCCACCCACCTAGCCTTCTCACTGTTGACTCATTTGAAAGGCAGAGTTACAGAGAAAGGGAAAGGTGGAGAGAGGATCTATTGGCTGGTTCACTCCCTGGTGGCTGCAAGAAGCTGGAGCTGGGCCAGCCCCAAGCCAGGAGCCTGGAACTCCATCCCGGTCTCCCATGTGGAAGACACGGGCCCAAGCACTTGAGCCATCATGCCTTCCCAGGTGCATCAAAAAAGCTGGATTGGAAGTGGAGCAGCTCAGATTGCAACAGGAGCCCATATGGGATGCTGGCATCGCAGGCAGCAGCTTAACCTGCTTGTGCCTTTATTCATTCTTACAGAGGGGCTTGCAACACAACACAGGTGGTGAAGAAGCAGGAGCAAGACAACAGCCCATTCAGTCAGTAGTGCACACGTCCTCTCGCAGAGCGAAGACCGCTCTGGCCAGCCGTGGAGTCTGCAGGCTGGGCCAGGGAAGGCCAGGCCCAGGGAAAGCACGTGAGCTGCTCTGCTCAGATGCTGATTTTCCAGTCCCTACCAGATGGCTAGCAGCAAGTAGCATGCCAGGTGGAGGGCGGATACAGGTTTTCTTCTCATTGTTCCTAATGTAGGTTAGAACCTCACCAACCTGAAAGGGCCCTCTTGTATTCTCCTCAAGACAGACACATGACACAGGCACAGCCAGTGTGCTCCAGAAGGAGGCCCGAAGTCGCCCAATCCAGCATCTTCATTTTCCAGGTCAGACACCAGATCCAATAACTCGACTCAGCTTAGCGTAAGCTCTGAGCGTGTGTTTTGCCAGCCTCAAGTGAATGTAGAGTGGGGGCAGAAAACATTTTAACAGCTCTGTGCATCTTTAAAAACACAAGTCAGACAAACGTATGTGCAGAGTACTTCCCTGGCAGATTTCTAGCTACCTGACTTAACTCAAAAATGCAGATTTTAAACTTACATTATAATAATTATCCAGTCCTCCAACAGTGTTCATTCACAGAAGGTACAGGTGCGAGCACTTTGGATTTGAGTCTTTTGTCTTCCTCCGTGCACTGGAGCAGAGGAGAGGTAGGCGGCTGCTGGCAACATGGAGGCGGGGTCGCAGAGCCATGTGCTGAGACGCCACCAACTCACCGCACGACCTCATCTTGGCAACTTGGCACCTGCAGAGTTTGAAGCAAATGACCTTTCAATGCTCTTGGCATTTGAACATCTGCCCTTTTCTGCGATGGTCCAGTCTGATGACAATGGTCCACAAAACCAAGTGGGGCCACCGTTGGTTTCCCCAAAGTGCTCCAAGCTTTAAAACCCAAACTGGGCCGGCGCCGTGGCTTAACAGGCTAATCCTCTGCCTTGCAGCGCCGGCACACCGGGTTCTAGTCCCGGTTGGGGCACTGGATTCTATCCCGGTTGCCCCTCTTCCAGGCCAGCTCTCTGCTATGGCCCGGGAAGGCAGTGGAGGATGGCCCAAGTGCTTGGGCCCTGCACCCGCATGGGAGACCAGGAGAAACACCTGGCTCCTGGCTTCGGATCAGTGAGGTGCGCTGGCCGCAGTGGCCATTGGAGGGTGAACCAACAGCAAAACGGAAGACCTTTCTCTCTCTCTCTCTCTCACTATCCACTCTGTCAAAAAACAAAACAAAACAAAAACAAAAACAAAAACAAACTATTAGCATAACCTCCACAGAACATTGTCCTCTGGTGAGGCCAAGAGCACATTTCTGAACGCAGACCATTTGACAAATGAGCCCGAATTCTTACAGCATGGCGAACTGCTGCCACCACTCCAGAACCATGGATGCCATGGGTGGAGCACTTACCATATACAGTGCTAGAGACCTGTCAGCTTGGGTCCATCTTGACCACAGTGGCACACAGGCTCCCTGTGTGAGACATGAGGAAAGCAGAGGTCACCTCAGCTCACCCAAGTCCACACAGCTAGGAAGCAGCAGGGCCGAGTTAATCCCCCTATTCCAACACCTGTGCTTCCCTGGTGGTGCCCAGGCACAGCCAGCCGGGCTGAAAGGCAGCCATACACTTGTGTTCTATCTAGGTTTTAAGTTACTGTGAAGAGCATTCTTTTTTTTTTTTTTTTTTTTTTGACAGGCAGAGTGGACAGTGAGAGAGAGAGAGGCAGAGAGAAAAGTCTTCCTTTGCCGTTGGTTCACCCTCCAATGGCCGCCGCGGTAGGCGCGCTGCGGCCGGCGCACCGCGCTGTTCCGATGGCAGGAGCCAGGTGCTTCTCCTGGTCTCCCATGGGGTGCAGGGCCCAAGGACTTGGGCCATCCTCCACTGCACTCCCTGGCCACAGCAGAGAGCTGGCCTGGAAGAGGGGCAACCGGGACAGGATCGGTGCCCCGACCGGGACAAGAACCCGGTGTGCCGGCGCCGCAAGGCGGAGGATTAGCCTGTTGAGCCACAGCGCCGGCTGAAGAGCATTCTTGATTCCAGTACTCGGAGTCTGTTTCTGAAACTTTGTCACTCACAGCACTTCCTTTGATTTCTTACAAATTTCCACCAAATAAAGCCATAGGCACTGCCATAGCAACACTGCAGCACAAACAGGGTGTAATCTTCGTCCACTGCAGTACACGGCTTGTTTTTTAATTTGTTTTTGTTGTTGTTTTGTTTTAACTAAAAAAACACTGCATTTGTATGCAGTGAACCAAATTCACAGCAACACGGATAAATACAACCTTCAGTTCTTGTTCTCTCTTTTTCTTATTTTTTCCTCCTTCTTTTGCAGGTCATAGCTTCAGGACATCAGAAACCGGATGACAACATTAGAGACTAAGCAGATCCCCAATACGGTGATGGAGGAGCAGGCAGCCCTGACCAGGGTCCCTGGGGCTCCCCCCAGCTGTGCTTGACACACGCCAAGACCCTGGGGCCACGACCCTGGCCTTGTGGAACCCGAGAGCGGCTCAGGTTCCCGCGGGAGGCCAGGCGCGACCCGTGTGCAGCAGGAACACGGGTGGCTGCGTGTGTGCGTGCGTGTACGTGTGTGCGCGCGCGAGTCGTGGTGCCCTCTCCCGGCCAGCCCTCTCCTGCGCGGGGGCTCAGGCATGTGAAACCTCCAGGCGCCCCGAGGTGGGCAGCTTGTCTCAGCCACCTGGCTAGGAAGGGATTGGAAGCCAAGGCTCTGGGGTGGGGTGGGGATAGTGTTTCACTCTACCCCATATGGCTCCTGGCTCCAGGGCACTCCTCAGAGCCTCTGTCACGACCCCTACCCAAGCCATCCCTGGTGTGGGTTTGGAGGCACCGGCAGCCCTGAGCAACTTTTCTCTCTAGCCCCAGCTTCTTCTTCTTCTTCTTCTTTTTTTTTTTAAGGCTTCCTGTGCGTCCTGGCTGCTTGAATGGAAGGCCTCAAGTGAAGAGGCCTGGGGGACCCGCCAGCGAAGGGTGGGGATGGCCCCGGGAACTGCCAGCTCTGGGTTCCACTGTCGTGAACCCCGAGCCACTGGTGGTCAGCGCTAGAAATGCTCCTTGGCTGATGGCTTGCTGAACTCGGGCGGAAGCGTCGGTGGAACGTGGAAGGCCAAGGACAGCAAGTGGCGAGACCCAGACAACCGACCGCTCCCGTGGTCCCTGCTCCGTGCTCGGTGCGCTGAGCGCCTCTGCCTGGCCAGCCCCTCACAGATACCCAGGGGCAGGTGGTGGCATTCTCGCCCAGCCCGGGGGAGACCCGCGGCTTTAAGAGGCCACCAATCCTGCAGTGGCAGAGCAGAGTCTCCCCAGGGCTTCTGACCCCAGAGCCTACTCAGGGGGTGATTTCCCAAGGAGAAAACAGAAGTAAGGCGGTGGCCAGGAGAGACCGCGTCATCTCTCAGGCTCGCAGACAGACTTGAACCAGCTTTAGGGCAGGGAGTGGAGAGGAGCGCAGGTACCCCTCCCCCTCCGTGTCCAGACCTAAAGAGGGGATCCAAGGTTCAGCCAGGAAGGCTCTTTGTTGAATCAATTGTTTTATGTTTTCAAAGCTAAAGTGGAAATGACCCAGTGAGGAAGGAACATGAGGACGACTTGGCCTGCTCACACAACTGAAATATATAGACCGGCCAAAGGTACAGCACTCCTCCACCCATCCCTTCCGAGAGAGAAGAGCCCTTTTGACCTGGAAGCCTATTCAAGCATTCCACTGGGGAAATCCCCATCGCCTCTGACGGGACACTGTGGGAAACCTTGTTCCTCAGAAGGCAGCCACACAAAGGGTTTTGTGCAAATGCTGGGCCACTATTCTATGACTGCAAAGAAACACCAGGAATGGTTTGTGACAAAAGCTGGACAGAGGATGCACGCCCAGATGCTGTCTTGGCCAGGTTGCAAGTTGAATGAGCTAATGTTTTCTGGCTCCTTCTTCCTTTGCTTTTCCAATTTGGTTTGAGTATTTGTATTCCTGTATTATTTTCCCTGTGCAATTTCAGCTGTCTGTACACAGTTAGATCATTTTCATAGCTGGGTGAGGAGACACTGCAGAAGTGAGATGAGCTACAGTTGATGGCTGGCTCTTCCCTAGGGAATGCCCATCCCATT
This sequence comes from Lepus europaeus, assembly GCF_033115175.1. Taxonomy (NCBI): domain Eukaryota; kingdom Metazoa; phylum Chordata; class Mammalia; order Lagomorpha; family Leporidae; genus Lepus; species Lepus europaeus. The sequence continues at coordinate 79,117,830 of NC_084831.1, forward strand.
GATCTAAAAGACTCTCTACCTGCACCCAGGATCTGAAGGTGCTGATCTAAGCCGTCTATCAGGTGGAAAGAGCCACAGCATCCCTTTGTGCTGGGGAACTGTGGGGGGAAGGTGAACACATCTTGTTTCTATAAATTTTGAGTTGATTTGCTGATCAAATCACATTATCCCTTGAGCCAAATCTAACTCCATGTTGTTATGCTGCAGACAAAAGAAAGGACTGTTTCCCAACAGCCTTGGCCCTTGGAAGTTCTGCAGATCTAGATCCTGGGCAAGGAGAAGGGAAGGAAAGTTATGCAGAAGAGGGTGGAGAGTGAACCTGGACTTGTATGTAGCTGTTCAAGTTAGTATGGAGGCTGGTGGCTTGTTCAAAGGAACAAGAATCTTGAAGAGTGAGATAAAGGGATCTCAAAGACATGGAGACTTATTTTGCTGATGAGGGCTCACAGGGCCTTGGTCACTGGTGTAGAACCTCACTGGTATTTACTCCATGAACCCAGCTCTTACAGCTATCTAGAATTTGGAACCCTTTGGGCAAAGCCAAGGCAAAGGTTTACTTTTGTGCCATCTCTGAAAATAATGTTGCAGTGAGTCACTGAGGAGCTCCCTGACTCTTTTTTTTTGTTTGTTTGTTTTTAAAGATTTATTTTTAAAAAGTTACAGAGAGAGGTAGAGACTGAGAGAGAGAAGTGTTCCAATTACTGGTTTACTCCTCAAATGGCTGCAACGCCCCCCCCCAGAGCTGAGCTGATCTGAAGCCAGGAGCCAGGAGCTTCTTCCAGGTCTCCCATGTGGGTGCAAAGGCCCAAGGACTTGGACCATCCTCTCTGCTGCTTTCCCAGGTGCATTATTAGGGAGCTGGATTAAAAGCAGAGCAGCTGGGACTCAAACCAGCACCTACATGTGATGCCGGCATTGTAGGCTGGGGCTTTAACCCACAGTGCCACAACACCAGCCCTGGAGCTCCCTGACTCTTAAAGTGCTTCCTAATCAGACACAACCACATCCAGGTCAGTGGCTTCTCCAGCACAGGCAGAGCCATCTCTCTGGCTCAGCCTCCTCATTGTCTCTTGCTTGCTTCTTTAGATCTGACTTTATGGCACTGACCTTATTTGTCCTCTCTTCTTTCCTCTTTTTGTCCTAATCATTCATTCATCCTTTAGTTAATAGGTGGTGAGTACCCTTCTATATGTCAAGCATGTTCTAGATGCTCAAGTGAATGAGGAATGTCTGCTATTAGGGAGCTCAGAGCCTCATGGGGAGCACAGATGATAAAGTGTGATGGCATCCAGTGAAGGGAACCCATGCCCAAACACTGAGTGAGGGCTAAATGATGAGGCAGCTAAGACTCAGATGAATGGAATACTTTACCCAAGTTCCTTCAGGTGGCTAATGAAAAGGTTGAAACCGACGAGATCAGTCAAGAACAAAAACGCCTGGCCTCCTGCCACCACCTCCCTCCTGAGGCTTCCCAGAGCCCCACAATCCGTGCCTTCTCTGGTTCTTTTTCAAATCCATTTGCACATAATTCCCACTCACTGTTTCCCCAGCACTGATCTATTCCTACCTCAGAATTCACATTCATCACTAGAGCCAAATGTCTGCCTATCCTCCTCTAAGGATTGCTATACTGATAAATTGAACTGGTAGATGTAAAAGCATTTTGAGACTATTGTGCAATACAAACCTAAGTACCAGAACCAAGAAGAACCATATCAATTCAATCAATAAATTAGCCAAAGGATCCATCACTGATAAATAGGAGGTTCTGTGGTGGGTAACATATGAGTTACATGACAGCATGAACCCATCCTTAAAGGAATTCATGGAGTTAGTGGTATAAGGTTAAAGAGGGAAGAAAGTCAGCATTTATAGAGTACCTGTCATGTAGTATGCACAGTGCTACCTGCCTTTCCTTCCACTATCTCACAACAATAATCCTCACAACAACCTAGGAGGTATTCATTACTTTCTTCAATGTATGTAAGGAATGTCCTTTCTCAACCTCTGTCTTCTTGTACAGTACAGCATAGGAGCTAAAAAGCCTTGGATCACAACCCGAACTGCTTGAATCTGTATCTAGACATTGATGATTACTTTTTGTGACTCTCAACAAATTACTCAGACTTTCTGTGCCTTGGTTGTAAAATCAGGATAAGAATAGAACCAGCTTTATGCTTTGTTGTAAGGGTATGGTTCAGAGTAAGCAGTAGATAAAAGTTAGGTATCATCATCAGCAACAGCATTCAGCCCTTTTTATTGGCAAAACCTTCTTGGATCTCCTATCACTAATTGGTCTCTTTTATTTCTGTATCCTCACATTACTATGGGCATGCCTCTCATCACCTTCTTATCTGTACCTGGTTATTGCATAAAAAACGCTCAATCTATGTTGAAGATTGGATGAATGGATTTTCTATTTCCCAAAACTAAGTCACATGCTCACAGAAGGTAAGGAGTATTGTGCTTTTTGTTATAAGGCAGACAAAACACCTGCATGTTCTAGATTAAAAAAAATACTTTCAAATGCATAGCAGACTTTCATGTAAATTCAAGGAATCTCCTTGGGGCACACACACACACACACACAAACACTCACAATGGTAAACTGCCACTGAAACACCCCCTTTCTGCCTTTCTCACTAACTTTGATGCTTGATTTTAAGGCTCCTATAAAGTATGGAAGACAAAACTTAAGGCCTTCAAAGAGGGAAGAGTTGGAACAAAAGTGAGACTTGGAGAAAAAAAGATGCACACTCAGTGAAAGAGCAGACTAGAAGGATCCACCTGTCTGAATGAAGGAAAACAAGCAAGTGTGTTTGTCTTGGCTTGGGCACATGAGATGTTAAAATTATAGACCTCCCCGAAAACAGGTTTTGGATTTGACTTTGTACTACCTACACGGACTGGAAAACCTCGGTTGAAAAGTTAGTTCAGAATTGTCCCAGGTTAGTAGCATCCAAGGGCACCTGGCAGAAGCAGCTCTTCTCCAGAGGGACAGGCACACAGGCCTCACAGGAGTCTAACAAAATGAAAGTCACTAAGCATGAGATAACAATCTTAAATTAGAAACCATGCTAAGAAACAAGTTACCACAAGTGAGAAAAAGCAGAAACCACAATGCATAGATATCTACCTTACATAAGTTATCATTACATGAATCGTTTACAATGTTTAAAGAAATAAAGAAATCAAAAATGTTTTAAAAATTAAATAAAGCCTAAAAATAGAAGGCAGAATTGAGAATACTTAAATTTATATGTACAGATATATAACATACATACATAAAATTATTAAAGTTAGAAATGTAATAAATGAGTAAAAGTACAATAGATATAGATAAAGAGAGAATTAGGGAACTGGAACATGAATCTGGAGAAATTACTCCAGATACAGCAATAAAAAAGGGGGACACCAAAGAAATGAGAAATATGTGATGGTACAGGGGTCAGGAAACAAGAAAAGACAGTATTCAGGGGAATTGCTGAAAGTAGTTCCAGAATTAAGCAGTAAGAAGCGGGATTTTTTTACATGGTAGATGTCATGTCAATATTTGTTTAGTTGGATTACAGGGCCTCTAGCATTTGCTTGTTCTTTGCTTCATACATTTATTTTTAAAATTTTCACCACAGATCCAGAGGTGAGCAAAACAAACTCCTTGTGTTCTGGATGAAGATGATATTATATGTGAATAAATTAAAACTTAAGATCTTTTTAGATTATAAGAAGGGCTATGAAGGAAAGAAAAAATTAAGAGATATAGGGGATACGATTTCACTAAAGAAGTGAAACTTCAATAAGAAGTCATTTGAAGGGGTCAGTGTTGAGGCACAGTGGGCTAAGACACTGCCTGGGATGCCAGCATCCCATAAGGGTGATGGTTCAAAAAAAAAAAAAGTATAGGAAAGGGAAAGAGGAATTAATGATGATTTTTAGTTTTGTATATTGAGTGACTGACTGAATGATGTGACCATTTTCCAATGTGGAGACAAGTAGAAGAGTAATGTGATTGGGTTAGGGTGGGAACATGGAGCGGGGATTCTGTTGAGGGCATGTTAAGCTTGAGATGCCTGTCAGATGTCCAAGGAGACAGGTATATATATAAGAATACAAGATACTTCCAAACATTCAGGAAAAATGGAATGTTCATTTTGTTATAAAAATTTTTTGAAATCCGTGTGTAGTTTTTTCAAAATGTACATTTTTCATGAACTTTTTTTTTTTTTTGACAGGCAGAGTTAGACAGCGAGAGAGAGAGAGAGAGACAGAGACAGAGAGAAAGGTCTTCCTTTGCCGTTGGTTCACCCCCAAGTGGCTGCTACGGCTGGCGAGCTGCGCTTATCTGAAGCCAGGAGCCAGGTGCTTCCTCCTGGTCTCCCATGAGGTGCAGGGCCCAAGGACCTGGGCCATCCTCCACTACCTTCCCTGGCCACAGCAGAGAGCTGGACTGGAAGAGGAGCAACCAGGACAGAATCCTGCGCCCCAACTGGGACTAGAACCCAGGGTGCCGGCGCTGCAGGCAGAGGATTAGCCTATTGAGAGCCACAGCGCCAGCCTCATGAACTTTTTGAAGACCCTTCATATGCTTGTATCTCAACAAAAATTTGGCATCAAAATGAACTTAACTTTTGATTCAATTTTCCATGAATTTTTAAAGCACCTTTATATGGAGGACCTCAGGAAAATGAGCCCCATGCTAAGGAATACTAATACTTGATTCTGCGTTAAAGATCTACCTGTATTATCAGTGTGTTCAGGGATAAACATTGGAGTCTGACCACTTCTAGCCACAGACTCTATGTGAAAAAGGTCGGTGTAATTCTTGAGTTCAGGCCATTCTTTCTGACCTCCTACCCAACCCAGAGGCAGAGAATGAATTTTTTCCAAGCCTATCTAACCCTGAAGCTTTTGGTAGCTGCTGTAATTTTAAGCCAATGGGCTTTCTGAGGGATGCCAAAAGACTGAATACAGAAAATGCCTCAGTGACAACCCCAAGCAGCTGTTGTGTGGGGAAGGGTGGAGAAGTCCTCATGTCATCTGGCTCCCACCCACTCCCGCCCACCAGCTGAGAGCATTGTGTCCAAGAGATCCAAGGGAGTAGAGTCAAGAAAATGACACATCAGGAGGTACAAAGGAAAAGGAGATCCCAGCATGAGGTAATGACTGAAAAATGCCCATTACATAAGCGAAAGTGAAACCCAAGGAACATATAAACAAAGGGTATCAGATTGATATAAAAATACAAGAAGCTCACTCTGTGGTTGCTGACATACATCATTGTGGAAACAGAATCATGTCCAAAATGACTATGGTTAAGCTTGGAACCACATGACAGAAGCATCAGGAAGTTCCAAAAGAATCAAGAATAATTTGAACAAAGTAGCATTCTTTCCCTGGCTTAGGGCTTTGATAGAAGAGACAGCTCCCAGGGGACCAAGCGCCTTCAGTAGTTCACATTAGAGAAGGAAGCTAGTGCCTTTGAAAAGAAAGCACTGGTAAGTTGTCTGACATCTGACAGCACTCAGGATTCAGCCCGCTAGTCCGTTAAGACTGTAGTGGGATAGTTCTCTTCTCATAATACATAGATTCTGAGAAGCCACTGAGAGTTTCTCTCCTTGCTCATGAAAACCAGGACTATTATTTTAATCCTGAAGCTGATCATGCCCACTCTTAATGACTACTAGGAAACTAAGAACTAAATATATGACCTCCCCTTAATTTATTAAATCTGCAAAACTTTAGAATAGCATGTAGCTCATATGATAATGTCACTCTGGCCTTGATTTATTTCCACATCTGTATTTTTCTTTCCTTCCCATTTTCTTGGTTTTTGTTTTGTTTTTTCTCCCAGAGAGCAAAGCAAAATTTAATTAAGTCACTGCTGCCAAAGTGGTCTGGGGTGGGGGTGGGGGGGACTCCAAGAGAGGCTAAACCCTCTGAGGGTTTAGATGGTCTGAGTCTTTTAAACACTTTTAGGGGAAAAGAAAAATAAAACAAAATAAAACAGAGCAGCAGCTAACAATCAGATAGAAGGTGGAGACAAAACCCATCAAAAGGCCAGGTTTGTAATCTTGCCTATCCTGTCTAGCTTGCTCTTGATAAGAGAAAAAAGCCATCAGAAGGGAGGGATAGGTGACTTCTGAAAAGTATATTTCACATGTTGTGTGTTCGGCATACAAAGTCTCTGCCCAAACAAGGCAGCATGAAAAGCAGGTGTCTCGTGGTGTTATGACATTTCAGTGAACCGAAGAGGTTCTAATTACCATCTGTAGACACCCACGGCAGAATCATTAAGCTCATTAGACAGAGGAATCTGACTTCAACCATGACAGGATGGCAAATTAAATGTTCATGGACAAAAGGCGGTGGTATTCAAGGTAAGATGGGCAGAGCTAATAAAAACAATCGAATGCACAATTCCAACTCCTGTACTGATTGATTTCCACATGGCCCATGAAAGGATTGCAGTATGAGCTCCTTTGGTCGGCAGGTGGTTATCCTTGACAGAAACAGAGCCACGTCCTAGGCATTGCTGGTCCATCAGCTTCCTTCCACCTGGAGTGGCCAGACTCTAGTCTGTTTGAGGGCGTCAGCATCTACCTCCTGTCTCAGTGAGGGTTACTTTGCTTGCCTTCTGATTGTTTATCTACCTTTCAGTAGTTTTTATTCATTTTTTAAATTATGATATTTTTAAAAAGATTTATTTATTTATTTGCAAGTCAGAGTTAAACAGAGAGAGGAGAGGCAGACAGAAAGAGAGAGAGAGAGAGAGAGAGAGAGAGAGAAGTCTTCCATCTGCTGGTTCACTCCCCAGATGGCCACAATGGCCGGAGCTGCACTGATCCCGAAGCCAGGAGCCAGGAGCCTCCTCTGGTCTCTCATGTGGATGCTGGGGCCCAAAGACTGGGGCCATCTTCTACTGCTTTCCCAGGCCATAGCAGAGAGCTGGATCGGAAGAGGAGCTGGCAGGTCTCAAACCGGCACCTATATGGAATGCCGGCACTTCAGGCCAGGGCATTAACCCACTGCGCCACAGCACCAGCCCCAATTACAACATTTTTAAAAAAAAATCTTAAACTACAAAAGTAGTAAAAGGCAAAGTCAAAATTCAAATATTATTGAAATGTATAGGTGGGCGCCGCGGCTCAATAGGCTAATCCTCTGCCTGTGGTGCCAGCACCCCAGGTTCTGGTTTAGGTCGGGGCACTGGATTCTATCCTGGTTGGTCCTCTTCCAGTCCAGCTCTCTGCTGTGGCCCGGGAAGGCAGTGGAGGATGGCCCAAGTGCTTGGGAGACCAGGAGGAAGCACCTGGCTCCTGGCTTCGGATGGGCGCGGTGCGCTGGCCGCAGTGGCCATTTGGGGGGTGAACCAACGGAAAAGGAAAACCTTTCTCTCTGTCTCTCTCTCACTGCCCACTCTGCCTGTCAAAAAAATAAATAAATTTAAATAAAAGTATAAAATATAAAATCAAATTTTCTCTCCTTTGCCCCCTTCTCTCATTCCTTTGCTCCTTCCCATTCCTCAAGGGTAACCACTGGTAACGATTAATGTGAATCCTCCAGATCTTTTCTAGGCATAGGCAGACATTATTTACATAATTATTTACATATTCAAAAAGTTTATGGAAAATGAAATCAAAAGATAAATTTAACTTGGTACAAAAATGCTGGAATCCATGCATAGGTTTTTCATATTATGTATCTTTCATGAAATTTTTGAAGAGCCTTCAACACACACACATACTTTTACAGTCTGTGTATAGGGCCAGCACTGTGGCACAGTGGATTAAGGCCCCAGCCTGTGGTGCTGGCATCCCTATGAGCCTCTGTTCAAGTCCCAGCTGCTTCTGATCCAGCTCTCTGCTATGGCCTGGGAAAACAGTAGAAGACAGCCAAAGTCCTTGGGCCCCTGTACCCCCGTGGGAGACCTGAAAGAAGTTCTTGGCTCCTGGCTTCAGATTGACTCAGCTCTGGCCATTGTGGTCATTTGGAGAGTGAACCAGTGGATAGAAGACCTCTCTGTCTCTGTCTCCACCTCTCTCTGCAACTCTTTCAAATAAATAAAATAAATCTTAGAAAAAGAATAAAGTCTGTATATAGCTTTAAAACTTATTTATTTTGTTTGAAGGGCAGAGAGAGATAGAAATAAAGATAGATATAGACAGATGATAGCTATAGATGGTAAGTAGATAGATGGTAGACAGATAGATATAGATAGATATTTGCTAGTTCACCCTACGAATGCCTGCAACAGCCAAGGAGGCACCAGGCTAGAGCAAGGAGCCCAGAACTTAATCCAGGATTTCCGTATGAGTAGCAGGGACCCAACTATGTGGGCCGTTATCTGCTGCTTCTAGGTTGTGCATCACTAGGGAGCTGGAATTGGAAGCAGAGCCAGGACTCAAAGCCAGGTGCTCTGATATGGGATGAGGGGGTTAACTACTAGACCATATGCCTGTCCCTCTTTTGTTTTTTAAAAAAAGATTTTTTTCTACTCAAATTATTCTATATCTTACTTCTAGCAACTACTGCAACAGTATGTAGAAGATTACACTTCTATTACATAGATATCAATTGTATTTTAATGACTGCAGAATGAATTATAAAATCATAGTGAAAATATATCTTTTCAGAAAAATTATTTTGAAAATATATTTTAATGTATTCAATCTATTGAGGAACATTTATATTGCTTCTAATATTTCTTTCTTTCTTTCTTTTTTTTTTTTTTTTTTTTGACAGGCAGAGTAGACAGTGAGAGAGAGAGAGACAGAGAAAGGTCTTCCTTTTTGCCGTTGGTTCACCCCCCCAGTGGCTGCTGCAGCTGGCACGCTGTGGCTAGTGCATCACGCTGATCCGAAGCCAGGAGCCAGGTGCTTCCCCTGGTCTCCCATGGGGTGCAGGGCCCAAGGACTTGGGCCATCCTCCACTGCACTCCTGGGCCATAGCAGAGAGCTGGCCTGGAAGAGGGGCAACCGGGATAGAATCCGGTACCCCGACCAGGACTAGAACCCGGGGTGCCGGTGCCGCAAGGTGGAGGATTAGCTTATTGAGCCACGGCGCCAGCCTGCTTCTAATATTTCAATAGTATAAATACCACATATGGCACTCTTATACTTGTGACCTAATTTTTCTCTTTTTTATTTCTAGGAGAAGTGCCAGGTAGAAGGAAATGTGTATGTTGAGTTTTGACAGGCACTGCCAAATCACCTTCTGGAAAGAATAGATTTTGACAGTCATTTTAATTTTTGGCAGAACTGATTGGCAAGAACATGGTTCTCATTTTAATTGATATTTACTTGATCAGCAATGAGAATGATCCTCATCTTCAATCCTTTTCACCAGAGCAATGTCTAGCACAGGATGGCTTTCAGTATATAGTAGTTGCAAGGAAAAACGAGTGAATAAGCAGGACTTCTGTGTACTTGAGGGTAAATAAGGAGAGAGGAGAATGAGTGAAAGTCCACATGAAAACTTCTCATAGTGCTTTTTCTTATTCTAAGGCATAAGTGCTTTGATGCCTGGACTGGTACACTGGGACATACTTGAGCAAGCATTGCACAAAACAAGGAATAGGGTGGTCTGCTTTATTCTGCCCATGAGCTCCCATTCTTGGTGTGAGCGCCTTGCAATGAGAGAGCTGACTGTGTGGCTTGGGTTTATTTCTTTTACATATAGATGACCAATACAAACAGTATTATTTTGAGTTACTGACCCCTAAGCACTGGAAAATTGTGTATTTACATATTAGGAAAGTCAACCATAATTGAATTCTCAAAGGCAAATTACACCTCATGTTTATTCTGGTATTCATATGATAGCTTTTGGCTCAAAGCACTGAATGATGTCAGGACTTACTCTGACAGTGTTCCTTTTACCAGTGTCACCACACTAATAGTTGCAAGTAACATAAACAATCCTTAGGAAATTATGGAGAAAGAAATTTATTAAAAAACCATTGGAAGTCCATTGGCTAATCAATGCATGATAGGGCACTAGGAACCAATATGGTGGTCTTATAGCAGGGTATGGCTGTAATGTGTGTCCTCTTCACATGGCAAATAGTTTTGGTTTCTTGGTCTCTGTGTCCAAGAGTCTAATTCTAGGAAATAAGCATTTTATTGGCCTAACTCAGGCCTCAAGGGAAGTCAGGCTCTTAGTTACAGTCCTAACAGATGGATCAACAGGAAGGAGATCCTCCTTCAAAAGGAAATTGACTTATTGTTAGGAAGTAAAATGGATGCTGATCAGCCAAAAACAAAACAAGCCAAACAATCAAAATTATCTCTGACATAAAACTTACCAATTGCCTTTTTTCCCTTTCGCTCTGTAAACCTGCCAGTTCCCACAGCCACTGCAGACTGGGAACTCAGAGCAGAATAAGGGAGACATCCCATGCCTTGTTTTGTGCAATTCTTGCTCAAATACATCCCATTAAACCAGACCTAGGGTCAAAATATTTATGTCTTACAACAAGGAAAACCACCCTGAGAAATTTTCATATTGACCTTCACTCATTCTCTGTTCTTATTTATCCTCGAATGCACAGAAGTCCTATGTATTCATTTATTCATTCATTCGTCCTTGCAACCAGTACAGACACCAGTCCTGTGCTAGACATTGATCTCAGTGCTGAGGGAACTGCGGTGGAGTGGAAAGACAAGATCTCTGCCCTGCTGACAGACCAAGTCGGAAGGAGTAATCAGGGTTGGAATTTTGGCATTAGACCTTATCTTAAATGCAAAAGAAGGCCACACAAAGGTTTTGGGTGAGCAGGAAACATGATCAGATTATATTTTATATACATTATTCAAACTAGTATGTAGAGAAGGAACTCTAAGGGGATAAGAACAGAGGTTAAGAGATGGGAGGACCCGTGTAGTAGCTAGTGCAAGGGTGAATGGAAATTTCCCTTGGCTTCTGAAGGCTTGCTGGAATGAGCTGACAATACACAGATTAAATAGGAGAAAAGCCATACAAACTTATTTACGTGCAAAAGGAGAAAAAGCAGAGCACAGGGGAAAATCACTGGAATCTGACTGCCCACTAGCTCAATATTATTCAGAAACTTATGTGCCCCCTTTTCTATGAGGAAGGGGGGAATAGGGAGTGCAAACAATTTTAAGGGGAACAGTGCATGATTTTAGGAGGCCTCCATGGGCTTGAAAAACATACAGTGGCCTGGAACAACACCTGTTTAGCCTGCAGAACAGATAATGGCTTGTAAGTGATTCTCTTTGGAGGACAGAATGGGACTAAAATATGAGACAGTGGTGTGTGACAAAAGTCTCTCCAGGTGTATTGACAGACTCCATTCTTTCTTCTTATGAGTTTAGTCTTCTTTGGTTAATGAAGTTTCAGCAAGAAATCTGCAGCCACTGTGTTCCTCTTTGGGCAGACCCAGTTGGTAGATAAGGGAGTCTTGCAGAAAGTCTCTCCTTTTCTGGGAGGGGGAGACACCAGGGAACGTTGTAGGGACCACGATTCCCAAGGTGGATTCTAAGGACTCTAACCTTGTCAATGGACGGATCTCTGGGGTCTCATTTTCTCCTCTCCTCTCCTCTCCTCTTCTCTCCTCTCCTCTCCTCTCCTCTCCTCTCCTCTCCTCTCCTCTCTCTTCTTCCTTTTTTTTTTTTTTTTTTGACAGACAGAGTGGATAGTGAGAGAGAGAGAGAGACAGAGAGAAAGGTCTTCCTTTTTGCCGTTGGTTCACCCTCCAATGGCTGCTGCGGCCGGCTCATTGCGCTGATCCGAAGCCAGGAGCCAGGTGCTTCTCCTGGTCTCCCATGCGGGTGCAGGGCCCAATCACTTGGGCCATCCTCCACTGCCTTCCCGGACCATAGCAGAGAGCTGGCCTGGAAGAGGGGCAACCGGGATAGAATCCAGCACCCCGACCGGGACTAGAACCCGGTGTGCCAGCGCCGCAAGGAGGAGGATTAGCCTGTTAAGCCACGGCGCCGGCCATCTTCTTCCTTTTTTAAAAAAAGACTTATTTAGGGGCTGGCACCGGGGCATAGCAGGTAAAGCTGCTGTCTTCAGTGCCAACATTCCATATGGGCGGCAGTTCGAATCCTGGCTGTTCCACTTCTGATCCAGCTCTCTGCTATGGCTTGGGAAAGCAGTGGGAGATGGCCCAAGTCTTTGGGCCCCTGCACCTGCCTGGAAGACCTGGAAGAAGCTCCCGGCTCCTGGCTTCGGATCAGTGCAGCTCCAGCCATTGCAGCCATCTGGGGAATGAACCAGTGGATGGAAGACCTCTCTCGCTCTCGTTTTCTCTGCCTCTGCCTCTCTGTAACTCTACCTTTCAAAGAAACAAATAAAATTTTTTTTAAAAAAAGGACTTATTTACTTGAAAAGCAAAGTGACAGAGAGAAAGAGAGAGAGAGAGAGAGAGAATGAGAATCTTCCATGCCCTAGTTCACTGCTCAAATGCAGGTCTGAGTTGGGTCAAAACCAAGAGCCAGGAGCCAGGAACTCCATCTTGGTCTCCATCTTGGTCTGCAACACTAGAAAAAAAGGTTACTTACCCTAGCGTGGTGAACAAAAGGTAAAGGAATTGAAAAGAATAAAGACATATTTGGGTGGTAGAATGCCTAATAGTTGGTGGTTCTATTAGTCAGCTTTCTGTCACTATAATGAGATACCTGAGATGAGATATTCATGAAAGAGTTTTGGAGGTTCAAAGTCAAGATCAGACAGCCCCGGTGGTTTGGGCTTTGATGAGGGCAGTGGATGGCAATGGTAGAGCTGTGCAGAAGAAGGATCACATGATGAGCCAGGAAGCAGAGAGACAGGCTGGGCCCAACTCGGGCTTTTATAATAACCCTCTCACAAGAATTATATTCTGAGGGCATGCCCCTAGTAACTTAAAGACTTCCCCCTTAGGCTTCACTTTCTAAGCACCATAATTGGATTAAGTTTCTACTCTCTTAGTACCATTAACTTATGAATTTGGGACCTAAAATCCTGCATGAGTTTGAGAACAAGATCATAGTCAAGCCAGTGCAGCAGAAAGAGGCTTTGTTATTTCTGGCATGAACAATTGGGTGAGTGGTGACTACAGTGAGAAACCCAGGAGGACCTGGCTCAAGGGCAGGTGGAGAAAAGGATGACTTAGCTTTGGGTCACACAGGGATATGTGTGATTCTCACATAAGGGATGCAGTAGGGTGTCTGAGTCTGGCTCAGGAGAGAGATCAGAATGTGGAGTCGCCAGTGGTCACAGCAACAAGGAATTAGAACACATTGCCCGAGGAGAAAGTATAGACCAAAAAGGCAGAGTCACCAACATTGAACTCACGTAATTTAAAAAGAGGGAACTCTGGGATATTTTGCCTTAAACACTGTAGCTTTTGCATTCCTTGGAGCCCTACATCAGTTCTGAAGCTCTGAAGCCCTTCTCTACAGTCTTCAGAAACAACCTGCCTGTCCATTTAAGAGGGTTACTAACCGAGGCAACATCCCTTGCAGATGCATTATTTGGCCCAGTTTGCAGAGATTCCCAACTAACTTAGTTCAGTTCCATTTGTTCAGAGGGAGAGGTGTTGCTCATCATGCCATACCTACACATGAACTGTCCAGATTAGTCCTCCACGTTGGTTCAAGGGGTCTCAGGTTCCCAGGGCCAGTGGACCCCGGGCCGCATAGGCTATGTGGCAGTGCCGGTGGAATGGTAGGATCCACATTACCAACAGTCCAGCCCTGAATGAGTCCCTTTGACTCTGCTCCCAGAGTTGAGTCCCCTACGCCCTCCACATAGCCCTCTCCTGCCTGCTTGGTCCTCTTCTGCCTCACTTCCTCACCCTGAGACTAGGTTACCCTGTGGAAGGAGGTACAGCAGAGCAGATGAACAGGCTGATCTAGAACATGCCACACCTTCAGATGCCATGTCACCTACAGTCCACTGATTCCGGGATCGGCGGGTCCTGGAGTTCTGAACACTGCCAGGAGGCCTTGGACCACGGAGAGGAATATCAGATGCCCAAGCTTCAGAAAGCCACACAGTTTTGGTAAATATATTCACAATTTGAAAACCATATTTGCAAAAATCTGGGTGTCTCCGGTCCAGCCCTTCCTATTAATCAAACGAATTGCTCAGCCTCATGGCTCAGTCTACGATCTTAGCCTTGACCGCTGCTGCCCATGGAGGCCTCGATGAATTCCTCTCTGAGCCTCCAGACTGCCTTGGCTGGCGACTTGTTCTCCTTGGGACAACTTTCGCCTGAGCTGAGCAGCCTGGCCCCCAGCTGTGCTGCGCCTTCTCTCCGGTAAGAGGAAACTGCTTTCAGCTTAGTCCATTAACACAAACATTCAAAAGCAAACATCCAAAAGCCACAGATCTTGTTCACATAAATAAAATAGAATTGAGAAAAAGCTTTGCCCCAAGAAACCAAAGGGGTGTTTTAAAAAAAAACTGCCCTTGCTCTCCAAGGAGGCAGGCAATGAAGCCACAGCCATTCCAAAGGTTTGTGTGCTTAGCAGAGCTGCGTGGCTGTGGCTGCGGGCCTTTGAGGAGGAAATGCCAGCCCTGGCACAGGCAGGCTGCCAGCCCCTGAAAGTACCAGCGAGAAGCAGAAAACAGTGCAGGAGACGGGGGAGCACGGTAGGGAAGTGAAAAGCGGGGAGGAAGCGACAGGGCAGAGAGATGAGGAGGTTCTGCTCCTCTGGGTCCCCACCCCCAGACCAGAGAGCCATCGGACAGGGCAATTCACTGTGTCCCCGAGACAGAGCTGAGGCCTGGCGGGTCCTAGGTGGCGGCACAGCCCAGGGTGACTAAGGCCGAGAGGAGGGGTGTGCAGTGTCGCAGAGGGGTGGAGAGGGGTGGTGGTGTCTGGGCTGAGAAATGCCTTTGCTTTGAAAGCTTTGGAGGAAATTAACTTTACAAGGTGCCTCCCTGTCTCCCAGAGTTATTAAAAGAAAGGAGGGAGCAAAGAAGAAATGGAAAAATGGTAATACCTCAGGAAGGGCTGTGTGCTCAGCCGAAGGAAATGGGAGGGAGATGAAGTGACGAATGTGCAGCCTCTCCTAAGGGAGGAAGAGCTTTGAATGTGACCTTGTGCAAATGGAAAAAAATCAAAATCAAAAAAATCTAACAACAACCGCCGCTGTGGCCAAGAGGAAAACACATGCGCGTGCGCATACACACCTTTGACTATCTAGAGATGAGTGACTAGCCTATAAATCTTCAAGTGAATAAAACGTCTGTGAGTATGCCTGTCTCAATAAAGCCTCACCGAATGCTAACGGCAGGGCAGTGAGAGGAGAATCGGTGGTGTTTATGGAGTCACAAGAAGGTATAAATCTGGGAGTCTTTGGGAGTCATTACAGTTTGGGCCTATAGGTGTTTAGGCATTGCTTTCTCTTTTTTTGCTGGTGAAGAGGAGTTAGAAAGTAATAGACCTAGAACTTCTTCCAAAAACCAGGGACAGGGGAGTCAACTGAACTGCTGATTTCACTGGGTAGGAAGCCAGGTGTTTTCCAACCTGCTAGAGATTTGGGTTTTGAGTTTTTTGAAACTCTCTGCCTGACAATAATCCTCAGCTTGGCGGGGCCGCTCTCCTCCGGCTCTGGCCAGCCCAGCATGCGTCTGAAAGCACAACCCTTGGAAACTGTGCCTGCCCAGACACAGGCACCCCAGCTACTTCTTCACATCAAAAAACGGTGTTCTGATCATAGCAGCTGGGAAAAAACACACCCTGGAAGAGAACTTGTCTACTGCTTTATTTCTGTCTCTTCTCTCCTAAGCCTTTTAGCCCCTTAAAACTCTCGATGGCAAGTCTAGGACTCTGATGCCTCTGGAGGTGACATTCACAGGGAGCGGGCTCTCAATGGGATGGATACCTCTGTGCCTCCCAGATGGTTCTGATGGTCTTCGGGGAAGGAAACATCTCCAGTGGGACTGCTGCTCCCTCGTTCATCAAAGCTGGCCTCTGACCTTCACACACCACTGCTCCTTCTCAACATGGGATGTGCTGAGAAGGTTGGGGATTTTCTCCACCAAACGTAGAGTATCCTCGCAGAGTATTTCGGGGTAGAAACCGCCCAAGTCAAACTATACGAGACCATGATGGACAGCTCTAGCCTTCACTGGCTGATTTCATTTTCAATTTTTCTAATTATTTTGTATGTGTATTGATAGGTTTAGAACAAATTATAGCCACAGTACCTTGAGTGTTTGCTAAGTACCAAACGCATTATATGTATTAACCTGTGCCATTCTCATAACAAGCCTAAGAAATAGGGACCATACTGTTTCTGGAGGCTCCGAGAGGCTGGACAGCTCATGACAGCCTATTTAACTAGTAACCATAGAGTCAGAATTTGGACTCCATTCTGTTTAACTTCCAAACCAGTTCTCTTTATTATTATTATTATTTTTTTTATTTTTAAAATTTTTCGACAGGCAGAGTGGACAGTGAGAGGGAGAGAGACAGAGAGAAAGGTCTTCCTTTTTCCGTTGGTTCACCCCCCAATGGCCGCTGCGGCTGGCGCACCGCGCTGATCCGAAGCCAGGAGCCAGGTGCTTATTCTGGTCTCCCTTGCAGGTGCAGGGCCCAAGCACTTGGGCCATCCTCCACTGCACTCCCTGGCCACAGCAGAGAGCTGGACAGGAAAAGGAGCAACCGGGACAGAATCGGGCGCCCCGGCCAGGACTAGAACCTGGGGTGCCAGTGCCGCAGGCGGAGGATTAGCCTATTGAGCTGCAGTGCCGGCACCAAACCAGTTCTTTAACCAGTATACTGGATTGGCTTGCAGGCCAAAATAGGTCCATTTCTGCAGCAGGGAGAAGTCAAGGCAGGGAGGCTGGGGTGGGTGGTATCACTGTGCTCCTAAATCTGTATATATGAAATACTGGAAATTTGTTTGCTTATATTACCTAAAAAATTATTAAAAATAATTAGATCTTCACTTGATCTTAGCCAAAAGGCCGAGAAGCAATGGTGAGTTGATCTAAAATCGTTAGTGTAATTCATGTTCTGTTTCTGATATTGACCAGTAGTGGTATTGACTGGACAGTCAGGACACTATATTCAAGAAGTTGAATAATCTCCTAACCATCTCTTAATTGTTCATTGATTCACGTTAAATACACTAATATTTTCAGTCTACATCAATCTCTTCTGTATCAGGTTACATTTATTTATTGTTTTATTTATGTACTACATTTTTGTGTATCCCAAAATTGTTTTTTAAGTTTCTAGGAAAGCCCTCATGCTCTATCACTCATGGAATTAACAAATTGGTTGGCAGAATCAAGATCCAAAGAAATTCAATGCACTGGAAAGATGGAATGGAAATGAGTAAGAACAAATTAGGTTATTGTGAACTGAGGCTCAGTTAATCAGCCAATTGACTACAGAAAGAAATTTTTTAGAAAAGATGAATGCTGCTACTCTGTTCAACTAATGGGATGTAGTGATCTCAGGCTGCCTTAATGGAGACTGAAGGTTCAGGACAAAGGGTCAGATGGCTACAGTGCAAATATATTAAGTCCTGTTCTCGACACAACACTTCAATAGGTACAAAGACATTTGAGTACTTAACAAAAAAAGAATGATGAGAAATAAAGTGACTAAAAGCCATTATCCATGTAAAGAGACTTGGTGTCTGTGTCTGTGTGTGTCTTGGGGGAGAAGTGAAGGTGGGCAGAGTGTTTTAAACCATTTGTAGGTGGGAAGTGGATTCAGTGGAAAAGAACTAGAATCGAATGGAAAGAAATGAAGGGACTGTTTTTGAGTGAGTATAAGCCAGAACTGCCTAAACGTAGTGCACTGCCTCAAATGGTGTAAGCTTCCCGTCTTTAGAGGTATTCAAGTAGAGGTCAGATGACCACTTGTGTGGCATACATTGGGGAAAATTCTGATTTTGAAGATAGATAAGAGCGGCAAGGCGACTTCATGATTCTAGGATCTCTTCCAGTTAGAGTTCACATTCAAGACTCTTACCTTTCTTTCACTACGTGGGCAACCCCTTAAGAATGCATTTATCTTTCTAAGTTTCAATTTCCTCTTAAAAAAAGCTTTAAGCATTTTAATTCATTTTTTACTTACTTGAAGGGCAGAGAGATGGAGAGAGATAGATACAGACAGAGAGAAATATCCCATCCCTTGGTTCACTCCCAAAATGCCCACAGCAGCCAGTGCTGGGTCAGGACAAAGCTTGGAGGGAGCTGAGGACACAGTCCGAGTCTTGCACATGGATAGAAGGGGTTAATTACTGAAGCCATCATCCTGCTCTCTCACATAGTGCACATTAGCAGGAAACTGGAATCAGAAGTGGAGTCAGGACTCAAACCCTCACACCCTGATATGGAATGCAGGTGTCCCAAGTGGCATCCTAGCTTTTGAGCCAAATGTCCATCCCTAAAAATCATTTTGATGTGAAAACATTAGTTATATTTTTCTAAGAATCATGATACTTACTAAAATAGCAAATATTCATAAGCATCTACAAGTTACCTTGCTTATGCATGCGGGTACACTGGGAGGCCTTGCACTATTAGATTTTTGATTGCTTTGGTTCTAAGATGATGAGATTCTGCTGTTACACAGATTTCAGGCATATATGTTGCAAAGAAAGAAAACATGGCAAGACCAATCAGAGAAGGGACTCATTTGAATAGGCACACTGGGATGTCTTGCACTAGTAGATCTCTGATTGTTTTGGTTCTAAGATGAGATTCTGCTGTTACACAGATTTCAGGCATATAGTTGCAAGGAAAGAAAACATGACAAGACTACTCAGAGAAGGGGCTCATTTGAATTTCCTCATTCATTCTGTATCATTTGGAGAACTTCATTATTATTGTCACAAATAAGGGAAAGATACTCCGGCAGGACTGCAAAATATTACTGGGGTCCAACTCTCAGTTCTACTTCTAGGTTGATTCTCATGCTAATTCCTCTTGTGGCACCAACAATGGTTATTGCAGTTCTAAAGCTCATATGTTCATATAAATAAGCCCAGTGAGGAAGAGAATGTTGAGTTCTAGCATTCCTAGTAAAAATCTAGAAGCTCATTTCTATGTGGATTTAATACTATGTAAGAGAGTAGAATGGAGAGTCAGGTATCAATGCCAATGAAATAGTACAGTTGAGAACGGGGAGAAGTTTCCAACAGAAATTTAGAATACCCCAGAAATGAGTAAGCCATGTGGGACAGTTCAGCCTTTGGCTGCCTAACATCAACCTATGCTTCCACAAATGCAAGAGTCACATTCTCTTCCCAAAGGGAGATGATATGAAATTGCATCCAGTTATGATGGTAGGTAGACCCAAGTCCAACATGTTATGTCAGTGGGTAAATCATGCTAAATGACTCTTCATGGTTCAGTGATCTGTGGGTAAATAATTTTAGCCACACCCTATACATAATGAGTGAGAGAAAACAGAACTGCAATACAAATTCCTAATTGCAAAGCAGAGAATGTAGAATGACCACTGGCCAATGGTCCTCATATTTATTATAATCCTTTTGGACATAAATGGCAAAGACTTGCCATTTAAAAAAAAGATTTATTTATTTGAGAGGCAGAGTTACAGACAGAAGAGAGAGAGAGAGAGAGAGAGAGAGAGAGAGAGAGAGAGAGAGAGAAGTCTTTCATCCTCTGGTTCACGCCCCAAATGGCCACAATGGTGGAGCTAGACTGATTCAAAACCAGGAACCAGGAGCTTCTTCCAGATCTCCCACATGGGTGCAGGGGCCCAAGGACTTGGGCCATCTTCCACTATTTTCCCAGGCCACTAGCAGGGAGCCGGATAGGAAGTGGAGCAACCAGGACTTGAACTGGTGCCCACATGGGATGCTGGCACCACAGGCAGATGCTGAACCAACTATGTCATAGCACTGGCCCCAGGACTTATTATTTTGCAGTAAACCATGGAAATCTGGGGCTTCCATGGTTTCCATTCCCCAAGAGGATCTCCCTTGTCCATTATCTCTGTTGGAGGAACTTTCCACAGAACTGCAGAGCTGTAGTAACCTGGCACTTGTTGGTTTATTTAGGAGTGTACATATGATAGGGGATGGGACTCTGAGGAATAGGAATTGGGCACTCATGGAGTGCTGATGTCAGAGCTGGGGATTTAGTGGGATAGAAATTCTTACCACTTTAGTTGTTTCTCTTTGTATGAAGAATAGCTGCTCTTCCGCTGTTCAGGTCATTGCTTTGTATTGGCCTCCATCAGAGGTCAGTGTGGAGGTAGAAGCCATTATTTTACTTTCCATCTGTATGTTTCTCTTTGTGATGGTTAATTATTTTTTAAAATAGTTGAGAAGCAGACACACACATACACACACACAGGGCGAGGGGGTAGAGTGCTTCCTTTCGCTGGTTCACTATCTAAAGCTGCGCTGGGTTTGGAGCCAGGAGCCAGGAACACAAACCAGGTCTCCCACATGGGTGGCAGGGATCCAATTACTTGAGCCATGTTATAGCTGATTACATGTGTCAACTTGACTGGGTTACAGGATGCCCAGATGTGTGATCAAGCATTATTGTGGTTGTTTCTGTGGGAGTGTTTTGTTTGTTTGTTTGTTTGTTTTTTAATGAGATTAGCTTTTACATTGGGTCTCATCCAATCAGCTGGAGGCCTGCACAGAAAAAGCGGTAACCATCCTGAGTAGGAGGGGACTCTTCCTTCCTGAGTTTTGAACTGGGTCATTCCTTTGGACTTGAACTGAAATTGACTCTTCTGGGTCTCCAGTTTGCTGACAGACCCTGCCGATCTCAGGACTTGCCAGACTCCATAATTACATGAGCTAATTTCTGAAAATAAAGCTATTTCTCTGCATGTGTTCTGTTCATTCTGTTTCTTTGAAGAATCCTAATACAGTGGTCAATTTTATGAGTTAGCACTAAAACTTAAACATTTAGGGGCTGGATCTGCAGGCTAAGCCTGCAGTGCCAGCATCCCATATGGGTGCTGGTTCAGTCCCAGCTGTTCCTCTTCAAATCCAGCTCTCTGCTTATGGCCTGGGAAAGCAGTAGAAGATGGCCCAAGGACTCTCTGCACCCACGTGGGAGACCTGGAAGAAGCTCCTGGCTCCTCGCTTCAGGTCGGCGCAGCTCTGGCCATTGTGGTCATTTGGGGAGTGAACCAGCAGATGGAAGACCTTTCTCTCTGTCCATAATTCTACCTCTCAAATAAATAAATAAATAAATAAATAAAATCTTTTTTAAAAAATCATTTAATTGATTCACAGTTTTTAAAATTTAGAATAGATGATGGTAAAATAATGGCTTCTGCCTCCACACTGACCTCTGATTGGGGCTGATACAAAGCAATGACCTGAACAGTGGAACAACTACTCTTCATGTGATGGAAGGCTGCACACCAACTGCATCTATGCAAGGGGCTTACAGAACAGGCCTGGAATCATACTTACTCCAGGTGCTCATTTTACTTCTCCTTTCACTTAAACTAACTTGACCATAGGAAGGGATCTGTCTTTTCCACTCAAAGGTCCAGTTTATTGTACTCAGTTGTCTTGGATTGCAGGTCACAGGTAGAAAATGTTTCCTGTAGCAAAACTCTTATTTCTTCTTGGTTTTAAAGGCATTAGTTTCAAAGCAAATCAGTTTCTTTTTTGTAAGATTTACAAAGGCTTCAACCTGTAACCAAGATGTTGTGACCATCTAAAATTTTTGCCCAAGTCTCTTAATGCTTCAGCCTATGGGTTTAAAGTCTTCTTATACATTAAACAATAGAATAATCAAACTATCACACTGTTACAAGGTAAAACTGCAAATGGCCAGCTGTGGTGAAGAATGTTACTTGTGCCCCACTATCTATTTATTCCCCCTGCTTAGTAAAAAGAACCACAGTTTTTAGTTAGGCACACTGCCATGCAGAATTAAGATTTCCATTCCATTCTTTCGCAAGTGACAAAGGGCCAGATCCTGCAAATGGGATATAAACAGAAGTGCTGTGTCCAACTTCCAGAAAGTGTTCTTAAAGGGACAGTTAAGGTTACATTTATTTTTAAAAGATTTATTTATTTGAAAGGGAGGGAGGGTAGGAGAGATTGATCTTCCATCCATTAGTTCACTCTCCAACTGGTTACAACAGCCAGGGCTGGACCAGTCCAAAACAAGGAGCCAGGAACTCCATCTAGGTCTCCCACATGGCTGGCAGGGGCCCAAGTATTTGGGCCATCTTCTACTACCTTCTTAGGCACATTAGTAAGGAGCTGGATCGTATCTTTACCCAATGGTTTCATCTAGTTCTCCTTACTATCTTGATTCTGCCAGTTCTATAACCCAGAAGCTATCACACATTACACTTCATTTCCTGGGATCATACTGTGACGTAGTTGACAAAAAAATCCAACTTACCCAAACTTGAAAAAGAAACAAAAATATATTGGGTAATATAGTTGAACATTCCACAGGGATAGCTGGCTTAATCTAGACCCAGCCAACTTCCTCTGAGTCGTCATCAGTCTTAGGCTGGCCCTTCTCACAGTGTGAAACAGGCTAACCTACTTCTGGCTATACCACTTTATCAGAGAGTCTATGCCCTATTCTCATACACACTGTTGTAGTTCCCTCTGATTGTACCAGCTTAGGTCACTTGCAGTTTTAAAGCAAACATTTGTTCCCAAGAGTGGGATACTCTCATCAGTTTAGGCTAAGGCGGGGCTCAATCCCACCCAATGTACATGACTAACACAGGAGGGGGCTGTGTGATTTCCTGAAGGAATTCAAGGCATTATCAGAAACAAGGGGGATATGTGCATGTTGGGCCGGAACAATTGATGCTTACCACATTCTTCAATATAATTTGGCCTAAGCATCATAGATTCACTGCTACTTTTTTGGAAAAATACTAAATAGAGCTGCAGGAGATAACAGAATATTCAAAGTACTTTTGAGTAGGTTGTAATAGGATTTTGAATAAAGTACTTTCAGAGGAGTTAAGAATTGCTTTAGCCGGCGCCGTGGCTCAACAGGCTAATCCTCCGCCTTGCAGCACCAGCACACCGGGTTCTAGTCCCGGTCGGGGCACCAGATTCTGTCCCGGTTGCCCCTCTTCCAGGCCAGCTCTCTGCTGTGGCCCGGGAGTGCAGTGGAGGATGGCCCAAGTCCTTGGGCCCTGCACCCCATGGGAGATCAGGATGAGCACCTGGCTCCTGCCATCGGATCAGCGCAGTGCGCCGGTCGCGGCAGCCATTGGAGGGTGAACCAATGGCAAAGGAAGACCTTTCTCTCTGTCTCTCTCTCACTATCCACTCTGCCTGTCAAAAAAAAAAAAAAAAGAAGAAGAAGAAGAATTGTTTTAGAGGCAAGCATTGTGGCATAGCAGGTAAAGCCTGCAGCAGTTCAAGTACTGGCTGCTCCACTTCCAATCAGGCTCCCTGCTAATGGCCTGGGAAAGCAGCAGAAGCTTGGGGCCCTGAACCCACATAGGAAACCCAGAAGAAGCTCCTGGCTCCTGGTTTCAGCTTGGCCCAGCCCTGGCCATTGCGGCCATTTGGAAAGTGAACCAGCAGATGGAAGATATCTCTCTCTAATTTTCAAATCAATCAATCAATCTTATTTTTTAAAAAAGAATTGCTCCTCTGTCATTCTAAGGGGTATACAAGTTGGTCAAGGTAAAGAATTTAATTGCTTTAAAAAAAATCAAACCAAATCTCCCAACTACTCTCCTTGCCACCCAGGAATGCAAGAACAGAACATCTGAATCATTTTCTCTTTGACTGTCCACATAGGTCAGCCACAAACAGTAGCTTCCTTCTTACAGGGTCAATTACCTGAAAGTCTGGATGCCCACTCTGCTTGGCTTTTCTCACCACCTCAAGTTTTCCATTTCCCATGCTTAGAAGTTTTGTTTGTGAGGGTCCAAATGTGGCAGAAACTATTCACAGGCTTCCAAGTTGTACTAGCTGCAGAGGCCAAGGATGTTGGCTGAACAACTGACCAACTTTTCCAAGGAGAGATCTGAGGCAGAGAATTTGAAAAAACACCTTCCAATCTGTCAGGAACATGGAAAAAGTTGCTGTCTCTTTCATGTTGGCAAAGGCCCTAAAAGCACAGCATCACAGCGTCTGGTTAACCAGCCACCAATACTTCAAAACAGAGAGTGGACTCCACAGTTTTTCTTTAGGAACACAGAGCAGCACATTCAAGAGTAGGACCACAGGGCTCTAGGAAAAATAAGAAGTTATTGGGCCCTGGGGACCTGTCTTTGCACCACAGATTTATACCATATGGACTTAAACTAGAATCAACTGTTCACTGAGCCAAAAGAAATCATGATATGAAGAGGTGGCGTGTGACAATCTCTTCTCACAGTAAAAATAACCTAGCAGAAACCTGGGAGAGGTGAAGTTTCCAGAAATGAAAAGCAAAACCATTAGGTGATAGTCCCTTCTTTACCTATCTGAGAGAGACAGGAAACTTCTCTTTTGAAAAATCGAACAGCTCAGTTTACTTCTTGCATAGTTCAGACCAAAAATACTTGCGTCCATTCCACGAAGTTAAGACCACATGTTCAAGGCCTTTCATTTGTCTGCTCTGGTGTTTTCATGGATTTTCTCTAATCATTCCAGTTCCATTGCTGAAGCCATGCCCAAGATTTCCAACAGGTCTTGAAATGAAATTACACTCCTCTCATGTGGTCTTCCTGGCTCCCCTCAAGCTTGATCCTCCAACTCTGTCTTGTCCAGAGGCATTGCCCAAGAGCTATAGTTGGATTCATCAGCATACTAGGCACATGATCCTCCTGCAGCTCAGCATAATGTCAATATGACAGTCATTTGCATTTGTCTTTGCATCCTTACATCCTATCCATGGGGTCCCGTTAAGCAGGGAGTTCTGGGTAGCCACATCACACAGCCCTGCCTGGTCCTGTGCTCAGTTCAGCTCTGGGCAGTGTATAATTCACAGTGGACCGTGAAACAGACCTGACACTGATATGAACAGCTACGTATTGAAGCCCAGAATGACTAAAGTATTGTGCACAAACCAGCAAAAGTATATGAGTAATACAGACAAAAGACTCAGGACAGGGGTTAAACACACTTGGAGAAACAACCTGTTGCACATCATTGAAGAAAAAGCCTCCAAGCAAAGCTGTTTCAAAAATTATAAAGAAAACTAACCTTTTTCTAATGGTCATGACCTTTTAAGCCCAGTTTGGTTTGAATCATGGCTCACCTATTACACATGACCTTGAATATATTCCCCAATCTGGTTGAAGTTCAGATTTTTCTTCTCCCTTCTCCTTCTCCACTACCTCCTCCTTCTTCAAGATTTATTTACTTATTTGAAAGGCAGAGTTACAGAGAGAGATTTTCCGTCCACTGGTTCACTCTTGAAATGTCTACAAAGTGTGGCACTGTGCTGGGCCACACAGCCGGGAGCAGGGAACTCCATCCATCTTTCCCACATGGGTGGCAGGGAACCAACACTTGGGCCAACTTCCACTGCTTCCCCAGGTGCATTAGCAAGGAGCTGGGTCAGTAGGTGGAGCAGCTGAGACTCCAACAGGCATTCATATGGGATGCTGGCATCTCAGGCAGTAGCTTAACGTGCTGTACCATAATGCAGGCTTCCTGAACCTGTTTCTTTGCTCATGCAAAATGGGGAAGATGGCATTGTATTCAACTGTTCCAAGATTTCACAATTTAATATTTCTGGAGTCTTAAAATTGCCACTGGCTATCTGCATTCATGGACTGGTTAAATCTGGTGGCATGAATGGACAACTGTAACTCCTCAAAATTTTAGTTCACAAACCATTTTCCTGATTGTTGATCGACACTCTTCTATAACACCTTTTATCAAAAGCATTGCGACTTGTAGAATGTGTGTCGGTGCCTTTGAAGAAAATCCCACAGGCAGTGGTGGAATACTTCATTAGGAATTACAGCACAAGATGATGTCAGCAAGATGGTGGAATAGAAAGTCCCATGCTCTAGTTCCCTGCACAGAAATACTCCTTTGTGAGAATCCTAGAGCCTAAAGATAAAGATCAGGCACACCTTTGGAGCACAAAAAAAGTAAATAAAAAGGGCATAAGAAAGGTAAAAGTGATTGTACCTGGACACACTTCACCTTCCCCAGGCTGCTACATTCCCAGGGATCCACGGGTTTTACAGTTCCTCCAGTGAACAAAAGAGAGCCCATGGAAGACATTCAGGTTCTCCAGCATTTTGAGGGGCATCTTCCATGAGGTGAGATAGAAGTGGGCCTTGCCCATTTAGGGAGTCTTGCTGTGGCCCCAACTGAACATGCTGTTCACCTTTGTAATCCTGCCTCAAACAGGCAATTGTGAAGCCCAGCCAGGAGCCCTACTTGACCTCAGGGCATAGACAAAGGCCCCACCAGACAAGCCTTGCCTTGTCCAGGGATGCTGAGTTGGAATATCTAGAATTCAAGGCTGGGCTCACTGTTGTAAGTTCTTCCTTCGCATCATTCTAAAGGTTGGAAGAGGTGATCATTTCCTCAAACACACATCTACCGGTACATATTACCTTTGAAAGGATACAAAGGTCATGAACAATCAGGGAAACACGTCACCCAGTAGAGGAAACTAATAAAGCTCTAATAACCAACTCTGAAGAATTGGAGATATATGAGAAGTACAGTTCAGATTCCTGAAGATCTGAAGTCTCCAAACGCACTGAACCTGAATGAGGTCTATTCTGAGACACATTATAATTAAATTGTCAAAAATCAAAGACAAAGCATTGTCAGAGCTGCAGAGAAGTTACTCATCACACACAGGGGAGCTTCCGTGAGATGATTAACAGATTTCCTAGCAGAAAACTTGCAGGTTAGTGGAGAATGGGATGACATATTTAAAATCTTTAAAGACAAAACATTGCTTACTGTAAATACCTGGCAAAACTGTCCTTCAGAAATAAAGATAGGCCGGCGCCGCGGCTCACTAGGCTAATCCTCCGCCTTGCGGTGCCGGCACACCGGGCTCTAGTCCCGGTCGGGGCGCCGGTTCTGTCCCGGCTGCCCCTCTTCCAGGCCAGCTCTCTGCTGTGGCCAGGGAGTGCAGTGGAGGATGGCCCAAGTGCTTGGGCCCTGCACCCGCATGGGAGACCAGGATAGGCACCTGGCTCCTGCCATCGGATCAGCGCGGTGCGCCGGCCGCAGCGCGCCTACCGCGGCGGCCATTGGAGGGTGAACCAACGGCAAAAGGAAGACCTTTCTCTCTGTCTCTCTCTCTCTCACTGTCCACTCTGCCTGTCAAAAAAAAAAAAAAAAAAAAAAGAAATAAAGAAGATAATACTTTTTTCCAAACTGAAGCTATGGGGGTTTGTTACCAATAGACATGCCTTATTAGAACTGTTAATAACAGTTCTTCAAGCTGAAATGAAAGGATAATACTTGACAACTTAAAAACAAGTAAATATATAAAATCAACTTTTAAGGGTAAACATAACAGTTAAACTTCTCTAATATTGTAATGGTGACATAAAATACTTTTATCTCTGGCATAAAAGATGGAAGATAAACACTGAAAAATAACTATAATTAGTTTTTAATACACTGTTAATGTAAAATATGTTATAACATCAGTAACCTAAAATTATGGGGAGAAAGGAAGGAATAGTATAGATTTTTTTGCATACAATTTAATTTGTATCAGCTCAAATCATTTGCTATTTTTTATAGTTTTACTTTTTTTAATTTTTAAATATTTATTTATTTGAAAGGCAGAGTTACAGAGAGGTAGAGGCAGAGAGAGAGAGGACTTCCATCTGCTGGTTCACTCCCCAGGTGGCCACAACGGCCAGAGCTATGCCGATCTGAAGCCATGAGCCAGGAGCTTCTTCTGGGTCTCGTACGTGGGTGCAGGGGCCCAAGGACTTGGGCCATCTCCCACTGCTTTCCCAGGCCATAGCAGAGAGATGTATTGGAAGTGAAACAGACAGGACTTGAACTCGTGCCCATATGGAATGCCGGCACTGCAGGCAGTGGCTATACCTGCTATGCCACAGCATCAGCCCCTATAATTATGCTTTGTCCTAGCCTCATGGTAGCCTCAGAAAGAAAACCTGTTGTAGATACAAAAATGATTAAAGAAGAAATCAAAGCACCATCACAAACTCATCAAGTTACAAAGGAAGAACAGCAAGAGAGGAAAAAAGGGACAAAGGAACTACAAACACAAAAAATTAAACTGGCAATAATTACTATGATAAACAGATTAGATTCTCTAATAAAAAGACACAGAATAGCTGAAAGATAAGGAAACAGGATCCATATACTGCTTACAAAGTACTCTAGCTTTAAAGACACATGTATGTTGAAAATGAAGGGAAGTGGGGCTAGTGCTGCAGGATAGGGGATTAAGCCTTTAGCGCCAGCATCCCACATGGGCGCCAGTTCAATCCTTGCCTGCTCTACTTCTGATCCAGCTCCCTGCTAATGCACCTGGGAAAACAGAGAAGGTTGGCCCAAGTACTTGGGCTCTGAACCCATGTGGGAGACCCAGAAGAAGCTCCTGGCTTCAATTTGGCCTAGCTCCAGCTGTTGTGGCCATTTGGGGAGTAAACTAGTGGATGGAAGATCTCTGTCTGTCTCTCACTCTCTCTCTGTAACCCTGCCTTTCAAATATAAAATAAATAAATCTTAAAAAAAAGAAAATGAAAAGAAAAACACATTTTATGCAAATAGTAAGCAAAAGGGTACAAAGGGCAGCTACTTTTGGCAGACAAAATATACTTTTAATCAAAACTGTCACAAGAGACAAAGAAAGTGATTAAATAATGTTAAAGAGGCCAATTCATCAAGAAAATACACCAGCTGTAATGTAAATACCTATACACATCAGAGCATATACTATATAAAGCAAATATTAACAGATATGAAAATAGAAATAAATGGTATTTCAATAACAGTAGGGTACTTTAGTAGCCTACTCGCAACAATCAATAGGTAATATGACAGAAAATCAATAAGGAAATAGTGAACTTGAACAACATTATTGTTATCAAGTGGACCTAACAGACAGATACAGAGCATTCCAACCAACAGCAGAATATACATTCTTCTCAAGCACATATGGAATAGTCTCCAGGACAGATCATATGTTAAGCCACAAAAGAAATGACAAATTCAAGAAGACTGAAATCATATCAAGTGTCTTTTCCAACCACAATGGTATGAAACTAGAAATGAGCACTGGAAAATTCACAAATATGTGAAAATTAAACATACTCAAGAAATAAACAAAAGGTCAGAGAAGAAACCAAAAGCAAAACACATACCAAAAAAAAAAAAAAAAAAAAAAAAAGAAAAAAAAGAAATGGAAACACAGCATACCAAGACACACGATGCAGCAAAAGTAGTTCTAAGAGGAAAGTTTATAGTGATAAACACCTACATTAACAGAAAGAAAATACTGCAAACAATCTAAATTTTATTCTGCAAAGAACTAGAAAAAGAATAAAATAGCCCAAAGTTAGCAAATAGTAGGAAACAATGAGCAGATATAATTAAAATAAGGCATATAAAAACAATAAAAATGACCAATTGGTTCATTTTTAAATATACACTTTTAGCTACACTAATGAAGAAAAATAGTTTTACATAAATAAAACAAAAGAGAGGATATTACAACTAATACCACAGAAACATAAAGGAACATAAGACAACATGGTGAACAATATGCCAACAATTTGGAAAATCTGGAAGAAATGGATACATTTCTAGAAACATCTATCAAGACTGAAGAAACAGAAATCACGAAGACATAGAAAATATGAATAGACCAACACAAGAAAATTTAATCAATAATTAAAAACATCCCAACAAACAAACGCTCAGGACCACATGCTTCACTGGTGAATCCTATCAAACATGTTTAAAAAAAGGTTAATTTTTCTCAAGCCCTTTGAAAAAACTGAAGAGGTAGCACATTTCCAAACTTACTTTATAAGGCCAGTATTACACTGATACCAAAGTTGAATAAGGGCATAACAAGAAAGGCAAATTAAAGGCCAACATTCTTGAGGTGGGTGTTTGACCTACTGATACAGATGTCTGTGTTCCACAATAGACCATCTGTGTTTGATTTCTGACTGTGGCTCTGATTCCTACCTCCTGCCACTGCAGACACTGGGAGGCAATAGGTAATGGGAGGTGTGTGGGTACTGTAATCCACATGGGTGACTTGGATTAAGTTCCTGGCTCCTGGTTCTGTCAGTAGGCCCAGACTTAGATATAGCAGGCATTTGGTGAGTCAACCAGTGAATGTGAGCTGTTGATTTGTCTCTGGAATAAACACTTTTTAAAAATCTCTAAAATAATAGTATAACAAAGTGGCAATATTTTAAAAAGATAAAAATTTTTAAAAGGCCAACATTCATGATGATACAAAAATTCTCAACAAAATACTAGCAAACTGAATTCAATAGTACATTAACAGGAACATACACCACAACCAAGTGAGATCTATCCCTGGGATGCAAAGATGGCACAACATACAGAAATCAATAAAAGTGATATATCATATTAACAGAATGAAAGATAAACATCATATGATTATCTCAATGGATATAGAAAATCAAATATACAAAATTCAACATCTTTCTATGATGTAAACTCAACAAATTGATTGTAAAAGAAATGTATTTTACCATAACAAAGGCCATACATGTCCACAGGTAATATACTCATTGGTGAAAATCTGAAATCTTTGTCTCAAAGATCAGGAACAAGACCAGAGTTCCTATTCTCACCACTTCTATTCAACATGCTACTGGAAGTCCTAGCCAGAGCAATCAGGCAAGCAAAAGAAAAGGCATCCAAATCAGAAAGGAAGAAATAAAATAGTCTTCTTGCAAATGACATGATTTAATACACAAAAAATCCAAAAAGATTCCACCAAAAACTCTTAGCACAAATAAATTCTGTAAAGTTTCAAGATATAAAATAAACATACCAAAATCTGTTGCACTGCATTAACAATGAACTATCGGGAAAAGAAACAAACAATTCCATTATGATATCATCAAATGTAATAAAATACTTAAGAATAAATTTAACCAAGGAAGTGAGAGATTTATATACTGGAATCTGTAAGATTGTGATAAGAGAAAACAAAGAGATAAATAAATGGAAAGATATAAATTTTAAGAATAGTTAAAAAATATCCATATCACACAAAGCAATCTATAAATTCAATGTAACCCCTATCAAAATTCCAATGGATTTTTCATGTAAATAGAAAAAAAAAGTTCTAAAATTCACATGGGACCATAAAAAAACCCAAATAGCCAAAGTAATCTTGAGAAAGAATGAAGCTGGAACACCACACCTCTTGATTTCAAACTACAGCACAAAGCCATAATAATCAAAATAGAAGGTACTCACATACAGACACATAGACCAACGAATAGAAAAGAGAGCAGACGTAAATCCACACATACATGGTTGATTGCCTTTGGCAAGGCTGTCAGCATGACACAATGGTGGAAGAATGATCTCCTTAGTAAATGGTGTTGGGAAAACTGGATGTCCACATGTAGGAGAATGAAACCGAATCTTTTTCTTACGAGTGAAAAGAAATCTTTGCTTAGTATATACTAAGTTGATCTTCTGTATATAAAGATAATTGAAAATGAAACTCGATGAAGAGTGGGATGGGAGAGGGAGTGGGAGATGGGAGAGGTGC
The DNA here is from genome assembly GCF_033115175.1 of Lepus europaeus. Classification (NCBI taxonomy): domain Eukaryota; kingdom Metazoa; phylum Chordata; class Mammalia; order Lagomorpha; family Leporidae; genus Lepus; species Lepus europaeus. The sequence continues at coordinate 79,149,468 of NC_084831.1, forward strand.
AGGAGGGAGGGAGATTGGAGGGGGAAAGCCACAACAATGCAAAAGTTGCACTTTGTAAATTCACATTTATTACATAAAAAAAAATGTAAAAAAAAAAAAAAAAAAAAAGAAGGGACTGAGTAAGAAGGCTATAAAATTAGGTTGAGACCATGCCATGGAGGGGTACCAAATGTGAGGATAAGGCAGTTTGATATTTTATTTGGCAAAAAATAAAATTGGAAATACTGGAGTGGTGTAGTTCTTATACAGCCCAAAGGATGAATTTGGTTCTAAAGCTCAAAATGAGTACAGTCCATCATATTTCATCTTAGAAAGTATCTACACTACAGTTCATTTTAAAAAGCACACAGAGATATATACTTAATATTGCTTTCAGTGACCAAAGTTGAAAGGAAATACTTTGTTGTGAAGTACAGATTCTGAAAGGTTTAAACCCAATTTGTATTCAAGTAGTCTCATTTCTGAACTATTCTCCCCCCACCCTTACACATTTCATTAAAAAAAATCAGTATTTCAGGGCCAGCACTGTGGCATAATGGGTTAAGCTTCCATCTGCAGCAAGGGCATTCCATGTGGTTGTTGGTTTGCTCCACTTACCATCCAGCTCCCTGCTGATGTGCCTGGGAAAGCAGTGAGAGATGGACTAGGTCCTTGGGCCCCTGCACCCTTGTGAGACACCCAGAAGCTGCTAGCTCCTGGCTTTGGTCTGGCCCAGTCCTGGCCATTGCAGTCACTTGGGGAGTGAACCAGTGGATGGAAGATTTCTCTCTCTGTCTTTTAAATAAATAATCTTTTTTTTTTTTTAAATCAGTATTTCTCAAATGTTGATGAAACTGGAAAAAAATTCCAAATCTGTGATGGAAAGAGACTTATGTGTGTATCTGATCAAACCAGCAGCAACATATAAAATACAAATGGACAGCATTTAAAACAAACCAAAAACCTATAATGGTATCAAAGCAACAATGTTATCAGGCAGGAATTAAAAATCTCTAGTTAAAACCAATGAGGACTTGCAGGCTATTTTTTTTTTTTTTTATTCCTGCTGTTAGTTAAAGTCAGGAAACTCTACTCAAACTCAGGGTGAAGTGAATATTTGATTCTTCATTGTCTCATAACCACCTTTGTCTGCTCCTTTTCTTTAATAATCCCCCTCCCTTCTTTTTTTTAAAAAAATATTTATTTATTTATTTCAAAGTCAGGGTTACACACACACACACACACACAGAGGTCTTTCATCCAATGGTTCACTCCCCAGATGGCTGCAATGGCTGGAGCTGCGCCGATCTGAAGCCACGAGCAAGGAATTTCTTCCAGGTCTCCCACGCCGGTTAGGAGCCCAAGGACCTGGGCCATCTTCTACTCCTTTCCCAGGCCATAGCAGAGAGCTGGATTGGAAGTGGAGCAGCCAGGTCTTGAATTGGCACCTATATGGGATGCCAGTGCTTCAGGCCTGGGTGTTAACCCGCTGTGCCACAGTGCTGGCCCCAATAATTTTCACTTTCTGATCAGCTTGGGGATAGATTGCGATCCGGTATGGGAAAAATCAAAGTGCTTCTTCAGAATTTTGTATCATTTGCTGCCATGCTTTGGTTATATAAGCTGAAAGCCTCCATTTCTATCATCATCCTCAGCTCTTTACCCCTCACTGCAAAGACAAAGTCTGTCTTGAAGAGAAAACTAATTCAGGAGAAAAAACAAAAATCAGAACCAACTTGGAGGGATAGCAAGGTGACTTCTTTGCATGTTTGGCTATAGCCATGCTTGCACTTCCCTGTTTAAGAGCTAATAAATTGTCCTTCATGCAATGAAGTTGAGTTTCTGTCATTTCCAACTGAAGGATGGGTTAATAATTAAAAGTGCTTGAGGTAGGTGTTTAGTGTAGTGCTTAAGACACTGGGACACCACATCCCCTATATGGGTGCTTGTGTTTGAGTTCTACCTCTGCTTTCAACCCAGCTTCCTGCTAACACACACCCTGAGAGGCAGCAGGTGATGGCTCCAGTACTCGGGTCTGTACCACCCACACTGGACACCCAGATTGTATCCTGGCCTCCTGGGTTTGGCCTGGCTCAGTCCTGGCTATTGTGGGCATTTGGGAAGTGAGCCAGTGGACAGGTGAGTTCTCTCTTTCAAATAAAATGAAAATAAATAAAAAAATCAAAATTATCTAACATATAGCTTAAAATAAAATAGTGTATGATTAAATAAAAGTAGACTAGCAATTTATATAAAATTTAGTAGTAGTAATTCAGGTACAGCACACTGTGTAATGAATTGAGCAATATGAAATCAGATACAACACACAGTACATGTCAACCTAATTATACAAAATGTATAAAGGAAACTGTTGGCTATGTATAGCTTAACATTTTATTATGCATTGTGAAACCTGAATTTCATTACTTGCTAGAGAAACAAAATGGCTCAATTACGCTTTGGAATCTTTAATATCTATTATAGTAACTCTTTAATTCATATTTATAATGGGAACAGGTGCAAGTTTTGTTTACTGTAATTTGTGACTATCAACCCCATAGGTAATAATTAGCAACTATGAAAGGCATATCTACTCTTTGAAATCACTGTTTAAAAATAAAGAAGGCCAGGTGGAGCTTTTCTCCTTTTAAAATGTGATTCATGAGTAAAATGTGATATTCTGAACTTAACCTAGGTCAAGGAGTTTTTTACTTATCAGAATTTGTAAAGAATCAAAAATGGAGAGGGCCTCTGAATACTACACATTTCTAGAACTTTCAGTGAATTATTCCAATTTCATCCTTTCAAGTCTCTGACATGCTTTTTTCACTAAAACACGTTTATTGTAAATCCTGTGGGAATAAATGTGAATATTAATCAGATGAGGTGGTAGCTATATTTAGATGCACTTTGCTAGTTAAATTATTTCCTTAAAAAAATAGCCTGTAATTGAAAAGTCTAATGGAATTCTAGAAAATAGAGCTGGCAGAGATGCATTAGATCACACCGATTTTTTAATCTTTCTTTTTCCTCTCCTGGGCAGAGGAAAGTACAGGACAAATCCTTTGGTTTTAGTCCAGCTTTCAATTTAAATTCTAGAAGGGATAGCACTCAATGCTTTTCTTGGAAATGAGACTACATCATAACAGATTTCACTGTCAGGAAATTCCTCTCCACCCTGACATTCAGATCACATGTTTGTTTTGTGTACTTTATTCCACTTTTCCCCAAAAACAACTCCATGGCATGTTTGATTCAATTCATCCTATTTCTTGCCTGTTTTCATCAAGACACATTTAACATTTTTTTAAGGATTTATTTATTTATTTGAAAGTCAGAGTTACACACAGAGAGGCAGAGAGTCAGAGAGAGAGAGAGAGAGAGAGATGAGAGAAATGGAGAGAGGGAGAGAGGGAGGGAGAAAGAGAGACAGAGAGCTACAGATTGTCTTCCATCTGCTGGTTCATTCCCCAATCGGCTGCAACGGCCGGAGCTGTGCTGATCTGAAGCCAGGAACCAGGAGCTTCTTCCGGGTCTCCCATGTGGGTGCAGGGGCCCAGGGTCTTGGGCCATCTTCTACTGCTTTCCCAAGGCATAGCAGAGAGCTGGATTCGAAGTGGGGCAGCTGGGACTCAAACTGGTGCCCACAGGGGATGCCCGTGCCGCAAGTGGTGGCTTTACCAGCTACGCCACAGCGCCAGCCGCAAGACACATTTAACTTTTAGATTAAACCTGGATCCCTTGAAATCCCACTTAGTTTTGATATTTAGTATCAAAGGGTATGCTACTTCACATAAATTCTTTACTATACTAGAAGATTCAAGGATTTGCTTTAAGGATGTAAATAAATCTCTCAAAGTACAAAGCTTTCCTTTCTATGAATCACATTTCCACTAGTAATTTTATAACACAGATCTTTTTGGCATAATTGTCTTAGAATTCTCTTTTTCAATTTCTAACCCAAGTTACATATTTTTTGTGTTCCACAAGTTTCTCTTACTCTCATTTCATTATCTTTTCATATTTCTATTATTTCTAAGTCTCTTTAATGCCTCTGGGGCTTCTTTTTGGTCTAAAATTTATTCCACTTGTAAACTAAAAATGAATTTGATGTCCAATTTTATTATTGTTTAACCACTAAGAACACAGATGTAATACAGATGTAATAATTCTTTATTCTTTTACAGTAATATTGCAGCTTCATAACTGTATAAATTTCAATAAAATTAGGAAACCCTAATTTTAATATGTGAATTTCCATTAGATATAAATTAACATACAAATATGCATACATATTTATACATTTTAATAATTTATTAAAGAATTCCAAACATTTATTTTCTTTAGTTACTGCTAAACACATCAAAACACAGCATCAAACTGGTCACCACAACACTCATGTGGTAATAATGTGAATGGTTTGGGAATGGGACAAGAAGAATGGAATTTATAAGTCAATGAGTCTTTGACAATAAGTTTGTGAACAAGTACCGTCAAATCTGTTGGCACTCGAGAGTCAAACAATGTGGAGTTGCTGAAATTCTGAACTGAATGTAAGAAAATGTGGTTAATAGTATTTATTTACACAAGGCATTGTGGCATTGTATTGGGAGTTTCCTAAGTATAAAAGCTGTCTTAAAAAGAGTTAAGTTACATACAAAACCCAAATATAGAATGCTGGTGGAGGACCAGTTCTCCTTGATAAAATGGTGTGTTTCACAGTCTTTCTATTTAGTGAGGTCCCACTAAGCAGAATGCCAATTGTGCAGTTAACACAGATTACTCTTGGTACTACAAACAGTATTGCACTGAACTAACAGAAAAAGTTTTCAGCCTATAGAATTAAGCCACAGCTTAATATGCACTATGTTTTTCAGGTGCAAAAATGGATTCTAATATGAATGGGGGGCTTACAAGCCAATTAATTAAAAAGGTTATGAAATGTATTTTTAAAAATTTAGATTGTTTAATTATTTTTCAGACAAAAAATTACAACAACAATACCACAATCACCCAACAGCCCATCAATGCATTGTCCTCTCCAACTGTCTGGGAATTTTCAACTTCTTCCAGAGGAGTGCTCAATTTTTCTTGCCAAAGTTCTTGGTAGCTTCACTTTTCGCTGGAAAAAAAAAAAGTAAACATATAGTCAAATGTTTATACTGTTTCTGTTTAGCCTGTTCTGTTTTTTCCTTTTTTCTTCTCCCTTCTGATGCATAGCAACAGCATAGCTCACGGGGACAGACAAACTGTGTCATGTCCCAGGCAGCTGGGATATACAATCCTGGCCACAATAAATAGAGAAATGTGAAAGTAGCAATTATATTTTGTGAGGTAACATCCTTCCTGACTGTGTGGAAGACTTGAGAATGGTCACTTCACGTGTGGTTATCATTCCACAATCATGCTCCTAAACAGATCACTCGTATCACACAGGCTGGCCACATGTGGTTGGAATCAACTTTTCCAAGATTTTCTTTCAAATCTCTTTTTTTTTTTTTTTTCACAAATAGGACATTTTATTTGTCACTATTAAAGTCTAAATTTTAAACAGATTCTTGAACAGGTGGTTCATAGCCATCAGCTCGTTCGACTTTCGCACCCGTCTCATCCCCAGTGGCTTTTCCAGAACTACTAACTTCTCCGTGAAGCTCCATGAGTTTTCCCAATTCAAACTTGGGCTTCTTCAGCATCTTCACTTTTCTAATGAAGACATCATGGAGAGGATAAATAGATTGGCAAGCCTTCTCTATGTCTTTTCCAATGCTGTCTGGGATCAATTTATTGACTACTTCTTTCAAGTCATTTGTTTGCACCTCCCGTGTCATGATTTCCATCATCTTCTTCCGGATCTGGCGGACTTGCTGGTGCTGAGCATAGGAAGTCTTCCGTATCTGATTGTTGCGTTTTTTGGTAAAACCAACACAGAACAGACGAAGCAAATAGCCATCGGTAGTCTTGACATCAACATGAGCTTCAATCATGGTCTGCCATTTTTTGACCATGGAGCACATTTTGTCACAGGTAAGATCCATGCCGTGGAAGTTAGGCAGTTTTTGCCCTGAACATCCTCCGTAATCAGTTTGAATTTTCTAAATGCAACTTCATCGTTCTGCAGGTCAGCAAGACTCACTTCAAAAACACGACCCTTGAGACCATCAGACGCAATTTTGGTTCCTTGGGTCCTCGTGACCAGTGTTTTCCCAATATTTCGTATGTTGAACATAGCAGGTGCTTTCACATCATACCAATCTTTCTTAGAAAATGGGTCCACCACTTTCTTCTTGGCTCCCTTTTTGCCGCCTTTCGTAAGGCGCTTGTTCTTGCCGACCGCCATGGTCGTGCTCAGAGAGCCAAAAGGCTTCTTTCAAATCTTAAAATTGAAGGTCAGTACATGCTGAGTGAAGGTGGGCTGACAGAAGCCTAGCTAATCACTACCTCCTTTTCATAGGCAAGAAGACTTCAGAGTCAATGGAGCACCTCTGATACTCCTGTCTTGCCTAGAGTGAGTGGGACTAACTAGTAGATTGATGCACCATACACAGGTCATTGAGAACACAAGACTGGACCTTTTCTCCCTGTATTTTTCCCCACAGCATAGAGTAGGTTTGCCAAAGCAACATAATCAGAGTATTTGCTCTATTTATTTCACTGTATTGTGAAGCTAAAAGGAATTAATGAATAAAAAGACTGTGAAATTATTAAGGTTAAAAGATTTTTTTTTTTTGCTTGAGGCTTATAATAATTTATCTCCATTGCATAGATGAAAAAAATAAAGCACACACAGAGTGAATGGTCCAAAGGCCAACAGCTTATGAATGTTCATGTTGGGACCATAATCTTGGACCTTTGCCTCATATTCCAAATTGATGGCACCTAGATTTCACATTGTACCAGGAACCAAAGTTGTGTTTAGAATCCTTTCTATGAGTAACACACCCAAATAAGTTCCATCTAAGAAATGGTGTCTACCCTTGAGGACGTTTATAAGCTCAGCAGTCTGTTGAGTGCCTCCATGATATGTAAGTGACTGGTTTCTCCTTTGCTTCTTCCATAATATTTTCCAATGGAAGTTGTATGCCATTTCCATTGTAACACCTATTATACTATAAAATTTATGTTTGTGTTCATGTGCTTGAGACCCCCCCCCCCCCATCCACACACACACTTAAAGGGGAAGAAGAGGGGTAAGGAGGAATGAGGAGAGAACGAAGGAGAGTGGAAGGAAGGATTTATGGGACCAATAAGAAACTGACAGATGAGTAGCTACCATGCCACATATTTTCACTAATGACATGAATCAATCTGGGGTTGAATTCTTTCTCAAAAGGCAGAGGTATTTTTAAAACTTGTGTTACATAGGAACATCTGGGAAATATATTTTGCTGTTATATTTTAAAATCAATATCTTTATAGCAGTGAGGGGACTATTTTTCCCTTTCTTTGCCCCCAAATGTATCCAGTAATCTTCTCTGAAAAGGAATTTACTCTTTCCTCCTTAGGCTGAAATGAAATGGTTTTAATCTGCAAGTCTGCACCAGTGTTGTGGCATAGTGGGTAAAGCCTCCACCTGAGATTCTGGCGTCCCATTGGGCACCGGTTTCTGTCCAGCTGCTCCACTTCTGATACAGCTCCTTGCTAACGGCCTGGGAAAAGCAGAAGATGGTCCATGTGTTTGGGACCCTGCAACATGTGGGAGACCTGGAAGAAGTCCCCTGGCTCCTAGTTTTGGCCTGGCCCAGCTTGGGCCATTGTGGCCACCTGGGGAGTGAGTCTGTGGATGGAAGATCTCTCTCTCTGTCTTTTTCTCTCTTTGTGTAACTCTTTCAAATAAATAAATAAATAAAAATCTGCTAGTCTAACTTTGATAAACAAGGTTCTGTCAAGCAAGTTATACTATTTTTTTTTTTTTTAAAGAACTATGTTGATGATAGCTTTTCTATTTCTGTTTTAACTTATTTACTAAGAGAGGAGAGACGGTGAGAATGAGCTTCCATCTGCTGGTTCATTCCCACAATGCCCACAATGGCTGAAACTGGATGGAGCCAAAGCCTGGGAGCTGGGAACTCAATCCAGGTCTGCCAATCCAGCAACCCAGTTCACTTTAGCCATCATCACTGCCTCCTCAGGTCTGCAACTAGTGGGAAGCTGGAGTTAAGACTCAGAGCCAAGCATGGAACCTGGGTGCACTGATATGGGATGTGGGCATCTTAACTAACATGTTAACTAGGCTAAGTGCCTGTCCCAAGCCATACCATTCTGAGCACTTTCCACTGACTGATACAAGGTGGGTAATCAGTACTCTGTATTTCCAATCTAGTGGCCTACCTTAACTGCTTATTCTTTTACAGTCAACCTTTTTCTTTCCTTAAAAAGCAATAAACAAAGTAAAACAAAACCTTGCCCAAGGCTGATTAATACAGGCAGACTTTTGAAAAAATAAATTATGGCAATCCACAATCATAATAAACATTATAACAACCATCGAGTGTGGAAACTACTGAATCCCAGCCCAGACACACATTTCCCCCAAACTAGAAAAGAGACACCTTGTACTATAAACTCAGGATCAAAATCCAACTTTTTTTCCTCTGGAGAGAGAAAGAATTTCAAGGCTTTCCAAAGAAAATGCCTTGTTCTTATATAATCCCCTCCCTCAACAAGGGACCACCTGCAGAACATCCAATTCTTTGAGGATCCACAAAGAAACGGCACCTGGAAGGGCTTACACAACAACATGCACATATAGGAAGACCTGGCATTACTGTTAAGGTGTGTTTAGTTACAATGTGATAACACCGATAGAGGCTTTAAAATCCTGTCAGATCTTCTTTGTTTCTGTGCTACAGCAGTTCTAGATAACCCTCAGTATGGAAAGCACGAGTCACCTGCATTCCTGTAAACAAGTTAAACATCATATAACTACCACAAAAATGGCAAATTTCACTTAATAAAGTTCCAAGTACCCTACACCAAAGTAGCCTTTTCTTATTGCTCCATTACAGGAAGCCTCACAGCCTCACTTGGATGTGCATTTCTAAATAAGGTGAAAGAGGAGCTGTGTGTGCTATGTTTATTTACACAGACAATGTTTGCCCTGGCTAGTAACTCACATTACTAACAACTTTCCCTGAAACCAACATTTAGAGAGAGTAAATTGTATTAAGGAAAAAGTAAGGTTTTATAAAGTTTTAAAAAAATGTAACTGGCCATTTAAAGCTAAAATCCCTAATTTATTTTGAGAAAACAAAACTGGTGTTCAGATTGTGAAAAATATTATAAAGTTAAGAATAAGTATAACATTTACAGGCTCATATTTATTATTAAAGAATTAATATTTGCTAATTAAAATCTGGTTTCAATTTATGGCACTGACAAAATTTTGGCTACTTTAAGAAAAAAAAACTATTCTATTAACTTTTACAAAGACTAGAAAGCTAGGCACTCAAGGGCAGCATTGTAGTGCAGCAGGTAGAGCTGCCGCCTGCAGTGCCAGCATCCTATATGGGAGCCAGTTTGAGTCCCGGCTGCTCCTCTTCTGATCCAGCTCTCTGCTATGGCCTGGGAAAGCAGTGGAAGATGGCCCAAGTCCTTGGGCTCCTGCACCCGCATGGGAGACCCAAAAGGGGCTCCTGGCTCCAGGCTTCAGATTGGTGCAGCTCTGGCTGTTGCAGCCAACTGGGGAGTGAGCCAGTGGATGGAAGACCTCTCTCTCTGCCTCTCCTTCTCTCTCTGTGTAACTCTTTCAAATAAATAAATAAGTCTTAAAAAAAAAAAAAAAAAAAAGAAACCTAGGCATATATACAGAAAACTGTAGGCATATATACAGAAAACACCTTACAACATTAAGTTTACTGTCTGTTACAGCCTGTAATGCTGGTGTAACAGTAAAACCTGGAACACACATTTCAAGTTATTTATTTATTTTTTTTAAAGAGTTCAATCCAAGACAAGGATACCACATTTGTTACAATGAAACCTGGCCTAGACCTATAATTCTTAGCTGAAAGTAGTAGCTAACAGTTTTGAGTTGCTAGATAAGCCCCCTTACCTTTTTAAGGTAACTACTGAATTTTATTCATGCTGTGGAATTTTTCATTCAGAAATGCATTTCGTTCACTTCAATTAGTAGTTGCAAATGTGGATAAGTAATTTTACTTGCTAGGCCTTTATGTACAGATTTTCTAGTTCAAATACTTCCCCATATGGTCAAGGACACAAACTCAATAGGAAAATGTGTTTAAAAAAAGACATAAGAGAAGGAAGAGATGTACAGTTTGGCATACGTTCCCTCAGATTTACCCCTAAGGATAAAGCTAAAAACTTGCCACGGGACTCCAAATCCCATTAAGTTGGCAGGTACTAATGCCATCTTACTAGTTAAAGTGATCAGTTTAAGTTCATAACTGATCATAAAGATAGGATTAAGTGTCAAAAGGATCACATAAATAAGATCAAGTGTCTGCTAATAATAATAGATAGAATTAAAAAGGAAGGAACAATCCAATACAGGAAGCGGGCCACACAGCAGACTCATAGAATGAGAAATGCCCTAAATAGCACACTGGCCTCAGAATCAGACCTCAAGGCATTTGGATCTGGCTAAAAAGCCCATGAGAGCATTTCATACATGGAAATCAAGACACTGTGGCAAAAAATGACCTAAATGAAAGAACTCTGTGAGTGAGATTCTGGTGAAAAGATGGGGCCATCAAAGGAGGGACCTTTCTCTGAAGGGAGGAGAGAACCTCCACTTTGATTATGGCCCTGTCTAAATAATGTCAGAATTTGTGGACTCAAGAGGCTTCCACAGCCTGGGCAGCTCATGACAAGAGCCTCTGGTGGTCACCGATGTCATAAATGAGAGTGTCAATTGTTAAATCAACAACAGGAACCACTGTTCTCTTGCTCCCCATGTAGGACATCTGTCCTTAATGTGTTGTACTATGAGAATTAATGGTAAAACTAGTCTTCAAATAGTACTCTATACTTTGTGTGTCTGTGTAGGTGCAAACTATTAAAATCTTTACTTAGTATAGAGTTGATCTTCTGTATAGAAAGATAATTAAAAATGAATCTTAATAAAGAATGGGATGGGAGTGGGATTAGGAGGTGGGACGGTTTGGGGGTGGGAGGGCGGGTATGGGGGGGGAAGAACTGCTATAATCCACAAGTTGTATTTATGAAATCTATATTTATGAAATAAAAGCTTTCTATTAAAAGATAAATAAAATAAAATTTTAAAAAGTACATAAAGGGTTAATGGCACAAGCTTGGTCTAAATGCAGTCAATATTTTAAACATAATTTTATGTTTAAATTTGCCACCTTATCCTTTGCTATAACGTAGGAGCATACTAGGACTAAAACTGTTATTTAGACTACTGGCTTAACAAAAAGACAATGAATGAATGAATGAATGAACAAATAAATAACATAATACCAATATCCTTTTATAGCTAGACATTCAGGCTGATTTACCATGGGAAATTGGTATTATAAGCTTACATACTCTCCAAAGGACAGAGGCAGTAGCTTATTCATTTGGCTTTTTACATTATTAACTGTAGCTACAAAGTCAACTATAGAAGAGTGTAAACATGGTAGAAAAACATAAATAACAAGAAATAAGGGGCAGTCCCATAATTGCTTCAGGTTCTCTTGAGTTATTTTAAGTATCACAGGAACACATTTATGCTTACCTTGGTGAAGAACTTCCATGTCATTACTGGATCCTTTCAACACCACATGAAATGTTGGGTATTCAATGATCACTTTGTTCCTCAAATTGTCTAGGAGACTTTTATAAGGATCCAGTTCATAGTATCTTATTAATATAAAAGCAAAAGAAAAACAAAAAACACCCTTAATATTCCAAATTACTTATAAACAAAATATTATCACAGACTCTTTCAATTAAAATTTTTTAAGGTGATGATATTAACACAGTAGTTATTTCCTTATAACAAAATGTTTAATAACTTCTAAGAAAATCAGGAAAAAGTGCTACTATTATAGAGGATCTACAACTAACTCAAAAGTATATAAGATGTTTACATTAGGAAAACTCTAGAACAAGCCACTAATTTTTATAACAACTAAGGAAGAGTTGAACTCTTCTATAACATTTACATCTAATGTGTCACGAATTTTTCTGGCATAAAAGAATGGCTGGGCAAAAATTCAAATTTCTCAAACATATTTACTTTAAACCTTAATGGAAAAACAAAAAACAAAAAACAAACCCTATCCTATAATAAATAATTTCTAGTAACATATAGTATTTAAAAAACTGGTGACAAAATACTTTGTAGAAAAGCCAATAGTAACTGTTCTCTAGAAATTTATATTGTCACAGTTAAATTTGGCCCTCCATTTTAAAACTTAACAAAACTATTTCTGGGCTTCTGAATCAGGCAAAAGCATAAAATTTAAGAAATATGGAGTTTATCAGTCACACACCACAGCACAGCTGTCCAACCTATCACAGGCAATAAGGCACTAATATTCATTAAAGTATAAATTTTTTTTTTTTTTAAAGATTTACTTCTTTATTTGAAAAGCAGAGTTACATAGAGGCAGAGCCAATGAGACAGAGGTCTTCCAGCCCCTGGTCCAATCCCCTGATGGCCGCAATGGCCAGAGCTGTGTAGATCCGAAGCTAGGAGCCAAGAGCTTCTCCCGGTTTCTCACAAGGACTTGGGCCATTCTCTACTGCTTTCCTAGGCCATAGCAGAGAGCTGGATCACAAGTGATGCAGCTGGGACTTGAACTGGCACCCATAATGGGATGCTGGCACTGTAGGCGTTGGCTTTAACTTCTATGCCGCAGCACCAGCCAAAAGGTATTGAATTCTTAGGTCATTATTTAAAAACCATAAGTTTGGGTTGTAAAGATGCATTCCCATAATACCCTCTTGTTAGTTTTCTGGGGTGGGAGATAAAAAGCAGAATTTCAGGTAGTTTACCAGGGGCTACATATGGGAATATGCTGGCATGTGAACATCATCTCAGTCAGAGAGGAAAAAGGTAAAAACATGTTCAGTGATGTAGTGCAGAAGTTCTCCAGCTTTCTTCCCCAATGACATGATACTTACATACAAAATACACATTCCAAGGGATCGAGCTCGACAGCTATAACACCCATTCTCCCTTGTTTAAGAAAACACACTGAGGGGCCAACGCCGTGGCTTGGTTGGCTAAGTCAACCTGTGGTGCTGGCACCCCACATAGGCACTGGTTTGAGTCCCAGCTGACCCTCTTCCGATCCAGCTCTCCACTAAGGCCTGGGAAAGCAGTAGAAGATGGCCCAAGTCCACCCATGTGGGAGACCCGGAAGAAACTCCTGGCTCCTGGCTTTGGATAGCCTCAGCTCAGCTTTAGATGCTGCGGCCCTTCAGGGAGTGAACCAGCAGATAGAAAACCTTTCTCTCTGTCTCTCAGTCTCTAACTCTACCTCTCAAATAAACACACACTGAAGGGCAGGCACTATGGAGCAGCAAGTAAAACCACCACCTGTGGTGCTGGCTTCCCGTGTGGGTGCCAGCTAAGAGGCTCTGCTGCTCCATTTCATATCCAGCGCCTTGCTAATGTGCCTGGGATGGCAGTGGAAGATGGTTCAAGTACTTGGGCCCCTTCATCCATGTGGGAGACAGAGGGAGGCTCCCAGCTTCAGATCAACACAGCTCTAGTCATTGTGGCTGTCTGGGGGACTGAACCAGTGGATGGAAAACCTCTTTCTTTCTAACTCAGTCTTGAAAAAAAATTATTAAAAACGAAACAAAAACAAAAACACACTGAAACGGTAATGAGCAAGACTGAGGTTATCTCTATGATACAACTGAATCTGCTGTAATTTAGGAGTAAATTTTAATAATAAATAAATCATTCACACCCAGTGAACTAAAGTTTTTGTTAAGAATATGTTTTGGGTAGGTGTTTGGCCTTTAGTTCAGGGGACTGGCGTTGTGGTGGAGCCGGTTAGGCTGCTCCCTGCGGCACCAGCATTTCATAAGGACATCGGTTCAAGCCCTGGTTGCTCCATTTCCTAACCAGCTCCCTGCTAATGTGTCTGGAAAAACAGTGGAGGATGGCTCAAGTGTTTGGGCTCCCTCATGTATGTGGGAAACCCAGAAGAAGTTCCTGGCTTCTGCCCGGTATAGCCCTGGGCTGTTGCAGCCACTGGGGAATGAACCAGCAGACAGAAGATACATCTCTCTCCCCAGAGCTCGCTCTCTCTGTAACTCTGCCTTTGAAATAAATAAAATTAAATCTTTTAACATAAAAAAACCACAAAACTTTAGTTCAAGACAAAGTCACTTGATTTCTTTACAAAAAAGAATGTAGGCATTGAAGCACATCACAAGGGGACTTCAAAGAGTTTGTGGAAAAATTGAAAGATAAGCTTATTTTGGCACAAAAAAAATGAAATTCATGCAGTTTTTTCAAAATACACATTTTTCGTGAAGACTTCATTTTTCTGAAGACCTTATGTATTTTTCTTTATAAGCATTTTAAGTATAGCCTTACAATGATCAATACACATTCAAACCATTATTTTCTTGTCACATTTAATTCAAAGAGGCCAAAAGTACCTTAAATCTGTGTTTCCATTACCATAAGACAAGCATTAAGAGGCTAGCTCTGCGCTGCCTAAAACATTTAGGCTTTAGCTCCTTTGCAAGCCATTAAGTCACTGACTCCTAAGGCACATCCTTATCTTTTTGGAATTTTCATCATCTCTGGTATTTCCATTAAGAACGGTCCTGCTACCATAAGACAAACTACTTAGGTTTGGAAGAGTGGAAATACCAGCATTTGTCTTTTGTTTTACCCCCAGAGAGTCAGGTTTTCTCTTGTTGTTTCACTTGCTCACCCTCACAGGTTCACTAGGTGACCTCTGCTTCGGGCAGCTTCATGGGGGCATTATGAGGGCAGCATGGGTTAGTAGGCTAAACAGGTGTTAGACTGACTGACATTATATAAATAAAGCTGTCTTGATACTCAAGGGTGTACTTTTAATCCTGGCTCTGTTACTAACTTTCAAAGAAACTGGCCAAGTTCTTGAACTCCTTTCCCTGCACTTTATTATAAAATGAGGGAGTTTTTAAAATGAAACTCAAAAAACACCTTGCAACTCAAAACAGGACAGATTATAAAAGGGTGGGGAACTCACAAACCACTTTATTTCCCTTCTGACCAGTGCTACCTCTTGGTACATCATCCTCTCTACCCTCTACAAATATGAAAAATAAAATTAAATTTCTTCAAATTTAACAATCTAATTGCAGTCCTGGGGCCACAATATTTTTCAATGATGACAGAAAGTCAGGGGATCCTTCCAGCTCTAAAATTTTACAATGTTTGGAAAGATTTATTTTTATTTGAAAGACAGAGTGAGAGGTAGCATTTAACCTACATACTTGTATAGTTGTACTTATTTCTCAATCTAGATTTCTGGGTAAAAAGAACAAATAACTGATTCTGAAAGCACAAAGTTGAAACTTTGGCTTAAATTAAAATAACCCTAATACAATATAATCCACATGATTGTGATCTGACAGCCATGTTTTAAAGTAGGCTCATTTTGGCATAATGAGATTCACTAACATGCTTGAGCCAATTATAAATTAAGTATTTTAAATTCACTTATCAAATTCCTTTGAAATAACAGCAAATTAAAAATATACAGAATAGGGGGCCGGTGTTGTGGCACAGGGGTTTAACGCCCTGGCTTGAAGCACCAGCATCCCATATGGACGCCAGTTTGAGACCTGGCTGCTCCACTTCCGTTATAGCTCTCTGTTATGGCCTGGGAAAGCAGTAGAAGATGGCCCAAGTCCTTGGCCCCTGCACCCACGTGGGAGACTCAGAAGCTCCTGGCTTCAGTGTAGCTCTGGCCGTTGTGGCCAATTGGGGAATGAACCATCAGATGGAAGACCTCTCTCTCTCTCTCTCTGTGTGTAACTCTGACTTTCAAATAAATAAATAAATAAATAAATCTTAAAAAAAAAATAAGCAGAATAGGGGCCAGTGCTGTAGCGCAGTGGGTTAAAGCTCCAGCCTGCAGCGCTGGCATCCCATATGGGCACTGGTTCGAGTCTCAGCTGCTTCTCTTCTGATCCAGCTCTCTGCTATGGCCTGGGAAAGCAGTGGGAGATGGTTCAAGTCCTTGGGCCCCTGCATCCACATGGGAGACCTGGAAGAAGCTCCTGGCTCCTGGCTTCAGATCAGCTCAGCTCTGCGGTCATTTGGGGAGTGAACCAGTGGAAAGGAAGACCTCTCTTTCTCTGGCTCTACCTCTCTCTGTAACTCTTTCAAATAAATAAAATAATTCTTCAAAAAAAGTACACAGAATAAAAAGAGTGAAGTTAACGAACTGTTTTTCAAAATCCAAATAAAAAGAAATCAGATTATTAATGAAATCCCAGAATAAAAGAGGAAAAACAGATAGTAAATTCAAAACATATGACCAAAGTATATGGGTAGAAAAATTTTGTCTTTTTCAAAATTTTATAAAAATATTATTAAAATTGCCCCAAACAACACTCTTGTAGGAGTTTTCATAACTCATAATGTCTAAGTCACAACAGAAATAGATTTTGTTAAAGTAATTTTTCTCTTCCTTGATCTGAGTTTTTATATTAAGGAAACAACTTTAGTAATTGCACGAATGGCTTGTTTATTTTGTTTTGGGATTTCTATGCATCCATGTAGATGAGGATCATGCATAGGCCATGTGTTGTATAGTACAAATCTATAGCTTAATTTAGAAAGCTCAACAATTAGAACTGAGGAAGTAAATGAGGCTAGTGTAATCATGTTAAAATGATGCAGGGGCCAGCACTGTGGCACAGGGGGTTAAGCCAATATGGGATGCATCAGCATCCATGAGTGTTACTTTGAGTCTCTGCTGCTCTACTTCCAATCCAGCTTCCTGTTAATGAGCCTGGGAAAGCAACAGAGGTTGGCCCAAGTCCTTGGGCCCCTGCACTCGTGTGGGAGACCCGGAAGAAGTTCCATGCTCCTGATTTCAGATTGGCTCCTGGCTGCTGGTTTCAGATTGGCCCAGCTCCAGCCATTGTGGCCACCTGGGGAGTGAACCAGCGGATGGAAGACCTCTCTCTCTCTCTCTCTCTCTTTCCGTCTTTGCCTCTCTGTTACTCTGCCTTTCAAATAAATAAATCAATCTTTTAAAGAAAAATTTCACCCCCAAATTAGCACAAAAATAAAAAAAAATATTGTCTATTTTTTCAAATTCTTCTTTCTCCATGTTAATGTAGAGAATCTTAATTAGTCTTACTCTTGTTAACAAAGCATACAAATTTCCTCTGGAAATGAATTAACTATATCCTAGTATTACAGTATTTTAGAGTTGGCAGGGACTTTATCCACTCTTTTTTTATCTTCATGGTGAGACATTATAGCCCTGAGAAGCTAAATTATCTTCTTGGGGTAATTCATGGAAATACAGAATTGGGACAATAAAACTGATCTTGTCAGCTGCTACACTTAACTGTTCATTCATTTCTTGCTCAAAAATACTTACACAGGCTACCATATTCTAGATATTGTTTTGGCACTGGGATTACAATAGTTAACTAAGGTATTCAATAGAGGTGAAAGGACAAAGGCTTTCTAAGAAAAAAATCTACGTGTAAAGTAGAAATAGGCAGGAATAAGCTTGCTCTATGTACTGAGCAGAGTGGATGTCTGTAGTACTGGGTAGCACCTGGGAATACACAAAATTCGGAGCATTTTGGTAACTATACTGAATTACTGTGAAATGCCTCGTTAGAGTAGAGGTTGAAGGTAAAATGAAATATATGAATCACCTAGAAATTTCAATTACTCATGGCATTATTCCCTCCAAAGAGAATATAAAATTGAGTCTAAAATATTCTAATACAACTACAATGGATACACTTATTAGATTAAGTTGAGAGTTTAAATATTTCCCAAGTTTTAGAGAGAAATCTCATTTTATATTTCATGTAATTCCCTTAACCAATATTCAAAACAGTATATATCTGAGAGAAGATCATCACTTTGGCAATTGTAGGCTTGTAACCTGCTAAGAAGTTGACCATAGTATCACATGGATCTACTTTTCAGTACAGCCTGACACTCAAGTTCTCAAGTTCTAAGCTACAGAAACTTCAATGGTTTTGTTTACATCTGTAAATACTCACCCACTTGTGCCAACTAGCTAAGCTTTGGGTTCCCTAGAATAAAGTTTACAATTCTTATCATGAAATATCTTTAAGAAGAATGCCATAGGGACTGGCACTGTGGTGTAGAGGGTAAAGACTCCACCTGCAGTGCCAGCATCCCATATGGTGCTGGTTTGAGTCCTGGCTGCTCCACTTCTGATTTAGCTCCCTGTTAATGTGCCTGGGAAAGCAGTGGGAGATGACCAAAATGACCCAAGTGTTTGAGCCATTGCACTCACACGGGAAACCCAGAAGTTGTTTCTGGCTCCTGACATCTGGGAAGTGAACAAGCAGATAGAAGATCTTTGTCTCTCCCTCTGTGTGTGTGTGTGTGTGTGTGTGTAACTCTGATTTTCAAATAAGTAAATAAAAATCTTAAAAAAAGTGCCACATATGAATGAAGCCTGTTCCGTCACTGCAAGAAAATCACCTCTGAAATGATAAAAATGTTTTGGATCCTGCTCTGCACATTTTATTTGTGTAGATGTTCTTCAGGTACACGTAACCTAAAATAACTCTGGAAAACAATGACATGCTTGCACTTAAAAAATTTCTTTAGGCCAGCGTCGTGGCTCACTAGGTTAATCCTCCACCTGTGGCACCGCCACCCCGGGTTCTAGTCCCACTTGGGGCGCTAGATTCTGTCCCGGTTGCTCCTCTTCCAGTCCAGCTCTCTGCTGTGGCCTGGGAGTGCAGTGGAGGATGGCCCAAGTGCTTGGGCCCTGCACTCGCATGGGAGACCAGGAGAAGCACCTGGCTCCTGGCTTCGGATCAGCAAAGTGTGCTGGCTGCAGCAACCATCTGGGGGGTGAACCAACGGAAAAGGAAGACTTTTCTCTCTGTCTCTCTCTCACTGTCTAACTCTACCTGTCCCCCCGCCAAAAAAAATTTCTTTAAACTCTTTACTCATTAGTTTAAACAGACACAAAAAACAATTTACAGTGTATTGTAAATTTGATGATTAAAAATAACACTGTTACATTACTCTTAAGTAAATTCACTAGAATCTAAATACCAGAGAATCTGATACCATATCATCCATTTAAAAAATAACAGGGGGGTAGGTGTACAGCCTATCAGTTGTCACTGGGTAAGAGGCCTGGGTCTCCTATTGGAGTACTTGGGTTCAAGTTCCAGCAATGCAGACCATGGAGGCAGTAATTAGGTTACTGGAGCCAGTGTTGTGCACATTAAGCTGCTGCTTGCAACATCAGTGTTCCATATCAGTGTGCTAGTTAGAGGCTTGGCTCCAATTCAGCTTCCTGCTTATGAACCAGGGAAAGCAGCAGAAGGTGGCCCAAGCATTTGGGCTCCTGCCACCAAGGAATTCCTGGCTACTGGCTTTGGCCTGGCCCAGAACTGGCTGCTATGGCCATTTTGGGAATGAACCAGTAGATGGAAGATATCTCTCTCTGTATGCCCTTCTGTCATTTTGCCAATCAAACACACACACACAAATAAATCTTTTAAAATATGAATAATTATGTTTCTGCCACCCCTATGGGAGACCTGTATTGAATTTCCAGTTCCTGACTTCAACCAGGCCTAGTGCTGGGAATTGTGGGCATCTGGGAAGTGAACCAGTAGACAGGAGCTCTTTCTCTGTCTCTTTCAAAAAAACAAAACACATCATGAACACATTCTTCTTTAAGAGTTAGAAATGTTCTTTGGTTTCCTTTTCTTCTTGAACTCCTATTTCCATTCCAATTCTCCTACAGTTTTTTTTTTTATCCTAAATAATATCTCTATGCTTAAAAATGTTTTACTGATTACATACTGTACTTCTCTGAAAAAAAAAAGCATATGCAAATTAACTTATATAGCTTTAAATGTTAAAATGTCTTCTATATAATTCTAATTACTGGCATACAATCAAAACAACACAAATATACCACAAACATTTAAAGTAAGATTTTATTGGAAATGCATCTCTTAATATGATAGAGGGAACACTGACGATAGCATCTTCTCCTAGAGGCAACTTTACTACTGATTCTTAGATTAAGTGATTTGACCCATAAGCGATTTGACCCATTTGGAATCAAATTCCAAAAGAAAACAAGGAGTAAGTAATTGGATCTGGATCTAGAGAACAAATCCTTATTATTCATTACTCCTTCCTTTATCACAGTTACTTTCTAAGGAATTACCCAAAGGTAGAAATGGTCTCTGGCTAATGACAGAAGACAAGACATCTAATGGTGGCTAATACTGTTCTCAGAAATTTTGAAATAACTTCTGTGTCCTCTAATATATATTTAATTTGGCACCATCATTACAGAAATAATCTTGATTTTCAAAAACCTCTATTTTCTAATGGTTGGAAATTTTCTTTTTAAATCCTAGCTTTTAACACACATCAATTTCCTATTTAGAATATCTTTAAAGTATATTTTTCAACTATCCTCCATAAACCTGAAACAAGATCATTTAATTTTCTTAGTCCAATTAGGTAATATGTACAGATTAATATTTAAGGGATGTAAAATGTGATTAAAATCCATCCTAATATTGATGTATTTCTTTATACAACTGCAATAACTCAACTGAA
Source organism: Lepus europaeus (assembly GCF_033115175.1). Classification (NCBI taxonomy): domain Eukaryota; kingdom Metazoa; phylum Chordata; class Mammalia; order Lagomorpha; family Leporidae; genus Lepus; species Lepus europaeus. Next base: position 79,170,208 of record NC_084831.1, read on the forward strand.
TAAATATCTACAAAATACTAAATAAAACACACATTAGACACTGTATGGAATCCCCAAATGTCCTCTAAGAGTTTACTATCCTGATCAGTGTTTCTCAAATTGTGGTCTCAGGAATAACTTATCTATGTGCCCTAGGAGGCATATATTGTAAAGAATGCAGGTTTCTAGGTCCTTCATAAGGTTTACTAAACCAGAACCTCTGAGGATAAGCTAGAAATCTACATTTTCAGCAAATATCCCAGATTATCATGAAGGACACAGAAATCTGGTTCTGAGAAGAGAAGAAACACAGGGTACAAGTTAGGCTTAGAGATGTTTATGGTAAGAGAAATTAATTGTCCAGTAGAGGCACGGATTAGGCAAAAGCAAGGAGGGATCTCCTTGTAGTAGGATTGGCAAGAGACCTAATGGAATCAAGTAGGACTGGGATCTGGCATGTTGGCAAGCAGAGTTGAGAGCCTAGGAGTTAACGTCTGGGCAAGTAGCCTGAGCTACGAGGTCAGCTCTGCCATATGGTCAAGGGGGTCTTTGCTTGCTGGCTGAATAGGTGTAAGTAAAAGCCAAAAAGAGTTCAACTGAGCTTCAATAGAGGTTTTCACACAGACAAAATCAGTTTCTCTAAAAGGGCACAGGAAAAAGTATCTTACCTTTCAACTTCACTGAAAATGATTTAAAAATATTTCATATTAAAGACCCATAGAGATCCAAAGAAAGCAAAGGAACATTAGTTTTTTATTTAAAAAACATCCTCTCAGCATGGAAATAAAATCATCCAAAAGAAATAGCTCATACTTTCTCTGATTGCTTTTTAAACAAAAAATGTTCCAAAATTATTAACTAAAATCAGCATAGCAGGAAACAACTAGTAGAATCTGTGCAAGTACAACAGGCTAGTACCTCCAGGAAGCGTAATACTTTTCTGTAATATTTATGAAATTAAAGCCTAGATAATGGTTAAATTATGGTTTGTGTTTAAAGTCTAAACTCTTGGCTTTGCATGTCGTTTTTTGGAAGCAGAGTAAAGGTAACTGGCATGTCCTTCCATCACAAAGTGTCTGTGGTGTCCATGCAAAGATGTTCATGGAATCCCAGGGACACCTTTTATGTCTGTTTTTAATACCCATCTGTTGTAGTATTTATCACACATCTATTTTTCCTTCTAGACTGTTAGCTCCTTGACAGTTGGTCTTTTAGATGACTACATATTCCATGTGCTGGCACATGGACGTGGCTCACTGAAAACTAACTAAATAAGTGAAAACTATAGACTTGATCAATCTTAACCCACTGATATTTTAGATGAAATTCATATATCAAAAAGCCTGTTCTCTGAGCAGGCATTTCTTCTGAACTTAAATTATTAGCTTACTGAGCCTGTATTATAATCTAATCATCTATCTTCCTCTCCTCCCCTAGCTTATTTTATGAATCGAAGCTCTCAATTGGCATACAGTCACAAAAGACCAATTAAAAAATCCTTTAGGAGCAAGTGTTGTGGCACAGCAGGTTTAAGATGCTACTTGAGACACCCACATCCCATATGGAAGTTTTAGTTCAAGTTTTGGCATCTCTGCTTCTAATCCTGCTTCTTGTTAGTGCATCCTGGGAGGCAGTGGATGATGGCTCAAGTGATTGAGCTCCTGCCACTCCTATGGGAGACCTGGTTGGAGCTTCAGGCTTTTGGCATTGGCCTGGCCCCAGTCCTGGCTGTTACGATATTTGGGGAGTGAATCACAGACAGGGAATCTCCCTCTGCTTTTTAAGTATATGAAAATAAACAAACAAACATCTTTTTGGGTCAAATCCTGATATTTTGTAAAAAAAAAAAGTTTTAGTGGAACACAGCTATGCTCATTGTTTTTGTTTTTAAAATATTTTACTGATTTTTTTATATTCATTAAATAAAAGTTAAAAAAATATATATTTTACTGATTTAAAGGCAGAGTTACTGAACGGGGAGGGAGAGAGAAAGAGAGAAATCTTCCAACCGCTTGTTCCCTCTTCAAATGGCTGCATAAGCTGGCCCTGTGCCAGCAAGGAGTCTGTAACTCCTCGGTCTCCTACATGGGTGGCAGTCGCCCAAGCACTTGGGCCATCTTCTCTGCTTTCCCAAAAGCATTAATAGGGAGCTGAATTGGAAATGTAGCATCTAGGACTCAAACTGTGCTCATATGAAATGCGAGTGTCAGAGGTAGCAGCTTAACTTACTGCACCATCACACTGGCCCCCATGCCTACTGTTTATGTAGTCTATAGCTGTTTATGTGCTACAATGGCAGAATTGAGTAACTGTCATCATGTGACTCACAAAGCCAAAAATACTTATTAGCTAGCCACTTACAGAAAGAAGTTGTCCAAGACTTGCTTTCATGTACTGAAGTGGCATCAATATGTAATGCCCAGGATGCATACATGTTGAAATCAATTAGTACATTACTTTTTAGAAATCAAGATGAAAATCCTAACACAGTAAAGTCACTCATATAGCACTGCAGAAAATATAAAGATGAAGATGTCTAGAGGAGGTCCAAGATAGTAGAATAGGGAGGGAACTTACTGCTCTAGTCTAAGGGAAGATAGTTTTAAAAAAGTAGAGAGTATAGTCTCAGGGAAGAGTTAGGGAGAAAATGGCAGAGTAAACTTCATGCAAATCAGACGGACATTGTGGACCTAATGGAGGGTCTGGATGCGCACGACTCTGGATCCCAGTGGCCAAGAGCCCCAGCACCAGCTTTGGAGTGAGATGAGAGGCTTTGGTAGCCCCAGCCACTGGTGATAAAGCTGCAGGAAGAGCCTGCCGTGGCCCTGGCTTAGAGCTCTGTGGGGGACATAGTTGCCAAATCAGAGGAGAAAAAAAAGGGTGCACGTTTCTCTCTCTACAACCACCCTGCACTGGTGTCTTGTAACAAGCCGAGAGAAGGTGGGTGCCATTTTGGACATACATAACAGCTGCCATCAGCTCTTGTCCATGTGCCCAACAACCAGCCAAGTGGAGACGCCTGAGTCTGGCCTGGACTGTGAAAATACTGTGGCTGGAAAAGAAGATGCAGGATGTGGCTGGGACTTTGGGTAGCCACTGTGGGTGGCTGCACTGCACACACTCGGGGCTCCCTGAATTCCAGGTGCGGGTCATTGCTGCGGGATCTGTGATCACACCAAGGACTGCACAGTTCCTTTGTGTGGTTCGTGGGGCAGAGGACTAATACTGGACCCACTGGGGCTAGCACCCTGACACTGCTCTCCTTTGAGTAGAAGAAGTGAGTGTGAGACTACAACAGAACAAACCTCACCTCTCATTAAAACAAAAATAAAAACAAAAAAAAGATTTACCACACTGAACCTGGGTGTCATCTTGGATACTCCCTTCACCCTGGAGCACTGAATAGAGCTTCCTGGCCACACTCACCACACGCCCCTGGGTATTGACTCAAAAATCAGACACTACACTAAGCCACAGGGACACAGTCCAAAGATAAACACAACCACAGGGGAAAAAAACAAAGAAATGAAGTGTCTCTACAAATGCTAATAATCGCAGAAATTCAAGAAACAAGAGTAGGAAGACAACATTATGCCCCCAAAAGAACACATCACTTCAATATTAGAATGTGAAGATGAAGAGACTGAAGAAATGCCAGAAATAGAATTCAAAAACTGATTGTATGATTACTTAGAAGTAATCAGAGGCAAATCTATGAACTAAAGAAATCTGTACATGAAATGAAAGAAAATTTCTCCCATGAAACTGATGTTAGTAAAACAGTGTGGTCCTATCTGTGGTACCACCTTAAGCCCCGGGTGTCATCTTAGGCTTTGGCCCCCATCTCCATCTTGCACAGTAAGCTTTGGTCCTAAGCCCAGCCTGGCTTGCTAGAAGTCAGGTGAGTAAATGGCCCAACCACAAGTTTCAGCTCCACCCCTAGCCTAACACAATTCATCAGTCCCACTTCATTACCCTCTGCAAGGCTATAACAGGACCTGTTTCCCACACATGTGCTCTCTTGATCTCTCTCTCTAGACCCCCCTCTACCTTTGTCACCCTTTCCCTCCAGACTGTTAGGTTAACTGCTACCCAACAATAAACCTTTTCTTTATTCTGGTGTTAGGTGTGTTTTGTGGTGGCCTTACAACTGAGATCTTAAAGAGAAATCAAAATGAAATATTGGAAATGAAGAATTCAATAGAACAAATAAAGAATGTGGTGAAAAACCTTAACAAAAGGACTCAGTAAAGAAGAATGAAGAATATCCAAGTTAGAAGACAAATCTATGGAAATTTACAATCAGACCAAAAACAAGAAGAAATTAGAAAACTAAAAACACTGTTGGAGATTTACAGGATATTAACAAATGATGCAACACATGGGTCTTAGGAGTTCCTGAAGGTGAGAAAAGAGAGAATGGATTAGAAGGTCTTTTTAGTGAAATAATTACAGAAAGCTTCCATAATTTGGAGAAAGGAAGGGACATCCAAGTAGAGGAAGCACAAGGAACTCCTAAAAGAAAGGACCACAAAAGATCTTCATGACACATTGTAGTTAAATTTTCCACAATAAAATGTAAGAAAAAAATTCTAAATTGTGCACGAGAGAAATGCCAGATTACTTTCAGAGGATCTCCAATTACACTCACAGATGACTTTCATCAGAAACTCTTACAGGCTAAGAGAGAATGGAGAGATATCTTCCAAATCCTAAGAGAAAAAAACTGTCAACCCAGAATACTATACCCTGAAAACCTCTCATTTATGCATGAAGGTGAAATAAAGACCTTGCATAACAAACAGAAATTGAAGGAATTTGTCACCACCTGTTCAGCCTTACAAAAGATGCTTAAGGATGTGCTACACAGAGAAACACAGAAACATGGTCATCACTGCAAAAGAAGGGGAAGGTGGAAAAACTCTCAGTAAAAGTACAAAGGAAATCTAAAGTAAACAATAGGAATATTTATCGGAAAATGGCAGGGCCAGTCATTACTTATCAATAGCCACCTTGAATGTAAATGCCCCCAAATCCCCAGTTAAAAGACACAGACTGGCTGAATGGATTAAAAAACAAAACCCATCTATTTGCTGCCTAAAAGAAACGTATCTCACCAACAAAGATATATGCAGAAAGTGAAAGAAAGGAAAAAGATATTCTATGCTAGCAGAAACCAAAAACAGCTGATGTAGCCATCCTAATATCAGACAAAATAGACTTTAACATAAAAACTATTAAAACAGACAAAGAAGGGCATTATGTAACGACTAAGGGATCAATTCAACAGGAAGATGTGACTATTATAAATGTATATGCACCTAATTACAGGGCATCTGGATATTTAAAAGAAATGTTAATGGATCTAAAGGGAGACACAGACTCCAATACAATAGCAATGGGGGACTTCAATACTCCATTTTCAGCAATGGACAGATCAACCAGAGAAAATTAGCAAAGAAACAGAGTTAATCGACCAATGGACCTAACAGGTATCTACAGAACTTTCCATCCCACAGTCATAGAATATACATTCTTCTCACCAGTGCATGGAACTTTTTCTAGGATTGACCACATGCTAGGCCATAAAGCAAATCTCAGAAAATTCAAAACAATCAAAATCATACTATGCATCTTCTCAAACCACGATGGAATGAAGCTGGTAATCAACAACTCTGGAATCTCCAGAACATATGTAACATGGAGACTGAACAACATTCTTCTGAATGAACAGTGGGTCATAGAAGAAATCAAAAAATTTCCGGAAACAAATGAAGACAACACAACATATCAAAACTTATGGGATACAGCAAAAACAGTGTTAAGAGGAAAGTTTACAGCAATTGGTTCCTAAATCAAGAAATTGGAAAGGCACCAAATAAATGAGCTATCAATGCATTTCAAGGACCTAGAAAAACAACAGCAAACCAAACCCAAATCTAGCAGGAGAAAAGAAATAATTAAAATTAGAGAATAAACAAAATTGAAACCAAAAAACTATACAAAAAACCAGCAAAACAAAGAGTTGGTTTTTTTTTTTTTTTTTATACAGAAGATCAGTTTAGTATATATTAGGTAAAGATTTCAACATTTTGCCCATATAGCAACATCAAGTGAAAAAACTACCATTGGATTACTAATTATAGCATTAAATAGCAATGTACAGCACATTAAAGACAGAGATCCTACATAATTTTTTTTTCAAAATAATTAATTTTCTATGCCATTTCCATTTTTTTTTTTTTGACAGGCAGAGTGGACAGTGAGAGAGAGAGAGACAGAGAGAAAGGTCTTCCTTTTGCCGTTGGTTCACCCTCCAATGGCCGCTGCGGTAGCCATTTCCATTTTAACACCAGGTTGTTTTTTTTTTTTTTTTTTCATTTCCAATTCTCTTTATATACAGAAGATCACTTCAGTATATAATTAGCAAAGACCTCATCAGTCTGCGCCCACACAGAAACACAAAGTATAAAAATACTGTTTCAGTACCAGTCATAGCATCACTTGGCTTTAGACGACACATTAGGGACAGATCCCGTATGGGGTGTAAGTACACAGTGACTCCTGTTGCTGACTTAACAATTTGACACTCCTGTTCATGGCGTCAGTAATCTCCCTAGGCTCTAGTCATGAGTTGCCAGGGCTATGGAAGCCTTTAGAGTTCGCTGACTTTGATCTTATTCCGATAGGGTCATAGTCAAAGTGGAGGTTCTCTCCTCCCTTCGGAGAAGGGTACCTCCTTCATTGATGGCCCCGTTCTTTCCACTGGGATCTCACTCACAGAGATCATTCATTTAGGTCTTTTTTTTTTTTTTCCATGATATCTTGGCTTTCCATGCCTGCTATACTCTCATGGGCTCTTCAGCCAGATCTGAATGCCTTGAGGGCTGATTCTGAGGCCGGAGTGTTGTTTAGGACATCTGCCATCCTATGAGTCTGCTGTGTATCCCACTTCCCATGTTGGATCTTTCTCTCCCTTTTTGATTCTATCAGTTAGTATTAGCAGATACTTGTCTTGTTTGTGTGATCTCTTTGACTCTTAGACCTATCAGAGCTATCAATTGTGAGCTGAAATTGATCACTTGGACTAGTGCGATGGCATTGGTACATGCCATCTTGATGGAATTGTGTTGGAATCCCCTGCACATTTCTAACTCCACCATTTGCGGCCAGTCCGATTGAGCATGTTCCTAATTGTTCATCTCCTCCCTCTCTTTTTCCACTCTTAGATTTAACAGGGATCACTTTTCAGTTAAAATTTAAACACCTGAGAATAATTGTGTGTTAATTACAGAGTTCAACCACTAGTACTAGAACAACAACAACAACAACAAATACTAAAGAGGATAAAGTATTACATTGTACATCTAAAGTCAGGACAGGAGCTGATCAGTTCATTGTTGCTTATAGTGTCCATTTCACTTAACAGGTTTTCTCTTTGGCGCTCAGTTGTCACCGATCAGGGAAAACAAATGATATTTTTCTCTTTGGGACTGGCTTAATTCACTCAGCATGATGTTTTCCAGATTGCTCCATCTTGTTGCAAATGACTGGGTTTCGTTGTTTCTTACTGCTGTATAGTATTCTATGGAGTACATGTCCCATAATTTCTTTATCCAGTCTACTGTTGATGGGCATTTGGGTTGGTTCCAGGTCTTAGCTATTGTGAATTGAGCTGCAATAAACATTAATGTGCAGATGGCTTTTTTATTTGCCAAATTAAATTCCTTTGGGTAAATTCCAAGGAGTGGGATGGCTGGGTTGTATGGTAGGGTTATGTTCAGGTTTCTGAGGAATCTCCAGACAGACTTCCATAGTGGCTTAACCAGTTTGCATTCCCACCAACAGTGGGTTAGTGTCCCTTTTTCCCCACATCCTCTCCAGCATCTGTTGTTGGTAGATTTCTGAATGTGAGCTATTCTCACCGGGGTGAGATGGAACCTCATTGTGGTTTTGATTTGCATTTCTCTGATTGCTAGTGATCTTGAACATTTTTTCATGTGTCTGTTGGCCATTTGGATTTCCTCTTTCGAAAAATGTCTATTGAGGTCCTTGGCCCATCTCTTAAGTGGGTTGTTTGTTTTGTTGTTGTGGATTTTCTTGATTTCTTTGTAGATTCTGGTTATCAATCCTTTATCTGTAGTATAGTTTGCGAATATTTTTTCCCATTCTGTTGGTTGCCTCTTCACTTTCCTGACTGTTTCTTTTGAAGTACAGAAACTTCTCAATTTGATGCAATCCCAAATGTTAATTTTGGTTTTGACTGCCTGTGCTGTTGGAGTATTTTCCAGGAAGTCTTTGCCTGTGCCTATATCTTGCAGGGTTTCTCCAATGCTCTCTAATAATTTGATGGTTTCAGGTCGTAGATTTAAGTCTTTAATCCATGTTGAGTGAATTTTTGTGTAAGGTGATAGGTATGGGTCTTGCTTCAAGCTTCTGCATGTGGAAATCCAATTTTTCCAGCACCATTTATTGAATAGACTGTCCTTATTCCAGGGATTAGATTTGGATCTTTGGTCAAATATAAGTTGGCTGTAGATGTTTGGATTGATTTCTGGTGTTTCTATTCTGTTCCATTGTTCTATCCATCTGTTTCTGTCCCAGTACCATGCTGTTTTGATAACAACTGCCCTGTAGTATGTCCTAAAATCAGGTATTGTGATGCCTCCGGCTTTGTTTTTGTTGTACAGGATTGCTTTGGCTATTTGAGGTCTTCTGTGTCTCCATATGAATTTCAGCATCATTTTTTCTAGATCTGAGAAGAAGGTCTTTGGGATCTTGATGGGTATTGCATTGAATGTATAAATTGCTTTTGGGAGGATAGACATTTTGATGATATTGATTCTTCCAATCCATGAACATGGAAGATTTCTCCATTTTTTGGTATCCTGTTCTATTTCTTTCTGTAAGGTTTTGTAGTTTTCATCGTAGAGATCTTTAACGTCTTTGGTTAAGTTTATTCCAAGGTATTTGATTGTTTTTGTAGCTATTGTGAATGGGATTGATTTTAGAAGTTCTTCCTCAGCCGTGGCATTGCCTGTGTATACAAAGGCTGTTGATTTTTGTGGATTGATTGTATATCCTGCTACTTTGCCAAACTCTTCGATGAGTTCCAGCAGTCTCTTAGTAGAGTTCTTTGGGTCCCCGTCCTCCGTTCCCGCGCTGGCGAGATTCTGTGGCTCTGGCTCCTCTCCCGCCGCTGCAGCTCGGCTCGTCTCGGTTGGTTTTCCACGCGGTGGGTTCCCTGTAAGTCCTCTGTGTCTCATCCACAAGATCCGGAAGCGTTTCCTCTGCAGTTTTTTTTCTTGAGTCTTTTCCTGAGGCTACAGTAATTCCACTTTTATGAAAGTTTATTTTCCCAAACTAAGGCACACGTCCTCACTATCCGCCATCTTGGCTCCACCCTCTATTTTTACCAAGAGTTGGTTTTTATAAAACAAATTTGATACACCACTGGCCCAACTAACCAAAAAAAACCAAACCAAAACCCCAAATCAAAATTAGAGATGAAAAAGGAAATATAACGACAGATACCACCACATAAATAAAAAGAATCACTAGAAATTACTACAAAGAGCTGTATGCTAACCAACTAGGAAACCCAAAAGAAATGGACAGATTCCTGGACACACACAGCCTACCTAAATTGAGCCTTTATGACAAAGAAAACCTAACCAGACCAATAAACAAGACAAAATTGATTCAGTTATAAAGACCCTCCCAACAAAGAAAAGCCCAGGACTGGATGCCTTCATTGGTGAATCCCATTAGACATTTACAGAAGAACTAACTCTAATTTGTCTCAAGTTTTTCAAAACAATAGAAAGGGAGGGAATCCTTCCAAATTATTTTTATGAAGCCAGCATCACCTTAATTCCTAAACCTGAAAAAGATACAACAGAGAAAGAGAACTACAGACCAACTTTCCTGATGAACACAGACACAGAAATCCTTAACAAAATTTTAGCTAACTGAATCCAACAATACATCAGAAAGATCATTCACATGGATCAAGTGGGATTGATCCCAGGTATGCAGGGATGGTTCAACATTCACAAATCATTCAATAAATGATAAATAATAAACTAAAGAACAAAAATCATGATTATCTCAATAGATGCAGAGAAAGCATTTGATAAAATGCAATACCCTTTCATGATGAAAACTCTAAGCAAACTGGGTACACTTTTACCACTACTATTCAGTATAGTCCTGGAAGTTTTAGCCAGAGCCAATAGGCAAGAAAAAGAAATCAAAGGGGTACAAATTAGAAAGGAGGAAGTTGGCTGGCGCCGCGGCTCACTAGGCTAATCCTCCGCCTTGCGGCGCCGGCACACCGGGTTCTAGTCCCGGTCGGGGCACCGATCCTGTCCCGGTTGCCCCTCTTCCAGGCCAGCTCTCTGCTGTGGCCCAGGAGTGCAGTGGAGGATGGCCCAAGTCCTTGGGCCCTGCACCCCATGGGAGACCAGGATAAGTACCTGGCTCCTGCCATCGGATCAGCGCGGTGCGCCGGCCGCAGCACGCCTACCGCGGCGGCCATTGGAGGGTGAACCAACGGCAAAAGGAAGACCTTTCTCTCTGTCTCTCTCTCACTGTCCACTCTGCCTGTTAAAAAAATAAATTAAAAAATAAAAATAAAAAAAAAGAAAGGAGGAAGTCAAACTATCCCTATTTGCAGATGACATGATTCTATAGATAGGGGATCTAAAGGACTCCACGAAGAGACTATTGGAACTCATAGAAGAGTTTGGTAAAGTGGCAGGATATAAAATCAACACACAAAAATCAACAGCCTTTGTATACACAGACAATTCCATAGCTGAGAAAGAACTTCTAAGATCAATTCCATTCATCATAGCTACAAACAAAATGAAACAAAACAAAACAAGGATGTCAAAAATCTCTGATGGGAATTACAAAATATTAAAGAAATAAACAGAAGATACATGAAAATGGAAAAATCTTCCTTGTTCATAGATTGGAAGAATCAATAACATCAAAATGTCCAAACTACTGAAAGCAATTTACAGATTCAATGCAATACCAATCAAAATATCAAGGACATTATTCTTAGATATAGAAAAAATGATGCTGAAATTCATATGAAACACAGGAGACTCTGAATAGCTAAAGCAATCTTACACACAAAAACAATGATGGAGGCATCACAATACCCAATTTCAAGACATACTATAGGGAAGTTATAATCAAAACAGCCTGGTACTCGTACAAAAACATATAGCTAGACCAACAGAACAGAACAGAAATGACAGAAATCAATCTGTGCATCTACAACCAACTTATCTTTGACAAAGGAACTAAAATCAATCCCTGGAGCAAGGACAGTCTCTTCAACAAATGGTGCTGGGAAAACTGGATCTCCACAAGCAGAAGTATGAAGCAAGATCCCTACCATACACCTTAGGCAAAAATCCACTCAAAATGGATTAAAGACCTAAATCTATGACCCAATACCATAAAATTATTAGAGAACATTGGGGAAACCCTATACGACATTGACATAGGTAAAGAGTTCTTAGAAAAGACCCTGGAGGTACAGGCAAACAAACCCAAAATTGACAAATGGGATTACATCAAATTGAGAAGTTTCTGTATTGCAAAAGAAACACTCAGCAAAGTGAAGAGGCAATTGACAGAATGAGAGAAATTATGTGCAAACTATGCAACTTATGAAGGATTAATAACCAGATATATAAAGAGATCAATAAACTCCACAACAACAAAGCAAACAACCCAGTCAAGAAATGGGCAAAGGATTTAAACAGGCATTTTTCAAAAGAGGAAATCCTAATGGCGAACAGACACATAAAAAGATGCTCAACATCAATGGCCATCATGGACATGCAAATCAAAACCACAATGAGGTTTTACCTCACCCCAGTTGAATGGCTTTCATACAGAAATCAACAAACAACAGATGCTGGTGAGCATGTGTGGAAAAAGGTACCATAATCCAATATTGGTGTCAATGCAAACTGGTAAAGCCACTATGGAAGACAGTATGGAGATACCTCAGAAATCTGAATATAGCCCTACCACATGACCCAGCCATCTCTCTCCTGGGAATTTACCCAAGGAAATGTAATCAGCAAATGAAAGAGTTATCTCTACCTCCACATTTATTGTAGCTCAATTCACAATAGCTAGGATATGCATTCAACTCAAATACTTGTCAACTGAAGACTGAATAAAGAAATTATGGTTTATATACTATGGAATACTACACAGCGGTTAAAAAAAAAAAAGAAATCCAGCTGTTTGCAACAAAATGGATGAAACTGGAAAACATCATAATTAGTGAAATAAGCCAGTCCCCAAAGGACAAATACCATATGTTCTCCCTGACTTGTGATAACCAACAGAGCACCTAAAAGGTAATCTATAGAAGTGACATTGACACTTTGAAAAGCAATGACTTTGAATAGCCCTTGTCTTTACTGCTGAGGAATAGTTTTCCTTTTTCCATATTATTTGAACTCTTTAATTAACATAGTTAATCATATATGTGTATAAAGTTAAATGAAAACAGATCTTAGTAAAAAAAAAAAAAAGAATGGGAATAGGAGGAGGTGGAGGGGTAAGAGAGTACGTGGGTGGGTGGGTAAGTTGGGAAGAATCACCATGATCCTAAACTTGTAATTATGAAATGTATTAAGTTTGTATGCCTTAAATAAAAGGTTTCTGGGGAAAAAAAGATGAAAGATGTCTAAAGGCAGTCACTGTCCTCAAAAATAGTTTATCATCAATATACTTCATGGGTTAAGACACAAGGTATGGCTGGAGGAATTACGAGAATTATGAAACATATTTTGAGGGTCAAGGATAAGGAAAATATATCGAGTTTGGAGGAAGGGATTGGATTCTGCCAGACATAGCAGAGACAACATATGGGAAGTTATTATATCAGGAAGACTGGCAAAGTGGATGGAAGACATTAAGGACATCAATTATGTAGGGAGGGGTGTCAAGGGAGAAGTGAAAAGTCAAAGTTGTTTGGCTCCTAACAGAATGACCATACTAGTAACAGAAGGTAAGTATCAAGATTTGCTGTTTTTAAGATGCCAGGTATATAGCCAGTATATTTAATACAAGACATATATACACACACACAGACATCCCATTTAATAGAAGCCACTCCCCATCCCCCCCAACAGCCCATTTAATATGACATACACATAGATACACCATTTAATATGACACACACACACACACATAGCTTATTTCATACAAGACATCTCCCCAACACACACACATAAACAGCTCCCCCCCCTCTCTTTCTCTCTCTCTCTCACACACACACACACACACACACACCCTAGGAAGAAATGAGTGTGGTACAGTGAGATACAGACATGCTGAGCTTAAGATTTAATAAGATGTATAAATGAAGAAAGCTGTAAACTAGGATTTGAAACTTGGGAGAAAGGTTGAAAATATATCCAAGTTTGGGAGTCATTTGTACAGGAACAACAGGTGATGACATCTTAAGCTCCTGAAACTTACATTCTTGCAATATCTAATTTATGTCAAAAGAAATGTAAACTAACATGATTGGGAATTTGTTCCTTTGTGGTTAGTGGTGAGTAGCCTGCTGGAACTATAGCTAATTGTGAACTTAAGCATGCTTCCCAGAAGTATAAGAAATTATTTGGCTAGAAACAGCTGTATTAAAAAATAATAATGCATAATACAGTCAACTGCCAGCCATGTGGAACTTTTTATTTTAAATAGATTGGCTCAGTGTACTAAGGAAATAATCTCCAGAATTAAAAACAAACAAAATCTCACATTTACTGAGTCATTTCAATAAGATGTTACCTGTAAATATTTTTCCAATTGTGATACAAAATATTTGAATAATATCTATTTATTGAGTTATTTGTTGTGTGCCAGGAACTATGTTAAATCACTGACATATATTAACTCAAATAGATCTTCAACAATAGTTCAATATCATGCCTGTCTCAGTCCCTACTTTCAAATGGGAAAACAGAGGCTTAGTAACTTTCCAAAGTATGCATCAAATTAAACATTATGTTGACTTTATAGAAAATCTTCAGTGTAGATTTTTTAGATGATGGCAAAAACATCCCATAATTTGGATTAGGCTTAAGGAGCAATGACGTAAAAACTTCTTATTTAATATACAATATTTGCAATGGTGAGCAATTTAGTCTACAAAGTCTAAACTGGAGGCTCTGAAGAAAAATAAGAGGGTCTACTTTGCCATATATTATATATTCTGGAAGGATAATGTTACTTGTTCTTACAGTATTATAATCCCACTCTAAAGAATCCTAATAATAAAGCATTAGTATAAAAAGGTCATTCTGAAAATAATGTTGGGTGTACTTGAAATTCAGCCTGCCCTAAATCTGTCTAGGACTTGGGCCCCTTTGCTTCCCATTCATTGTTCCCGACAGCCAACTAGTTATTAAATCTTACTAATTTTTCTGCTTGATTTGTATAGTTGCGTACTCAACATCTTGAGATCTTAACTTGATATCAGCGGAAGGTCCAGAATGAATTCTTCAACTTCATTTAAAGAAAAAAGTTCTACAGGGAAGAAGTTTCTGGCTTTGTACCAGTCCAGCTGCAACTGTTGCAGCCATTTGGGGAGTGAATCAGCAGATGGAAAATCTCTTTCTCTCTCCCTCCCTCTCTCTATGTAACTCTTTCAAATAAATAAGCAAATCTTCTAAAAGAAAGTTTTGAAATATTGCTCTGAACACATATATACACTCCAACATCCTCAAATCACTTACTTTTTTTCCCAAACAACTTAATGTTCTTATGTATCTTGGCATCTTGTATCTTTCTTTTGCCATGGACTATCCACCTTTAGTAAGAATCAAACATCATGACCACTACAATGCCTTTTCTGATGATCCAAGAGCAGCTGCTACCCTCCTTGCAGCCTAATAAACACTTAGGTATATATGTATGTGTCTGCCGTCTCCACTACAAAAGAATTATACCTTACTCATTTTTGCATAAGTCCTAATTTTTATTTATATGAATAGAAGATTTTATATGTGTTTAAACAACTTTTTAAAAAAGATTTATTCATTTATATTTATTTGAAAGAGTGACACACAAAGAGAGGGACTGACAGAGAGAGGAAGGGAGAGAGAGGGAGAGAGGGAAGGAGGTAATTCATCTATCCGCTGGTTCACTCCCTAAATGTCTGCAATAGCCATGGCTGGACCAGACTGAAGCCTGAAGCCAAAAACTCCATCTGAGTCTCCTGTGTGTGTGGCAGGGGCCTAAATAGTTGAGCCATCTTCTGCTCCTTTCCCAGGCTCATTAGTAGGGAGCTGGATCAGAAGTGGGGCAGCAATGTTCAATGGCACCTTGATATAAGGTGCTGGCATCCCAAGTGGCAGCTTAACCCTCTGTGCCATCAATATTGGCCTCAATCAATGGTTTTTATTTATTTTTGAAAGAATCATCCTATACCTTCTTAAAATGCCAAAATCAGGATGTTATGCAAATGTCAAAGCAGCAAAGCAAACATAAAGAAGAGAAAATATATCTGAACTTTATGAAAATAATTCCATTAATAAATAAAAACTAGACTTAAAACTAAATAGATTTGGAAACTTACAATTGCAGAAAGCTTGCAGTTTTATAAGTGAGCAGCAATGCAAGAGCTGCTGCCCCCTGTAGTGCCCAGCTTTACCAAGATAGGCTTTTCCAGTTCAAGAACACCAGTTTACTTTCTGAGAATAGAAAGTTGGTAACAATGTGGCGAAAAGGGCAACACCAAGAACTCTATTATGTGAATGATCTCCTCCACTGGCAGCATAAGCTCCACAGAGGCAGGAACACTTTTCCTTACTACTACAGTCCAAACATCTAGAAAGTACCTGGACCTTAGGGGGAACTCACTATGAATGAGTAAATAATATTTAAGTAGCTATATTAGTTTTCATCAGAAGAGACAATCTCCTATGTATTCTGGAAAGAAAACTCTCAAAAGATTTGCAACAAATTGCCTGAGCCTTCCAGGATCACAATTTAAAAACAAAAGTCACACACAGCAAAGCTAAAATCTAGGAAATGCTTATTAAGCTTGCTCTAAATGATCAGGTATACCATGAGACAACTGCCATAAGCCCTCCAAGAATGGTAAAGAACACCAGTGGAAATTGGCAATATTAAGTATTTGGTAAAAAAAAGACTTTGCTCTTATGTTATAGGAATGCTGTAAATCATACGATACATTTAAAGTCAAGCAATCACAAGGAAACTACACATTTCTGCCTTTTAAGCACTTTTCAGGAAATAATACAAATCTTCCTATTCAGTACTTATCTTCAATTAGAGCCTATGGTTTTATAACCTGTAATAATCTTCCTTAAGATGTTCTCTGAATACACTTTCCTTTAATGATGTAACTGTAATTATGCACACAATCAAATGTAAATCCTCATCTCACCATATCTATGAATATATTACACAGAACACTTTAAAATATTTCTGATAAAAAATAAAAATGTCTAAATATACCTCCACAGTATTTAATTTCATTATTCATGATTTTAAAATACTTAGAAAACAGTGATTCTTTAGAAATTAGGATAGGGCCGGCACCGTGGCTCACTTGGTTAATCCTCTGCCTGTGGCACCGGGTTCTAGTCCTGGTGCTCCTTTTCCAGTCCAGTTCTCTGTTGTGGCCCAGGAAGGCTGTGGAGGATGGTCCAATTACTTGGGCCCCTGCACCCGCATGGGAGACCAGGAGGAAGCACCTGGCTCCTGGCTTCAGATCGGCACAGCGCAATGGCCTTGGCAGCCATTTGGGGGGTGAACCAACAGAAGGAAGACCTTTCTGTCTCTCTCTCACTGTCTAACTCTGCCTGTCACTTCCTAAACAGCTGCAAAGGTCAGGGCAGGGGCAGGCCAAAACCAGGAGCCTGGAGCCTCTTCCAGGTCTCCCAAGTGGATGCAGAGGCCCAAGCACTTCTGCCATTCTCTACTGCCCTCCAAGGCACACTAGCAGGGAGCTGGATCAGAAGTGGAACAGCTGGGACTTGAATTGGAGGTGGCAGCTTTTATCCGCTATACCACAATGCCAGCCCCAAAACTTAGGTTTTTCTACAACACTCTCAAGAATTGTCTTCTGACAGCATTACCTGCACTGACTGAAAGACCTCCCACCAGGTTCTAGCTCCTAAGGGTTCCACCCACTTCCAATAGTGCCAACTGGGAGAGGGAGGCAATCTTTTTAACATGTGGACCTCTGGGGGACATCCAAACTAATATCCAAAACAACAGCACTCAGTCTTGGTAAAGAAGTTTAATAATCTGGAATCAGAACAGGTAAATAAGGTATCCCTGGTGAAGCTGACGCCCAAACCAATGAAAAGAAATATTTTTAATTTGATAGAAACAATTTGGTACTTTATATATATACCTATTCATTTAAAAAGTAAAATAAACAATCCTATTCATGTAGCTGATGAATACTATTTACAACTATTCAAGGTCAGATACGCACTTAAAAGGAAATGATGAGGCATTCACGTCTTCCTACTGCCCTTAAGAATAAGAATTTCCTGAACAAAGATGGATAGCACTTTTATGCCTTCCTTCCACATTTCTTTTGGAGCCATTTATGTGTTATTCCTATACTGGCAATCTATGACTAACAGCTGGCAAATGTTCATAGTGATGCAGAAGTATTTGAAATGGTTGGCTAGACTGTTACCACGTTATCAGAAAACTAGAATATATTTGTATATTAGTTGTCTGACTTAGAGAAGATGGGATGAGACAACCAACCAACCAGTGATTTCACTTTTCATAAAGATCCTCAAAGGTGTTTTCTCAGTAGGCTAAGGAGATAGAAGCCATACTATACTCATCAAGTATATAACACAGTATAAAACAAGAGTAACATTTAAGTGAACTAATTAGATAAACTATGGTACATGCCAAGAAAGGAACAAGAGAAAACAGACAGCAAAAGAAGGGAGAATTACTGTAGCAGGCTTTTAGCTTAGGAGCTGGGTTCCTAACTCCAGGTTCCATACAAGAGCACCTGGGTTTGCTTCCAGGCTCTGGCTCCTGACTTCAACTTTCTGCCACTGCAGACCCTGGAAGGCAGCAGTGATTCCTGTCATCTTTGTGGGAGACCCAGAATTTTCTTTCTTCCATAAGGGATCCCAAATCAATCAGGGGAAAGTGGGGGTGTGTGTGTTAAAACATGTATGTACAGTGAATTAAGATGTCTAAGAAAAAAAAAAAGCCGATAGGAAACTTATCAGCTTTTGATAAGAAAAAACAGCTGATGATAGGAAACTAACTTTTTTCATCAATGAACCATGATTAACAAATATAAAGTTGGGAGTATTTGCAATACTCCCAAGTAAGAAAAGTGGTTAATACTTAGTGTTTAAGATTCCTTCTGGGGCAGTGCTGTGGCGTAGTGGGTAAAGCTGCCTCCTGCAATGCCAGCATACCATATGGGTGCTGGTTTGAGTCCCAGTTGCTCCACTTCTAATCCAGCTCTCTGCTAATGCACCTGGCAAAGCAGAGGAAGATGGCCCAACTCCTTGGGCTCCTGGAACTATGTGAGAGACTCAGATGAAACTCCCTAGTCGTGGCAGTCATTTGGGGAGTGAATCAGCTAATAGAAGATCCCTCTCTTTGCCTCTCTCTCTCTGTAACTCTTTCAAATAAATAAATAAAGTTTTTTTAAAAAAATTCTTTTCAGTTATAAGTCTTATGATCTTCTGTGTAGATCTTCTGTAAGAATTCATTTGCCAGCAGTAACAACAGAAATAACTGTAACACTGATAGTAGTAGTAATAATTTTCATTACTATCATAAAAACAGGCACTTACTAATTATGTGCTAATTATTTTAATCTCTCATGTCAATCTTACAGTTATTATTATCATTCCAATTTTAGAGATGACTAAACCAAGGCAAGTGAGGCAATGCAATTTGCTGAGGTTAATAATAATCAGGAGCAGGCAGAGCTGGGATTCAAATTCAGCTTTGATTTCACAAGTTGGACTTTTTTTTTTTTAAAGATTTATTTATTTATTATAAAGGCAAAGTTACAGAAAGGCAGAGAAGTCTTCCATCTGCTGGTTCACTCCCCAAATGGCTGTAACAGCTGGAGCTAGGCCAATCCAAAACCAGGAGCTTCTTCCAGGTTTCCCATGCGGGTGCAGGGGCCCAAGGACTTGGGCCATCTTCCACTGCTTTCCCAGGCCATAGCAGAGAGCTATATCTGAAGTGGAGCAATTGGGACTCAAACTGGTGCCCATATGGGATGCCAGTAATGCAGGTGGTCGCCTTACCTGCTAGGCTATAGCACCGGCCCCCACAGCTTGGACTCTTAAAAGGGGAACCTTTTTTCTGCCAAGGGCCATTTGGATATTTACAATATCGTGAGCAGGACATACAAAATTATCAACTTAAAATTTAGCCTGCTATAGATTTACTGAGTTCCACCTACATTTGTCTTGGTGAGGCCAAAATGATTTCACAGGCCTTAAAAAGCCTACAGCCTGGAAGTTCTCCATCCCTGCTCTAAGCTATACCAGCAAATCAAATCATGGAAGAAACAGATTAGATCTAGCTTGAATTGAATTAAGTAGCTTTGCTATCCAAACAACATGAAAAAAGCTTCACAGGCCTTTAAAGATCAATGTTTTGCAGTTCAGTATGCTGACCCATAAAGTGGCATTTAAGTACTCAGAAACTCTGTGAGATCATTTAGAGTAGTCTAAACATTCTTCCATTAATGAAAGAGCAAAGCCCAAAGATATTAAGAACTTTCTCAACTCATATGACTTGCTAGAATCTGGCTCTCTTTGCCTTTCTGTGCTGAGTTCTTTCTCTCCAACACAAGATACACAAGTCAGCTAATCATATAAATTTTTGTATTTCCAAAAGTATAAACTTGAAAATTGGAACTCTGTTATAAGAATATTTCTTGAAGTAAGCTGAGCTGAGATACAGAAGTCTTCTAGTTGCACATGGTGGCATTTTAAAATATTCTAACCAGTGTGATTTTTCAACCAAAATTATTTTATAATATGGTTAAGTATGATTATTTTAGAATTCTAATTTGAAAAATTATTTTTGCAAGTTCATGCTTCACTGACAGATAAGCAGTATAACTAGCTACTTAAACTAATCAAATCACTTGATTGCATTAAAGAATGAAAATATTTAAAGAAATGGGGAGAAGAGTAATTTTACCTTACTAAATTTTGCTGCATATATTCAACCTTCATTAAAATCTGGACCCCAGTCTGAGAGTGAACATAGGTTTTCAACCTGAAATAAAAACATCATATTGAAAAAAGTGAAATTGATTTTTAGTATATTTCAGGATTATCTTATGAAAAGTAAGCAATTCTGAACACCTAATAATCCTTCAAATGCATCTGTGCCAGCACAAAAAATGAAGTTTTCTAATGCAGGAGCTTAAGTAGAACTACATTTTTTTCCTCTCTGTTCAATTAAACAAATTAGAATTTATCCATTTCAGACAATTAAATTAAAAATGTATCCAATTAAGTAACAGATACTTTGTCTTACTGGCAGCATACATTTAACACAACAACTAGGTTATTGGTGGTAAGAAGGAAGGAAAGCAAACTATCACAGCTGTCCCAAATATACTGTTTGATATATGACATGCGTTTGCTTCAATCTGGGCACCACCTTTTATCAAATGAAAAAGAATGAGACTTAATTTGAATTGGATCAGACATTTTAGAATCTACCCAGTCTAAATTTTGAACACCAGGTTACTCTGGAACCAAACCAAGTGTTCACATCCCAAGCAATTACCATCTGGTGAAAATAAAATCACCTGGGTTCCTGCCCAGGAGCACTAATAACTCAGATTCCAATAACTGTTTCCTTTTTTGAGTACTGCCTACTGTATGTTAGGCTTTGTACTAGGAATTTTACATATGCTATTTCTTATCAGCATCATAACAACCTTAACTAGTTCTTATTTTACTGATGAAAAAACTCAGGGCCTGGAAGTTAAGTAACTTGTTCCTGATCACACAGCTAATAAGGGACAGAGTCAGCTATTCTAACCCAGATATCCATGACTGAATCTTTCCACTATGCTATCTTAACCAATTTTATCTATGCTGTATTTTTGGACAGGAGGTAGGGTGTACCTTACTTAGTTCCATGAAGACTTGGCTGAAAAAGGATTTCCTGTCTTTAACAGTTACTTGGAAAGTCTTAATTTCCAGAGTTTTTGGTTCAACTTGAAAGGCAGTTTAGTTTAAGGGTTAAGAGTGCATACTTTGACTCCAGACTGCCTGCATTTAAATCCCTGGTTCCCCACTTACTAGGTATTCAGTTAGTTAACCACTTTAAGGCTTAGTTTCCTCATCTGTAAAATGAGCAGAATATTAAGAATCTACCTGAGTTATTCTGAGAATTTAATTAATAAATTTAATATTATCATTCTTGAAGAGCATTTGAAACACTGAACAGTGAGTGTTAGCTACTATTATACTAACCTTCAATAAACACCAAGGAAATGTGACCAAAAGTAAACTGCAGTGACACATGACATTCTAATAAAGTCATGGCTTTACACAATATGCACTTAATACTCAACTTTTTAAATATCTTCAGAAAGTTGTATGAGTTTGAAACATACCTTTGACGAATTATGGGATCAGATTTTTCAGGATCAATGTAAGGTTTGAGGATTTCATTAATAGTTTTATCATCTGGTACTCTTTTAACAAAGGAAAAAACTGTATTATTATTTATAATTTTCTACTAAAGGTGTTAGAATTACTAAATGTTGTGGATTTTTTCTTTTCCTTTGATTAAATAATTTAAGAATGACCCTTTATTTCACTACTGGCAAAATATAACATCCTTTTAAGCAAAAATTACTTAATAATACACAAAAAGATTTCTTGGCATACTTATAAAAGGACTTTCAATTAAACATTTTTGAGAAGCTTCTTAAAAATCAGTTATAAAAATATGATGCCTCTAAGAACACACATCTGTGCTCAAATATCATGTCTGTATGAAATATACTTGAAACCTGCAGAAACAGAAATCTGAAAAAATCTTTCAGATACTAATTTCAGTACATGTTCAAGTTTTTCATTTTCTATAAAACCATGTTAAAAATTGATACTGATTTTTAAGCTGTCCAACTTTCCTGTATATTTGCACACTACTTTCAACTTTAAAACTGTATAAACAAAATTAAGACACTAAGTTGCCTCAACCATTTACATATGTTTATAAACACTGTTGGCCACACATTTCCATCTGTAAAATGAGTCCTTTTTATCTTTAGTCTGGTATACAACTTCACACAACACAGTTCTTCAACAAAATTTGCGTGACAGTTACACTGAAGAAAATTTATATACAATGTGGATATATGCTAGATATACTTAAACATCAACTTTAATTCCAAGGAATTCAACAGTATGCAACCATTAAAACTTTTAAATGGCACTTGAAAATATTCATAACATGAAAAAAGTAGACAACCTCATGCAAATTCATTCAAATGCCAGTATACATATATGAGTTTAAAAAGTAACTTTTGCATAGTAAAATTTGGGTCATTTTTTACTCACTATACATCTCATCAGTCTCAGAAACAGAAAACTCTCAGTCCCTTTGATTCTCCTTGCATCCTTCTTCCTAACACCGCCTCTCCCCCTGCTTAAGTAGCCACCAGCATGATCTCTATGTTCATCATTTCCCTTAGCATTCCACCACCTTTACAGGTATTCCTGAAAAAGTATACTATTTCATTTTCTGGAGGTTTTTACTTTCTTATTGATGAGCAGAATCATATTCTATGCATTTCTTCCTCAACTTGCTTGTTTCAACATTTGCACAGCTGTAGTTCATTCATTTTATAGTGATGGTTAATATTTCATTGGGTGAATATTCCACAACTTAATTTTTGTCCTTCTAATGACATACATACAGTTAACAACTTGTCTGAAATACAGAGCTTAAAATAAAAATAATTCAGTTCTTAATAGACAATGATATACTATACCTTTTTTCTACGTACTCAGCTTGACTTTGAGGAAAGCAGAGCTTCACATGCCAACAAAACTGTTGTTTTCTAAGAGAAAATAATCATGTGAGGATCAAGGTAAATAATGACAGTATGAATGCAAATCAACTTTCTGAATTTTCATTTAAAAATCATTCTGAGAACTGAAATCTCTTTCCTATTAACAGCTATTTTCTAAGACTTTAGAAGCTATGTTTTTGAAAGACTATACTTGTAAGTGTTATTAAGAAAGAAAAAAAATAAAGTGAAGTAGTTCTAAATTCTAAGAACGTCACATTCCTGAATTTGAAGGCAATTTCTCATAGTTCAGAGGCTTCTGAGATCAGTGTGCTACTACTTTAAGTTTACAAATAAATTCCTCATGACTAAACACAATGAGCTGATGTCTTTGCCTGACTAGTCTGGAAATTAGGTGAATGAAGT
The DNA here is from genome assembly GCF_033115175.1 of Lepus europaeus. NCBI lineage: Eukaryota > Metazoa > Chordata > Mammalia > Lagomorpha > Leporidae > Lepus > Lepus europaeus. The sequence goes on from NC_084831.1 coordinate 79,193,693, forward strand.
ATTGTCCGGTTGAGTCCAGCTGGCTGCAAATATACTTCTGAGGCATGAGTACGTGCATTCAGTAGCAAAACAGTAGACAACAAGCTGGTTGCTAGGCAAAATGACTCTGACCTAGAGTCCCTCTGCTTTCAGATCTAAACTTTGGTGTGATACAGGATTAACAGTAATAATCCATTAAATGCTCAACTTTAGAAAAATGACAATATGCCCTATTTTTTCTTTTTGACAGGCAGAGTGGACAGTGAGAGAGAGACAGACAGAGAGAAAGGTCTTCCTTTTCCGTTGGTTCACCCCTCAATGGCTGCTGCGGCTGGCGCACCGTGCTGATCTGAAGCCAAGAGCCAGGTGCTTCTCCTGGTCTCCCATGCGGGTGCAGGGCCCAAGCACTTGGGCCATCCTCCACTGCACTCCTGGGCCACAGCAGAGAGCTGGACTGGAAGAGGAGCAACCGGGACAGAATCCGGCGCCCTGACTGGGACTAGAACCCGGGGTGCTGGTGCTGCAGGCGGAGGATTAGCCTCTTGACCCACGGTGCTGGCCAATATGCCCTATTTAACATGCCTAAATTTAATGGTACTGGACAGCTTTTTTTTTTTTTTTTTTAATCCAATGTTCAAAATAGAACAGAAATGTAAATATCTTAACCTCATGATAGTTTTATATAATATTTTCCTTACTTGGAAGACATTTCTGGAGCCAGCGTTGTGGTACAGTGGCCTAAACTACCACTTGTGGGGCTAGCATCCCTTATGAACAATTATTCAAGTCCTGACTGCTCCACTTCCAATCTAGTTCCCTGTTAATGTGCGCAGGAAGGCAGTGGATGATGACAGAAGTGTCTGGGTCCCTGCCACCCACATGGAAGACCTAGACAGAAATGCAGGCTCCTGGCTTCAGCCTAGCTCAACACAGCGGACCAGCGGATGGAAGATCTCTCGTTTTGCCTCTCTTGGTAATTCATTCAAATAAAATAAGATAAAAATAAATCTTCAAAGAAAAAAATCTTGTTAAAATTTCTAAGGTAGTGCCTGACAGCATCTCCACTAAGCAACGACCAGTATCTCCTTGAAATATACCTCTTAGCAGCAAAATCTAAAATAATGAATAACATGAAGTTATAACCATAAACCTGAAGATGTAAACCAAAAGTCATCAGTTCCTCTGAAATGGCACTGCTCATATTATAGCATGTTTAAATTCATTAACAAAGATACACATAGAAATGAAATGCTTGTACCTATCAGATTTTCAGAACAGTTTTAAAATTAGAGATATTTTAGTGAACTGTGACCAAGTGGACACTCCACTGCAGACGAGAGTATAAACTGGTGTAAGCCTCTAGTAGTTCAATTTCATAAAAGCTGTATGTAACAGGTTGAAATTTAAAAAGTATGTATTTTTGCCTGAACAATTTCATTCTCAGGAATTTATTAGTCTAAGGAAATAACTGGGTAAGTAGTAAGATATGTACAAAATGTTTACTGCATTTCTTTTTTTTTTTTAAATATTTATTTCATTTATTTGAAAGATAGAGTTACGGAGAGAGGTAGATACAGAGAGAGGTCTTCGTCTGCTGCTTCACTCCCCAGATGGCTGCAACAGCCAGAGCTGCGCCAATCTGAAGCTAGGAGCCAGAAGCTTCTTCCGGGTCTTCCACATGGGTGAAGGGGCCCAAGCACTTGGGCCACCTTCTACAGCTTTCCCAAGCAATAGCAGAAAGCTGGATCGGAAGAGGAGCAGCTGGGACTAGAACCAGCGTTCTTATGGGATGCTGGCGCTTCAAGCGAGGGCGTTAATCTGCTGCGCCACAGTGCCAGACCCATGCATCACTTTTTATAACAGAAAAAAACTAGAAACAACTTAAATATACATAATCAGATTTATTATAAAACATGGTATATTTACATAATGAAATGTTAAACAGTCATAAAAGATGATGCAGAACTATATGCATTAATATTGAAAAATAGATGTTGGTTGATAGCATTTATATTTAAAATAGATTTACAAGGGTGTCTATAAATATGAAGGGCAAGCCCTAAATTTTAACTATAGCTATTTCTTGATATTATAAAAGGATTTAATTCTTTCTTAAGAATACATCTGAATTAAGTAATCTTTCAAAAAATTTTTATTTTTAAAGTTAGCATGTTGTCATGGGGAAGTGCTGGACGTAAAAGTGACAGAAGGAACTGCAACCCTGTAAAAAATTACAAATATTTCCTTATTAGAAATATTCATTTAAGATGTCTCCATTTTATCTTAGGAGTTATTGCCCAGGCAGAACCAGGGTTACACATCTAATCATTTTGATAGCCTCAAAGCTGTCATCCTAAGAAATATGACACAACTTAAGAGTTACATTCTAGGTCTCTGACATGGGTGCAGGGGCCCAAGCACTTGGGCTGTCTCCAACTATCCTTTTAGGCACAGAGAAATCAAAGTTCAAGGTGCGATAGTTTGTCCTACCAGTTTAAGATGCCAGCTGAGACACCTGTGTCCCATCTCATAGTTCCTAGGTTTGATGCGCACCTCTGATTCCTGACTCCAGCTTCCTGCTAATGCATACCCTGAGAGGCAGCAGTGATGGATCAAGTGGATGGGTTTCTGCTGCCCATGTAGGGAAGCTGGATTTGGTTCCTAGCTTCTGGCTTTGGCTGAGCCTGGCCCAGCTCTGGCTGTTGTGGACATCCGGGGAGTAAACCAGTAAATGGGAGCATTCTCTTTCTCATTAAAAACAAAACAAAACAAATGAGAAGCGGAAGTTCAATAATAATGGTTTTGCCTCCTTATTTGAGAAACACTGGTAAGTAGTATAGGTAGACATTTTGATAACCTTGTGACCATTCCCTACTTTTCACCGTCATCCTTCCTAATCCATCACTGTACATTGGTAAATAGATATCATCCCTACCCTCCAGGATGTGTGCCTGTTAGTTTAACAAGGTCAATATATATCTTCCTGGACACAATCAAGGTCTAATTATAGTCTAATCATGGTGAATTTCAGCTTTCTTCCTCAATAATGTTGAGAGAAGCACTCCTTCTAGGTATTTACTGTAACCTAAACTGTCACCAGCAACATCCTTCGACGGTGGAGGTTTAAGGGGAGGATTAAGCTGACATTAGAAATAAAGCAAATCCTTGATTATATAATCAAGTCATTGTATCTAATAACCTATCCGTTGAGTCCATCCTACCTCTGAACATTCAGTTATGAGAGCCAAAATGCATTATTAAAACAGCTTAAATAATATAAAGACTGAGTATTCTATTTCATGCAACAGGAAGCATCCTAACTTATAAAAAGGAGTAAAGCTTTGTTCTTTTTAGGTTTTATCTTTCATTTATAAGCAATAGAAAAAGAAAGAAAACTAAAATTGTCAACTGTTATGACATTTGGAAATGGCAAATAATACCTGACAGAATTTCAGGAGAAAAAACATGTTATTCCACTGCAAGCTATAAAAATCTTATTTAAAACTGAAAGAAAAATTACCGTATTTTGAAATTCTCCAAGGGAAAAAACCAAATGTACAAAATACCTACACAATCCTTCACTCATGAGCATTTAATCTTTTGAAATGTATTTAAAGATGAAAATGTAAAGCTTTTCAAAATAAACACAATTATCCCACAGAAAAATAATCTACTTTATTAGGACAGATGATAAAGTATTTTTGGAAGCATGATACAAAGGATCATTTACTTAGTATGGATTAACATGACCAGAATTTAGGAAAATGAAAGCCATAATTTTATGTCTCACATCACTGTGAAAATACTGAAAAGTTCCAGTTATATATCTCTAGCCTTTTGAAAAAATTAGTACTACCACTACATAGTAATTATAGGAAACAGGTTAACTATGTGGTGGTACTGGCTTCAGTAGATAGTACATTAAGAAAAAGGATGTAGCAGGTAAAGGCTGAAATGACAAAGAACACTGTGCTTCAAATAACTGATAAATACTTGAGCACTTAAAACAGTCCTCAGTTTGCAGTGGGGTGATGGGAGTGGAGCCCTCTAGAAATAGCTGGGAAATTTAACAATTTTTTAAATGCTTGAGGTATTTAGTAGGGAAAGCCAAAGAATGCTAGTCTCTCTATAGTACTGGTGAAGTCCTACATAATAATAACAAATCATCAATTTCAAATGCCAACAGAGTCCCTTTTAAGAAACACTAGAACATAGAAAACAGAGTATATATATACACACACCAAAAATGAATACCAGCACTGGCCAGCATCTGTTTCATATTAATCATGGAGAAAATATGTATTACAGGAACTCATGCAAAGGAGACATGGGGAGAAGATGGGCTATCATGTGTACTTTCACAGGTGGCTGGGCAATAGGTAAGAGGAAGACAGTCTGGGATTTAGAAGAATGACTAACCTGGGTACGTTTAGTTGACAAGGAAATCACGTAGGGACAGACCATAATGGGATCCATATTTGGATATGGACCAATTGTAAGAACAGAAGATTTTCTGCTCAGAATATGACTCTACCTTAATTCCCTAGCATAGTGAGCCTTTCTCTCAGGCTATCTCCTATCACTCAATAACTCCCACTCCAGCTCTAGAAACACCAAACTACTTAGTGACCTTCGAAATTTGCTGCTCTATGCTTTTGCATGTGATATGCTCACTGCCAGATCATTCTTTCCCTCTGCCTAGGTAAAATCCTAGACTTTTGGGCAGGTGTTATCACCTGTGATGCTGGCATTCCATATGGATGCTAGTACACATCCCTGGTGTTACACTTCTGATCTAGCTCCTTGCTAATAGCCTGGGAAAAGCAGCAGAGGACTGCCAAATATTTGGGACCCTGCTACCGACCTGGATGAAGCTCCTAGCTTCGGTCTAGCTCAGCTCTGGCCACTGAGGCTACCTGGGGAGTGAACTGATAGATGGAGGATCTCTATCTCTCCCTTTCTCTCTGTGACTTTTTCAAATAAATAAATCAATCTCAGAAACAAAACAAAAAACTGTTTCTTCTGCTTCAAAAGTATGCTCAAATTCCCCTTCCAGGGATCTCTGCGAGTGAGATCCCAGTGGAAAGAACGGGGCCATCAAAGAAGGAGGTACCTTTCTCTGAAGGGAGGAGAGAACTTCCACTTTGACTATGACCCTGTCGGAATAAGATCAAAGTCGGCGAACCGTAAAGGCTTCCATAGCCTTGGCAACTCATGACTAGAGCCTAGGGAGATTACTGACGCCATAAACAAGAGTGTCAAATTGTTAAATCAACAACAGGAGTCACTGTGTACTTACGTCTCATGTGGGATCTGTCCTTAATGTGTTGTCCAATGTGAAGTAATGCTATAACTAGTATTGAAACAGTATTTTTACACCTTGTGTTTCTGTGTGGGTGCAAACTGATGAAATCTTAGTATATACTGAATTGATCTTCTGTATATAAAGATAATTGAAAATGAAAAAAAAAAACAACCTGGTGTTAAATTGGAAATTGCATAGAAAATTAATCAAGTTTTAAAAAATATCATGTAGGATCTCTGTCTTTAATGTGCTGTTCACTGTTATTTAATGCTATAACTAGTACTCCAACAGTATTTTTTCACTTTGTGTTGCTATGTGGGGGCAAACTGTTGAAATCTTTACTTAATATATACTAAACTGATCTTCTGTATGTAAAGAGAATTGAAAATGAATCTTGATGTGAATGGAAGGGAAGAGGGAGTGGGAAAGGGGAGAGTTGCGGGTGGGAGGGAAGTTATGGGGGGGGGGAGCCATTGCAATCCATAAGCTGAACTTTGGAAATTTATATTCATTAAATAAAAGTTAAAAAAAAAAAAATTCCCCTTCCAGGAAAGTCTGTCCTGTCCTCTGCTCTCAGTGAATGACACTCTTCCACCCCAAGGCTGAGGCAATGAGCCCTCCTCTGTGCTACTTGCGTAACCCCTCAGAGCATTAACTATAATAGGCTGTAAGAATTTACCAGCATGTCTCCCCACTGACTGAATTAATTTAGAATGTCAGTGACTTATAAGCACATAAGTCACTGGTTTCCAGTAGAAGTAAATGTCAAAATGATCTGGTGCTTTTTAAAAAAATAAAGATGTCTATGGAGCCAGTGCTGTGGTGTGTAGCCTCTGTCTGCAGCACTGGCATTCCATGTGGGCACCAGTTCAAGTCCTGGCTGCTCCACTTCTGATTCAGCTCACTGCTGATGAGCCTGGGAAAGCAGCAGAAGATGGTCCAAGTGCTTGGGCCCCTGTACCCAAGTACAAGACCTGGAGGAAGCTCCTGGCCCTACCTTTGGATCAGCTCAGCTCCGGCCAATGAAGCCACTTGGGGAATGAACCAGAGGGTGGAAGACCTCTTTCTCTGTCTCCCTCTCTGTAACTCTGTCTCTCAAATAAATAAATAAATCTTTAAAAAAAATAAGTAAATGATGTCTTTCAGGGTCAACACTGTGGTGTAGCAGGTAAAGATACTGCCTGCTACACTGGCATCCCATATGGGTACTGGCTCGTGTTCCATCTGCTCCATTTCCTTCTTTCTTTTCTTCTTCTTTCCTTTTTTTTAAAAGATTTATTTTTTGAAAGGTAGAGTTACAGAGATAGAGGGAAAGACAGAGAATCTACTATCTGCTGGTTCACTGCCCAGATGGTTGCAACAGTGGGGGCTGGAGCATCTTCCAGGTCTCCCATGTGGGTTCAGGAGCGTAAGCACTTGGGTCATCCTCTGCTGCTTTCTCAGGTACACTAGCAGGGAGCTGGAAAGGAAGTGGAGCAGCCAGTACTTGAACTAGAATCTGTATGGGATGTTGGCACTGCAGACACAAGCTTTACCCACTATACCACAGCTGAATTTCCAATCCAGCTCCCTGCTAATGCACCTGGGAAAGGCAGCAGAAGATGGCCCACTGCTACCCAAGTGGGAGACCTGGAAGAAGCTCTTGGCTCCTGGCTTTGATATGGCACATCCCAAAGTGTTGCAAACTTCTGGAGAGTGAACCAACAGATGGAAGATTTCTCACTCCTCCCACCCCAATCTTTCGGATAAATTAGTAAGTCTTTAAGAAAAATAAAAATAAAAAAATAGAGATGTCTTAAGGCCCAACGGGTTAGCAATTTTGTTGGGCAAGCCCAGGTATCTGCATTTTTTTAAGATTTATTTATCTGAAAGGCATAGTTACAGAGAGAGGGGGAAACATGGCGAGAGATCTTCGATCTGCTGGTTCACTCTCCAAGTGGCTGCAAAAGCTGGAGCTGGGCTAAGCAGGGGGCAGCTTTACCCTCGTCACCACAGCAACAGCCCTCATGTATCTGCATTCTGAAACTGCTGCACAGTTAATTCTGATATGCTATCTAAATTAATAACTGCTATATACATACAACTGACACTATTATTGTTACCATCTTACAGGATAAGGCAACAGGCAAAGAAATATAAGCAATGAGAAAAGTCTATATACATAAAGATTAAATTTTGTCATGTTTAACAAAAATTAAACATTCAAGGTAAATTAGTTATATTATTATTCCTCTTTTAAAAAGCAAATACCCTGAAAACATGCATTATTTTTCTTGGTAAAAAATACTTGAAATATGTGCTCGCTTCAGCAGCAAATATACTAAAAATACTTGAAATACTTGATCTCTAACTTCCTGTAAGGCAGCAATTTCAAATGAGAGGGAGATAGGGAGAAGGAGTAAGCTTTAGGCCACATTATAGGGTACATGGGACAACACATAAGAGCAGCAGACAGTGAAAAACCAGGAAAGGCCATGACAAATTTCACCTAACAGCAATTCTGCCCACAGCCAATGGAGGCTATCTCACAACTCATGACGCCTATAGGCACAGCATCATTAATATTCTAAGTGACTGTTGGAGTAAAAGCATGTTTTTTAGAAAGATGTACATAGTAGCAGTATATGCAAGTGACTGAGGTAAGGAAGGTAGAGAACACTCAGAAGTCTCCCAGCAATCCTGGGTGAGACACGAAAGACCTGCACAGAATATAGCTGATAAGTACTACAGTCAAGGAAGCAGAAAGAGAGGGACACAATCAAGAGGCATAGCATGAAGAACCAGAAAGTGACGGAAAAAAAGACTTGCCTAACTGAAACAGTTTGGGGACCCCAAGATGATCAAGAGTATGGATTAATTTTTTTTTTTCCATTTCCACAAACGCTGTGTAGGTGCTGCAGTGGAAAGGTGCACTCTCTGTGATGTTGCTGTCACAGAAACTGCTGTACCACTGACCGCGTGGCCACAACCCTACATAAAGCCCTGTCTGGGGACCCATTAAACTTCTTTCTTTCACACTGTTTTTCAATGTCCTTGCTGTTGCTTTCAAATTCTTCCATCATTGTTAGAGCAGAGAAACCACAGGGCCAAACATTTCAGTCAGTCAGTAAGTTTGTACTGAGCACCTATTATGTAATCCTCCAAAAGCTCACTGCAAAATCCACTTGTCCCTCCAGGAACACAACTGACAAACCTGTCACTTCACTTTCTTTTGCTTTTATCTAAAGTCAGTGTGTAGGAAAGGACAAGACTATACTAGTGTTTCTAAGATACCTCACATTCCATGCTTTAATAAATTCATCATTTCTTAATTACTTACACAGCTACAACTGACATTAATATATATATATAATGCAGTATAATTAGAATGCTGTAATTTTATCCAAAAACAAAAATTTGTAGAAGATCTGTTATTTCTTTACAAGAGGGCCATCTAGTGGCTAGCTTCTAAAACAGGACTGAAGGTCATAAATAATAATTCACACTGTTTTTTAATAATGGGCAAAAGACACACATGGAAAGCTAAAGAGCTCTGGTCAAAGATGGATTGAGGCTGGTGTGGCGGCTCACTAGGCTAATCCTCTGCCTGTGGCGTCGGCACCCTGGGTTCTAGTCCCGGTTGGGGCGCCGGATTCTGTCCCGGTTGCTCCTCTTCCAGTCCAGCTCTCTGCTGTGGCCCGGGAAGGCAGTGGAGGATGGCCCAAGTGCTTGGGCCCTGCACTCACATGGGAGACCAGGAGGAAGCACCTGGCTCCTGATCAGCGCAGCGTGCCGGCCTCAGTGGCCACTTCGGGGGTGAACCAATGGAAGGAAGACCTTTCTCTCTGTCTCTCTCTAACTCTGCCTGTCAAAAAAAAAAAAAAAAAAAAAAAAAAAAAAGACGGATTGCGAACTCTTAGTTCTAAACTAAAAGAGTAGAAGAATGGTAAACAGAAGGACTGGGTTGCTTAGAACTGAAGGTCAAGATCATGAAGAAACAGGTAAAAAGGTCAAAAGCAGGGCCCCATTGTAGGGAACAGTTAGTCGACAACAAAAAGTCAAAACCATGAGTTGAATTCACGATACAAGTTGAATCCCTAATCTGAAATCCAAAATCCTCCAAAATCTGAAACTTTAAGGCATTTTAGGTTTCAGATTTCCTGATTAGAGGTGATCTTTCAGTAAAGTATGTGAAACACTTTGAAATCTCAACACTTATAGTCCCAAGCATTCCAGGTGATATACTCAACTTGTATTACTGTGGAAGGTTCCTTAGTCAAATTCATGCTTCCAATTGATAAGTTAAAGTATACTACTTCCGTATTTGAAGTCTGACCAAAATAGACAGGAAAATAACATGGGGGACTTACACAACCAAATGAGATTTGTTATCCCAGCACAACCAAAACAATTTCCAAGTTTGATATCCAGGTTCCCAAAACACTAAACATAGGGGCCGGTGCTGTGGTGTAGCAAATAAAGCTGCCACTCCCTGCAGTGTTGGCATTCCATATGGGTGCCTGTTCGTGTTCCATCTGCTCCATTTCCAATCCAGCCCTCTACTATGGCCTGAGAAAGCAGTAGAAGATGGCCCAAGTCCTTGGGCCCCTATACCCACGTGGGAGACCCAGAAGAAGCTCCTGGCTCCTGGCTTCAGATCAGCCCAACTCCAGTGCTTGTGGCCACTTGGGGATTGAACCAGTGGATGGAAGACACCTCTCTGTGCCTCTCCTTCTCTCTGTGTAACTCTATCAAATAAATAAATAAATCTTTAAAACAAAAACAAATAAAAACTAAGCACAAGTGATAAAGAGTGCAGCTTAAAAAATGGAATTTTATAATATAGTGTCAGTATACTTCTTAAAGATTAAATTTGTGGGCTGGCGCCGCGTCTCATTTGGCTAATCCTCCGCCTGCGGCACCAGCACCCCAGGTTCTAGTCCCGGTTGGGGTGCTGGATTCTGTCCCGGTTGGTCCTCTTCCAGTCCAGCTCTCTGCTGTGGCCTGGGAAGGCAGTGGAGGATGGCCCAAGTGCTTGGACCCTGCACCCGCATGGGAGACCGGGAGGAAGTACCTGGCTCCTGGCTTTGGATCGGCGCAGCGCGCCGGCCGTAGCGGCCATTTGAGGGGTGAACCAACGGAAAGAAGACCTTTCTCTCTCTCTCACTAACTCTGCCTTTCAAAAAAAAAAAAAAAAAGGTTAAATTTGTAACCAGGAACTAGTGTTGCAGCACAGTGGGTTAGGTTGTGCTTGCAATGTGGGAATCTCATATCGGAGTGCCAGTTCACATCCTGGCTGCTCTGCCTCTGGTCCAGCTTCCTGCTAATGCACTTAGCATGATGGCAGAGGATGGCCCAAGCACTTGGGAGGCCATGTTCATGAATTGTTTAAGAATAAATAAAGTGGCAGGCACTGCGGCTCAATAGGCTAATCCTTCGCCTGCAGCGCCGGCACACCGGGTTCTAGTCCCGGTTGGGGTGCTGGATTCTGTCCCGGTTGGTCCTCTTCCAGTCCAGTTCTCTGCTATGGCCTGGGAGTGCAGTGGAGGATGGCCCAAGTCCTTGGGCCCTGCACCCGCATGGGAGACCAGGAAAAGCACCTGGCTCCTGGCTTCGGATCAGTGCGGTGCGCCAGCTGCAGTACGCGGGCTGCGCCGGCCATTGGAGGGTTAACCAATGGCAAAAAAGGGAAGACCTTTCTCTCTGTCTCTCTCTCTCACTGTCCACTCTGCCTGTCAAAAAACAAGAAAATAAATAAATAATAAAAAAAAAAGAATAAGTAAAGTGCATTTAAGAAAATAAAGATGTAGGTAGGCCTGGCTTAGCCCTGGCCTTTGTGGCCATTTGGGGAGTGAAACAGCAGATGGAAGATCTGTTTCTCTTTCTCCCTCTGACAGTCATGCAGATAAATAAATAAATAAATAAATAAACCTTAAAAATTTACAACTAAAAATGTGTAATGGTTCTGCTGAATCTTTATTTTCTTAAATGTACTTAATTTATTCTTAAAATAAGCAATACATGGACATGGCCTACAATTTAAAAGGTATAAAAGGGTGCAAAATTGACCTTCCTGTCTCCTTCTACCCAATTTTCCTCTGGTAGCAGTTATTCATCCCCCTAGAAATTCATGTGTTGGAAATTTAATCACCAAATTCACGAATTCACATTAATATGTAGAGATGGGGCATATGGGAGGCAACTAGGATTAGATGAAGTCATAAAGGTATAGTCTCATGGTCTCATAATGGCATTCGTAGATTTTTGGGAGGAAGACGCAATCTATCATTCTTCCTCTCTCTTACCATGTGGTGTCTCTAGCTGGTTATGGCACAAAGACACCAGAAGCGAACTAGGTTTTGGAGCCATGCTCCTGGACTTCCTGGTCTCCAGAAAGAGATAATTTTTAAAAAATATTTATTTATTTATTTATTTGAAAGCCAGGAGTTACAGAGAGAGAGGGAGAGACAGATCTTCTATCCACAGGCTTATTCCCCAGATGGCCACAACAGTAAGGGCTGAGCCAGCCTTAAGCCGGGAGTCAGGAGCATCACTCAGGTCTCCCACATGGGTGGCAGAGGCCCAAACACTGGGGACCATCTTCTGCTGCTTTTCCCAGGACATTAGCAGGAAGCTGGACTGGAAATGGAGCAGCCTGGACCCAAACCAGCACCCATATGGGACGATGGCTTCAAATGTAGTGACTACCTTCTACCTCACAACGCTGGCCCCAAATCTTTTTTCTAATTAATACAGATGCCCTCTTTGTCATATATATTAAAGATTCTTTTGGTTCAGCTTGTTTTTCTTACTTTATGATAGTGTTTCTTTTGCCATGCAAAATTCTTAAATTTTAAATAAATTTAGTTACTGTTTTCCACTATGACTGCTGGATGTTTCTTCTCTTCAAGAATATTAAAAAATCCTAGTATTTTGTGGTTGGTGCTGTGGTATATTGGGTAAAACCACCACCTTCAGTGCCAGCATTCCATATGAGCTCAGGTTTGAATTCTGGTGGCTCCATTTTTGATCCAGTTCCTTGCTAATATGCCTGGGAAAGCAGATCCCAAGTGCTTGGATCCCTGCACTCATGTGGGAGATCCAGAAGAAGCTCCTGGCTTCTGGCTTTGGACCAGCCCAGCTGCAGCCATTGCGGCAATTTGGGGAGTAGCTGATAGATCTCTCTCCTCTCTCTTTTTCTCTCTCTCTGGCTCTGCCTTTCAAATAAATAAATAAATCTTAAAAAAAATTATTTTCTATGGCCTCTTACTCTTCTTTTTTAGGTATTTCCTTTTACTTCTGATATTGGACTGGTGCTTCACCAATGCTCACTTGATGCCCCAAACTCAATCCATTTTCCTGAAAGTCCCTGTTACACTTTAATAATGGCTCTGATCATATTAAGCCACTGCTTTTTAAGACATGTCCATGCATAAATAGAAAACTACATGTCCCATAACCTGGGCATGTACAAAGGAAAATCTAACAGAAGGAAAATCTAACAGGTGGAACCAAGTTTAACAGGACAGTCCTGGCACTTAAACACACCACTTTCAAAAGCCAAGTGGTCCCTTTAACATGGAAATCCGGAATTAAAAGTCCATGTTAACATGCTGGCTTGATTCCAAACCCCTCCAATCAGAACTTGTTTCTCTCCTATTTATTCCATAAAGATTTTCCTAAGCTGCCAGGTCAGGGAGGCAGATGTGAGTAATTTCTCCTGCCTCCCGACTGGCCAGAATAAAAGTCTTTTTCTTCTCAAAAGACCAGCATTACTGAGGGAGCAAAGGCAGGAGGTCTATCTTATTCTGTACCAATTTCTTTATGTTACACTTCAAAATGAACTTCATTTTGTCATGAGCCCTTCCTTTCCCTAAAATATATAAATAAGTAATCTCAATCAAAAATGACAGAATCCCACTGATATTTTGATTAAGATCACACTGACTTAACAAAAATCATTTAAAAATAAATGTTACTTCTACAATAATGAGTATCAACAAGGCACTTTCTTCAGTAAAGTTTAAATTTTTTTCACATATATCTTACGTATTTCTTTCAAGCAGTCTTTTTAAAAAGTTTATTATACTATTTTTTTTTTTGAAGAAAGGGAGATCTTCCATCTAATGGCTTTACTTCTCAGATGCCTACACCAGTCAGAGCTGGGTCAGGCCAAAGCCAGGAGCCAGGAACTAGGAATTCCACCCAGGTGGCAAGGACCCAAGTATTTGAGCCATCTTCTGCTATCTCCCAGGGTACATATCAGCAGGAAGCTGGATCAGAAGCAGAGGTGTACTCAAACCTAGGCTAGGCATTCTGAAATGAGATAGGGCCATCAAACAGCCGCTTAAACTACAGTGCCACAACATCTGCCCCCTTTCAACAGTTTTTGATTAGTTTTAGGTGAAGGTAAACATAAAATTATAAGCCCTACAAAAAGATAAAGGAGTTATTCTGAAACAGCCACTATTTTAGAGAAGTAGCTTGATATATGCTCCAAAACAAGTTCAAGGGAGTCGTCTACTCAACAAGCATATCTATTTTTTTAACACACACAAAAAATCAATCTAAGCATCCCTTAACTTTCCTTTGTCCATTAAAGCTATCCATTAAGACATTCTTGCAAATTCACTAGTCCTCTAAAATTCACTTCCATTAAGCATATTTTTAAAAAAAATTTGACAGGTAGAGTTATAGACAGTGAGAGAGAGAGAGAAAGGTCTTCCTTCCGTTGGTTCACCCCTCAAATGGCCGCTACAGCCGGAGCTGCGCTGATCCGTAGCCAGGAGCCAGGTGCTTCCTCCTGGTCTCCCATGCGAGTGCAGGGCCCAAGCACTTGGGCCATCCTCCACCTCCTTCCTGGGCCACAGCAGGGAGATGGACTGGAAGAGGAGCAACCCAGACTAGAACCGGTGCCCATATGGGATGCTGGCACCACAGGTGTACGATTAGCCAAGTGAACCACGGCACCGGCCCCATTAAGCACATTTTTGACTTCCCATATTGTTACATACCACCTTGATGATTCGATGAAAATTACAGTTCTTATTTGAAAACTTCACTTTCATTTGCACATGATTTTAGGAGATACAGAGTCATAAAGGTTACCTGGGTTAGAATGAACCTATTATTCTAAGGTGCCTATGGTGTCTTCTGCACTGGTCACTTGCTTATAAAGAGGTAATTCAGGCACAATAGCTCAATCACATATCAAATGGGGGAATTTAAACTTTTAAACGTTTTATTGGAAATACTTACAGGAAAGTTACACAAACTACAAAGATTTCTTCACTAAGATTTCTCAAGAGTTAAGAGTTACCATCAGAACATTTAAATTTAAAAACAATTTCCATTTGAGTTTTTGACCACACTGAAGTTCAAGCTGCTTAAGCACATGAAGAATAAAGTTAATACCTTGGGCAATCTCAGTACCACTTGAGTATGCCCTAAAGAAAACATGTGGGACCAGAAGGGCTTTAGAGTTCACCTTTTTTTTGGATTTTAGAATATATATAACAAAATATCTTGGGACTAGGACTCAAATCTAAACAGGAAATTCATTTATGCTTCATACACACAACAGTTTTAGTGCATTTGTGTTTTGACTGCATCCCATCATATCTGATCAGCTGTGATATATTTTACTTGTGGTGTCATGTGTGTTCAAAAAAGTTTTGGATATTGGAGTAGGAATATATTATAAGACCAAAATCTCAAACCAGTAATTTAAAAATCCCCAAATCTCTGAAATAAAAAGATTTTTTTCACAACTCCTTTGATGGTGAAACTTGAGTAAGCCAGGTTACAGTCTCTATCCACCCATTATAAAGCGAACATCTGCAAGTTCTACTGCAGAAACAGTATCATTTAGGGGCTGGCAATGTGGTGCAACAGGTTAAGCCACTGCCTACAATGCCAGTAACCCATGTAGGTGCTGGTTTGAGTCTCAGCTTTTCCATTTCTGCACGTGGTATTTCTTTTTTAATATATTTTTTTCACTATTATGTACCACATTTTAAAAAGTAAATTTTTTTTGTAATTCTGATTGTCATACATTATATTAATTATCTGGCCCAAGAAAATATAACCACAAATTCAGCTAGTATGTCTTCTGTATTCATCTTAATCAATGAATGTCAAACAGTATGACTCTGCCCCCTTCAGGGGCATTTCGCAATATCTGCACACATTTTGTTGTCACACAGGAGTATGGGTTTGTGTGTGCTACTAGCATTTACTGAGTGGAGGCCAGAATGTTGTTAACCTTAAAATGTATACCTTAAAAATGTATAGGACAGTGCATAACAACAAAAAATTATCTGCCTCAAAATGTCAATAGTGTCAAAAAAAGAGAAGCCTTAATCCCAATCAATGATAAAAATGTTGAACAAGAATAAGCAAAATACTGGGACACACTAAAAACAATCTCCACGTGGACTATCATTCAGTTAGCCAGCAACTTAAAGTCTAACCTTCACACGGTTGGGAACTCATCACTGAATCCAGCCATTCAATATTTAGTTAGTAGCAAAAATCATTTTCCACTTAAAAATGGGCAATTTAACAATAAATGGAGTGATTCAGTTATGTGGATTTGATTTATTTTTCACTGAACCAAACCCCAGTATGGCTCTTTGAATGAACATTACCTCATCACACTGATTGGATTAAGTCAAAAACTTTACTTTGGATTATTTTAAACACATGCACAATAGTTTCATCTCACAAGCAACTAAATGAAAGCAAGTTAAGCAAAATAACACTTTGGCCTTTCAAATTAGCAACAATATTTTAAAAAGGTGTTAGTAAAGAGCTATTTAAATAGAGATTTTTCACACCACATGATAGAAATGGAGACGAAAACTAGTATCCCTTGAGTTTATCAGTATTAATAGTTCTACTCTGGAACTGGAGAAACCCAGGAATAAATCACCTAGGTAGCTTAGCTTAAGATCGCATAACTTGGCTGGTGCCGCGGCTCACTTCGCTAATCCTCCGCCTGTGCTTGGGCCCTGTACCTGCATGGGAGACCAGGAGGAAGCACCTGGCTCCTGGCATTGGATTGGCGCAGCGCGCCAGCCATAGTGACCATTTAGGGGGTGAACCAACAAAAGGAAGACCTTTCTCTCTGTCTCCCTCTCACTGTCTAACTCTGCCTGTCCAAAAAAAAAAAACCAAAAAAACAAAACAAAAAAAAACCCACATAACTTGGAAGGGGTTGATCAAAAGTTTGAATTCAGATAGCCTGATTCCAATTTGTATCACTAATCATTCCATTTTACTATCTCTATTATATAGAATTTTTTAAACAACTATTTAAAAGGACCAAAAATGACAAGACAAAATTAAAGGATACAGAGACTGGTTGAAACATTTACAATGAATGTAATAGACCAAAATTTTTAAAACTGCAAGACATGTATAGAGGCATTTCTTAACAAGGAATAAAAATTTCAAGAGTTCAATCTCACTAATAATCAAAGATATTCAATACATTCTGACAATACACAAAGAAAGAAGCCCTCATACTTTTATAATGAGAATAAAAGTGTTACTGTTATTTTTTTAAGGGGCGCTTCTTTCAAAAGTAAAAAGGAACACAGTAATTCTACTTTCTAGGAATTGACCCTATAGCAAAAAGTTATGATAGCACACAAAACAATTTGTTCAAAGATGTTTGCTACAGAATTAATAACTAGAAACTAGAAAATAGTCACAAATATGGGAAGTATTAAATAAATTAGGATACAGTTCTGGTTGGACTACTACTTCATGATACATCTTTAAATGAAAAATCTAGCCACAGAAAAAAAAGTATGTGAATTTATTCATAAAAATAATACTTAATCTGGGGAATTATACAACTTTTTATGTTTTTACTTATAGATTTAATGTCATTCTTTCCCTTATTATTTGTAAATGGAAAAAGTATGATTAGAAGGAAACATTACAAAAGGTAGATAGTGGAATTACAATTATTATTTCCCTTAAAAATTTATGATGAATATATATATAGCTTCTATATATTGATTTCCTCTTCTATGCTAGTTAACTACGTAGGTGAAATAATATAGTTAAAGGCTAAGGAAGCTATCATGAAGTCCATTTTACAAATGTGAAAGAAGCCAACAACTTAATAATGCTCCTTTAGGAAAAAGCTAAGAACATTAAGAAAACCATCCCCAAATCACTGTTAATTCTTGATCAAAAGATTAATGCAAGAACAGCTTGATTTGCCATTTCAGAGACCCGAGGTGTCCAAAATAACAGAAGATACTAATTTCGTTATCAAACTCAGAATACATGCTGAGTGTAATATTCTTGAGAGAAATTTCCATAAACATTCATGTTTATCAATCTATTCATGCATCTAGAGTCATAAAAACACTACACTTGAGACTAAATGCTTTTTAGTACCAAAACTAATCTCAGATGATAATCAGTGAATGATTTCCATCATAAAACAGGAACATATAATTGAGAAGGTACATAACAGTCACCCTAAATTTCAAATAAATTATTTCAATTTCTAAATATATCAGTTTCAAAATACACAAAGGAATCATCTTGTACTTGATAAATGAAAGGATTATTTTACTTACAGAAGCCATTGAGGAAAAGGGAAAATCATTATTGAAAATATTTATTTAAACACATAAAATAAATGGAAAATATCATTTTCTAATTATATAACATATTCTGAAAAGACAGAAGTTTTATTAGAATAATCATAATTCTGATAGCTGTTTTTTCTATGTTTGGATAGTAAAACTGTGAAAGAACCTTAGAGTTTATCTAGCCCAACCAATAGCTCACAAAGATGAGGTTCAGAGAAATAAAGTAATTTGATCAAGGTCCCATAATTACTAAGAGGTTGAAGAGCAAAAAGACTCCCTTAAATCTTCCGATTCTACACCTACAATCTTGATTTTGGAAAGATATTATCCAATAATTTAGTTGGCTAATCATAATACACTCCTTTGGGATTCAATGGACATTATTTGCTGGACCCCCAAGGATTCCAAAATTCATGGATGCTTTAGTCTCTTATATAACCTATGCTTATCTTTTGGAATACTTTAAAACATCTGTAGATTACTTATAATTAATGCTATATGAATAGCTGTTATACTGTGTTGTTTAGAAAATGACAAGGGAAGAGAGAGTCAAGATGGTGGAATAGGGAGGGAACTTACTGCTCTAGTCTAGGGGAAGACTGTTTAAAAAAAAAAAAAGTGGAGAGACCACAGTCACACGTAAGAGTTAGAGAGAAAATGGCAGAGGAAACTCCAAAAAATTTAGAGGGGCACTGTGGACCTACATGGAGTGGGTGGACGTGCACAACTCAGGACCCCAGCAGCTGAGAGCCTCAGCACCAGCTGTGGAGTGAGGTGAAACAGACTGAAGTAGCCTAAGCCACTGGAAATAAAGCTGCAGGAAGAGCCTGGCAGGGGTCCGGCTTGGAGCACTATGGGTGACAGTGTACCTGCTAACCTAGAAAAAAAAGGGGGTACATTTCCCTTTCCACAGCATTAGCATCCTGTAACTAGCCAAGAGAGGGCATGTGCCATTTTTGGATATATACAACCAGTTGTGCCAGCTCCTGTTTGCACACCCACCAACTGACAGGAGATGCCTAAGTCTGGCTGGGAGAACTGACAGAGGGCTGGGAGCTCGTGACTGTGGGAGCCTTGTGTGCTGGGACTATGAAAGCACTGTGGCTGTGTGGGAGAGCACAGGGTGTGGCCCAGGTTTTGGACAGTCACTGTTGGCGGCTCTACATGCTTGGAGCTTCCTTATTACCTGGTGAGGGTCACTGCAGCAGGATCTATGATCATACTGAGGGCTACACAAATCCTTTGTGTGGTTCTTGTGACAGCATGGATGAAAACTGTAACCACTGGGGCTAGCGCCCAGGTATTGGTCTCCTTTGAGGAGAGGAGGTGGTGTGAGACTATGCCAACAGAGCTGAGGAAGCCTCCCCTCTGCTAAAAGGAAAAAAAAAAAAAAGATTCACCATGCCCAACTTGGGTGTCAAAATGGACAACTCCCCTCACCTTGAAGCACTGAACAGAGCTCCATGACCACACCCAGCACAGCCTCTGGGTATTCACTGAAACAACAGACATTGTACTGTAAGCCACAGAGGCATAGTTCAAAGATGAAAGCCATCACAGGAAAAAAAAAAAAAAAAAAACAAGAATCACCACAAATGCCTAATAATACATGTAACAATTCAAGAAACAAGAATAAGGAAGACAATATGATGTGCTCAAAACATCAAAACACTTCAATACTAGAATATGAAGATGAGGAAACCGAGGAAATGCCAGAAACAGAATTCAAAAAAATTGATTGTAGAATTAATCAGAAGCAAATTCATGAACTAAAGAAATCTGTACATGACACGAATGAAAATTTTCCCACGAAATTGAGATTTTAAAGAGAAATCAAAATGAAATATTGGAAATGAAGAATTCAATAGAACAAAGAAAAATGCAGTGGAAAGCCTTAACTACAGACTTGGTGAGGCAGAAGAAAGAATATCTGAGTTAAAGACAAATCTGGAAATTTTACAATCAGACCCAAAAAAAGAAGAAATTAGAAACTAAAAACAGTGGTAGAGATCTATAGGATAATATCAACCCAACATATAGGTCTTAGGAGTTCCTGTAGGCAAGGAGAGAAAGAATGGACTAGAAGGCCTTTTTAGTGAAATAATTACAGAAAACTTTCCCAAATTGGAGAAAAAAAGGGACGTCCAAGTATAGGAAGCATGTAGAACTACTAACAGACATGACCAGAAAAGATCTTCACCATGAAACACTGTAGTCAAACTCTCCACAGTAAAACATAAAGAAAAGATTCTAAAGTGTGCACGAGAGAAATGCCAGATTACTTTCAGAGGATCTCCAATTAAATTCACAGATAACTTCTCATCAGAAACCCTACAGGCTAGGAGAAACGGGCAGGATATAGTCCAAGTCTTAAGAGAAAAAAAATGTCAACCCAGAATACTGTACCCTGAAAACCTCTCATTTACAAATGAAGGTGAAATAAAGACCTTCCATAACAAACAGAAAATGAAGGAATTTGTCACCACCCACCCAGCTTTACAAAAGATGCTTAAGGACATGTTACACAGAGAAACACAGAAACATGATCGTCACCATGAAAGAAAGCAAAGGTGGCCGGTGCCATGGCTCAACTGGCTAATCCTCCATCTGCGGCGCCGGCGTGCCGGGTACTAGTCCCGGTTGCTCCTCTTCCGGTCCAGCTCTCTGCTGTGGCCTGGGAAGGCAGTGGAGAATGGCCCAAGTGCTTGGGCCCCTGCACCTGCATGGGAGACCAGGAGGAAGCACCTAGCTCCTGGCTTCGGATGGGCACAGCGCCGGCCCTGGCGGCCATTAGGGGAGTGAACCAACGGAAGGAAGACCTTTCTCTCTGTCTCTGTCTAACTCTGCCTGTCAAAAAAAAAAAGCAAAGGTAAAAAAATCTCACAGAAGTACAAAGGAAATCCAAAGCAAACAATAGGAATACTTAGGGGAAAATGGCAGGCCCAAGTCATTATGTATCAATAGTCACCTTGAATGTAAATGCCCCCAACTCTCCAGGAAAAAGATACATACTGGCTGAATGGATTAAAAAACAAAACCCATCTATTTTCTGCCTAAAAGAAACATAGCTCATCAACAAAGATACCCACAGACTGAAACTGAAAAGATGGAAATCCATGCTACCAGAAACCAAAACAGCTGATGTAGCCATTCTAATATCAGACAAAATAGACTTTAACAAGAAAACTATTAAAATAGACAAAGAAGGCCACTATGTAATGATTACGGGAATCAATTTAACAGGAATATGTGATTATTATAAATATATATGCACCTAATTACAGGGCACCTAGATATTTAAAACAAATGTTAATGGATCTAAAGGGAGATATAGACTCCAATATTACAGTATAGGGGACTTCAATACTCCATTTTCAGTAATGGACAGATTAACTAGACAGAAAATCAACAAAGAAACAGAGTTAATCGACACTATGGACCAAAAGAACCTAACAGGTATCTATAGAAATTTTCATCCTACAGATGCAGAATACGCATTCTTCTCACCAGTGCATGGAACTTTCTCTAGGGTAGACCACATACTAGGCCATAAAGCAAGTCTCAGAATATTCAAAAAAAAAATCAAAATCACACCATGTATCTTCTCTGACCTCAATGGAATGAAGATAGAAATCAACAGTGAACCAACGGAAAAGGAAGACCTTTCTCTCTCTCTAACTCTGCCTGTCAAAAAATAAATAAATAAATAAATAAATAAAAATAAAAAAAATTAAAGAAAGGAAGAGAGACAATTAAAAAAAATGGAAAAATCTTCCATGTTTATGGTTTGGAAGAATTAATATCATCAAAATGTCCACATTACCAAGAGCAATTTACAGATTCAATGCGAGACCAAGGACATTCTTCTAAAGATATAGAAAAAATGATGCTGAAATTCAAATGAAACACAGGAGACCCCGAATAGCTAAAGCAATGGTATACAACAAAAACAAAGCTGGAAGCAACACAATATCAGATTTAAAAGATAAACTACAGGGCAGTTATAATCAAAACAGCCTGGTACTGTACAAAAGCAGATGGACAGACGAATGAAACAGAATAGAAATGCCAGAAATCAATTTGTGCATCTACAAACAAGTTATCGTTGACAAATGTAGGAAGGATGATATAAGCTGAACTGTTCCAACTTTTTTTGTTGTTGTTGTTGACAGGCAGAGTGGACAGTAAGAGAGAGACAGAGAGAAAGGTCTTCCTTTTGCCGTTGGTTCACCCTCCAATGGCCGCTGTGGTAGGCGCACTGCAGCCGGCGCACCGCGCTGTTCCGATGGCAGGAGCCAGGTGCTTATCCTGGTCTCCCATGGGGTGCAGGGCCCAAGAACTTGGGCCATCCTCCACTGCACTCCTGGGCCACAGCAGAGAGCTGGCCTGGAAGAGGGGCAACCGGGACAGAGCCGGCGCCCCGACTGGGACTAGAACCCGGTGTGCCGGCGCCGCAAGGCGGAGGATTAGCCTAGTGAGCCGCGGCGCCGGCCTGAACTGTTCCAACTTAAACTCACCACTTTATCAATAAAGTCCCTCAAATATTCTCATGGTATCCTAATTCTCAGAAACAGTTTATTTCCAATGGACAAATTTCAGTGTTCTAGAGCAATGCTACTCAAAGCATGTTTTCCAAACAATTGGTATCACTGAGGAGTTTTTACAAACTCCAATTCATGCCTACTAAAATTAAATCACAACAAGCACATGTCATAAGACACCTGATGATTTTCTGTTAACATTATTAACACACTCATAAAATGCAAGCCCAAAATTTTATGAGTCACGTGACATGCAATTACCACAGTTATCTTGTAAATCTAGAGATCATGCATTGGATAGCAATATTCTCTAACAAACCAAGCCTTAAAGGAAATGCCTGTCAAATCAGAACTGATACACTAAAAAAGAATCTAGAAACTTACTTTTTATCAAAGAATGTTGAATTCTCTTTCCTCTTGGTAAATCCATTGGGTAAAAGTTTTAGATTAATACCTTGCCTTCGGGCACGATTTTTCAAAAAGTACATCTGCCAAACAATTGGAAATTTAAAATTTAAAACACTTTAAATGTCAGAAGTAATACAATGTTCAAAACCATTACTTACCATGTTTCACACACATACACAGATACATGTACATACACATATACATGTGTCTCCCACTGCCTCTCAAATAAAAATTAAAAAAAAAAAACCTCATTCACATTACACCAACAGATAATAAAAAATTTAAAAGATGCCCAGTTAAAACAGCAGCAAAAATTAAGTGCTCAGGAAGAATTCTAACAAACACATGTAAGACATTTACTGAGAAAATTACACACAAAGAGATGTTAAAGGAAACCCGAACAAATGCAAACAGCACTGAATAGCTATACTCTCACCAATGAGTAAAATAGGGGGACTAACAAATTTCAGTTAAAAAACTACAATTAGAGAGGACAGAGAGAGGTTGGTGATGGGTACAAAAACACAGTAACATAGGTGGAAGAAGTTCTAGTGTTTTATTGCTCAGTGGGATAACTAGTTAACAATAATTTACTGTAGGTTTCCAAATAGCTAGAAGGATTGATTTTGAATGGTCCTAATAGAAAATGTTTGAGAAGTTGGGTATATAAATTACTGGGTTTTGATCATTACTCATTGTATATGTGTATCTAAACAACACACTATATCCTATAAATATGTAGAATTATTATGTGTCATTTAAATTTATTTAATTTGCATACGAAAACCACTACAATAAAGTATAGATAAGTAAACCAACAGAACGGAATAGACAGACCTGATTCTGTCCCAAGCATCCGAATGCTTGATATATGACAAAGGTGGTCCTGCAGAGCAGTAAAGAAAGGATGAACTTTGAAATATTAGTGTGAAGAACTGGATTATCCTTATGGAAAGTCAAGGGGACTTCTACTTTACAAGATCAACTGCAGGCAGTTTAAAGGACATACATGTGAAATATAATACTATATGCTTTCAGAAAATAATTACAGGAGAATATCTTCATAACTTCAAAATAGGGAAGAATTTCTTTATAAACACATATAACTATTAACTTTAAGAAAACAAATGATAAATTTGGCTTATTAAATTTTTTTTTTTGACAGGCAGAGTGCACAGTGAGAGAGAGACAGACAGAGAGAAAGGTCTTCCTTTGGCGTTGGTTCACCCTTCAATGGCCACTGCGGCCAGCATGCTGCACCGCGCTGATCCGATGGCGGGAGCCAGGTGCTTCTCCTGGTCTCCCATGGGGTGCAGGGCCCAAGCACTTGGGCCGTCCTCCACTGCACTCCTGGGCCACAACAGAGAGCTGGCCTAGAAGAGGGGCAACCGGGATAGAATCCGGCGCCCCGACCGGGACTAGAACCCGGTGTGCCGGCGCCGCAAGGCGGAGGATTAGCCTGTTGAGCCACTGCGCCGGCGGCTTATTAAAATTTAATAATATTTTTCTCCAAAGACACTATAGAGTGAAAAAGTAAGCCACAGAAAGAAGACACCTGTAACATATGATCAGTTATTAACTAGGATCCAAGAAATACAAAGATTTTTATAAACCAGCAGGGTAAAGAAAGTTAACAAATGAAAAGATGAGCAAAAGACTTGAACAGGCATGCCACAAAAGAGGAAGTCCATAGAAATAAGTAAAATGTTTGAAGAGTGTTTAACCATTCCCAGAATCAGACGGCAAAGTTAAGGAGCCAACATGGCCATCAGCATCACATATGAGCACCAGTTAAGAGTCCTGGCTGCTCCACTTTCCCCCTAGCTCCTTGCTAATGCACCTGGGAAGGCAGTGGGAAATGGCTCAAGTAATTAGGCCCCTGCTACCCACATGGGAGACCTGGATGGAGTCCCCAGCTCCTAGCTTTTGGCCTGGCCCAGACCCTGCTGTTGTGGTCATTGGGGAGCAAACTAGCAGATGAAGATATTCCTTACTCCCTATAATTCTAAAAACCAAAAGGCTTGTGGAAATTTTAAATCACAAAAAATTACATAGTCATCAGACTGACAAAAGTTCTGACTAAAAAGTATTAGAGAGAATGTGACAATACATACATTTACACACTTCTGGTGGGGGTGCAAACTGGTATAACCATTTTAGAAAAGGACTTGATGTCAATTAGACAAACTGAAGATGAAGGTATGAATACTCCACACAAAGAAATTCCTCACCCAGGGCCGGCGCCGTAGCTCAACAGCTAATCCTCTGCCTTGCAGTGCCGGCACACCGGGTTCTAGTCCCGGTCGGGGCACCGGATTCTGTCCTGGTTGCCCCTCTTCCAGGCCAGCTCTCTGCTGTGGCCCAGGAGTGCAGTGGAGGACGGCCCAAGTGCTTGGGCCCTGCACCCCATGGGAGACCAGGAGAAGCACCTGGCTCCTGCCATCAGATCAGCGCGGTGCAGCGTGCTGGCCGCAGCGGCCATTGGAGGGTGAACCAACGGCAAAGGAAGACCTTTCTCTCTGTCTCTCTCTCTCACTGTCCACTCTGCCTGTCAAAAAGTTAAAAAAAAAAAAAAAAAAGAATAAAAAGAAATTCCTCACCCAAGTACAAATACCAGGAAAAAACATGTGCACATGTAAACTGTAATTCTTTCTTTTTTTTTTTTTTTAAGATTTTTTTATTTGGGGCTGTCTCTGTGGCGCAGTGGGTTAACACCCTGGCCTGAAGTGCTGGCATCCCATATGGGCGCCGGTTCGAGACCTGGCTGTTCCTCTTCCAATCCAGCTCTCTGCTATGGCTTGGGAAAGCAGTAGAAGATGGCCCAAGTGCTTGGGACCCTGCACCTGCGTGGGAGACCCAGAAGAAGCTCCTGGCTCCTGGCTTCGGATCCGCCCAGCTCCGGCCATTACAGCCAATTGGGGAGTAAACCAGTGGATGGAAGACTCTTCTTTCTCTCTCTCCTCTCTCTGTAACTCTGACCTTCAAATAAATAAATAAACCTTTTTTTTTTAAAGAGATTTTTTTTTTAAAAGAGAGATTTTTTTAAAGAGAAGAGAGGCAGAGAGAGAGAGAGAGATCTTCAATCTGCTGGCTCACTCCCCAATTGGCTGCAACAGTCAGAACAGAGCTGATCCAAAGCCAGGAGCCAGGAGCTTCTTCTGGGTCTCCCACGCAATTATAGGGGCCCAAGGACTTGGGCCATCTTCCACTGCTTTCCCAGGCCATAGCAGAGAGCTGTGTGGGAAGTAGAGCAGCCAGGATTCGAACCAGCACCCATATGGGATGCCAGCACTGCAGGCGGTAGCTTTATCCACTACACCACTGCACCAGCCCCCACAAACTGTAATTCAAAAGCACAAGTGTTCATAGTAGTATAGTTTCTAAATTTTTTGTCATTAAAGAGAAAACAAAAGTCCAAGAACAAAAGAATGGACACATAAACTGGGGCATGAACCTAAGAGACAACATTCAGAAATGAAAAGAGATGAAGGAAGAGCACAAGAAATTGGCAGGCAACTTTTTGGAAAGCTGGTTATGGTCTAATTCTACACATGGGTAGATATAAACATGGTCACTTTATAATTATTCATTAAACTGTATTTCTAATTCATGATTTTTTACATGTATGCTTATTTCATAATCAAAAATTAATTTGTCTTCAGGTAGAATTTTAATTATAACTAATTAAACTTGAGAAAAAATAGTCGATCAACAGTAGTTTCAAGATATGTGTAATGTCAGAGCTGGCGATGCGGTGTAGCAGGTTAAGCATCCCCCTGTGGCACTGGCATTCATATGGATGCTGGTTCCTGTCCCAGTGCTCCTCTTCTGATCCAGCTCTCTGCTATGGCCTGGGAAAGCAGTAGAAGATGGCTCAAGTGCTTGGGCCCCTGCACCCGTATTGGAGACCAGAAGCAGCTCCTGGCTCCTGGCTTCAGATAGTCTCAGCTTTGGCCATTGTGGTCACTTAGGGAGTGAACCAGTGGATGGTATGCAACTCTGCCTCTCAAATAAAATCTCTACAAAATATGGGTAATGTCATATCTGTAAGTAAGTTATTTAACTGATATTAAAATTATTCAATACTAAAATGTTCTGAAAAATGAACATAATTATGTGATGTGATTTAAGACAGAAATAACAAAGATTTAGAACAATATTACTTGGGAAAACATTTCAGATTTTACAAAGTGCTTAAGGAATGAAAAGGGGATGCAAGAGTATGAAAATCAAATTTATCAGAACAATAAGTCCTGCTAGCACTTCCTTCAAAACTGGACTCGAATCACTTGTTAATAACCAAAACTTTCCATTTTTCCTTAGACTGCATTCGGAACACCCTGGTTTCCCTAACTCCCTGCTCCATATGCTCTTCCTTCCTTACTTCAGTCACTCTGCCCCTCTTTTAATTCCCTGAACAAACCAACCTTGTTTCACAGATGCTTACTTTTGCATTCATCTCTACCTTAACAGTCTGCCTCAAGTCAGTCACATGACCACCTCTTTCCTAGCATTCAGATCACTATGGAAATCTCTCTCAGTGCTTTTGCTGACCACTGTATTGAAAATAGTACTTTGATTATCTTCCAACAAATAGCATTTTCATTATCTTTAATCTCATGAACTATATATTTTATAAGCATTTAACTTCTCTGAAATTACATTTGTTTCTCTATTCACCTTCTGTCTCTCCCACTCATTTCTTCTCTGTCCCAGTATAATATAAATTCTATAATATTTTTGGTTACTACTGTAGCCCTAGTAACTATAATAGCTCAAACCACAGCAGTCACTTAATATACTTATTAAGGGGGAAAAAATGAAAGTGGAAGAAAATATAACTGGAAGAAATTAGGATACTTACATGTTTATTGCTTATTGGTCTTTTTAAGAAAATATCTCTAGAAATATGGTCTGCTGTTCTTGCCACATCTTCCAAAAATCTATAATCTAAAATTTCAATTAGAAATTTTAATTAGAAAATAAACAAATGACATCTACTAGTGACGGGTAGACATCAACCTGCTACATATATATATATATATATATACATTTAAGATGGCTTACCACTTAGTAGATTCATTTCAGTAAACTGTTGTATGGAAACATATGCAGTTTTATTTCTAACTCCATTACATGTCAGTTCCACTTTATGTTTCTTTACACAGGGCAAACTGAAGAAACAAAGAGGAAGTGCTTTTATATTTTGAAGCAAGAAAGACACAGGTAAAGGCACAGGTAATAAGGAAAGAAGTGACATACATACCTGCAGGAGTATCGCATACAACGTGGACATCTGTACTTTGCTTCTTCTGTACCACAAGTTTCACACCTATAAAAGTTCACACAGAACTTACTGACTTATTAAACATTAATTCTACTTACCTACTTATAAACTTTGAATGCGGATTCAAATGTTACAATTTCTAGTTATATAATGAATAAAGTAAAAGTAATCTGATAAGATACTAAATACCTTTCAGTTTGAAAATCCTAGAAACTGTGTCCAAATAACCACTACAATTATAATGTTAATGACACATAATTCAAAAAAATGTGTTTTGATTTTTTTTTTCCTACATTAATCAGAGATGGGATTATTCACTAGTATTTTAACTTGTAATTCCTGGCAATCTAATAGTAAGTGTGTGCCAGAGGTCCAAACTATGGGCTATGTTTTTATATTTTAAAAGCACACACACAAGAAATAGAATGCAGTAGTAGACCCAGTCAAATTTAGAAGGTAGCTGTAGCATCTTTTTTCCTCAACTCCAATCCTAACCTAGGATGGGAATCAAAATAATCTAGAAATGCTACTACCCATCAGTTATTGTCACCTGCTCTTCTAGAAGTTCTGAATGCTGACCACATAACTACATTTCTTCTATTTGGCCCACGGTGTTCTAGACAGCAATGTTCCCAAGAATCTGACGATTACTGATTTCCCATGTTGTCACATGATCACACGTTCACCATACCCATATAGAAGCTTGACAGCTGAGTTCAACTGCATTTTGGTCTAATTTTAACATAGCCCACTTTGTCACTGTTGGCTTTATTAGACTCCCTCGTCTCAGTTCTCTCACAAAAAAATAAGGAGTCAAGAACGTTATTAAGTTAGCAGATCTGGCTCCAAAGGGTCTTCTGGTCCCCAGAGTTTTTACTTCCTAACTTGGTCACGACTCATTAGGCACTGCCACTGGATCTCCTGGCTGGCAACACCTCTCCCTTTCCAACCCCTTCCCTCCTGGAATCGACTCAGACTCCGGGAAACCAAACTTGCGCCTACTGTTCCTTACTCCACCTTCTGCGGATGGTGGGTTCCTTCACTCTGGGCAACACAGGACTCCACAGCTCTACTGCCTCAACGGGTTTTCCCGCTGCCCTACCTCGACATGGCCAGCTTCCGCTTGCAGCCCACCGGGGCGTTCACCTGCGGCTCTTCGTTCACCTTTGAGTCATCCGTCACTTCTTTCTCCAGGAAATCCTTCTCTTCTTTCACATGCTCCCCGTCGACCACCTCCTCCTCTTTTACGCTGGACCCAACACACATCTCCTCTTTTATCTCCAACGTGGCCTCCCTCTCTCCCTTCACTTCCGGCCAGTCTATCTTCTCTTCCTTCACCTCTAGTTCATCCACCTTCTCTTTTTTCACCAACAAACTGTGGTTTTCCACCTCCTGCTTCACCTCCAATACGCCTGCTTTCTCATCCTCCGCCTCCTGCTTTACCCCCTGGCCACCCGTCACGCCTTCTTCTGCATCCGACCAGTCCATCATTTCTTGCTTCACAACCGTCAAGTCCATTCGCATTTCCTCTGCCCTTTGCCCACCCCCCTCCTCTTCATCCTCTGTCTTCCTCACTTCTGTCAGTCCATCTGGCATCCCAGGTAAGTCCCTGGCTCTCTCCCTACCTGACTCCGGACAGAGCCGCGCCCCCTCAGCTACCCTCTGGAGACCTCCTTCCGAGGTCCCTCCACTTTCCGCAGCGAACTCCATCAGCTCACGGCCGCCGGCCTCCGCCGTCACTCCGTCTTGCAATGTGGGCGCTCCACGCGAGCAGCAAGAATTACCAGCTGCCAACACAGAAACCTTCCCACGTGCGTACCACACCGGCACGCAGAAGCCGAAAACGCCTGTGATTTACATCTCCGGGACCGCCGTAAAACCACGCTTCCGCACTTCGCCACTTTACGACTTTTAGCGCTCTTTACGGCTCTGCGGCGGTCCTTCCCGGATCCTCTGAGCGGGCGGGCAAGAGGCCACGCCCCGTGGGACTCCCGCCTCTGGGGCGGGGCTTCGGTGCACGCTGGAGCCGGTGGGTAGCGGGCCTGCACTCCGCTTCCCCAGTGCGAAGCTTGACGTTCTCGGCATAAGGAGAGGGAATCTGAACGCTTGCAGTCGTGAAATGTGAAGCCCCACCCTAATCTGTATCAGCAGTTAAATCCAATCTATAAAAATAGAGGACACGCAAAGTTACACCTTTCCAAGCCTCAGTCTCTTCAGTGCCAAGGTTGGTATTGCAGCCTTCCTAATGCTCCCGCGAAGATGAAGTCATGCGTGAGAACCAGCTAGCAGTGATTTAACACAAACTCAGTATGTGGTGGTCGATATTACTAGGAATCGTGATAGGTTTCAGATAGAAGGGACGCTGAGTTTGATTCTTTCAACACTTTAAACAGCCCTCATATCTGTTCCCCAGTGCCAATATTCTATAGGTTCACTGAAAGAACACTTTATATTATTTTTAAAGATTTATTTAATTTATTTTTATTTATTTGAAAGAGTTACAGAGAGAGGTAGAGACACAGAAGAGAGGTCTTCCATCCGCTGATTCACTCCCCAGATGGCTGCAACAGCCTGCACTTCACTGATCCAAAGCCAGGAGCCAGGAGCTTCCCTTGGGTCTCCCACGCGGGTGCAGGGGCCCAAGGACTTGGGCCATCTTCTACTGCTTTCTCAGGCCACAGCAGAGATCTGGATTGGCAGAGGAGCAGCCCAGACTAGAACCGGCACCCATATGGGATGCCAGTGCTTCAGTCCAGGGCTTTAACCCAATGCGCCACAGCGCTGGCCCCTATGTGTATATTTAAAGAGTAGGACAAAATTCCAATGCCTAGGCGTAAAACTAAACATATATATACTCACACAAAAACCAAAACCACCCTTACATCTTTTTTTAGTACTTCTAAAAATTACCATTATTAATTGCTGGCATTAAGCACTCTTAGCTAATGTTTGCTTAGTGTCTGTGAGATACATATTTACCTTGCTGCATGAGTAACTTTAAAAATAATGGTTTCTTAAGTGCACTGCTTTGTGCTACCCTATCAGACTCTTATTCCTTTGCAGGGCATTTACACATTAGGGAATAGGATTTTTTTTTATTTGTTTTTATTTTGTTTGAAAAGTAGAGGGACAGAGATCTTCAGTCTGTTTTTTCCCCCAAAATGTCTGCAACAACCAGGGACGGCCAGGCTGAAGTCAGGAGCATGGAACTCAATCTGGGTCTCCCGTGTGAGCTTGTACCATCATCTGCTGCCTCCTGGGCTGCATTGCAGGAAGCTGGAGTGGAAGCAGAGGACCTGGAATCAACAAGGCAGTCTGATATAGGATGCAAATGTCCTAAGTGGCGATTTCCAGCTGCACCAAATAGAAGGAAGGTAGTTTTGAAGTCTTAGTTGGGGCACTGGACAGAGCACTGAAATAAGTTTGGAGAGTTTAGTTGATGAACAGTATTCCATTGTGTGAGTATACTATGTTTGGTCACTCATGTGATAGACATTTAGATCATTTCCAGTTGGGCTATTATGAATAACTGTGCTTCTGCATTCATAGGCAAGTCTTTATGTGGACATGTTTTCTCTGTCCTTAAGCAGATACTTAGGATGGAGTTGTTGGGTCATATTGTAAGTTTTAAGAATGGGCAAGTTGTTTTTGAAAATAGCTCTGCTGGGACAGACATTTGGCACAACAGTTCACACTATGCATCGCAAGAGGCAGCAAGTGATGGCTCAAGTTCCTGGGTCCCTGCCACCTATGTGAAAAAGATTGAGTTTTGGGCTCCTGACTGTGGCCTGACCAGACCCTGGATGCTATGGGCATTTGGGAATAGACCAGCAGATAGAGGATCTTCCTGTCTCTCTCTCTCTCCTCTGCCTTTTAAATAAATAAAAATAAAATAAAAATTATTAAAAGGTTTGCAAGTAGCTATACTGTTTTACATTTCCACTGGCTAAAGATTCCAGCTCCTCCACATCCTTGCCAACACTTGAAATTGTCAGTTTTTTTTTATTATCAGTGTGTAGTGGTATCTTATTGTAAATTTAATTTGCATTTCATTAATGACTACTGATGTTGAGCATCTGTCCATATACTAACTGATCATTCATATATTTTCTTTAATGAAACATCAATTCAAATTTCTTGCCCATTTTAGTGAGCTTATTGATCTTTTTCTAAAATTATTTACTTATTTACTTTATTGAAAGACAGAGAGAGGGAGAGAGGAGGGAGAATATGTCATGTGCTGGTTCATTCCCCACATGTCTACAACAGCCAGGGCTGAGCCAAGCTGAACATAAGAGCTGGGACTAAATCTGGATCTCCCACATGAATGACAGGGACCAACTACTTGAGCCATTATGACTTTCCCCTAGGGTATGTGTTAGCAGGAAGCTGGAACTGGAAGCAGAACTGAGACTTAAACCCAGGCACTCCAATATGGGACATGGGTGTCCCAAGCAGTGTCTTGACTGTGGCACTGGATGCCTGCCCCTATTTCCCTTTTTATTATCAAATTGCATTCATAGTAGTTCTTTATATATTATGAATACAAATCAGTTGCCAAGGTGTTTCTCCGTGATTCTCCACCTAATATTCATATTACTATATAGAATATTCATACAGTATTACAAGTGTTCCAGGACTGGTGTATGTTACTGAAAGCATATAGACAGAAGAAATATTATGTCATCTCCAAAATTAGGTTTGGAAAAAAAAGGCTGCGCTTTCAGTCTTAGACACTGGCTCTTTTGTTTTCTTTGTTAGACCCCTCAGTCTTGGGGAAGCAAGCTGCCAAGTTGTGAGAAATCTTGTAGTTCCATGTCGTAGGAAGCTGAAGTTTTTGACTGTTATTGAGTTGTGTCCCTGCAAAATTCAGAATGTAGTTATATTTGGAGGTAGGGCACTTAAAGAAGTGATAAAGCTAAAATGAGGCTGTTAGGCTGGCCCTAATCCAGTCTGAGTGGTACCCATTTAGAAAAGGCAATTTGGATGCAACAAGAGGCACCATGGATGTGCACACTGGGAAGGGACCATGTGGAGGTTCAGGGAGAAGGTGCCTCTGTGTGCCCTCAAGAGAGGCCCCAGAAGCAAAACAACAAATCTGCTGACATCTTCGTCTTGGACGTCTAGCTCACTGAACTATGAGAAATTAAATTTTTGTAGTGTAAGCCATTCAGTGTGTTCTATTTTATTATAGCAGCCCGCAAAAGCTAATATACTGGCCAGCAACTAGCAAGTAACCGAGGCCTGCAGATTGTTATGTGAGTGAGCTTGGAAGAAAATTCTCCATTACTTATCCAGCTTTGACATGATTATAGATGTGGCCAGCAGCTGCACTCAGATTCCTGACACCCAGAAGCTGTGTGAAATAATAAATTTTTTAAACTGCTAAGTTTATAGTTAATTGTTACATAGAAATAGATCAATAATGCCAAGTCCTCATATGGTTAGCAGAAATTTTCCCCCAGTCTATGGCTTGTCATTTTCTTAGTTGAATTTTTACAGTGCAAAAGTGTTACATTTCTTTCGACAGGCAGAGTGGACAGTGAGAGAGAAAGACAGAGAGAAAGGTCTTCCTTTGCCGTTGTTTCACCCTCCAATGGCCGCCGCGGCAGGCACGCTGTGGCCAGCGCACCACGCTGATCCGAAGGCAGGAGCCAGGTACTTCTCCTGGTCTCCCATGCGGGTGCAGGGCCCAAGCACTTGGGCCATCCTCCACTGCACTCCCTGGCCACAGCAGAGAGCTGGCCTGGAAGAGGGGCAACCGGGACAGAATCCGGCACCCCGACCGGGACTAGAACCCGGTGTGCTGGCGCCACAAGGTGGAGGATTAGCCTGTTGAGCCACGGCGCCGGCCAAAAGTGTTACATTTCAATCAAATGCAATTCATCATTTTTAAATGAATTTTTTCATGTAACACTAATATTTTTTCCTAGCCCAAGATTTTGAACATTTTCTCTCCTCTGTTTTCTAGAATATATAGTATTAGCTATCAAATTTAGGTCAATAATCCAATTTTAGTTTTCTTTTCTAGTGATTTAAGTTCTTTTTAAATATGTGGGTATTTTATGTCAAAGCATCATTTGTTGAAAAGTTTCCTTTCCCCTTGAACTACCTTAACCTTTTAAAAAGTCACTTGATTTTAAATATGAGGATATTATTTATGGTCTTTATATTCTGTTCACTGATCTACATGTATATCCTACACCAGTGCACACTCTCTTGATCATAACTCTAGTAAATTTCCAAGCCAGGTAGTGTAAGTTTTTCTTACTGAAAATTTTATTGGCTATTCTAGGTTCTCTATATGTCAATATAAATGTTACCAGTAAATCAATTTCTACAAAAAGAGCTTGCTGGGATTTTGGTGGAGATTTTGTGGAATACATATATCAATTTGGGGAGAATTGGCATCCTAACGATAGCATGTCTTAAAAGCAATGAAAATGGAAAGTTGCCCATTTATTTAGAAAGTCTTTAATTTCACTTAACTATGCTCTGTAGATTTCAGTATACATATGCAAGTTTTTGCATGTCTTGTGCTATATTTACAAAGAGACTTCAAAAAGCATGGGAAAAAGAAATTAAAAATACAAATTAAAAATATGAACTTTATTTTTTAACATAAGCTCCATCAAGTTTATGACACTTTTGTAAGCAGTGAGACAGGCCATTTAGTCTGCCCCTAAAGAACTTAGGGTCCTTGAATTTAACCAGCTCAAAGCAATCTTTAACATTACTAATTGAAGACAAATGCATGTCTTTAAAGATTTTCTTGTTTAAGGCCGGCGCCGTGGCTCAACAGGCTAATCCTCCGCCTTGTGGCGCCGGCACACCTGCTTTGATTGGACCACTCCGCCTCTTGGTACCCATTGCTTTGATTGTGCTTTCTTTTCAAGATCATT
The DNA here is from genome assembly GCF_033115175.1 of Lepus europaeus. Classification (NCBI taxonomy): domain Eukaryota; kingdom Metazoa; phylum Chordata; class Mammalia; order Lagomorpha; family Leporidae; genus Lepus; species Lepus europaeus. Next base: position 79,228,711 of record NC_084831.1, read on the forward strand.
CTTGTGGGGCCAGCATTATGGTGATGTAGGTTAAGCCTCTGCCTGCAGCACCAGCATCCCATTTGGACACTGGTTCAAGTCCTGGCTGCTCCTCTTCTGATCGAGCTCTCTGCTTGTGGCCTGGGAAAGCATTGGAGGATGGCTCAAGTGCTTGGGCCCCTGCACCCAAGGAGAAGAGGAAGAGGGAGGATGAGGGAGAGGTGAAATGAGAGGGAGAGGGAAAGGGAGGAAATATATATGGGAAAGAACCTTATTTGGATTCTGGTTCTGTAAGATGGAGGTTCAAGATCAGCTGGGCACATCTGATGAGAGTCTTGTGTGTAATCAAATGGCAGAAAACAGAAGTAAAGTGGGCACATGGCATGCAGAAGAGGAGAAACATGAGTGGCAGCCGCACTTTTTAATAACCTGCTTGTGCTGTACTAATCTTGCAAGAGTGAAAATTCGTTGTTGAATTGTTCACTCCTTAAATACCCTTGTCTCCCAAGATCATAAAAAAGGCAATCAAATTTCACATGAGTTTCAGAGGCGGCAAATTACTTTCAAACTACAACAGAGAGCAATGTATATTTTGTGAAAACCTATACTTTGAACTGTGATATTTTCCCAGGTTAGCAATATGCCATATATATCTTATTGGCATGCTTGACAGCTGGAACAAGCCATGACTCCTAGTCAGCCACACCATCATAAGTGTTAATAATGGATATTTTACAGTGTAATATGGTGATAAACTATTTTGATTGGTGGGTTAATTGTATCAAGTGCTTTTTTGAATTATAGTTTCAATTTACAATGGATTTACTGGGTTGCAACCCTTTTGTATGTCAAGCAGTACCAGTTTTTTCCTTTCTGGTAATTTTGTCAGGTTATTTTTTTTTTCAGGGTTCTCCCCATTCCTTTTAACTTTTATGATTCCATGTCCTTATTTTCCAACTTGTACGTACTATTTTTTTGTTGATATTATCCCACCTGTTAGTCAACCCAGCCATTCTTTTCAATTACAATATATTTTTCAAAAATTTATTTATTCATTTGAAAGTGTACCAGGGAGAGGGAGAGGGGAGAAGGAGAGGGAGTGGGAGAGATGGTAGAGGCGGAAGGGGGAAGGGGAGGGAGAGAGATCTCATATCTACTAGTTTACTCTCCAGGTGGCTGCAATGGTCAGGGCTGGGCCAGGCCAAAGCCAGGAGCCAGGACCTTCATCTGGGTCTCCAATGTGGGTGGCAGGGGCCAAGAACTTGGGCCACCTTCTGCTGCTTTTGGTAGGCCATTAGCAGAGAGATGGATCAGAAGTGGAGCAGACAGGACAAAAATCAGTGCCCATGTGGGATGCCAGCAGCAGCTTTACCCTCTATGCTACAACACAAGCCCCATCAATCACTATATTTTTTAAAGCCATTGTTTCCAGCTAATTATTCTACTCCATATTTCTAATATCCTTCCTTAACTCCTTAGAGGTATTTCTCACTCATTTAAAATCTTTCACTTTATTTTTCTTTTGGTCCTTTAATTCTGTCCCTCTAGTATAAACTATCCAGTTTTTTATGAAAAAAGCCTTTCACGGATTTATACTCAGATGTTGTAATAATTTCCCCTGTGATCTCATATTCCCTTGGGAGTATCAGCAAGCATGGCTGTAATTCATATTTGAAAGGAGGATCAAAACGCCTAGGATTTGGCTTGTGATTCTTCTAGTGATATTTTTGGTGGTGGAGGGGAGAAAGATAAGAGAGCAGATGAGCCTTATAGTCAAAAGCCTGTTAAATATGGGCTCTAGTAGGCCAAATCTGCCCTCCCATGAAGATTTGTCCCCACGTTAACTTTCAGTACCCTTTCATTTACCATCTTTTTTCCAAGAGCTACTAGCTTCTATTGGCAGTCTGCTAGATTCTTGTGTGGAAGGAAGTGAAGAAAACAGTTCCAGGCCAATCTGTACCCTTACCAAGTTTTCTACCTTCTTGGGCAGGTGCTAGACTGGCCCTGCTGTTTTGATGTCTACCTTGAGATGGAGTGGGCCATGAACCACACAGAGCGTGATGTGTGGTGGAAAAGGACACAATCAGAGATCCGTCCTTCCATTTCATCACTTCCTCTTCTAATGGCAGTTTTTGATTCCAAGCTTTCTTTACCTCACCACCAGGGGACCCAAGTCCCTTCCATCTCTTAGGGTTTTCTCAGAGTTGCCCCGCTAGACTTTAAATCCATCATTGCTCCTGTACATGGCATTGTCAGAGTTGCCTTGGGGACTCTAGGAGGCAATAGCTTTGTTTGTTATCCTTTCAAGAATCAGTAGTTTCTAGATTAAACTTCAACAATTCTGTATGGAAAGGAATTTCTGAAATTATCTGGGGGTGTCCCAAATATCTTTCTTTCTAGGTTTTGTGTGACATTGTTCAAAATTTTTCAAGATGCCTAAGGATTTTGTTATATTCATAACTTTGCAATAATTCAGTAATTCCAGTATGCTTGGCCATGACTTGTTGTAACAGCATCACTTGGTATAGTTGATCAAAAACACATTTTCGGTGTATCCTTAGAGATACTTAATAAAAATGGAAAGAGTTGTTGAGTAATTTTTATTTTAATAAGTGTTTATATGGTACTTCTAGAAACTTCTAGCCATGTTTGCAACCACTGGGTGAAGACATTACAATGGTACTTTTTAATATGGTAGCCATTATCCACAATGGCTATTTTTTAAACTTTTATTTAATAAATATAAATTTCCAAAGTACAGCTTTTGGATTACAGTGGCTTCCCCCCCCCCATAACTTCCCTCCCACCCGCAAGCCTCCCATCTCCCGCTCCCTCTCCCATTCCATTCACATCAAGATTCATTTTCAATTATCTTTATATACAGAAGATCAATTTAGTATATACTAAGTAAAGATTTCAACAATTTGCACCCACACAGAAACACAAAGTGTAAAGTACTGTTTGAGTACTAGTTATAGCATAATTCACATTGTACAACACATTAAGGACAGAGATCCTACATGGGGAGTAAGTGCACAGTGACTCCTGTTGTTGACTTAACAATTGACACTCTTGTTTATGGCATCAATAATCACCCGAGGCTCTTGTTATGAGTTGCCAAGGCTATGGAAGCCTTTTGAGTTCGCCAACTCCGATCATATTTAGACAAGGCCATAGTCAAAGTGGAAGTTCTCTCCTCCCTTCAGAGAAAGGTACCTCCTCCTTTGATGGCCTGTTCTTTCCACTGGGATCTCACTCGCAGAGATCTTTCATTTAGTTTTTTTTTTTTTATTTGCCAGAATGTCTTGGCTTTCCATGCCTAAAATACTCTCATGAGCTCTTCAGCCAGATCTGAATGCCTTAAGGGCTGATTCTGAGGCCAGAGTGCTGTTTAGGACATCTTCCATTCTATGAGTCTGCTGTGTATCCCACTTCACATGTTGGATCATTCTCTCCCTTTTTGATTCTATCAGTTAGTATTAGCAGACACTAGTCTTGTTTGTGTGGTCCCTTTGACTCTTAAACCTATCAGTGTGATCAATTGTGAACAGAAATTGATCTCTTGGACTAGTGAGATGGCATTGGTACATGCCACCTTGATGGGATTGAATTGGAATCCCCTGGCACGTTTCTAACTCCACCATTTGGGGCAAGTCAGATTGAGCAAGTCCCAAATTGTACATCTCCTCCCTCTCTTATTCCCACTCTTAGATTTAACAGGGATCACTTTTCAGTTAAATTTAAACACTTAAGAATAATTGTGTATTTTTACAGAGTTCAAACAATAGTATTAAGTAGAACAAAAAATACTTAAAGGGATAAAGTATTAAGTTGTTCATCAACATTCAGGGCAAGGGCTGATCAAGTCACTGTTTCTCATATGTCCATTTCACTTCAACAGGTTTCCTTTTTGGTGCTCGGTTAGTTGTCACCCATCAGGGAGAACATCATATAGTTTCTACTCAACTTGACCTACCAATTCAAAGCACAGTGTCTAGACATGAGTCACTGAAGTAAAAACATGAAAGATTTCAGCACTAGGATGCATTAGATAATGTGTTGTGTTGTGTGATTATAAACATTGAAATGTACAGTTTGCCTTCAGGGAGCTGACAGTTTAGTGAGGGGCACAAATATATCAACAGCGAAAACAAAACACTGAAGCCAGTGTTATAATTATATAGACTGTGACAGTTAGGTGGAGGTGGGATGAACTTCTCTGTAAGGAATGTTAGGAGAGGCTTCCTGAGATGTTAACTTGAAGAATGAATCAAAGTCAGCCAGCAGGATGAGGCAGAGGGAGAGCTTTCCAGACAGAGGGATGAGAAAGCATAGTATATTCAGGAACATCAAATAGGTAAGGTTGCAGCATATTGGCTCTGATGAAAAAAGAGAGAAGTGACAGGTAATCCAGAGAACAGGCTTCTAAGGCCATGTAGACCTTGAAGAGAAGCTTGCACCTTTTCATACTGTAGGTGACAAAAAGCCAGACTCATTTCCTGAGCTTGGATTCCAAGGTTGAGCTCCAGAAGTGGTCAGGGATGAAACCACAGGATGGGTCTGGATGTGATTATACTTAAGCAAGGGACTGTGACTTATACTATGATTTGGATGGGTCTGTTATTACAACACATGGAACTGTTTCCAAAGAATTGGCTGGATCTGTTACTGGAAAACATTATTTGGACTAAACAAATACGTCATGATTTAGGAGGTTCAATTATAATTGATGAGCCTTTAGGAGGATCCAACAACTGGGTACTATTAGAGGAATTTAGGACCCAATACAGAAGCACAATATTTGCTGTAGAGAAGCATGTGAAATAGATTTCTAAAAAGATTTTATAACATTGTTTAAGAAATTTATTGCTATTATTACTTTTTTTTTTTTTGACAGGCAGAGTGGACAGTGAGAGAGAGAGAGAGACAGAGAGAAAGGTCTTCCTTTGCCGTTGGTTCACTCTCCAATGGCCGCCATGGCTGGTGCGCTGCGCTGATCCGAAGGCAGGAGCCAGGTGCTTCTCCTGGTCTCCATGGGGTGCAGGGCCCAAGCACTTGGGCCATCCTCCACTGCACTCCCTGGCCACAGCAGAGAGCTGGCCTGGAAGAGAGGCAACCGGGACAGGATCGGTGCCCCGACCGGGACTAGAACCCGGTGTGCCGGCGCCACAGGCGGAGGATTAGCCTATTGAGCCGTGGCGCTGGCCTGCTATTATTACTTTTTAACACTGAGATATAAAAGAAGCAAGATTCACTAACTAGAATAATACTTGGTTATGGAATCAAAGAAATTCTGATTTCTTTTAAATTCTTGTTTTAGTTTCTCACTTCAAACTAGTGCCATTAAGTTTTGTAGAAACTTTTTATTTACTTAATTGGAGGACTCGAGAGTAAAGTGCATGATATTTTTTCATGGCATATTGAATTATGTAGCAAATATCTAGGAACAATTAGAAATTATTTTTGCTCTGAATCTTTTTTTTTTTTTTTTGACAGGCAGAGTGGACAGTGAGAGAGAGAGAGACAGATCTTAGCCATTGGTTCACCCTTCAATGGCCGCCGCGGCCGGCGCACTGTAGCCGGCGCACCGCGCAGATCCGAAGGCAGGAGCCAGGTGCTTCTCCTGGTCTCCCATGGGGTGCAGGGCCCAAGCACTTGGGCCATCCTCCACTGCCTTCCCAGACCACAGCAGAGAGCTGGCATGGAAGAGGAGCAACCGGGACAGAATCTGGCGCCCCGACCGGGACTAGAACCCAGTGTGCCGGTACCGCAGGCGGAGGATTAGCCTGTTGAGCCGCGGTGCCGGCCGCTCTGAATCTTTTCTATAGTATCTTGACATTTGTATTAGTAACTAAATGGCTTAATCTGTTTTATTTTTAATTGAATAAGTTCAGGCAAAAAATGAATGCACATGTAATGTAATTCAAATACATTTTTAGTTTCTAGTTGTTGAGGAAGCTCTGTATCTGTTTCTGAAGAATGCCTTTTTTCACGGAGACATGTCTTCATGAAACCGGTGTTTGCTTCCAGAAGAGAGCTTTCTTGCATTTCAACTTTAAATTTGAGCTGAAGTAGATACTTAAAATAAAATTCTTATTCTTTTTTTCTTTTATTTTTTTGCCAGGCAGAGTTAGACAGTGAGAGAGAGAGAGACAGAGAGAAAGGTCTTCCTTCCGTTGGTTCACTCCCCAAATGGCCACCACGGCCAGCACTGCGCTGATCCGAAGCCAGGAGCTGGGTCTTCCGGTCTCTCATGGCGTGCAGGGACCCAAGCACTTGGGCCATCCTCCTTCGCCCTCCCGGGCCACAGCAAAGAGCTGGACTGGAAGAGGAGCACCCGGGACTAGTACCCAGCGCCCTAACCGGGACTAGAACCCAGGGTGCCGGCGCCGTAGGCGGGGGATTAGCCAAGTGAGCCATGGCGCAGGCCAAATAAAATTATTCTTAATGGATTACTGAGATTACTCTTTTTTTTCTTTTTACTTGTGTGTAGTCATAAAATTTGCTGAGTATAGCCCAGATAATAGCTCAGATTCCCTATTAGTTGCTTTACTCTACAAAAGTGCCACTTTTCTAACTTGGCTTTGAACTATACCAGGATCTGAATCCAAAGCACAGATTGCTTAATCAGGCTGAGGTATCAACAGCTTCATAACATTTGTCACAGGTAATTCCTATATAGATCATAAAGAAAAATGTATGTTGCTATAGCAGAATACTATGCAGTAAAGACTTAGTTTATATTATTTTTGAAATTATAAAAATTGCTGGTCTTGTGTGGGAGGGTGAGACACAAACATTGGTCAGAATGTGAGTTTTGCCAAAGTGTGTGCTGCCAAACGCTGTGCTCCTACTGCTCAGTTCTTTTCTGTGCACCAGCACATTCCCTCTCTTTACTGCTACGTCATCGAACAAGCCAACCAACAGACCCTTTTGCTTCCTATAATAATAATTACATTTATATTTCATTCAAGGTGAAAGGCAGGGGTTAAATCTAGGCTTTGTAAAGCCTGAAACTCATACAGGTTAGGATGTTCTGTATGGAAAAAATTAAAATCATTGTACGTTTGCAAACTTTACAGTTGCCTGTCTCAGTCCTTGTTGCATTCCTAATAACACAGTATTTCAGACTGGGTAAGTTATAAAGGAGTTATAGAGGTTAAAGAGGTTTGTTTTGATTCATGGTTCTGCTCCAAGGTGGAGAGGCCACATCTGGTGATGGTCTTTTTGCTGACAGAGCCCAGGGATGACTCAGAGCATCGCCTGGTGAGAGACAAGAAGTGTGTGAGAGAGATCTAATCAAACTGACTTTTATAGCAGACCCACTCTGAGATAAGCCATTAATGCATTAATTGCATGAGTGGATTTATTCATTCATGAGTATACCTTCTAAAGGTCTTATTACTTAATATCTCCTATTGAGAAATTAAATTTATTTTTTTTTAAAGATTTGTTTATATGGGGCTGGTGCCGCAGCTCACTAGGCTAATCCTCTGCCTGTGGAACCGGCACACCGGGTTCTAGTCCCGGTCGGGGTGCTGTATTCTGTCCCGGTTGCCCCTCTTCCAGCCCAGCTCTCTGCTATGGCCTGGGAGTGCAGTGGAGGATGGCCCAAGTGCTTGGGCCATGCACCCCATGGGAGACCAGGAGAAGCACCTGGCTCCTGCCTTCGGATCAGCAAGATGTGCCGGCCACGGCGGCCATTGGGGGGGGTGAACCAACAGCAAAAGGAAGACCTTTCTCTCTGTCTGTCTCTCTCTCTCACTGTCCACTCTGCCTGTCAAAAAAAAATTTTGTTTATATGAAAGGCAGAATTACAGTGAGGCAGAAACAGAGGCAGTGAGAGGTCTTCCATCTGCTGGCTCCCTCCCCAATTGGCTGCAACGGCCGGAGCTGTGCCGATCCGAAGCCAAGAGTCAGGAACTTCTTCTGGGTCTCCCATGCGGGTGCAGGGGCCCAAGTACTTGGGCCATCTTCTACTGCTTTCCCAGGCCGTAAGCAGAGAGCTGGATCAGAAGTGGAGCAGCCGGAACTCGAACCAGTGCCCATATCGGATGCTGGCATTGAAGACGGGGACTTTACCTGCTATGCCACAGTGCCGGCCCCAATTTGATAGATTTTAAAAAATCCATAAGCTGTACTTTGGAAATTTATATTCATTAAATAAAAGTTTAATAAATGAAAAAAAAATCAACTTACTATAACTTTTAAACTTTAATATGCCTATTTTGCCAATGGAAAAATATGTTCACCATATAATTTGTGAAATTATGGACTTTACTTTTGACCTGTCTCTGTGAGTTTTTTTTGTTCCAATATCCATACTGCTACTGTATGAGCATTAATATGACACAAGAAAGTATAAGTGAAAAATGTTGCACTGTGATGACATAGATTCTTTAAGATCTGAACATAATAACTCCTAAGTGGGGCAAATATAGAGTAAACACAGAGACATGTCATAGATAAATTGCTGAAAACCAAAGAAAGATAAAAATAAATCTCGAAAGAAGCATGAGAAAAATGATATTTTACAAATGGGGAACAACAATATGAATAATGGCCAGCTTTTCATCACAGACATTGGCTGCCAGAAGATATTGGATGGACATATCCAAGCTGCTGGAAAAAATATGCAACCAAGAATTCTGCATCTAGAAAAAGTAGTCTTCAAAAATAAGGGTAAAATAAAAGCAGAAAATTCATCACCAGGTCACTACAAAAAATGGCAAGGGAAATTCTTCAGAAATTGCTAACTTGGACTTAAAGACATAGTTTCTTCTTATCATAAAAACATATAAATTCTTAAAACAAAAATTATAGGTGTATATTGTTAAATATAATGACAATAATAGCAGAAAGTTTGAAGGGATTGAGTAGAAGTATATGTACTATTGCAAGTATACAGGGTTCAAGCATACATTTCACTTAAGTTAATTCAGTATTAGCTCTAAGTAGATTATAGTAAGTTAGAGCTTAAGACTGAAATCCTTACAGTAGTCACTAAAAACTGAAATAATAGGCAAGAATTTTTCTACTCTTTTACAGATAAGGAAACTTCTGCTTTGGATTCCAGCAGGATTGTTTCTATCAGACCTAATCTGTAACTGAGAACAACTACCAAATCTCGATAGAAATAAAAAAACATCCCAGATGTTTAATACATTTAATGATCATCCAAAGCAACCAAGTCTACATAGGAAGAAGAAAATACACTGAAGTCAGGTGGACCTACTCTAGAAGGTATTTTCCTGGGGGAAATTGCTGAGCAGACAAAACATTGTTCTTCAAGAGTGGTGAGGTCGATGGCTAGGGAGGAGAGGAAAATGGAACTTGGAGTTCAGGTTGATGGAGTTCAGTTCCCGTTACTACCACTGGCCTTCATTGAGGCACTTGAAGGGCTACTACACCAGAGTAACAGAACACTAGGACCAGGCCAACTCCCAGAAGGCCTGAAGTCCAGTCTTGAACTATGCCAATCACTGGTTACCTTCAATTTCCTGCCAAAAGGAATTTAGGGAGCTATTATCATTTAAAACTTCTACAATTCTTAAAATAACGTCTGACATTTAATAAAAAAATTATCTAGGGGCCGGTGCCATGGCGCACTAGGTTAATCCTCCGCCTGTTGCGCCAGCATCCCATATGGGTGCTGGTTCTAGTCCCGGTTGCTCCTCTTCCAGTCCAGCTCTCTGCTCTGGCCCAGGAAGGCAGTGGAGGATGGCCTAAGAGCTTGTACTCTGCACCTGCATGGGAGGAAGCACCTGGCTCCTGGCTTCAGATCGGCACAGCGCGCTGGCTGTAGCGGCCATTTGGGAGGTGAACCAACGGAAGGAAGACCTTTCTTTCTGTATTTCTCTCACTGTCTGTAACTCTGCCTGTCAAATAAATAAAATAAAATCTTTAAAAAAATAAAAAATTATCTAAATATGCCAGGAGACAAGATTGCAGCCATCTGGCGAGTGAACCAGCAGATGGAAGACCTTTCTCTCTTTCTCTCTGTAACTGCCTCTCTGTAACTCTCCCTTTTAAATAAATAAATAAATAAATAAATAAATAAATATTTTTAAAAAAGAGTTAGTAAACTGAAATATAAACCAGTCAAAAATGGATTAACTGAAGCAAAAAAAAAAAAAGAAAAAGAAAAAGTGGAGAGAAGATATATATATATATATATATATATATGTGGCAAAGTACAAATGCCTAAAATATAGATAATTGCAGTCACAGAAGGAAAGAATGATAGAATCAGCAGTGGTAATATTTGAGTAAACCATGGGCAAAATTTTTTCAAAGTTTATTGAGAGATCAAGTCACAGATTCAAACAGCACTTTAAATTTCAAACCAGTAATACACAGAATTGCACATATTGTAACACCTCATGTATGAAAAGTGAAAAATATTAATATAAGTAGCTTTATCACAGTCAGCGATACTTACTGTAGTCTGTAGAGCAACTAGTAAAAGAAAATTATGTGTAACTAATAGGCAAAAGAGGAAAAAATGAAATAATAAAAATATTTTAGGGCTGGGGCTGTGGTGCAGTGGGTTAAAGCCCTGGCCTGAAGTGCCAGCATGTCATATGGGCGCCGGTTCTAGTCCCGGATGCTCCTCTTCCGATCCAGCTCTCTGCTATGGCCCGGGATAGCAGTAGAGGATGGCTCAAGTCCTTGGGCCCCTGCACCTGCGTGGGAGACCCCGGGGAGGCTCCTGGCTCTCCTGGCTTCTGTTCTGGCCATTGTGGCCATCTGGGGAGTGAACCAATGGATGGAAGACCTCTCTCTCTCTCTGCCTCTCCTCTCTCTCTGTGTAACTCTTTCAAATAAATAAAAATAAATCTTTAAAAAAATTTTATCAAGCACAAGAAAGGAGGAAAAAAATGAAACAAATTAGTGAGGACACCAATAAAAAGTAGTGTAAGCTAGCAGGTTTAAATGCAAATGTCAGAGTAATTCCATTAAGTATAAGAATAAATATTATAATTAAAAGTCTAATATTATCAACATGGATTGAAAATATAAGTACACAGACACACTGCTTGCATGAAACATAAAGGGTTTAAAAATGAAAAAAAAAAAAAAAAGAGACAAGGATATACCATGAAGACAGTAACCAACAGAAAGCTAGCATAATTACACTAATAGCAGACAGATATTAAGGCAATAAGCATTACTGGAGTTAAAATGTACATTTCATGATGATGAAGTAATTAATCAAACAAGATGACATAACCAGTGGTGTACTGGGTGTGACTTGGATCAGCTTGCTAGAGCCAACGTGTACCTTGCTTCCTATCTGCATGTTCAGTAACATGCTTATAGCTTGAAATCAGCCATGGTATAAATATTTAAATCACAGAAATTGCCCTTCATTTATCAGCACATTACCAGATTTAACAATGGAAATCTGAATGCAATTAGTTACATGTAACAAAGGAAAGGCATGGGAATCTAAAGGAGAAACAGGTAAGTCTGCAGTCACAATTGGAGATTTTAATACACCTCTCCAAATAACTGATAGAGCAAGCAGTCAAGAAAAACTTCTTTATGGACACAAGGAAACAGAATCTATGACTTCTCCAAGTGTCCAAAACCAGAGAGTGGGAGAGTTGGAACTGAATTCAAGTTTTTGCCTTTAAGTCTAAAATTCCTTGTGCTATAGTGGTATATTACAGAAAAATCTCTGATGTTTACCTTATAGGCATTACTAATTTCTACATAAAAATATGGAGAAAAGTGAGTATTTTTTAAAGATTTATTTATTTGAAAGGTAGAGTTACACAGAGGCAGGGAGAGAGAGAGAGAGAAAGAGAGAATATCTTCCATCCATTGATTCACTCCCCAAATGGCTGCAATGGCCAGAGCTGGGCCAATCCAAAGCCAGGAGCCTGGAGCTTCTTTTGGGTCTCTCATGCCAGTACAGGGCCCAAGCACTTGGGTTATCTTCTACTGCTTTCCCAGGAACATTAGCAAGGAGCTGGATGGGAAGTGGAGCAGCGGTGACTCGAACCGGCATCCATATGGGATGCCAGCACTACAGGCAGCGGCTTTACCTTCTACACCATAGCACCGGCCCTGAAGGTCATATTTTAAAATTATCAATAGGCACAGTTGCAATTCATTTTTAGAAAGTATTTTTAAACAGGATTTTATTTATTTATTTGAGAGGTAGAGTTACAGACAGAGGGAGAGAAAGGTCTGCCATCTGCTGGTTAACTCTCCAAATGGCTGCAACGACCGGAGCTGAGCAGAACCTAAACCAGGAGCCAGGAGCTTCTTCTGGGTCTCCAATGGGGGTGCAGGGGCCCAAGAACTTGGACCATCTTCTATTGCTCCTGTAGGCCATAGCAGGGAGCTGTATTGGAAGAGGAGCAGCTGGGACTAGCACTAGTGCCCATGTGGGATGCTGGCACTACTGGCGGTGGTTTTACCCAGTACACCACAGCGCTGGCCACAAAAGTCTTCATATTTAATATGTAAATATAAAAATCTCTATTTATAAAACAAACTATGGAGATAGGATGACTTTAAAACACATGAGTAAATTTATTACGGAATTCAGCATAAATTTGACAATAACCAGCATGGAAATAGCAATCCTTAATGATGATGATGAGCATGATGATGATAAAGACAATAGCAGCTACATATAGTGATTACTTTGTGTTGGGTCCTGTTTTAAGTGTTTTCTCCTGTTAATTTATTGAGTCTACTCAACAGCAAAATGAGTTCAGCACCTTTATTATCCTTGTTTTACAGTAAAGAAACTAAGACAATGAATGTCTAACATGCCCCAACCACACAGCTAATCCTGAGCATTCTTAACCACTGTACTACGCTGTCTACCAAAGTTGATAAAATTTTACCTTAAATTTAATATTTCAGTATCACTCTTAAAATATAAAGCTTTATTTCTGCTTTATATGTATTTCTTCTTTATATATATTTCTTAAGTCTCTAGAAAAATCATGTCTCTGGACTGTTAATATTTTTGGTACAGAAAGGACAGCATATAGATTGAAACTAGGTTATGAAATATTGGTTCTTTTGTTTAGAACCAACCTCTGTGCTCCTTTTTGAAAACACTATCATCTTTCTCAGATAATCAGACATTTTTGCTATGACTCCATTTTAGAAAATTGTGGTAGGGGCCAGAGTTGTAGTGCAGTAAAAAAGCCACCAGCGATGTCAGCATCCCGTATGGGTGCTGGTTTGAGTTTCAGATGCTTCACTTCCATTCCAGCTCCTTGCTAATGCCAAAGATGGCCTGGCCCTTGCTGCCCACACTGGGGACCTGGCTGGAGTTCAGGTTCTTTGCTTCTGCTTGGGTAAGGCCCAGCTGTTGTGGCCATTTGTGGAGTGAATCAGCAGATGGAAGAGCTCTCTCTGTGTGTGTCTCACTCTTTCTCTCTAACTCTGCCTTCCAAATAAATTAATCTTAAAAAACGAAAAAATTGTGGTAAAATAGACATAACATTAGCTATTTTAATTTTTAAAAAAGAGAGAGGGAGAGACAGGGAGTTATTCCATCTACTGGTTGACTCCTCAAATGGTTGCAACAGCCAGGGCTGGGCAAGGCCAAAGCCAGGAGCCAGGAACTCTATCTGGGTCTCCCATGTAGGTGGCAGAGCCCCAAGTACCTGGGTCATCTTCCACTCCTTTCCCAGGTGCATTAGCTGGGAACTGGTTCTGAAGAAGACTTCCACAGCACTGCAAGCAGCAGCTTAACCTGCTGTGGCACAAAGCTGACCCTACCATTTCAATTCAGTGTACTATTCAGTGGCATTAAGTACAATCCACATTATTGTAGAACCATTTCCACTACCAGTCTCCAAACTTTGTCATCCTCAACAGAAACTCCACATTTATTGAAAAATAATCCCCACCTTATTTCCACTTCCTTTAGCTTCTGGTAACCTCTAGTGCACTTTTTTTTCTCTGTGTAAATTTGTCTAATCTTTGGTACTTCACATAAGTGAAATCAAACAGTATTATTTTGTCTCTGGCTTATTTCATTTAATACAGTGTTTTCAAAGTTCATCCATGTCCTAACATATATCATAATTTCATTCTGTTTAAAGGCTGAATAATCTACTATCAATTTTCCCCATTCGTCTGTTAATTGACATTTAGGTTGTTTCCACTTTTTGACTATTGTGAATAATGCTTCTATGAGCAATGCGTTCAGTTCTTCTGTGTATATACCTAGAAGTACAATTGCTAGGATATGCTAGTTCTATATTTAACTTTTTGAGGAACTGTTAAAATATTTTCCACAGTGGCTGTACCACTTTACCTTCCTACCAGCTATGTACAAGGCTTTCAGTTTCTGTACCCCTTCACAAATATTTGTAAATTTCCTTTTTATTTGTTTATTTTATAATAGTCAACCTAATGGGCATAAAGTTCTGTGGTGTTTTCCAACACCAACAATTAGTTCTCCAGATACCAACTTAAATGTCCAGTAAGTCAATTTAATTCTGACACCAACTACCTGGCATTAGCATCAGAGTCCACAAGTTTGCAGGTTTAGTCCCCACTTTAGACGTCAATTGAATTTCCCAGGCCACTATAACTCTGACCAAAAAAACAAAAAAACAAAAAAAAAAACAAAACAAACAAAAAAAACAAACAAAACCTAATGGGTTCCCATGATCCTCTGCTCAGGTTGAGAATTTGCCAGAATGGTTTGCAGAACTAAGGAAAACACTTTACTTAACATTTCCTGGTTTATTATGAAAGATAGAACACAGGCACAGGGCAAGGAATGGAGTTGCAGTCAGATTTATGCCACCTTCCCAGGAACTCTCTGAATCTCATTGTTCAAGAATTTTAAAACATTTTAAAATTTATTTGAAAGGCAGAGAGAAAGAGCGAGCAAGCTAGCCAGAGAGACAGTTCTCTCATCCCCTGGATCGATCACTCCCCAAATGCTTCCAACAGCTGGGGCTGGGCCAGGCCAAAGCCTGGAGCCTGGAACCCAGTCCAGGTCTTCTGTGTAGATGGCGAAGACCCAGCTGCTTGAGCCATCATCTGCTGCCTCCCAGAGTGAGCATTAGCAGGAAACTGGAGTTGGAAGTGGAACTGAGACTTGAACCCAGGTGTTCTGATATGGATTGCCAAATTCCTGCCTCATCATTATTCAAGAATTTTTTTAGAGGGAAAAACATTTGGCTCAGTGGGTAAGACAGGGATACCTGCATGCCATATCAGAGTGCATTGTTCCAATCTGGACTCTGCTTTGATTCAGCATCCTGTTAGATGTGTATCCTGGTAGTCACCATGTGATGCCAAGTACCTGGGTCCCTGTCACCTGAATGGGAGTCTTAGATTGGGTTCTGGTCTCTTGGCTCCATTCTGGCTCAGCTTGAGGGCCTTTAGGGGAGAGAATCAGCAGATGGAAAATCACTTTCTCTTTTTGTCTTTTGCACTTGCTGCCTCTCAAGTCAAGAGAAAGTTTAAAAATAATCATTAAAAAAAAAAAAGAGAATATTCATATAGCTGAATCTCCAGATCCTGCCTTCTCTCACTACTAGGAGGTTGAGGTGGGGATGGACATTCCAAGCCTCCAATCACTTGGCTATTCTGGTGACATGCCCATTCTGAGGCCATGTAGAGGTCCCACCCTAAATCATCTCATTAGCATAAAACCACGTGTGATTCAAAGGGAGTCATTATAAATAGCAAAAGAAATTTACTTCACTCAGGGACTGGATTTTTGGCTGCCCTTTGCTAGGATTCAAGGACAAGGACCAAATGTAATTTCTAATGTACCACTGAAGCAGTACTTTACTGTGGTTTTGATTTACATTTCCCTAATAGCTAGTGATTTTGAGTACGTTTTCAATTACTGGACATTTGTGTAAGTTCTTTGGAGAAATGTCTATTCAAGTTCTTTATCCATTTTTGAATTGGGTTGCTTGTAGTTTTTGTTGTTGAGTTGTAGGTATTTCTTATATATTCTGAATGTTAATTTCAAACCAGGTATATGATTTGCAAATAGTTTCTACCATTCCATGTGTCTTCCTTTGCTTTCTTTTACAGTTTTGTGTGGGAAGTATCACTATGCTCCTAAATATGTATAAAACAAAATACATCAAATTTTTTCACCTTGTATAAGTAAATAAAAATTGTAAGAACTTTTTTTTTATTTGAGAGGCAGAGAGACGGGGTGGGGATGTGATCACCCCTCTGCTGGTTCACTCCCTAAATGTCCACAGTGACTAGGTTTAGGTTGGGCCAAAGTTGGGAGCCCAGGACCCAATGCTGGTCTCTCATGTGGGTGGAAAGAACTCAAATATTGAGCCATCACCACTGTTTTTTACGGTCTTCATTAATAGGAAGCTGGAATCAGAAACTGGAAGTAAGAATCAAACTCTGATGTTGGACATGGGTTCTTAACTGGCATCTCAATTCTAGGCTGTACACCCATTCTTCTTCACTTTCTCAATGATGTACTTTGATGCGTAGAAGGTTTTATTTTGAGGTAGTCCAAGCTGTTTTTCTTTTTTCTCTTGCTGACTGTGCTTTTGGTATCGCCCAAGAAATTATTGCCAAGAGTCATGAAGATTTTCTCCCATGTTTTCTTCTAAGAATTTTACAGTTTTAGCTCTTGTAGTTTGGTCTTTGACCACACATTTTGAGTTGACATTTGTATCTGATGTAAGGTAAAGGCCCAGGTTCATTCTTTCACATGTGGATATACAGTTTTCCAAATACCAATTGTTGAAAAGATCACCCTTTCCTTTTTGGATGGTGTTGGCACCCATGCTTAAAATAATTTGATACATATGTGAGAGTTTATTTCTGTCCCATGCCTCTATAATCCTTCCGTATAGTTATAGAGCAGATTATTTTCTAATAATGTAAATATAACTAGTGTAGAATGGCTATGCCAGAGGGGATATCATACATAAAAAAAAGAAAAAATAACAAAAGAAAAACAAAGACTACCAAAAATAATTAAAGCACATTTTTATTATAGATAGGTAAGTGTTGTTTGCTGTGGCTAATGGTATAATAGATGAACAAGCTTTTCTATATACCAAGAGGTACAATTTTTTTCTTTTAATGCTGAACTAACATTTCTCTGACAACAAGGAAAGATTGAACTAGATAAGCCTATTTTAAAGGCAAAAGACCTTTTTTTTCCTGGATGTTTCCTTCAAGACTGGTAAGTTAAATTCTTTAAGTCCTAACACATTAAATTGAAGCACAGTGAAAGAAAATCAATGAATACTTCAAAAAATTATGTGCTTTCTACAAAGCAGAAATATAAAGTTTTTATAATTTAAAACAGCAGCAACTTCAAAAGATTTGCTGAATTAAAATTTTACAAAATATATATACACAAAGTATCATTCCAGATGATCATGGATTTTTAAAACAGTATATCACAACTCCTAAACTCTAACCCAAACCTACTACTGGATGCGGCTGGCCCATCATATTTACTATAGCAATTTAAAAATAAACAAACAAAAGAAACCTTTCAATTCTCTTGTGTTACAATGTGCTGGTTACAATGTGCTGGCTTTGATTCCATATGTACCAAGAGAATTTTAAAATAAAAGAAGGACTTCACATAAATAATTGTTTTACTTGTTATTAAGTATGTGACCAAACAAATTAAAATAAGTAACAATCAATACATACGTTGATGTAACCAGTACATACACTCTTAATGACAAAGAGAAAAAAGAAATAAAATAGTCAACGAAAGCCACAAGCACCTTGGTTTAGAAAGAGCACCAAGCAACACAAAAAGGCAACATGTAAGAGGTAGTGTACCACCGGCTAAGATGTATATGCCCAATGGGGACCTGAATACAGCTTAGTGTTTGAGAAAATATGACATATTAGACTGTAGCTTGTAATTTTAGACAGAAGCATTGCACATTTGGGAACATTAGCCAGTATTGTTCCACAGTGCTCTGCGTCTCCAGCTGTCTAATGGAAACTTTGCTCTCAGGCAGTCAAAAAATATAGAATACCCTGAAGAATTCTGTGTTTATTAATTTTCAGTTCTAGGGAATTCTCTAAGAAAGCTCAGATCAATATAATATTCTTTTAAGAGAATTAAATACTTTATCAATCATAGTCCTTTAAAAATGCCTTTTCTCCTTCTTAGGAGCAAATCTTTTCTTCCTGAGATTCTTTAAGATTTAACCAATACTTTATTCTATGCATTTCATACTGACATTATCTTTCTAGGTTTTCCCCTCTGCAGTGATTACCTGACCAACAGCACGATTTCTGAACTAATTCAGAGACATTAGAGAAAGCATACAGAACTGCTTTCGATGTAATACTTTTGTTCAGTTTTGAGATGAGGAAGCTTTTGTACTTCAACCACTGGAAGTTGATTAGGGTCCTGGGTGTGAAAAAGGAATTTTGCCTTATGCCAGCTGCCATCTTGAATCTGTAAAATAAGAACAAAATGCTTTCATGTGTAACTGTTTAATCAGCAATCATTGTGGCAGAGCATGCCCTTCACAGACAATGCAGATTTGTTTTAACAATTACAGATAACAAATGGAAAAAACCTAGAACAATGCTCCATAAATGGTAAAGATCACTATTATTTTATTTTTTAAATATTTTTTTTATTTGAAAGGCAGAGTTACAGAGAAGCAAAGGCAGAGAGAGAGAGAGAGAGAGAGAGAGAGAGAGAGAGAGAGAGGTGTCTTCCATCCACTGATTCTTGGGCCATCTTCTACTGCTTTCCCAGGCTGTAGCAGAGAGCTGGATCAGGAGTGAAGCAGCTGGGACTTGAACTGGCCCCCATAAGGGATGCTGGCATTGTAGGTGGTGGCTTTACCTGCTACCTGCCACAGCACCAGCTCAGCAATCGCTTAATAATCAGAAACCTCAGCTCACTCTGTTCTCTATATTGGCATTGTGTGTGTGAGTTTTTACTTCCAGGGGCTAAGGAAGGCTCTGCTTCTGTTTTTTTTTTAATTATTATTATTATTATTATTTACAATTCAGATATGGATGAAACAGCTGCACTATTCCTCATGTGTGTAGTAACTGTATGTTCTGTCTTCATTTGTTTGGCAGGGCATCTTCCTTGGATAAAGGAATAAGCTGTGTCAGCCTTTGTACTTCAGCAGGGAATGACCAGAACACCTCAGTCAGAGCAGTTAAATTACAATTATGTTGAATCATCTTTCAGGTTTCTTTCTTTTTTTTTTTTCCATTCTGTGGCTCTCTGTTTATGTAATTTCTCTTTTTCCTTTCTTCCTTCCAGGTCTGTCTGTTTCTCTTATTGCTGTGTGCTCTCTTTGCTTCTGATAAATTCTATGAGATAAAAGTGTATCAAGTGAGCCACGGCGCTGGCCCCTTTTTATTTTTTAAACGATTTATTTTATTTATTTTAAAGGCAGAGTTAAACACACACACATACAGAGAGAGAGAGAGAGAGACAGAGAGAGAGAGAGAGATCCTTCACTTGCTAGTTCACTCCCTAAATGATTTCAATGGCTAGGGCTAGGCCAGGCTGAAGTCAGGAGCCTGAATTCCATCTGGGTCTCCTATGTGGGTTGCAGAGGCCAAAGCACTTGGCCTACCTTCTGCTACTTTCACAGGCACATTAGCAGGGACTTGGATTGAAGGCAGCTGGGACAGGATCCAGTGCCATGTGGGATACTGGTGTCACAGGCAGCAGCTTAACCTGCTATGCTACAATGCTGGCACTGCCTTTACTTTCTATGTAAAAAATGGGACTACTATTTTTGTTACATAGATTTATGATTAAGAAAATAATGTACAGAGGCCGTTTGCCATATAACAAACCCCCAATAAACAGTATTAGGAATTGTTACTTATATTATCATCCCTATTATTATTATTATTATTATTATTATAACAAATAGATAACTTTTACCAGCTAATGAAAGACTGAGCTAGAAAGGTGGCCTGATTGTTACAAGTGCCGAAGAGAGTTGGTAAGTTTGGATTGTGTCCCAGAGGTACTAGTGAGTCACCGAATCTTTCTGGGCAAGGTTTGTAAAAGTTAAACTAATCTGTTGGTAATACTGGTCTGTTTGAATACGGAGATTAAAAATGATTTCTGACCTTTGGTGTAATATTTTTCACAGCTTATGTGTATGGCTGTGTTCCAGTAAAACTTTATTTACAACAACAGGTTCAGGACCAGGCTCAGTCTTATGACTGTAGTTGGCCGATACCTGCTCTTTGAAACAATGCTTTAAATTATAAATTTCTCAAAACAATCATTATTTAATTTTAGTAAAAAATGGGCTATATTTAAAATACTTACAAGTAGGATCAAGCAATTTACAATGATATGCATATTTTATATCAGACATAGGAGCTGGCAAAAGGAAACAAAACTGTCTTGTCCTTGTAACTTTCAAGCACTAATGAGATTGTAATGGTGGTAATAATTTGTGGCAGAAATCTCATTATATAGATGCTCCAACTATCTACCTTTCTGTCCTTCCACCTAGCCATTCATCAATCTAAATATAATGCAATCATTTCATATGGTGAATAAAATTAAATTTGTTAACACCTGTTTCACATTGGAAAAACCACAAATGATAAGTTAGTATAAAAAAATTGATGTGATATGATACAATCAAGTGATTGATTCTGAAAGATATATGATTTTAAGTCAGGAACATGAAAACTTACTTTCTTTCTGCATTTGCAATTTGCAATTAAAGCCTCACTCAATATTTTAGTTGTATAGATCCATTAGTTTTAGGTTAGTCACATTGAACATTTCTAAAAGTGCTATTTTCTTACCTTGCAATCATCTGAAAGCACTTTAGGTTCAAGTAGAGTGTTTTCTTCAAAGATCTGTCCATTCCATCCCTTAAAACCAATGGGCAGTCCTGGGCCACTTGTTTGTGCACTTGTCCACCTTGCAGTGTTCAGACAATGAATGGTGATGATATGAGTGGCTTCTGAGCTCAGTAAATGAAGGAAGTTCATCTGGACTTTCCCAACACCAAACTCCAACTAATGTCATAGAAACAATATGCAGGTTATAAGAAGTGGCAATTCATTTATTTATTTTTTTGACAGGCAGAGTGGACAGTGAGAGAGAGACAGAGAGAAAGGTCTTCCTTTACCGTTGGTTCACCCTCCAATGGCCGCCGCGGTTGGCACGCTGCGGCCGGCGCACCGCGCTGATCTGATGGCAGGAGCCAGGTGCTTCTCCTGGTCTCCCATGGGGTGCAGGGCCCAAGCACTTGGGCCATCCTTCACTGCACTCCCTGGTCACAGCAGAGAGCTGGCCTGGAAGAGGGGCAACCGGGATAGAATCCGGCACCCCAACCGGGACTAGAACCCGGTGTGCCGGCGCCGCAAGGCGGAGGATTAGCCTACTGAGCCGCGGCGCCAGCCTAAGAAGTGGCAATTTATAAACTCATAGTTTGGGCAAGTCTTTGATGGGAAGCCTTGAGAAAGTTCCATTTCTTGGAATTTAAATTGCCAGTCTGTGCTGTGCCTGTAAGTGTTTAAACAACCACTGTCTTGTGAAGCAAAAATTCTCTGATTTATGGCATTTTCTGAAATCCATGGTGGAAATACTTTCACCATGACTTACTTCAGGAAACCAAGGTGATATCACTGAACATGGAGTTGGGCAGAATGTTACCCATAGGACCTCCTGTTGACTAATGCCAACATAGTATTAGGCTGCTACACATAATAAAAAAGATAATTTTTATAAAGTCTCATTATATATAATAATTATATATAACAATATATAACATAGAACAATATATATTTTTGGTTTAATTTCATAAAAAGCCTGAAATTATGTCTATAAATTATTTGTTTCCAAAGATATGTTACAAATTGTAACAATTTATTTTAGTAATTTTAACAATAGGATCCTTTAAGGACACAGACAGAATCTAAGTGTTATCAGCTCCAATGTCTTTCCTGTCATATAGGGAGTCATCAATAAATGTTTACTGAATAACTGAAGGAATGCCCAAATATTAACTAATTTTAAAACATGACCAGTATGGGACAAAATTGGAGTTAGGAGGTCTGACTGAAGATTTTCCAGACTTGTAAAGGAAAGTAGATTTTCTATAGCTCCAGATATTGTTATTATTATAACTATTATTTTAACATCATGTAAACAAGGGTATGGTCATGATGTTAAGTGAACAGAAATGATTTCCACTGAGAAATTTATATTAGTCTCCAGATACAGAATTAAATATCAGTTGTAAGTAATGGCGAAGGAAAATAAAATAACAACAAAAGAATCCAGGAAGGGCTGGTGCTGTGGCATAGCAGGTAAAGCTGCCACCTGTGGTGTTGGCATCCCACATGGGTACGGTTCCAGTCTTGGCTGCTCCACTTCTGATCCGGCTTTCTGGTATGGCCTGGGAAAGCTGTAGAAAATGGCCCAAGTGCCTGGGCCCCTGCACCCACATGGGAGACCCGGAAGAAGTTCCAGGCTCCTGGCTTCGGATTGGTGCAGCTCTGCCGTTGTGGCCAATTGGGGAGTGAAGCAGCGGATGGAAGATCTCTCTCTCTCTCTCTGCCTCTCTGAAACTCTGCATTTCAAATAAATAAATAAATCTTTTTTTTTTTTTAAAGAACCCAGGAAAAGAGAGGAAAGGCAAAAAGAGGACATAAGGATGACAACATGGAAGGAATGTTTAGAATTTAAGTAATTCCATTCTTTCATTCTGCAGATTAGAATGAGAAACTTGTTAACTTTGTGAACCTCCATGTCTTTATTGGTAAGCTGGGATATAACATGGATGTGACAGGGCTGTCATGAAGATTAGAAGTGACAAAAGTGGTTGCACAGGACAGGCCTTCTGGTGTCTGGTGGCTACATTCCCTGGGTTAGTAAAAGAGGAGCACTAGAACGCAGGTCCCAGATTCCAAGTCTTCCCACCATGTTCCCAGTCTTTCTAAGATCGAGTTTATGAACAGGAGACATGGGAAAACTGATTCATAGAAAGAACTGGAGTGTAGCTCCCTCATGGCTCTGCCCTCTTTTGTACAACTTTCCCCACTCCCCATGGAAAGAAAGTTCTTTGTTTCTAGGATAATCAAAATAAAAATCCTGGGCCAACTTCCAGCTGAGTAAGGATGGTGATGTGGACATTTTGGAAGTAGGGCTGCCATGCTGCTCTTCATTAGAGGCACACGGTTTTCCTAGGTAAAAAAAGAACCCTTCCCTCTTCCATCTCAGGGGTATTGATGGTGAACGCCTGTTGAGATGACTTGATGAAACACCCTGGTTTATGAAGAGAAATGCTTTGTGAGGAGAGGGCAGTTTAACAATAAGCAGCTAAGAGACTATCTTTTAGCGTCTGCTTTTTTATGATGGGCAAAACACACAACAGGCACATTTATTAGTTCTTCGTCAATGAGAATTAAATTCTCGGTAATATACCGACCTGGTCTAATGATAAAAAGGAAGAAAGGAAGTTTTGGTTTTAAAATATGCTACAGGTAGAACTAGGCTTTAGGTGTTATGCAGACTTGTTCATATACCAGACTAACTTGTATTCATTATAAATATCTGATTGATAGAAATACACTTGAAAGAAATTTTAAACAGTATTCAGTAGATTCTTGTCCAAACACCCAAAATAGCAAGCTTTTGTGGCAGATTTCTTCTTTTAATGATGGTGATATATTTTCAGCATAACTTTAGGTAACTGATTACTGATTACAAACACTGTAGCCAAGTAGGGATTTTCTAATCTAGGTGTATGGGTAAAAAAGTAACATATGATGGACCATTCTTAAAGAAGTTTAAAAATATGATAGGTAGAATCAAGCCAAGATAATCCACTCATAAAAAATACAGTCAAAATATCAGATTTACTCTGTTGAACTATTTTTAAAAACAAAAAAATTCTTTCTCATACATGATAAAGAATGAATGATATCTTGCTTTTATTCTTAAAATTCATAATTATTGAAAGTGACTGAATTTTAAAAATCACCCTCTAATGACACTGTAGAACATAGTGGCATATATTTTAAAATGTAATACATACCTTTGTCACAGAAACAGGAGATAAACATGTCTGGCCACCGGCGCTGAAATTGCAGAAAACCTCAATAGCATCTGAAGGGCATCCAAGATTTGGGTCAATCCAGTATTTTCCTTTATTTATAGTAAAACACAAAGTTAGTTAAATGCCATGCTAAAATATATCAACTTTATATATGATCATAGTCTTTTCTGTTAAAAAATGGAAGATCATAAATATATTTACATTTAGTGAATGGACAAAAGCTGTAAGCATTATGTAAAATTGGTGTAGATACTATTATATTTTCACATACCTATCAATTTAAGGGCATTTCATAATTTACTGCTTCAAACCACTCACAGCAGCTCAGCAACTCAAACTGAATAGTTAATAGAAAAGCTAGTTAATATAGTATTTGTGTAATTTCTCTTCTATATCATTACAGAGTTTAAAATCAATATTTTTGTTTTGAAACAAATTTCTGTCACTCCCAGGAACAATACATCTTTATGAGTAATACTGATAATTGAAATAAATATAAATAATTTTTGCTTTGAGAAAGAAAATCAATTAAACAGTCATTAGTTTTGTCCTTTATTCTTCAGATTTGATAGTGGGGAAAATTGAAATCCCTACAACTGATATAAGCCTGCCAACCTTTGCCTTCATGAAGTGCCCAGGAGGATAAAAAGGGGTCTAAAGTCACACTACAGGAAATACTTAAAGGCACTGAGCTAGCATCTTTATGCCAGAAAACAGACTAGAAAAATTGAAACAGTATCTTATTCCAAGTTCAGAGCATAGGAACTTTTGAATGAGGCAGCCCTGCTTTCTTGTATTAAAAAAGCAAGATGATCACATGTTTTTGTTTTTTTTTGATGTTTTCAAATGTCATTTCCTGTGTAAATAAGAGATTCCCATTCATTTCACTCTGAGCCCAGAATGAATATTCTTCTGAGGGGAGGGGAATGCCTGGCCTGTTGGCCAGAAAGGCCCTGCCACAACAACCACAGGTGGGACTTGAAATTCAGTAAAATTGCAGCAGGCTGGTTTTGTTAACGATTTTACTTAAGGTACACAAATTCAATGTATTTCATATACACAGATTTAGGAACACAGTGATACTTCCCACTCTACCCTCCCTCCCACACACACTCTCCCCTTCTTCCTCCTCCCTCTCCTATTCCCACTCTTAATTTTTACAAAGATCTACTTTCAGTTTACTTTATATTCATAAGATTAACCCTACATTAATTAAAGAGTTCAACAAATAGTATGAAGAAAAAACACTGTTCCTCAACAGTAGAGACAAGGGCTGTAAATGATCATCAAATCCCAAAATGTCAATTTTACTCCTCCTATACATTACATTTTAGGTATTCTGTTCGTTAAAACAGATCAGGGAAACGATATGGTATCTGTCCTTTTGGGACTGGCTTATTTCACTAAGTATAATGGTTTCCATTTGTATCCATTTTGTTATAAACAATAAGATTTCATTTTTTAGCACTGTGTAGTATTCCATGGTGTAAATATCCCATAATTTCTTTATCTAGTCTTCACTTGATTCCATATCTTAGCTATTGTTAATTGAGCTGCAATGAACATGGGGGTACAGATAACTCTTTGATCTGCTGATTTTATTTTATTTTATTTGACAGGTAGAGCTAAAGACAGTGAGAGAGAGAGACAGAGAGAAAGGTCTTCCTTCCATTGGTTCACTCCCCAAATGGCCGCTATGGCTGGTGCTGCACCAATCTGAAGCCAGGAGCCGGGTGCTTCTTCCCGGTCTCCCATGCGGGTGCAGGGGCCCAAGCACTTGGGCCATCCTCCACTACCCTCCTGGGCCACGATCTGCTGATATTATTTTGTTTAGGTAAATTCCCAGGAGTGGCATTGCTGGGTTACATAGTAGATTTATTTTCATATTTCTGAGGTATCTGCATGCTGTCTTCCACAATGGCTCCACCAGTTTACATTCTCACCTACAGTGGACAAATGTACCTTTTCCTCCACAACCTCACCAGCATTTACTGTTTGTTGATTTCTGTATCAGAACCATTCTAACTGGAGTAAGGTGAAACCTCACTGTGGTTTTCATTTGCATTTCTCTGACAACTAGTTATCCTAAGCATTTTTTCATGTATCTGTTGGCCATTTGAATTTCCTGTTTTGAAAAATGTCATCCAAGTCTTTTGTGGATTTCTTAACTGGATTGTTTGCTTTGTTGTTGAGATTCTTGAGCTCTCTATAGATTCTGTATATTAACCCTTTTCAGTTGCATTGTTTGCAAATATTTCCTCCCATTCTGTTGGTAACCTCTTTACTTTGCTTAATGTTTCTTTTGAAGGGCAGAAGCATCTTTGCATGATGTAATCCCACTAGCCTATTTTGGCTTTGATTGCCTGTACTTCTGTGGTCTTTTCCAAGAAGTCTTTGCCTATGTTAATGTCTTGCAGAATTTCCCCAATGTTCTCTAGTAATTTGATGGTATCAGGTTGTAGATTTAGGTCTTTGAACCACTTTGAGTGGATTTATGTAAGGTGTAAGATAGGAATCTCACTTCATACTTCTGCATGCAGAGATTCAGTTTTCCCAGTACCATTTGTTGAGGAGACTGTCCTTGTTTCTGGGATTGATTTTAGTTCCTTTGTCAAAGATAAGTTGGTTGTAGATGCATGGATTGATTTCTGGAGTTTCTATTCTATTCCACAGGTCTACACATCTTTTTCTGCCAGTACCAGGCTCTTTTGATGATAACTTCCCTGAAGGATGTCTGGAAATTTGGTATTGTGATGCCTCTGGCTATGTTTTTGTTGTATAAGATTGCTTTAGCTATTTGGGATCTTTTGTGCTTCCATATGCATTTTATCATTGCTTTTTTTTAGATCTGAGAAGAATGACCTTGGTATTTTGATTGTTATTGCATTGAATCTGTAAATTGCTTTTAGTAGTAGGGACATTTTGATATTAATTCTTCCAATCAATGAACAAGGAATATTTTCCCATTTTTTATCTTTCCTATTCATTTAATGTTTTATAATTTTCATCATAGAGATCTTTGACTTACTTGGTTAAATTTATTCTAAGGTATTTAATTATTTTTATAGTTATTATGAATGTGATTGATCTTGGAAGTTCTTTCTCAGCCATGGCATTGTCTATTATACAAAGGCTATTGATTTTTGTGTGTTAATTTCATATACTGCCACTTGACCAAACTCTCTTAGTGGAGTCTTTTGGATCTGCTATATATAGAATCATGTCATCTGCAAATAGGGATAGTTTGACTTCCTCCTTTCTAATTTGTATCCCTTTGATTTCTTTTTCTTGCCTTTTGGCTCTGGATAAAACTTCCATGGTTATATTGAATAGCAGTGGTGAGAGTGGGCATCCTTGTCTGGTTCCAGATCTTAGTGGAATGCTTCCAACCTTTCCCCACTCAATAAGATGCTGGCTGTGGGTTTGTCATAGATTGCCTGGATTGTGTTGAGGATTATTCCTTCTAGACCCAATTTGCTTAAGGTTTTCATCATAAAAGGATGTTGTATTTTATAAAATACATTCTCTGTATCTACTGAAATAATCACTTGGTTTTTGTTCTTCAGTTTGTTTATTGATTTGCGAATAGGCTAATTTTTAAGTTGATATTTTTGTGTGGCCTGCAACGATGTTATAAATATCCAAATAGACCCTGGAAGAAAAAAGATTCCCCACTCCTGCCTCATCCTGGTATTCTTTCAACTTTTAGATCATCTTCGAGTGTTTTTCTCTCTACTATTCCACGAATCCTTCAAAGTGCTTATTTGCTGAACTGGTAGTTCCAAACATAAGGACTGTCCTCTGTTGTAGTGTTTCTCAAATATGTGTGTGCAACAAACCTCCCGTTGAAGCACACATCCTGGGCCCCAGCACACATCCTGGGCCCCACCCCCTAGATTGCTGATTCATTAAGGCTAGGATGGGGCTTTAGGATCTGCAATTCTAATGAAATCTAATTCTGGTTCAGGGACCACATCTGCGGAGCCACAAATTCATTGAAACATTGAAGCAAGGAGTGAAGGAGTTCTGCCTGGTTTAGTCTGGTTTCCTCTGAATTCTGAACATGGTATAGTTTGTAGAGACCACTGCTGGATTTTCTCACCAGAATCTGATGCGGGCTTCCTGTCTCATTTAATGGGATGAACACATATATTTATTCATCGTCTCTTTTCTTCCAAAGAAATACTTTTCTCCTTCTCTGTGAGCTTCTTCATTTTTTTTTTTTTATGAAAAGTTTTCCATTAAGCAAACTCTCATTGTTATGTGCAGTGAAATGCTTTGAATTCAGGCATTGTGTTGCAATATGGTGAACTGGTCTGGGCTTCATAGTAATTTCTTTCAGGTGATACTGTGAGCTGTACATAAAGTCCTATACCATAATATAATTTCTATGAGCCCACAGGGTCCAATTCAAAAAGGCCTTGCAGTGGGGACACTGCTTCCCAGCAGCCCTTTGAAGTTCTGCCATAGCTCCTAAGCCTTGTGTCTGGTGGTAGAAAGGTGTCTTTGTTGCTCTTCATTGCTACCTCCAGGCCATTTCCACTTTCTCTTTAAAAACATTCCATGTTGAATTTACTATCATCATGTTATATTACCCATTACCTCATCCTGGTGCAATTGTGGGGTATTTTTCTTAGAAGATTTTATTTCTTGGTTTGCTATCACTCTCTCTTTTTTTTTTTTAACATTTATTTATTTATTTGAAAGTCAGAGTTACAGAGAGAAGGAGAGGCAGAGGAGAGAGAGAGAGAGAGAGAGAGAGAGAGAGAGAGAGAGAGAGGTCTTCAATCTGCTGGTTCATTCCTCAGATGGCTGCAATGGCTGGAGCTGTGCTGATCTGAAGCCAGGAGCCAGGTGCTTCTTCCAGGTCCCCCACACAGGTGCAGGGGCCCAAGGACTTAGGCCATCTTCTACTACTTTCCCAGGCCATAGCAGAGAGCTGGGATTCAGGAGCTTCCTTTGGGTCTCCCACAGGGTGCAGGGGCCCAAGCACTTTGGACATCTTCTGCTGCTTTTTTTTTTTCTTTTTTTGATAGGAACCAAGCTTTATTATCGATGATTAAGGAGCACAGGAGAGTGAAGCTCTCATGAGTGGAGGGCCTGCCACTTGTCCAAGGGACCACGATTGGGGATGTACTTGACCCCACAGCCATCCTGCATGAGCCGCTTCTCCGCCACCATGTCTTCAAATTCATCCACGTTAAACTTGGTAAAGCCCCACTTCTTTGAGATGTGGATCTTCTGGCGGCCAGGGAACTTGAACTTGGCCCTGCGTAGGGCCTCAACCACATGTTCCTTGTTCTGCAGCTTGGTGCGGATGGACATGATGACTTGGCCAATGTGAACTCTGGCTACTGTGCCTTGGGGCTTTCCAAAAGCACCCCGCACACCTGTCTGCGGCCTGTCAGCACCAGCACAGGACAACATCTTGTTGATTTGGATGACATGGAAGGGGTGGAGCCGCACTCGGATATGAAAGCCATCTTTGCCACAGCTTTTTACCATGTATTTGTTGGCACAAATACGGGCAGCCTCCAGGGCTTCAGAAGAGAGCTGCTCATACTCATCCGACACCATGTGGCCACACAGTGGAAACTCATCCACTTTTGCCTTCTTCTGGCCCAGATCAAAGATACGAATCTTGGCATCAGGGACACCTTGGCAGAAACGAGACTTAGGGTACGGCTTGTTCTTACAATACCGGTAACACCGGGCGGGGCGGCAGCCCATGGTGACACCAGGGTCTTCGGTGGCGTGCCGAAGGAAAAAGAGCTGCTGCTTTTCTAAGTGCATTAGAAGGGAGCTGGATCAGAATTAGAGCAAGTGGGACTTGAACTGGTACCCATATGGGTTGCTGGCATGGCAGGCAGCAGCTTAACGTGCTGTGTCACAGTGCCGGCCCCTATATATTTTTCCCCTTTATTTATTTATTTAAAAAAATTTTATTTAAGGTATACAAATTTCATATATTTCATTTGTACAGATTCAGAACATAGTGATACTTTCCACCTTACCCTCCCTCCTGCCCACACTCCTACCCTTCTTCCTCTTCTCCCTTATAGTCTCATTCATACTTCTTTTTTACAAAGATCTATTTTTAGTAACTTTATACTCATGAGATTAACCCTACATTAAGTAAAGAGTTCAACAAATAGTATGAAGAGAATAAAACACTCTTCCAGTAGAGACAAGAGCTGTTAAAGATCATCCTATCTTAAAGTGTCAATTTCATTCCTATAGTTTACCTTTTGGTACTCTATTAGTTACTACAGACCAGGGAGATCCTAAGGTATTTGTCTTCTTGAGGCTGGCTTGTTTCACTAAGTACAATGGTTTCCAGTCGTATCTATTTTGTTGCAAATGATAGTATTTCATTTTTTTTAAAAAAAAAAGACTTATGTATGTATGAATCAGAGTTACAGAGAGAGAAGGAGAGTGAACTCTATGACTTTATGTTGTCAGCATTAGTGGTCCTGAATTCCCAAGTTCTGGTAGGTTATTCTACCAATCCAATGGTCAGTCCTAACTATTTTAATTTTTAACACAAAGCAAATTACATCTATATAGGGATGAGGTGGCATCAGAAGTATGCCCTCTTGTAAGAGTATTCTGTTTTTGATTACATTAAAATGGCTTTTGTCAGGGTTTTATTAAAATGTCTAAGATTTTGGATGATACATAGCAAATTTTTTTTTTTTTGAAAGGCAGAGTGGATAGTGAGAGAGAGAGACAGAGAGAAGGGTCTTCCTTTTTGCCGTTGGTTCACCCTCCAATGGTCGCTGCGGCCGGCGCATTGTGCTGATCCGAAGCCAGGAGCCAGGCGCTTCTCCCGGTCTCCCATGCAGGTGCAGGGCCCAAGGACTTGGGCCATCCTCCACTGCACTCCCTGGCCACAGCAGGGAGCTGGTCTGGAAGAGGGGCAACCGGGACAGAATCCGGTGCCCCAACCGGGACTAGAACCTGGTGTGCCAGCGCCGCAAGGCGGAGAATTAGCCTGTTAGGCCACGGCGTCGGCCCATAGCAAATCTTAAATGCACTGGAATGATGAAATGAAATTAGACAACAGAGTTTGAGGAACCAAGAACTTACCATCTGATACTTTGTGTTCACAGTTGAGCAAATCTTTGCAGATTCGTGCTGGGTTATCTCTTGTGCCAAGAGGATTCTTGATGCTGTGCAGTAAATTGCTAAGGTAGTTCAGAGTTTTGAATATCTCTGCACTGTGGTCGATTAAAGTCACTTCAGTATTCTGGTAGCTCTGCCAAGTCATCATAAGAATCAAATAAGCAAAAAAAGCCCCTAATGACCAACATGGATCAAGGCAAAAGAAAAATGTATTTCTACTGTGTATAGTGAGTTGGGGGTAAGATGTAAAAACAGTTTACATTAAGCATACACATTTGTATATATTTAATTGAACTTGATGCTAAATAAAGAGGGTAAAATAACACTTGAAAGTTTAGTTTTCAGGCTGACATAAGACTTGAAGATTCACCATGTCTACTGTGTAAGTTTTTTTTAAATTTTTTTTTTAATTTTTTTTTTTATTTTTTGACAGGCAGAGTGGACAGTGTTAGAGAGAGATAGAGAGAAAGGTATTCCTTTGCCGTTGGTTCACCCTCCAATGGCCGCCGCGGTAGGTGCGCTGCTACCGGCGCACCGCTCTGATCCGATGGCAGGAGCCAGGTGCTTCTCCTGGTCTCCCATGGGGTGCAGGGCCCAAGCACTTGGAGCATCCTCCACTGCACTCCCTGGCCACAGCAGAGAGCTGGCCTGGAAGAAGGGCAACCGGGACAGGATCGGTGCCCCGACTGGGACTAGAACCCGGTGTGTCGGCGCCGCAAGGTGGAGGATTAGCCTAGTGAGCCGTAAGTTTTTTAAAATTACACATTGAATAATCAGTTTAAATAAAATAAATGGTGATGACAGATTCCATTTTAATAAGCATGGCTAACTTCATTAACTATTTGCTTCAATAATATAAAAATCCTCACAGACAAATCCTTTAACAGTATCATTTTTTTTTGTTTTAAAAGTTTGCCTTAGAAAACATCCTATGCATATATATTTGTTTAATCATACCAAAAGTATTTACTATGCTCTTGAAATAGCTTCATATTCTGTGTCTTTTAAATACAACCTTTGTGATAAATCCACATTTTTGCCTCCAAAAATTTTTCTCTGTTCAATTTGTATCTTGAGAATGCCAATCTAAGTGAAGCCGGATATATTACCTCCATCTGTAGGGCAGCATTTGATTCAATCAAGGCTTGAATAGCAGCATTGATATCCATTGGTTTCTGTGTAAAACAAAACCATTCAAGATCAGCAATAAGCTCAACACTGAGTGCTCTACAGCAAAGGTTGTAAACTGTGAAAGCACTGTTGTTAAAGAATACTAGACTTGTCGTCTGAATGGGGTTTGCAGCTCTTAGGGTTGGGCAGATCTTGCAAATATTGCCTGGCCATCGGAAAAGACAAAATGCTGCCTTAATCCAAATCTAAAAGGTCTCCTAATTAAAACAGCATCAAAATTTAAAGCCCTCAAATGAAAAAATACTTGTCTCTGCTACAGGATAACACATACACACACACTAAGTTACTCAACTGGAAGAAGAAAGAAATCTGATCCTCTCAGTTAATAAATTGTAAAGTGAAGAATAAATAACGGTAGTAATTTTTAACAGTTATATTCTTGGAAGGAAAATAGAATAAAATTCTACTGTCCTGAGGTAGTCACCACATTAGTTTAATCTGATACCTCTGCGGTCTTAAAAACAATTTCTGCAGTTGGAAAAAGTACCATTAGTCCCAAAAGAAATAACACAGCCTGAGTCCGATCTCCTCCTGTATTTAATAAAAGATATTTTTAGAGAAAGACTCAGCACAACCATTAGTGAACATTTTTGGTAATTTAAAAAAAATTAGCTTGGAAAGTGAGAAGCTTGAGTTGGGAGAAGGTACTGGGAAGTGGCATCTGTGTAAAGGAACCCAGCCATCTGATTGCTTTCAGAATGACTGTCCTGCTAAGGTATCTTTTTACTTGGATGTCCACATAACAGAGACTGTTTTCAACAGAACTCTTATAACTTATGGCTGGTAATCTGAACTATTTAAAATGATGGAACAATCAATAAAATATACTTTTCCTTGCCTCCCATGTGTTTTTCATATTGGGAAAGAACTGACTCATTGTATATATGCAGATCTACAGATAGATGTAATCACCTTGCATAGAGGCTGTGAGACATGGCTATTCAAGAAACAGAAAAGGTTACCGTAAATATTCTCTTCAGATTAAATAATTTTGATCACCTTTCTTGTAGAAATGGGCAGATTTTGGATGTGAACCACAGAAAACATGCTGGCACGGACCATAGGAAAGTGAATTAGGTGCTGAACCATAGCCAACCTTTACGTATTCCATTGGTTCCTTGTTGGTAAGTAAGGGCGTTAAATAGAAAACCTGGGATAGTGGTTTTCAAACTCTTCAGAATTGGACTTCAATTTACGCTTTTAAAGTAAAGAACTTTTGTTTATATAAGTTATAACTTTTGATACTTACTGTAGAAGACAGATTTGTTAACTATTTTAAAATAACAATAAAATCATTATATATTAAAAATAAAATATTCGGGGCCAGCGCTGTGGTACAGCAGGTTAATGCCCTGGCCTGGAGCGCCAGCATCCCATATGGGTGCCAGTTCAAGACCCAGCTGCTCCATTTCTGATCCAGCTCTCTGCTATGGCCTGAGACAGCAGTGGAGGATGGCCTAAGTCCTTGGGCCCCTGCACCCACGTGAGAGACCCAGAAGAAGCTCCTGGCTTCCGATCGGCGCAGCTCCCGCTGTTGCAGCCAACTGGGGAGTGAACCATCTGAAGAAAGACCTCTCTCTGGCTCTCCTCTCTCTGTGTAACTCTTTCAAATAAATAAATAAATCTTTAAAAAAATTCTTACAAAATAATTGGTATCTCATACTTTTATATGTGTCCTTTTATGTCTGGATTAATAGATAACAGCTGAATTCTCATATTTGCTTCTCTATTCAATTGGTTGTGATGTTATTTTAGTTGAAATACATAAAGAAAAGCTGACCTCCTAGAGATAAGCAGTTGTAAAAAGGATATTTTAGTAGTATTTTCAGATAAATATGGATATTTTTCTCTGATAAGTAGTAGTTTCTCAACAGTTAGTAAGCCTAGTTGCAATGTTAAAACTGAAACCACAGCAATAAACAGCCTATATATTTTATATAAAAATCCATTGGTCTATCTCAAACCTCGGTAGGATTTTTTTACCTATGTGTGATTTTGTTAACATAATGCATTGATCACTCAGAAAATATTGATTCATGCAATTATGCAGATCCTCCAAACACTAACATATTTCATTATTTAAGATAACGATTATACTTGTTAACATCATCACCAATCTCAATCTTATAACTACTTGGGAGACTGTAAAATTATAGTGATAGATACAAATTTTCTCTAATTATTTTTATAACAGATGTACTTATTTATTTATTTGGAAGACAGAATGGCACAGAGAAAAAGAGAAAAAGACCTTTCATCCACTGGTTCACTTTCCAAATGACTGCAATGGCTAGGCTGGATTAGGTCGTAGCTAGGAGCCAGGAACTCATTAGGATCCTCTGTGTGGTGACAGGGACTCAGTTACTTCAGCCATCATCTACTGGTTCCCAGCACACTAGCAGGGAGCTGGATTTGAAGCATAGTAGCCAAGATTTGAGCTGGTACTCAGATATGAGATGTGGGTGTCCCAAGCAGCATCTTAAGCCACAGTGCCTGCCCCCAATTCTTGTTTTGCTAGAAAGCTTGATGTTTATCATTGGCATCAAATTCTGTCTATTATTCTCCTCACAATGGAAGATTCAGTTAATTTTCAATAAAATAATTGCTAAATACTAATGTGTTAATAACACTGTAGTCTGTCAAATAAAAATGATGTTCCATGATGAAAGTGGCTAGTTTGGTGCCAGCACTGTGGTGCGGCAGGTTAAGCCATTGCCTGGGATGACGGCATACCACATTAGTACTGGTTGGAATCCCAGATGTTTGACTTCTGATCCAGCTCCTGCTAATATGCCTGAGAGGGCAATGAAAGATGGCCCAAGTGCTTGGGTCCCCACCACCACGGTGTGGAAGATCAGGATAAAACTCCTGGCTCCTGGTTTCAGCCTGGCCGCACCCCAGATATTGTGGCCAGACATCAGCAGATGTCTCTCCCTGCGATACCGGCATCCCATGTGGGAGTAATTTTGTGTACCAGCTGCTCCACTTCTGATCTAGCTCCCTGCTAATGGCCTGGGAAAAGCAGCAGAAGATGGATGATGTTTCTGGGCCCTTGACACCCATGTGAGAGGCAAGAATGAAGCTCCTAGCTCCTAGCTTCAACCTGGCCCAGTGCTGGCTGTTGCAGTCATCTGGGGAGTGAACCAGCAGATGTAAGATCCAGCCATCCAGGGAGTGAGGCAGTGGATGCAAGATCTCTGTCTTTCCCTCTCTCTCTGTTACTCTGACTTTCAAAATACAAAAATAAATCTTAAAAAAAACCCAAAGATTTAGGAGACAGTCAACAAATGTGTAGTAACAACCTCCCAGAATTCTCTGTTTTACAAAAGTAATAAGAAAACTGGCAAAAATTGTCAGCAAGTTTTTCAGAATTACAGAAACAGAAAATGCATGAATCAATCTTGGGAGCTTTAAGAGAAGAAATATATTGGTAACACTGTTGAGTTTGTGGAGTTTTAACATTCTCTAATTCCTGTATCCATCTTTACAGCTCAGCAGTAGTTTTAAAAACTGTAAAGTCAAAGGGATCACATAAATAAGACCAAGTGTCTGGTAATAACAATAGATAGAATTAAAAAGGAGAGAAAGTTCCAATATGGGAAGCAGTCCACACAGCAGACTCATAGGATGACAAATGCCCTAAAGAGCACTCTGACCTTATAATCAGCCCCTAAGGCATTTGGATCTGGCTGAAAATCCCAGGAATGGAAAGCCAAGACATAGTGGCTAAAACTGTTCTGCATGAAGGATCTCTGTGAGTAGGACCCCAGTAAAAGAAAGAGACCATCAAAGAAGGATGTGCTTTTCTCTGAAGGGAGGAGAGAACTTCCACTTTACATATGGCCCTGCCTAAATACAGATTGAGTTTGTGGACTCAACTTCCATAGCCTTGGCAGCTCATGTCAAGAGCCTCAGGTGGTCACTGATGTCCAAAATAAGAGTGTTAACTGTTAAATTAAAAACAAGAGTCACTGTGCACTTACTCCCCATGTTGGACCTCTGTCCTTAATAAGGTATACTATGAGAATTAATGTTAAAACTTGTCTTCAAACTGTACTTTATACTTTGTGTGTCTGTGTGGGTGCAAACAGTTGAAATATCTACTTGCTATAGAGTTGGTCTTCTGTATATAAAGTCAATTAAAAATGAATCTTAATGAAGAATGGAAAGGGAGTAGGAGGTGGGATGGGAGTGGGGATGGGATGGAAGGAAAGAGGTGAAAACCCACTATATTCCTAAAGCTGTACATATGAACTTTGTATTCATTAAATAAAAACCTTCTAAAACAAAGTTTATGGGAGGCCATTGTCTTGGACTAGTCTCATGAAATGAAGTCACCTGTGGTAAGTGCCTTGTATAATCAAACCTAACTTGGAAATGGACCAGTTTTCCAAAAACTAGGCGGTTCCAATCAACTGAAGTCAGGGTAATAAGAAAGTCTCCTCTGTTTTAACACTACATGGAAAGTAACTTTGAAGTGAATAATTTTCTTTTTTTGTTCTCTGTTACTACTTTCTTTAGTCCTTTTCCACCTATAAAGCCAAACTACTCTGCTCAGCTCATTGAAACATTGATTTTACTTTATACTAAACTAACTTTGTTGTAATTTTGTCTTTTGACAAAACCAATAGCCTGCAATCACAGTGAAAACCAGCAGCCTGATAGTTACAAGAAGGAAAAAGAATGGAGCTAGAATTGCTTCCAAACCTCATTTTCAGGGAATTGTCATTATTTGAACTATCTGGTGTTCCCTGGAAGACATCATTTGCAAGGTTGTCCTTATTTCACCTGACTCAGACATCATCCAGTGCAAAAAGTCTTTTTTCCAGGAACATTTTAGAAAGATTTAGAGGGAGTTGTTTAACTTTGTTGCTGGAAAACAGTTGGAGCAAACAATAACCTAACCAAATAGTTTACAAAGAAAAGATGGGGAATGATATGTCTACAGAGAGTTTTAAAAACTGTGACATATTCAAAGAAAAAAACTTTACATATTCAAGGAAATATGGAAATTAATATGCATGCATAGGGCTGTGTACATGTGCAGGAAAGAGAGAAGGCCCTGAACTCTTCCCTCTGGTTGGATTTGAAGCTCTGTTACAGCAGGAAGTGAAGGCCAAGGCATAGCTGTCAATTGCCTAACTGCACTGTAGGGGTGCCCCAATGTACACAGATCTCCTTGACAAAACTAGACTTATGGTTCCGGCCATTAAGAAATTCTCTCTGAAGTCTCATGGTAATTAACTGGCCACTGAGCTAACTGAACAGAAATTTCAGTGCTCATACATACAAAAGAATATTGATCTTATAGAATTCAAAAACTCAGTGAGCAAACAGGAAAAATAAAAAGCAACAAAGGTTGGGGGAAAAAAAGTCTGATTTCCAGAAATTACATGCTGTACTTAAAATGTCTAATTTTCAACAAAAATATTACAAGGCAATGGAAAGAACCAAGTAGGTATGGTGCATAAGCTGAAGAAAAAAAGCAATTAGTGGAAACTGTAAGGATGTCCAGATGATGGACTTGATGACAAAGATTTTAAGTTAACTATTTCAGCAGTGTTCAAAGAATTAAAGGGAACAATGTATACAGTACTACAGGAAAGTATGGGAATGATGTTTTCCAAAAAGAGAATGGCAATAAGAGACACATTATAGAAAAGAACCATTTAGAAATTCTGGAGATGAAATTTACAATAATTGAAATGAAAAATTTACTAAGCAGGTTCAACAGTAGACTTCAAGAAAAAAGAATAAGTGAATTGAAGAAGCATTAAATTTTCTAGTCTGAGGAGCAGAAAGAAACAAGAATGAAAACAAATGAATTGTCAACGACCTGTAAGATACCAGCAATCATACCAACAGATGCATAACCGAAAACTCAGAAGGGAAAAAGAGAGAACAAGGAGTATAAAAATATTCAAAGAAATAATGCCTTAGCAATACTAAATTTGATGAAAAATATTAATCCACACATCTAAGAAGCTCTACAAACTTCACTAGACACATCATTGTTAAATTCTCCAATACAGAGACAAAATTTTGAAATCAGAAAGAGAAGACAGAATCATCACTTCCAAGGGATTCTCAAATAAATTAATAGCAGATTTCTTATAAAAAACCATAAAGGTCTTTAGACAGTGGGATAACATATTCAGAGGGTAGAAGAAAAGATGGTAAACCAAGATTTCTATATATAATAAAATGATCTTTCAAAAATGAAGGAAAATTAAGATTTTCCAGGTAAACAAATGTGGAGAGAATTTATCACTAGTATCTTACCCTTACCATTGTGCTGAAATTAAAGGACAGTAAGCAAAAGTTGAATCCACATGAAGAAATAATGAGTACTGGTAAAGGTAGCCTTACAGGTAAATATAAAAGAGTGTAGGTTTCAAATATCCAAAACAGTCTTTAAGAAGAAAAAGAGCATCATACCTCTTGATTTTAAAACTTACTACAAAGCTACTATAATCTAAACAGTTTGGTATTGGCATAAGGATAAACATAGAATAGAACAAAACAGAAAAGGAAATTAAAAAATAAACCCTCACATTTACTGACAAGGGTACAAATATTATTCAGTGGGTGAAGCACAGTCATTTTACAAAATGTGCTAGGAAAACTGGATATAAATATGTTAAAGGTGGATCCTATCATATCATGTATAAGAATTAAGTCAGAATGGATCAAAGAACTAAACTAAGAGCTAAGATGATAAAACTCTTAAAAGAAAACTGGGGAAAAACTTCATGATACTGAATTTGGTAATGATTTTTTGGAATGACACCAAAAGCACAGTCAGAGAGGAAAAGTAGATAAATTATACTACATCGAGGGGCGGAGCCAAGATGGTGGATAGTGACGACGTGTGCTGATAGTCTGGAAAATAAAGTTTCATAAAAGTGGAATTACTGTAGCCTCAGGAAAAGATTCAAGAAAAAACTGCAGAGGAAACGCTTCCGGATCTAGTGGATGTGACACAGAGGACCTACAAGGAGCCCACCGTGTGGAAACCCAACCATGGGAGCCGAGCCGCAGAATCTCCCCAGCGCAGGAATGAACGGGAGGTAAGACAAAAGCCTCAGAAACGCGAGACATTAGTGGGGAAAGGCAGAGGCCCCTCCCTCCACTTGAGCAAAACAAAGAGCAGGCACCATTTTACATATGTAAAGTGGCAATGAATACACAAACTCAGTAACTTTGGGTCTAAGGTGAAACTTGAGAACACATTGAGGGCTGCATAAACTCTTTGTGTGGTCCCAGGGGTAGATCAAACGAATACTCACAGAGGCCAGATTTCAACTACCCTCAATTCCACTCAGCCATTCAGAATTACTTCCCAACTGAGTAAAAAAAAAAAAAAAAAAAGAGAGAGAGAGAGAGAGATCCAGCAAGGAGCAAGGTGATTCACTTTTTGCACAGCCTTAAACCTGAAGAATCAAGCAGAGCTCTCTGGCCACACCCATCACAGCCTCTAAGGATCCATCAAAGCAGACAGCCCACATAGAGGCATAGTATAACGAGAAAAAATCACCACAGCAAAAAAAAAAAAAAAAAAAAAACAAAAACAAAAACATAAATTATCTCCAACATGCCAAACAACAAACGTAGAAGCCGAGGTAACAAGAGCAAGGAAGACACTATGATGCCCCCAAATGAACAAGACACCCCAATTCAAGATTATGAAGATGAAGTGATAGAGGAAATGCAAGAAGCGGATCTCAAAAAACTGATAAGAACATTAAGAAGTTCTCAAAAACAAATTCTTGAACTACAGAAATCCTTAATGGACAAGATAGAAAATCTCTCTCGTGAAAATGAAATATTAAGGAGGAATCAAAATGAAATGAAACAACTAGTAGAACATGAAACTGTGATAGTGACAAGAAACCATAATGAAATGAAGAACTCAATAGATCAAATGACAAACACATTAGAGAGCCTTATAAACAGAATGGGTTAAGCAGAAGAGAGAATATCGGAATTAGAAGACAGAGAACAGGAAAGGAAACAGTCAAATCAAAGAAAAGAAGAAGAAATCAGAAATCTAAAAAATACTGTCAGGAATCTACAGGATACTATTAAAAAACCCAACATTCGGGTTCTAGGAGTTCCTGAAGGCATGGAGAGGGAGAAAGGATTAGAAGGCCTTTTTAGTGAGATACTAGCAGAAAATTTCCCAGGTTTGGAGAACAGAGACATCCTGTTTGGGAACAGAGACATCCTAGTACAGGAAGCTCAGAGAACCCCTAATAAACATGACCAAAAGAGATCCTCACCACGTCACATCGTAATCAAACTCACCACAGTGAAACATAAAGAAAAGATCCTAAAATGTGCAAGAGAGAAACGTCAGATTACTCTCAGAGGATCTCCAATTAGACTCACAGCTGACTTCTCACCAGAAACCCTACAAGCTAGGAGAGAATGGCGAGACATAGCCCAGGTACTAAGAGAGAAAAACTGCCAGCCCAGAATATTATATCCTGCAAAGCTCTCATTTGTGAATGAAGGCGAAATAAAGACCTTTCACAGCAAACAGAAATTGAAAGAATTTGTCGCCACTCATCCAGCCCTGCAAAAGATGCTTAAAGATGTGTTACATATAGAAACACAGAAACACGGTCACCAATATGAAAGAAGGTAAAGGAAGGAAACCTCACAGCAAAAGATCACAGGAATCTCAAACCATATATTAGAAAATATCTTTGGCAAATGGCAGGGCAAAGTTACTCCTTCTCAATAGTCACATTGAATGTTAATGGCTTGAACTGTCCAGTTAAAAGACACCGATTGGCTGATTGGGTTAAGGAACAAAACCCATCTTTTTGCTGCTTACAAGAAACTCATCTTTCCAACAATGATGCATACAGGCTGAAAGTGAAAGGCTGGAAAAAGATATACCATGCCAACAGAAATGAAAAAAGAGCGGGCGTAGCCATCTTAATATCCGACAACATAAACTTTA
The DNA here is from genome assembly GCF_033115175.1 of Lepus europaeus. Lineage (NCBI taxonomy): Eukaryota > Metazoa > Chordata > Mammalia > Lagomorpha > Leporidae > Lepus > Lepus europaeus. The sequence goes on from NC_084831.1 coordinate 79,270,015, forward strand.
CCACAAAAACTGTTAGGAGAGACAAAGAGGGGCACTATATAATGATTAAGGGATCCATTCAACAGGAAGATATAACGATTATCAATGTATATGCACCTAATTACAGGGCACCAGCTTTTTTAAAAGACTTGTTAAGGGACTTAAAGGGAGACTTAGACACCAATACAATAGTACTGAGGGACTTCAATACTCCACTCTCATAGATAGACAGATCAACAGGACAGAAGATCAACAAGGAGACAGTAGATTTAAATGACACTATAGCCCAAATGGATCTAACAGATATCTACAGAACATTTCATCCTACACCTAAGGACTTTACATTCTTCTCAGCAGTACATGGAACCTTCTCTAGGATTGACCACATACTAGGCCATAAAGCAAGTCTCAGCAAATTCAAAAGAATTAGAATCATACCATGAAGCTTCTCAGACCACAAAGGAATGAAATTGGAAATTAGCAACTCAGGAATCCCTAGAGCACGTGCAAACACATGGAGATTGAACAACATTCTCCTGAATGAACTATGGGTCATAGAAGAAATTAAAAGAGAAATAAAAAATTTTCTGGAAGTAAATGAGGATAACAGCACAACATACCAAAACCTATGGGATACAACAAAAGCAGTGTTAAGAGGAAAGTTTATATCAATAGGTGCCTACATCAAGAAATTGGAAAGGCACCAAATAGATGAGCTTTCAAGTCATCTCAGGGATCTAGAAAATCTGCAGCAAACCAAACCCAAACCCATTAGGAGAAGAGAAATAATTAAAATCAAAGAAGAAATCAACAGGATTGAATCCAAAAAAACATTACAAAAAATCAGCCAAACGAGGAGCTGGTTTTTTGAAAAAATAAACAAAATTGACACCCCATTGGCCCAACTAACTAAAAAAAGAAGAGAAAAGACCCAAATCAATAGGTTCAGAGATGAAAAGGGAAATGTAACAACAGACACCACAGAAATATAAAGAATCATCAGAAATTACTACAAGGACTTGTATGCCAGCAAACAGGGAAATCTATCAGAAATGGACAGATTCTTGGACACATACAACCTACCTAAATTGAACCAGGAAGACATAGAGAACCTAAATAGACCCATAACTGACACAGAAATTGAAACAGTAATAAAGGCCCTCCCAACAAAGAAAAGCCCAGGGCCAGATGGATTTACTGCTGAGTTCTACCAGACATTTAGAGAAGAACTAACTCCAATTCTTCTCAAACTATTCAAAACAATCGAAAAAGAGGGAATCCTCCCAAATTCTTTCTATGAAGCCACCATCACCTTAATTCCTAAGCTGGAAAAAGATGCAACATTGAAAGAGAATTACAGACCAATATCCCTGATGAACATAGATGCAAAAATACTCAATAAAATTCTGGCCAATAGAATGCAACAACACATCAGAAAGATCATCCACCCAGACCAAGTGGGATTTATCCCTGGTATGCAGGGATGGTTCAATGTTCGCAAAACAATCAACGTAATATACTACATTAACAGACTGCAGAAGAAAAACCATATGATTCTCTCAATAGACGCAGAGAAAGCATTTGATAAAATACAACACCCTTTCATGATGAAAACTCTAAGCAAGCTGGGTATGGAAGGAACATTCCTCAATACAATCAAAGCAATATATGAAAAACCCACGGCCAATATCTTATTAAATGGAGAAAAGTTGGAAGCATTTCCGCTGAGATCTGGTACCAGACAGGGATGCCCACTCTCACCACTGCTATTCAATATAGTTCTGGAAGTATTAGCCAGAGCTATTAGGTAAGAAAAGTAATTAAAGGGATACAAATTGGGAAGGAAGAACTCAAACTATCCCTCTTTGCAGATGATATGATTCTGTATTTAGGGGACCCAAAGAACTCTACTAAGAGACTGCTGGAACTCATCGAAGAGTTTGGCAAAGTAGCAGGATATAAAATCAATGCACAAAAATCAACAGCCTTTGTATACACAGGCAATGCCACAGCTGAGCTAGAACTTCTAAGATCAATCCCATTCACAATAGCTACAAAAACAATCAAATACCTTGGAATAAACTTAACCAAAGACGTTAAAGATCTCTACGATGAAAACTACAAAACCTTACAGAAAGAAATAGAAGAGGATACCAAAAAATGGAGAAATCTTCCATGCTCATGGATTGGAAGAATCAATATCATCAAAATGTCTATTCTCCCAAAAACAATTTATACATTCAATGCAATACCAATCAAGATACCAAAGACATTCTTCTCAGATCTGGAAAAAATGATGCTGAAATTCATATGGAGACACAGAAGACCTCGAATAGCCAAAGCAATCTTGTACAACAAAAACAAAGCCGGAGGCATCACAATACCATATTTCAGGGCATACTACAGGGCAGTTGTTATCAAAACAGCATGGTACTGGTACAGAAACAGATGGATAGACCAATGGAACAGAATAGAAACACCAGAAATCTATCCAAACATCTATAGCCAACCTATATTTGACCAAAGATCCAAATCTAATCCCTGGAATAAGGACAGTCTATTCAATAAATGGTGCTGGGAAAATTGGATTTCCACGTGCAGAAGCTTGAAGCAAGACCCATACCTTTCACCTTACACAAAAATTCACTCAACATGGATTAAAGACTTAAATCTACGACCTGAAACCATCAAATTATTAGAGAGCATTGGAGAAACTCTGCAAGATATAGGCACAGGCAAAGACTTCTTGGAAAAGACTCCAGCAGCACAGGCAGTCAAAACCAAAATTAACATTTGGGATTGCATCAAATTGAGAAGTTTCTGTACTGCAAAAGAAACAGTCAGGAAAGTGAAGAGGCAACCGATAGAATGGGAAAAAATATTTGTAAACTATACTACAGATAAAGGGTTGATAACCAGAATCTACAAAGAAATCAAGAAAATCCACAACAACAAAACAAACAACCCACTTAAGAGATGGGCCAAGGACCTCAATAGACATTTTTCGAAAGAGGAAATCCAAATGGCCAACAGACACATGAAAAAATGTTCAAGATCACTAGCAATCAGAGAAATGCAAATCAAAACCACAATGAGGTTTCACCTCACCCCAGTGAGAATGGCTCACATTCAGAAATCTACCAACAGCAGATGCTGGAGAGGATGTGGGGAAAAAGGGACATTAACCCACTGTTGGTGGGAATGCAAACTGGTTAAGCCACTATGGAAGTCTGTCTGGAGATTCCTCAGAAACCTGAACATAACCCTATCATACAACCCAGCCATCCCACTCCTTGGAATTTACCCAAAGGAAATTAATTTGGCAAATAAAAAAGCCATCTGCACATTAATGTTTATTGCAGCTCAATTCACAATAGCTAAGACCTGGAACCAACCCAAATGCCCATCAACAGTAGACTGGATAAAGAAATTATGGGACATGTACTCCATAGAATACTACACAGCAGTAAGAAACAACGAAACCCGGTCATTTGCAACAAGATGGAGGAATCTGGAAAACATCATGCTGAGTGAATTAAGCCAGTCCCAAAGAGACAAATATCATTTGTTTTTCCTGATCGGTGACAACTGAGCACCAAAGGGGAAACCTGTTAAGTGAAATGGACACTATAAGAAACAATGACCTGATCAGCTCTTGTCCTGACTCTAGATGTATAATATAATACTTTATCCTTTTTAGTATTTGTTGTTGTTGTTGTTGTTGTTCTAGTACTAGTGGTTGAACTCTGTAATTAACACACAATTATTCTTAGGTGTTTAAATTTTAACTGAAAAGTGATCCATGTTAAATTTAAGAGTGGAAAAAGAAATGGAGGAGATGTACAATTTGGGACATGCTCAATCGGACTTGCCGCAAATGGTCTCTATCTTCAGAGAGTCCACAATCTAGTAGGGGAGACTGATAAAAAAAGATAAATGAGTATAGGGGACAGGTGTTGTGGGGCAGAGGGTTAAGCCACCACTTGGAACACCCACATCCCATGTTGGAGTGCTGATTCAAGTCCTGGATATTCTGCCAGTCAAATTCCCTGCTGATGTGTTCCAGAGGCAGTAGATGATGGCTGGAGTGTGTAGGTTCCTACTACCCATGTGGGAGACTCGGATTGAACTCATGGTTCCTGGCTTCAGCCTGGCCCAGTGCTGGCTATTGCAGCCATCTGGGGAGTCTTTATATTTCCCTCAATTTGTCTTTCAAATGACTAGATAAACAAATAAATCTTAAAAAAAAATTTAAAAGAGCAAATGAAAGAGTATGAACAAAGAAAGGGAAGTGATCAATTCTATCTTGCAGTGTGATAAGGGGATGGAATTAACAAGTTTTCATGGAAGATATATGACCATAAACTGACTTTAAAAAGAATATGTAGATATCTTCTCATTGTCATTTAGACTCCTGCTCCAGAAAATCTTATTCTCAGAGCTAAACTGACATTTTCCAACAGTGGATTCTGAAAAATACCAGGAAGACAGTACATGAAAACCTGCTGTCATGTTGACCATTAAGAAGGAAAAAGAAAAGGAGAAAAGAAGCAAATAAAGAAAGCTGACACTGAGTACCCATGCTGTGTTTAGCAACATACTTTCTCATTTAATCCTTCAATAATTCCTCAAAGTATATATTCTTTTTTTAAGTTTTATTTATTTATTTTAAAGGCAGAGAGGCAGGGAGAGAGGGAGAGGGAGAGAGAGAGAGAGGGGAGAGGGAGAGGGAGAGAGGGAGAGGGAGGGAGAGGGAGAGAGGGAGGGAGGGAGGGAGAGAGGGAGACAGGGAGGGAAAGGGAGGAAGGGAGAGAGGGAGGGAAAGGGAGGGAGGGAGAGGGGGGGAGGAGAGGGAGAGAGGGAGGGAAGGAGAGGGAGAGAGGGAGGGAGAGGGAGGGAGAGGGAAGGAGGGAGGGAGGGGGAGAGGGAGAGAGGGAGGGAGGGGGAGAGGGAGAGAGGGGGAGAGGGAGGGAAGGAGAGGGAGAGAGGGAGGGAAGGAGGGAGGGAGAGAGGGAGACAGGGAGGGAAAGGGAGGAAGGGAGAGAGGGAGGGAGAGGGAGGGAGGGAGAGAGGGGGGAAGGAGAGGGAGAGAGGGAGGGAGAGGGAGGGAGAGGGAAGGAGGGAGGGAGGGGGAGAGGGAGAGAGGGAGGGAGGGGGAGAGGGAGAGGGGGGAGAGGGAGGGAAGGAAAGGGAGAGAGGGAGGAAGAGGGAGGGAGAGGGAGGGAGAGGGAGAGAGGGAGGAGGAGAGGGAGAGAGGGAGAGAGGGAGGGAGGGGGAGAGGGAGGGAAGGAGAGGGAGAGAGGGAGGAAGAGGGAGGGAGAGGGAGAGAGGGAGGAGGAGAGGGAGAGAGGGAGAGAGGGAGGAGGAGAGGGAGAGAGGGAGAGAGGGAGGGAGGGAGAGGGAGGGAGAGGGAGAGGGAGAGAGGGAGGGAGAGGGAGAGAGGGAGGGAGGGAGAGGGAGAGAGGGAGAGAGGGAGGGAGGGAGGGAGGGAGAGAGGGAGGGAGGGAGGGAGGGAGAGAGGGGGGGAGGAGAGGGAGGGAGGGGGAGGGAGAGGGAGGGAGAGGGAGGGAGAGGGAGGGAGGGAGAGGGAGGAGACTTCCATCTGCTGATTTACTCCCCAGATGGCTGAAATGGCCGGAGCTATGTTGATCTGAAGCCAGGAGCCAGGAGATTCCTCCAGGTCTCCCACATGGGTGCTGGGGCCCAAGGACTTGGGCCATTTTCTACTGCTTTCCCAGGCCAAGGAGAGAGCTGGATGGGAAGTGGAGCAGCTAGGACACAAACTGGCACCCATATGGGGTACTGGAACTGCAGGCGGTATCTTTACCGACTATGCCACAGCACCAGCCCCAGTATATATTCTTATACACATTTTGTTTGGAGCAAAAACCTCCAACATGTCCTACTTCATTTTGGCAATATGGGAATACATGTTTTCCAAGCAGGACTGGATGCATGTCCCAGAGTTTCACTACATGCCTTTTGTTTTTGTATTAAGATTGCATTTATATATTTGAGAGGTAAGCTACAGATAGAGGGAGAGACAGAAAGAAAGGTCTTCCATTTGCTGGTGCACTCCCCCAACTGCTGCAACAGCTTGAGCTGAGCTGATCTGAAGCCAGGAGCCATGAACTTCTGGGTCTCCCACACAAGTGTAGGGCACAAGGACTTGGGCCAACTTCTCCTGCTTTCCCAGGCCATAGCAGAGAGCTGGATCAGAAGTAGAACAGGCCAGCACCGTGGCTCACTAGGCTAATCCTCCGCCTGCAGTGCCGGCACAACGGGTTCTAGTCCTGGTCAGGGCACCGGATTCTGTCCCAGTTGCCCCTCTTCCAGGCCAGCACTCTGCTATGGCCCGAGAGTGCAGTGGAGGATGGCCCAAGTCCTTGGGCCCTGCACCCGCACGGGAGACCAGGAAAAGCACCTGGCTCCTGCCTTCCGATCAGCGCGATGAGCCGGCTGCAGCGGCCATTGAAGGGTGAACCAACGACAAAGGAAGACCTTTCTCTCTGTCTCTCTCTCACTGTCCACTCTGCCTGTCAAAAAAAAATAATAATAAAAAAAAGTGGAGCAGTTGGTACTAGAACTGGCGCCCATATGGGATGCTGGTGCTGCAGGAAGACACTCAAGAAAGATAATCCTCGCCCCACATGAAAATTCAAGGGAAATGAAGAGCTCCGAATCTGTTGAGAGTGGAACGGTCTGCATCACCACTCAGACCCATCAGAGGTCTAAATGACCTCAGAGCACCACATGCATGCATGTATGACTTGGATGGTGCCGGACTGACTGTTGTCTGGGACGATATAGCCACGAGTGGATCTTTAGAAAGGAAATGTGACCAAGCACCATTGCATTGGACCTGGAGGGCTGAAGAAGCTGGGTGGAATAGGTTGGAGATGGAAGGAGCTCTCTGATAGGAAGCAGAAAAACAAAGATACTTCTCAAACAGAGAGGAAACGAGGGAAACCCAGCTGAGAAGTCACAGCGGAAGCAGCAGAGGCTCTGCCTCACAGAACAGGGTGGCAAGGCTGAGCTGTCAGACAGCAAATACATGAGAAGCTGAGGGCTTCCACAGCCAGGAGCGACCGGGAAGGATTCCAATAAAACTTAGAAAATGAGTAATTCTGGTTGGTAAAAAAGGACATTTTTTAAAATGAGAGCTAAGACCTAGATATAGGAAGAAATGGAGGGAGTTAGCATTTTTTTTTTTTTTTGGCACTTATGATGTTGTAATACACTGTGCTGAATGTTTTAATTTAATGCTCAAAACTACTTGAGAAAGTAAGAGATATTATCTCCACTTTTTAGATAAGAAGAATGAGACTTAAAATTAGTGTGGTTGAACTGGGTCTTTATCAAGTTAGCATGAAGAACAGAGGTACACAAGAGGAACATCTCTAACAAGGTATTAACAGAAAAACTTTTAAAATGTTAATGTGAAATTCTAAAATAAAACAAAATAAAACCAAACCAAGAAAGCTTACTCTAGGGCCTGGTGCTCCAGGTGGACCCTGTAACACAACAAATAAAACAAATTTACTAATTCTTTATCTCAAGTCAGGCAGAGCTATCAACATCAATGGTAAGCAGATATCAATGTAAAGAAACTCACTGGAGGCCCTGGTTGACCTCTTGGTCCTTGGGGGCCCTGGAAGAAATAGAGACAAAGCACAATTTTCATGTAGTATACTTTTGGTTTGCTGTAAGCAAAAGAATTAAGAGTTAACATTATCTTTTTGTGTCATGTATGACACATGATTCAAAATTGTTTGAGCATTTTCAAGCTCTTGCCCTTAACTATCATTCATATTCATAAATAGGTTGGATATTCACTTCTGTGCTTGTTTTAATAAACTATTATTTAATGTAACATTAAAAAATGTGAATACTGTCTGTGCAGGCTTTTCCTGTTGGATCTATTTGTCAAAGATACTATTCTTACACAACTCCTTTCCCTCACCTACCTATGAATGGGTTACCAACTCCTATTCATTTCACTTCCAAACCTCTCCAAAATACTACTGTTTCACCCTCACAGCAACTGTTGTAAGTCAGTATGACTCATGTACCACGGACTGAATGTTCGTGTTTCTCCCAAAGTCATAGCTTGAAGCTCTCAGCCCCAGCGTGGTGGTGTTTGGAGGTGGCCCTTCTGGCGGTAATGAAGTCATGGGGGTGGAGTCCTCATGAAGGAGACTAGTGCCCTTATAAGAAGAGACATAAAAGAACAGAGTGGTCTTTCCACCATGTGAGGCTACAAGAAGGTAGCCTCTGCAAACCAGGAAGAGGGTCCTTACCAGACACTGAGTATGCGGGCATCTTGACCTGGACTTCCCACTTTCTATCAACTGTGAAAGCTTAATGCTTGCTGCTTGAGCCACCCATTCTATGGTAATTTATTACAGCAGCCTAAACTGACAGCAAACAGTATTTTGTCCATACTCCTAATTTGAATTCCTGACTTTATTCTCTCCACAGTGCTAACTACCTTCTACTTGTAAAACAGAAATTCAGTCATGTCATTATTTAGTTAAAATAATCCAGTAGATCTTTATGTTTAGAGAATGAACTATGACATTCTTAACAATGGTTGCCACCATTTATTGACGTATTACTACACAACATTTCCATTTTACAGTTAAGGAAATGGAACAGTTAAATAACCAACCAGTGAATAAGGGGATTTTGTAGGATTAAAATCCTAGTGAACTGAATGCAAAAGTACATGTCCTTAGCCTTAGTGAGGTCTGGTCCTCACCTCTACCTACTCTCCCCAACATATCCTGTATTTCATCTGTACTGAACTATTTGTAGATCTCTAAATCTTCCAAATTCTTTCATGCATGCATTCTCTTGCATGAACTATGGGCCTACATTAGCAAGAAGCTGGAGTCAGCAGCCTGAGTTAGGCATTGAACCCAGGCATTGTGATGTGGACACATCTGTCCTAACCGGCATCTTAACTGATAGGCCAATAGGCCTATCCTTCTTCTAGTACTTCAATATTGCACACCCTCGTGCTTAGCCTGCATGCTACTTCCCGTTGCTCAACTAACTACTTCTTTTTCTGCATTCTACAGAATTTAATACACTGGAAAGCTTCTTTATCTATCTTTTTATTTCTAAAACAAGAATAGTTCCTAGTACTTAACAGGCATTAGGCCGGCGCCGTGGCTTAACAGGCTAATCCTCTGCCTTGCGGCGCCGTCACAGGTTCTAGTCCCGGTTGGGGCGCCGGATTCTATCCCGGTTGCCTCTCTTCCAGGCCAGCTCTCTGCTATGGCCCGGGAAGGCAGTGGAGGATGGCCCAAGTGCTTGGGCCCTGCACCCGCATGGGAGACCAGGAGAAGCACATGGCTCCTGGCTTCGGATCAGCGCAATGAGCCGGCCGCAGCGGCCATTGGAGGGTGAACCAATGGCAAAAAGGAAGACCTTTCTCTCTGTCTCTCTCTCTCACTATCCACTCTGCCTGTCAAAAAAAAAGTACTTAACAGGCATTCAATAATTTTTACTGAAGTGTTGAATGAGTGAATAATGTTAAAATCAACTAATATTAATTTAGAAACTAAAAATGATAATATGTGTCAAAAGTTATGTTAATATTTTTCAAAATGAAACAAAATATATCATTATTAAGGCCAATATGTCTGCTCAACATTAGCTAATTTGATGGTCAACTGAATATTAAGACAATTGAATCAAATTCACACTATGGTTAATATGTGGTAAAGTAAAATTTGTCTTTAGCTGAGTTTTGCATAATGTTGAAATTATGCTTGACTTAGTGTTAAATATCTTATTATCAAAGCTGTTGATCCCAAATATACTCACAGTCAGAACAAACAACCCATAGTAACTTAACTATTTCAATACCATGTTTGCTACACTTTTATTAGTTTCCATGGCTTATGATTATAATTTTAAGCAGAGCATATACAAAATGTCTATCTCAGAAGCTGAATGATAAGTTACACAAACATCATATTTGAGTTGGTCTTTTAAATATTCAAAGACTTAGAGTGTATTTGGCTTGATTCTGGATCAATGTTGTAAAAGTAATAAAGAGTTGTTAACATTCCACTGAGCGTCTTTCTGACACTTGAAAAATATCACTGATGATTCAGTACAAAATATATATCCTGTCTTTGACTTTGAAAAAAATTTGTCATAAAATGAAAGCACTATTTTGACTGATAATTTCATTGAATCATTTCAATTTGTTACTCAAAACAAGTCAGATCACCAGAAGTATCAAACAAAATACTTCAAACCCAATGGGACAGACAGAGCAACCTTAATGAAACAATTGCACTGAACAGGACAAGTAGTGAAGTGGAATGGGATTCCAATGATGCAATAGTTATTAGTTCTATTTAATCTAACTTCATCATTAGGAGGAAGTGATTTACCCTCTCTATAAAATAGTTTATAATAAAACCAGGTCTGTCTACATCAATTTCCTAAAGGGGACTCAAATAGATGTGATTGATTACGGTGGTTATTTGGCTATAATGAAATTTCTGCATGTAAAAATAGATTCTGTCTCCACTTAATCCTAGAATTTACATAGGGTTCCCCAAGAGTAACACAATTTATAATCAAACTTTATAAATGATATGGGGCTGGCATTGTGGTACAAAGGGTTAAGCTAGTACTTGTGATGCTAGCATCCCATATAACAATGCTGGTTTGAGTCTTAACTATACCACTTCTGTTCCAGCTTCTGGCTAATGTGCCTGAAAAGGCAGAAGATGGCCCAAGAACTTGGGTCTCTTGTCACCCATGTGGTAGACCAGGTCCTGACTCCTGGCTTTGGCCTGGCCCAGACCTAGCTGTTGCGGCCATCTGGGGCATGAATTAGTGGATGGGAGATCTCTCTCTTGCTCTCTTTCTCTCCTGTGTCACTCTGCTTTTAAAATAAACAAGTAAATCTTAAAAAAATGCTGATTAATGCATGTTTTTGAACCTGAGTATGTTAGTTTTTTCCTTTATGTCAATTCTTTATGTAATTTCCTTTATGCAATTTCTTTTTCTGTAAATACAATCTTGATTTACCTTCATGATCTGCAGTGTGGCTGTAACAGTGGCACAGGAATTCCTTCCTCTCATCTACAAATTGAGGGGCTTCCACTGGAGGATGTTCAGCAGCATTCACTAGGTGCCACTAGCAAGTCACCCTCTCCCCTGGAGTCAGGGTGGGGAAACATTTTTTCTGCCAAGGGCCATTTGGATATTTATAACATCATTCGTGGGCCATATAAAATTATCAACTTAAAAATTAGCCTCCTTTAGATTTACTGAATTGTGAGGTCTGCCTGTGGCTGCTTTGGCAGGGCCAGACCAAAGGATTCTGTGGGCCTTCTATGGCGAGTGGGCTGGTCTTTCCCCACTCCTGCTAGACAATGCCAAATGTCTCTTGGGAATGAAGGTGCAAATGGTTCCTGGTTGGGAACCACTGGTTTAGAATATTTAAGCATTTAGCAATATTAAATATGATTTACTAAACAGCAACATAATTTGGATGGAGTCAATGCGTTACAAGGCACAATGCAAGACTGCAAATCAGGAACTTACCCTTCTAGCTGGCATGTGGGCAGGTAGACTACTCTTGGTATGGGGTAGGATATACTATTTTCTTCACTTAAATTGTCCCTAACCCTTATTTGCTGAGGAGAACTTTAGAAAGATACAATCTCATGAGTATTGGGAAATGTGGGCTCTGGTCTTGTCTTTGAAACTTGTCTTCATACTTTGCTGCATGTCTTTGAGTGAATTACTGCATGTGGCGCTCAGATATCTCAATTTTAACAACAGATTTGGTAAAGAGAATTTCCAAAGTTCACTTGGAACTGTGATTCTTCACGCTTTTTATCAATTTTCGTCCTCGTGTTTTATATCTGAAGAAAGGAGGTATATACATACACAGAGGTTGAAAATTTCACTTTAGAAATTTGTATGGATATAATAGAAATGTGTACTTAAATTTTAAAAGTTTTTCATTTGAATTTAAAATATATATATACATGCATTCTTTAAATTCTTAATTTGTTAATATTTATGACACATTTTTTCATACCTTGATTGCTCAATATAATATAAACTATCTTCACTTTCAAATTGGAGGCAAAAAAGATAATTTTGCTAATCAAGAACTGGGAAGACACATTAACATAGAGAAAATACTGGAGGAAATATCAATGGGATTTTTCAATATTTTACTAATTTTCATTAAATAATATGCAATAAAATTAAGCAGTCAACCTAAAAATTCATACTGAGATTGTTTTCTCTGTATATTTTTCCATTTGTATAGCTCTCAGTTTTATGTTTCAAGTTTTAACATTTTGTCAAAATCCTTTTCATATGATTGACACTAGGATATTTCTTCCATCAGTTAAAATTTTATTGTCTTGGCAACCCTCTTCACATTACTTACTCCAAAAAATTCTGAATGTTTGTGCTCTCATGGAAACTGGGAAACTTTTTTATAACCTTTCAAGAGTAATTTTCCAATAATGTGATAGTTTTGAGGTAGGAGGACAGAATCCTAAATGCTGTCCACTAGGAGATTTTCCAAGGATGCCACAAAATTCTAACTCTGTTTAGGGAATAAATATGAATCCAGGGACTCATTTTGTCTTCCTTAATTTCAATTATTTATTTATTTGAGAGGGAGATAGAGTGAGCGAGAAAGTGCTCTTCTCTGCTGGTTTACTCTCCAAATGTGAGCAATGGCCAAGACTGGGCTGAGGTTAAAGCTGGGAGCTGGAAACTCAATCCAGATCTCCCATGAGGGTGGCAACAACTCAATAACTTGAGCCACCATTGCTGCCTGCCAGGGTCTGCATTAACAGGAAGCAGGAGTTGGAAGCTGGGTATTGAACCTGGGCACTCTGATGTGGATCAGGGCATCTTAATGGTCATCTCTCTTTTTCTGTTTTTGAATGGGAGAGAGAAGTATCTTGCATTTATAAGTTCAGTATTCAGTCTCCAGATGCCTTCAGTAGGTGGGCCAAATCTGGGAGCTGGGAACTCAATCTGGGTCTCCCCTGTGGGTAGCAGGCGCCATCACTGCTCCCTCCAAGAGTGCACATCAGCAGGAATCTGGGATTGGAAGTAAAGCTGGGACCCGATTCCAGGCACTCCATTATGGGATGTGGGTGTGGGTGTCCCAGGTGACACCTTAACCACTGTGCCAAACACTTGCCCTTTAACCAGAGTCTTAACCACTAGGCTAAATGCGTGTTCCTAGGGACTCATTTTTAAATTAGCCTAGGCAGGCAGTCAAGTAACAAGTTTAAAAAATAAAGGAAAGTAATTCTCCTTTTAGGCCATACAGAAACAGCTGTCAGTGGTGAGGAGGACCTTACTTGGGATCAACGCTAGACTTTATAATGTTAAATTACAGAAGATATGAAGCTTCCTAACCAAGAAACCCAATTTATGTTAAAGGGATACTTTCCAGTTGTTGTGTCGGGAGCTATATATAACTTCAGCCTTTTTTTAAAAGCCACTGATTCATGCTTTGGTCTAGGTATAAAACTTAGCAAGAATAGCATAGTTTTATAAATTCTTAAACCAGCTTCATGGAAAACTTAAAACTAAGATTTATAAAACCAATTTGATAGGCTGATGTGATTCTCAATTTTTCTACAAGACATAAAGTGTTTTATTTATTTCCATATAACAAATCTTAGCTAATACAATTCATTGTCCATGTGCCCCATTTACTAGTATTATCTGAGCTCTGCTCCCATGAAGATTATATTCTGAAACACAATATGCATTAGGATTCTTCTAATTATTTAAACCTTCTATTTAAAGAAAGCAAACTTGGAGAACGTACTGAAGAAGTCCTAATGAGAACATAAGACATGTTACCATGGTTTTTCATATTATCAAAGGAGAAAAGACTTAGAGGCACATTTTATGGATAAGGTACTTGGGAGAGCAATCTCTAGGAATTAAAATATTTCCTTTACAGAGCTCCTGAAATTATAATGGAATAAAGGGGAAAAAAAGCAATAAAATATTTAGTATCAGTTATCCAACAATAAAAACAAAATAAATTCATAATTCTAATACACCATGTAATCTTTTTTTTTTTTTTTTGTAATTTAATTGCCTGCCCTAAACACATTGTACCTATTTTCTCTGTGGGTACTGGAGTTGGCATTTTATTTATGAAAAGAATTATGGTAATCCACAGAACAAGACATTAATAAGTAGGTTAATTCAGGAAATGCTACTTTACCAGGCCACAGTTGGAAATAGCTGTTTAATTTTTAATTTTAGGGACCAGTATTCATTCATTTATCTATTAATTATGAAATATGGCCTACTACATGGCAGATTCTTTTTTTATTTTTTTAAAATTTTTTTGACAGGCAGAGTGGACAGTAAGAGAGAGACAGAGAGAAAGGTCTTCCTTTTGCCGTTGGTTCACCCTCCAATGGCCGCACTGGTTGGCGCGCTGCGGCCGGCGCACTGCACTGATCCAATGGCAGGAGCCAGGTGCTTATCCTGGTCTCCCATGGGGTGCAGGGCCCAAGGACTTGGGCCATCCTCCACTGCACTCCCTGGCCACAGCAGAGAGCTGGCCTGGAAGAGGGGCAACCGGGACAGAATCCGGCGCCCCGACAGGGACTAGAACCTGGTATGCTGGTGCCGCAAGGCGGAGGATTAGCCTAGTGAGCCGCGGTGCCGGCCAAGGCAGATTCTTTCTTAGACACTGATAACCAGTGTAACAGTGCCCTCATGGTTTATGTTCCGGTAGAGGAGACAGAAAACAATTTCAGATAGTGTTAATTGTTATGAAGAAAATAAAACATTATATTATGAAAGGGAATTACCAAGATTAATGACAGAATGGTCACAAGAGTCTTCTTTCAGGCTATATTTGAGCAGAGATCTGAATATTGAGTAAAATCAGTCATTTGAAGAGAGGTGAAACAATTTTCTAAGTAAAAGGAAGGCATATTCCAAAGAATACAAGGAAGATTAGTGTAGCTGGCAAGGGGAACATGGGACATGATATTGGAGAGACAAATGGGATAGTTCATGTAGGCCCTTGTAAATCAAGGTAAAGAATTTAATTTTATTCTAAGTTCAGGAGGAGTCATAGGGAGGTTTTAATGAGGGTAGTGATATGATCTGATTTATGCTTTAACGATAAAGACATCTCTTCTAATTCCATACTCAGCACAGGAATTCTAGTCCAGTTACTCACAGATGATCATTAGGCTTTTAGTGACAGGCACTTGCAAAATTACCTTGTGTAGCAATTCATTATTATATTAAAGCTCACTACTAGTCTGAACGGAAATAAACCTTAATAGTCTACTCATTTAGTCAATAGGTATTTAGTGTGGGTGTTAATTATGTGCCAAGGGCTATGGCAGGTTGATGACTAGCTGGGTTGTTGGGACTAGGTGGTATCAAATATATTGCATACTCACACAGAACTTGCTACCTTTCAAGGAGCTAGGCTCAGAAAATAAGATATAATTCAACAAGTAAATCATTTTAATTTTTTATTACTTTAGAGGCCCTCTTTTTTGGAAGACAACTTTTTGAATATTTGAAGACAACTGTCATGTTCCGATATCTCAAACCTTCTCTACTTTGTTTACCAATTAGTCAGGAAATATTTATTGAATGCAAACTGTAAGATAGGCACTGTTAGGTGTTGTGGACACAGATTAAAACAAACAATAGTGGATCAAATGTCTGTGTCATGGAGCCTGCATTCTAGAGAGGGAAGATACAATAAATAGCAACGACAGCAAACAGACTCAAATACATATGTAATACATTAGGAAGTAAGGAAACAGGCTAAGGAAAGGCAAGGAGGCTCAGAAAGGTCAGGGCATGGCTATTTTACATAGGCCAGTTAAGAAAAGTCCTTCTGGTAAGAGGATACTTAAGAACTGAAGAACAGACAACAGGCATTGCACTAGGTCCTGAGTACTAGGCATTATCTCCAGGAATGGCAATGGAATAGGGCCAAAACATCAGCAACCCTCACTCCTGCCCGCCACCGAGCAAATCTTTAAATCAGAATCTTAAGATGAGCGGGAATTAGAGAGAGAAAGAAGGGAGTAGAGAAACAGTAGGTGTGAAGGTCAGGCAGTGAGGAGCCTGCAGAGCAAACAAGGAGAGGGCTGTGTTCAAGCTGCAGAGTCTGGCAGAAGCAAAACATTCCCCATATGTTAGCTGGTCTTTCCAGAACATGGCTCACAGATCCTTCATGATCTGAGAGCTCTCCTCTGAACATGCTTTAAGCTTGTATGTTCCTTATTGGAGAAGGCCTGACTGGTGCCACTACTTGCTCTATTCTGGAGGCCATATTTCTATTGGTACAACCTGAGATTGTAGTCATAATCCACTGTGCTTGTAGTCCATCAGAGCCATTCAATTTTTGTTCACATGGCATTCTTGTGACATTGTCACAGGTACTTGAGGTTTCCTGATCCTCATAGATGTTATGTTCCAGCCAGAGTACTTGGAGAAGATCAGTTGGGGAAACATGCCCAGCCAGAAGAGGGGGTGGTGTTGGAAAATGGGCTAATTCCAAGCCTCCTTTCCTTTCCCATTCCCATTCCTCCTAGGGGTTATGGCTTTAATATGTGCGTACATTCTTGATTCTACTTGCTTCCTGTTATAGTAAATCTACTGAGAAAAGGTGACAGCCACATTTCTGTAAACTGAACATGTCTATTGTGATGACTTTTGAGCTTCTTAGGCTCTCTGGAATCACATAATTTCTCCATTTCAGCTAATTGATATAACTGATATTTACTTATGCAGAGTTCCAAGCACACCCAATGGGGAGAAGCAAAACAATCTTAGCTGCCGCTATGTAATCTTATTACCTTTTAATCAAGATTGTACTGCTACTTTGAAGCTTATTCTTACAAGTCTTATGTATTTAGTTTTGACCTCTCTCATTTCACCCCAGCCTGCCCTCTGTTATGGCTGCTGCATGATCCCTGCTGGGGAGGTGGTTCCTCTGCTTTGAATCTTAAACTTGGAGGAATTGAAAACCTTGAAACGTGGGGAACAGTGAGTGCTGTGTGCCTTCTTCCTGTCTTCTCACCATTGCTACTGGCTGAAGCCTAAAACAAGCGACTTCTTCTGCTCTGCAGCCCTTTCTGCTGACTGTGGGCCTCCACTACAGCCCCTTGGCCGTGCTCTTGCTCGGGTGCTGGTGAAGACGACCCACACCTCTTCTCCTAATGCTTCAAAAAGCAACGACTCCCTTCACACAGCATTCTGGGAAGAGTGACATGGGCAGCTTCTAACACATTTAGAGCTTATCAGATTTTTACTGCTGCATACCACACAGGTTAATTCTGCCCCCTGAAAACTATAATTGCATTTTTATTTCACAGCTCTCAGAGATACAAAGTGAACAGCTCTAACATGTCCTTGCTTTCATGGAGCTTATAGCCTAGTGACATGGGATACTATAATCATAAATAATTAAACTTACAGCTTCACCTCTAAAGCCTTTTTCACCTCTGGGTCCCTAAAAGGAAAAAGAAAAGACTTTAGTTCAGTGTTATTGACACTTATTTATTAAATACAGTTGAGGTTGTATGCAGTAACATAACAACTTATATTTTTGCATTTTTTGATCTTAGTAAGACTTTGTTATTCATTTATATAAATTAGTTTTCTTTTTCCTAAGAAAAACCAAAACAATCTGTTAATTCACCCTGCTGTCTCTCCCTCCACCTTAAAGTGAGACTGTGATTACAAGCTATTTATGCACTCCATTGAGTCAATAGCTGATCTGAAAATCACATACAAAACACTTTAGAAAGGAAATTCTTTCTAAATTCAGGTTATATTCTTCTAATATTTGTTTCCCTCAGTCTTTTTTTTTTTTTTTTTTTTTTGACAGGCAGAGTTAGCGAGAGAGAGGCAGAGACAAAGGTCTTCCTTCCGTTGGTTCACCCCACAAATCGCTGCTATGGCTGGTGCGTTGCGCTGATCTGAAGCCAGGAGCCAGGTGTTTCCTCCTGGTCTCCTGTGGGGTACAGGACCCAAGCACTTGGGCTATCCTCCTCTGCCTTCCCGGGCCACAGCAGAGAGCTGGACTGGAAGAGGAGCAACCAGTATAGAACCCGTGCCCCAACCGGGACTACAGCCCGGAGTGTTGGCGCTGCAGGCAGAGGATTAGCCTAGTGAGCCATGGCGCCGGCCTCCCTCAGTCTTTGAAAGTCCAGTTTTTAGTGTGGCTTCCTCTTTTTCTTTCATCTTCTGTTTTCTGTTCATTTTAGCTTGCTGCAAATTTCGATAGGTTGTACACATTTTATTTCAGTTCATATTTTCTGGCTTTCCTTTAGAGTTCCTCTTTGATCCATGGATTATGTAGATGTGTGTGATTTAATTTTCAAGTGTTTGCAGACTTTCCAGTTATCTTTCAGTTACTGATTTCTTGCTTTAGTCCATTATGGCCACAGACCATACTTGTGTGCTTTCAGTTTTTGTAAGTTCAGTAGAATTTGTTTTGTACCCCAAATATCTTCTATTTTGGTAAATGTTCCCTATGTACTTGAAAATAATGTGTGGTCTGCAATGGTTAGGTGGACCTATTACTTTTTAAACTCCTGTGGATGTTTTTGTATTCATGTTTGTGAAAACATTTTTTAGTAGAAAACTGAGATAATACTGTTTATCTTTCCTGTCAGTTGAATTTATACCTTCACAACAGGAATGTTCTTCCATGCCAACCTGCATTCTTCTAAATAACTATAATACCTGTTTTAAAAATGATATTTCTAATTAATTTCCTTTTATTAGATTTTTTTTCTAATTTTTGTCATTCTGAACTGCACTGTGATGAATAACTTTGTACTCTAAAATTGTTAAAAAATTATCCCCAGAAAGTTTGTTTGGAATTGCATGTATAACTCAAAATATGAGAGTATATATTTCTTTTGATTTATGCCATGTTCTTTGTTACTCTTGCAAGCTAAAAATATTATTTACTTGCCATTTAATATTAGTTCTGCTTCTTGTCTTATTCCTAGTCCACTTTAGACCACAGCATTAACTTTTAAAATTGATTTAATATCTTAACAAGCAATTAAAAAAGTTCTCATCCACTTCCAACCTAGTATTCCAACCTAGTATGAAATATATCTTTTCATAATAGATACTGACAACTATATTTACATATGTATAGGAGAACCTGGGCAGGTTTTCTAATGTTGGGATAATATTACTTATGTATTTTTTTATGAATCATGCTTTTCCACTTAACAATCATGAAATAACTGAGAGTTAGCCTACTTAGATATGTAATTGTTTTAAATAATTGCATACTATTTCATGAAATAGATCACAATTTATTTAGCCATTGCTCTACAGATGAGCATTCAGCATTTTTTGTTTGTTTGTTTTGGCAATACAAACACTATTGTGAAAGAAAAAAACATCTTTGAAAATCCCCTTAGTGTGTTGGGTGCCTTTGGTTTCTATTAGACAAATTACTCGAAGTGGAACAGCTGAGTAAAGAGTGTACATACTTACATTTTAACAAATTTCATTCCATAAAGGCTATAATTTAAGTTTCTACCAGTGATAAATGAAAGTATAATATTTTCTTATAAAAGATAGATATAATAGCTCATTTTTAATTTGCATTTCTTTCATATAAAGTCAGGTGGGTATCTTTTTGTTCTAGAAATTTTTTATTTAATGAGTACAAATTTCATAAGTACAACTTTAGGAATATAATGATTCTTCCCCACCATACTCGCCCTCCCACACCTACTCCCTCCCTACGTCCTCCTCCCTCTCCCAATCCCAGTCCCATTCTCCATTAAGATTGGTTATACACAGAAGACCAACTCTATACTAAGTAAAGATTTCAATGATTTGCACACACACACACACAATATAAAAAAAAAAAACACGAGAACAAGTTTTACAGTTAATTCTCATAGTACAACTCATTGAGGACAGAGGTCCTGCATGGGGAGTAAGTGTATGCTGCTAATTTAACAATTAACACTCTTATGTATGACGTCAGTGATCACCCAAGGCTCTTGACATGAGTTGCCAGGGCTAGGCCATAAGAAAGGTGGAAGTTCTCTCCTCCTTTCAGAGAAAACTACATTCTTCTTTGATGGCCCCTTCTTTCCACTGGGGTCTCAATCACAGAGATCTTTCATGTAGGACTTTTTTTTTTTTTTTTTTTTGCCACGGTATCTTGGCTTTCCATGCCTGAAATAAGGTGAACATCTTTTAAAATAATTGTTGACCTCTTGGATTTCTTCTTCTTCTTTTTTTTTCCACTGAGTTTTCTATCTTTTCAAATCCAGTTTGTAAAGGCTCTTTGTATGCTAACATGTCATATTTTGTAACCACTGCAAATATTTTTTACAATCCATGTTGATTTTTGACTATTTATGAAATCATTTTTCTACAATTTTATAATATTCAAGAATCTAACTTTTTTTTTATCCTTTTCTAGTTTTCAGTTTTCCTATTTAAAAAAAGACTTACTTGGGGCTGGCACTGTGGTATAGTGGTTATAGCCGTCACCTGTGACATTGGCGTTCCATATGGGTGGTGGTTCAAGACCTGGTTACTGCTCTTCTGATTCAGCTCCCTGCTAATGTGCCTTGGGAAAGCAGTGGTAGATGGCCCAAGTGTTTGGGCCCCTGTACCAGTGTGGGAGATTCAGAGGAGGTTCCTGATTCCTGGCTTTGGCTTGGCCCAGCTCAGGCCGTTGCAGCCATTTAGGGAGTGAACCAGCAGATGGAAGACCTCTCTGTCTGTCTCTCTCTGTAACTCTGCCTTTCAACTACATAAAATCCTCTCTCTGTAAAAAAATGACTTGAGAAGCAGAAAGAGAGAGGAAGAGAAAGCTCTTTCATCAGCTGATTCATTACCCAAATGCCCACAATTGCCAGAACTGAGCTTGCGTAAAGCCAGGAGCCAGGAACTCAATTCAGGTCCCCCATGTGGGTAGCAGGAACCCAATTACTCGAATCATTAGTGCTGCATCCTAGGGTCTGCACTAGCAGGAAGCTGGAGTCAGGACCTGTGGCCAGGTATGGAACCCAAGTACTCCAATATGAGATTCAAGTGTCTTAACTGACATCTTCACCAGCATGCTAAATGACCATATCAGGTTTCCCATTTTATATAATAGGTTCCCTCAACACTTAAGCCTGTATACTTTAATTTTCTAGTTTTCTAGGATTTTTATTGTTTAATCTTTAAAAAGTCATTTCATATTTTTTCTTTTTCTTTTTTATTAATATAAAGAGAACAGATGTCATGCATTCCATAGGAACAGTTCTGAGAAGACAAGCACACTCCTCCTTTTTTGTGTGAAATGAGCTTCCAGTTTATTTGTAGCAAAGTAACTACATATCACTTTCCTGTCACTGGTGATTGTGGTCAATGGGACATGTGGAAAAATGCAATGAGAGTATTCAGGAAAATTTTTAATTTTTCCCATGATAGTGTTACAGAAAATCCCTCCCCTCCTTGGATAATTTGTCTGGATGTGACTCCTGAGAAATTGTGGTCATCTTTCTGTAAGTATAATTATGAAGCCAATATTTAGGATAGCACAGTAGAGAGATATGGCAAGAATTTGGTCTTGGACATCATGACGGAGTCACTAAATAATCAAATCTGAAGATTTCCTTAACCACTGGACTTCCTGTAATATGATATATAAATTTCCTAATTGTTACAACCAGTATGATTCAGGATTTCTGTTACAGCCCAACTCATCCTAACAGACATATCATTTTTATTATGATTAGATATTTAATCTAATTCTGGGCCCTATTGTGTTATACGAATCTATTTACTTGTGCTACAATATAATTTTGTTTACAATGACTTTGCAGTATCTTCCTATTTGGAAAAGTAAGTTCCTCATCCCCCCCAACTATTTTTTCACAATGTTTTTGTTATTCTCAAATGCTTATTTTTTCACAAGGAATTTTTCCTCTTTGAATGGAAAATGGGAAAAATCTGATGTGCAGGCTAAATATTGTAGGAGACTTTAAGAACTGCCTATAAATAAAACCAGTAAAATATTTTAATTGAGACATTTCTGCATCACATTTTCCTTGACCAATTAATAGTTCACATTTTTGACAGAGGAGAATAATCATCCTGTAATCAGAACAGTATGTGTTCCTTAGCTTGCTGAAGAGCCACCCACTGAAACATGAGAATTCTCTCACAATTTTAGATAGTTCTGAGTGGCGAATGCTGAAAATCTACAGAAATGTTGAGTTGCACATTTTTTAAATTAGAAATGTAAGAACTTTGGTGGTGAATTTCCTCTAAATTTATCAAAGAGAACAGCTGTACTTAGAACCTGAGGAATACCGTTTTCATACTTTTAAACTCTGTGTGGCTATCTATGACACTTTCAAATAACTCAACATTACTGATTCTCTGCAAGGAATAAATTTTCATCTCTGAGATTCAATTTTATCTTTTAGACTGTGCTCTTTCTCCTCTTTATACAACTAACAGCATTGTAAAACTTCTTTGTGACCACCACCCTAATTTTGTCATTGGCAAATATCTCAAGCACTGGCAAATATCTTCTCAGTTTGTCCTCTAGACATAGATTGAAAGGGGTAAAAACATCACTGGTCTTGAATTAAGAAGCATCAGTTGTGAAATTCACTAGCTCCATCACCTTGAATGACTAGGTGAGCTTCTATGAACCTCATCTGCTGCTTTATCTATGAAATGGAAAAATAGTATTCACTGTAAAAGCTGTTAGAATTTGAGAAAAGTTACTATTTTAATCTACTTTCTTCTTCACTGCAACCTGTACTCCATCTGCAACTTGTTTCCACAAAGATGATCACTGACAACTCCTTTCTTAAAACACATCTCAGCTTGTGCTGCCCTGATTTCCCTGTTTTTCCCAACAACTATTTTTTGCTTTCCGTCATAGAGAGTGCTTCCAAAGACTCAAGTCTTGGCTGTCTGCACTTCTTTTGCAATCTATGTCCTCTCCTTTAGAAAACAGGCACATTTTTATGGCTTTAGTGATCCACTCTATGCTGAAGGCATCCTTCCCTCCCTGTTTCAGTTCTATTCTCTCTTCTCAGCTCCAGTTTTAAGTGCCTAACTCACTTTTTATCCCCTCTTCACTGCACATATGATCCCTGACATCTCAGAAATCACCTTCCAGGAGAAACTGCACATTTATTTACAATCTTTGCATCTTGAACACTCAGGCTTAGCCTTTATAGATTATTCTAGAAATAAAGAAAAATGAGTAGGAAAAAATATTGTGACAAACTTACAGTTCTACCTGTTGGACCTATTATGCCTTCTCTGCCAAGAGGGCCAGTGTTTCCCTGTTGGGGTAACAGAAAAACTGTCAGTTTCATGATCAGTAGAATTCAGAAAAATCCCAACGATTTTCTCTGCAATGGTAAAATAGCCATATTTGCACAATCACAGCTTTTGTTCTAAAATCATATAGTATTAGCACAAATCATAGTAATCTTCATTAATAGTATGACACAACTCTGCATATTATTATAGTTTTCTTTCAGGAGAGCAACAATTGTATAATTACTAACAGATCAATAAACAAGGATGATAATTTTTATGTGGTGATAACTTGAATAATGCATTTTGTATATATGCCATTACATAACATAGGAGACAATATAAAAATATAATGATGAACAAATTTTTGAATAGATTTCTAGATAGATGCTGAGAAGTAGATTTTGAGTGACATGAAACATGTAATAGAGGGTACAAAAAGAACCAGAAGGTATTATATGTGATCAACTTTATAAACATCAGTTTCTTCATCTATAAAAACAGGAATAGGCTGGTGCTGTGGTGCTGTGGGTAAAGCCCTGGCCTGAAGCACCGGCATCCCATATGGGCACTGGTTTGAGTCCTGGCTGCTCTTCTTCCAATCTAGCTCTCTGCTATGGCCTGGGAAAGCAGTGGAAGATGGCCCAAGTCCTTGGGCCTCTGTACCTACATAGGAGACCCGGAAGAAGGTCCTGGCTCCTGGCTTCGAATAGGCACAGCTCCGGCTGTTGTGGCTATCTAGGGAGTGAACCAGTGGATGGAAGTCCTTTCTCTCTGTCTCTACCTCTCTCTGTAACTCTGTCTTCCAAATAAATGAAATAAATCTTTAAAAAAAATAGGAATAAGAATGCCTACTTTCCAGGCTCACTGTGAGAATTAAGCATGAAGAGTCCTTTTTATTTTTTATTTTAATTTTAATTTTTAAAAAAATTTTTAACTTTTATTTAATTAATATAAATTTCCAAAGTACAGCTTATGGATTACAATGGCTTCCCCCTCCCATAACTTCCCTCCCACTCGCAACCCTCCCCTCTCCCGTGAAGAGTCCTTTTTAAACTATGAATTGGATTATACAGATAACCTTGAGTAAGCTGGCTATCTAGTTTATTTCTCCCAAACTAGGCATACAGCCTACCTTTTCTCAAAGAATGCAAAATTCTCAATTTAATGTTTCCAAAAATTGTACCCCAACTCCCACCAGTTACAAATTAGTTTTTATAGCTCATCCTTGATTTAGAATACATAAATGTATATATATAGCAGGCTCTCTCTTTTTCCAACTCCACAGGAGTTGGAAAATACTATCAACTGAGGTAACTAATGTCACGTGGTTTATCAACTGACAGCTTTAATATTAAGTTGTCCTAGAATAACAGAAGTTGCTCGGTACTTTAGAAGTAAATCTAAAGGGACCACTTTTAAATACAAATATTGATCCTAAGTAACAATTTATAAGTATGGTACCCAAATTTCAAAGATTTACAATCAAATCAAGAGAATTAAAAAAATTATTTATTTATTTGAAAGGGAAAGAGAGAGAGAGAGAGGAAGAGAGAGAGAGAGAAAGTGAGCAAGAGAGCGAGAGAGAGAGCACGCATGCCCTGGTTCACCTTTCAAATGTCTACAACAGCAGGGATTGGCCTGGGCCAAAGCCAGGAGCCTGTTAACTTAATCTAGGTCTCCCATTCAGTGGCAGGAATTCCAGTCTTGAACTATTACTGCTACCTCTCAGAGTCTACATTACTAGGCAGGTGGAGTCAGGAGCCAGGCCTTAGGAAGCAGGCTACTTAATATCCATTCTATATTGTAATAGTACAGTTAGGAAGCAATCTTATGACATATAATTTGGTCAATCATATGTGGATTCAAATAGTAGGTCCTAAATACATACTAGTCATACATTGTTCCTTGGCAAATTATTTTTCAGAGGCTTAATTTCCCTACCTGTAAAATGAGTACAATAGCATCTATCATAGGATTTTCACAAACTGAACACCAGTACCTGGTACATAACAGTAACCTATCAGAACATTTCACTTGTTTCCTATAATGACTGAATAAACCACTATCTGTGCTTATAAATTAATATTTCTTAGTTACCAGAACTTTACTAGTAATGAACTGGTACAATTTCTGACTCAGATTTTGGCCCATAGAGACAATTAGCTTAGTGAGACTCTGCTTAGAGCAGGTGCTAGGCAGGCAGCCAACTTCTCTTTAACAATATCAAAAAAGGACACAATTAATTCAGAACCCAATAAAACTAGAGCGAATGGATTTCATTAGTGGGGAAACAATATACATAAGAACTTAAAAGTAATATTTGCTACAGAAAAGTCTATCCTGTATATCCACCATGGATAATCAAGAATGTAACTTACATGAGAGCACCAATTTGCCATTAATTCTTTGGAAAATCATGAGAGTAACCAACACATTTATACCCACAGAAATATTCAGAAGGTCTTAAGTAAGTCTTATTACAACACTGCTCTTTGTATTATTGAAAAGAAATCGTTGTAAGATACAGAAAAGAGGTGTAGAATTGTAGAAATTTGACTTTTTATTTAATATTTTGTACAAGACAGTAGGTTTCCTTGTAGATGTCTTCAAAGCTCCTTTCTTCCTCTTGCTTCCCTTCCCTCCATTCTCCACACTGACCTCAGCAGCTGCTATTAGTCACAGAGGTGCTACTGCTACAGTCCAACCATTGTTTGAAGTTTTTCAACTTTCTTTCCTTTTCAGTTTTATAGACCATTTCATCAACTAGAAGCCTGTGATGAACAAAAACTAAAACAAAATAGGGAAGCAGCAAACAAAAACTATAACCAGTAACTGCTGGTGGCATATTTGTCCTATTTATATTATCGGCAGTTTGCAATTACAGGCATTAAAATGTTCACTGGAGTTCTTCAGACTCTGATGTTTGGAACTCTTTGAGAAATTCCTCAACACTCTCTTGGGATGCCTGCCCCTGAGCTGGGAAAACACAACTATTTGTCAAGGTGTGGTCTGAAGAGCTCTGGTCACAGGCAAGCGTCCTCCAGGTGGTGCATGGGGGTGGTCTCTGGTCTGTGCTTGTATTAACACTTATGACATTAAATGGCTTTCTGTACCTTTTCCTGGTGTGGGTTAATAAATATGTTATCCAGTCTTCGCAGCAATTCTGATGATTCTTTTTTAAAAAAAACAACAAAACAACTGGAAAGTACGGGTGGTCTGTGGAGTATTTTGCTCAAACTCATCTCTGAACTGCAAAGGGTTAAACTCTACATGTGCTCTTAGGAGTTTCTATGTTAAAAGAGATTTTATTAAGCTATTAATTTGGAGGCTACTAATTTTAGTGATTCAAGAGTGCTAACAACAAGCAAGGAAGCAAAATTTCTGGGCAGGCAGAATGACTTTGCACTTACTCTCAGTCCTGTGGGGCCTTTAGGACCTGATATTCCAGCACTGCCAGCATCCCCCTCTGGACCCTAGACGTACAATAAAAAAAAGTCAGGGTATTCAGCTGTAAAGCTAAATTCACCTTACAAATGAAATGATCTCATACCAATACTATCAACAATTGGTTCTTTAAAACGTGGAATATGATAGTTAATGATGTGGTGCTGTAGTGTTGAGGGTGAAGTACACTATGGACTGTAATTTATTGAGAAACACACCAGAAATGGGTGCAGAGAGGGAAAAATAGAGGCACTGGTACATGATAATGAAAGAGTAAAAGGTTAATTGTAGAATTTAGGCAATTTGATGTTAGTGTTCAGTGTTAAAGTCTCAATCTTTTCATGTTTAAAAATGTTCATAATTTAGGGCCGGCGCTATGGCGCAGCGGGTTAATGCCCTGGCCTGAAGCGCTGGCATCCCATATGGGCACTGGTTCTAATCCTGGCTGCTCCACTTCCGATCCAGCTCTCTGCTATGGCCTGGGAAAGCAGTAGCAGATGGCCCATGTCCTTGGGGCCCTGCACCGACATTGGAGACCCGGAGGAAGCTCCTGGCTCCTGGCTTCAGATTGGCACAGCTCCAGCCATTGCGGCCAATTGGGGAGTGAACCAGCAGATGGAAGACCTCTCTCTCTCTCTACCTCTGCTCTCTCTCTGTGTAAATCTGACTTTCAAATAAATAAATTAACCTTTTAAAAAAAAGAAGTTGCCGGCGCCGCGGCTCAACAGGCTAATCCTCCGCCTTGCAGCGCCGGCACACCGGGTTCTAGTCCCTGTCAGGGCACCGATTCTGTCCCGGTTTTCCCTCTTCCAGGCCAGCTCTCTGCTGTGGCCAGGGAATGCAGTGGAGGATTGCCCAAGTCCTTGGGCCCTGCACCCCATGGGAGACCAGGAGAAGCACCTGGCTCCTGCCATCGGATCAGCGCGGCGCGCTGGCCGCAGCGCACCAGCCGCGGCGGCCATTGGAGGGTGAACCAAAGGCAAAGGAAGACCTTTCTCTCTGTCTCTCTCTCTCACTGTCCACTCTGCCTGTCAAAAAAAAAAAAAAAAAAAAAAAGAAGTTGACAATAAATTCCAGCAATTAATTTTTAAAAAATGTTCATAATAAACTACTTGGGAGAAAGAATTAGAGGGAACAAAAGAAAATCATGCAATGAAAGTGCTAGGAAAACATATAGTTACATAAACTTTAAAATTAGCATATTCAAAACTCAAGTATATGAAGGTACTTTATGGATGCTCATGGAAAAATTGAATTCATAGGTAAGTTTTTTTCCCCCTGTAACACACATTTCAAAAGAGTTTTTTGAAGAACCTTTGCATGCATGGATTCAAAAATTTTTTTTGCACCAAAATAAACTTACATTTAAAAAAAAGACTGACTTATTTATTTATTTGCAAAGCAGCATGACAGAGGATGGGGAGAGAAAGTGAGAGATAGAGAAAGATCCTTCATCCAGGGATTTAATCCCTAAATACAAGCAACAGCTGTGCTTAGCCAGGCCAAAATCGGGAGCCAGAAACTGCACCTACGTTTTCCTTGTGGGTGGCAGGAATCCAAGTACTTGGGCCATCACTTGCTGCCTTCCCAGACACATTAGCAGGAAGATGGACTGGAAGCAGAGGAGCCGGGATGCAAACTGCTGCTCTTACATGGGATATGGGTGTTCTAAGCAGTGGGCTAACCCATGGTGCCACAATGCTCCACTTCAACAAATTTATCTTTTAATTCCATTATCCATGAACCTTTTGAAGGACTATAACACAATTTATACCCACAGAGAATTTATAGATTGAAAAACAGCTCAAGTCAGAGACTATTGATATTTCAACATCTCTTTTTTCTAGATAGTTAAGAAAACTAGCAGAAAAATATGTGAACATACCTTGGGGCCTGGAAATCCTTGGAAACCTGTCAAGCCTTGATCACCATGTTCTCCCTGCAATGTGAACAGACATGCTAAATATTACTGTACAACAGTGGCCTGATATACAGTGTAAGTGCTTGGTGAATTTCTGAGTTGACACATACAGGCTGCCCCTTCAGGCCAGGATCTCCACATGGTCCTTGATCACCCTGTGCTCCTCGGTGACCTCTTTTACCTTGAATTCCAGGTTGACCAGGTAGCCCTTGTTCACCCTGTGGACAGAACAAAGAAAGGTGATCTTGACTTCAGAACTTACAAACATATTGTTTTTTTGTTTTTTGTTTTTGTTTGTTTTTTTGACAGGCAGAGTGGATAGTGAGAGAGAGAGAGAGACAGAGAGAAAGGTCTTCCTTTTTGCCGTTGGTTCACCCTCCAATGGCCGCTGCGGCCAGCGCATCATGCTGATCTGAAGCCAGGAGCCAGGTGCTTCTCCTGGTCTCCCATGTGGGTTCAGGGCCCAAGCACTTGGGCCATCCTCCACTGCCTTCCCAGGCCATAGCAGAGAGCTGGCCTGGAAGAGGGGCAACCGGGACAGAATCCAGCACCCAACATATTGGTTTTTAAATGAGACCCAAATACAAGTCCACAGTAGGTATAGTACAAGGCGTTGAAGAAATAAAATTTTGCGTGATCATTTTCTCATTATGTTTGAAAATAATAAACAAGAAGTATAGCAATGGGGAAAGAAGATTCAAGAGACCAAGATGATAAATGTGAAAAGAAAGAAGAGGTAAGAGGGACCTATAAAACTAGGAAGAACACTGTACCATAAGGCTACAGAGAGGATGGTAAGGGTGTGGAGTGTGGTTATATGTGATGC
This sequence comes from Lepus europaeus, assembly GCF_033115175.1. Classification (NCBI taxonomy): domain Eukaryota; kingdom Metazoa; phylum Chordata; class Mammalia; order Lagomorpha; family Leporidae; genus Lepus; species Lepus europaeus. The sequence goes on from NC_084831.1 coordinate 79,299,534, forward strand.
AACTTGCATTTTACTTGAATTGGTATTACTTTGATTTATTGTCCTCTATCATCCAGAGATGCTGCAGCTGCTACCACTGTGCAGAATCCTGGTTTGGATCTGTGTTTTTGGCATGACTATCTTCTCAATTCTATCTTTAAGAAATTTTCATTATGTGTTTCTCTAGGTTCCTTTGATATAAATTGTCTATATGTCATAAAAGTTTACTTTATTGATGTACTTATGACTTCACTGTATCTTTTAAAAAGCCAAGTCATTTTTCATTTATTTTTATATTTTGTTTTTGGAATGAGTTGGAATATCTTTCATTCCATTTCTAAAAATAAACTTTAAAATAAGTGAATTTTAGAGATAGATTAATGAAGAATAATGTTTGGTAGACTTTGGCCAAAAATTCTTTAATGTTTTGAGACAAGAAGTACACTTTTTACTGCAGATTCACATATAAGAGATAATAATCTTTCCAATTTCTTTTCCTAGTTTCAGCATTTGCTCAGTTGCCTTTAGTTTTAATGAAAAGGAATTTTCATGGTACAACTGTTGATAGAAGGCTAAAATCATAAAAACGAAGCAACTGAACCACCATTTTCAGTTTACTTATGTGTGTCAGAAATCTGAAAATTCTTTAGAACTGTTAAAATCAACTTAAGAGGTAATAATGACAAGGATACTGATGTCTCTATCCTAGGCTTTTATAAAATGGCTCTAGACATTGGACTAATCTTATTGTCTGGGTCAATCTTGCATTTCTTGGAGAGATTCTGTTTGGGATGTCTATTAATGTTACAATGCCCTATATCACAGGTGAGAATGTCCAGGCCATGGGCTGTAGAAGGCCCACAAAATCATCTGTCTGCCTCTGCCGTGGCAAACACAGGTAGGAGCTGAAATTCAATAAATCTATAGCAGGCGAATTTTTAAGGTGATAATTTTGTATGGTGCACAAATGATATTATAAATATCTTAATTGTTCCCAGTCCCTGTCCTATATGAAATTAATGTTAATGAAACACTTAATTACTAGCACTTTTACTATTAGTTATAGTAATAACTATTACTAATAGTCATAGTAATAATTTGTTTTGTCATCAGATTTATCAATTTGTTACCAAGGTTTAGCTTTTGGAGGAACAGGAAATGTATTTGAGAAATAAAATATGCGAAGTAAATAAGATTTCACTGTTTGGGAGCAAAAGGTAGATGACAGAGAAGGTAGAGGAATCAAAATGAGTCAAAGATAGCATATTTTAAAGCACTGTTAGTCCCGAGTGCCATCACAAGGAATGGAAATGGTAAAGTCACATTCTTTCCTTTGTCTATAATGTGTTTTTACTTTTGGCCAAATTTTATTAAATGCTATTAACCTTACATCTAGTGATCTAGATGAACCCAGGACCAGTAAGGATGGCCAACACTGCTCATTCATCACAACAAACTGTACAGTACCTTTGGGCCTAGCCTTCCAGCACTGCCTGGAGGGCCTGATGAACCCTTTACTCCTCGAGGTCCTGGAGACCCACTCAGTCCTGGTTTACCTTGGCTGCCTCTGATGCCCTAAAACACACAGATAAGACATGAAAACTAAGAAGTTCCTAGAAAATCAATCCGGAGGCTCAATACACATAGGAAGGGTTGTGTTCTGAAAGGCTGCAGTTGACAAACTGCTCAGGTTTAGGGAATATTCAGGACTTCTTCCTCAAATATGTGAAACATTTAAATAATATTTTGGGAGCATTGATGGATCACTTAAAACCTCTAATTATAGTTCATGCAGTTGTCCTGGGTTTTTAAAATGGAAACACTGAGGCAGTACGAAGGCCACCGGTACCTTCTGACTTACCCAACCTGGGTGTGAAGTATATTATTTTTGTTTTTAAAATTTTACTCTGGTGTACATAGCAACTTTTATAATCAATTAGATTCTATTCCTCAACCACACATAGTTACATAAAATTTATTAAAATAGTAAATGATAGCAAATAAAGCTAAACAAGCAAACAGTATATCCTTAAAACCAAATCCTAACTCAAAGTTAGCAAACCATGTTTTGCAAGCCAAATCCAATTCGTCATCTGATTTTTGTATAGTTCATCTATTAAAAAGTTTTTACATTTTGAAATTTTGAAAAAAAATTAGTAAGAATACTTAGAGATGTGTGAAAATTATATGAAACTGAAACTGTATGTAATAAATAAAATTTTATTGAAATACAATCATGTTCATTCATTTATTTATTTTTAATGGTTGCTTCTGTCTTACAGTAGCAGAGTTGAGTAGTCAGGGCAGAGATCTTATGTGACACTCTCATTGCTTTGCACTGCTTGGTGTATTACAAATTGCACTGATGCAGTTATTAGATGACAGTATTTATTGTCTTTTTAAAAAAGATTTATTTATTCATTTGAAAGTCAGAGTTACACAGAGAGAGAAGGAGAGGCAGAGAGAGAGAGAGAAAGAGAAAGAGAGAGAAAAGAGAAAGAGAGAGAGGGGGGGAGAGAGGGGGAGAGGGGGAGAGAGGGAGAGAGGGAGAGAGGGAGAGAGAGAGAGGTGTCTTTCATCTGTTAGCCTACTTCCCAACTGGCCACAATGGCTGGCGCTGGGCTGATCTGAAGCCAGGAGCCAGGAGCTTCGTCTGGGTCTCCCACGTGGGCGCAGGGGCCCAAGGACTTGGGCCACCTTCTAAGAGATGCTAGCACTGCAGGCTTTACCCACTATGCCACAGCACTGGCCCCCATATATTGTCTTACTGTGCCATTTTATTTCTTTTAAAACAAGTGCATATCTATCTTGCCAACACAAGAAAAAAAAAAAAGAGAAAAGTAGATTCTGAATATTGTGTTTCTAAGGCACAATGGAATGTGCAGTGTTTTGTTAACAAATTAGATGGCAAAATCTGCGTTAATTATGTAACAACACTACAGCTATGTATAACGAGTATATATCAACATTATCAGACCAAGTGTTCAACACTATATTATGTCACTGGACTGAAACAGTCAGAAAAATTAGAAAACTTGGGGCTAGAATTGTGGCATAATGGATTAAGCCACCACTAGCCATACAAGCATCCTAAAGAAGAGTGCCAGTTTGAATTTCTACTGCTCAGTTTACAATCCAACATCCTTCTAATGTGCATGGGAAGCAGGGGATGATGGCCAAAGTGTTTGGGTACCTGCCACCCACATGAGAGACAGAGATGGCGTTCCAGGCTCTTGGCTTCCACCTGGCCCAGGCCCAGCCATTATGGCCACTTGGGAAGTGAAGCAGCGGATGGAAGATCTCTCTGTCTTTCCCTTTTGTTCTTCCTTTTGAATAAGTCTTTTTAAAAACAAAAATTGGAAAATTAAAAATGGAATATCTTATCACAGCTGAATCTCTTCACAAACAATGAAAATGAGGCCACAGCTAAAGTAAGTTTCTGAGTGTTCTATTTGATATCCCAGCAAGGAAAGTCCATTATTGATGGTGACTAAATTAAATTCTGTAGCAAAAACAAACATGCATTAGGTTGTTAGCTTTTTGGCAAGAACAGTTGCTTGAATTGTAGAGGACATTGGCGTGGCATCTCATTAGTCAATCAAGAAACAAGGCAAATGTTTCTGAGTGATTATCTTTAGATCTTGAAGAATCAATACAGTACTGCTCAGGTGTTCATTCAAGGAGTCCAGGCTGTTTTTTTCTTTTCTTTTAAAGATTTATTTGACTCATTTGCAATGCAGATGGCCACAACAGGCAGGGCTGGGCCAGGCTGAAGTCAGGAGCCAGGAGCTTGATCCAGGTCTCTCACATGGTTACAGAGGCCAAGGACGTGGGCCATCTTCTGCTGCTTTTCCCAGGCTCATTAGCAGGAAGCTGAATCGGAAGTGGAGAAGCTGGGACTTGAACTGGAACCCATATGGGATGCGAGCCTCACAGGTGGCGGCTTAATCCACTATGCCACAATGCCAGACCCCATGCTGAGTTTTAAGTGACTGAAGTAATTGGTATGAATAATCTGTGGGATGCTATACATGAAAATATTTTTTTCTTTTTATTTAAATATTTATTTATTTATTTGAAAATCAGAGTTACACACAGAGAGAAAGAGAAGCAGAGAAGAGAGAGAGGTCTTCCATCCACTGGTTTACTTCCCAATTGGCTGCATCAGCCAGAGCTGTGCTGATCCTAAGCCAGGAACCAGGAGTTTCTTCCAGGCCTCCCACGTGGGTGCAGGGACCCAAGGAGTTGAGCCATCCATTCTTTCCCAGGCCATAGCAGAAGGCTGGATCAGAGTGGAGCAGCTGGGACTCTAACTGGTGCTCATATAGAATGCCAGCACTACACGGGAGGCTTTACCTGCTATGCCACAGAGCCAGCCCCGAAAATATTTTCGAAGTTAAGAATATACTAAATCATTACAATCTGAAGTGGAACCTACAATGATGCAATAAAACTGATGGCTGTAGATCCAAAGAGTTTTGGGACAGATTTACAAAGCTTTTGAAAACATAAAATGTTTAAAGGTTGAATATTCATTGTATTATTTGCCATCAGGTACTCTAAGGAAAATGTTTGAATCTAGCATTTGTTATTGAACCCACATTGTCAACAGTAATCTCAATTGGCTCTTGTGGATTTAACCTTCATTGGTTCTGAGACTACCTTGTCAGAAATAGAAGTGGAACAGCCTGACTTGTCCTATTACACAGAAGTCTGATGGCTTAAAAAGGGTCATGTTTACTTACATTATTTTTTGGGGGCTGAGATTAAATTTTTTTTTTTGAATGAGATAAACTACCCTCAATACAAGTGAACAATGAATGGCTTTGGAAATTAGGTTTTGCTTCCGACTTCATAATGTTTATAAATGAATTAAAATCACAAAGCAAAAGGGTATTTATATATGGGACGGATACTGTGGTAAAGTCATTCTGATGTTGACTTATGTTTGAACCAAAATTAATGTTAAGGAACTTTATGTACTTCCCATGCTATCAAATTAAAACAAGAAGTGACTCCACTGTCACACAGTGGCTCCTGGTTTCAGCCTGGCCCAGCCCTGCCTGTTGTGGCCATCTGGGGTGTGTACTAGGAGATGGAAGATCTGTCTCTGTCTCTCCCCCTCTCCTGATAACTCTGCATTGCAAATAAGTCAAATAAATCTTTAAAAGAAAAGAAAAAAACAGCCTGGACTCCTTGAATGAACACCTGAGCAGTACTGTATTGATTCTTCAAGATCTAAAGATAATCACTCAGAAACATTTGCCTTGTTTCTTGATTGACTAATGAGATGCCACGCCAATGTCCTCTACAATTCAATTTAGAGTGGGTGGCTTTTCTGAGCTCAGTTTCAGCAGTATATTGTATACTTAGATTCAAGAAATTTCTACATTTCAAAATCCATTTAATTGTGCAGATATGACATGCCCATATAACCGTCACTTAGAAATGATTTATCTTCAATTTAATGTCATGTTAAAAGACAAATATAAAGAGAAAATCTGATAGAATTCTACAACTTCCTTCCAAAAAATGAATACTCTCAATTAAAATCATATGCTTGTGAACTGTAGTATTTGGCAGTACCTATTTGTGTGAAAATAATTTTCAAAAATGAAATATGTAAAATATGCAAAATCTCATTATAGTTACTAACAGATGAGTAGAAAAATTTGATAATAGGTAGCCTCAATAAATGAATTATTATACTCTCCAAAGAATGACATTTTTCTTAACTAGTTGATGGAAATACAAAAATTATGCACAATTATATTTTAAATTTCATAAATAAAATTTTTGTGAAAATGTATTTTCCATCCTGTTACATAGGTTCCTAAATCATATGCCAGATTGTGCTTTTTGCCCTGCAAAAAATCAAAATATTTATTCATATTTGTAGAATATTTTGCTAACCTTTCTCTCTTTTTAAAATAGATTTATTTATTTATTTGAAAGGCAGAGTTAAAGAGAGGCAGAGATAGAGAGAGAAGTGTTCCATCTGTTGGTTCACTCCCCAAATGGCCACAACTGCCAGACCTGGGATAATCTGAAGCCAGGGTCCAGGAGATTCTTCTGGGTCTCCCACGTGGGTGCAGGGGCCAAAGGACATGGGCCATCCCCTGCTTTCCCAGGCCATAGCAGAGAGCTGGATGGAAAGTGGAGTAGCCAGGTCTCGAACCAGAACCCTCATGGGATGCTGGCACTGCATGCAGTAGCTATACCCGCTACGCTACAGCACCAGCTCTGCTAACCTCTCTTCTAGGAAATGATTGCTACTTTTAAGTTGATTCTTGGGATACTGGATTGGATTATGCAATAGTTCTTCCATGCATTATACATGTACTTTTGAATATCATCTCTGTGTAGGGAAAATATCATGAGAACCTCTCTGAGAATACAAATATAAATAAGATATGGATGTTGTTTGCAAAAAGCTTAAAATTAAATGAAAAAAGATGAAATATGATATTTAAATAGTTATAATGAAGGCAAAAATGTGAAAAAAATCCAGGTGAAATATAAAATAAATACTAGAGAGGTCTTGAGTAGGGGAAGTTAGTCTTTAGTGGTAATAAGAAAGGGAATTAGTGAGACAATCGCATGGAACTGCAGTACAAGACAAAAATATTGCCTTTAAAGTTAAAAATGTGATAGCCGAGAGGTTTGGCTGAAGACAGACTACAGTCATTTCTATGGAAGGCCTGGTTGAGAAGATGGAGTTTAATAAGTGAAGTCAATTTTGAATTTAATGCTATAGTATTTCTCCTTTTTTTCAAATAATATTTGCTACAGATTATATCATCATGTTTAGTTCTCTTTCTAAAAAATGAAATATATTAAATTTATGCTTTATAGATATTCTTCATAACTACAAAACTCATTCAAATAACAAATAAGCATATATCTTTTGAATACTAGGTGCTATGCACTATGGCAGGTGCCTAAAGGGTGGTACTTATAGGATCAGATTGCTAAATTTGTTTATCCATTTTTTGGTGACAATCTAGATTGTCTTTTATATTTCTCACCATGTCTACATTAATGTGCTCAATATTTGTAAGAACCACTAACAAGGCATTTTAGTGTTCATCCATGTATATGAAAGCAAATCCAATCATGGTTATCTGATGCTTTATGATTTAATAATTGAAGAAAAATGTTCAGAGGATACATAGGTGTTATAGCAATGACCAGGTCTTTAATGGGAATAAAACTTTATAGGAAAGGCATGTTTATGGACAAAATTCTGAAAATAGTACCCTCCCCCAATAAAAACAGAATCAGCTGAAAGTTTTAAAGAAGTCAATTACCTTCAGAGAAAGCTTATTTTAAAAGGTAATATACTAGGCCGGCACCGTGGCTTAACAGGCTAATCCTCCGCCTTGCGGCGCCGGCACACCGGGTTCTAGTCCAGGTCGGGGCACCGATCCTGTCCCGGTTGCCCCTCTTCCAGGCCAGCTCTCTGCTGTGGCCAGGGAGTGCAGTGGAGGATGGCCCAAGTCTTTGGGCCCTGCACCCCATGGGAGACCAGGAGAAGCACCTGGCTCCTGCCATCGGAACAGCGCGGTACGCCGGCCGCAGCGTGCCTACCGCGGCAGTCATTGGAGGGTGAACCAACGGCAAAGGAAGACCTTTCTCTCTGTCTCCCTCTACTGTCCACTCTGCCTGTCCAAAAAAAAAAAAAAAGGTAATATACTGGTACAAAAGACAGAAGGAAATGAATGCATGCAAGCATGAAAAGAAAAATCAAATAGATTAACAAATTAATTCCAGAATTAAATTAGGTGAAAAATTAAGTTATAGATACAGATGAATATAAGAATTTAATTTAATTTTTTTTGACAGGCAGAGTTAGCGTGAGAGAGAGAGAGACAGAGAGAAAGGTCTTCCTTTTTCCATTGGTTCACCGCTCAAATGGCTGCCACAGCTGGCGTGCTGCACTGATCCGAAGCCAGGAGCCAGGTGCTTCCTCCTGGTCTTCCATGTGGGTGCAGGGCCCAAGCACTTGGACCATCCTCCACTGCCTTCCCTGGCCACAGCAGAGAGCTGGACTGGAAGAAGAGCAAACGGGACAGAATCCGGTGCCCCAACCGGGACTAGAACCTGGGGCACTGCAGGTGGAGGGATTAGCCAAGTGAGCGGTGGCACCGGCCAAGAATTTTATTGTTTTTAAAAAAGTGCTGAGCTGTCTTGCAATGTTGTGAGCCTCCTATCCCTCGATGTACAAGTATTATTCAAATAATGTAAGTTGTAGGGAGATGCATTACATTAAAAGATTAACAAAGATGATTTTAAGATGATTAAAAATTCCACAATTCTAAAATAATATGACTCCACCTCATTTTTATTGTAATTCTGGGCACATTTTAGGATTTTTATTTTTCAAGAGAAAAAAATGTATCTTTTGGGTGATACATAGACAATGGAAACTTGTATAGTATTGAATATCCTTCAAATCAATAGGCATTTTGAACTGAGAATAATAAGGCACATAAAATTCATTGTTAGGGTTGACTGGAAACTTCATTTTTACTTGAAGTTCTATCAGACTTTTAACCTAGCCCAGTGAATGTATTCCAAGTCATTTGGTGTTCATGTTGGTTTCTTAGAGAGAAATTTGAGGATAGCAGCAGAGTGTTCTGTACAAAGTTCCAAGCAATGTTTCATTCAAGTAAAGAACAAACATTTCTTATTATGAATACACAGATGGATGACTCATTTTGCTTGCAATAGAAACAGATGCTAATCCCTAGGCATTCTTTCCAGTGTCTTCTCAATGATTTGTCTGAAACCATTCAGCAAAGGACAAGTCATTCTGAGCAAATTTTAAAAAGTAAATAAAACTGTAATAATTACCAAAGATATGAAAATAGAACAGTTTACCTGAGTCTTAAAAACAATAATACAATTCATAAAGCATAGGCCGCTTCATGGCCAGAGTTTCTCCTATTCTCAGGTAGAGCTGATTCCTTTAATGAGAACATTTTTGAACCCTGAAGGAAAGTGGTATCAAATTTGGACAGGAATGAAATTGATAGCTGCCTAAGTCTTAGGACTAAAAGGTGGACTGGATAAATGTTGACAACAAAACCACATCAACCACAACAACTAGAGTTACTTTTTGTTGAGTAACTTATCAGGTGTAATTGTTGAGTAATTATCAGGAGTGATAATTACATTTTATTATTTTATTTAATCTAATATCAGTTAAGGAAAGAAGAGGAGGTTGCTTTTTACATCAACTTCCCTCTGCAGAAAAGAAGGAATAATAGGGGTGTGCCTCTACTTTGTAACTGAATGGGAAGATTTGCGAGGGAAACAGGCTAATCTGTAGATATTTAGAAGACATAAGGAACATATTTTGGAATGATGGTGACTGGTGTGTGTATAATAGTGAAATATACCAAAGAATATCATTCTGGTTGTTATTCCCCTTGCTCTGTGGTTTTGATGTTTTATTCTCAGGATTGAAGCAAATATACTAAGAAATAATAAATAAAATTTGTTTAAATCCTGGCAACAATAGAAATCTGCATTTTAAAGATTAGCTAGGGAAAATTATCTTTAAAATTATGCTGAATTATAAATATTTAAGACACTAATTTCATTTATTTCACAATAGCAGAATTGATACATTTAAAATGACACTGAGCTCAAAATTATGATTTTTTATTTAAGCACTGCCTTGAAAAATTTCTAGGAAATCTTTCTTCTTTCTTTTCTTTTTCGATTGCCAAGAACCTCTTGTAGATGTAGCATCACATTTATATAGTTACTAACTCTGCGAGAAAAAGTAATTAGAATTAATTTACTTTCTATGCCACAAAAATATGTCCAATGTGTTCAAGTTTTTTTATTAGACAACATGTGTACTGAATTTTTTTGTTAAGCCATCAAAATCATTAGTTATAAAAGTAATACTTTGCTTTCCTTACTCCAGAAAATAAAAAACACTCTGTTTAGTGGAATTTTCTCACTTTATTTGGTTTACTAAATATATCACCCTACCTCCCCAGGAAAGAACTGACTATTTAAAAATATGTTGGATGGTAATTATTAGGTGATTATATGCTGGGATACATTATAATATAAATAATGTAGCATTCATAACATTTTCCTACAGTACCAGTCATAAGTAACATAACCAACTGCTAGAAATAAGATTTATGAATGAACCGTACACTAAAGTTAGGAGGTAATTTTAACTTTGAATCTCTAACCATATTAAAGTTTATGGAGCTGAGGGTAGAATTGAGACAAGTCTTTAGGTAGTGAAAACAGGTATGCTTGACTTAGGTCCATTCCCAAGTGTATACAACACTAACCTCTTGTTCAGCTGTAATAAATAAGGCATTTTGACGCTGCTTTATCTCACAGAACTATTTACATATTTCCATTAAAACAAATGATAGTATAATAATCATGAAAAATGGAGAGCACAAATGTTAATACAACCTTGGACCAAAATAAGAGTATTATATGAATCTCCTTTACCCAGGTCTCCACACACGATCACAGGTCTAACGGGAATAGCAAGAGGACATTTCATTAACACCTTGGCTCTTAGACATGTCTTGGATCACACCACTATGAAGAAATAATTTCCACTCTTTAGTTTAAAAAACAAACACTAGATCCACACTGTCTTATTTGATCTTCCAATAATCTTGTGAACCTGTCAAGCTCCCTCCTTATTACAGATGCGTGCATTTTGGATCCTTTCATATGGCAAGTTCTTCTCATTGGTGACTTAGTCTTAAGTGTTCAGCTGAGGCATAACCTCCGGAGTGAAGCTTCCCTAATTTACCCCACATATAAACTGTCTCTCCCATTATGTGCTGTTTTATAACACTGCCTACTCATATTCCTTAAATAGCAATTACCACAATTTGGAGTTATATGCTTCTTTACTGTCTATTTTATTCAATTGTTAGTTTGATCCATATTAAATTGTGAGTTTTTTAAGGTCAAAAGTAGTCAGATGTCAACAATTTATTATTATTACATATATGTTCCACATGAGAAGTTGTTGCCCAACTTTTTCACTGCTTATTTCCTAATTTCTGGCTCATATTAGGTACCAAGAGATACATGTTGGGTGAATTAATGCTATCTTAACTATTAATAATTATTATTATGGAAGAATGATGCTAATAGTTCATATAGTGAATTGAGAACATTTAATATTTCATTTGATTCTTATAAGAATCTTATGACTAGGTATCACTGAACTTACTTTATAGATGGTGCTTAAGATTTTAAGTATCTAACACATCTAAATTTTAAACCCAAGTCTCCAAGGTCACAGTTACTATGTAGAGAACATTCATCTCTCAAAAATCTATGGAGCTTCTTCTATGGGTCTGACACTGAGTATAGTGTTAGGGACATAAAGATGAATAAAACACAATTCTGCTCTATGGGAATCCACGATTTCTTGGAAGAGAAAGACACAAGAACAAGTAGTTAACATCCATATTACCCATGTTCTAATGGAAGAAGCACACTGATTGTAGAGAAGTTCTGAGAAGACAAGACTAACTCTGACAAGAAGAGTGCATGGAGGAAATAGTTGTTCATTGAATCCTGAAAGATCAAGAAATCTTTCATAAAGGGAAAGCTGGAAAAGCTTTTCAAGCAAAGAGAAGAAATTACATGCTCTAAGGCTGAAAAGTAAGGGAAATGCACAGAATTTGGTGGGGGAAAAGCAACTAAGCACACGTGCGGGAAAATGGGTTCTGAAACTAGAGTGCCTGGTGTTGAATTCTGGCTCCACTACTTGTCTTTGTGATCTTGGGCAAGTTACTTAGTCTGAGAATCAGCTTCCCTTTCTGTAAATTGGAGGTAATAGGCATATCTACTTTATGGTGGGGGCGGTTTATGAAGGTTAAATAAGTTAATACATAATCAGCACCTGGAAAGGTGCCTGTCCTATAATAAGCATTTAATAATTGCTAGCTCTTATTGTGACTGAAATGCACAGTACATGGGAGGAGCCAGGAGACTGTATAAGTCTGTAAATGTAAAGGCCAGATCACGGAGGATCACCAGTCTGCAAAGGGCATGAACTTTATCTGATTGAAATTTACTGAAGATTCCACTAGGAAAGTTACATCCTTTAGCAAATCTTTCATTGTGTTGCTAATAAGCAGCGAAACTAACTGAGATTTGTCTGTTCTAGAAGAATCCTTAATGAGCAGAAAATGGGCCAATACAGGGCAAGGGGAAGAAGAGGGAGACAGCAGCAATCTGGATAAGCAATAACATCTTAATAGGAGTTGACAGCATTAGCTAAATGTAGCTCTGGCTAGTGCAGGTATGTTTCCATCTCCAAAATACCGCGAAGAAAGAAATGTATCTTAGAAATAGAAATTTCATTAATGCGACCTGCTCAAAGACTAGAGAACACAGTCTAGATGGGTGGCAGGGCCACTGGTGTTCCTAACAGAGGCTTCCATGGTGGTCCTGCTACTCTATGATGGTATTATGAGTTGGCTGATGAAGTGTGTTTCTCCTCCCTATACAGTACTGGACACAATCCACAAATGGAAAACTGAAGAGTTCATGTTCTTGTAAGACAAAAATCTTATTTTAGTCAACACTTAAGCCTATGTTCACCTGACAAACTATAAAGTCAAGATTGAAAGGCCTTGATTTGTCCTAAATTGAGTTGTTGGTTTTGTTTCTTTCCCTCCTTTACAATAGTCAGTTTTATTAGCTGCAGAAATAAAAAAAAAATAGAAAGACTGGTAAGCCTTCATTTTGGTGACAAATGGATTTATGATCTTTGCAAGGAAAAGTTGTTTTCCTTTTTCCTAAATGATTGAGGTACTGTGTTTGTACAGAAGTTCAACTCAACAAAAACAGCATGGTAGACTCATTTACTACAGATGTGCTATGTTGACTGCCCTCAAAACACTCATTTGTACAGAAGGAAATTTACAAGGCAACAGTGAGCCTCCCAATACCATCCTTTAGTTACAGTCACATGACCTTGAAAAAACATTGAGACTGAAGAGTGAATATGCCAGGAATTCTTTAATTCCTTGGCCACATCAAAAAAAGAAAGAACATTGTTTAGGAAAATCAGGCAGTTGCATAATGCTAGAAATCCCAGAATAAATATTTTTCTCAGTGGATAAACCCAGCGGTCTTTAAAGGTAAGCCAAGAAACACCATGGTGCCATGATTTAATAAAAAGGACCAATGGAAAGATGTTCTTATCCTTGGTTGAAAATATTCCAGGGAACTTGCTACTTTTTAGAGATGATACTATTTGCTCCTAGGGAGTTTTTCTATTACTGTAGTAGGTTTTAAAAAATAATTCTCTTGGAAATACCTTTCTCATTGACCAGCTAGCCACTGAATAACATTTCATTTCAACATCTCATTGAACATAAATTCCTTATAAAGCATTGTAATTTTAATTTCACATCAAATATTCTACAGAGAGCAGACAGAATCATAGATAGTATTTGCACATTCGTAAATATCATTAGTATGCACAAACCTTTGGGTTACAAAGAGCATTCCCTCAAGGGAAAGTTATTTGTTTTTATTTTGATGAATACAAAACACCTCAAAGTTACAACATCCTGATATCCTAAGTATGCATATAAATTTTTTTCTAACCTTTTCAGTGAAAAAGGTAGCAGATGATGACTTATGATCTGGAGCTAACTTCTTACAAACAGCAATATCAGGTATCATTCAACTTCATGGTCCTGGGAGATATGCTGCATTAACTACTATACTATAGTTCATTTTAACTTTTTAAATCACATTGTTCAGTGAGCTTTCTGCACAAGTAATATGTAAAGGAACCCATCTTTGGCTCAGAATCTTCTTCTGTTGAAAAATGTTCTGGGGCCATTGCTGTGATGAAGTGGGTAAAGCTGTCACCTGCAGTGCCAGCATCCCATATGGGCACCCATTAGAGTCCCGGCTGCTCCACTTCCAATCCAGCTCTCTGTTATGGCCTGAGAAAGAAGTAGAAGATGGCCCAAGTCCTTGGGCCCCTGCACCTACATGGGAGACTGGGAAGAAGCTCCTGTCTCCTGGCTTCAGATCAGCACAGCTCAGGCTGTTGCAGCCATCTGGGGAATGGGCCAGTGCTGGAAGACCTCGTTCTCTCTCTCTCTCTCGCTCTCTCTGTCTCTCTCTCTCTCTGTCTTTGCCTCTCTAACTCTGTCTTTCAAATAAATAAAATCTTAAAAATAGTTCCTATTTAGCAAAAGAGCAAGTTAGGAAGTAGAGCTAGAGTGTGCATGTGTTATAGTTTGACTACATTACACTTAGACTCCCTTCTATCAGCTTTGTCTTCAACCAGGAGGTCCTGCTAATGAGTATTTAAATATGGTCATGTTTCTCTCATTTAAAAATAACTTTTTACCTTAAGTTTATTCTCTGGTTATTATCCTTCTCTCCCCTTCAGAACCAAACTTCTCTATCGAGGGTCTGAATATATCCCCCCTCCCCATTATTACTCTCTCATGGAGTATTTCAATCCTATTCTGCCCCTCACAAATCAAATTAAATGGTTCATTGCTAAAGTTACTTATGACCTCCATAGAGTAAAGTACATTGGTGGGTGGGTATTGGTGTAGCAGTAAGCTTCTATTTGGGATGCCCACACCCATATGAGAGTCCTTGGGTTTGAGTTCCAGCTCAGTTCCCAATTCCAGCTTCCTGAAAATATGTGCCTTGGGAAGCAGCAGGTGACGGCTCATGTTGTGGCTCTGCCACCCACATGGGAAACCTGTATTGAGTTCCTGGCTCCCAGGCATTTGAGAATGGAGCTAGTAGATGGAAACTCTCATTGTCTGTCTCTGTCAAATAAATAAAATAAATTGTAAAAATTTAAAAAAGAAAGTATAAAGAAGAAGAACTTACCCAACCCTGGATGAGAACGTACTAGAGAGTCTTGGTACTAACAGTGTGATAATACAACACATCAGAGATCAGTTAACTTTTTCAGTGAAAAGGCCAGGTAATAACTATTTTAGATTTCACCAATCATATGGTGTTGATTATAACTACTCAACTTTGTTGTTGTAGCACAAAAGCACCCATATCAGCATGTAAAAAGATGACAACATATCAAAACATACTGGATGCAGCAAAATCAGTGTTCCCAGGGAAGATTACAGCAATTAGAGTCTATATAAAGAAATTGGAAAGGCATCAAATAAACAATCTAACAATACATCTCAAGGACCTAGGAAAACAAGAACAAATCAAATCATAAATTAGTAGGAGGAAAGAAATAATTAAAATTAGAAAAGAAATAAACAAAATTGAAACAAAAAAAGATACAAGAGATTAGGGAGATAAAGATTTTGTTTTTTGAAAAAATAAACAAAATTGGCCAAACAAACAAAAAAGCTAAGGGAGAAGACTCAAATTAATAAAATCAGACAGGGAAAAGTAGATCCTATAACAGACATCACAGAAATAAAAAGAATCATCAGGATTTACTACAAACAGCTATATTTCAACATCAGAAAATCTACAAGAAATGGATAGATTTCTGGACACAATCTACAGTTGAGTCATGGAGACATAGAAAACCTAAGCAGACTAATAACCAAGGTGGAGATTGAATCAGTAGTAAAGACACTCCCAACAAAGAAAAGCCCAGAACCATATAGCTTCACTGCTGAATTCTAGCAAACTTTTAAAGAAGAAGTAATTCCAATTTTTCTCAAACTATTCAAAACAATTGAAAGGGAGGAAATCCATCAAAACTCCTTTTATGAGGCCACCATCACCTCAATTCTGAAACCAGAAAAAGATACAACAAAGAAACAGAAGTATGGACCAATATCTCTGATGAACATAGATGCAAAAAATCTCAACAACATACTAGTTAATTGAATCCGACAACAAATCTAAAGGATCATTCACCTGGACCAAGTGGAATTTATCCCTGGTATGCAGGAATGGTTCAATGTACACAAAACAATAAATGTGATATATCACATTAACAAAGTGAAGAATAAAAGCCATATGATTATCTCAATCTCAATAGACTCAGAGAAAGCATTTGATAAAACATAACATTCTTTCATGATAAAAAGCAAATTGGCAAATTGTGTACAGATGGAACATTCCTCAACACAATCAAGGGAATATATGATGAATCCACAGCCAGCATCATATTGAATAGGGAAAATTTGGAAGCATTGCCACCAAATTCTGGAACCAGGCAAGACTGCCCACTGTCACTAACTGCCATTCAACATAATCTAGAAGTTTTAGAGCCATTAGGCAAGAAAAAGAAATCAAAGGGAAACAAATTGAAAGGGAAGAAATCAAATTGTCCCCATCTGCAGGTGACATTATCCAAGATATATAACAAAACCAAAAGACTCTACTGAGAGGCTACTGGAACTCATAAGTGAGTTTGGTAAAATTGCAGGATATAGGGGCCAGTGCTGTGGCATAGTGGGTAAAGCTGCCGCCTGCAGTGCTGGCATCCTATATGGGTGCCGGTTCAAGTCCCAGCTGCTCCACTTCTGATCCAGCTCTCTGCTATGGCCTAGGAAAGGTCCTTGGGCCCCTGCACCCATGTGGGAAACCTGGAAGAAGTTCCTGGCTCCTGGTTTCGGATCAGCACAGCTCTGGCTGTTGTGGCCAACGGCTGGTTCACTGGGGAGTGAACCAGATAGAAGACCTCTCTGCCTCGCCTCTCTCTGTGTAACTGTGACTTTCAAGGAAAATAAATAAATCTTAAAAAAAAAAGAAGCTCCTGGATCCACCCTTTGTTTAAAAAAGATAATTGCAGGATATAAAACCAACACACAAAAGTCAGTAGCTTTTGTATTCATAGAAAATGCCATGACTGAGAACAAATTTGTAAGATCAGTATTGGGGGGGGGGGGGCTCCAATCTAAAAGGAAACAAAGTTGCTAAGCCTTTGCTGGAGTTTGCTGCACTTCCGCATCCCAGTGACTCAGCATTTCCAACAATCCAAGATGGCCCCCGGGGGAGGTACCCAGCCTGACAGGAGACTTCCGTATTTGTGAACAGTATGTGTCCTCGGCTGTGATAGGCCCTTGAGGGCGTGCCCGGCTCATGTCCTGCCTTACCTTTCAGCTGGTTGGCTCGGTTTCTTTGTGCCCTGGACAGCCCCCTTTCTGTGTCTATAAAAGCTTTTCCCCCTCCCAATAAAAAGTCAAGAACCTGGCTGTGCCCTGGGTGCTGACTGATCTCCCGGCTCTGGTGTGGCTCTGGTGTGATTCCTTTGCCGCCGACACTCATCATCCCACTCGGCCCCTGAGCCCCCCAGGCTGGCCCTGAGGAGCTCTATCAGACCTGCTGCCCCATAGCGAGCAGCAAGTATCACTCACAATAGCTACAAAAAATTTAAATACTTTAGAGTAAATTTAACCAAGGATGTTAAAGTTCTCTATGATGAAAATCACAAAACATTAAAGAAATAAAAGATGATACACACACAAAAAAATGGAAAATGCTTCCATGTTCATAGATTGGAGGAATTAATATAAACAAAATATTCATACTACCCAAAGCAATTTTTAGGTACAATGTGATCTCAATCAAAATACCAATGACATTCTTCTCAGATCTAGAAAAAAATACACTAAAATTCATATGGAAACATAGGAGACTTTGAATAGCTAAAGCAGTCATAAACAACTGAAACAAAGCTGGGGACAATACAATACCAAATTTCAAGACATACTACAAGGAAGTTATAATCAAACTAGTCTGGTTTTTAAAGATTTATTTATTGGGGGCTGGCCCTGCAGTGTACTGAGTAAAGCTGCCTTCTGCAGTGCCAGCTTCCCTTATGGGCACCAGTTTGAGTCCTGGCTGCGAGTCCTGGCTGCTCCTCTTCTGATCCAGCTCTCTGCTATAGCTTGGGAAAGCAGCAGAAGATGGCTCAAATCCTTGGGTCCCTGCACCTGCATGGGAGACTGAAGAAACTCCTGGTTCCTGGTTTCTGATGGACACAGCTCCAGCCATTGGGCCATCTGGGGAGTGAACCAGCAAATGAGACCTTTCTCTCTGTCTCTCCC
This sequence comes from Lepus europaeus, assembly GCF_033115175.1. Classification (NCBI taxonomy): domain Eukaryota; kingdom Metazoa; phylum Chordata; class Mammalia; order Lagomorpha; family Leporidae; genus Lepus; species Lepus europaeus. The sequence goes on from NC_084831.1 coordinate 79,317,557, forward strand.
TCTGTCTGTCGCTCTAAATAAAATCTTAAGAAGATTTATTGACTGATTTGAATGTCAGAGGTATATATAGAGGGAGAGACAGAGAGATCTTCTATATGCTGGTTCACTCCCCAGATGGCTGTAATGGCTGGGGCTGGGCCAGGTGAAGCCAGGAGCCAGGAGCTTTTTCTGGGTCTCTCATAAGGGTAGCAGGGGCCAAAGCACTTGGGGCATCTTCTGCTGTTTTTTTCAGGCCATTAGCAGGGAGCTGGATTGGAAGCAGCCAGTTCACGAATTGGTGCTCATATGGGATGGCTGGCATTCCAGGAGGTGGCTTTATCTGCTATGCACAACACCAGCTCTTCTTATTTTATTTTCTACCATTAAACAATGTAAAAGTCTTTCCTGGCACTTAGTTCATATAAAAATAGACCAATTTGATTCACTGGGTATGGTTTGCTAACACTGGAATATACTATTGATACAGACCTGGAATAAATGAGAATGTATAAGCAAATTGGCTTGATGTTATCTTTTGCCTTTAGAGAGCCAATCTCCATCTTTTTCTACTCTGCTGTATCATCCAGCAGGCTCTGTTACTCTCCAGCTGTGCAAGACAACTCTAAGACAAGGGATGAGGACATTTAAGCAGACAGGTGCAAGATCAAAACTTTGAACCACCAATCCCTCTTAATCTTCTCGGCTTGTGGATGCTGTCCCTATTCAAACACCTGGAACACTATGAATAGTCTGATAAATTGGCATTTTGAAGTTTGGACTTCATTGTGGCCTACGGTCCATGAGTATGAAATGCTACAACTTCCATCTCTAAAGGTGTCCAAAAGCTCAGGAAGATAGAAATGTGGAGATGACTCTATTCTATGCAATCTAATAGCTACTCTCTAACCTTAGCAGCTCTGGAAGGGTTTAAAGTAAGTCTTACTGCAGTGTTAAGTGATTCATCAGAATTAGGTTCTCTGATTGAAACGGGAATATTGGAATCCATGAGAGGTGGGGTCCAAGTTATAGGGCTTTATAATGCAGGAGCATTTATCATAGCATGCCACAAGGATAAAGTGGTGTTAGAATGCTGGGACCTGCATTCTGTGGTTTTGGTAATGGGACACAGGGTACAGAGTGATTAAATTTACTACAGCTTACTGGATATCTAGGTGGGGAAAGTTTTAGGTCTTATGGATATAAATCTCACTCAAGTTCCTATAGTTGGGATTTAGTGTGTGTGTGTGTGTGTGTTTGACAGGCAGAGTGGACAGTGAGAGAGAGAGACAGAGAGAAAGGTCTTGCCGTTGGTTCACTCTCCAATGGCCGCCACGGCTGGCACACTGCGTTGATCCGAAGGCAGGAGCCAGGTGCTTATCCTGGTCTCCCATGGGGTGCAGGGCCCAAGGACTTGGGCCATCCTCCACTGTACTCCACAGCAGAGAGCTGGCCTGGAAGAGGGGCAACCGGGACAGAATCCAGCACCCCGACCAGGACTAGAACCTGGTGTGCTAGCGCCGCAGGTGGAGGATTAGCCTATTGAGCCACGGTGCCGGCTGGGATTTAGTGTTTGATTTATCAAACTCATGAGATCCTTTACCAGAATGCCCTAAATGAGAGGGAGTCAGATTCTCTTTGAGGAAGAATCCTGCAATGTGGTCAAACGTGTGTACTATGAGTCCTCCCCTGAACCTTCTTTGGAGGGACACGTGGTCACTTGCTGACTAAGCACAGGGGAAATGTAAATTCCTAGGCTTCCTGGGGTCTGTTAGATCTGGCTGTGAACTTATGACAGTCCCTAGAAATAAAACATATCATCATGGTACTTGTTCAGAGTAGAAGCTTATTAATGCCAGGTGATAAATGGAGTTTTGGCCCAATTACTTTTCTAAGTGTCCCAGTGGGATTGTGAGCCTAATTTTCCTCTATCCAATCCAGAGCACGGGGAAACTTCCTAATGCATAAATTGAAGGTTATTATGTTAAGAGCCAAGTAGTTGTTAGTGCAATCATCTCTTCCTGATCCTTCCCATTAACAGTAAGCCTAAGGCAAGAGTATATCCTTTGGAAAACTGTACATATTAACCAAATCCTTTGGAAAACTGTATATATTATTGCCACAAAGACCTGAAAGATACAGGAGTAATGATTCCTATGATATGTCTTAGCCATTTTACTTACCTGCTTGGCTGGTACAATTACCAGATAAGTCTTGGAGATAACTATAATTTTTTTTTTTTTGACAGGCAGAGTGGACAGAGAGAGAGAGAGACAGAGAGAAAGAAAGGTCTTCCTTTGCTGTTGGTTCACCCTCCAATGGCTGCTGCGGCCCGCGCGCTGCGGCCGGCGCACCGCGCTGATCCGATGGCAGGAGCCAGGTGCTTCTCCTAGTCTCCCATGGGGTGCAGGGCCCAAGCACTTGGGCCATCCTCCACTGCACTCCCGGGTTCATATAAAAGAAACCATAACTTAATTTTTTGAGAAACTTCCATACAGTTTTTCACAGTGGTGCAACATTTTACACTCCCAACTTCTATGTAGCATGCTTCTAATTATTCCAGATCCTTGCCAACGTTTGCTATTTATTTTCATAGTACAAATTAATGTGTGTGAAGTGGTATATTATTGTGATTTTGCTTTGCATTTCCCAAATGGTAGCAATTCTTATGCATCTTTCCATGGGATTATTGGTCATCTGTATATCTTCTTTGGAGCTTTGTCTATTCAAGTGCTTTGTCCAGCTGGGGCCTTGAAGCAAAAAGGTTCTGCAGCAGTTTCAGGATGCCATGTGACCTACACTGCTATTTGGATCTTATAACTAAACATATCTCATAATATCAGAAGGCTCTGTAGCTGGTATATGCACTGTTCTGACACTCTTTGGAAATCTACTATAACAGAATCACAGCTTAACATCTAAAATCAAAATTTTAGAGATAGCCATCTTTGTCAAATGCAATTTTTCAGTTGGAAAACAGTTTTAGGATTACTCTAGTTGAATCAGAACAATTGACCCTGGGCAAAAAAATGGCTATGTTCTGTGATCTGCCCATTATGAACTAGGTGATATCTAATCAGCTGAATCATAAAATTGGAGGTGAATTCCAGTATTCTACTCTTAAGTGGAAACAGTACATATTAAGATTGGGCTCTAGCTGGTCCAGAAAGCACAGACAAAATTTGTACAAAGGCAGCTCAGATTTCCATGATATTAGGAGTCTTCAAAAAGTTCATGGAAAATAATGCATACTATGACAAAATAATGCATGGATTTCAAAAATTTTTATACCAAAATAAGCACCTTTTAATTCTATTTTTCCAAGAACTTTTTGAGATACTCTTTTACTTGCTCTTATTGTTTTGATATCGCTCCTCCTGACTTCGTAGAGAATTCCCTTTGCTAATTAATAGAGGAGGAAAAAGTTCACTCCTGATTTATATCTGCATTGACTATCAACATCAGACAGAAGTAGATGGCTGCTACACCAGATCCCAAAAGACATTAGTAGGAGGAACTCTTCTCAGTGGGCTGGACTTGGGACAATGACTTGAAATATGAATCTACACTAATCAGAATGAAATACCTAAGAGATTAGCCAGCTGGTAAAGGAATTAGACATGAGATTGAAAGACTAATGTTAAATAAATAAATCTGTTATGGTTTGGATGTAGTTTCTCATCTAAGGGACATGGCTGGGAGTTTGGTCCTCAGTGTGGCTATATTGGGAGGTGGGTCTAATGGGAGGTCTTAGGTCATTAGAGGTACTGCCCTTGGAAGAAACTGGACAGTTCTTGTGGGACCCTGGGTAAATTCTCATGGGAGAGTTATAAAAAGAACAAACCCAGACCCATCTAGATTTTTGTCTTCCTGTCTGGAAATGTGATTTCTTGGTGCCATATGAGCTTCCTTGATGTCATCTGTCATTAGAACCTCACAAGAGGTCAGACTGACTCGGGTTGCTTTATATTGGACTTTCAGCCTTCAAACCTGTGAAAAAGTAGTTTGTCTCTACAAAGTAGCTTGTCTCAGGTATTTTATCATAGTGATGATGAATGAATGCTCTAATATAAGGTCTGAGAAAGATGAATTTAGATGTCTCTTAAAATTGAAGCACTGTGAAGATAATTAGTTTCTATGCAAACTCCTCCATAGAGGAGGCTCTCAATAATGGGATAAACAAGATGAAGCATTTAGTAGAAGTCAGTCAATCTTTTTAAAAATAGTAATCATAGTGGTAATCCAATGGTTCCTGGGGGATCAGTTGGAGATAGCTGCAATAATACTCAGATGTAGGTACATATTCTAGATACAGATGTGTGTTGTTCCTACCTAAATTTCTTTTGCTAGTTAAAATGTAGTTAATAAACAGCATAAAGATTATGCCAATTAGAAGAGGGGAAGCTGATATATCTATTGCAAACTGAATGAGCCTTAAAAACTTGATATTTAGTGAAGGAATTAAGAAGCAGAATGGCCTAAGATCACTTATAATATTCAAGATAAATGCACAAAAGTCCTAGACATTTCTAGGATAATAGATACAAATAAAAATATACATCAAAACACAAAAGTGGGCATTTGGCCTAATGGTCAAGATGCCAAATGGGAAGCCCATGTTCTATATGGAAGTATCTGGGTTCCATATCTGGCTCCAGCTCTTGAATACAGCTCCTTACTATTGTGGACCCTTGGAGGCAGTGGTTATAGATCAGGCTGTTGGGTTCCGACTACCTGTATGGGAGATCTGGATTGCATTCCCAGTCTTTGGCTTTAGTCCCAGCCCTTCCCTGGCTCTGTGTACATTTGGGGAGTAGACTAGTGGGTGAGAACTCTCCCTATCTGTCACTCTCTCTCTCTGTCTGCATCTCTAATAAATTAAACAAAATATCACATAAAATAGTTGGCTATGTTAAGGAGAAGGGAATAAGAGTGGGAATTAAAGAAAATTAGACTAGGTCCATGCAAAATTTGTAGGATGATAATATGCCACAAATTCATTAATATGGTTATCCCAACAACTTTGTACCTAGAGTAAAAGACAAATGATGAAGGAAGTCTAAAACAATAATGAATCCAAAGTTAAAACAACTTTTAAAATGTTCAGCCTCCTGTGGAATTCAGAACTTTGGAGGTGACTTATGTCAAATTGCCCAACATTTCCATCTACATCTTGAGGGAGAAGCCTGATGTGCAGGACAGTTTAGAAGTTATTCATAGTGCAGAGGCCTGGCACTGACAGTCCAATGATGCAGTGTCAGGTGGTGAGAGAGTGAGCAAAAGAGAGTGAGACACACACATACCCACCCCTTCCATCTGCTGATTTTCTCTGCAGATGGCTGCAATGGCTGGAGCTGGGCTAGGCCAAAGCCTGGAGCTTGGGGCAGGAGCACAAGGACATAGGCCATCTTCTACTGCTTTCCCAGGCACATTAACAGGGAGTTGGATTGGAAGTGGAGCAGCAGGGTCTTCAAATGGTGCCCATAAGGGATGTTGGCATCACAGGTGTAGGCTTATGTTGCTATGCCACAATGCCAGAATCCCCTTTATTCTTGAATATTGTAGACAGAGCTAGTGTTCTTATGTAATACATGAGCTTTTAGCTACACAGCCAAAAATTCTAGTGTGGCAGATTCTAGGAATAGGCATAGAGTGGTACCCTATGGAACAGAATGGAATTAGCATCTATTTTACATTAACTTAATATTTTCTATATTGATTTTCTCTTAGGCATTAAATTACTATGCTTGATTATTATCTCACTACTGAAGAAGGATGCAGAGTTATGAAAAAAAATATATTTTCATGCTAGAAACCAGTAGCAGCTAATAATCAGTTGCTACATTGTACATTTTATGCAAGAGAAAATGATTTTTATTTAAAAATTATTTTTATTTTATTCAGAAGGCAGGATATGCAAGAGTGGGGAGCTGAATCATAATCAGAAGAGCTATGACTAGAACGAGGCACTCCAGTATGAGATGTGAATGTCCCAAGTAGCAACTTAATTGCAGAGCCAAGTGCCTATCCTGGTTTATAATTTTATAATCCAATCAAATTTTTTTTCATTCCACGGAGTTTTTATTCCTTCCTATGGGGACCTTCAGTAATGATATATTTCCAGAAAGAAGTTGTTTTTAAGTGATTTGATGTAAAAATAATCAATCTTTTTGATGAGCCACAAATGATCTGATAAATATCTCAAATGCTTAAATGCTTATTAAACATATATAAGAGTGCCACAGAAAGTCTATGATAATTACGCATTATCTTTTAATTCATTACTCATGAATTTTTTGAAGTACCTTTGTATCTAGGATACTGGTTCAATTATCCCCAACTGGAATGGATATCTGAATTATTTCCTACTTCTGTTAATTAATCAGTTAACTAAATAGTAAGTTTATAAAATAATTAAACATTTATTTCTTATTAACACAGTTATGCATTATGATATGTTCTGAGGAATGCATTTTTAAGCAATTTTGTCATTGTATCTTTGTGTGAATCTTTTTGAAGAAAAGTAGTAATCAAATAATGATAAACATCATAGTATATAAATATACAAACTGGTAACATAACTTTTCCAATAAGAAGAACTTTTCCAGTAGGAAAAGTTTCAATGTAACATTTCCTGTGAAACATAATCCAAAAGATGGTAATCCACAATATGGTAACTTTTCCAACAGCAAAAGTATTACTATAAGATTTCCTGTGAAACCTAATCTACAAAAATATAGACTGTCAGACCAATTCAAAGGGTTTTACTGTTGTATTTTTAAAGTTTCTCAGTTTCATTTTAAGACTATTACATAGTTGTGTGTCATCATGATCAAGTATTATATACCATACATAATTGTATAATACTTTTATATTATTGGCAGTAAAGATCTGTTTATACCAGCATCACCACAAACACAGCCATTTTGATTGTCATTATGTTATTAGACAATAGGAATTTTTGAGCTCAATTTTACTCTCTGTGAACTACCATTACATATGTAGCTCATCACATAATGACTAACATGTCATTATTCAGCACATGAAAGTATTTACAACTCACTTTTTATTCTTATGAACTCCTGGAGACATCCACATAAAGCTGGGTACAGCAACAAGATTTAAGATATATACTTTTTCAAATGTGGTTTTCCTTGTTTGAACTCTCAAGATGCTATCCAAAGAAATAGGAAAAGTTTCACCATAACATTTCCCATGAAACCTAATCCACAAAAATATAGACTCTCAAATGAATTCAAAGGGTTTTGCTGTTGTGTTTTAAAACTTTCGCAATTTCATCTTAAAACTATTACGTGTAAGCCTGCAGAACAACAGAAAGATGAAGAAGGCTCAGGGCAAGAGCTCCCCTTAGGACTTGGATCCTAACTGGAATCTTTTCTAACTAGACTGATAGTATCGATGGGAGTCTCTAAAGTAACTATTTTAATTGAAAACTTCAGCTTGGCTGCCAGGGTTGTCTAGACTTTAATGTGACTGATCCTCTGATGTTCTGACATATTGACACATTTCCTCCTAAACAGACACCATGTTATGACTCCTTAAAAATAGTTGTCTTTCAGTTATAGCATGGCACATTATTGAAGTGTGCTCTGCCCCCAGGAACTTTTGCTCAGCTCTGCCTTAACCAGAGCTCTAGATCACACAAGGGATTTGTAAGGCATCTTCACTCTGCATGGAGACCTCAGGCTTCTGGTAAGGTAAGAAGAGCCAACCAGGCTCTATGGAAAACATCAAGTATAGAAATGTGTGCTTGGCGGCCGGCGCCGTGGCTTAACAGGCTAATCCTCCACCTTGTGGCGCCGGCACACAGGGTTCTAGTGCCGGTCGGGGCGCTGGATTCTATCCCGGTTGCCCCTCTTCCAGGCCAGCTCTCTGCTGTGGCCCGGGAAGGCAGTGGAGGATGGCCCAAGTCCTTGGGCCCTGCACCCACATGGGAGACCAGGAGAAATGCCTGGCTCCTGGCTTCGGATCAGCGAGATGTGCAGGCCGCAGCGGCCATTGAAGGGTGAACCAACGGCAAAAAGGAAGACCTTTCTCTCTGTCTCTCTCTCACTATCCACTCTGCCTGTCCAAAAAAAAAAAAAAAAAAAAAGAAATGTGTGCTTGGTAAGAAAGGTTTAAAAGGAAAGAGTGTTGTTGGTAAGAAGGGTTGAAAAGGAAAGAGGTTTTTAAATAAGGAAAGGACATGGTTTGTAAGAATGACTTTATCCTGATGGCTAGTTTACTCTAGACTGGAATGGAAATGGTGAAATGTTTAAAGTTAAAAGAGGGTGTGTGAAAGTCACAAAAGGTTATAAAAGAAAGAAATATTGGACATGCTAACTGCTGCTCCGAGAGGTATCTGTGCCATGCTCCAGGAAGAATGTTGTCTCTGGGTCAACCAGACTGGACAGGTACAAACCCAAATTTGTACTTTTCCTGGACAATTCCAAACAGCTCCAGGACCAGGCCAAGCAGGGCTGGGATTTCTGGCCTGACATCTGGTCATGGAAATCCTGCCTACTTCCTCTCCTTGGCCCAATAACTTCTGTAATCTTGCTGCCTCTCTTTGGACCTTATGTTTTTAATGCCCTTGTTCCTTTTGTCTCTAACAGACTAAAGCCTGTCAAACTCCAAATGGTTGTCAGACAAGGCTTCCAGCCCATTCCATTGGACGACCTGAGCAGCCCTCTGGACCAAGCAGGACAGTCTTTCCAAGGCCACTGTTGCACACCATAAGACAGATAGCAAGAGGAAAATACCCAAATCCTCCTCGATGCCCACATGCCAGCTTTGAAGAAGTTACAGAAAACGGAACTCCATCCATAATCCCAAAGAAGAATTTTGGGTATTACCTCTTGAGGGGGGAATGTTAGGTAGGAAGTCAATTATGAGCTTATGTGTGTGTAACAGGCCTAAAGAGAAGACATCTATGTCCAGCATATGCATCTGCATCTCAAAGTCATCCTGACAATGTTTCAGGGGCAGCCCAGAGTTCACATCCTGCCATGCCCCCTTCTACCTGATAACCTGCCAGGTGGAGATTCCCACCCCTTCTGCCTGACAATCTTCCACAATCTCCCAGGTGCAGCCTAGTATCTGCATCTCAAACACCCTGCTCCCTTCCTCCTGTCTGATAACATTTGCATCCATAAAGTCCTTTGTTTCAGACCTTCAAGAGAAGTTTTTCTATTTACATCAAAAAAGCCCTTTGTTCCAAGAGGAGCAGAGGTGGGGAAGCAAGACCCATCTCCTTAAAAACCCCCAGCCTCAACTGGTCTGTGCGCTCAGCTCTCTGCATCTTTGCTGAGCCACCTGCCTGGCCTGGTCAGGTGTAATCTCTCCACTCAACATGTAACCTCCCTCCTTCCTCCTCCCCAGTCTCTCAGGCTCTGTCTGGAGAGGTGCCCATCTGTCCTTACAGATGTTCCTTCCCTAATAAACCTTGCTATTTTACCTCCCCCCCCCCCCAAAAAAAATAGTTGTCTTTTCAGACAGAATCTGAATAGATATTTATGTAGGAAATAATTAAAATTAATTATGTCACAGTTTCATATTTTTATTTAATGAGATAACTCACCACAGTAAAGAAAAATATTAATCTGAATTTGAGTTTAGGAATACTGACATGCTAGATTTGAATAAATAACTATATGTATTTAAAAGGAAAATAAATCAACAGATAATCATATCCAAACAGTGGAAATGTAAAAGGGTAAATTTTATTGTGCTCTTGAAAGTTAGTAGTTAATTCTTTCAGTGGTCTGAATGAAAACACAAGCTAAGATAGCAAAACTATCTGGACTAGGATAACATTAAGGAATGAAAGATGGACAGTTGAGTGAAGACAAAACTATGATCTAAAAATTTCTGATTAAGCAAATAATATAGAAATTTGCATAAAAATAAGTGTACATACATCATTGCATAATCCCTAGATGAACAGAAGGAAAACATACACACAATTATAAAATGGTGAGGCTGTAAAAGTAAAGGGAAAACAATTTTCAGCTGAACTGATCTTGAGTTACTGCCAAGATCTAGCTATACCAAAGTTGGCCTAAGACTTTTGATGAACTCAAAGCACAGACAAGTTGTATAGCCCCTAAAATTTTGTTTCTTTATAATTCTTTACATGATTATATATGTATAAAATGGCATAAATTACTAATAGTATGGGATATTAGATATAAAATATCCAAGATAACTCACCTATTGATAGCCCCTGGAAATCATACATATAATTTCAAAAAAGCAAGGAGACAACATGTAAGAAATAAAGAGCAAAGAGAAATTCACACTACTTACAGGAAGTCCCTGTTTTCCTGGTGGGCCAACTTTTCCAGGATTTCCTGAAATCCCATCTTGTCCATGGTATCCTTGTATACCTTTTGGCCCAGGGGGTCCTGGAAGTCCCTTGATAATGAAAAATTACTTGCATTATAGAGATGATGTACAGATGTTTAAGTAACAATATATTTTCATATTTATTGGAGGAGTTATATTTTTATACTGTAGTACACATTTTCTGTTTTTTTTTTTTTAAGGTTCATTAATGATCTACAATTTGGATTCAACAGATAGCTATTTTAAAAAGTTACCTAAGAAAAATGCCAACCTAATCTACAATTTACTGAGTAACTGTTACAGTCTTAGTACAATTCTTGGGTAATTTTCATGATGCCAGCCCATGCACAACCAGCTGTGAAGTAAAGGTCTTTAATATGCAGCTGTTAACATAGGATACAGGCTTACTCACCATCTGCAAACCCTTGTATGTGCTATCTTCCCAAGAAACAAGTCATGACTCTTTTGGTTGCCACCCTGAATTAAGTAATTGTATAAGAGAGTAATGAGGAAGAGGGATTTGGAGTATGGGTAGAAAGGTGGGCATGGTGGCAAGAAACATTGTGTTCCTAAAGTTATAATTATGAAGTGTATGAAGTTTGTAACTAAAGTTGTATACTTCTGCATACATTCCAACCGACTTCTCAGGATACAGATCAAAAACTTGCCATAGGGCCCCAAATCCCCTCAAGCTGGGTGGTAAAAATACCACCTTCAGTGTTAGAGTGATCATATGGATAGGGTTAAGGTTCTGGTAATAATAATAGAATTAAAAAGGAGTGAATGTTCCAACATTCTGCAGTCTACACAACAGACTCATAGAAGGACAATCACTTTAAATAGCACTCTGACTTCAGAATCGGCCGTTAAGGCATTCTGGTCTGGCTGAAAAGCCCATGAGAGCATTTCAGGAATGGAAAGCCAAGACACTGAGGCAAAAAGTGTCCTATAGGAAGGATCTCAGTGGGTGAGACTCCAGTGGAAAGAAGTGGTCATCAAAGAAGGAGGTACTTTTCTCTGAAGGGAGGAGGGAACTTCCATTTTACTATGGTCTTGTCTAAAAACTGATGGAGTTTGTGGATTCAAAAGGCTTCTATATTCTAGGCAGCTCATGTCAAGAACCTCAGCTGATCACTGATGTCATACGTAAGTGTGTTAATTGTTAAATTAACAATAAGAATCACTGTGCACTAACTTCCCATGCAGGACCACTGTTCTCAGGGAGTTGTATTGTAACTATGTCTAAGTGCTCTCAAAAGATGTATCATTCTTGGGTGCTTGGTTAAAGTTAATTAAGTTTCTAAAAAAAAAAGAAGTGAAATTAACTTCAAGATGGAATGACTTTGAATAACCCTTTACTCAACCCTGTTGAGAAATAGTTTTTTGTCTTTTTTTTTTTTTACTGTGCAAAAGTAATTGAGTTGGTCTTCTATGTATAAAGTTAACCGAAAATGAATCTTAGTGGAGAATGTTACTGGAATGGGAGAAAGAGGATGAGGAGGAGTGGGAGAGAGTAGATGGGAGTGCGGGTATGGTGGGAAGAATCACTATATTCTTAAAGTTGTACTTATGAAATGCATGAAGTCTGTATTCCTTAAATATAAAGTTTCTTTGGGGAAAAATAAATAAAAAAATTAAGAAAAAGTAATTATATAATGGAAGAAGTGCCTGAAGTTTTAGTTTCTCCTCTTGAGCAACTAGATTTTATATGTAGGAATCTCTGATCTGAATGTGATTGTATTTTATGTTCATTTTCTCTACCTATTTCGATCCAATATAGTCCATCCAAACCAGGCATCAAAGCCTTGGTTATAGGGGCACAAAAGGGAAATCTTAAGTCAGCTGACACATATCTATCAGGCCAGAGGAACAAACTGATGGTTAATGAAAAATTAATCTTTGTTCTTCGATGAAAGGGAATAGAAAAGAAAATAAAAAAAAAATTGTGAGACATTCTGTTCTATTTGTCAGGAGACTAAGAGGCTGAGTCTTCCATTTAAAATCCAGCTCATGTCGTTTTAATTATGCTTGAAAATCTCTGACCTTTGTCATTATTCATTTAGTTATGATGCAAGTTCCCATCAGAGTCCACAGAATGGGCTCCATAAAACAGGAAAATAGCATCTTTCAGTCCTAGAACTTCTATTTAAACAGCAAGTTTGGTTTGAAGTTAGTGGTCATAGTTTGTTCCCTTTGTGTTCCAGCATGGATTTAATTTTTCTCTCAAGACAATCTGATTTATCCAACATGACATAATTGGCCCCTAACTTTTCTGCTTGCTGAAGTTGCTGATTCTGTGTAGAAAAATAAGAAAGATGAAAGAGATCTATTACTTACAGGAATCCCACGTTTTCCAGGAGGACCAGGAGCTCCTTTTTTGCCTTTAGGGCCCTGAAAAGGGGAAGCACAGCTGTCAACTGACTATAACAAATTTACTTCAATGAAGCCGTAGAAAAGAATGCTGAGACCTGGATGCCACAGGAAGTGCTGATATAACTACTTATATGCCATGGGATTGTCATTTAGCTTTCCTGGGTGTCACTTTTATTCATCTGAAAATAAGAGAATGGACCAGATCTCCATGGTTTTCTTTCTAGCTCTTAATACTAAGATTAAAGAACTTAAATCACAATTCTAAAAGGTAATTGAATAGATTATTTAATAAATGTCCCCACTATTAGGTAGAACCTTTGTCTTGTTTTGAAAGAGGCTAAATTAATGCATCAAACATTTACTAACTACAGGCATTAAACAAGTATCAGGAACTCTGTTCCATGCTGATAATGCAAAAGCAATATTCCTCTCACAAGGCACTTACAGTGTCGTGAGAGATATGGATTGATATCCTAAAATGTGCTTCTCTGGAAGCTCAGAGAACTGTGAATCAAGGTCTGTTTTTCCATGTGTGAGATGTTTGAAATCATAATTACTTCAGCAGTAACTGGTCTGCCAGGATAGTTAGGAACTTTGCCTTTGCAAATCATGCCATTGTTCTGATGATATCCTAAAATTATTTTAAGAAAAATGTGCAAAAGAGTTCATGGGTTCACAAGTAAGAAAAAGAATCGGATTGTCAGATATCATCCAAAGTTTTCAAAAACAGGAGAATTCCACCAAAATGGGATGTTAAAGGTATTCAAACTTGAAGACAAATAACGACAAAGATTTAATTTGACAATAACAAAAAAAGAAGAAACTTTAGAAGATATTACAGAACCCCATCATCTCATGCATCTCGATTCCCTTTGTTTTCCTCTTCAACTGCCCATTCCTCTCTCAGAATTTGTGCTTGCTGCCTCTCTCTTATTCCCTTCACTGCCAGAATGGGAGAAAAGTGTCTGGCACATAGAAGGAGTTCAATAAATCCTTGGTGAATGGGTCCCCTCTCTTTCCACGCTGGGAAACCTAAATTCTGTTACTCTGGGTTACAACATATTTCTTTCTGGTGTGCACTCCTCCCATCTATCCAGTTAATATCTTATGTTTCCAAAATAATTCCCCAAGCAGCCAGGTCTCATTGATATCCCATTTAGAGCCAACTGTGGACTGGAAACACAGATAATCCCAAGTAGTAGATGAGAGGCAAACAGGTAAAAGTAACTAAAAGGGAATAATAGGATTTTCCATTCTAGAACAGTTGTAGAGAGATGAATTGAAGCTACTAAAATCATCATCTTAGCTTCAGGGGAGGTGTTAACAGTATCTCATTTCAGCCTCATCCCAAGCTCTGTTCTGAACTTTCATTTTCCTTTGGAGGGATCTGCCCTGCTTGTCAAGTAGGATCTGCCCTGTCCTACTTTATCTTTCTCACTCATTGCATTGATCAAAGAAAGGGTAATCAAAGGAGAGGGAGACCAACCTTGGTCCCTAAGTTCCCAGAAACACCTCTCTGCCTTTTCTTCCTCTTTCCCCAACATCATCTCTGATAATAGGACACCCTATTGTTGTGTCTTTTCATAACATCTCATCTCTTCCTTTTGCTATTGTCCTTTCCCCATTCCTTTGGTTTTGCCATATCCTACGATTCATATTTCTATTTTGTGTTGGCCTTGCTATTTTCATATTGAAAAAATGAAATTTCCCCAAGAACCAAAAATACACAGGGACTGAAAAAAGAAATCCTAAGAAGAAACAATGTATGTTGTCAAAGAGAAGACTGACATTTCTGTAAGAATCTCAGCTTGTTAGAATTTGGTAATGGGGAAGTAATTGGGAGGTTCTAACTCCTACTTCAAAAACCATTTTGTTTGTTTGTTTGTTTTTTTGTTTAGAAGTCACTAATACAGAGTCTTTCTACATGTGAGTAAATCAGAAAATAAGATAGTTGGAGACCTTGGTTTAGTTGAAGTATATACAACTTCTGGAAATTGTGATACCTGTAGTAAGATAATGGTTTTCAGAGCACAATTAAAGTAGAAAAGCAAATGGAAATTGGTTTAAATATTAAAAACTGTTCTATTTCAATCAACTTGAATAGTGCTAATTAAAAAGCATGTAAACTGATAATTCAGGGTTTCCTATTTTGCTCCTCTCTAGGGAATGACTCAATCATTTAGGTGGCAGAACATACCTTTGCATATTATGTCAGGGATAATGTTGGTGAGGGGGAAAGAAATTACCTAGTATGTTTTTAACCTTCATGGTATTTCTTTTTATGCAAAGATACATCTGTTATATGCTTTTGACTTCCAAATTAGACATTTTATTGATTAGGAATTTCAAATTAATCCAGTGAAACTCATGGTCGAGGTAAGGGTTTGAGAAAAATGTTTTTTCAGAATCATGCTTGTAATTAAAAAGTCTGATTTTAAACATTAAAATTTATCTTATCAAAAATCAGGAATTATAAAGGAGGGCATAAAACTTACTGATTTAAGAGAATGATGATAATGTAAGAGAGTTTTTCCTATGTAAGGATCTTCAAGTTGAGGAAAAGGGTTAGGAAATTCAGAAGAGAAGACTGCTAAGACACCGATAGTGATTTCTGAGAAGAGCCCTTTGCTCTAGCCTGCCCTCAAGTCTGGAGATGGGTAGAAACAATAATCCTCCCAGCTGAGCCTGGAGATGTGAGTGCAGAGATGGCACCCATGGATACTAAAGTTCTCTCTGAGAAATCCACATAAAGGGCCTTGAGTGTCAGCAACAGAGTAGAAATTTCTGCATGCAATGTTTAGTCCTCTAACCATCCAGGAGGGTATGGGGTGGAGCAGAAAGTTATTTCTGGTTAATAGCAGAAGGCTATTGCCCTGAGAATCTTAATTGAGGAGGCCTGGCATATGAGATGAGTAAATGACTACATGCCAGAATGGGTCAAAGAACTTGTTCCTGAAGGGCCCAGGTAGATACCAACATGGTGGGATGATGGCAACTGGGGGCCGTAAGGGATGATGTGCATTTCTACTGATGCAGACAACGACCAAAGGTTCAATTCAAATTCTGCTCCGACTCCTCACTATTGCACCTGAATGTACTTGCAAGCTTGAGAAGAGAATGAGTGGGGAAAACTAAATCAAATGCTATTTGAATGGACAGAGTTAAAAGCAGCCAACTGGTTAGATTTCTACCATTTAGGTTTCTACCACCATAAGTGCCATTATAAAGAACAGAGTTATACTTTTAGTATAACATACATAAATTTGTTTTATTCCAAACATTCAAGTAACAAAATAAAAACAGAGAGATTCATGGATTTCTTCAAATCAGTTACATTTTGGAGTGATCATTATATTAGGTTTTATTGCAGAAGAGTTACATATCGTGTCCTGAAATCTCCATCTACAGGCATATCATCATGACAATTGTTACCAGATTTAGATGGGCATCAGGAAGCAGCTCACAAAAGAGTAACAATAAAGGAAATTATGAATATGAAAAATATTTTAAAGTATATTTACTAATTATAGTATTACAATTATTGCAAAATCTATTTGTTGAACATTAGATAGAAGTGTTTTATAAATAACAAAACTCTTTAATTATGGATGTTTGATTCAAGAAAATTTCCTTATTACAATTGTTGTCACTACAACTAAAACAAAGCAGACTGGCTAGAAAAACCATAGTTTTACAATGGAGATTTAAAATATGTAAAAACCACCAAAGTGCAAAATATCCTTACCTGTTGTGGACTGAATGTTTGTGTGCCCACCAAATTCTTATGTTGAAATCCTAACTCTAATGGAATGGTATTAGGAGCTGCAGCCTTTGGAGGTAATGAAATCATGAGGGTGGGGCCCTCATAAATGGCATTAATGTCCTTATAAAAGGGACCCCAGAGAGCTCTCTTGCCTTCCTTCTGCCATGTAAGACACACATGAGAAGTTGGCAGTCTACAGGGGAGGAAAGCCCTCACTAGAACCTGACCATGCTGTCACCCTGGTCTTGGGTCTTCAGCTTCCACAACCATGAGAAATAATTTTTATTTTTAAGTTTGCAAGACACCTAGTCTACAGTTTCTTTTTTATAGAAGCTGAAAACTAGTTAAGATAGTAAATTTTTTGAATTTGTAGATTAAAAATCCCTCAAAGTTGCCAGATAGTTTTATAAGTAAATTAAGAAGTAAATGTTAGTCCTACACAGAGGAGTTCTGTTCAGTAGGAAATTAGGATTGGGCAAAGGCAAAGAAAATACAATATCATGCAAGATGTCAGGAAATGATTAATTCAGCTGGTACTATAAGAAAGGAAAAAAAAAGTCACTCTTCTACTAGTCACCGAAAAGTTGTCTATGCTACTTTCAAGCTTAACTGGTTCATAGTATTTTTATTTAAGTGTAAGTACCTTATAAATCAACAAATAATCTTTTCTGCTTTTGTAACAGGAAAGACAAATGAATTTAATATGGAGTTGTTAGAGTTCATGTAAAAATGTGTTTTCTTCTTTGCCTGACTAACACTGAAAAATAATACAGAGTGGCCCATTTGAAATCAAGCGTGTTGGCAAAGACTTTGGTAAACTATCATTCTTCAAGTTAATAGAATATTAACAAAGGTTTTCTAATTTTTTGATAAGGGACACTATATCTTAAACATGCAATGTTACTGTAAACCCTTATTTTTAATTAATTAATTAGTTAATTTTTTGTTTAAATAAGGCTCAAGGACAGTTATGCCAATATTTTCCTAGTTCTAACTTCCTTTGAAAGGGTAACCTTATAAAGCAAATTGATTTATAGAATTAAGCAAGAAATACTCCCTTTTTAACTAAGAAATTTCAATTTACTAAAATCTGGAATTTCATATTTGGAGGAAAGTAAGATTTTGGCTTGAGTTCTGGTCTCTGAAAGCTATTACAGGACAGCTTATTCAAATTTGTGTTACAAAATGTAATGGTTCTGCAACTGGTTTTGTCATACTCTTTATTTTTATAGCTCTCTAGTCTCCTGCCCAATAAATGATTTGGTTGGTTGAATAAAATTAATCATACTTTACTTAATTTATGAAAGATTTCAAAGTAATAGAAGGTGTTTATATAATAATGAGAGTCAAGAATTAGAATTTCTAGTGTTGGTTCTGTTGCTGATTAGTTCTATGATCTGAGGTAACTCATAATCTCTTTGGGACTTAAATTTCTTCATCTGAAAAATGAGAGTGTTGTCTAGATGATTTTAAAAGGCATTTCCACATCTAAAAAATAAATTTAAAGCTTTGCAAAAACAAAATGACAGCAACTGGACAGGACCCATCTGGCCATTATTGTCTCCAGTAAATAATACATAGTCAGTGGCTGTTCTAGTAGCAATTAATACTATTTTTAATTCTAAGAAGTTTTTGAACATTCCCTTAAGTATGCCAGAAATGCCTCAAGATGGAAAGAACTGATTTCCCTAAATTATACAGAATTTAAACTATGCCTTCTCAATGCCTTTTGGCTCCAACACAGGGAATGCTGACCGTGTGGGCTGGAGCTGTCTAAAAAGAGTATTAGCTTTTCATGGGCATAATTGGAATAGATACTAATAAGCATCAGAAAATTTCTTCTTCCTAAGACATGTTAACAAAGAAAAAGAAAACTCTAAATATGAAATTATTAATTGTAAAAGACTAGACATTTAAGGATCAAGTTTTAGGAGACTCTCTTGCATTCTTAGGCATAGAATACAAATATACAGAAATAGCATGATTGTAGTTGCAGTGTTTTTAGATTCACAGTTTATTCTATAATCTTTTCTATCTTCGATATTAAAATCCTAAGTGAATATGGAAACTGTCTTTTTTTCTGCATTCTTTCCTTGTTCAGAATTGCCTGTGACAGGTTACTTAAATTTATTACTTATTAATTCTTATTAAGGAACTAGACAGGAAATTATTGGATAGATCCTAAGCTTATTCAAAATGGCTTCAAGATAACTGATAATCTATTTCAATATATCTGATTCAACCTCATTTTATATTTTACGAGCAGGAAATTCAAGTATGGGCGAAGAGTGCTTAACAAATTAGGAAAAATATGATCTCAAATTCATCACTTTTTATTCATTCTCATACAATTATTATTACACTATAGTACATTTTCTTTTTTTTCTTTTTTTGTTTCTACAATATGCATTTTCGAGAATTTTTATTTTTACTTTAATGAATATAAATTTCCAAAGTACAGCTTATGGATTACAATGGCTCCCTCCCCCCCCATAACTTCCCTCCCACCCGCAACCCTCCCCTTTCCCGCTCTCTCTCCCCTTCCATTCACATCAAGATTCATTTTCAATTCTCTTTATATACAGAAGATCAGTTCAGTATATATTAAGCAAAGATTTCAACAGTTTGCCCCCACATAGCAACACAAAGTGAAAAATACTATAGTACATTTTCTTAAGAATTTAGTTTCCAATAAACAGTGTGGGTGGCCAGCTTGTCACAAAAAGCAGGGCAGCAATGAGCTGATGTTGTGAATGATACAGATAGTTGTTATACAAGATTAAAGCAATGTCTGTGGGTGCACAGGGAAAGAGAAAGCTAAACTCAATAAACCAACAGTTTTGTAATCTGCTTGATACCAAATAACTTATCTTATGGTTATTATAACAAAGATTCTTTCCATGGGTCAGATTTAGGCTTCTGAAACTTCTAGCACATCTGAGTACTTCCTTACAAAATTCATCTTTAGTAATGAACTCTGCTAAGTCAGTTTAGCAACCACCTCTCCTGATTCCTAAACACCCTCAATATTCAGTCATCCTTAATATTTGACAGGATTTGATCCTCCACCATCCCCCAGGTGATGTTCAATCACACTGGTCTATCTTCAGCAAGAACCCAGTTAGGTTGGCTTTGCCAGAATCCCTCTTATCCTTGATGTTCCCTCTTAGCAACATTACCATTCACATTTTCCATCCATTTCCAAATACAGCCCAGGCTCTCTCTCCTTAACTGCGAGATCCCATTGCAGTGGTTTCTACACCTATTACAGCAGTTCTGAATGAAGCCTTCCTTATCATGCTTTAATAAGTACTGTTGAATTATTTTTTTTAACATGTTCCATAAGTAAGTAGGTTTCACTGATATATTTTTTACTCTACAATGTTGGTTTTAAGGTTCATTGGCATTTTTGTTTGAAAATGCAAGAACAGACTAAAAGTTTGGGAAAATCCTATGCAATTTTTCACAAAGGCAGAGAAGGCTCATGATAAGGGGAAACTTGGATGACTGTCAAATATATTGATCAGTCAATAATCAAGCTTTAGAACAATTATTAAGAAACACCCTATTGTTTTTTTTAATTTTTATTTTTTTTTAAATTTTTTTTATTTTTGACAGGCAGAGTGGACAGTGAGAGAGAGAGACAGAGAGAAAGGTCTTCCTTTTTGCCGTTGGTTCACCCTCCAATGGCCGCCGCGGTAGCGTGCTGCGGCCGGCGCACAAGAAACACCCTATTTAGAGGCCATGGTGATTCCTGTTCTGGAGGGATGAATGATTTATTAATTTACAATAAATAGTAATTCCTCATGCTCTTGCTTTCTTAGGTCAACAGTAAATTTTAAACTGTCTGAATTTCAACTTACTTCAGATCCCCTCTCTCCTTTTGGTCCTTGTTCACCCTGGTCACCTGGCTCACCCTGTAATAAAAATCAAACAGAATTCACATAAGTTAAATTAATGTTAATTTAAAAAATGTTAGAAATACAAAGAATGCTTTCAAAACATACTGGGAGTCCTTGTTGTCCAGCAGCACCTCTTAATCCTGGCACACCCACATGACCCTAGGGAATAGAAAATATTATATTGTTAAATACAACATAGGGTACTAACATTTAAAATGGTAGCAAAATGTTATACAATTCAATTTAAACATCAGAGAAATTATGCTTCTTGGAAATAGGATAGAAGACAATAATGGATAGAAGTTACGGTGATTGAAAACAAACAAATATATACAGGATTTTTTTTGAAAATATGAGTTAATGTAGCAGGTTGAATGGTGCCCTCCCCAAAGATATGTCTATGTCCTAATCAACATAACCTATGAATGTGACCTTATTTGGATAATAGCTTTTTGTAGATCTCATTAAGCTAAGGATCTCAAGATGAGATTATCCTAGGGTATCCAAATGGTACCTACATCCACATACAAGTGGCCTTGTAAGAGATACACGGAGGAAGACAAACATGAACAGCAGAGGAGAAGGCTAAGTGAAGACAGAGGCAGCCTCTGGGACAATGCTGCCATAAGGAACGCTGACAGCCACAAGAAGCTGGAGGAGGCAAGGACGGATTCTCCTCTGGGCTCCAAGAGGGAGGCATGGGGTGAGGGGCCTGTTGATACCTTACTTTCAGACTTTTAGCCTCCAGAACTGGAGGATAAATTTATGTTTTTAGCCATCCACTTTGGTATCCACTTGTGTTAATTTGTTATAGCAGCCTCATTATTCTAAGTCCCTTATGTAAAATGACATAATATTTGCATACATACTACACAAATCCTTCCCTTTAAACCATCTCCAGATCACTTATAATAGCTAATACAATGTGAAGGTTATATAAATAATCATTATACTATATTGACAAAAAAGGGTTTACATGTTCAGTGCAGATGCAATTATAAAAATTTTTCATCTCTGATTGGTAGACTCCATGGATGTGGAAACTGCAGCTATGAAGGGCCAGCTGCATGGTCAATAATCAAAGGGACAGAGTTTGAATGAATTTCACAGTTATTTGGATAGATTTCCTGACCTGAAGACATGGTCACAGTTACTATATACAATAACAAGAAATATCAAATGACTCTGACATGAGAAAACTATCATCACCCTAGTTTTTCTAAGAAGGAATGCTGACCTACATTTTTTCCTTTTTAAGTGTGTAAACAAAAACTAATAAGCCGGGGGCACGGCAGGAGAGAGTTATGCAGGAAGAATTCAATACGTAATCTCTTTTATCCCTTTCTCTACTGTCCTTTTCGCTCACATTCCTTTCTCCCTACTGTACATATATTACAGAAAGAATGCCTTAGGAAAGATAGTTATCAGGCTCATCTCCTTTTTCTGAGCAAAGAGAAGGGATTGCATACTTAAGCCAATAAAATTTTCATGGAAAGGCCAACTGAAACCTACTTTGTTTGCATTCTGTGATGCAAATATTTACAGTTTTAAGCTTCAACTTCCTGGTAGAGAAAATAAATCCTGTTTAAGGAAATGAACAGTGGCGAGTGAGGAAGACTAGCTTGGAAAGCTTTCTATATAGCATGGCCACACTAAAGAGAAAACAATTTGCACAAATGACCATCAGCAGAAAACATGAGAAGAGTTAGAAAATAACAGAATCAGGCCAACTAGGGGGGAGTATGGTATAAGTAACTATGACTACTTGTTGGTTACTTATGAGACAGGATTCAGGAGAGAAGTGGCTGATGAAAAACAGGAATCACAAAGTGAGTATCATGGACGGTTACAGCTTTGCCATCAGCCTTGTCTGTGGTATTACAGAGACCTTTTCGGAGTGATCCTGGACTAGCCAACTGCCTCTCTTGGAGTTGTGAAATCTAGACACAAATCTCACCTAAGACAAATCTTCCTAGGAGTTTCACTGAAATTATTCTGGTGCATTTCATCCCAATAAAAACTGACAATATATAGTGTTAAAAATTAAATGTGCTACAGTAAATGTTATTATAATGTTATTTAGGGGAGGCTCAGGGAAGTGGTGGAGTTTACCAGATGATATTATGGTGGAATGAGTTGGATGACTGAGGGACTCTTAGAGACAATTTTATAAGGGAAGTGACAATAAGCTCGACATTGAAGGATGCTGCTCTAGGTAGTAAAGTGAGGACATCCTGTCCGGGGGTAATGTCCTGAGAAATAATACACAATCATTTGACAGAAGATGGTAAGTGGAGAATGGATTTGGGAGACTATGCTGAGGGACAGAGAGTCTCATCAGAAAGCTATAGAAACAATTTAGGTAAAAATGATGAGACTTTGAACTAAAGTAGGACAATGTGGTTAGATTCCAAAAATATTTAAGACACAAAAGAAGTGGCTGACTGATGAGCGGGATAAATAAAGGGAGGAAAAAAGAGAAAGAAAAGGGCCTGGGGAGTGGGGAGAGAGGGAGAGAAAATTTACTAGTGTTCACACCTGGATGTCTAGTAGTACCACTCACTGAATTGAGGACATAACAAAAGGAGCACCTGGTCAAATCAGGGAAGAATGATGCTATTATGGCTTGAGATATACTGAGTTTGAAGTGCCTCTGATGATATTCCATAGCTATTTGGATATGTATATCTGATGTTAAGGAATAAAGGCTATTTGGGAATTAATAACATTTCATTGTATATAAAAAAAATTCTACTGCCTTTGCCAAACCAAAGTAAAAAGGAGCTTTAGATACAACATAATTTATTCAATATATTTTGGGACTTTCTTTTATATAAGTTTAGTTTGCTTGAATCTTGGTATTTGTATGTTTTTGCTCATATATTTAAAAAGTAGATGTTGACAGGATAATGCTATTTCTGCCATGAACTGACCTTTCTAGCTTTAAATGAATTTATCTTGATTCATGTGATGCATAGTTCACAGGATATAGCTAAAATTTACTATGTATATTTTTATACTGATTAAATGTTCTTATTCTATACATCTTTTGATGCATCTTTTGATGTGTCCACTGGGGCACAGGCTATGTCAAGCATATTTAGTGTTATATCTATGGTATCTAGCTCTGCTCCTAGCCCATTGCAGATATAAAAAATTCCATGGGATGACCAGAGGCAGAATTTGTAGAAATTTTATCATATATGACACATGAATAGTGTCACATATATAAGTATATATTAATAACAATGAGAAAGACCCTTGACTTTTATTATTCTAAGTTAAACCAAGGGGAAGTAAGAACAAAGGATAGTGAGAAGGATTTAAAAAAAATTCACTATAGTTCACAAAAGGAAAACAAAATATACATTATCCATTCCATTTTTTCTCCTATAGGATACTTATGAGTTTACAACTGCAAAGATGTTTGTGAATGTAAAAATGTTAAAAAGCTTGGTGATTGGGCCTGATGTTGTGGAGTAGTAGGTAATACCACTGTCTGTGACACCTGCATCCCATATGGGCACAAGTCCATGTCCTGGCTGCTCCACTTTCCATCCAGCTCCCTGTTAATGGCCTGGAAAAAGCAGTAGAAGATGGCCCAAGCGTTTGGGCTCTTGCCACCCACAAGGGAGACCCAGGAGAAGCTCCTGGTTCTGGCCTGCTCCAACCCTGGCCATTGCGGCCATCTGGAGTGTGAACCGGTGATTGGCAGATATCTCTCTCTCTCCCCCTCTCTCTGTAACTCTTTCAAATAAATAAATAAATAAATAAATAATTATTTTAAAAAGGTTGACCTACTTTCAGTTTATTTTAGAATCATAAACTTAACCCTCCACTAAGTAAAGAATTCAACAAATAGTAAGAGGAAAAAAAAAACACTGTTCCTCAACAGTAGAGACAAGGGTTGCAAACAATTAAAAGAATAAGAGAGGAAGGTGAAAGGAGGATGGGAATGTGGGAGGGATGGTAGGGTGAGAAGTATCATTATGCTCATAAATCTGTATATATGAAATACATGAAGTCTGTCCACTTTATATAAACAAAAAATTGAAGAAAAAGAGCTTTATAAGATCGTTGATTAGGAATAGCAAAGAAGCAAATACTCCAGTATTCCCCAGAAACTTAAAAAATACTGCTTGGTGATTATTTAGCCATTAAAGGGAATGAAGTACTAACATTCTACAACTAGGAGAAATTTTCCAAACATTATGCCATGTGAAAGGAGCCAGAGCCAAGGAACTGTATGTTGTATGATTCCATGGATAGGAAATATCCAGAATATACAGATCCACAGAGACAATAGTGGTTGCCAGGGGCTGAGAGTAGAAAATGACTGCTTCATTTTCTAAGTGCTGAAAATACAATGGAACTTGATGGTGTATGAAGAGATTCAAGACACACTATTCCAAAATATAGCACCTTGGAATACTGAATATTTTGGGCAAAGGAAATCTGAGAAGCAGCATGTGCAGAAAAAACTGTGTGATCTTCCCTTGCAGTACAGCACCCGATCCTCAGCAGTCAGGTGCCTGCCTCGTCCTTGGAGTAAAGGAGCAGCCTAGTCCTCGGATGAAGTGACACAGACGGGAATCGGAATGAGCAGGCATGCCTAAGCCTTGCTTGATTGTCACTAGTCTTGGCTTTTATCTTTGCTTTATTACATTCTTCCATCACTCTCTACCTTTCATCAACTGCAGCATAAAAACACTCAGGTTTAACTGCTTTTTAAGGTCTTCATTTCTTTATGAAGGCTTCTGTGTCTCCTAAAACTTGCAATGAATAAATCTCTGTGCTTTCCTTTTGTTAATCTGTCTTATTATAGGAGCCCCAGAGAATTTAGGAAGGCAGAAGGGGAAGATAATTTTCTTCTCTTAGATACAACATGATCGCACTAAATACACTGAATTGTACAGCTTTTTAATGGTAAATTTTGTTATCTATATTTAGCCACAAGTTAATAAATTTGGTGGTAAACTATCAGTTTACCAGGATTAAATCATAGCATATATAAATAACCATAAAAAAGCAAACATTTAAAAATATCACCTGCAGCCACAACAGCTAACTCCAATAAAACATGATTCCCTTCTGTAAATCAAACCTATGAAAAGGAAAACTGGGTTGGGGAGAAATGTGAGTATTTCATGACTCTGAAGTACTGAAGCAATACAATCAGTGTGGCTGTGTGCCATTAGATGGCTGACAGTTTGGAACAGAACCAATGACAATACATGATAAAATGACCCCTAAACCTAAGGACTTAAGATGGAATCAGACAGAAAGGAAGATGCACATGAAACATGCACAACTCACAACCTCTTCAGGACTATATATGACAGGACGAAGGGGAAAGAGATTCCAAAGTGAGCCCAGGAAGCGGCTCCCTCTGATGAAGGATTTCTGAAGAATGCCTCACTCTCTAGAATAACAAGGGCACGGCTTCTGTTCTGCAATCCAGGTGAAGAGATTGTTTTCTCCTTCCAATTGAATAGTTAACTGCTCATTTGCTGAGAAATATATTGATTTAGCTACTGGATGTTTTGAAGTGGGTAGAGGCCAAAAGAAGATATTGTAAGAATCTGATGTTGTGGGCTGGCATTGTGTGTACTGTGTAAAGCCACCACTTGGAAAGCTGGCATCCCACATGGGCACCAGTTCAAGTTCCAGCTGCTCTACTTCCAATTCAGCTCCCTGCTAATGGCCTGGGAAAAGCCGTGAAAAAATATAGTAAGTGTTTGGGCCCGTGCAATGCACATGGGAGACCAAGATGAAGCTGTTGGCTCCTGGCTGTGCCCTAGCCCAGTGCTAGCCACTGCGGCCATCTGGGGAGTAAAGCAGTGGATGGAAGATCTCTCTCTCTCTCTCTCTCTCTCTTTCTCTTTCCCCATCTCTCTCTGTAACACTGGCTTTCAAAATAAATAAGTAAATCTTAAAAAAAAAAAAGAATCTGATTCTTGAGATTGTGTGAAAAGTCATGAACAGAAAAAGTTGATGGGTTTTCAGGAGGTTTTTAAATTATGCTGGAAGCACCTGGGTTGCCGAAACAAAACAAAACAAAACAAAACAAAACAAAAAAACCAAGCCAAACCAAAACAACAACAAAAATTTAATTTCAGGTAAACCCACTGGATATGTTGGATTACAAAACACTTGTACAAGGCTGGTGCTCTGGCGTAGCAGGTAAAGCCACCGCCTGCAGTGCCGGCATCCCATATGGGCGGCAGTTCGAGTCCTGACTGCTCTAGTTTCAATCCAGCTCTCTGCTATGGCCTGGAAAAGCAGTAGAAGGTGGCCCAAGTCCTTAGACCCCCTGAACCCATGTAGGAGAGCCAGAGGAAGCTCCTGGCTCCTGGCTTCAGATCAAAACAGGGAGATATGAAATAGCCATCACAATAATTTTACAAACATTAAGACCTATTCTCAATATTTGCTCAAAGAGAATTTTAGGAAGTAAAAATTAATTTTTCAGATTTATTGTCTTGGAAAAATCAGCTTATTAATGACTGTTACCTACCTACCTATTTGTCCTGAAGTCAGGTTCACCTAAGTCTACATTTCAGAGACGACCACAGAAATTTTACCTTGAGAGAGGGTTGTACTGTTCAGTTAATCCACAATTCATTACTTTTTTTTTTCTTTGACAGGAAGAGTTAGACAGTGAGAGAGAGAGAGACAGAGAAATGTCTTCCTTCTGTTGGTTCACCCCCCAAATAGCTACTACGGCCGGTGCGCTGCGCTGATCCAAAGCTAGGAGCCAGGTGCTTCCTCCTGGTCTCCCATGGGGTGCAGGGCCCAAGCACTTGGGCCATCCTCCACTGCATTCCCGGGCCACAGCAGAGAACTGGACTGGAAGAGGAGCAACCAGGACAGGATCGGCACCCCAACCGGGACTAGAACTCAGAGTGCTGGCGCCGCAGGTGGAGGATTAGCCTAGTGAGCCGCAGTGCCAGCCCACAATTCATTACTAAAAGCTTAGTTATGTGGGGCCAGCGCAGGAGTCTAGTGGGTAAAGCCACCTATGGCACTGATATCCTATATGGGTACCAGTTAGCATCCTAGCTGCCGCACTTCTGATCCAGCTCCCTGCTTATGTGCCTGGGCAACCAGTGGAGGATGGCCAAGTAGTTGGGCTCATGTACTCAAGTGAGAAACGTCAAGGAATTCCTGGCTGAATGATGAGAGGAAAGCAACAGAGGAAGAGACAAAAATTATTCAAGGCAGAAAGAACACAAACTAAAAAGACTTAGGCTTCTTCTAGGATCAAAAACAAAACAGTAACAAAAACAATCAAAAGTTACAACATTACCAAACATCTCCATGATGCTTGTTTACATTCGAAGTTGAGCAGATTCAGAGAACTCTACTCAAATTTAGAAGCAAGTTGTATAACACAGAATTACCTTATAGCCCTCTGCTCCAGGTTCTCCTCTCTCTCCTTGTTCCCCCATTGGACCCTACAAAGATCATACACAAAAACCATTTCACAGCTGAACCTAATTTCTAGTGAATGAGGATGAAACAATCAGTGTTTTATCCCTTTACAAAAAATATAAAAGGAATTATGTAATAATTTATTTAGTTCCACATGATATCAAGACATCATCAAAATATGCTAAGTACTGATTTATGTAAATGTAACTTCACAATGATTCTGCTAGGAAAAATGTTGGAGAAATGAAATTCAGTTAAATAATATGAATTTTTAGATGAGTACAGTATGTTATAAATGATGCCAAATAACTTACATTTTATTTGATGTTGAAATGATTGAAAAAGATTTAAGTAAGACCATTCAGCTACTTACTTAATTTCACCAGTGATATAAGATATTTAAATGATCATTTAAAAAAGTAGTAGTTTATTTTCTTCATCAGACATTCTTCTGTTCAGTCTCTAATCTGTGAAATTTTTAGTTTTCTAGGCATACACTAACCTAATAAAATTGTGCTTATTAACTTTAATCCTTAACAAATAAACTCACCTGTTTTTTCTAAATATTTCTACTATAAAATCTCATTATGATAAACTATTTAAAATGTCTACTCCAAAATACACCAA
Organism: Lepus europaeus; assembly: GCF_033115175.1. Lineage (NCBI taxonomy): Eukaryota > Metazoa > Chordata > Mammalia > Lagomorpha > Leporidae > Lepus > Lepus europaeus. The sequence continues at coordinate 79,345,979 of NC_084831.1, forward strand.
AAATGTCAGTTATTGCATATGAGGATCTACTGTCTGAACCGAAAGTTGAAATGAGCTGGTAAAACCACAAAATTTATTATGAAATATCAATAAATTTTAACCCATTCTTAGTGGATAAGGTTAATAGACATAATGTGAATATAATGATTTTTGCCTATGTTTTAGTTATTTTGGATATTTAAGCTTGATACCTGTCCCATATCTACTGGACAAAACCATCATTGTTATGTTAGATTCCCAATATGTTTATTATACATTAGGTGACATCTAGGGAAAGCAAACATTCTATACTCTTTTGGCTAATTATTTCCCCATTTACTAAATTTATATTATTTTCATGTATTTCCTTCTGTTAGTGGTTTAGATTAGAATATTTGTCAAAGGCACTTACATATTTCTATAGAAAAGTCAACCTCTGGATGAGATATCTTGAATTAATCAGAAAAATTCCAGAATCTTTCGTATTTCTAAAACAAAGTGTTACTTTCAATCACTCCCAGAGAGACAAAAATATTAGAAGTGACTTCTATGTATATTAGTCCTTGTTTCCTAGGATTCTTTTATCCTTTATGATGCTATGTGAAAAATAAAAAACATTATTTATTAACGCTGTGAACTAAGCATTTGCTATTTGGTTTTACTCATTTGCTGTGGTTTGAATGTCCCCATTGAAACTCATGTTGAAATTTCCATCTTGTGAGGGTGGGGCCAGATTGGGGACTTTTGAAGGGTGATTAGATTATAAGGGCTCTTTCATGAATGGGTTAATTAATTTTTGGATTAGTGAACTAATGTATTATATTAAGAGTTGAATATGTTGGGGTCAGTGCTGTAGCATAGTGGGTAAAGCCACTGCCTGAGACACCAGCATCCCATATGTACAGCGGTTTGATTCCTGGCTGCTCCACTTTCAATTCAGTTCCCTTCTAAATGTGCCTGGGAAAGCAGTGGAAGATGGTCCAAGTGCTTGAGCCCCTGCCATTCATGAAGGAGACCCAAAAGAAACTACTGGCTCCTGGCTTCATTACAGCCCAGCTCCAACAGCTGTGGTCATTTGGGGAGTGCACTAGCAGATGGAAGATTTCTCTCTGTCTTTCTCTTTCTCTATAACTCTCTTTCAAATAAATAAATAAATTTTTAAAAAAAAGAGTGACTATGTTATGAATGCCAGTCTGACTTTGTGTCTTGTATGCCACCTGTCACCAGGTGATGCTCTGTGTTGCTTTACAACACTGTAGAATTCCTTTCAGCAATAAGGCTCTCACCAAGTGCTACCTCAGTCCCATCTGACACTCCCTCACCTTCAGAACTATAAGCTAAATAAACCTCTTTTCTTTACAAATTACACATTTTTACAAAATACACAGGTTTTTTGTTATAGCAACAAAAAGTGGACTAAGACATCACTGTTTAATCTACATGTATTCTTTAGGCACTGTGGTAGTCAAGCATAAACACAGATATTCAGGTAATAAAAGCTACAGTTAAGCACTTTTCAAAAATTGTGGTTATGATTTGCCTTTAACATGCCTAATTAGAAGACAACAGATCAGTGATTTTTTTTTAACAATTACTGGTTTTGATAACTGGTTGGAAGGTATTTCAAATCACTTGGCAATTCTGTCTAAATACAAAAAGTATATGGCTCAGTTTTTTTTTTTAATACTTTAGAAAGAAATGTGAGTTTGCTAACTGCAGAAATATCCATCCTAAAAAGTATAGAGTATGTGAGTTTTTGAAAATACTGTAAAAAGTTATCATACATTCAATGGTGAAAGTGGCGTTTTGGAACCAAGAGACTATGATAAGGATCTTAGGCTGCACATACTTCATATTTAGGCTGCATATATTTCATATCCATGACTTTCATATATTTTAATTTTGTGGCAACAAATACTGACTGAATCACAACAGAAAACTACCAAAATAAAGTTTTTTAAAAGTTGACTGGTGCTGTGAATTTATTAGAGTAACTGTATTTTATCTTGATGCATCAAAATAATTTTAGAAAAGACCTACTGGTTCACCTCGAGGCCCAGGTGGTCCTAGGACTGTGCTATCTTCTCCCGGGTAACCCTAAAGTGAAAATAATTGTTTAAAATGAAATAAAATAAAAATAATCTTAAACTGCACATTCTATAACTTTCTAATATGTTAGGAAATATTCAATTTGGTTTAAACATTTTAAGAGGAAAATTTTTACCTAAGAAACTAAACATGTGATATTTCATACATAGTTATAATTTACACATGGTTCTTTTTGGATATGTCAATCTGCTTCATATATAAAGAAGTTCAGGTGGCTGGCATCTGGCCTAGTGGTTAAAGATGCTGGTTAGGATGCCTGAGCCCCATATAATAGTGTCATCCCAACTCTGGTTCCTGATTCCAACTACCTGTTAATGCAGGTCCTGGGAGGCAGTAGTAAGGAATCAAGTATTTGGGTTCCTGACACCCATGTGAGAGAATAACTGGATTGAGTTCCTAGATATTGGCCTTGGCCTGTCCAGTTGTGGCCACTGTGGATATTTAGGTAATAAACCAATGGACGGGGAGCTTTGTGTCTCTGTCACTCAAGTAAGTAAATAATTCATTTCTTAAAAACAGCAATTTATGAATTTTCTTAGTATCAGATTTTTAATATCAAGAGTACAGCTGCAGTTATTCCTAAACTATCAAAAAATTTTAGTATAAATAGACTAAACAATTAGTCATTTAACTTAGAGACTTACAATTTCTTTGCTTAATTCATTCTAATTTTACTAAGTTCTATGGACTGCAAAGCAATTTCACATAAATTATTTCATCTCAATTATGAAATTACTCAAAGATATCATAGTAATTTATTTAAATTTTAGTTCCTTGATATTTATATTTCCTTTGTCTAGAATTTGCAAAATTTCCAAACTGAGAAGTGTTTCTTTTATTCCTTGAAAATGTTTTCATGCATTCTTTTAGAAAGAATTCATGAATTCAATGCTTAGATTAAAAAGTCAATAGTATACACACATACCTTTTCTCCTTTAGGTCCTGGAAACCCAGAGAGTCCTGGTTGACCTTGATGGCCCTACAAAATGACAAACATTCTTTATGTTCTTTGTACATGCTCTACCTAATGCCAGCAAGCCCATTCTATTAGATAGCGAACCATTATGAAATGAAAAACAAGATTCAATTTAAAGAGGAATGAGGCTTCACCATGTTAGAAAAATTCATTTAGGAGATTTCACCTTAATTTGCATATCTGGGATATAAATGTTGTCATGCAAATATATATATATCTTCAGTTATAAATGCTTACACTATAACCTGGAATTCCAGTCTCTCCATCAGGTCCCATCAATCCTATAGGACCCTAAAAAACAAAGTAAATATCAGAGACAGAGAAAATAGACAATTATGTAAATTATTAAACTTGTACTTCTGTTATTTAAATTATTTTATTCACATTTTTCATGGTTTGAAATTCTACTTAATTTGAAAGGGAAAACAGAAAATAATACCCCAGCTTTTCCCTTTATTTTTCTTCTGAACCACAAAGTTCTCCTTGGTTTGCTTCTGTTTGAACATCCTCACTCATGAAAAAAAATTTTCAGTTATTAGAAAATTGTCCCAATAAAATTATTTGAAATTTAGTTTGCATTTGTTAAAGTTTGTGGTAGATATTTATCACAGAGAGAAGTCTAAGAGTTCTCGATATTGTTAATACAGAATGCAGGAGAATGTCATAATATTCACTGATAGTTTCAGTTGCTTTGATGGATATGATTTTAATTCTGGTCAAAGCTGTTAAAGAAATGGTTGACAATTTATATGTGATAATAACCATTTATCAATATTTTATAGATGGAAAAACCATATTAATTAAAAGCTAACCAGTAATGCCCCAACAAACTGAAAAGATGACACTGAACTGAAAAAAGCGCAAATAATGACTCTAAATATGTCCTATCTTTCATATTATCAAAAAGTTTCCATGTTATCTCTTCAATCTGAGCCTCTAAACAAACAGGAGATGAAGAAATTAAGGCAAGAGAATATGTACAGGACATTATGTATATAATGTATATCACATTAAATAGGCAGAAGAACCAGGTCTCTTGGTCCTACATGTAGACCAAGAGATATATTGCCCATCTGATCACACTGCTTCACTACGTTTGATGATTTCTTTAAAGTCCCAGCTCTGAAAAAGTCCATCCATATCATAATTATTAACTAACAATCAGTAATTTAAACTCTTTCAGTGAGGACCAAATTTCAGTCTGAAAAAAAAAATAACTGCATAAAATCAATTTAGCAGATTTAAAATTATGGGGCACTTGGAGGAGATATTAACATGTTGCTTGGGATGTCTGTATCCCATACTGGAACACTTAAGTTTGAGTCCAGGCTCACTTGCTATTCCAGCTTCCTGCTAATGCACATTCTGGGAGGCAGCAGGTGATGATTCAAATACTTGACTCCTTGCCATCTACTTGGAGGACTCAGATTGTGTTCTGGATTCCTAGTGTTTATTGGGTCCATTGCTGGATATTGTAGGCATTTGGGAGAGTGAACCAGTGAGTGGAAGACCTCTGTCTTTGTCTCCCCCAGCTCCCTGTCTGTTTCTCTGCCTTTCAAATAAAATGAAAATGAATAAAAATTAAAATTACAAATAATATAAGAAAATTGTCCAAAGCTTGCTAAGAAGCTTGTGCATATTGGATCAAGATGGTTGAATGGCATATGCTTGTTTCATGAGAGTGAAAGAGAGAGGAGCTACTTATTTATGACAACAATCCTGGAAATCAAGTAAATATAATCTGTGGGCCAAAATTTTGTGATTTGAGAGAGGAAACTGGAGCTGCTAATATGCAAAGAAGAGAACTGTTGCAGTTGTGCAAATGATCCCAAGGGAAGGAAGCAGAATGTCATCTTACTCCTCTGATTGTGCTGGATTTTTTTTTTTTTTTTTGACAGGCAGAGTGGACAGTGAGAGAGAGAGACAGAGAGAAAGGTCTTCCTTTGCTGTTGGTTCACCCTCCAATGGCCGCTGTGGCTGGCGCACTGCGGCCAGCGCACCGCTGCTGATCCGATGGCAAGAGCCAGGTGCTTCTCCTGATCTCCCATGGGGTGCAGGGCCCAAGCATTTGGGCCATCCTCCACTGCACTCCCGGGCCATAGCAGAGAGCTGGCCTGGAAGAGGGGCAACCGGGACAGACTCCGGCGCCCCGACCGGGACTAGAACCCGGTGTGCTGGCGCCGCAAGGTGGAGGATTAGCCTAGTGAGCCATGGCGCCGGCCTTGTGCTGGATTTTTGAGAACAGCATTTACTTAGAGGATAAATGAGTGAGTGTGGGAACTGTGGTCAGATGGCTCCAATGATGGATAGATTTGAGCCACTATCACAAGAAACAAATTTGAGATTTATACAGAAAATATGAATCATGAATCTTAATGTACCTAAGATTATATAAAATATGCAATCAGTAAAAAATAAGTGTGAAGAAGTTAATATTGATGAGATCTCAACAGCCTCTTTCAGAAATCAACAAATCAAACCAGGGTTGGGGAGGGGGGAGAATGAGAGGCATCAGGATTTGAGCAACTCAGTTAATAAGTTTGATGTAATAAAAACACATAGAGCTACAGACTCAAAATACACAAAAATAATACAATCTTTTGACAATACTTGTGTATATAATAGGCCTCAAAGAAAGTTTAACAAAGTTCCTCAAAGTAGAACTCATATAGGTCATATCATCTGGAAATAAGTAGCTAAAAATAATCTATTAAAATGAAAAGTATCCTTTAAAGTAACTCTTGCTAAGGAGAAGGTAAAATCTTAAGTTGAAAGCTATTTAGAAGTGAATGGTAGTGAAAATATTGACAAAAATATGGCTAAAGTAGCCACTCAGAAGAAAACAGTTAGCTCCATACACATTTAATATAGAAATTAAATGACCTGGGTATTTATTTTATTAATGCAATTTTTGATTCATTTCAATTCAAGAAGATAGAAAGAGAATTATAAAATAAGCAAGGGGAGAAACTAATATTAAAACATAAATCAATAAAATAGAAAGCCATAAAATTGAGTGAAAAATACTTTTTGAACTGACTAATAAAATAGCTAAATACTTGGCAAATCTGATACAGAAAAAGAGTAGGCACAATAAAATATCATTAGGACATAACCACAGAAAAAATTTTAAAAATAAAAACATGGTAATTACAACTTTCAACTATTAACTTTGAAATTCTAGATAAAACAGATGAATTTTTAGACAAAAGCTTAAAAAATAGAAACAAACTGTTGAACAATGGTTATAGAATGCTTGTTTATTATATTGAACAATATAATAATTAAAATAGTATGTTACTGACTCAGAGACAGACAACAAATTGAGAGAAGACAGAATGAAAACAGATCAGTGAATATTTGGGAGGTTAGTTAATGGAAAAGGTAGCATTTCAGAAAAATAGGAGATAGGACAGCTGTTCAAGAAATGCAATTGAGAAAATCATTAATCAATTTGGGAAGAGGAAAATTAGGCTTCTACAATTCACATACCAAAAACATAAACTCCATAGGCCTTAAAGGTTTAAGGGTAAAAATAAAGTTATGAAAGTATTAGGAGAAGAATCTGGAAGAATGAGTTTACATACTTTAGGTAGAGATGGCATTTCTAACCAAGAAATAAAGCTCAGAATCTATAAAGGAAAATCCAGGAGCCAAGGACTCCATCTGGGTCTCCCCTGACAAGTTTGACATTAAACATCAAAATGTTCTGGTGTCAGCCCTTGTGGCATAGTGGGTCTGCCACCTGCAGCACCAGCATCCGAAATGGGGACTGGTTCAAGTCTTGGCTGTTCTATTTCCAGTTCAGCTCCCTGCCAATGCACCTGGGAAAGCAACAGAATTTGGCCCAAATGCTTGGGCCTTTGCATCCACGTGGGAGACCCAGAAGAAGCTTCTGGCTCCTGGTTTCAGATCAGCCCAGCTGCGGCTATCGTGGCAATTTGGGGAGTGAAACAGTGGGATGGATGATCTCTCCCTTCTTCTCTAACTTTGCCTTTCAAATAAATAAATAAATAAATAAATCTTTAAAAAATTTTAAAATGGTCTATGGTAAAAAGATACCATAAAAAATTAAAACAAATGGCAGAGGGGGGAAATTTGTAATACATTTTGCAACATTTTAAAAAACTGGATTATTATTTAAAATGTATAAGGAATGGCTACAAATCAAGAAGAAACAGACCACAACCTAAGAGAAAAACATGTAAAGTATGCATTAACAGGTATCATCAATTTTGGCAAAGACATAATTTTAATTCACTGTATTCACAGGCTTAATTTGCCACTAATTATAATATTCAATAAGTAAAAAGCAGGAAGGCCACAGTTGCATAGAAGTATAAGAAGGGCTAAAAATGACAATCATTTCCCAAAATGTCCACTTCATTCCTGCACATTTTTTATTCTAAGTTAACTGCCACATATAGAAAACATATGATAACTGTATTTTTGAGACTAGTTTATTTCACTGAGCATAATAGTTTCCAGTTGCATCCATTTTCTTGCAAAAGACAAGATTACATTCATTTTTATGGTTGAGAAGTATTCCATAGTGTGTGTTTGTGTGTGTGTGTATAAATTACATTTTCTTTATCCAGTCATCAGTTGGTGGATATCTGGATTGTTTCCATATCCTAGTTGCAATAAACATGAGAGTACAAATAACTCTTTCATATGCTGATTTCATTTTCTTTGAGTAAATTCCTAGGAGTTGTGTGCTGCGTCATATGGTAGCTTTATTTTGAGATTTCTGAGGAATCTACATACTGTTTTGCATAATGGTTATAGTAGCTTACATTTCAATCAACAGTGGATTAGGGTACCTGTCCCCCTTCGCCAGCATTTATTGTTTTTTGATTATTGGATGATAGATATTCTTTTTTTTTTTTTGACAGGCAGAGTGGATAGTGAGAGAGAAAGACAGAGAGAAAGGTCTTCCTTTTTGCCGTTGGTTCACTCTCCAATGGCCGCTGCGGCCAGCGCATGTCGCTGATCCGATGGCAAGAGCCAGGTGCTTCTCCTGGTCTCCCATGGGGTGCAGGGCCCAAGCACTTGGGCCATCCTCCACTGCACTCCCGGGCCATAGCAGAGAGCTGGACTGGAAGAGGGGTAACCGGGATAGAATCCGGCGCCCCAACCGGGACTAGAACCTGGTGTGCTGGCACCGCAAGGTGGAGGATTAGCCTGTTAAGCCACGGCGCCAGCCGGATGATAGACATTCTAACTGCAGTGAGGTGAAATCTCATTGTGGTACTGATTTGCATTTCCCTGATGGCTAATGATCCTAAGTATTTTTTCATGTGTCTGTAGGCCATTTGTATTTCATCCTTTGAAAAATGCTTGTTCATATTCTTTGCCCATTTCTTAACTGTATTGTTCGTTTTGTTGTTGTTGAGTTTCTTGGATTCTTTATAGATCCTGGATATTAATCCTTTATCAGTTGTATAGTTTGCAAATATTTTTTTCCAATTCTGTTGGCTGCCTCTCCATTTTGTTGAGAATTTCCTTTATAATGCGGAAGGTTCTTAGCTTGATATAATCACATTTGTCTATTTTTGTCATTATTGGCTGTACTTCTGTGATCTTTCTCAGTAAGTCTTTGCCTATGCCAATGTCTTGCAGAGTTTCCTCAATGTTTCCCTCTAGTAATTTGATGGTATCATATCATAGATTTAGATCCTTGATCCACTGTGAGTTGATTATTTTTATAAGGTGTAAGGTAGGGGTCTTGTTTCATGCTTCTGCATAAGTAGATCCAATTTTCCAAGAACGATTTGTTGAAGACATTGTCCTTTCTCCAACGATTGATTTTAGTTTGTTTGTCACAGATTAGTTGGTTGTAGCTGCATGGATTAATTTCTGGGAGTTTTCTCTTCTGTTTCACTGGTCTACATGTCTATTTTTGAGGCAGTATCAGGCTGCTTTGATTATAACTGTCCCACAGTATGTCTTGAAGTATGATACAGTGATGCCACTGGCTTTTTGTTTTTTAAAATTGCTTTATCTATTTGGGGTCTCTTATGTTTCCATATGAGTTTTAGAATTGTTTTTTCTAGATCTGAGAAGTATGTCATTGGTATTTTAATTGGGACCACATTGAATCTGTAAATTGCTTGGGGTGGTATGGACATTTTGATGATATTAATTCTTCCAATCCAAAAACATAGAAGAGTTTTCCATTTTTTTGTGTTTTCTTCTATTTCTTTCTTTAATGTTTTATAGTTAAACTTTCTATGTATTTGAAAGGCAGAGAGAGAAAGAGAGAGAGAGAGAGAGAAAGACAAACAGTGAAAGAGAGAAAGAGAAAGTATCTTCCATCTGTTGGTTCATTCTCCAAATGCCTGAAACAGCTGGCTTTACCCAGGCCAAAACCAATACCCAAGAACTCAGTCTTGGGTTTCCCACATGGATGGACAGAATCCAAGTACTTGAGCCACCATCTGTTGTATCCTAGGGTGTATATTAGTAGGGAGCAGGAATCAAGATCATAGATGAGGTTTGAACCTAGGATATTCAGTTAAGCTGGGGTCTTAACCAATGTGCCAACACTTGCCTCAGAAATGAAATATTTAAACTGAACCTGAGGCAACCTTCCTCAGTCACAAAATGGGTTATGCAATGGTCTTCAAAAGGCCTTGCTGAGTTGTGACATTTAAATGAAGATATTGAAATATACATGCATTTGATAAGTAGGTTTATAAGACAGAAGACCGGATCATATAATTTAAAAAATATTTTGCATTGTTTTCATGCTGTGACTTTCTGAACAGGTCCAAATATATTAGTGAAATAATTATGATTTTATGTATTCAGAAATATCTTCTGCACTTTTCCCAACACTGTGCAAAGTTCATGCAAATGATTAAAGATATAACTAGATACATTGGAACTTTATCACAGGTGTTTGGAAAAATGATCGCTAGATAAAGCATGTGGAATACAAGCATAGGAAGACAACTCATTTCAAGTAAAGCTAATTTTCAGGGCAATTTGTCATGGAGCACAGATTTAGACACATTTTAAATCTTGATTTTAAGTGCTCGGCATATAAACTTTCCTACTTAGGTTAGAAGTCACAATCTTATTTTTTGAAACCTCATTTCATATTTTATTTCCATTTTCATTTCCCCCCCTTTCCTTTTTCATGTCCAGAAACCACTAAGCCGTTTAAGTGCTGTGGAATGCTTACAATTCCCTGTGTCCCATGGAAGTAGATCATTTTCAATGGAACTATTGCCTTCTCTGTAAAGTTCATCAAGGGATGAAACTGTAAGGCCATGGATACATTTCTTTTCCATCCACAGTGACTCAGTTCTGGAAACAAATCTGATACTGACCACAGCACCTCTAGTTCCTCGGGCACCCTTAGGACCATTTTCCCCAGTCTGTCCAGGAGCACCTCTGCTTCCAACTTCTCCAGTGGGTCCTGCTTTTCCTTTATCACCCTGTGGATAACATCAGTAAGAGAGAAGAGTAAGAAAAGACAAATCTAGGACAAATCTATAGTTAGACTAATTAACTATATCACACACTTGAATGATTCCACAGGCTATCTGGTAAGCAGAATTTATCAATAGCAACTTTGCCTTAAGTCAATAGTACTACAGCCCACTGCTAACAATAATAACATACTACCACCACATAAGTTACTAAAGATAAAAGAACAATATGATTAGTGGTTAATTAAGCCTATATTTATATAGTAAATTGAAATTATGTTATTGCAATAATTAAAGGAAAAGGAAGAAAGGTGAGGGATTGAGGGAAATACGGTTATCTTCTTAGATCTGTATCTATGAAATATATGAAATCTGCTCCCTTTATATCAATATAAATTAAAGAAAAGTAATTTGGGAAAAAGAAGGGTAAAACATTTTTTGACTAACCGAAGGATTTCTAATGCTCATGTTGAATTCCAGATAACCTATGTTTTTTTTAGTAAGCAAATTTTTCATTTTGAATATTGTTACATATGAATGTTTGTACACATGAATGTGTTATCATGAGAAAAGCTAGTTCCAATGAGATGTCTGTTAGAGGATTTCACTGCCATAAGATCTGTTTAGTGTCAAAAAATAGGAAATGAAAAATTAAAAAAAAATAGGCTGCAGTGTGTACAGTGTGTATATATAGGATTGTCATTCACTGGTTTGGAAAGAGTAAAAATCCATAGAACTTCCATTACATTGATTGGCTTTGCTCTAACATCAAACTGTAGCTGCTCTTACACAACATTAAATGTTATTATTCTCTTTATGAAAGTGGGAACCAACTTGTTCTGTTATTTAACAACAAGAAGATATAACAAAAACCTAAATTGGGACCAGTCAGTGAGCAAGATTTTGGTATTTATACCAGTTCATAGGCTTTATTTTACTTTCCAAGGGGCCCATAGTAGAAAACTATATAGGCCAGGAGGTAGCTAGTGAGGAAGATCTGAGGTCATCAGTTGCTCCCCACGATCCTGCCTACTGCATCTAAGCAATCCTCCCCCCCCCCTTTTTTTTTTTTTTACAGAGGAAAGCTACTATTTCCAGAAAATCACCACTTGCAGAAAATAACCAACATGTTTCTAACTATATACACTCCCACCATGATGTATAACTAATTTGATATTATTGTAATAAGAATACTATGGCTGAAATTCCTACTTCCATCATGTACCTGATGCTATGACACTTCTGAGATTTCTAATTAAAAAAAAAAAAACAGGCAAGGGAATGGGTGGTATTCAAACCTTAATTAATGCCACCCCGGATATCTCCATCCAGATTGCATAAAGGGATGACCTGGAACCTTGTTGGATGTAGCCCACTCTCAGGGACATCCAGAGTCACTCTCAAATATATTCTTCTGCTTAGCAAGTTCTTTGTATTACTCAAGAATCTGGACCCAGTCATCCCAAGCCAGTAAATTTCAGCACTGTCTCACTTCTAGGTGCTAATTTCATGGGCCTCAATGGTAACTAACAGTTACCTCATTCATTTCTCTTTATTTCCCTTCTACTGTCCAAAATTCTTAAGAAATGCTAGAATTTGACTTTGGAAACTATAATACGGTATGATTTGAGATTAATTAAAATAAACATATTCTGAACTGTCTCAGGCCAGTGTGAGAACCATTCCATGTTTTAGTAATAGTTGAACAAATTATTGGTCCTATACAAAAATATATTTTCATTATTATAAAGTACTAGAATTGTACAAATACATCAAGACTCTTTTTGTTGTTAGTAAAATAGAAGGTAAGCAAATAAAAACATTCTTCATTTTCTTAATGGAAAAGATAAAAGTCAATCATTAGCCTTTCCTATTTAGACAAACATGTTAATAACAAACTAGGGAATGATTACAATTATATTTTTCTTCCTGAAATGTTTTACTAAAGTTATTATTGATTAGCACTAATTGTAGAGTATTTTCTCTTTTATTTCTATTCTTGCTAATGGTATACCAAAAGGATTTTTGGCAAACAGCAGAACAATAAAAAACAAAGACTCTTTTTTACAATTACAAATTGGAAAATTTGCTTTCAAATAATCAAGGTAATAAATACTTCTATTGGGAATTAAGCATTAATTTTTAAAGATGAGTCTTTTTTTTGGAAAAATTTATAGTTCTTTACTACTTTTTAAAAAATATTTATCTAATTATTTGAAAGAGAGAGAGAGAAAGGAATATTATATCGATTGGCTGGCCCTTCAAGATGGCTGCAACGGCTGGGGCTGGGCCAGTTCAAAGCCTGTAGCCTGTAACTACATCTCAGTCTTCCACAAGGATGGTAGGGCCCAAGTACTTGGTCCATTTCCATGGTTTTCCTAGGGTGGGAAAGAAACTGGCACCCACATGGGACGCTGTCCCACAATCCTGTCGCCTGTTCACTTCTTTATAGCTGATGCAAATTAAACCAGCACAGCATTTTCTGGAGCTATGGACACTTCAGAAGAAAGAAAACGATAAAAAAAGGATGTAAGTTAAAAACCTACCTTTTTTCCTGGACGACCTCTTTGCCCTGGAATTCCCACAATTCCTTCTGGTCCCTGAATATTCAATATACAAAAAGAAGTAAATGGCTAAAGAAAAGGCAAGATGGAGTGCTCAGATACTCCTATCAGATAATCACTGAATTGAACACTAAATAAAAATAAGAGTTGCTTTTTAACACAATTATATTTGTAAAACTATTCAAAAAGTGGTCCTATTGATTTACACATATAGCTGTTATTGGCCATGAAGTTCACATACACAAAATGGTCAAGACAGAAAAATTCCATTGTTTTTTAGGAAAAAAAATTACTTGGTTTTAGTGTATCATTTAAATGAACAAGAATTTGAAGCAAATCTCAATACATTCATTTCAGCATTTCCATGAAAAATACAGAAGATATTTTAGTTAATATTTTAAAAATTATATCTAATACCCAATCAGGGAAAAATCTCAAAATCTCATTGTGGTAACAAGGCTTAAAGAGATACTCTGTGATTTGTGGGGAAAAAGGAAGAGAATACAGGGAGGACAAGGAGATAGTCATGTTATACTGTTTAATCTTTCACTTTAATAGGTACTTTGTTTATTAAAAAATAGTAAAAGTTTTCAATATTCAGGTTTTTTGGTAAGTAAAAATGGGGATACCATATAAATTTTCAAATCAGCAATGACTAGGCTTTAAGTGAGATCCATGGTAAGTCAGGTTGCAAGTTCTAAAGTGGCTAATAACTAACCAGAATACTCCCTCCATTAGTTGGAAATGAAAATGGAAATTTCAAATTTGTGTCCCTGAAACTTGGCAAACTGCAAAAATGAGGTAGACAAGAAATAAATTGTGGTTTACCAATGTGCTATGTAGGCTCTTGATAAATATTTGTTGAGTGAATAAACAGATACCTAAGGAAATGACTCATGCCCTGTGCTCCTGAGTAAATGTTCTTGTAGTCTCAGTCACTGAGTTGAGAGGCCAAAGCTGCTATGTTCTATTGGTGTAGTTACAGCTGCATCCAGAGGTAGAAATGATAGTTGCACTCTCCAGAAGACTTCTTTATAGTTAACAGACCTTTTAAAAAGAGGCTGATGAATCTTCATAGAAGTTAAAGGTGTGAGTTCCAGATTCATACTCTGGCTCTGGCACCTAATAGTTATAGGACCCCAGGTAAATTAACTAACTTCTAACAGCCTCAGTTTCCTGTTATTAAAAGAAGTATAATAAAACTTCTTCAGTGGGCTGACTCTGTGGCGTAGCAGGTAGAGCCACTGCCTGCAGTGCCGGCATCTCATATGGGCACTGGTTTGAGTCCCGGCTGCTCCACTTCCGATCCAGCTCTCTGCTATGGCCTGGGAAAGCAGTAGAAGATGGCCCAAGTGCTTGGGCGCCTGCACTCATGTGGGAGACCTAGAAGAAGCTCCTGGCTCCTGGCTCCTGGCTTCAGATCAGCACAGCTCCAACCATTGTGGCTAACTGGGGAGAGAACCAGTGGATGGAAGACCTCTCTCTGCCTCTCCTTCTCTGTGTTAACTCTGACTTTCAAATAAATAAATAAATCTTTTGAAAAAGAAAAAAAACTTCTTTAAAGGGTTACTGAGATTAAATGAGATAATGCATGTAAATCTTAGAAAGAATGAGACTTAATGAAGAGCTCAATAAAATGCTCATTCTTACAACCAATGTTGACTCTTTTTAAAGTGAATTATACAATGCATATGAAGATATTAAAAGGTATAATGAAAACTCATGTGCTTACCACATACTTTAAGAAACATAATACATGTATATAGTATATAACCCCCACAGACACCGTGTTTATTATAACTTTTTCTTAACACAACTTATAATTTTAATGTAATCAAATTCACAAATATTTTTTGTTTCTTTCAATGTTTTACTTGGATCTTATTGCTTCCTTTCCTTCATGAGTTCATAAAATAGTCTCTTAAATATTCTCTGAATCATAAAATTTTTGTTTTCACAGTTAGTTGGAATTTAACTTGTTTGTGTACATGTGTTCATTCATATGAGGGATTTTTTTTCCCATTTGGGTAACCAATTGTACTAGTAAATGTATTGAATATCTCATTCTTTCCTTTTAGATATAAAGTGCATATTTATTAAAAATAAAGTTTCAAAAAATATCCTTTGATTTGGCTTTAGGTTATCTTCTGTTTCCACTGGTCTGTGAGTAACATGACACTAACTACATTACGATAGCTTTGATAACATGTTACCAGGTAGGTCAAGTTTTCCCTTAACCTCTAGCAACTCTCCCACCCTCTGTTGCACCACTTGTTATTTATATTTTCTTGATACTGAGTCTTTGCTCTTCAACACAAATTTCAAAACATTTTTCTTTCTTTCTTTTTTTTTTATTTGACAGGTAGAGTTATAGACAGTGAGACAGAGAGACAGAGAGAAAGGTCTTCCTTCCGTTGGTTCACTCCCCAAATGGCTGCTACGGCCTGAACTGACCTATCTGAAGCCAGGAGCCAGGTGCTTCCTCCTGGTCTCCCATGGGGTGCAGGAGCCCAAGCACCTGGGCCATCCTCCACTACCCTCCTGGGCCACAACAGAGAGCTGGACTGGAAGAGGGGCAACCGGGACTAGAACCTGGCATCCATATGGGATGCTGGAGCCACAGGCAGAGGATTAACCAAGTGAGCCCCGGTGCCGGCCCAAAACATTTTTCATCAATCAAATTCTACACAAAAAATATTGTGGTAATGTCAAGTTTTTTTTTTTTTCCAGTACTAAGTTTGTAAAGAAATTTAGGGGAGAATTATAATTTCATGATTTTGAGTCTTCCTATTAATAAAAATATCTATTAGGTCTTTAATAAAAATTTTTAAAAAATTATAAAAGCATTTGTGAATACTTTTAGATTTAATTCTATTTACTTGATTTATTGCAAATGTTGGAACTTATATTTAAAAATGGCTTTCAAAATGCTTGGTGCCAAGGAAGAAGAATGGAATCTATTTTTGTACATGAATTTTATATTCAGCATCTTGCTGAACTCAATACTTTTTATAACCTGTAGGTTATTTATTTTGTTTTGCTCTACTGGCTGGGAATTTGATTTAATGTTAACTAGAAATAGTGAATAGTAGTTATCTTAGCTCATTTCTTTGAAGTTTCACCATTAAGTATGGTAGTTAATGTATGGATATTAAATTTTACTAAGTGCTTTTTGTTTCATCTATTGATATGTTTTTTTTCTTTCTTTGATTTGTAAAACACATGACTTACATTTGTAACTTCTAAAAAATGCTAAACTTTTGTTGCATTATTGGTATATGAAGGAATTCACAAAACCCTTAATTATATAAATACTCCACAACTGTACTGAATTAAAATGTTCTCATATCAACTGGCACATACTCAAAATGAGCTGAAGCATATGGTAAAATTTTCCAGAGCTATTGCTTGGTTCCTGTATGTAGATAGGAACTCGGAAACAGGTGGGGAGCTTACAGATGGCAGGGGCTGGCCACCACCATGGGAAAAACGTAGTGCTATAATAAGGGCTGGAAAGCAGATTGCCTGGGCTAAAACTGGATGAGAATCACAGCAGAGCTAGGAGAGATCCACAGAAATCAGTGGGAGCTGACCCAAGGCCAGGTCAGCAAGGGAATAATCCTCATCCACCACCACCCCTTCCACCCTTGCCAAAACCCACAAAAGCCAGCAGCATAGACAGTGAGCAAATTTACAAGGGACATTAACATGCCTCAACTAGTATGAACAACACTTGGGTCAAGAGCCAGGGTCTCTTCAACCTTGCCACCACCAGACACACATTTCAGTATTGGAAAGGAGTTCTTGAACTGATGAGGTTGAGAGATGAATCATCCTGATAGTCTGAACATTACTTGAATATCTGAATGATTGAATTCTTGAATATTCTACTAAATTACAGGACCAGATTAAGTTTAAGCATTCATCTGAACTGGATTTTAAATTCTCTTTGCCTTTTTCCATCCCTCCACTGCGTCCCATTATTAAGTAGGGGTTTCTGAAAAATATCAGGTGATCCAGAAAAAGCCCTCATATCTGTGCATATTTAAACACAATCCATGCTGTTTATACCCTTGTTATACACTTAATGATATGACTATCCACTCTGTTACTCTGTTAAATCTCTATTAACTTTTTGTGCTTTCTAAACATCCAAACTATCAGAAAATCCTGAACCTGATCACTACTTACTACCTCTTTTAGTTCCCTTGAATTCCCACTCAACATTACTTTTCAACTGAAGTGCTTCCACAGCCTTCTGAGTAGTTTGATCCTCATTTTACCCCATAATCCACTTCTTTACAATGGGATAAGTGATTCTGTCATGGTTAATCACATAACTCTCACCATTGAAAACCTTCCAAATAGCTGCCTGTTGCAAATAAAATTATCTCCAAATCCTTTACTGTAATCTATAATATACTATATGATCTGGCTCTACCAATTCTTTGACATAGTTTCCAGTATTTTACTATGCTGTAGCTACACAGGCTTTGTCATTGTTGTTTCTGAGTAGGCCAAGACTTTTTCTGTCTTATGGAAATTCCATTAGATACTCCCTCTACCTAGAAAGCTTTTTGTCTTTTCTTTTTTTTTTAAAAGAAAGTTTTTATTTAATGAATACAATTTTTACAGGTACAGCTTTGGGAATATAGTGGTTTCTCCCCATACTCACACTCCCACCCACACTCCTGTCCCACCTCCTACTCCCTCTTCCATCCCATTTTTAATTAAGATTCATTTTTAACTAATTTTATATATTGAAGACTAGCTTTATACTAAGTAAAGATTTGCACCCACACAGACACACAAAGTATAAAGTACTGTTTGAAAACAAGTATTACAGCTAATTCTCATAGTATCACTCATTAAGGACAGAGGTCCCACATGGGGAGTAACTGCACAGGCCTCCTATAGTTGATTTTTATGACGTCAGTGATCACCTGAGGCTCTTGACATGAGCTGTCAGGCTATGGAAGCCTTTTGAGTCCACAAACTCTATCAGTATTTAGACAGGGCCATGAGCAAAGTGAAAGTTCTCTCCTCCCTTCAGAAAAAAGTTCATCCTTCTTTAATGGCCTCTTCTTTCCTTGGGGTCTCACTCACAGAGATCCTTCATGTAGGATATTTTTTGCCACAGTATCTTTGCTTTCCATCCCTGAAATGGTTTCACGGGCTTTTCAGTCAGATCCAAATGCCTTAAGGGCTGAATCTGAGGTCAGAGTGCTGTTTAGGGCATCTGTCATTCTATGAGTCTGTTGTGTGGATTGCTTATAGTTGGAACATTCTCTCCTTTTTAATTCTATCTATTGTTATTACCAGACACTTGGTCTTATTTATGTGATCCCTTTGACACTTAATCCTATCTATATGATCATTTACACATTTAATATGATCACTTTAACACATAAGATGGCATTAGTACCACCCAGCTTAATGGGATTTGGAGTCCCTTGGCAAGTTTTTTTTTTTTTTAAGATTTATTTATTTATTTGAAAGTCAGAGAAAGAGAGAGAGAGAAAGAGAAAGAGAGACAGAGACAGAGACAGAGACACAGGTCTTCCATCCACTGGTCCACTCCCCAGTTGGCTGCAATAGCTGGAGCTGTGCTGATCTGAAGCCAGGAGCCAGGAGCTTCCTCCAGGTCTCCCACACAGGTGCAGGGCCTAAGGACTTGGGCCATCTTCTACTGGTTTCCCAGGCCATAGCAGAAAGCTGGATTGGAAGTGGAACAGCCGGGACTCAAACCAGTGCCCATATGAGATGCCAGCACTGCAGGCACTGGATTTATCAGCTATGCCACAGAGCTGCGCCCCACCCCCCCCATGGCAAGTTTTTAACATTACCCTTAGGGGTAAGTCTGTGGGAATGTGTGCCAAACTGTACACATGGCTGCTAAACCTAAGCCCCCTAGCTATTTCAAACAATAGCTCAATAAGACTGAACCATACAGTTCTCATTTTGAGTAGGTACCTGCTGCTATGTGATTACTTCAATTTAGTACAGTTGTGGAGTAAGGGGTTTGTGAATGCCTTCTTATATCAATATTTCTTCTCAGGTAGTACTCTCATGTAAGATAGCCTGTGACCCAGTCACTCTATAAATACTGTATTTTACTTTCTTCATCACATTTATCACTACCAGAAATTATCATTTCTGTTACAGTGTCTTCTCACACCAAAATATAAATTCTATTTCAGTAGGGGCTTTTTCTATTTTGCTCATTCCATTAGTACCTAGATGTATCTCCAGAATTTAAATGATGTTTAATATATATTTAACGAATGAATAACTAAGTGATAGAATGCATGACCAAAGTTGAAAATACTCTGCCTTATTCAGACTAGTATTCATTTGTAAGGAAATAACATTTTAAACAATATGTACTAAACATTGGTAGTAAAATAAAACTTTTAAAGTGAAACTGACAAATAAGGAGAGGTTTTTGTAAGATTTTTTAGTGTCTAGGGAATGGAAAATATGGTTTCCTAAGGATTTTTTACACAGTAAACTTTCGCATATATTTGAAGGAACCATTATTTGTACAAAAAGGAGTTTGGTTATTCCATATTGTAATTTTTGGCACTATAATAAAAAAGTTTCCCTTTTTTGTTAATTTTTTTTTCTTTTTGAAGATACACTGTTATTGTTACTTTTTATGCAGGGTGGGAAGGAGTAAACTTTCAATGGTTTTAGGCTGGTTTATTTTAGTGCTTGTTTTGAAATGCATAAATAATATTCTGCTCCAAAATGTTGGCTCTTACAAGATAACACTGCCCACTGCAATGCATTTGTGTATTTAGAAGCTTGCAAGACTCATGAGAAAAATAGTAACTTTTTTTTTTCAATGTGTATGCTCAAACAGACTTCTTTAATAAAATAAAATGTTATATGATTTATATGTTATATGAGATGACTATTTACTCATGTAAATACATATCACTTTTTAATTCCACTTTCCTATGAAGCTTATGAAGACTCTGTATATATGTCATGTTTATTCAGAATAGTTTGATTGCTGTTAAAACAAAGGAACAAAATGGTATTCCCCATTGAATATTTTGAACTTTGTGAGAGTAGCTCTTTTTTCTTAGAAGCACCACTCACACTTACTTTTCAAAAGTGCCTCATTGGGAAGCAGTATAAATACCAGGTATGTAAAGCATGTATCCAAAGAGTTGTAGAACCATTACTGAAATCAATGTTACATTTTCATCACCCCAAAAAGAAATCTGTACCTATAAGTAGTCATATTGCTTCCAATTCTCACCAGCTCTAGGCAACTACTAATCCATTTTATGTCTCCATAGATTTGCCTAGCTGAAATATTTCATATAAAGGGAATCATATAATATGCATGGTCTCTTGTGACTCACTTCTTTCACTTAGCAAGATGGTTCCAAGATTCATCTGTGTAGTATTATTACTTTTTACTGTCAAATGTTTTCCAACATATGGACACATAACATTTTATCAATTAATCAGGTGATGATCATTTGGGTTGTTTTGACTTTTGATATTATGAATAGTGTATTGTGAACATTTATGTATAAGTTGTTGAATATCTGTTTTCAATTCTCTTGGTTATAATACTTAGGAGTGTAATTGCTGGGTCATGTGGTTAAGTCTGTATTTAACATTTTGAGGAACTGCCAAAGTGATTTATAAAACAATTAAGGCATTTTACATTTCAAGATCAATGTAGGGGGCGGTGCAGTAGCACAGTAGGTTAATCCTCCACCTGCAGCGCTGGCATCCCATATGGGTGCTGGTTCTAGTCCTGGCTGCTCCTCTTCCAATCCAGCTCTCTGCTATGGCCTGGGAAAGCAGTAGAGGATGGCCCAAGTGCTTGGGCCTCTGCACCCATATGGGAGACCAGGAGAAGCACCTGTCTCCTGGCTTTGGATCAGTGTAGCTCAGGCTGTTGTGGCCATTTGGGAGTGAACCAATGGAAGGAAGACCTTTTCCTCTGTCTCTCTCTCTCACTGTCTGTAACTCTATCTCTCAAATAAATAAAAATTTAAAAAAGTATATAAGAATTCTAACTTCTCTATATTCTTATTAACACTTATTATTTTTTGTAGTTTTGATTACAACCATCATAGTGGGTATGAAGCAGTATCTCACTGTAGTTTGATTTGCATTTTCACTGTGTCAAATGATTCTGAGCATCTTCTTATGTACTTTATTGGCCTTCTGTATATATTTGGAGAAATTTAACTCCTTTGCTCATTTTCCAATTGAGTTGTCTTTTTATTGTGTTGTTAATATAGTCTAGGTAAAGTCCTTAACATACATGATCTGTAAATATTTTTTTTTCATGTAGGTTCTTTTCACTTTCTTGATTGTGTCCTTTGATGTAAAACATTTATAATTTTTAAAAAGAAATATTTAGATAGCACTCTTTCCTCAGAATCAGCCCTTAAGGCATTCGGATCTGGCTGAAGAGCCCATGAGAGTATTTTAGGCATGGAAAGCCAAGACACTCTGGCAAAAAAAAAAAGAAGACCTAAATGAAAGATCTCTGCGAGTGAGATCCCAGTGGAAAGAATGGGGCCATCAAAGAAGGAGGTACCTTTCTCTGAAGGGAGGAGAGAACTTCCACTTTGACTATGACCCTATCGGTATAAGATCAAAGTCAGCGAACTCTAAAGGCTTCCATAGCCTTGGCAACTCATGACTAGAGCCTAGGGAGATTACTGATGCCATAAACAAGAGTGTCAACTTGTTAAATCAACAACAGGAGTCACTGTGTACTTACTTCTCAAATGGGCTCTGTCTTTAATATATTGTCCAATGTGAAGTAATGCTATAACTAGTACTGAAACTGTATTTTACACTTTGTGTTTCTGTGTGGGTGCAAACTGATGAAATCTTTACTTAGTATATACTGAATTGATCTTCTGTATATAAAGATAATTGAAAATGAATCTTGATGTGAATGGAATGGGAGAGGGAGCATGAGATGTGAGGGGTGCGAGTGGGAGGGAAGTTATGGTGGGAGAAGCCATTGTAATCCATAAACTGTACTTTGGAAATTTATATTTACTAAATAAAAGTTAAAAAAAGAAACATTTATGTATTTGAAAGAGTGGAAAAGAGAGATAGAGAGAAACTAATCATCTATCCACTGGTTCACATAACAGCTGGGTCTGGGTCAGGCTGAAACCAGGAGCCAGGAACTCCATCCTGATCTTCCACATGGGTAACAAGTGTCCAAGTATTTTGGTCATCTTCTACTGCCTTCCCAACAGCATCAGCAGGAAACTGGATTAAAAGTGGGGTAGCTGGGTCTTGAACTGGCAGTCTAATATAGATTGCCAGTGTTGGAAGCTGCAGATTAACCTGCTGTTCCACACCAGCCTCCACTTCTTTTTTAAAGATTTATTTTATTTATTTGAAAGAGTTACAGAGAGAGGTAGAGACAGAGAGAGAGGTCTTCTATCTGTTGGTTCACTCCCCAGATGGCTGCAATGGCTGGAGCTAGCCGATCCAAAGCCAGGAGCCAGGAGCTTCTTCCAGGTCTCCCACATGGGTGCAGGGGCCCAAGCACTTGGGCCATCTTCTGCTGCTATCCCAGGCCATAGCAGAGAGCTGGATTGGAAGAGGAGCAGCCGGGAGTAGAACCGGCGCCCACATGGGATGCCGGCACTTCAGGCCAGGGCTTTAACCCGCTGTGCCACAGTGCTGGCCCCATGGCCTCCACTTTTAATTTTAATGTAGTTCAAATTTCCTCCCTTCCTTCCTTTCCCTTTCTCTTTCCTTCTTTATTTCTGCAGGGTGCGGGAGGTGATTCGTGTTTTTGATATTATCTAAGAAGTCTTTGTCTAACCTAAATTCATGAAGGTTTACTCCTATGTTTTCATGTAAGGATTTTATAGTTTTAGCTCTTAAATTTAGGTCTAAGACCACTTTTGAGTTAATTTTTGTGTGTAGTATAGGGAACGGTCCAAATTTATTCTTTTACTGGGGGTATCCAGTTGTTTCAACACCATTTGTTGAAAAGACCATTCTTTCCCTCACTGAATGGTCTTGGCATATAACATGCTTTCCTGATTCAAGTTTATTTTGTTCTTTTCTTGTAATTTTATTTCATGCCTTAGAATATCCAATAACACCAGATCTTGTAAAACAAAGTTTGGAAATTAAAATGTGATTCCCACCAGAGACTATGCTCCTCTCTGTTCAAAACCTTTCAAAAGCTTCTCACTACAGTTTGAATAAAAGGTAAACTTTTACCATGGTTTTGAGCTCATCTTGAAGAACTTTCCATTATTCATTGTGCTGCAGCTGCAACAATTAGCTTTCTAAAAATTCTTATGTCATTCTCACCTCCAACCCTTGATGCTTGCTGCTACATAACCTTGAGGGATCCTCACAGAGTTCTTTGCATGGGAATTTCCTTTTTAGTCTTCAGCTTTCTACTTAACAGTTTCCTGTTTAGAGAAGTCTTCCCTTGTGCCCTCACTGTATTATGTTTTCTGAACTTAATTGGTTGCATTTCCTAGATTTAATCAGCAATTCTCTTTCATTATCCTATTTATTTCCATCACTGCATTATCACAATCTGCAATGGTCTTTTATCTGTTGTTAGTCTTCTCCATTATATTATAATGTCTGAGATCAGGGATCTTGTTATTCCTCTTACCTAGTGTATCCCTAGTGTTTAGCAAGGTTCTTGGATAGCAGAAAGTATGAAAAAGAACTTTGTTGAATTAAAGAATGTACAACTATATAGAATCAGTGTATAAAGCTGAACAGAATTTTAAAAATCCAAGCTAATTTTTTAAAGGCATAGAACATCTTCTTCCAAAGAAAACATACATAGAAGGTAATATATTAAATAGACAGACAAGGATCTTTTTCTGACTAAAATAGGAGTGGAAGCAGTTTAGCATTGCTAATTCAGCACCCTTCTGAAGATCTTAGAAAGCTTTGCATGGCTCTAACCACTTTGTTAGGTACAAGACATGAACTAAGAAACCAAATAGTAACTTAGCAAGTACAGGTCTTTAGAAGGACAGCAGGGATTTGAACAATAGTCATACAATGGTCAATACAGAGCTTTGTCTATTGCTTTATGATAATATAGTCTGGAAGAAACAAACCTAACACCAGAGTCACAGAAGGGACTCAAATGATAAAGATTTTGATAATTCTTTGCTCCTTAGTGCCAGTCATCCTGAATTCCCATTCCCCCAACTGATTGTTTTTTAACATTTCAAAAAAGCACTTTAAGTAATAAGAACCATGTATGTCTTATTCTTTGCTAGCTATGGATACTCCTCTCATCTTGATGCCTTCATTTAATTTAAGATCCTATTTAAAATGTTTCTTAGAGAAGGGGGCTTTATTTGATTTCATCTTCTCTTAAGAGGTTCACCTCTTTCTGATATCATACCACCTTAAACATATTAGGAAAATTACATTTTAATAAATCCAACTAAATTTTGTCCTACAGAAGGAAAATAAGACAATTTCACTTTAATGAATTTAACTTTGAATTCATAGCTCCACATATATTTAGATTTTAGACATTATTGTGGTAGTTTTTTTAGAAACAGATGACAGACTGTAAATCAGGCAGGTTTCTTTTCAACACTTTGCTCATACAGTTATGAGTTTAGGCCACTGAAGATTTTATTTTAGCACATAATTCAAGCATAAAATATTTTTATTCTGTTTAAAGCAGCAGCATATATCTTAGATTTAGAATCTGTTACTGCCTTATTTTTTAATCCAGAGCTCATTTCCCATCTTCTAGGAAGTAGGAACAGCTTCTGTTTTCTTGAAAACAAAAAGTTTTCTCTCTCTCTCTCTCTCTCTCTTGTTTACTTTATAAGAATCCAAGGTACCATCTTTGTGACATCGCCTAAGGAAGAATTTTAGAAGTGAAAAATTAAATCCAACATCAGGCTGTCTGATTAAGCAACAGTTTCTTGGATCATAAAATTCTTTTGAAAAAAAATGCCATGGTATTTTTACTGAGTTTATAAGCCGAAAGGCATTTAAAATTCCAAGGAGAACAACAAAAAGAATAAAAAAGAAACACACATGTGTTGTTACTAAAAAAAGGCACCAAAGATGTGTACTAGGCAGGACTGTTCCTGGGAAAAATTATGGAGCAGATGACATCTGTGTTTATCATTTTTCCATGCCTGTGTTGAGCCCCTTTTTCATCCCTGCTCTGCCATCACCAGCTGTCAAACTGCACCATCCCTCCCTGGATTCTCTGCCATGTTAGTGGATGGTGTTCACGACTTCGTTTTCCTTACCTCTGTGTCCCCCCTCCCCACTAACTCTTCAAATTCTGCTACAGAACTTTGCTAAAGAATGAATAGCTGTTAATGGCTTCTAAAATACCAAAACAAGTTTGACAAGAATTCTCAGGAAGATAATCACACTTTCTTGGCAGTTGTTACTTGGCTTCTGTGTGGTTCCATTTTTGATGATGACAGAAGAGGATGACTGCTCTAAAAATGATGAAAACTATCAAGGACACCATAAAGACAAAATATGGGATCAAAGCTGATTATCTCTGGAAGTCAGAAAATGAAGGAATTAGTGCCAGTCTGAGATCCGCTATATTATCTTATACATTAAACCTTTTTTTTTTTTTTTTTTTCAGCTGTAAATTGCAAGGACCCTAAGAGTGGATATAATGAAATCACATTGTTCAGTGTCTACATCTCTGGCATGTATGATAGTTTTATGGAGGGCTCCCTAATTCTTTGTATTTGCCAGGGGAGAATATCCATCACAGTTTTCCAGGGTTGAGAGGGTGAGACAGGAGAAAGGGGCACTTCATTGTTACTCTGAAACTGGAGGGAAAGATTTAATTTGCTGAAGGCTTAACACAGGTGACACTTTTGCATCATCCACATTCTTTTTTTTTTTTTTTTTTTTTTGACAGGCAGAGTTAGACAGTGAGAGAGAGAGAGAGACAGAGAGAAAGGTCTTCCTTTCCATTGGTTCATCATCCCGAAATGGCCGCTATGGCTGGCGCACTGTGCTGATCCAAAGCCAGGAGCCAGGTGCTTCCTCCTGGTCTTCCATGCAGGTGAAGGGCCCAAGCACTTGGACCATCCTTCACTGCCTTCCCAGGCCATAGCAGAGAGCTGGATGGGAAGAGGAGCAACCAGGACAGAATCTGGCGCCCCAACCAGGACTATAATCTGGGGTGCTGGCGCCGCAGGCGGAGGATTAGCCAAGTGAGCCGCAGCGCCGGCCATCATCCACATTCTTTAAATGTCTTTTTGAAATATGCTGGTAATAATATCTATCATTTGGGAAAATATGAGTTAGTGCATTATTTTAATTGTTGCTACAGAGATTATAGTCATGGGCAAATGTGAATGGTGAGATGCCAGTTTATGCTTCATTTATGATATATGTTGTATTGGTCTAGGAAGAGTTTTCCTCTTAATTCTGCAAACCTAACTGAGCACACTGGGACAGGTGCTGTTATAGATAAAACATTCTATGATTTGGAAGTAAGAAGAGAGAGGAAGAAATAAAGCATAAAGACTCAAAGGTTGTGTATCATAGGGATGGGTATTCAGTGAAGCAGTTGGGCCACCACTTGGGCTGGCTGCATTGCCTATCAGAGTTCTTGGGTCTGATTCCCAGGGCAACTTTTTATTCCATCTTCCTTCTAATGCGCACTCTGGGAGGCAACAGTTGATGACTCAAATACTTGGGTTTCTGCCTGGATGGTGAATCTGGCTCCTGGACTCTGCCAAGTCCAGTCCTGGCTGTTGCAAGTATTTGGAGAGTGAATCAGTGGATAGGAGATCTCTCTACATATCTCTCTTTCATATAAACAAAATAAATAAATAGTTTAAGTCACTATTTTGTCTCCCAGTCTGTCTGCACGATGAACTTATTCATGATTCACTTTTTATTTTTTTTTTAACAGGCAGAGTGGACAGTGAGAGAGAGAGAGGTGATTCACTTCTTAGGCCTTTCTGAAACCCCATGGGTTTATGGCGAGAAGTAAAGACAGCATTAGCTTTTGTTGTTGCTGTTTAATTTAAGGACTTAAAAATTATTTATTTATTTATTTTCATTTTTACTTGAAAGGCAGAGAGAGACAGAGAAACTTCATCTGCTGACTCACTTCCCAAATGCCTGCAAAAAATGGGCTGGGCCAGACTGAAGCTGAGAGCCAGGAAATCAATTCAGGTCTTCCACATGGGTGGCAGGGATCCTAGCACTTGAGTCATCATTTGCTGCCTTCCAGGGTTTGCACCAGCAGGAAGTTAGATAGGAAGTGGTTTAAGGGGGACTCAAATCAGGCACTCTGATATGGAATGTGGGTACCACAAGCAATGTCCTAACTGCTCTACCAAAATCCCACCCTAAGAATCAGCTTTTAAAAAGCTGGGCTCTCCAGGGAAAGAGACCTCCCATGGTTCATTTTCAATCTCCAAAGAGCTGAGTCCTAAGGGAAGAGAGAGGTCACTTTTTATAGGGTCACAAGGGATGATGTCCAAGATAGGAGACTACCTCTAACGGCATGGAAACTTAGATAAGTAAACAGATAATCTTGGGGACAAACCATGTTGAAAGACATGAGACAAGAAAAGAAGGAACAGTAGAGTGAAACAGTAAGATGGCCGAAGAAGCTGTATTTGGAAGGATATAACGAATGCTGTAAATGAAGAGCCAACGCAAGTAAGAGCCGTGCTCATTATTTATTAATGCCTTCCATTTGCCTTGAGGTCTATTTATTCAATATACATTTAGAATTTCCATTACAGTAATGCTACAATTTAGGGTCAGATCTCTGATACTGATCAGATATTATGCTTGCAAAGAATTACATTCTAAAGCTAGGATATTGCTCTACAATAATAATGTCAGTTTTATGAATAAATATCCAAATTGCTCAACCAAACTAAGGTTTGGACAACCCAAAGCATCCCCCCATCTTTTTAATTAAAGATTTATTTATTTGAAAGGCAGAGTTACAGAGAGGTAGAGGCAGAGAGAGAGAGAGAGAGAGAGAGATGTCTTCCATCCACTGGTTCCCTCCCCAGATGGCTGCAAAGGCTGGAGCTGTGCCTATCTGAAGCCAGGAGCCAGGAGCTTCCTCCGGGCCTCCCATGCTGGTGCAGGGGCCCAAGGACTCAGACTACCTTCTACTAAAGCATTCCCTTTTAAATGCTTTATGACAGAAGTCGATGTGACTTATGAAAAAAGTGTCTTTACACTTTGGATCTTAGGAGGACTAGTAACCAAAGCTTTCATTTTGTCCTTCTTTCAAGCCATAGTTCCACACTTCCAATTACCCACTGGCTGTATAAGGATGTGTGTGTGTGTCAGTGGGAGGCATCAAGTTCACTGAGTATTTGAAAATGAACCCAGAAGGACTTACCGGAAGGCCCATGTGACCTGGTTTACCCAAGGGCCCTGGAGTTCCTTGTAACCCCATATCTCCTTTTTCTCCATCCTCTCCTGGAAAGCCCCTGCCTCCTTGAGTTCCCTGTAACCCAATACATTTTTTAAAAAATAATGTAGCAAAGTAATTATGCTTCACAATAAGCAGACTTTTGTTTGGCATGCAAAAATTATGTCTTATATATTATAGATTTCATGAAACATCTTTTTTATATATAACATTAAAAGTATTATTTACCTTTAATCCATCTTTTCCTTGGAGACCTTCTTCTCCAGGAGCTCCTGGTTCACCCTATTTTGTAGCAGAAACCATGAGATAAAGTCTTTTGCTACACTATTTAGCTTATTTTTTGCTTCTAAAAAGTAGAAAGAGTAGCAGGTTTGTGTTTATTTCGACTTCTACTTTATTTTTAAAGGAGAGTTGATGGTATAACAGGCATGATTTAATTTGCTTTGAATAGCTCTGCAGATGATTTAAGAAGTCAGAGCATTGTAAATTCAAATAAAATGTGGTCCCAGAGTATGAGTAGGGTTTTGATATTTAAAGGTTATAAAATTTTTTTTCACTTGGTAGCTCTGAAAATTTATACAGCTAGACTTAACATTTCTGAGTTCAAGAAATGTAAATACCACATCTCATATAATTATAGTACCTTCTATGCTGAATTTACATGAGTTAATACAACTTGATTCAGTTATGATTGCTGTATTAGACTTTTAGAACTTTTGCATTTTTTTTCTCATAGAGGACAGGCAAAGATTAATGTCCTGGTCCATCAAGAAGCTGTCTTCTAAATAAGGAACTTACAGAAATACAGAGCCATGGTTTATGGAGCTTTTAAAGTAGTAATGGTTCTCTTGGTAGGTAAGTAATTTCAAAGTAAATTAACTTGTGCTTACTCATAGTTGTCCCACCTCTCCCTTCACTAACAATTTCAGTATTTATATCTCCCACTCCCTCTAACTGCCTTACCACTCCTGCAAAAAAGGGTAAATGAAAAGAAAGGAAAAAGAAGAAGTTGCAGAACTCTGACTTTTACAGAACAAATGCCTCTTAAAGTATCTTTAACTCTATTTTCTTGCAAAAAAACCCTCCTTATCATAAAAGGCTATCATATCAGTATAATTTATTTAAACTAATTAGTTATTTATATTTTTTCTTTGCATCTTAGTAACTTTGCATGATTCTAGTTTTTTTTAAAAACATATATTAGATTTCAATCCTTTGTCTATCTTTATAGATGAGGAAATTTCCTGAGAGTTGATCCTTGATGTCTGTGAATTTCTTCTTAATGCTATCATTAGTGACAATCACAAGGTTTCCACATTTTTTTAAACTTTTATTTAATGAATATAAATTTCCAAAGTACAGCTTATGGATTACAATGGCTTCCCCTCTCCCATAACTTCCCTCCCACCCGCAACCCTCCCCTTTCCCGCTCCCTCTCCCCTTCCATTCACATCAAGATTCATTTTCAATT
This sequence comes from Lepus europaeus, assembly GCF_033115175.1. Taxonomy (NCBI): domain Eukaryota; kingdom Metazoa; phylum Chordata; class Mammalia; order Lagomorpha; family Leporidae; genus Lepus; species Lepus europaeus. The sequence continues at coordinate 79,375,929 of NC_084831.1, forward strand.
CTCTTTATATACAGAAGATGGGTTTCCACATTTTTGGCAAGGGTTAGCAGAGTACACCTGATCTGGAGAAGGGCATATGAAGTCAGGACTCTAAATGCTACTAAATTAGAACATGAACAGTGTTTGACATGTGGTTTTTGAAATTATGAAATAAAGACAAATATTTTAAATAATGCACCAAAAATGTTTATTATGTTTGTTTTTAAGTGTTGTCAATCTAAATTGACAAGCTTTGAATCACTGACATAAGCAGATCTATGAATTATTAAAAAGGTTTCCAGGAATGGACATTTAGTCTAAGAGTTAAGACATTCACATCCCACATCAGAACACTTGGGTTTGATTCCTAGCTTTGACTCCTGATTCTCCCATCTTCCTAATGTAGACCTAGGGAGGCAGTGATGTTGGCTCAAGCAAATGGATTCCTGCCACCTGCAAAGGAGACCAGATCCTTGCTCCTAGCTTTGGCTCCAGCCTAGCCTCTGTCATTGGGGGATTTTGGGAATGAATCAAATAAAAGAATTTTAAAAAGGGTTTCCAGTAGGCACTTACCCGTAACCCTGGTTCCCCAGTTCCTCCAACACTCCCTGCAGGTCCAACATCTCCCTGAAGAAACAAAGGGAAAGAAGAAACTGTATTTTACTAATTTGCTGTCTAATTATGGAGGACCTATCATAAGGGATAGGAATTCCAGGACACTTCCCATTTTTTTCTGCTGGCATTCACCAGCCTTGAGAGGGCAAGTGCTTGCCAAAAATTGGCAAATGTAGGGGATATAGTAGTGAGAGTTTAGAGCGTCTTCCATTTACTTGTTAGGAAGGTTACCTTTGCACCTGGCTCGCCTTGCAGACCAGGCTCTCCTTCAATGCCTGGAGGTCCCTACAAGAGAATGGTTTGACACATGACAAAGTTAATAACAACCTCGTAAGACGGCAGGAATTTTATTTTAGTGCAGGGATAAGAAATCTGGGTCCAAAAGAGGGTCTTTGCTGCCCCTTTATAAACTACAAGGCAGAAGACCTTTTAACAGTACAAATGGTCAAAACAACTTCACTTAAACTCAGGACATTTTTTTAAAAGACTTATTTCTTTATATGAGAGGCAGAGCCACAGACAGAGAGAAGAAGACAGAGAGAGAGTTCTTCCATCTGCTGGTTCACTCCCAAAATGGTTGCAATGGCCAGAGCTGGGCCAATCCAAAGCCAGGAGTCAGGAGCCAGGAGCTTCCTCCAGGTTTCCCACGTGGGTGCAGAGGCCCAAGCACCTGCGCCATCTTTTCCTGCTTTCTCAGGCAATCAGCAGGAACTCCATCGGTTGCCTTTATGAGCCTTAACCTACTATGCTACAGCACCAGTCCATAAACTCAGGACTTTAACACTAGTTAATTCCATTCCTTTCCCTTCTAGGTACGGGTCAAAAACAACCTACCACCTAGTTCCTTTTCTAATTTCTTACCCTCACACACTCACAGTTTTTTGTTCCCTTACCTTTTGCTCTTCCTATCCCTTTCTGTTCAAAACCACTTCCCTTAAAAAATTTGTTTTTTCCTTACTGGTGTTATTAGAAAATATACAGAAGGAAAAGATGAATTTATTCACATTGAAAAGTTACACACACACACACACGCACACGCACACACTAAGCTTCTTTTCCAGCCTTCTTTCATGACTGGGTCCAGTTATTGAGATACTTTTGATTTCTTTTATTTGGAAAACACAGCAGCCTCTGGCTATTTCCAGGCCCAGAGCTCCTAGAATTGCTACTGAGTTGTTTTTGTTTCCCAGAGCCATTTATCTTGTTTTTCAGTATGCTCTCGGTGTCCCTCTCTCATCCACACTCCTCTTTTTTTCCTCCCCTCTCTTCTCATCACTTCTCATTCTTCCTCTCTAGCTCTCTTCTTCCCTCTGGTTCTTGTTTGCTTTCTGGGTTTCAGGGATTTCTGATCCCTGGAGGACAATCTTGGATATCACTCTGAAATACTTTAGAAGGCACAAAGTTCAGTGTTCCAGTTTGACACAACTTCTGCATTCCATATACACCTTGTTTTCTTCAAAATAAATACACACAACAGAGCAAGATGGGCTTATAATGAAAAGGCCCCACCCTAACCTTCAGAGGCAATTACTCTGTGAATTAGTTTTTGTGGGTTTTTGGTCTTAGATGTTTGCTTGTTATGGTCCTCTAACTGGGAACTTCTGTATCCCAGCTAGTATTCCCCTATCATTTCTTGCTAAAAGTTTAGCTCCCTTCTACAATCTCCTTTTCACTATGTTTAGCTTTAAATAGCTGTTACCTTTTTTTTTTTTCTGTTGCTTAGCTCTGTAACCCCTTCATTGTTAAAGGGCAACACAGAGCTGTACTTAAGAGAAAGGACCCTGAAGCAAGACTGCCTCGGTTTCTCTGGTCTGCCTCGGAAATGATGGCACTTACTATCTCTAAGATTGATGCTCTTGAGAGAAAATGCCAACACTCTTTGGGCTTCTTCCCCTTTTGGCCTCTTTTATTCCTTTCTCAGCCTTTTATCTTTGGATTTCTGTGGTAGCTGTTTTGTGAAACCAGTCTGGAATCAGTGCTTTAAACTGTCTTTGCCATTTCTGATCCCAGAGGAGCACTGCTGGAAATAATTACACTCTTGCATTAAGTAGCATCATTACATGCTGAGAGGTACAGTGGCTGGCTAAGAGCATGGGTTCGGGAGACAGACTGCCTAAGTTTAAATCCAGGCTCTACTACTACTACTACTACTACTACTACTACTGCTACTACTACTTCTATTACCACTGGCTATTGCCCTTGAATAAGTTACTTAACCTTAGTTTCCTCATCTGTAAGATGGGCATGATTGCCCCTAACTAAGAATTATTCTGAGAATCCATTAATATGGTAAGGCACATAAGTATTGTTGGGAACACAGACATTCTAATATGGGTTGCAGATGTCCCAAGATGTGTCTTAACTGCTATGCCAAATGTCCACCCTAATTTTTGGTTTTAATGGAATTTTAGGTTTTATTTTGTTTTGCTTTTCTTTTTTTTTTTTTAAAGATTTATTTGTTTATGAGGAAGAGTTAGAGAGAGATAGAGGGATCTTTCATCTGCTGGTTACTCCCCAAACAGCCACAATGGCTGGGGCAGGGCCAGGACAAAACCAAGAACTTGGAAGTCCATACAGCTCTCTCAGGTAGGTTGCAGGAACACAAGGATTTGGGTCATCATCTGTTGCTTTCTCCAGTACATTAGCAGGGAGCTGGATAGGAAGTGGAGTGGCCAGGACTTGAACAGTTGCTCTTATATGGGATGCTGGTGTTATAGGCAACAGCTTAACCCTGTGAGCCAGAATGATGGCCCCAGGTTTTATTTTTTGAATATGAAACCAAATACTATAGGATTGTTCTTTACAATATATATCTACTATGTTAACTTTATCTAACAGTCTTACAAAAATGTATTAGACATTGGAGAACAAGAAAGAACTACAAAAATATTACCTCAACACCCATTTCTCCAGGTGGCCCAGCATCACCTTGAAGTCCTCGTGGTCCCTATATTAAAATTAAAGGTATGAGAATCAAAGTTGACTCTATTTCAAAAAATATGTATTTAAATAGGAAATTCATAATATGACATATAATACATAATAATTTACTTATGAGTATATTACTTTAAGTAAATTATAACTTTAGTTGATTCATCTATTTTTGTGTGTGTGTGGATAAATCAAACTATGCTTAGAATCCAAAGTAAAGGAAAGAAAGGAGTACTATTCATTATTTTATTCTCTAATGCCTTTAGACAAACATTTACCAAGAAGCCAGCTAGTAAGTAGTATTAAATATTGTGCTGAGTATGTTCACAAGATATCTTATTTAAAGGGTACAGTAGTCATATATCTATCAATATTCTGGAAAATATGTGACAAACAAAATAGCATTTTAAAAAAGGATAATATAGAATAATTTTACTGCCACAATGATTTTGCCTTTTCCAGAATTTATGTAATTGGAATTACATAGTTTGTGGCCTTTTTGGGTCAGCTTCTTTCACTTAGCAATATGCATTTAAGGTTCCTCTGTGAATATTTGTGGCTTAATAGCTATTTCTTTTAATTTGTTTATTCAATTTCTTTTTGAAACCATTGTTTTAGCCAATTCAAGTTTCTAATTTATTTCTGATGTTTCTTGAGGATGAGAAGTATGAGGCCAAGGTGCTGGCAGATTTGGTGTTTAGTGAGGGCCATTGTCTAGTTCATAGTTGCTGTCTTATGGTTGTGCCTTCACATGGTAGAAGAGGTGAACACGCTTGCTGGGGTCTCTTTATAAGGGCACTAATCCTTATTGTGAGGGCACTGTTCTGATGACCATTTAATCACTTCCCAAATATCCCACTTCCCAATACCATCACTTTAGGGATTAGGATTGTTACATGTAACTTTTGGATGAACACACTAAAATTATAGCAGATATACTGGATGCTGTTATGTTGTCAAGTCATAACTAATTTAATATGGGAACAGAGTGAATTTTATCAAACAGTAAATCTGATAATTTGGTTAATTATCATTTGAGATAAATGGAAGTGACTTTTGGTACTTAACTAAGAAACAGTATGTAGAAAAAATAATATTTTTAGTTATAGGGGATATCATAAAACAATGTTAAGGAGAATTAATTTTTAAGAGTGTAGTATCTACCTTATCACTACTTTTAAAGGCAGTTTTCAACAACAACACTGATATGTACCAATAATATTTATTCAGGTAGGGAGACTTTTTTTTATCTCAAGGTTTCTGAGCAGAAAGGAAGTAAAGGAGGAAGAAAGGATGGGGCCACACCATTTTACTCTTACTGAAGGTGTGAAAGGAATACAAAATTTGTCATAATATTGATGGGGGTCACCTTTGTCAACCATGGCAAAAAATAAATAAAGCCAGGAGGTTATTAAGGGTTCTTATGTATGACTGCCTAAAATAATTACCACAAAAGACTGCCGGAACCAAAGTTTGCACAGAGGCCATTGCAACCTTACACTAAAAGTACTTTTATAAGGGCAGAACAGCAACTGTATGTCTTTTCGACACTGGACTGGTACCATGCTGGTTATTAGTCGTTTTGGCCAGAGATTATTGTTTCAAAATATCTGATGTAATCCTTCTCATTTTTTTGACACTAAAAACTTCCTCGTGCCTCAATCTCTTTGAATACACCCATAGTTTTCTACAGCGTACGTACTCCCATTGTAATGCTCTGCTCTTCCCAAGTAAGTATCATCATTCTTTGGAAAATATCTGATTGCTGTTTTAGATTAACAAGGGTCACAGTGTACAGCTTTGTAAGTTGAATGCTGTATAAACCCAAGGATATTGTTTGTGTCAGTCTTTCGTTGATTGGCATTTTCTTTTCTGTTTCTTTTTTTGTATATGTGACTGAAATCTAGATTGGGGTAATCAAATTTTTTCTTATATGGCCAGTAAGCATTTTAGGCTTCTGGGTCACATGGTCTCTATAAGCAACTACTCAACTTTGCTGCTGGAGCATAAAAGCAGCCGTGCATATTCTTAAGTGAATGGTGTGGCTGTGTTTCAGTGAAACTTGACTTACGCCAGCAGGTGACTGGACTAAAGGCTATAGTCTGTCTACTCCTTTTAACACTCACACACTTCTAAAGGAATCTAAGCTTGTCATGAATATTTTAAGGTAGTTAAGGTTGGAACCGAAACTCTTTTGATTTATGTATCCCAATTTTGTTATCTCTTTCAGCTTCCTCTGCAGTTTCATCCCATTCTACCAACATTTTTAAATGTTGAAATTCTTCAACCCTCAGTGTTTGACCTGTAACTAAAAATTACAGAAGTCCGTTGTTTTGGAATAAGTTTTAACTCTAGGCTCCACTGGACCAGACCAAAAATGAAAATGGAGTCACTCATACTAATATTCCAAGTCAGCAAACTAAAACTAAGTTTTTATCTGACCTGAGAAATCAGGAGAGAGAAACAACTAGATTCCTTAAACAAAGATTACAATTGTCACAATGAAGTTCCTTATGCTTTAATCCTTACAAAGAAGTAATCTGAGGTTAATCACTTATTTTTCATTGTTTTATCTCCCCATCCCTGCCTTGTAAGAAAAATAACTATGAAATGACCAATCCATTTTTTTGCTGTGTCTGTTTTCTTCAAGACTTTTTCTGTATATAAAACCAACCTCTTCGGCTTAGCTCATTAGAACACTTAATCCTACTTTTGGAATGAACTGTTGCCTAATTCTAGAATTGCAAATAAACCAATTAAGATCTCTAAACTAAATTAGCTGTAATTTTGTCTTTTGACAGACCCTTTTCTTTCCCCACTTCTATATTCTCTCCACAGGCAACAAGTCCAATATTCTTCACTTCAGAGCACTTTTTCTGCTCTGAATCCAACTGCCAAATTCATAGTTCTCAGAGGCACTCCAAATTCAATGTAACTAAACTTAATCTTCAGTCTTTCGTTCACAAACTTAGTTTTCTATTGGCTTCTCCAGTTTCAGTGAATGGTGGCATCCTCTCTTTCCCACGACAAGCCAGAAGGTTAGGATTTATCCTTCAGACACAGGATCTCTATCTCCCATGATTTTATGCCCTTTTCAATCTTTTCATCTGTCCACCTTTTTTTTTTTTTCTCTGCTAATGAAAAGGGTTCCACTATATGTCACTCAGATTACTGCAACAGGGAGCTGTTCTTGTGGTTTGAGTGACATTCACAAAACAGTAATCTGATCATAAAACTAGCCCTACCCCTCCATCAACATCCATTTGTTTTTAGGATAAAAATACAAAACCTTCTTTAATAAAAGATTTATTTATTTATTTGAAAGTCAGAGTTACACAGAGAGAGGAGAGGCAGAGAGAGAGAGAGAGAGAAATAGGTCTTCTATCCACTGTTTCACTCCCCAACTGGCCACAATGGCCGGAGCTGCACTGATCCGAAGCCAGGAGCCAGGAGCCAGGAGCCAGGAGCTTGGGCACATGGGCCATCTTCTACTGTTTTCCCAGGCCATACCAGAGAGCTGGATCGGAAGTGGAGCAGCCGGGTCTCGAACCCGCACCCATATGTACCTTGCTGCCTCGTTTATCGGTGCCGGTATTTAGAATTCTTCTGTAAATATTAGGCAAGAACCCTCTTGGGCTTGTTAATGTTGGGGATTTATTAGTAAGCATATGGTGAAATCGTATGGCACCCCAAATTCCGGTAGCATATGCAGCACCCCAGATAGCACTTCTGGGGAACTTTTTTGTATGAATTTTAGGGGGTCATCTCTGATTTCAAAATCTTTTTTTCCTTCCTGAACAGTAAGTTGTTTCTCACCTACAGACAAGTGTTAATCATTTGTACAATCATTATGGTAAAAATCACAAAATCAAGATATTAACTGCTTCAATTTGATGTTAAAACATATTGCTGAGTAATTTTTTTTTTTTGACAGGCAGAGTGGACAGTGAGAGAGAGAGAGAGAGAGAGAGAGAGAGAAAGCTCTTCCTTTTACCGTTGGTTCACCCTCCAATGGCTGTTACAGCTGGTGTGCTGCGGCTGGCGCACTGCGCTCATCCGAAGGCAGGAGCCAGGTGCTTCTCCTGGTCTCCCATTGGGTGCAGGGCCCAAGCACTTGGGCCATCCTCCACTGCACTCCCTGGCCACAGCAGAGAGCTTGCCTGGAAGAGGGGCAGCCGGGACAGAATCCGGCGCCCCAACCGGGACTAGAACCCAGTGTGCCAGTGCAGCAGGCGGAGGATTAGCCTATTGAGCCACGGTGCTGGCCGCTGAGTAATTTTTAAGACTTAGTGTACTCACAAGAGCCTGCACATGAAAAAGGTTATTCTTTTGCTCCTAAACAGATGGTAATTCATTATCATTGCTTCAGAAATATATTAGAATATATGAATATGTATCATTTCTCTAAGCCTTGTGTTGTTTGATTTGATTAAATGCACAAACCTTTCCTAAGCCAATAAGTTAACAGAAGCACAAAAATAGGATAGGTACTTTGCTAAGGAGAAATAGCTAGAAAAGGGCAGATTCAGAATTCAACCCACTATTATTTCCAAATGGAGGCGGTACTACTCTTTTCTACTCAGAGCTAACATGTCAGTATTTTAAATTCCTTTAAGAATGTTGGATGGAGGGGAAAAAAAAGAAATGATAGTGAAATTAAGAAAACCAAGGGTGAGAAGGAATCAGTGAATGATCTGCTTTGACAGAAAACACCTTGATTAAACTTATATTTTTATTTTAGAATACATGGGATTCCTACAGTGTTTTAATAGTTTTTGTGAATAAAATACAAAGAGAAGGGTGAAAAATAAATGTTTCAGATGCAAGAATATGGTATGACATTCCACCCAAGCTTCTATTTTTAAGTTCCATTCTTGTAACATGCTTAATAATCACAAATGATATGAATAGAAAAAACATAAGAACTTCCTTTGCTCTTCAAAAATAGAAACAGCAGAAGAAAAATTTTCATAGTATGCAATATGCCTTCCCAGGTTCCACTGTCTCCCATCCATGGCCTGACCCTACTTAGCTTCTGTGAGATCAGACAAGATCAGGCATGTTCATGTTCAGGGTGATATGGCCACAGACAGGTTCCACTGTCATAATTAATGTAATATCTACTTGCTCCTGGTGCCAAATGTTCAACCTTAGTTACTGGTTTGATGGCAAGTTCAACCTTCATCCCACTCTCCCCAGTGTCTTTAATAAAAGCCCCTGTCTTGATGGCCTCAAGATGAAAGGTTTATCAAGTGACTCCTGTTATAGCCACTGGCTTTACTCACTATTCTGTCTTGGACATTACCATGTACATGTCAAAGATAGGGTTATGGGGACTGGCGCTGTGGTATAGTGGGTAAAGCCTCCTCCTCTGGTGCCAGCATCCTATATGGGTTCTGATTCAAGTCCTGGCTGCTCCACTTCCTATCCAGCTCTCTGGTATGGACTGGGAAAGCAACGGAAGATGGCCCAAGTCCCTGGGCCCCTGCAACTATGTGGGAGACCCAGAAAAATCTCCTGGCTTTGGATTGGCACAGTTCTGGCCCATTGTGGCCATCTGGGAGTCAACCAGTGGGTGGAAGATCTCTCTCTCTCTGCCTCTGCCTCTCTATAACTCTGCCTTTCAAATAAAATAAAAATAAATATTTAAAAAGAAAAAGAGTCCTGGCCCAGCTACTTTCAGAGGAACCATAGTAATTTTGAAAAAATGTTCATCCATTACATCCAGGTGCAGATTATCATCTCCAGGGTCTTCCTTCCGCCATCTAGGAGCACTTTGCCCCTAAACTGACCAGCTGGTTGTTGAGGATGGTTGGGAAAATCCTGTAGCCTGATATCATGGTGCCGATTTCCAAGAATAAGTTGCCCTATGAGTCCCTGGCATCTACTACTATGAAGGTATCATCTTGATTTGACCAAGGAGTTTGAGTATCACCCCTTCCGCTAATCTCTGACTCTAAGTGTAGATTCTTAATAAATATTTGCCATTGAATGAGTCAATGGTCATCTATTCACTACAAATGCTTGTGCCATAATGAACAAACCAGTTTTGAATCTTGGCTACAGAAAAGCTATAGTTCTTTTATATTCTAAAATTATAAACACTTGTATGTTTTAATGTATCTTGTGCCTTTCACTTTATCAATTTTCTTCTTTTTCTTCCCATGTTTAGGCAAAGCAGCTCAAATACATACTATGCCCATTGTATCCTTTATAATTTGACTTAGATTCTATTTACGAACCCCCTGAGTGACTTGCATTTCAATTTTTAGGTGCTGTTAAGCCATTTAGTCATTTAAGTCTATAGTAACAAGTCTTTAAAATCTTTTCTTGTGTAAATCCTAAGATACCCTCTTTGCTGTTGCCATAATTCTACTGACACACTTACTCTTACTTGTCTTCTAAAACTCAATTAATTTTCATCTCCTTTCACTTCATGTAATGTTACATATATGCCTTTGGGTACATGACCTTTTATGAATTCAGTTTAACACACACACATCAAGTGGATTTAATATGCAGTTATTATGCCATAAAAGGGGATTACAAATGTAAAAATAAATAATCTCTGACTTCAGGAATTTACAGATTTTTTTAGAAGAGATAGCTAGTTAAGTAAATAGTACTATGGGGAGTTGTACTATTTTAGATCAAATTAGTGTCAGATTGTGAAGGCAGGTAGTTATACAAAATAGGGAGAAAAGAGTGAAAAACTTAGTTGGATGAAAGCAACACCATATCTAAGGGTCTTTAGTTAGAATAATTATACATATTGTCAAATCTTATTATTTGGAAAGCATTTATCCTAGGTTAAGTAGATAAAGGAGGAAATTAATCAGTTTGGTAAGAATAGCTCATTGACTGTGAGTACTTTCCATTTGGTACTATCTAAGTGAATTATGCAAAGGCCACCTGTAAAACTTTTTGTCAACCGATGATAAAATCAGCCTGATAGTTTGAAAGACTATATTATATTGTAAATCTGAGAAGCACATTACCACATATTACATCTGACAATACCAACTAGAAATATGACTTCTCTGGCAATAAAGAATAAATTGTAAGAAAGTAGATGTGATAAGGTCTTTGCTTCTCGAAGTCTGTTTTTAATGAAAATTCTATAACTGAATTATATTTATTAAATTGTGATGTAACATTCTGTATTGTTGATGTAACAGCATCTCTGTAATATTTGCACACTTTGGGACCATCAGATGTACAGTCTGGCTCTTCTGTAAAGTCTTTTATTATAGAGTTAGTCTCATAAATGTGACATGTGTGTATGTGCATGTGTGTGTGTGTATGTGTGTGAGTATCCAGCTTCAGAAAAGGAATTTCTGACAGTCAGTAAAATAGAGTTTTCTTTGTTGAAAATAGGAATATGTTCATTTTCCAGAAAAGCAGCACCAAATTTGGTTATGTGAAATCAGAAAAGCACTAAAAACTTTATAATAGCAAAATATTCATTTTATACAAATTATCTACAGTGCCTATGATAACCACTGTTCTTCTTCTTCTTTTTTTTTTTTTTTTTTTTTTTTAGGTGCCCGGCCAAATGTAGGGCAGAATGCAGGCTGCGGCTTGAGAGAGGCCTGCGGCCAGGCCAGCAGGCCTGGCCACGCTGGGCTTGGTCTGCCTCTCGCCCGCCCCAGGGCACACAAGAGCCAGCCCGGCGCTCCAAACGGGCCCCAAGTCCTACCTAGAGGCTGAGGCCGGCCTCTGGAGGCCTCAGGCACACCGATAACCACTGTTCTTAAAACATCAGTCATAGCATAACTAGGCTTAAAAAATAGTACAAAGATAAGTATACGTTATGAGAAAAAAAAGAAACTGAAAAGCATAAACTTACTGGTTCTCCTGCAACTCCTTTATCTCCTGTATTTCCAGGGGGTCCTTGCAAACCCTGAATAAATAAAGGCAAAAGTTGTAGAAAAAGAAGTGTTTGAAAATAATTCAGTTTTCTTACCTTAGTTTTCCTTACAGATTATTCTATTTAACTTTCCTATGTCTACTTTTATTCTTTTTTTCCTTATTGGTGGTTCTGTGGCATTTGGTGCAATCGTGTTGCTCAACCATCCTTACAGTCCATCTCCATAAGTCTTTCATCTTCCCCACTGAAACACTATACCCGTTAAACACTAACCGTCCATTGCCTCTGTACCCCTATTCTCTGTTAACCATTCATTCTTCTGTCTCAAAGAATTTGATTTCTACACATGTCATATAACTAGGCTAAAACATCTGCCCTTTTGTGTCTGGCTTATTTTACTGAGGCAAGACTTACTTCCAGATTCACCTGTGTTACAGCATTATGTCAAAACTTCCCTCCTTCTAAAGGTTACATAATATCCAATTGCTATACAATTGCTTTTAACCTGAAAATCCGAAATTCAAAATGCTCCAAAAGCCAAAACCACTGGTGTACGACATGACACCACAAATGGAAGATTCCACACTTGACTTCATGTGACAGGTCACTGTCAAAATGCAGACACACTAAAAATATTGTGTATAATTATCTTCAGGCTACGTGTGTAAGATATAAACAAAACATAAATGAATTTTGTGTTTAAATTTGGGTCTCATTCTCAAGATATCTCCTCATATATGTGCAAATATTTCAAAATATTAAAAAGTATGAAACCCTAAACACTTCTGCTCCCAAGTGTTTTGGATGACAGATGCCCTACCTGTACTGCATACTGTTATCTAGTCATCTGTTAATGTATACTTGTTTTGCTTCCACCTTTTGCTTATTGTGAATAATGCTGCTCTGAACATGACTGTAAAGTATCTGACTCTGTTTTTAACTGAGTATATATTTAGAAGTGGCATTCGTGGATCATATGATAATTTTATTTTTAACTTCTTTAGGAATCACCAATTATTTTCCACAGTGATTGCACAATTTTACATTCTCACCAGCAAACGCGAGTCTTCAGCAAAGAGTGAGAATAACAGAAATGGTAAATAGCTGAGTAAATGAAAAAAATATTTTCCCCCAAAATACTTCAAGGTACCCATTTCATTTATATTAAAGCAAATAACATTTTATTTATGTTAAAGCAAATATTAAAACTTTGTGATATTGGGTTTATAATGCATGAGGGTATCTTCAAAAAGTTCATAGAAAATGGAATTAAGAGAGAAGTTTGGTTGCCAGTGCCATGGGTCACTAGGCTAATCCTCCGCCTGCGGCGTCGGCACCCCAGGTTCTAGCCCCGGTCGGGGCACCGGATTCTGTCTTGGTTGCTCCTCTTCCAGTCCAGTTCTCTGCTGTGGCCTGGGAAGGCAGTGGAGGATGGCCCAAGTGCTTGGGCCCTGCACCTGCATGGGAGACCAGGAAGAAGCACCTGGTTCCTAGCATTGGATCGGTGCAGTGTGCCAGCCATAGAGGCCATTTTGGGGATGAATCAACGGAAGGAAGACCTTTCTCTCTGTCTCTCTCAATGTCTAACTCTGCCTGTCAAAAAAAAATAGAGAAGTTTGGTGCAAAAAATTCAAAATTTCATATATCAGTATTGCTGCAAATGTAGTTTTGTCAAACTTTGCTTTATATCTTCGTCAAACCAATGGTTAAGAATGTTATACTGCTACAGTTTTAATCATCTGTGATTATCTTAAAATTTATTATATATGGATGATATAGTCCTCTTTTCTTTTTTATTTTTTATTAATATAAAGAGAACAGATTCCATGTATCTCATAAGTACTATTCTTAGATAACCTTCTTTCTACCACCCCTCTTTTCCTCTCTCAAACCCCTTTATTCCTTCCTTTTTTAAAAACTTTTGTAAATACATAATTTCAACCCATTCTACAATCATAGGCTTAATGCACAATTAATCATGATATGCAACAAGTAAAAAGTATAAAGATCACAGTTCCACAGGAGTATAAACAAGGGCTAAAAACAACAATTAAATTATAAGATGTCCATTTCATTCCTAAACATTTTTTTAAGATTTATTTATTTATTTGAAAGGCAGAGTTACAGAGGGGCATAGTTATAGACATGAAGAGGGAGACACACACACACACACACACACAGAGAGAGAGAGAGAGAGAGAGAGAGGAAGAGGGAGAGAGAGAGGTCTCATATTTGTTAGTTAACTCCAAAAATGGCTGCAATGGCTGGAGCTGAGCCTATCTGAAGCCAGGAGCCAGGAGCTTCTTCCAGGTCTCCCTCATGGGTACAGGGGCCCAAGAACTTGCGCTATCTTCCACTGCTTTCCCAGGCCATACAGAGAGCTGGATCAGAAGAGGAGCAGCTGGGACTCGAACCAGTGCCCATATGGGATGCTGGCAATGCAGGCAGTGCCTTTCCCAGCTATGCCACAGCACTGGCCCCTTCTAAACATTTTTATATTCTACATTAACTATCACATATCAGAGAAAATATGATAGTTGTCTTTTGGGGACTGCCTTATTTCACTACAATTAATGATTTCTAGTTTCATTCATTTTGTTGCAAAAGACAGAACTGTGCAGTATTCCATACTGTATATATACCATATCATTTTCTTTATCCAGTCATCAGTTAATGGGCATCTGAGTTGATTCTATATCTTAGCTACTGTGCACTGGGCTGCAATAAACATGGGATTTCTTATGCTGATTTCATGTCATTTGGGTAAATTCCCAGGAGTGGGATGGCTGGATTTAATGGTAAATCTATTTTGAGATTCTGAGGAATCTCCATACTGTCTTCACATCCCTATCAGCAAGTGTACCTTTTCCCCAATATCCTTGCCAGCATTTACTGTTTTGATTTTCTGATTATAGTCATTCTGACTGGGGTGAGGTGAGACCTCGGTGTGGTTTTAATTTGAAGTTCCCTGATGGCTAGTGATTCTAAGCATTTTATACTGTGTCTGTTGGCCACTTGTATTTCATCCTTTTAAAAATGCCTGTGCATATCTTCTGGCCATTTTGTTTTTTCTTTAAAGATTTATTTATGTATTTGAGAGGCAGAGTTACAGACAGAAAGAGGGACACATACACACACACACAGGGATAGAGAGATACAAAGAAGGAGAGAGAGGTCTTCATTCATTGGTTCACACTCCAAATGGTCACAATTACTTGAGCTGAGCCTATACAAAGCTAGGATAGGCTTCTTCTCAGTCTCCCACATGGGTGCAGGGGTTTAAGCACTTGGGCCATCTTCTACTGCTTTCCCAGGCATAGAACTGGATTTGAAGAAGGGCAGGTATGACATGAACTGGTGCCCATATAGGATGCTGGCACCACAGGCAGAGGCTTAACCAAATATACCAAAGCACCAGCTACCTGCCCATTTCTTAACTGGATTGTTTGTTGCTGTTTTGCTTCTTTACTCTTTATAGATTCTGAATATTAATCCTTTATCAGTTGCATAGTTTATATTTTCTCCCATTTTGTTGGTTGCATCTTCACTTTGTTGAATGTCCCTTTTGCAGTGCAGAAGCTTCTTAGCTTGATATAATCCAATTTATCTATTTTTGCTTTGATTGCCTGTGCTTCTGGGATATTTTCCAAGAAGTCTTTACCTATACCAATGTCTTGCAGAATTTCCCTGATGTTTTCCTCTAGTAATTTGATGGTATCAAGTTGTATATTTAGATCCTTGATCTATTATGAGTTTTTTTTTTTATAAGGTGCTATGTAGGGGTCTTGTTTCACACTTTTGTGTACATACATCTGATTTTCCCAACACCATTTTTGAAGAAACTGTCCTCTCTTCAGGGATTGATTTTAGCTTGTTTATCAAAGATTAGTTGGTTGTAGATGTGTGGATTGATTTCTGGCTTCTGTTCTGTTCCATTGGTCAACATGTCTATTTTTGTGCCAGAATCATGCTGTTTTCATTATAACTATCCTATAGTATGTCTTGAAATATGGTATTTTGATGCTTCAGGTTTTGTTTTTGTTGTTTAAGACTGCTTTAGCTATTTGTGGTCTCTTATGTTTCCATATGAATTTTAGCATCTTTTTTTTTTATATTTGAGAAGAATTTTGTTGGTATTTTGATTGGGATCACAATGAATCTCTATATATTATTTTGGGTAGTAAGGACATTTTTGATGATATTAATTCTTTGAATCCACAAACATGGAAGATTTTTCCATTTTTGGTGTCTTCTATTTCTTTCTTTAATGTTTCTTAATTTTCATTATACAGATTTTTCACATTGTTGATTAAATTTATCCCTAAGTATTTATATATTTTTGTAGCTATTGTGAATGGTACTGATATTACAAGTTATTTTTCAGGCATTTGTTTGTGTATATAAAGGCTATTAGTTTTTTGTATGTTTTTTGCAAACTCTTTTGATTACTAATTATAGCCTTTAATTACATTTCTGCTGAACAAGTGTCTTTTTACTTGTTGAACTCTTTATTTGGTGGAGCATTAAGCCTTCCTGTAATGTTAATTAAAAATGTTATCTCAAAAACTAAAAAAGGAAGAGAGAGACACACACACATAAAAAGAGAGAGAGAGAGAGAAAGGGAGAAAGGAAAGAAGCAAACAAGGAATGAAGAAGGAGAGTGCAAGGGGGGGAAGGGATGGAGAAAAGAAAGGAATAACATGTTCTTAGAGTTGTATCTATGCACCATGGAAAAGAAAAAAAAAAGAAGACCTAAATGAAAGATCTCTGTGAGTGAGATCCCAGTGGAAAGAATGGGGCCATCAAAGAAGGAGGTACCTTTCTCTGAAGGGAGGAGAGAACTTCCACTTTGACTATGACCCTATCGGAATAAGATCAAAGTCAGCGAACTCTAAAGGCTTCCATAGCCCTGGCAACTCATGACTAGAGCCTAGGGAGATTACTGACGCCATGAACAGGAGTGTCAAATTGTTAAGTCAGCAACAGAAGTCACTGTGTACTTACATCCCATGTGGGATCTGTCCTTAATGTGTTGTCTAATGTGCAGTGATGCTATAACTAGTACTGAAACAGTATTTTTACACTTTGTGTTTCTGCATGGGTACAAACTGATGAGATCTTTACTAATTATATACTGAATCAATCTTCTGTATAGCAAGATAATTGGAAATGAAAAAAAAAACTGGTGTTAAATTGGAAATGGCATAGAAAATTAATTAATTTTTTAAAAAAATATTATGTAGGATCTCTGTCTTTAATGTGCTGTACATTCTTATTTAATGCTATAACTAGTACTCCAACAGTATTTTTTTTTCACTTTGTGTTGCTATATGGGGGCAAACTGTTGAAATCGTTACCTAATATATACTAAACTGATCTTCTGTATATAAAGAGAATTGAAAATGAATCATGATGTGATTGGAAGGGGTGAGGGAGCGGGAAAGGGGAGGGTTGTGGGTGGGAGGGAAGTTTTGGGAGGGGGAAGCCATTGTAACCCATAAGCTGTACTTTGGAAATTTATATTCATTAAATAAAAGTTTAATAAAAAATAAATAAATAAATAAAAGAGTTGTATCTATGAAAAATCATGAAAAATACATATTATGAAACAACTATGATAGGATTTCAAAATATTTTTGCCCCCAAATAAACTTATTTTTCAATTCCATGAAGTTGTGAGGTACCCACATATATAGATGTAATACATAAAATTATTACAATGTAAGTAATAGTGTTGGTAAATGAAATCATATGGTTTCAAGTTTCTTACACTTATATTAATAATTTGATATAAAATATTTATGACAATTTATAGAAAAACTTTGCTGACCTCTCACATAATCTTAAAATAGTAAGTATAGCAAAAATCTGACAGATTAAAATAGAATCCTCAAAATGATTCACTGCCAACAGAAACACTGAGTGACAATAACAAAAGGAAATTCAAGAAAATAAAATCATAGAATGGCAGCCACACATCTAATTATATTAATAATTATATTAAATGGAAATGGATAAACAATTCTAATTAAAAGGCAGGGATTTTTAGGATGAATAATTGAGCAAGACCCAACTATAAAATATTCACTTTAAATATCAAGACATAGACAGGTTGAAAGTTATACCGTGCAAACTTTAAGCCTAGGAAGACTGGAGAGACTCTTGGTTAATATCAGGTAAAGTGATTTCAAAACAAACAGTATTACCAGGCATAAAAATTAGTATCCAGATAAAAAGGATTTTTTTTTAAATAATAAAAGGATCAGAAAGACATAATAATGGCAAGTGTGAAAACATTTATAATAGAAGTTGACACTACATCAAACAAAATTCTGACAGAATTAAGAGAGAAATAGAGAAATAAAAAAAAATCACAGGTAGAAATTTTTTAGACCCCCCATCTCATCAATTGATGGAACATCTATTTAGAAAATCAGTAAGTGTATGGGCTGGCAAGGGTTAAGCTGCTATCTGCAGTGTCAGCATCCTATATGGACAGTGGTTTAAGTCCTAGCTGCTCCATTTTTGATTTAGTTGCCTGATAATACACCTGAGAAAGCAGCAGAAGATGGCCCAAGAGCTTATACACATGCAGAAATGAAGGAGACTTGGATGAAGCTCCTGGCTCCTGGATTTGAAGTAGCCTAGCCCTGGCCATTGTGGTCATTTGGCGAGTAACCCAGCAGATGGAAAATCTCACTCTCTCTCTCTCTTTCCCTTTGTCTCTCCCTCTTTCTTTGTAATTCTGACTTTCAAATAAATAAATACATTTTTTTTAAAAAAAGCAAAAGAAAATCAGTAATTTATCAACTGTTGTAGTTGTTATATGATTTACTAAACCAAAAACAGTGATCTGGACTTTACCTTCTTAACATTAGAAAGGGTTGTAGCCTTTCTTTCTGTCCCTTCCTTTCAGTCACAGCTAATGTAAAGATGGAAGGCAAGTATAAGGAACAGTGTTTGTCTAAAAATATACTTTTACTGGGTATCTGGACTACCAGGCACTATACAGGCTGCTGATTTCATTTAATACTGGGAAATGGAAGGATGAAAATTTAGAGATCTTATCTATTTCACAGACAAGGAAATCTGACCCAGAGAGCTAATTTTATTGAGGTTAAATAGTTTTCAGGAATATGCACTAGAGCAAAGGTCAATCTCGCCTCCAATAGATCTCTCCATTATATAGCAATGCCTGCCTGTTGTAAGTACATAAGTGACTGGAGACATTAAGATTACTCTAAAGAATCAAATGAATATCTGGGTCTTGTCTGACGTTTTTTTTCCTCGACTGTTAACTCTGTTCTCCAAAATCTTTTTCAGTCAAGGAGGATTAATGTATGTGTAGAATTAAATAAACTTTGAGACAACTATTACAAATTTGTGATTAATATTCAACTCATGTTGTCCACTAAGGTAACTCTACTCTTCCAATAGTCTATGATACTTGCTTGCCATAAGGTAAGGCTACAAAGTGACTCTAGTATCGTTGATTTTATTGAAGGAGTTAGACATCAAATATCACATTAATCCATGCATTCCCAATGGGCAGAAAGATGAAATGCTAAGTAAGGTGAACATGTACAGAATGAGCAATTAAGTTTATTTCCCTTGGATTCATATTTTTAATAATGAGAAGACTGAACTTGAGGAGCTCCGAATTTCTCCCCTCATTACAACATATTAGCTTTGTATACAGTAGAGCAAAATGATCAGAATCTTTGAAAGCAACATTTTCAATAATATAATAGTATCCCAGATGATGAATGTTAATGCTCAAGGAACTTTCTTGAAGATCACTTTAATTAATAATGCAATGACACACAGAAAATCTTTCCCTGGACATAGTCATCGTTTTTTTTTTTTTTTTTTTTTTTGTCTCTAATATTTTAGGTTTGACCAGTGTCAAATATGACATTTTGGCAAACAACAGACAGGGGGCAGCAGATTTCAAAAAGGAATAAGCAAATGCAGTAACATCAGTGACATTTACTGTAGCATCTAAAACATTTTTCTCATATTCTTTTCTGATTCTTCATCTGTAATTTATTTTTCTTAAGAGATTTTGTAACTTTAAACTACACATATACATGCATATGACAAATAGAAATGTCATGCATAATAATGATTCCTGACGAAATTAAAAATCCCACACATCTGAACTTTTGTCTCCCATATATACAAATACGTAATATGTCAATATATGCATATATATGTATCTTTCTTTTTACTAACATTTCACCCCTTACTTAGTGAACTTGTTGCCAACAGAATTTGTTGCCTCTCGGGGAAAAAAAAAACTGTATAATTCTGGTAAGATTTTTGATGGTAAGAAAATAGCTAACATATAAAATATTAAATGTTCTTAGGTTAGCACTATGGGAAAGTATGTTATAACATTGAAGATTAAAAAACACTCAAGCTGAGTTCAAAAGAAACTATGAAAGAGGCCTGAAAGAATTTCTTGGTGTGACAGTTTTATTAATGTCTCATTATTTATACATTTTTTGAAATGGAATTTACATAAAAATGAACTCATAAAAATTATTAAGTAATAGTTAACCCAACTACTATATATCAACTATAATAGTTTCTCAGTAGGTACAAACAAGGTCCAGAATGGGTCAACAACTTGCTAAAATAAAATCATAACCTAATGACTAGAGGAATAAAAAATTGTATTTGCTTATTCTAACATACTGAATACTAGACAACAGCTGTGTCAGAGAATAAGGCAGATACTCATTTTATAATGTATATTATGTCAAGATAATATACAGTACACTCTAAGTATATATAATTTCTTTTTGTCAAAAGTATCCCAAAACACTGTGGAAGCACTCCCATCCCAAACAGGTAAAAATCGTACACAGTCTGATTATATTTCATTACTTACTGATTTTCCTTGAATTCCTCTCTCCCCAGGGCTTCCAGTCTTACCCTAAACAAGAAAATGATGCTCAAGTCAAGTGGCCCCTTCCCAAACAACAGGGGAAACTGGGGAAGATTTTAAATCTTCATCTTTAATGTGAAATTTTTTATTACTTACGGTAAGACCAGGAGGGCCTCGTTTTCCTTGATCTCCCCTTTCACCCTAACAAAGTATGAAGACCAGATGAACTAGTAAGAATCTGAATTATGGTTTCATACATGCTAGCATACATTCACAAAAAATAAAACAGCAACTATATATTTCAATATTGAAAAGCAAACATTTCTGTATGAGTTGTAAAAGCTCTATAGATGTTTCATACTTAGACAAGGAGAAAATTTAGTACCGTAGTTTTGTAAGGAAATACCTCATGTTCTGGATAGGTAGACCCTATGTGTTCAACAAAACTTAACTGTATTGAAATGAGGAAATCAATGATTACCTTGGCACCTTGTAAACCTTGCTCTCCTGGGAGACCGTCTGGGCCTCTAGGTCCCTAAGGGTGGAAACAATCCTGTCATCTCAAATGTTTACTTTTTTCTTTTTTAAACTTGTAAGTATCTTCGCAGATGACACCTGGCCCTTCCTTAGTCAACAAACTCTTTGTTTTCAAAGCCTTGGCTGTGGAAAAGAATACAGTCGGACATATGGCTGAATCTGTTTGTGTGGAAGATTTAAGTTCATGTTTTTAAAGATTTAATGCTTAATCTTAAGTCAGATAACAAAAAAATAGCTAAGTTGTTAAAGTGGCAATAATACAGGTTTGTTATTGAGGGATATTGTTTACTTTGTCATTTAGTCAGGAGCCAGCTGGGATTTATTCCTGGGAGAATTCTAAATTAATCTAAAAGTGGCAGATTTGCTTGTCTTAACAGTCTTCTAAAGGTTCACATATTTGAAGTGGTGCTCTTCTATTCACATTATGAGAAAACAAGTGCTGACTGCATCGCACCTGCTATGTACCTGCTTGATAGTAGTTACAAGGAGAGGATAGGGCATAGAAAGGACAGAGATGCGGTTAGCAATATCATGCAAATCTAAAACTTCTTAATATTCATTCAATAGTTAGTAACAAGAGTCATTCTCTAGAAAAATGACAGAATAGTCACACTGCCTAAATAACGTCAAGATTTTTTTTTCATTTTTTAAAGATTTATTTATTTATTTAAAAGGCAGAGTTAGAGAGAGAATCTTCCATGAGCAGGTCCACTCCCCAAATAGTCACAATGTCCAGAGATGGGATTATCTGAAGCCAGGAGCCTGGAGCTTCTTCTGGGTTTTTCATGTGGGTTCAGGGGCCCAAGGACTTGAGCCATTTTACTGCTTTCCCAAGTCATGGCAGACAGCTGCATAGGAAGAGGAGAGCTGGAACTCCAACTTGAGCCCATAGGGGATGCCAGAATTGCAGGCAGAGGCTTTATCTGCTATGCTGCAGTGCCTGCCCCTCTTTAAGATTATTTTAAAAAAGATTTATTTATTTGAAAGGCAGTTACACAGGAGAGAGAGAGAGAGAAAGAGAGAGAGAGAGAGAGAGAGAGAGGTCTGAGAGGTCTTTCTTCTGGCCAGAGCAGAGCCAATCCAGTGCCATGAGCCAGGAGCTTCTTCTGGGTCTCCCACGTGGGTGCAGGGGACCACCTTCCACTGCTGAGGCCTGGATCGGAAGTGGAGCAGCTGGGACTCAAACCGGTGCCCACATGGGATATCAGCACTGCAGAGGGAGACTTTACCCACTACACCATAGTGCCGGCCCCTCTTCATGATTTTAAAGTTTATTTTAAGGAGCTTAGCTTAATTCTACAGCCTCTAAGTGAACTGTGCTAAGTGTGATTTGTATCAAACTAGGCTAATCCTCCACCTTGCGGCGCCGGCACACCGGGTTCTAGTCCCGGTTGGGGCACCGATCCTGTCCCGGTTGCCCCTCTTCCAGGCCAGCTCTCTGCTGTGGCCAGGGAGTGCAGTGGAGGATGGCCCAAGTCCTTGGACCCTGCACCCCATGGGAGACCAGGAGAAGCACCTGGCTCCTGCCATCAGATCAGCGCGGTGCGCCGGCCGCAGCGCGCCTACCGTGGCGGCCATTGGAAGGTGAACCAACGGCAAAAGGAAGACCTTTCTCTCTGTCTCTCTCTCTTACTGTCCACTCTGCCTGTCAAAAAAAAAAAAAAAAAAAAAAAAAAAAGAAAAGAAAATGTTATTGGGCATAATGAAGTTTCTTCATTATGAAGCTTTTAATGAAAATGTAAATTATATAAATGGCTATAATGTATAGAAAGATAAAGCATCTAAACAGCCAAAAAGAGGATTCAGAGACAGCCTTCAGGTGTGTCTAGGAATGAAGGTACTGTGGTGGGTGGAGATCAAGCTCTCATAGACTTGTGCACAACAGAAGGAACTCCAGACAGCTGGACAGTAGAAGAAAAGAGTACAGAAGCATGATAGAAGACATCAAAAGAATGAAAAAGTAATTTGTTTGTCAGAGTACTGATTATATGTAGAGAAGTGTTAAGAAATAAGTGCAGAAATGAATACTTGGATTTAAAAGGTGATGCCAGGAGTTTATACTTAAATCACTTGGTAAAAGGGAACCATGAAAGCTTTCTACAGAACAGTTCTACAAATCCCACAGTACAACATGCTGATGTGAAGGAGGATCCTAGGTGTCAGCACCTACTATTGTATTCCATTTGAGGTGATATGCTTTGTTTTAGCTTCATATTTTTAAAAGATGCTTAATTTTATTTTATCTTGGCTTCACATTATTAAAAGATGTTTACTTTCATAGGAATCTCTTCCTGGATACTCTTAGGATAACTGTATTCCTTGATCCTCTTGGGCACATTCATGGATTTGGACAGAACAGTCATACTCTTTGAAGATCTATAGCTCCACTGGTCCTGTTAAAGTTAAAGCCATAGCTTTGGCCCCACAACTTCTCAGTCTGCATTCAATTTACTCCATAATCTGTCCCCAACTTCCTTTGCTGCCATATTTTCCTGTAAAAGACTGAAAAACTAAATCACAGTCTTATTGTACAAGACCTTGAAGATCAAGCTGAGGAGAGTATGGACTTAATTTAATAGATCAGTATTTCGAAGTGGATTATTCATTTAACATTTACTGAGTGCCCACTACAAACCACAGATTATCTTAAACCCAGAGAACATGCTATGGAGAAAAGAAAGTGTCTACATCCATAAGTAAGCAAATACACACATAAAATTAAAGTATAAAATAAAAATCGGTGGTTAAGTATAACGAAGAAAAATAAATAAGATTAAAAGAATGGAGAGTGTATAAGGTAGAGAATACCATTTTGGATACAGTGGTCTGGGAAGTCTCTCTAAAGAAATGTGTGGCTAGACATTTGAAGACCATGCATTGCAGACCGTGCAAATAACAGGCAAGATCATTGAGGTAGAAGAAACAGCAAGTGTAGAGTTCCTGAAGTGGGGGCATGCTTGGAATATTTAACAATTGAGTAACAGAAGATACAAAAAAGAGCAACGATTAAAGGTTGACTCTAAAGTTTTAAGTGTGAAGCTCCCTTGGCACTTTGCTCTAATAATTACCCTCATCTTAAAATCTCAGCAGCCTGTCTTAACTATCTGCCTCTGCCATCTTCAATGCCTTATATTCCTCTTACTGTTCTGTAAAAAATAATGTTAGTTTTTGAGTAACAAAATAAGAAGGCTGAGAGAGTTAAAAAATGAATGAGTGGTTGACATTCTAAAATACTACCAATGGATGGGGCCTTTGGCCTACTGGTTAAAATGCTGGTTAGGATACCCATGTCCACTTGGAGTAGTTGGGTTTGATTCCTGGTTCTGATCCTTGACTACAGCTTCCTGTAAATGCAGATCCTGGGAGGTAGTTGTGATGGTCCCAGTAACTGGGTGCCTGCCATGTGGATTAGGTTCCCATCTTTTGACTTTGGCCATAGCTGGGGCGCCCCTGTGGGCATTTAGGGGAGTGAATCAGTGAATGGTAACTTGTTCTCTCTCTCTCCCTCCACTCCCTACTTCTCTATCTCTCAAATAAAACTAAACTAAATTAAAATAGTATAAAAGACATCAGAAAACAAGCGATATCTAAACTGAAAATGTGTCTACTGGTAACTGGGAACTTTAAACTCTCTTTGTAAGCTGAAATTCTACCTTTTATTGGGTATTTTGTTACTATGTGGTATTGAAAATGGCATTGATAGAAAAATAATTGGAAACACAAGTTTATATGGGACAGAGAAGAAGCAATGGTGAAAGGTAATGAGTTCAACTCTTAAGAATCAACTGCAATGAAGCAGTGATAGTTAGAAGTTATGCTAAATTTAAACGGAAACAGCTATAAGGGTAAGCGTTTAACAGTCTCCCAAACACAGATTAATAATCATTCAGAATTTTTAAAGGCTTGCTTGGCTCAAAGATGGCAAAGGAATTCCATTTCTTGTATAAAATCAGATTAAGTGGCTGCCTAGATCAATATGTAGGCCAGACTACATCTAGCC
Source organism: Lepus europaeus (assembly GCF_033115175.1). NCBI lineage: Eukaryota > Metazoa > Chordata > Mammalia > Lagomorpha > Leporidae > Lepus > Lepus europaeus. Next base: position 79,400,754 of record NC_084831.1, read on the forward strand.
GGAGAGAAGTCCCATATTAACTGCCAGTTTCTCGCTGTGGCATGTAAATCACCCACTATTGCAGTTGAACTAATTCAAAATCAACTTTTCAAGATAGAGAAAAAATTTTGCAGGTATTAGGTGAGTTGCTCAAATTTAAATGTCCAAATGATTTGAATAACTGATTTATTAACTATATAATATTTTTCAAATGTTAAATTGAAATGAGTTAATTCTGCTAGCAAGTGAATTAAGGTTGGAATAGAGGACTTGATACTTAGAATTTTACAAAATGAATATCAAACATTCATGAGTAAAATGCTGATTGTATAATTGAAAGGCGTGTCATCCAAAATTAGAGAATATATATAGTAATGATACCTACTCACTCTATAATGCTTTACATTAAAAACACTTTCACTTCAAAAAACACTTTCACATTTATTATTTCATTTACTAGGCCAAGAATACATATGGAACAAAGAAAAAAGTTTCTATGCCTACAGCAGTGATAAAGATAACTGCATTTAGTGTTTCTTGAAAAGGACTATGTAATGCAATTACATTAATGCAAGTTATAAAACCCAACATTGCTGCTTAAAAGTTTAAGACTGGGATAACTATGGAAAAAGTTGATATTCTTCCTGTTTCAGGCAAAGATAAAGAAAATTCACTCAAAAGCTTAGTTTTATCAACCTCTTTAAGTTTCTTTAGTCTATGTTTTATTTATTTGAAAGGAAGAGTGAGAAAGAAAAAGAGAGGTCAAGAAGAGTGAGAGCGAGAGCAAGAGCGAGAGAGCGAGAGCGAGAGAGAGAGAGGGAGAGAGAGAGGAAGAGAGAGAGGGAGAGAGAGAGAGAATCTCTTTCATCTGGTGGTTCACTCCCCAAATGCCTGCAACAGCCAGGGCTAGTTCAGGCCAAAGCCAGAAAGGATCTAGGAACTACATCCAGGTCTCCTAAGTGGGTGGTAGGAACCCAAGTATTTGGGTCATCAGTTGCTGCCTTCCCAGGCACATTAGCAGGAAGCTGCGTCCAAAGTGGAAGAGCCAGGACTTGAGCTGGACTCTGATATGGAATGTGGGTATCTCAAGAGGAATCTTAATCTGCTGAACCATGATGCCTGCTCTAGTATCTCTGAGCTTCACTCTGATAATTCTTGCAGAAGTTATACCATGGGTTAGTATAGATACCTGCTTTGATCCCTAGGACAAAATAAGTGTTAGGACACGAGCTTTAGCTTGAAGAAAACTAGGCAAATACCATTGTAATTGGCACCTAATTTGGCATATTTTTTAAAGTAACTTAAAATATCTCATGATATTCTCTTCAGGAAAGTATGCTGGCTAAATAGAAATATATTATCTTTTCTTTATCCTCTTTTTTTTTTTTGACAGGCAGAGTGGACAGTGAGAGAGAGAGAGACAGAGAGAAAGGTCTTCCTTTGCCGTTGGTTCACCCTCCAATGGCCGCTGCAGCTGGTGCGCTGTGGCAGGCGCACTGCGCTGATCCGATGGCAGGAGCCAGGTGCTTCTCCTGGTCTCCCATGGGGTGCAGGGCCCAAGCACTTGAGCCATCCACCACTGTACTCCCGGGCCATAGCAGAGAGCTGGCCTGGAAGAGGGGCAACCGGGACAGAATCTGGCACCCCGAGCGGGACTAGAACCCGGTGTGCTGGCGCCGCTAGGCAGAGGATTAGCCTGTTGAGCCACGGCGCCAGCCTCTTTATCCTCTTAGGAAAGCTAAATTGGGCCACACTGATCTATCAGTATGGCCTCAAAGACTAAATTTCTGATATCTCAGGTATATAAACTAAGTGTTTCCTAAAGTAACAGTTACTTGAGTTGTAGGCAACAATTTGAAAAAGCCAGTCAAACTCATGAATGACCTATTTAATCCTACATGCATTAGATGATAGGAAACGGTATTGCTACTTTATAGAAATGCTAAAATTAAAATTTGTGATTAACTAAAACATTAACACAAACTGCGTGCTCATTTATTTAGGAAGACTTTTATGAGAACTCCAAGTCCATCTCTATTAATCCCTGTAATAACTTTTAATAGGATTAGTATCTACGAAAGATGGAAAAAAATCCTTATTCATGGAATAAATGTTTTTGTAAGTTAGACTCAGTATATTTATGTTTCCTTTTAACCATATCTGTCTATCTTTGCTTGATTCCTCTATTTATTTTAAGTCATTCACATGCCTAACTAATTATGCCTAGCAATCTTTTCTGGCTCTTGATTTACACAGCTGGAACAAAATGTTCTCTTAAACAAAAACCAACATTATCAGTGATTTCAGAGAAAAAGTTGATTCCTTTCTAGTCATAATTTTTATTTTACAAGAAGAAATCATAGGGTAAGCTTTGCCTTATCATTTGGAATGCTCTCGGTATTAGAAGCATGAAATCTAAATTCACATACTACTGGTGGCTGCTTTCCCTGCTATGGTATGCATTTTTTTGAAGGGGCCAACATTCAGAATTCCTGTAGTCATATTTGCTTTATTCTTCCATAGAAAACCTAAAAACATTATATATTTCTAATATACTTATTTTAATCTGTCCCCATCCTATTTACATCTTAAGGAGCATAGTCAGAATAAGATTTCCTCGTTTCTAAGTCTCTGTACCACCCATCTGAAGACAAGTACAATACTTAAAGGTATCTCATGATCAAAGGCCCAACTTACGGGCAAGAAGGCAAATGGGTTTAGCTTGCTCTGTGTGTCACCGGTCCTGTTTAGGTGTAGCTGAACACAGAAGAATACACTGATCTAACAGATCCATCTCCTAACTCCAAAGAGTTAAATGAGTTTGTCACGGGCAACGCCTGACAATTGCTGATTCCTAGTGACACAACAGACCAAGCCACTATCTTTCTGGTATTGGAGTAGACTCTGCTAGCATATATTATCTACATAAGAGCCAAGATCTTGTGTACTATATTGATTAGATTTGGTATATTAAACTATTGTACTTAATTATTCCTCAGATAAACTTGGTAAGTGGAAACAAAGCTTAGCATCTTAAAGATAAACAAAGGATAAAATATAAAGGATACATTACATGTATGGCTCCCACAAATACATGTATGTATGCCATGACTCCCACTAAGAATCTCTGTAAGAATGCAGTTGTCCATCCATCATGTTCTTTTTCAGCTACATAAAAGGCAGGATTACATAACCTTCACAAAACAGAAGTGCTTTCATGATACTGAAGTGTTTAGATTATTTTTTGGGATGATAGAACAATGTTGCTTACTTGAGGTTTTCTAGTCCCCTGGGAAATGTTAATATTGCGTGATACTTCCAAAGCTACTAGACTGTAAGTCATTAAGCTGTAAAATCCATGTGATCTATATCTAAGGGAGAGTTAAGCTTGTATCCACTGTGGTTCTACCAGAATTTTCGACAGGAAACTAGCAAATGGTAGATGGACAGCAGGAGGGAAGTGGTGGTGGGGGCTGGGAGATTCCTTGGGGAGTGTCCCTATCAGCTAGGAAGTTCATATGGCCATTGGACAACAGGTTAAGTCACAGAAAAGACAGTGGATCAGTACTAGTACCAAAATGAGAGTTCTCTGTGTGGTCTCAGTGCGAATGTGCTCACGGCAGAGCTTCCCCTCCAGCATACTGTGACACACATGTGCCACAGAGACTACAGATGTGCTGGAAACGTGGACTCCCTCAGCCTTTGGGGTGGCAGAGAAAGTCTGGCACAGGAATCCCTAGGCAGATAGCATTTCCACTCATCTCAGTCAGTGAGACAAATATTCTTTTTTTTGGTAAGAATCATTGAGAATGATGGGTCTAGTGTATCAGGATCACAGCCATAGCGGAGGATGGATTGAAGAAAGAGAAGATTTTCTAGTAAAACAAATTAACTTACTAATTTGAAAGGCAGAGAGAGAAAGAGAGAGAGAGAGGGGGGGGGGATGGAGAGAGGGAGAGGGAAGGGGAAGGAGGGAGGGAAGGAGAGAGGGAGGGAAGGAGAGAGAGTGAGAGAGAGAGAGGTAGGGAGAGAGAGAGAGAGAGAAAGGAGAGAGAATTTTCCATTTGCTGGTTCTCTTCCTAAAGTAGAAAATGACCAGATTTCTACTAAAACAGAACTCCCTAAAACTATCTTCTTTCTCAAATATTCTGGCCCGCAGTTCTATTTTTGTATTCTCAATGTCCACTGATTGCCTAAAATATTTCCCAGTAAGGAAAGCCCCCATCTACCGTTTTTTTTTTTTTTTTCTAACTAAGCCCTATTTCTAAACAAAGCTGCCTTATTCAGAAACTATTGTGTGAAAAATTTAAAAATTATGAGGGATATTTTGAGAGGGAATCTCTTAAATGTCTGAAGAATGAGAGGAAAATAGATTATTTTGGAGCTGGGAGCTGTGGACAAAGTAACAAATCGTAACAAAGAGTAATAATCTACATAGGGGTCATGGTGAGGTTAGAAGGATGCAAAACAAATAAACTTCCCATATGACTTAGGAGATAGCACAAGTGGTTCAGCATGTACTGAGTTAGGCTCCTGCCTAGATAGTCAGTGATATCCAAATTACATAATTAGAAATGGTACACATAAATATTTCTTCTTTTTTCACTTGTCATAAAATTGGTAGAACTTTCCCATTATGACTCAGACAAAGTTGAAAAAACACCTTCAACCTGACCAAGTATTGAACGCTGGCAGGATTCAGACCACGAAATGACAGTTGGATACTGATCATCTACCATTTTTGTTTTATTTTAAAACTCATTTAGGCTACAAAGGCCTAAATCTCATTTATGCTCTCAGTGTTATTTATAGACTGTAAACCTGTAATACAGGAAGGAAAAGAGTTTTTCAGAAAAGAAACAGTAATAAAAATAAATTTGCTCTTTCTTCAGTCTTCACCAAAAGCACAGGACATGAAGTCAAAATCATTTTTCAAACTGAGAATTCCTAACACCCTTCCCTTCTCCTATTTGCCAACTGGCAAACTGCAGGGCCTGCTTTTTTTTTTTTTTTTTTAAAGAAAATAAAAGGATTCAAAATGTTTAAGAGACAATGTAAAATGTAAAGAGAATTTTTCACTTAATGCTATATGCATAATTAGTAGAAAATCCTAACAACTGACTTAAAATTAATAAATTCTTCTTCATCTTGTGTATCTTCATTTCATTTCTTGATGTTCCTATTTTGTCATGTGTTACGTTTCCTTGTGATTATGTCTGCTCTGAAAAGTAATTAAAGATCTTTACATTTACAGTTTTCTGACATGATGGAATTGGTGACTGGAATTAAGAAAGAAGAATTTGGAGTAGGTGTTTGATGCCACTTGGGGCACCTGCCTTCTTCACATTAGAGTGCCTGGGTTTGAATCCTAGCTCTGCTTCTAATTCCAGTTTCCTGCTAATGCACCCCCTGGGAGGCAGCAGATGATGGCTCATAAAATTGGGTCTCTGTAATGCATGTAGGAAATGTGAATTGAGTTCTTGGCTCCTGACTCCTGGCTTCAGACTGGTCCAGCCATGGTATTGAGGGAATTTGGGGAATGAGCCAGCAGATGGGAGATCTTGCTTACTCTTTCTGTCTCTCTATGCCTTTAAAATAAATAAATTAAAAAAATTAAAAAAATTAAAAAAATTAAAAGAAAAGTATGCTTTATTAGTAGAAATGATTATTAGTCATATTTTAGTTGTTGAAGTTAATCTAATGTAATGAAAACAAAGGAAAAATCTGATAATTCCTAAGGATAATTCTAAAAGTTATGGTACTATTTCAGTTGAACACCTCACTTTTTACAACAATTTTTTTTAGGTTAATGTACATTTTTCATTAAACTACTTACCCTTTGTCCTTTAGGACCTTGACTACCAGGCAATCCTCTTGCCCCCACAAGACCCTACAAGTTACAAATTTAAAAATCAATGGTGGAATTCACAAGAATGTTATCAGAATTGTAGTCATATTTTTTTTTTTTTTAGTGGGAGGTAAAATAGTAAGGTTTATTAGGGAAAGGACATCCATAAGGCGGATGGGCACCTCTCCAGACAGAGCCTGAGAAACTTGGTGGTGGGGGGGGGCAGGGCAAGGAGCGAGGTTACATGTTTGAGTGGAGAGATTACACCTGGCCAGGCCAGGCGGGCGACTCAGCAGAAAGGCAGAGGGCTGACATATCTCATTTGCTTGCAGAATTCTTAAAATAAAATTGATTCATTTCCTTAAAAAGTGCTTTAATTTTCAAATGCCGTATCTCCCTCCACCAATATTCTGATCTTGAAATATTCACCTATTTGGAAATGTTTACCCTCTGGACAAGGCAGGGTAACCTTTTAATATTCACCATCCAAGTAGTTTTCAAGAGGGTCATACATCAAGTGATGAAGGAAGACACAAAGCATAGTAGCAGGGGTAAGGACATTCAGGATAGCGTGCTATGTCCCAGAATATTTTGAATAGTTTGAGAGAAAAGCAGTCTCCATTAGCTTATACATGGCTTACTTTGCAAAAAATAAAAAGCATACCAAAAATGATAAATGTAAATTAAAATAAACATTCTAGAAAGTACCATATAATTACTTACAGGTAATCCCAATGGACCCATTGGTCCTGGTTCCCCAGGAGGACCTGGATATCCCTATAGTTTAAGGAAAATATGAAAAACATAAAATCTCCATTGCATTTAGTTATTTTCACTGAAGACAAACTAGTCCATTATAAAAATAATAAAAAGGATCATTTGATAAGATCTTCCTGTCTTACAAAAAGGCCCCAGGAAATGTTCTACATATAGAATATGGAAATAAAAACTATGTTTATGAGGGATCTGTATATTCATTTATTAGAAGGGCTTTGCTGGAAAAGGAAATTGCTAGCTAATATCACATATTACAGCCTACTGATAAGAGAACATTCATTTGATCTTTCTGTAGGTTGTTTTCTTATATGTGGATATGTAGTAGGTTAGACAGACTTTGAAATCGAATTCTTTTCAGAAAGATGAGGAAATTTTATGGTTAAGGAATATGAATGTTTACAACAATCAAGCCTGCTAAATTTTATAAAGACAGCACATTTTGTTTTTAACACTGATTCAGAAAATGTCTTAGGAGGTAATAATTCCTCAAATTGATTAGTGTTATGAAATGTTAAATTTCCTAGCTGATAAACCTGGAGATAACTAAAAATAAATGAATAAATAAATCTTACAGAGCTTTCTTGGTCATAAATTAAACCAAAGGATAGCAAATAAAATGAAGTTTTAGACAGTATAAGGTGTCATGAGATCCACCATATTTTCTGAAAGGAAGGTTCTCTAGTAGGTATGTTCATACTAGTTCCTGTCACTTTTCGAAATTATTTAAGAACGTAAAAAAAAAAAGGTAAACCAGATATAAAAGTTGCCAGCTATCTTAAGATGCAAGAGAATATGATGAATTTTGGGTACTGAGCTCTTGTGTTTCAAAACTTAGATCATGTCCACAAACTGTGGAGGAACAGCAATGATGATATGTGCCACATAAATGATAAGCTATAGAAGAAAAAATAGGATTTTAATGGCATTTTCTTCTTCAGCCATTTTTGCTAATTTAGGGTGGTTTAATTTTTCTCCTAAAACTAGAGCATGATTTGACTAAGGCATCTCATTTGCATGCTTCTCAGAATTTTCATGCCAGATAGCACCTTGGAAGATAAATAATTTTATAAGAAAATTTCAGTGAATACCTATTACAAAATAGCATATTTCACTTATTTAAATTCCAGTCAAGGCAATTCTACCTCTGGAAAGTTAACTTCATTATTGTTTTTACTAACATTATTTTTTCCAATCACCAAGTTCTTACCATAGCACCTTTTTCCCCCTGGGGGCCCAGAGGGCCTGGACTGCCACGATCTCCCTTTGAAAACAGCAAAGGAAGAATAATGTTGAGTTGTGTTAGTCATGTCGTTAAGTTGTAAGTTAGAATCATACCTTACATACATATTTCATCCTAATCCCAATAATTTTTAAATTTATAAATCTTATATTTTTACCCTAAAATTAGTAAACTTTCAATACAATAAAAATGCTCCTTAGATTTTTTTTGAGGGAAAACTATTAAAACTCTTATTAAAATGAAGAAAATAAAAATCATGAATAAAAAGGACTTAAAATTGACCCTGCGTCATTTGCTAAAGTTTTGTGAGTAAAAATTCTTACAATTTTATGATATACAGAATAAGAGAAAAGTGAAAGTATCAAAAGCATATTTAAAAAAAGATTTATTTATTTACTTGAAAGGCAGAGTTACATGGGGTGGGGTGGGGAGACACAGACAGATAGAGAGGTCCTCCATTCTCTGGTTCACTCTCCAAATAGCCATACTGGCCGGGGCTGCGCCAGGCCAAAACCAGGAGCCAGGAGCTTCTTCCAGTCTCCAACATGGGTGCAGGGGCCCAAGCACTTGGAATACCTTCTACTGCTTTCCCAGGCCATAAATAGAGAGCTGGATCAGAGGAGGAGTAGCCAGTATATGAACTGGTACCCATATGGGATGTCAGTGCTGTAGGCAGAGGCTTAGCCCACTACATCACAGCACTACTCCACTGTGTACCACAATTAAATGTCAAAGAAATAATTCTGGAGGATCACGATAGTCAAATCTGTCATTGAAAAATTAAAAAGGATTAAAATGACTCACATGAAAATTTTTCAAGATTGTTAAAATCTCAATGTAGAAGATTTAACTCAGCATAGAAGCAATGAATCAGAATGAAAAACTACATATCTATTTTTTAACTTAATTCACATTATACCTTATTATATTGTTAATAAAAAGGCAAGTTTATACTTTGCACTTTGAAAGTACAAAGTGAGAGAAGAGATGTTGAAAACACAACTTAGATCTTATCAAGTAATTGCAGACATGATATGAAAAGAGTTGAAATGGGGCCAACATTGTGGCATAGAGGGCAAAGCTGCCACCTGCGATGCTGGCATCTGATTCATCTCCTTGTAAATGGCCTGAGAAATGTAGTAGAGCATGGTCCGAGTGTTTGAGCCCTTGATATCCACATGGGGGACCCAGCTGAAGCTGCCAGCTTCTGGATTTGACGCAGAGCTGGCAGTTGTGACTATCTGGGGAGCTGAACCAGTTGATGGGGGGAATCACTCTCTGCCGCTCCCTGTCTCTCTGCAACTCTAACTTTCAAATAAATAAATAAATCTTAAAAAAAAAGAGAGTAACAGTCTCACAAAGTTGTATAATGATTAAATAAGACAATGCAAGTAAATCACAGAGCTGGGGCTGGTGCCGTGGCTCACTTGGTTAATTTTCCACCTGCAGCGCCGGCATCCCATATGGGTGCAGGGTTCTAGTCTCGGTTGCTCTTCTTCCAGTCCAACTCTCTGCTGTGGCTTAGGAGGGCAGTGGAAGATGGCCCAAGTGCTTGGACCCCTGTACCCACATGGGAGAGCAGGAAGAAGCACCTGGCTCCTGGCCTCGGATAGGTGCAGCGCCGGCCATAGTGGCCATTTGGAGAGTGAATCAACGGAATGGAAGACCTTTCCCTCTGTCTCTCTCTCTCTCTGTCTATAACTCTACCTGTCAAATAAAAAAAATCACAGAGCTTGGTAAATGTTTGCCTCTTGGCAAGTACCAATTATTATTATTACAAAACAAAGAGATGAAACAACTCAGGGACAACTGTATTTCAAACTGTGTGGTATCTCATCTAAGTCGAAGAAGGGAAGAAACTGGGAAGAATTAGAGTAGTCTGGGAAAATTCATGGAGGTGTTGAAATTCAGCTGAGTCTAGAAGTTTAGTTTTTAGAGCATACAGCGAAGGGGTGAAAATATTCTAGATAAAGGAAGCATTAAGAATGGGAATCAGAGTAAGTACATGAGTATGAGACAGAGTGAAAGAAAGGTAAAATGATAACTTTTCTTTTTCAAAACTGCTTCCTATAGGTGGCATGATCTGATAAATTAGATGTAAATAATATTTGCTAGTCATAAATTAACACTGTTCTATCCTTCAATAGCACATATTTATAATCAAAAGAGTATCTGACCCTTTAAAGTTGGAATCATATATATTAGCTATATTTAAGGGATTAAGTAAGGTAACATGTTAAAGTTATCAATGACTTCTAATTAACATAAAATATCACATGGGAGTCTCTCCTTTGAACTCAGCTTAAAATTCTTATCATAAAACAAAGAATGAAAGAATTTACCTTTTCACCAATGCTTCCAGTTGTACCAACTTCCCCAGGTAAACCGACAGGTCCCTTTGGGAAAAAAATAAAAATATACATGCATCAAACTGCTATTATAGAATCTTGGTCTTAAATTACCTGTGATCACTGTGTTTCTTTCTAACTCATCCTCAACTTTATCTTGGAGTAAAATCCCTCCTAGTATAAGTACACAGTCTATGACTCCATTTTATAATTAATTTGTTATCAATCAATACATATGTATGAGTGTTTTATACACTCATATATGAGGGGCACTATGTTGGGAGGCAGCCAGTTTCAGTTTCAAGCATAGTTTTTGTCCTTGTGAAGCTGATAATCTACTGGATATTTTAAAAAATCTGCAGCTTATCTATCTGCTTGATGTAGATATGTTTGCTTAAGAAATTATTTCTGGGGCTGGCGAGTGGTTAGGCTGTTGCGTGGTATGCCTGCATCCTATACTGGGAAGTTGGTTTGAGATCCAGATACTCTGTTTCCTGCCCATCTTCTTACTAATGCACCCTGGTAGGCAGTGAATGATGGCTCAAGAGCATGGACTCCTGCTGCCCATAGGGGAGGTAACGATAAAGTTCAGGACTCCTGGTTTCAGACTGGCATGGCTTTGGATGTTGTGAACATCTGGGGCATGACCAGTGAATGGAAGCTTTCTTTGCCTCTTCCACACCCTTACCCCTACCCCTACCCCAGTATGTTTCTGTGACTCTGCCTTTTTTTTTTAGCACACACAAATTTTGATCATATGACAATTTAAAGCCTAGGGGAAGAGAATTACCATTTCTTCTATTTTTGTGCTTCCAGCTTTCATTCATATCCTTTTCAAAGAATTTTATTTAAGGAATACAAACAATCCAATTCATATATATAAATTTAGAAACAGTGATTCTACTCACTCCTCCCTCCCACCTATACTCCTACCCTTCTTCCTCCTCCCTCTCCTATTCCTATTCTTATTTTTTACAAAGATCTATTTTCAGTTAAATTTATACTCATAAAATTAACCTTACACTAAGTAAAGAGTTCAACAAATAGTATGAAAAAAGAAAAAAATAACAAACCACTATCCCTCAACAGTTGAGACAAGGGCTGTTCAAAATCATCATATCTCAAAGTGTTAATTTCACATCCACAGATTACTTTTAGGTACTCTATTAGTTATCACAGATAAGAGAATACATATGGTATTTGTCTTCTGGGAGCTGGCTTATTTCACTAAGTATAATGGCTTCCAGTTGTGTCCATCTTGTTGCAAAAGACAGGATATCATTTGTTTTTTACCACTGTGTAGTATACTATAGTGTATATACCAAAATTTCTTCATCCAGTCTTCAGCTGATGGACATCTGGATTGATTCCATATCTTGGCTCTTATGAATTGAGCTGAAATAAACATGGAGGATAGAGATAATTCATTCATATGCTATTTTTCTTATGTTTGGGTAAATTCCCAGGAGTGGAATGACTGGGTCATTTGATAGGTCTACAGTTAAAATTCTGAGGTATCTCCATATTGTCTTCCACAGTGGCTGCAACAGTTTACATTCCCACCAACACTGAATTAGGGTACATATTTCCATAAATTCTGACCAGCATTTGTTGTTTGTTGGTTTATATATGATAGCCATTCTAACTGGGTGAGGTTAAACCTCAGTGTGGTTTTGATTTGCATTTCCCTGACAGCTAGTGATCCTGAGCATTTTTTCATGTGTCTAGTGGCCATTGAATTTCTGCTCTTGAAAAATCCTGCACAAGTCCTCTGTCCATTTCTTAACTGGTTGTTTATGTTGTTGTTGCTGTTGAGTTCCTTGAGCTCTTTATAGATTCCAGATATTAATTATTTATCAGTTGCATAGTTTGCAAATATTTTCTCCCATTCTTTCAGTTGTCTCTTATTTTGCCGAGTATTTCCTTTGCAGTGCAGAAGCTTCTCAGCTTGATGTAATCCCATTTGTCAATTTTGGCTTTGATTGCCTGTGCTTCTAAGGTCTTTTCCAAGAAGTCTTTGCCTAGGCCAATGTCTTCTAGTGTTTCCCCAATGTTCTCTTAGTAATTTGATGGTATCAAGTCATAGATTTAGGTCTTTGATACATTTTGAGTGGATTTTTGTGTAAGGTGTAAGGTAGAGGTCTTCTTTCATACTTCTGCATGTGAAGATCCAGTTTTCTCAGCACCATTTGTTGAAGAGACTGTTCTTGCTCCAGGGATTGATTTTAGCTCAGTTGTCAAAGATAAGTTGGTTGTAGATGCATGGGTTGTTTTCTGGAGTTTCTATTCTGTTTTCCATTGGTCTACATTTCTTTTTTGTTTTTTGCCACTACGAGGCTGTTTTGATTATAACTGCTCTGTAGTATGTCTTGAAATCAGTATTGTGATGCCTCTGGCTTTATTTTTGTTGTTGAATATTGCTTTAGCTATTTGAGGTCTCCTCTGTTTCCATACAAATTTTAATATTTTTTTCAATAACTGAGAAGAATGTCCTTGGTATTTTGACTGGGATCACACTGAATCTGTAAATTCTTTCAGTAGTATGAAAATTTTCATGATATTCATTTTTCTAATCCATGAACATGGAATATTTTTTCCATTTTTGCTGTCTTCTATTTTATTCTTCAATGACACCCTTGTTTAATTTATTCCAAAGTATTTAATTTTTTTGTAGCTATTGTGAATGGGATTGATCTTACAAGTTGTAGTTCAGCTACAGTATTGTCTGTTTATACAAAGGCTATTGATTTTTGTATGTTAATGTTATATCCTGCCACACTACTAAATTCTTTTATGAGGTTCAATATCTCTTAGTGGAGTCTTTTGGTTACTCTATATATAGAATCATGTCATATGCAAATAGGGAGAATTTTACTTTCTCTTTCTCTATATGTATCCCTTTGATTTCTCTTTCTTGCTTAAGGCTCTGCCTAAAACTTCCAGGACTATATTGAACAGCAATGGTGAGAGTAGGCATCCTTGTCTGGTTCTGGATCTTAGTGAGAATGCTTCCAATTTTTCCCCATTCAATAAGATGCTGGCTGTGGGTTTGTAATATATTGCCCTGATTATGTTGAGATATGTCTCTCTGTACTCAATTTGTATAAGGTTTTTTTTTCTATAATGAAAGGATGCTAGAATATTTTGCAAATGCTTTTTATGTAACTACTGAGATAATCATATGGCTTTTGTTCTTCAGTTTGTCAATGTGATGTATCACATTATTGATCTAGCTATGTTGAACCATCCCTGCATACCAGGGATAAATCCCATTTGATCTGAGTGAATGTTCTTTCTGATGTGTTGTTGGATTCAATTAGCTAGGATTTTGTTGAGAATTTTTGAATCTGTGCTCATCAGGGATATTGGTCTATAGTTCTTTCTCTGTTCTTTCTATTTCTGGTTTAGGAATTAATGTGATGGTTGTTTCACCACTCTGCCTTTGAAGTAGATGAAAGTAAATAAAAGCAAACACTTAAAAAATGAAATTACTTGTTTGACTTTCTTCTTTGAAAACCTCCCAATAAACGAAGGAACAATGTGTGCCCATTCATATACTAACTGCAGGGATATTTTTTTTGCCTATTCTGTGCCAGGCCAGTGCTTTTTGCTCTGATTTCATTAGTGAGCAAGACAGATATGTCCTCTTATGAGGCAAAAAATCTTGTAAAACAGGGGCAAGATCTAATTTGACTAAAAAGTAAATAGTCAGAAATTGTCATAAAAGTTCATAAAGGAAACAATAATGATGCTGATGTGGAGAAAAAAAGATGAGCTATTTCCACAAAGATGATGAGGGAATTTTTGTGTCTGGCTTCTAATTTGCCATCTAAAGAATCAGAAGAGGCCAGACAGACAAGAAAAAAGAGAGGACTAGTGCTCCCAGGCAGAATAAGTAGCTCCTTAAGAAACACATTTAATGTGTTGAAAGTGGAAGAAGGCAATCAGTAATGCTGTTTGAGAGAGACCAAGCTTCAGGGTTTCACCACCTTCCTCTTTATGAATTATCTATTATTCCTTCTTCAAAGGCTATAGAAAGCAAAAAAAAGCAAACTGGAAAAGTTTTACAACAAGACCATTATTCTTTTCCTGAGTGTTTTAAATTATAAGCAAGTCATTTTCTACATTTATTTAAGGATGTATAAAACACTTTCTTTTTCAATAGCTACTTGGCAAAGATCCTGCTAAATTAGATTTTCATATAATAATACATGTTGGCATATGCAGAGCAGAGCAACAGGCAAAGAATGGGTAAACATAAATGGCTTGCTGTGTTCAATCTGACTGAAGTCAATGTGTGGAATATGACTGTCTTCTTAAAGGTCTATAACCATATCCTTACCTACACTAATATCTATCTAATTATCTACCATAATAACACATAGTAGCATTTTCTACATGCCAGATTTAATTCTCACAACCACCATATTTAATAGTGTTATTATGATTCTCCTTTGACAGATGAGTTAGGCAGCTTGCTGAGTCAACTGAATATAAACACTTTGGGTGAGTTTAAGTGGTTATTTGAAATGTGGCCAATATAAGTAGATGTGACTGCCTGACATGGGGTTAGTCTAATTGACAAGCTCCGTAAATGTAAATGACATAGTACATTTTGAAGAATTATTACAAATATGTGAAATATCAAATTAACAATATTGATTATATACTAAAATTATAATGCCTCAGTTATATTGGTTTACATATAATATTACTAAAATCAATTTCAGTTTTTTTCCTTTTTAAAAGCTACTAGAAATTTAAAGTGATATATGTGGCTTTGTATTTGTGACTTGCATTGAGCTGTCTCACCTCAATGTTTATTGCAGCTCAATTCACAATAGCTAAGACCTGGAATCAACCTAAATGCCCATCAACAGTAGACTGGATAAAGAAATTATGGGATATGTACTCTATAGAATACTATACAGCAGTAAAAAATGAAATCTGGTCATTTGCAACAAAATGGAGGAATCTGTAAAACATGCTGAGTGAATTAAGCCAGTCCCAAAGGGACAAATATCATATGTTCTCCCTGATTGGTGACAACTAATCAAGCACCTAAAAGGAAACCTGTTGAAGTGAAATGGACACTATGAGAAACAATGACTTGATCAGCCCTTGTCCTGACTGTAGAGGAACAACTTAATACTTTATCTCTTTTAGTATTTTTTTTTGTTCTACTTAATACTATTGGTTGAACTCTGTAATTAACACACAATTATTCTTAGGTGTTTAAATTTAACTGAAAAGTGATCTCTGTTAAATATAAGAGTGGGAATAAGAGAGGGAGGAGATGTACAGTTTGGTACATGCTCAATCTGACTTGCCCCAAACGGTAGAGTTAGAAATGTGCCAGGGGATTCCAATTCAATCCCATCAAGGTGGCATGTACCAATGCCATCTCACTAGTCAAAGTGATCAGTTTCAGTTCATAATTGATCATAATGATAGGATTAAGAGTCAAAGGGGTCACATAAACAAGACTAGTGTCTGCTAATACTAACTGATAGAATTAAAAAGGAGAGAACGATCCGACAGTATTGATATATACTCTTACACTGTACTAACATTATTGCTCAGTTGGAAATGATCTAGTTATTTATTTGTGTGGTTTTTAACTTTGAGAAAGTCAATAATTTCAAGAAATCAATGATCAATGTTCCTGCTGATAGAACTTACTGGTATTATTATGTTCTCCAGTAGCCTGAAGTAGCTGATTTTAGAGAATAGTGGAATGGCTTTTTGAAGACTCAGTTATAACACTATGTAGGTGGCAGTTGCAGGGCTGGGGCAAGGTTCTCCTTAAGGCTTATGTTTAATCATCTGAAACAACACCGAATATATGATGCTGTTTTTCCAATTGCCAGGATTCCCAGGCACATGAATCAAGGAGTAGAATCGGGAATGGTATCATTTATATTACCTTAAGTGACCCACTAGCAAAAGTTTTGCTTCTTGTTCTCATCTTGTGCTCTGTTGACCTTGATATCTTTGTTCAAGAAGAAGGAATGCTCCATCAGGAGACATAGCAATGATTCCATAGAACTGGAAGTTAAGATAACCATGCAGACATTTTGGACTCCTTACACCCATAAATCAACAGGTAAAGAAGGGAGTTACTGTGGTGGCTGGGGTGATTGATTCTGACTATCATTGTGAAATTGGACTCCTACTTGACAATGGAAGTAAGAAAGAATAGGTGTAGATATAATATACCAGACCCCTTAGGTTGTCTCTTATTGTTATCGAGCTCTGTGATTTAGGTAAATGAAAAATTATCACAACTCATACCTGGACAGATTTGTGATCCAATTACTTTGACACATATCATTAACCTTCATAAATCTAGCCTTTGTCAACTTGACATTTAAATGCACCTCCTTAAATCACGTTTAATTTCCAAATAAATACAATAGCAAGGTCATAATTCTGCTTAACATGATACAACTATTCTGCAAAAAACCAAAGAACTCTTTAACCGCTTCCTTCCTCACAGCCCAGAGCCTTCAAAATGAAGGTTTGGATGAGCTATGTCTTTGTCCATTCAAGTGCTGTAACAAAAGTACCATAGGCTGAGAGGGGCTTCAACAAGAATTTATTTCTCACAGTTCTGGATGTCTGGAAGTCCAGGATCAAGGCATTAGCAGATTCAAGGTCTAATGTAGGCCTACTTCCTAATTCACAGCTGATGGAGACCTTATGACCTAATTATTTCCTAAAGGCCCCACCTCCAAACACCATCATATTTGTGGCTAGGGTTTTAAAATATGGACTTGGTGGGGGGTCAAAAATTCAGTCTATGACACCCTACCAAATAAAGAACACAAAAAAATAAGCTGTTTGCTTAGGATAAAGGAAATAGAGAATTGTAGTGGAAGAAGGTAGTTTTAAACAAGAACAATAATCATGTGACCAGTTATAGAAATGATGACTTTGTTAGGAGTATTTCCTCTTTAATTTATTATGAATATCCTGTGTGTGTGTTAGCAAATATCTTTTATTTCCTCTATTACTCCTTTATCATGTAAGACTTATTAACTTCCTATCATAGTATTTAAGTATTGTTATTTTTTATAGCATAGTATTTAAGATATAGGCTATAAAGGAGAAGAGTGAACATCACTGGTTTAGGGAAGAGGATAAAGGTCTTTTGATTGTTTGCAGAGTAACTGTATCATGTTAGGCAGAATTACGACCTTGTTATTGTATTTATTTGGACATTAAATGTGATTTAAGAAGGTGCATTTAAATGTAAGGTTGACAAAGGTTAGATTTATGAAGGTTAATTTTATGTATCAAAGTAAGTAGATCACAGAACGTCGGATATATTTGTTTAAACAAGATGTCTGGATGCATGTTTCCAGATAAGATTAGCAGTTGAAAAGGTAAGCTAAAAGTAAAGCAGATTTCCTTTCCAAAATGTGGATAGACATCATTTCATCTGTTGAGGAGCTACATAGAGTTGAAAGGCAGAAGAAAGCAGAATTTCCTCTTTCCTTTATCTGGTAGAACAGTCTTCACTCTCTCTCAGACTGGGACCACTGGCAATCCTGGTTCTCAGGTCTTTGGACTCAGAATGGAAATTACACTAGTGCTCTTCAGGTCTCAGGCCTTGGGACTTGGACTGGAACTGCATTACTGGCTTTTCTGGATCTTCAGCTTGCAAGTGACAAGCCACAGGATTTCTCAGCCTCCATAATTAGGTAAGCCAAATACTTATAATTAATCAATCACTATCTCTCTCACTTCCCTTCCTCCTTCCACCTACCTCTATCTTACTTCAGACTCAATTCTATTGGTTCTGTTTCTCTGTAGAATGCTTACATGGATAATTAAAATTAAATAGGAACAATAAAATAGAGCCATCTGTGTGATATAGTAAAAAATTATAAAGAATATTAAAACAGACTATTCAATATAAGCAGATGATACTTTTCATAACACATACAATGAAGGTTAAATGAATGGAGTAGACCTATTTGACTTATCCCATTATTATATCTGATGTACAATAGAGCAATATCAGCTATAAAGGTATTCTGCTTGGCCCACAGCATTTAGAAAATAATTAAAATAAATTGAAGTAGGTGCTAACACTTAAAAATCTAGATATTTTACATAAAAGTTTTTTTTGTGTTAAGATTTATCAGGTCCCTAGCTTCAGATGACCTGGCAAGTGTAGGAAAGCATTCTCAAAAGCAAATATTGGATGGAACTAAGTAACAGTTATATCTATGGACACAAATGCATTCTTTAGTTCATCACTTTCTATCATCTATTAAACATGATCCATTTCACTTATCTATATGACCTTCTGGTCACAACAGGGCTTTTGAGTTTGACACCCTTGAAGCATTAGAAGGAGCAAAGGGGCATAATTGGAAGAAACAGGTTCTCACTGAAAGGCAGTTGATAGACTTACATCCATGACCATAGGCCATCTCTGCTGAAACTTAAAGTTGGAGAGCACAGATTTAGAATGTTTTCCTGTACTATTTTTTTTTTTTTACAGGCAGAGTGGACAGTGAGAGAGAGAGTCATAGAGAAAGGTCTTCCTTTGCCATTGATTCACCCTCCAATGGCCGCCGCGGCCAGTGCGCTGCGACTGGCACAGCGCGCTGATCCGATGGCAGGAGCCAGGTGCTTATCCTGGTCTCCCATGGGGTGCAGAGCCCAAGCACTTGGGCCATCCTCCACTGTACTCCCTGGCCACAGCAGAGAGCTGGCCTGGAAGAGGGGCAACCGGGACAGAATTGGTGCCCCAACCGGGACTAGAACCCGGTGTGCCGGCGCCTCAAGGCAGAGGATTAGCCTATTGAGCTGCGGCGCCGGCCTTCCTGTACTATTTTGTGACTATTTTAAAGTCACTATCTTGTGACTTTAAAAAGCCTAACCAAATATGATAACATACCAAGTGTCAGCTAGAATGTAAGAAAATAAACTATACATCACAGGAAGGAGTATAGAGTTGTACAATCACTTTGGAGAGCATTTACCATATATAATAAAATTGAAGATGCACCTAACCTACATCCTAGCACTTTCATTTCTAGTTGTTTATATGGATTTGTATTCTCACATGTAAATACCAAGATACCCAGATATATGGTCATTAAAGTATTATTATTTAATGCAAAATATAATCATCTGGATTATCATACTGAAATAAATTGAAATCTAGTTATACATTGTATAAAACTCAACACCAGCTAAAATTAATAGACCAGACGTACATATAAATAGGGATATAGTTTTTAAGAATGAAATGTTGTGAGAGGCTCCATGGAGCAGTGAGGAGAGAGGACAGACATAGTGCTGCTGGCCACTCCTGCATCTACATGGCTAGCTCCAGGCTGGGAAGTCCCATCTTCCCAGGGCAAGGAGCTCCCACAGGAGGCTCCCACAGCCCCTGACGCTTTGACTGATGAATTATACAGTCCCCACTGGTTTTGAGTCTGGCCTGGGAAGATGGTAGTGGTCCAGTTGATAACTTCGCTCCATGAAGTCAGGCCATGTTGTCTCCCGCCCTCCCCCTGCCAAATTCTCAGAATTAATTTGCTGAAGTGGAGCTGCAGCTGAACTGAGACATGGAACAGCAGATAGTCCTCTGCTGCTGGAGGTTTCCAGGGCTGGGAACGGGCAGCTTGCTGTAAAGAGCAGATCCCTCCCTGTACGCTGTGACTGTGGGAGATTTGGGCACAGGCCATGGAGTTGAGAGGGTCATAGGTTGCAGCTAGGTTCCTGTGCACGTGTCCTGTCTGATTATGGAGACTCAGAGCTCTCTTCACACTCTGGACAGATCTTCCAGAGAGGTTGGGGGATACACTTCAGAGTAGGTCAGTGCTCAGTATGGTCTATGTGCCTCGGTGGGTGAGGTACACAGGCAGTTTGAGTTTCCTCTAGGCTGTGAATCAGATGGTTCTTCCTTTCACAGTGAAGGGCTGGGGCTGGGAATGCACTATGCATCAAGGTAAGAAGCTCTTCATAGCAAAGGAAACAATTAATACAGTAAAGAGGCAACCAACAAGTTGGAAGAAAATTTTGCAAACTACACATCTGATCAAGGATTCATATCCAGAATATATAAGGAACTAAAGAAACTCAACAACAATAAAACAAAACAATCCAGTAAAGAAATAAGCAAAGGATATGAACATGCACTTTTCAAAGGATGAGATACAAATGTCCAACAGACACACGAAAAATTACTCAGGATCACTAGCCATCAGAGTAATGCAAATAAAAACCACAAAGAGGTATCACCTCACTCCAGTTAGCATGGCTATTGTCTAAAAAACAGAACACGACAAAACCAAAACCAAACCCAGCAAATGCTGATGAGCATATAGAGAAGAAAAAGGTACCATAACATACTGTTGGTGGGAATGTAAGCTGATACAACCATTATGGAAAATAGTGTAGAGATTCCTCAGAAAGCTAAAAACGGTTCTATCATATGACTCAGTTAACCCACTCCTAAGAATATATAAAGTAAATGGAATCAGTATATAAAAAAGTTACCTACATTACCATGTTTACAGCAGCTCAACTCATGATAGCTAAGATATGCAATCAGCCTACATGTCCAAAACTGATGACTGGATAAAGAAAATGTGGTATATATACACGATGGGATACTACTCAGCTATATAAAAGAATGAAATCCTGATATCTGCAACAAATGTAAGCAACTAGAGAACATGAAAGTGAAATATATCGAAAGTGAAATAAGTCAGACCTCAAAACAAATATCAAAAGTTTGCTTTTGATATTTGCTGATTTCAATTCTATTCCATTGATTCTTTGTTTGCTTTTTCATCTTTGCAAATTTCTCTCATTTTTTTTCCTGGTGTTTTTATATCTATATATCCTAACTACAGACTGAAGAGAACAAGCACACTGATCCAGACTTAGATCAGAGGCAAAGAATCAACTCTTTACTCTTTTAGATCTCTATTACTCTTTAATCTGAAATTGTCCATACACTTGAAAATCAGTATCTGAATTAGATGGGTTCATTTAGAGTTGAAGCCCACTAAATGAAAATTCAATGTGTTATCAATTGTCAGATGTGTAAGATATACAATTAATTTTTGTATCTCTAAAATAGTTCTGTTTATAGCAATTCATCGTGAATTCTAAGAAATATCCCAATTTTTAAAATCTAACATGTAGGTTACACTGTATTATTATTCAACATATCAAATTATCTTCAAGTGGAAGGATTATAAATTCCTGTGCTATGCATGTCAGCTTCGGCTATGTAATTTGCAATGACCCTTACCATAAAAGGCAGGAATCCTTAATCCTACTGATATTAGGCTTTTCTATTTAACCTACTTTGATCAAATAGAAATATGTGCCACTTAACATTTTTTTTGTCAGCCATGAGACTAATTATGTCCCAGACAGACAATGTTCCTTAACTCCAGATATCAGAATGCAAATGACATGTCACAACCACAGACAACCCAAGTGGATAAGAGCGCACATAAAAAATAAGTTTTTGTTGGTATTAAGTCACTGATACTTCGAGGTTATTTCCTATTGTACCATAATTTAGTAGCAGGTGACTAATGTAACATGCACTGTAATATTGAAAAAAATGGCATATATTTACATGAGAAACAAGTGTTTTTTTTTCCACTTCATTTTACTCCATGTGTCAACCACATTCAGGGATTGTGGAGCCACAAGAAGCAACCAGGGAATGGATATTTAGGAGGACTAGCATTGCACTAACATAAGTAAAAATTTATCATGTTAAGCCAACAAAAACGTAGATTTATTTATTACAGCAGTTAATGGTATCCTAAAATTAGAATGACTTAAAATATGTGTAGACGTGAGACTGAAATATTCTGTAACCTAATTTAATAGGGCAGGCCTATTCAGGAATTAATCTCAAGGAAATTATTTCATAAAGAAAAATGTCAGAAAGTCCACTGAACTGAATTCTTGTTTAGATTATAAATTAACTTTTCCAATAAATGCAAAATTATTTGATGAAAGCACAATTAAAACTATTTTTTTATGTAATAGGTTCATGTAAAAATTCAGAGGGCCAAAGAGGTTTATATATAAGAAATCACTTGTTAGAACTGAGAATAAATACTATTTCTTTCAAGGGTCAGTAAAAGCTTTAAAATGCTCTAGTTCTACTTTGTAAGGTAAATATATATTACTTATTTACTAGATACTGATATAAAATTATAATATTTCCTGGAAACTATCATTTTTTAAAAGATTTTATTTATTTGAAAGGTAGAGCTACAGACACAAAGAGAGAGAGAGATAAAGGTCTGTTGGTTCACTTTCCAAATGGCCACAATGGCTAGAGCTGAGCAGATCCAAAGTCAGAAGCCAGGAGCTTTTCCATGGGTCTCCCACATGGGTGCAGGGGCCCAAACACGTGGGCCATCCTCTGCTGCTTTCCCAGGCTACAAACAGAGAGCTGGATCAGAAAAGAGGCAGCTGGGACATGAACCAGCACCCACATGGGATTGAAGCTGCTTCTTGAGCTCTTCTGGTCCCCTGTGTACAGGCACCAGAATGCAGGGAAAGAGTCACCACTTGGCACAGTTAATTCGCCCTTATCATCAGGAACAAGGATATTAATATCATTTGTAGTCCTTAACTAGCTAAAGTGCTAAGGACTGTAGTTTGCACCACTAAACCTCTTCAAGGTTCTCTCAATCCTAGAAGAGTATCTGTCTCCCTGAGAGGATATAAAGTGAATGCAGCAGCAGAAGGGGTAGACTGGTAAACACCAAGCTGGCCATCCACACCCTTCTTCAAGGGAGAACTTGTGGCTCAAGTTATCAGCAGTTCCATGATTTCCGTAGCTTCAGAGAGCCTTCTGGACCAAAGATATTTCCTTCCAAAGTTTCCCCGTATACAATGACAGCTTGCAGCATAATATAAAAGCTGAGTAATTTAAACCCAGCATGGGATTACCGAGATGGGCGGTAAAGGACTCAAAGCTTCTTGTAAGACTGGTTGAGATTTAATAGAGCCTGCATTGCATTTGACTTCTTCCTCTATCCAATACTGCCTTGTCTCCTTTTTTTCCACCACTGTTGCCTAATAAATACTCTGTAGCAAAATGTCATTTCAGCAGTTTGCTTCTGGAAAATCTTACAGGTTCTTTCAGTTCTTCCTTAACTGTGGGCTGCAATTCACCAAAGGTCATGGAATTACACACAGTGTCATTGAGTCTATAAATAGATAATGAGAGTAGACTAACTACACAAAAGCACATAAAAGCTGGTCTGTAAAGGTAGAAAGCAGTAGACAGATTATGCTTTCGTTAATAAACACAGATAAAAAACGCTTCTTAATGGAAGCCTGAGGTTCTGGAAAAATAAAGAATTTTATGTTTGTTTAATGTTCTGTTACTTTGGATCATACACCAAGTAGTATGGTTCATAAGGTACACACCCTAAACCTGGTTTCAATGCCTGAAGACTGCTATCATCCTTAGGAAAATCATAATATCCTGTCTTATCACATGGAAAGAAATTTTTCAGTGCATATGTATAATTTCTGGGGATGGGTTCCCTGGTCCAAATGTAAGAAAACAGCATTTGGGATGTATTGCAAATCCAAGCTAATGGAGATCCCCTTTAGATGGCATCTGGAGCATCTTAATTTTCCTTTGTACTAATAAACATTTTCCCAAAGGTTGACTGGGTATGAAAGTTTTTTTGAGCACATCAAAGATTGAAGACACTTTGGCAACAAAAATTGTAGCTTACCATAATTTGTTTTCTAGAATTTTGACTTTACAAAAATTAGCTTTTGAACTGTTGAAATCTTTACTTTATATATACTAAACTGATTTTCTGTATATAAAGAGAATTGAAAATGAATCTCGATGTGAATGGAAGGGGAGAGAGAGTGGGAAAGGGGAGGGTTGTGGGTGGGAGGGAAGTTATGGGGGGGGGGGAGCCATTGTAATCCATAAACTGTACTTTGGAAATTTATATTCATTAAATAAAAGCTTTAAAAAAAACACAAAAACTAGCTTTTGGTTTACTTTCATTTCACTATTACTAAAATAATTTTACTATTTTAATATCTAGTGCCTATAAATGAAGCAAATCAGGACATGATGGAGGCACAGATTATGATAAGTTATATCTGTCATTGAACACAGGAGATACAAATCACTTTTATATATTTTTTCTAACAGTAAATGGGAATATAAGTAAATAAAAAGAATGATTAGGTCATCTGTGCTATCTACTTACTGAGCCTTTTAAACTAAGAATGTGCCTATTCTGTCTTACTGATTTAGCAGTTTCCAAAGACTAAAGACAAACTACTTCCAAACACCAGTGACTAACTCAACAACAAAAGAATTTTTTACAGAAACCTTGTATTCAACAACAGTTTAAAAAGTATAATGGGGCCATAAAATAAGTTCATTTACTCAAAAACATATTTGAGAGCATAATCCATACCAGGAATACTAAGTAGCATATAATATTTCATATTTTCAGCAAAATGTAGAATGTGGGTATGTGTCATTATTTTAGAAGTTTCTGATTGATTAAAGTCTAATTCAGGGTCACAGTTTCTCCACTTCAAGTTCTTCAAACTTGGATAAATAAGGCTTCCAGAAAGCTAGTTAAGGTTTCCAAACAGGGATGTCAGCCTCTGACATTTTCCTAACAATGTTTTGACTTTTTCCCTTGAATCAAATATGTGGTCATAAAATCAAAGCTCAGAATGAAGCACTGTTTTGGGAAGGTCTGGCAGTGACCAAGGGAATCTGCCTGGAATGTCCACCCTGCAGATGCTTCACTCACAAGTATGTATGGGAAACCTGAGAACAGAAAGCCCATGGGTACAGCACTCTCCACACTAAATCTGTCTGGCTACATTATTCACTTATTCTGTCCAGTTGAATGAATCTCTAGGTAATAAATCAAAGGTGATAATGTGAATGTCAGCACAGGGCTACCACCTATCCGGTTGAACTTAGGCTGTTTCTGGTTAAAGAGAAAAAAAGGTGTTATGAGAAACAAGGGGAATTCTTCTATTCTGACACCTGTGATACAAAAATATTTGAATTCCTAAGATTCTAATAATGGGCATGACTATTCACACAGGATACTATGGACTTAAAATTATAGCAAATTTTTCCACATTTAAAGCACTAAATTATTTTTGTATTTCTCTCATGTAGCCCTCATAGCAATTGTGATTTGAGTGAATTTTATCCAAATGCAAAACTACAGTGAGAAAATCCTACTCTCTGATGATTCCTATCCACCCATTTTCCCCCAAACCTGTCTACTTAAAAATGAAGAAAACAACAGCATGATATGGTAGGTTGTAATAAAAAGACATGTGTTCTGGTTTAGATCTTCAATTCTAAAGCAAATCATAGAACCAATTTGAGTCTTTCTTTCCTAATTCTAAAATACAAAGAGCATAGATGCATCCTTTTCATGCTTCCTAGCTCTAAAATTTCATAATTTTAACCAGAAGACAGATGAAAAGCACTCAGATATTTACAGTGGATTCAAAACCTTTTGGACAGCAAGAAAGAGACACGTAAATTGTTTTCAGAGGGATAGTTTTATTTCAATAGTGTGGAGGGCGTGTCCAGTATTCTGGATCATTACTAAGAGATGATTTAGTCAGTATCTACATGTAGGTGGCAAGGACCCAGTCACTTGAACCATTATTACTGGCCCCCAGGATCCATATTAACAGGAACCTAGAATCCTAGCCAGAGCGTGGGAATCAAATCATGGTACTCTGCCATGGGATGCAGAAATCCTAACCAGCATCTTAACTGTTAGGCTGAACATTTGCCTTTGTTCCGGATTTTAAGAGCAAGGTGATTGGATTTTAAGAGCACGGTTATCTATAGGCAGTTTGATTGTCAACACCTTCAGTCTCTGAAATAGTCTTGAGAGAGATAGTAATTCAGCTCTTCATGACTTGCTTGGTAAATCATTGTTTTATTGGAAGATACTCTAAGTTTCCCCAAATAATGTCTCTCATGAAGATTTCATCTGCTTTCTGGTCAAAGAGTGTTAGCCTAGCAGGCCTGAGACTGCTCTTTGTACAAAGTTCTACTTACAACATTGGCTCTTGGTTGTTGTCTAGGAATTTGGATTTTGGAAGGGTTTCTATCATTTCTAGAACCAGTAAGAATGGCTCACTGTGCCTAAAGTGTGCAAATGCTATGATTTGTGTTGCACACTTTCTTTCCTTGTAGGCACCTGGAATTGTGCTACATGTTGGCCAGAGGATGCCCAAGTGGCAAGCCCCTAGTGAAAACCATGGGCACTGAATATCTAATAAGCTTTCCTGGTAGATAATATTTCAACAAGCTGTCACAACTCAATGTTGAGGGCATTACTTGCATCCTGTGTGACTTCCCTGTGGGAGGATGCTAGGAAACTGCATCTATTTCCTCCAGACTCCACTCCGTATTTTTTTCCCTCTGCTGACTTTGTGCTGTATTCTTACATTGTCACAAAACTTAAGTCATGATTATGACTATAGGCTGAGTCCTATGAATTATACTGACTCTCAGAGGAGTTCTGGAGACCTGCCCACACAGTGTCCTAGCTCATCATGTTAATATTGTCTCCATGAAAAAATTGAAAAAAAAAGAGAAATAATGGCCTTATTGTTTTTGTTGTTGTTACAGCAACCACAAAAAATATAATCACTATCATCACTATCATCTTTTAAGCACTTCCTAAACATAAATTTCATCCCAAACAGTTATTATTTTCTTTCCTTGGTAATAAACATGTAAAAAATATTTTCACCCTAAGTTTTACAAAGAGAAAGTGGACATGCAGGATTAGAATTAGAACTCGAATCTCTCTTAATTTAAAATTCATGTATTTTATTAAAATATTGCATCTATTCCTTCTCCTTATGTAATTGCTATTTAATAAGAATCACCACACTTTTATATCATAGTCTACTTTTTAATATTCAAAGTGAAACAGAACTACTATTCTATTGAAATTCTTAATTTTCTCTACACTAAATGTACACTGACTATTCAATATGATTAGTACAGAAAGAAAGAAATCTCGTTAATGTGTACTTCATGCTCTTCCACAGGAGAGAAAAGACAAACCTAGGCTCTAAAACCTTAGGATTAAATGTAATGCTAAATGTAAAATAATTAGCACATGGCATCAAAGATGTTCAATAGGTCTTAGGCTCCACTTCCTTGTGGGTACGGAATTGTCTAACATTTTGATCGATTACTTAACATCCTTGTTCCCATTCTTATATGATACTGTTTGATTTGCCTACCAAAAGTAGATGAGCACACTACAGTCTTAGCAAATATAACTGAACTAACTCTAGTTGCTACCAGACTGGCACATATTTCAATCTAACATTTATTTGCTGATTTTTGTCATATTCTAGGTATGCATTAGATAACCAAGAAACAAAAGATAAAACCCTCTATTTAGAATTTAGTGTCCCAAGAATAGTCGAAGAAATGTAGGTTAGTACAGGCAGCATAGAGAAGGAAATCTAAATCAATAAGATAAATGGCTATTGGACAGGTTTTAATTCTGGGTATCTGCTGTCATTATGCCTGGTAATACCGATGAGAAAAATAACTGATACTTTACCAATAAAGAACCTCTGGTAATTACACTATGGGGAATAACACTTTTTTTTTGTTAAAAGGATTATGTCCATCAGCTGTTGACTGGGTACAGAAAATGTGGTACATATACAGGATGGAATATCATTCAGCCATAATAAAGAAGGAAATCCTGTCTTTTACCACAAAATGAATACAACTGGAGACTGTTATTCTTAGTGAAATAAGCCAGACCCCAAAAGACAACATGTTTTCTCTGATTTTTTATAGCTTATATAGAATACACAAAAAACCTTAATGAATATGAACCTAAACTGACATCTTATAATTTGATTGTTGTCTCTACCCCTGTGGAATAGTGGTCTATCTGCCTTTCACTTGTAGAAATCTTTGTTTCTAGAAGTACTGAGCCTATGATTACAAAGCAAACTTAAAGCATGTTATCACAAACATTTTTAAAAAATTATATACTGAATCGATCTTCTGTATATAAAGAGAATTGGAAATGAAAAAAAAACCCTGGTGTTAAATTGGAAATGGCATAGAAAATTAATTAATTAAAAAATATTATGTAGGATCTCTGTCTTTAATGTGCTGTACACTGTTATTTAATGCTATAACTAGTACTCCAACAGTATTTTTTTCATTTCGTGTTGCTATATGGGGGCAAACTGTTGAAATCTTTACCTAATATATACTAAACTGATCTTCTGTATATAAAGAGAATTGAAAATGAATCTTGATGCGAATGGAAGGGGAGAGGGAGTGGGAAAGGGGAGGGTTGCGGGTGGGAGGGAAGTTATGGGAGGGGGGAAGCCATTGTAACCCATAAGCTGTACTTTGGAAATTTGTATTCATTAAATAAAAGTTAAAAAAAAAAGTAAAGAGAGGGAGGGAGGAAAGTACTAGTGCATTATTAGAATCATTATCTATAAAAACTCACAAAATTCATGTTTTATATATTAACAAATAAAAAAGTAAAAAAAAAAATTACTTAAAAAATCAATGTAACTGATTGAACTTCAATTGGCATGTATCTCATTAAAAAAGATATTACCCTGAACTGCTTCTTGAAATATAGAGTTATAACCCATGTAGATAACTACTAACAATTTTTTCTCATATTTTTAAAAAAAGGGAATAAGCTTAAGAATGAAATTTTCTATTATTAGTACAGAGAAGCTTTCCCTTGACACATTCTCCACAGAAGTTTTATGGAATTTGGCATGCTATAGATGTCTAAAATATCTCTGATGGTTTGAAATAATAACCGTGTAATTTAAAAATTATGCTGTAAGAATGTATTTCATTACATTATTTCCCCTGGCCATGATGTTTCCTAGTAAACGGACGTTCTTGAAATGGCTTATTCCTTTCTCCTCCCTATCAATTCTTTACTGTAACTCTGTGAAGTCTGATGCACAATTCCTAATGAGGACAATCAATCTCAGTTGTTAAGGGCAAAATCAAGTCTTAATTTTTTTAGGCATCCTTCTTGGTTATGTTTAATATTCCTAAGTTCTCACTGTTCTGATCCTATTTATCATATTGTTTTGGTTACTAACAATAAACCATTTACTTTTAACCTGTTTCCTCTTTAACAAATTTATTTATCATATTGTTTTGGTTCCTAACAATAAGCCATTTACTTTTAACCTGTTTCTTCAACAAGATGACTTCAAAAAGTTGGTGGAATATGGAATAAAAATAAACCCATGTATATGAAATGTTTTCAAATATTCATTGAAAGAATTGACTAAAAATATGCATAAATTTCAGGCATGCAAAGCCAAGACACTATGGCAAAATATGACCTACATGAAAGATTACTCTATCTCTTAAATATCCTTTTTGCCATTGTAGTACCTTAAAGTCCTTGGCTTTCATCTTTCTCTAATATTACTGCAATAACCTCATTACTAGTCTCCTTTCATCTCCAATTCAACTATTCAACTTCTACCTTGTAGTCAGCATAATATTTCTAATGGCTAATATGATTATTGCAATGCATTACTCAAATCCTTATGGTGATGCAGATGTCAACAAACCTAAGTAATCTAAGTACAGCACATAGACATGAGTAGTCCACAGTACTTGATAATCATAATAAATGAATGTGACGAGTTTATTTTTATCATTATTTTAGAGAGTATGCTTTCTGCTCATAAAAAGTTTACTCTAGGGGCAGCATTCTGGCATAGTAGGCTAAGCCTCTGCTTGTGGTGTGGTCATCCCAAATGGGCGTTGGTTCATGTCCCAGCTGCTCCTCTTCCAATCTAGCTCTCTGCTATGGCCTGGGAGGCAGTGCAAGGTGGCCCAAGTGCTTGAGCCCCTGCACCCATGTAGGAGACCCAGAAGAAGCTCCTGACTCCTTGTTTTGGATCGACTCAGGTCTGGCAGCCAGCAGATGGAACCAGTGGATGGAAGACCTTCCTCTCTGTATCTCCATCTCTCTGTGTTATTCTACTTCTCAAATAAATAAATAAATAAATAAAATCTTTGAGAAAAGTTAACTCTAAAATACATAAAAAATAAGTAAACTAGTATGTTATGTTACACTGGAAGCAGCCTTATACTTCTCAGGTTTAATAAATCTCTTGATTAAATGAAGAACTCATGTTGAGTGACTGGCCTACACCATCTAGGTTTGTGTAAGTATACTCTATGACATTTTTACAGTGATAAAATCACCTGATGATGCATTTATCAGAATGTACCTCTGTTGTTAAGTGACACTCCACTGCATATGCTACCTGGCTCTTTACAGAAAAAGTTGCTGGCTACTGTTCAGTAGAGTTTGTGAACTTTCAGTTTCAAAAGACAGTACATTGGTTAGGTAGGTCAGTTTTTTGAAAAGAAGGACCATAAAGGCTTTTCACTAGTCTTACTCTCAGATTACAATATTGCCATCATTTTCTCTAAAAATGGTAGTGTCAACAAATGATCCATGGCTCCTAACATCAATTTTATCAGTGTATCCTATTATTGATATAAACAAGCAATATATTCTTCATTTATTTAGTGTGAGCATGAAATAATTAGACATTTTTGCTATTTTTAATTCATGTGTAAACACACAAATAAAAATACTATAGTACATAACTAACAAATGCAAACTTCAAATTCCACATAAACACAGTTTCAGGGGAAGTTCCTTAGCGTACCTTTCCAAACAAAATACCACCCTGGATCCATTCAATACAGAAACTTAGAGCTGGCATATTCTTAAAAACTGTGGTTAGCTTTTTGTAATATTCCTACCCAACAGAATGAAAGTATGTTCTTAGCCAAACAAAGCTAGAGTTTCTCTCTTAATACACATGTTCTATGATAGTTGCCAGAATAAATTTCACTTCTTTCTTTTTCAGAGTATTTAATAAAACAGGACTAATGCTTTGGTAAAATTATATGCTTAATTGTTTTCTAATATTCTGGATCATAAGGATCAAAGTTTACTTGACTATGTATCTAGCATTCGGTAAGTGTTCAATAAGTGTCTTTTGAATTAAGGAATAAATTAATGGAAAAAATTTTTTTACCTGTGGCTTTAGTTTTGGTGATAAAAACACAATCTACTTTCAAAACACAGAAATATGTGATACATATACTTGTGGACAAGGAATTTAACTCATATCATAGAATAATTATCTTTAAACCTATTTGCATTCTAAATCTCAACATCCCATATTACAAATACAAAATGATTTTGAATGTGATTTTAAAAAGTAATCCATAGGAGTAAGCCCTTAAAACCCAAAAAGGTTAAAAAATTATTTATTTCAATTTTAAAGCATGTAATGCAATTAAGTTTATAGTTCCTTTAGTCAGAAAGTTAAGCTTATTGATCCTACAGTGCATAAAGTAAGCATGCTACATTTTCCTATCTGAAAGACTGATGTGACTGGAAGTATAAATTTCCATTTTAATATTTCTTTTATTTCATTTTGATTCTTTTGAAGAAATGGCTTATTGGTATTCAAATTTGGGCAATTTGAAAAATGTTATTTTTACATTTTACATTTTACTGATAAGTAAAATTGTATGTATTTCTCATGTACAACGTGATACTTTAAAATACATGTAACATTGTAGAATGGTTAAATCTAATTCATGTGCGTTAATATAGATAGTCTTCTTTTTTGTGATGAGAACACTTACTAAAAAGTGTCAGCATTTTTTAGCATATAAAATCATTAACCATAGGTCACCATGCTGATCTCCTGATCTCATTCCTCTTATCCAACTGTAATTTTGTATCTTTTGACCAGCATCTCCCAAACATCTTCCAACTCAGCATCTGGTAACTTCTAATCCACTCTACTTTTCTATAGCAACATTTTAGATCCATATGACTGATATCATGTGCTTTTTTCTGTGCCTGGCCTTATTTCACTTAACATGATGTCTCCCAGGGCTACGTATGTTTGTTTCAAATGATGGGCTTTTATTCTTTTTATGACTGAATAGTATCCCATTGTATATATACCAGGAGGTTGCAAAATTTTCATGGAAAACGTGTATTATGAAAAAACCATGCATGCATTTCAATGAACCTTTTTTGGCAGCAAACTAAACTTATTTTTTAAATTCAATTTTTCCATGAAATTTTTGATGTCCACTCAAATACTACGGCTGTAAAATCCATTCATTCACTGACAGATATTTCAGCTGATTTTGTATCTTGGCTATTGTGACTAGTTCTATAATGACCATGGGAAGGTACATAACTAACTCTTCTACACTAATTTAATTTCCTGCCTCTCAAATAAATAAATAAAATCTTTTAAAAAAAACTTTCTTTCTGTTTCTGTTACAATTTTCTACAGTTTTCACTTTCCCATACTCTTTAATATTAATAGTTATAGAAAAAATGATTACAATATTACATCTAGTGTACTACTGCCAGTTTTCTAGTAATTTGCTTTGCTTTTTACAAAGAGATGTCACAAATGTCAAGAAAAGGTGTAACAGACTAAGTAAACGAAAAAATGCTATTCTTCTATAATTACTTCAACTTCATATAGAAATCTGCCAACTTCATTTTCTTAGAAAAATTTCTTTTCATCTGTGATGAAACTATTGGCATCTCACTTATGAACAGTTCCCCATGGAAATTTGTGCAGCTGGCTTTTAGAGAATGGGAGGGACTGTCACTTCTTAATTTACTTAATTTACTTCCCTCCAATTTACCTGGAATTCTAATATCACATATCCTCTCTGTGAATATCCACCAATATGTCCACACAAGTTTTACAACTTCCTTTTTGATGTCACTTATTTACACTCCTTTTCTAATTTTCTACATCTTCATAAACAGAAATAATGTAATTAAATTAATTCATTATGGCTTACTAAACAGAAAAGATTTATCTTTATTTATTTGAAAGACAGAGTTACAGAGAGAGGTAGGGACAGAGAGAGAGAGGTCTTCCATCTGCTGGTTCACTTCTCAAATGACTGCAACAGCCAGAGCTAAGCCAATCTGAAGTCAGGAGACGGGAGTCTATTCTGAGTCTTCCACGTGAGTGCAGCGGCTCAAGGACTTGGGCCATCTTCTATTGCTTTCCCAGGCTATAGCAGAGAGCTGGATCAGAAGTGGAGCAGCCAGGACTAGAACTAGCGCATATATGGGATGGCGGCACTTTAGGCCAGGGCTTTAACCTGCTGAGCCACAGCACGGGCCCCTATACATTTCAAAAGTGATAAATAAACAGAATCCCCAGACATAATAATTTTAACATCTCGTGGCTTTTGAGAATCATTTCTCAAACCATAAGATAGTACTTGTAGCTCCATGATGTCAAACTTCATCCCATAAAAACAGGACCACAAAGTCATAGGTGGATAATGGCAAACTGCTGAACAATGTACAATGGTGGTCCTGTAAGTTTTTATCACCTACTGACATCATAGCCATCTTAGTTTATACAAGTATGCTTTATGATGTCCACACAATGGAATTGCCGAACAACAATACCTTTGTTAAGTGATGAATGATTGTATGTAACTATTAGAAAGACAATCGGGATTCTTCAATTAATTGATAAGGGGAAGCAAGATGTTAGGGAGAAGTTAGAAAAACCTCCTTTTCTGTCCTGGCTCTGCTGCTACCCTATATGACCTTGAGCAACTTTCTTAACTTCTCTGTAACAAACATTTCCTTTGTATAAAATAAAAAATAACTTATTTTTTCATGGCATTGATGAGGACTAAATGATATGACATGCAAATTATCTCAGTTTTTCAAGAAATGGCAGCATTTTCTTTTTTTATCATTTCAGATAAATATCCTTCTGATAACAGATTATTATCTGGACAAATATTTTGTAGAACTTTCTATTTCCTGAGAGAAAGTATCATTCCCTATCTAATAAAGAGTATACACTGCGCTCAGCATTGTATTCAGTGCTAGCATTCCTTATGAGCACTGGTTTGAGATCTAGTTGCTCCACTTCTGGTCCAGCTCCCTGCTAATGTGCCTGAAAAAGCAGCAGAAGATAGCCCAATGTGCCTGGGAAAGCAGAAGATGTCCCCTGCTACTCACTGGGAGACCTGTAAGAGGCTCCTGGCTCCTCCTGGCTTTGGTCTAGCCCAACTTCAACACTGGGGCCTTTTGGGGGGTAAATTAGTGGATGGAAAATCTCTATCTCTCTCTCTCTAATTCTGCCTTTCAAAAAAATAAAAAAAAACCTTTTTCATAAAAAGAAAGTATACACTAAATTTGCAGCTGTTATACAGATATGTGTTGCTTAAAAACAGGAGGAGATAGATAATTTCTTTTAGAAGAAGGTACTGCGATGACAGAGGCAGCTGGACAAGTTTTATTTTATTTCTTTCTGTTTGGCTAATCAGTACCACCAGCTTCTGGATTTTTCACTCAAGGAAATATGATTTCTTATGTTTTAGGTCAACCTCTCTAAAGCTAGCATTCTCTTTTTAATAGAAGGAGAAAATGGAACTCATTAAATAAAACAAAATCAACTTGTATGAAGCTAATTTCATGCTAATGCTATCAGACAGTAGGAAACTAACCACTATATCAAATGAGGTTTTGTGCTGAGTACTTCAAAAATATTTTTTCCATCTCTTTCAGAATCTTTCTTTTTTCCATTATAAATACATCAAATTATGTTTCCATATTTCTCAGAAACTAATAAAATTTGACAATTTTAAAATTAAATTGCCAGTTTGGCTTAGGCTATTATGCAGTAAAATTTTATTTTCCCTTCAAAAAAAATCTTCTCAACCATTAATTTAAATATTCCTTACTGCTAATTCCCAAGGATGCACTTCAATTTCTATTTAAAGACAGGACAAATTGATGGTTACTTGATGTAGAAAAGACAGCCTTGGAACTAGAAAATGTGGATTTGAAAACCAGAACTGCTGCCTACCAGCTGTATGAAGCTGGACACACTCCATAACATTAATACATTTCAGTTTCCTCATTCATAAAACAGCAATAATATGACTTATTTTTCAAAGTGTTGTCTTAAGATTGAGATAATAATTCTTTAATAAATAGAATCAATTTTTTAAATGTCCTCCTTTGATGACTACTATTTGGTTTTGAATGAATTGATTACGATCTTACTTGCAATCAGCCATTAGAAGGTCTGTGATTTTAAAAGTGTATAATGAAAAGTACAGCACATAATTTTGAGGACTGTCCATGGCCTTTCCTCTTTCTCTTCCTTTTTAATTTTCAGACATTTACTATACACTAGGACACCAGAGGGGAGGCAGAAAAACAGAGGACATAGTAGACTGCTCATGGAATCATGCTAAATTGATAGGTTAATGAATGAATGAGGTGAAATCAAATCAGTTGGGTTATATTTTAAAAGACAAATCATTGTGGCAGAGCATAGAAGGATCAAGTATATCTTTAAGTGGGCAGAAATGTGACCCATGAAACAATGTAATCAAGGGTATTCTATCCACATTTTAGATTTAAAGTAACAGACCAGGAAGGATCATGGGAATCACTACGGATTATTTTCCAAAGAAATCGTTATTTTTATTATAAAGAAAGGCTTGCATACTTTTGAATATCATAATTAACAAAACACAGGAGAAATCATTACCTCAGTCTGGAGAAACTATGAAGTGTTGCTCTTAAAACACTTAATCTACTTGTGCTTGCTCCAATTTCAGAAAGATATAATCATACAAGGAAAGGCCAGAAAAAGAAGTCAAACTGGAAGGTGAGAGGAAATTACAAACATTCAAATTCATAGAAAATAATCACAAGTTCTTAGATTGGAATTATCCTTTGACATCATATATACCAATTTCTTATTTATGATAAGTCATAAATAATTTTGTTATCAAAGACCTATTGTATGCTAGGGACTAATAGAATCCTTCCCTGTTTTGCAGCCTACATCCAATCTGTCACCTCAAACATACATCAAATACATCCACTTTACTGTCACTGTACTCATTCTGGTATAAGTCATTTCTCATTTAGATGATTGCAATAGCATTACGGGGGCTTATCCTCTTCTTTCAGCTGCTCACCATCCTCCAACTTCCAAATCCACTGCAACGAGAGTGATCTTAAAACCTAGATTAAATGATGACACTGGCTTACTTAGAATCTTTCAGCATTTTTTCATTGATCCTAAGGTCAAGTTCAAAGTGATCAATATAGCCATGCATGGTTGGCTCCTGCTCCCTTCGCTGCTTTCTTCTCATGTGGCTTTTCTCTTTGCTCACCAAGGCCTCTCAACATGGGCTTTCTTTCAGTTACCAAAGAAATCTAAATACTTTCCTACTTAGGACTTTCACATCTAACAAGCACCATAGCACCAGCACAACAAGGAACATTTATCAAGTGTTTACTAAGTGACTAACATTGT
Source organism: Lepus europaeus (assembly GCF_033115175.1). Lineage (NCBI taxonomy): Eukaryota > Metazoa > Chordata > Mammalia > Lagomorpha > Leporidae > Lepus > Lepus europaeus. Next base: position 79,437,418 of record NC_084831.1, read on the forward strand.
GTTAAGTGCCTTATGTGTATTAAGCTTAATTCCCACAAGAAACACTATATGAGGTAGTTATTTTAATCTTTTTAATGATGAGAACAGACACAGAGAAAGTAAACAATTTCTCAAAAGCTAAGTAAATGACAGGGTGAGAACTATGTTATATTGTATATTTTCCCCCTTCCCTGGATAATTGATATCATTCTTTATTATTATAGCTCACATGTCATTTTCTCAAAACAGTGTTCGTTCAACACATGATCTAAATTTGACACCCTTGTCACATTTATAGTTCCTTATATTATTTGTGCAATATATTACAGTTTTAATTACATATTTCTTTATATTACTATTCAATGTCTCAAATCTGCATTAGATAAAGAATGGGATAATATGTTCAAAAATGTTCCTGGTATAATCAATAAGTATCTGGTGAATATATGTAATAACAAGAGCTAAATATATCTATGGAAGAAGTCTGTTTGAATGTTAGAAATACCATTAAAATATTCTTCCTATATTAAATCAAAAACTGTTCATTTATGCTGTGTATCTACTGATCTTAATTCCAGCCTCTTAACCCATATTGAAAAAGTATTTTATTTTCTTCTTTATAGCTCTTCAAATATGTTAAGCCTCGACAGTTTAAGACAGGACTGGTAATTATGGAGGAATACTTTTAGCTATATTCTAAATATGGGACGCCAGAATAAGGGAAATGGGAAGACATCTTTTGAAATTTTACAGCATGTTTACAAAGATTCACTATATACAGTACATGATTATAAGAGCTCTATGAACATGAAATATGATAGGATTTCTGTGCATAGCATGCTCTATCACAAAATGGATTCTAATTGATACAAGAAAGAAACAGCCTGGAAAAGATTCAGTTAAAGGCATTTAAATGATTGTACACCAGGAACAGGTAATACTAACTACTATAATTAAGTTGAGCTATCTCAAAATTATAATACTATCATGAATTGCAACCACATCTTCTCATATGTCTCTACATAATAGAACAGTGGATTAGGTGAACTATATTTATAATAACTGGGAGTTAACATGACAAATAAAAGTTAGGAATCACTGAGAGCCAAAAATATTAAGTATTTTATATTTTCATATTAACTTAGTAGTCAATAATTGTTTAAAAAGAATTTATCTCCCACCCTAAGAGAAAAGTGGGTGTTCATCTAAAATCACATATCCCCATAATGGGATAATGCAGAGATTTGGATTGTTGAGTTTGGAGCTCTAGGTTAAAATCTTAGTTCATCAATTTATTAGCTATGGAACTTTGAACTACTTAGTCTGCTCCAGTTTCCTAACTTTAAAAATTGGAATCAACAAAAATATATCTCTTAAACCCATTTTTGACTTAAACTAAAAACCATGATGTGGAACATCTCTTAGTATTATACCTGGCACATACCAAATAATCAATAAATGTTATTTTCCCCCTGGTGACAAGAATCTAGTATCTGCCAAGGCAGTTCATTTCATTTTTGGAGAGCACTGGCAACGGGTTCTTACATAAGTGGAATTAGTCCAGCACTCTTAAGTAAACAATATTTAAGTGTTTAATATATAAGATGCCAATTTTAAGAAAAGATATTCATTATTCTTCATTGGTATTTTAATTTTGGATACCAGTTGGACTTGGTCTTTCTTAAGAAATTTGCCACTTAGAAATGGTAGAATTTAATTTCCTTGAGTAATCTTAGAGAAATGTAAATTAAAATCACATTTGATGAGAGGCTGTGAATAATTAAAAAAAACATTTCATTAAAACTTTTATCAGCAAAAACAAGAACAAAAAGTTTACTTTCTAGTGCTTTAAGATTAACTGGGTGTGGTGATGATATTGAAGACTAAAACAGAAGTTTCCAAGAGAGTGTAATAGAGACAGAGCTGACTGCTCTAGGCTAGGGTAAAATAGTTAAAAAAAAAAAAAAGTAGAGAAAATGCATTCTCAGGGGAGAGTAGAGGGAAAACCACAGTGGAGATTCTGTAGAAGGAGGGGAGACACTGTGGACCTGTGTGGAAGGTGCAGACATGCAGCAACAGCATGGGCACGACACAAGACCCCAGCAGCTGAGAGCCAGAGAAAGTGACAACTTTGAAAAGTGATCCCTGTTAAATCTAAGAGTGGAAAAAGAGAGGGAGGAGATGAACAATTTGGGACATGCTCAATCGGACTTGCCCCAAATGGTGGAGTTAGAAATGTGCCAGGGGATTCCAACACAATCCCATCAAGATGGCATGTACCAATGCCATCGCACTAGTCCAAGTGATCAATTTCAGCTCACAATTGATAGCTCTGATAGGTCTAAGAGTCAAAGAGATCACACAAACAAGACAAGTATCTGCTAATACTAACTGATAGAATCAAAAAGGGAGAGAAAGATCCAACATGGGAAGTGGGATACACAGCAGACTCATAGGATGGCAGATGTCCTAAACAACACTCTGGCCTCAGAATCAGCCCTCAAGGCATTCGGATCTGGCTGAAGAGCCCATGAGAGTATAGCAGGCATGGAAAGCCAAGATATCATGGAAAAAAAAAAAGACCTAAATGAATGATCTCTGTGAGTGAGATCCCAGTGGAAAGAACGGGGCCATCAAAGAAGGAGGTACCCTTCTCCGAAGGGAGGAGAGAACTTCCACTTTGACTATGACCCTATCGGAATAAGATCAAAGTCAGCGAACTCTAAAGGCTTCCATAGCCCTGGCAACTCATGACTAGAGCCTAGGGAGATTACTGACGCCATGAACAGGAGTGTCAAATTGTTAAATCAGCAACAGGAGTCACTGTGTGCTTACACCCCATGTGGGATCTGTCCCTAATGTGTCGTCTAAAGCGAAGTGATGCTATAACTAGTACTGAAACAGTATTTTTATACTTTGCGTTTCTGTGTGGGCACAAACTGATGAGGTCTTTACTAATTATATACTGAAGTGATCTTCTGTATATAGAGAATTGGAAATGAAAAAAAAAAACAACCTGGTGTTAAAATGGAAATGGCATAGAAAATTAATTAATTTGAAAAAAAAATTATGTAGGATCTCTGTCTTTAATGTGCTGTACATTGCTATTTAATGCTATAATTTGTAATCCAATGGTAGTTTTTTCACTTTATGTTGCTATATGGGCAAAATATTGAAATCTTTACCTAATATATACTAAACTGATCTTCTGTATACAAAGAGAATTGAAAATGAATCTTTACATGAATGGAAGGGGAAAGGGAGCGGGAAAGGGGAGGGTTGCGGGCGGGAGGGAAGTTATGGACGGGGGGAAGCCATTGTAACCCATAAGCTATACTTTGGAAATTTATATTCATTAAATAAAAGTTTAATAAAAAAAAAAAAGAAAGTGACAACTTTGGAGAGCAAAGTGAGACCAGACTGTCATGGCCTGTGCTACTGGTGATACAGCTGCAGGGAGAGCCTAGTGGACTTCATTGTCTTTGAATCCAGGCCAGAGCCCTGAGAGGAACAGGGTGCCTGCTTACCTAGAGAAAAAAAGTGGGAACATTTCTTTCTCCTCATCTCCCAACAACAGTGCCTGGCTATTGGCTGAGAGGGAAGGTATCATTTTGAACATAAGTGGCAGCTCTGTGTGCACATCTAGCAATTGGTGGAGAAAGACAACATCTTGTCAGTAGAGGTACCTGCAGGAGCTCGGTGCATGCACCCAGCAACAGTTGGGGAGAAGCAGCCATTCTGACATAGGACTGGCTATAGAGACTCTTGCATATGCCTAGCAACCAGAAGAGAGAAGGAAGGATTGTGAAATGAGTAGGGCTGTTCCAGTGGCTATTGTGTATGCAAGTAACCCAGGGAATTTACCAGAGGGGAAAATCTGCATTCTCCACTGACTTTAAGTCTGGCTGGGAAGATTGACATGGTGTTGGGCACCTAAAGAAAGCTGGCTCTGGGAATTTCTCAGCCTCTGTGTGGATGAGACAGGCTAGCAGAGAGGAGTGGATCCTCAGTATGTTATGGCTGTGGGATCCCTGTGTGCTGAGACTGTGGGAACTCTGTGACTGCATGAGAGGGTGCAAGGCGTAGCTGGGTCTTAGCAATCACTGTGTGTGGCTGAGATCCCCCCTTATTGCCTGATGTGGGTCACTGAAGCAGGATCCATCTCATACTGAGGAGCACAAAGATCCTTTGTGCACTCATGTGGAATTGTGGATGAGTATTGCACCTACTGAGGCATTGATCAGCTTAAAAGAGAGGATATAAGGGAGTGATTACATAAATAGGGGGGACCATACTCTCCCTTCCGTTAACAAGGGGGAGATCTACCACGCCAAACTTGAGTGTCAGCTGGATACTTGCTCAACTGTAGAGCACTGGCCAGAGCTCTGTGGCCACATCCAGCACACACCTCTGGGTATTCACTTAAAGAGCCAATATTCCAATAAGTTACAGAGGCATAGTTCAAAGATAAAAGTCATCAAAGGAAAAAAAAACAGCAAGCATCTCCACAAATGACTGAAAATGAATGTAGAAATTCAAGAAACAAGAATAAGGAAGACAACATGATCCTCCCAAAAGAATACAACAGCACTTCAATATTAGAATGTGGAGATGAAGAAACTGATATAATGCTTGAAATGGAATTGAAAAGATTACTCACAGGATTACACAGAGCATGTGCTAGCCCATAAAGGACATCTCAGAAAATTAAAAAAAAATTGTAATGATACCAAGAAACTTCTCTGACCACAAGGGAATGGAGCTGGAAATTAATAACTCAAGAATCTCTAGAATATATGCAAACACAAGGGGACTGAACAACATGCAACTGAATAAACAATGGGTCATAGAAGAAATAAAAAAATTAAAAATTTCTAGAAATGAATGAAAATGCCAATGCAACATATCAAAATATATGGGATACAGCAAAAGCAATGACAAGAATTGGAAAGGTACCAATAAATGAGCTATCAACGTATTTCAAGGACCTAAAACAACAACATCAAATCAAACTCAACATTAGTAGGAGGAAAGAAATAATTAAAATTAGAGAAGAAATACACAAATTTGAAACAAAAATAAAAAAAGATCAGTGAAATGAAGAGCTGAGTTTTTGAAAAAATAAGCAATATTGATATACCATTGGCCTAATATCCAAAAAAGGGAGAAGACCTAAATCAATAAAATTAGAAATGAAAAAGGAAGCATAACAATAGATACCACAGAAATAAAAAGAAGCACCAGGAATTACTACAAAGAGCTGTATGTCAACAAACTTGGAAACCTAAAAGAAATTGATAGATTCCTAGACACATACAACCTACTTAAATTCAGCCAGGAAGACATAGAAAACCTCAACAGGCTAATGAGAATAATGGTGATTGATTGTTAGGTGACCCTCCTAACAAAGAAAAGCCCAGGACTGGATGGCTTCATTGCTGAATTCTATCAGACATTCAAAGAAGAACTAATTCTAATTCCTCTCAAGTTATTCAAAACAATTGAAAGGGAGAGAATCCTTCCAAACTGCTTTTATGGGTCCAGCATCACCTTAATTCCTAAACCAGACAAAAATGCAACAGAGAAAGTGATCTATAGACTGATATCCCTGATGAAAATAGATGCAAAAATCCTCAATAAACTGATTTCAACAACACATCAGAAAGTTCATTCACTCGGACCAAGTAGGATTTATACCTGGTATGCAGGGATGGTTCAATATTCACAAATCAATAAATGTTATATGTCACATTTACAAACTAAAGAACAGAAACCATATGGTTATCTCAATAGATGCAGAAAAAGCATTTGATAAAATACAACATCTTTTATGATGAAAACCTTAAGCAAATTGGGTATATAAGGAAATTTCCTCAACAGAATTAAGGCAATTTATGTTAAATCCACAGCTAGTATCTTGCTGAATGGTGAAAAGCTGGAAGCATTCCCATTAAGATCTAGAACCAGATAAGGATGCCCACTCTCACTAGCACTATTGAATGCAGTCCTGAAAGTTTGAGCCAGACCCATCTGGCAATAAAGAGAAATCAAAGGGATATGAATTGGAAAGGAGGAAATTAAACTATCTGTATTCTCAGATGACATGATTCTACATACGGGGGAATCAAAAGACTCCACTAAGAGCCAACTGGAACTCATGAGAAAGTTTGGTAATGTGGCTGGATATAATATTAATACACAAAAAAGCTTTAGTATACACAGACAATGCCATGGCTGAGGAGGAACTTCTAAGATCTATCTAAATCGCAGAAGCTACAAATAATTGGACACTTTGGAATAAATTTAAACAAGGGTGTCAAAGATCTCTATGATGAAAATTAGAAAACATTAAAGAGAGAAATAAGAGAAGAAACAAAAAAAAAGGAAAAATCTTCCTTGTTCATGGATTGGAAGAATTAATATCAAAATTTCCATACTACCAAAAGCAATTTGCAGATTCAATATGATCCCAATCAAAATACCGTCAACATTCTTTTCAGATCTAGAAAAAGCAATGCTAAAATTCATATGGAAACACAAGAGATCCAGAATAGATAAAGCAATCTTATACAACAAAAACAAAGCTGGAAGCATTACAATACCACATTTCTAGACATACTACAGGGTTAAAATCAAAACAGCCTGATACTGGAAAAAAAATAGATGTGTAGACCAATGGAACAGAATAAAATATCCAGAAATCAATCCAGGCATCTACAACCAACTCATCTTTGACAAAAGGAGCTAAAATCAATCCCTGGAGACAGTCTTTTCACAGACAGTGCTTGTAAAACTGGATCTCCTCATGAAGAAGTGTGAAGCAAGACACCTACCTTACACCTTGCATAAAAAGCCATTCCAAATAGATCAAGGACTTAAATCTACCTCTTGATATCATCAAATTACTAGAGACAGTTGGGGAAATTCTGCAAGACATTGGCATAGAAGCATAGGCAATCAAAGCTACTACACAATGGTAAAAATATAAAATCCTGTTGTTATGTTTCCTTTTTCATCTCTGATTTTATTGATTTGGGTCTTTTCTTTTTTTAGTTAGTTGGGCCAATGGGGTGTCAATTTTGTTTATTTTTCAAAAAACCAGCTCCTCGTTTGATTGATTTTTTGTATTTTTTTTTGATTCAATCTTGTTGATTTCTTCTCTGATTTTAATTATTTCTCTTCTATTATATTTGGGTTTGGTTTGCTGCAGATTTTCTAGATCCTTGAGATGCACTGAAAGCTCATTTATTTGGTGCCTTTCCAATTTCTTGATGTAGGCACCTATTGTTATAAACTTTCCTCTTAACACTGCTGTTGCTGTATCCTATAAGTTTTGGTATGTTGTGCTGTTATCCTCATTTACTTCCAGAAAATTTTTGATTTCTCTTTTGATTTCTTCAATGACCCATTGTTCATTCAGGAGAATGTTGTTCAGTCTCCATGTGTTTGCATATGCTCTAGGGATTCCTGAGTTGCTAATTTCCATCTTCATTCCTCTATGGTCTGAGAAGCTGCATGGTATGATTCTAATTCTTTTGAATTTGCTAAGACTTGCTTTATGGCCTAGTATGTGGTCAATCCTAGAGTAGGTTCCATGTACTGCTGAGAAAAGCCCAGGACCAGATGGAGTCACTGCTGAATTCTACCAGATATTTAAAAAAGAACTAACTCCAATTCTTCTCAAACTATTCAAAACAATCGAAAAAGAGGGAATCCTCCCAAATTCTTTCTATGAAGCCAGCATCACCTTAATTCCTAAGCCGGAAAAAGATGCAGCATTGAAAGAGAATTACAGACCAATATCCCTGATGAACATAGATGCAAAAATACTCAATAAAATTCTGACCAATAGAATGCAACAACACATCAGAAAGATCATCCACCCAGACCAAGTGGGATTTATCCCTGGTATGCAGGGATGGTTCAATGTTCGCAAAACAATCAATGTGATACACCACATTAACAGACTGCAGAAGAAAAACCATATGATTATCTCAATATACACTGAGAAATCATTTGATAAAACACAACACTCCTTCATGATGAAAAATCTAAGCAAACTGGGTATAGAAGGAACATTCCTCAATACAATCAAAGCAATTTATGGAAAACCCACGGCCAGCATCCTATTGAATGGAGAAAAGTTGGAAGCATTTCCACTGAGATCTGGTAATAGATAGGGATGCCCACTCTCACCATTGCTATTCAATATAGTTCTGGAAGTTTTAGACAGAGCTATTAGGTAAGAAAAGAAATTAAAGGGATACAAATTGGGAAGGAAGAACTCAAACTATCCCTCTTTGCAGATGATATGATTCAGTAATTAGGGGATCCAAAGAACTCTACTAAGAGACTGTTGGAACTCATAGAAGAGTTTGGCAAAGTAGCAGGATATAAAATCAATGCACAAAAATCAACAGCCTTTGTATACACAGGAAATGCCAGGGCTGAGGAAGAACTTTTTTTTTATTTAGTAAATATAAATTTCCAAAGTACAGTTTATAGATTACAATGGCTTCTCCCACCATAACATCCCTCCCACTCACACCCCTCACATCTCCCACTCCATCTCCCATTCCATTCACATCAAGGTTCATTTTCAATTATCTTTATATACAGAAGATCGATTTAGTATATATTAAGTAAAGAGTTCACCAGTTTGCACCCACACAGAAACACAAAGTGTAAAATACTGTTTCAGTACTAGTTATAGCATTACTACACATTAGACAACACATTAAGGACAGATCCCACATGAGAAGTAAGTACACAGTGACTCCTGTTGCTGACTTAACAATTTGACACTCCTGTTCATGGCGTCAGTAGGTCTTAGAGTCAATGGGATCACACAAACAAGACTAGTGTCTGCTAATACTAACTGATAGAATCAAAAGGGGAGAGAACAATCCAACATGGGAAGCGGGATACACAGCAGACTCATAGAATGGCAGATGTCCTAAATAGCACTCTGGCTTCAGAATCAGCCCTTAAGGCATTCGGATCTGGCTGAAGAGCCCATGAGAGTGTTTTAGGCATGGAAAGCCAAGACACTCTGGAAAAAAAAAAAAAAGAAGACCTAAATGAAAGATCTCTGCGAGTGAGATCCCAGTGGAAAGAATGGGGCCATCAAAGAAGGAGGTACCTTTCTCTGAAGGGAGGAGAGAACTTCCACTTTGACTATGACCTTGTCTAAATAAGATTGAAGTCAGCGAACCCTAAATGCTTCCATAGCCTTGGAATCTCATGACTAGAGCCTAGGGAGATTACTGACGCCATACACAAGAGTGTCAAATTGTTAAGTCAACAACAGGAGTCACTGTGTACTTACTTCTCATGTGGGATCTGTCCTTAATGTGTTGTCTAATGTGTAGTAATGCTATAACTAGTACTGAAACAGTATTTTACACTTTGTGTTTCTGTGTGGGTGCAAACTGGTGAACTCTTTACTTAATATATACTAAATCGATCTTCTGTATATAAAGATAATTGAAAATGAACCTTGATGTGAATGGAATGGGAGATGGAGTGGGAGATGTGAGGGGTGCGAGTGGGAGGGAAGTTATGGTGGGAGAAGCCATTGTAATCTATAAACTGTACTTTGGAAATTTATATTTACTAAATAAAAGTTTAAAAAAATATGTAAAATCCTGTTATTTGCAACATAATGGATGGAAATGGAAACCATTATACTTAGTGAATAAGCCAGTCCCAAAAAGACAAATATCATGTTTTCCTTGATCTGTGGTAACTAATAAAATATTTACAAGGTAATATAAAGGAGTGAAAATAGACATTTTGAGATTCAGTGGTTTTGAACTGTCCTTGTCTTGACTGTTGAGGAACAGTGTTTTTCTTCTTCATGCTATTTGTTGAACTCTTTAATTAGTGCAGGGTTAATATTATGAGTATAAAGTTAACTGAAAATAGATCTTTGTAAAAATTAAGAATGGGAATAGGAGAGGGAGGTGGGAAAAGGGTTGAAGCATGGGTAGGAGGTTAGGATGGGTAGTATCACTATGTTCCTGATTCTGTATATAAGAAAAACATTAAATTTATATGCCTTAACCAAAATTTAAGAAAAGACTAAAACAGATCCTCTCCCTGTTTTTATTAACAATTAATAAAAACGAGTACCAGAATTTTTTGACATTGGTTTATGAAATTAAAGTTTATAATTGTTTAATTACTAAAGTTTACAAAACAGGTTTTAAGAAAAATTTTAAATCATAATACAGGCTATATGGAGTTGAATTGACTCATTGATGCTATCAAATTATATCACCTACCTTGTGACAATTAATCTAGGACACGCTAAATAAATTCACTTTGATCTGTCAATTTTCCATTGTTATGTGGGTTCATTCCTGTGTTAGAAACTATTTTAGCTGGCATTCCTCACAGTAGAAAATAAAATTACTTCTGACGAACAGACCTGATTCAAGTAATACATTTAGTATTGCATTTTCACAATAATGTAAATTAAAACAACTCAGAGTTTGAGAAAGGGAACTATATTTTCCAGTCCATTACCTCTTTGTTTACTCTAACTTTTCAAATACTAATGAAAAATTTTCTTGACATTATTAAAGTTTTGTGATTTAATAAGCTTTGTTATAGAAAAAGATTATTCATTTCTTTATTTGCAAGAGAAACAGAGAGAGAGAGAGAGATGGAGAGACAGAGAGCGAGAGTGAGAGACAGAGACACAGAGACAGAGAGTTCTTTCATCTGCTGGTTTACTCCCCAAATGGCTGCAATGGCCAGTGTAAGTCAGGCCAAAACCATGCCCCAGAACTGTCCTGATGTTCTGCTGGGATGACAGGATCCCAAGCCCTTGGGCTATTCTCCACTGCCTTACAGTCAGCAGATTGCTGGATTGGAAGCCAAGCAGCTGGGATGTGAATGAGCACTCAACATGGGATTCTGGCATCACAAGCAGTGACTTAACCTCCTGCATCACAACAATGGCCCCTGAGAAGCTTTTTAATAATGAAAAATGTTTAGGTCAAATTTAGTTGGAAGTTACCAGAGCTAGAATGGAAAACCAAATACTAGAAATAAGAATGCTAGTGCACTCATAAAATTAATTTATATTGGATGAGAAAATCATCCATTGTGTTTCCCCTAATTTTCTTTTGTTTAGTAGATTTTGGGTGTCAGTAGGGACATCACAGGGAGTTCAAGTTTGCAGTGGATAAGAATTATTTTTATTGTGGCTTATATGACTATGACTAACATAATTGCTAAAAATGGTTACAGATGATTCAAAAACAAAAGATTAAAGAACAAGCTTACTGTTTCACCAATTTTTCCAATATCTCCTTGATCTCCTACTTCTCCCTGTTTTAAAAAAAATAGAATTGTAAAATGGTTATTTTTCAAACAACAGTACTCATGACAGCTCTTCTGTTTTCACTGCTAATGTAATTATTTAGTGATTTTCTGCAAAAAAGGAAAGGAAATCCAGTTACCCCAAACTTTTTTACTCTACAGTATGCTCTTGATATCTCTGCTGCTTTCATTCAAGTAGTAATACCTATTTTCTTAAATTACATTCTCCTGTCATGACTGTTAAAACAATTTTATAAATAAAAATTTTAAAAGTAAATATTTATTGAGGTAGGCAGAGTGGTATGCATGGAAAAAAATTAAGAATGATAGTAAAAACACCCCTGCCACAAGAATGTCCATCTGCTTGAGCAGAACAGAAACCTGCTACAGATAAGTCCTAAGTGAGCACATAGGGAGGCACTCTGGGCTAGATTAGCTAGAGCTGCTGTTATTGGAGCAATACAGGATGTTCATAACCTGGCAACCACAATTTGCAGTCAGCATACCTCCAATAACCAAAAGGTTTCCACAATTTTTTTTTGGTGACAAACCTTACCTAATCTGAATTTATTTGGCAGCAATGCTTAATAAGACCTGAGTGAGGCTAGAGACTATTCCTAATCTTGATGTATCCCAATTAACATGAACATTTTTACATTTCACTGCAGGAATACTAATGTATTTGTACTATAAAGAGCCTTCTGGCAGTGTCAAGTAAGACAGTCTATAAACCAAACCAAAAATTCAAACACTGATGATTTCAAATAATGGATAATGAAGTGACTTGGGCCCCAAATGTATGATACTGACACTGATGGTGGGAAAGGGCCATTTATAGTAGTGGGGAATGACCTGAGTAAAGGTATGAATTAATGAAAGATTGAATATGAAGCTCATGGTATACCACATACCATGAATATGACAGGAATGTATATTTTGTCTACAGTAGTACAGTAGTACAGTACAGTAGTAGAAGATTAAACCATAATTACCTTGCAAAATTAATAATACTGCAGTGTAGAATTTTAAGACATTAAAATACTGAACAATATTATAGTCACTAATGATATGTGGCTACTGACTACTTGCAAAGGACTGGTTTGAACTGAAATGTGATGTAAGTGTATAGACCAGATTTCAAAGACTTTGCACAAGAAAAGAATATAAAATATCAACAAAATATCTAATTAACAATGTTATTACTAATTACAAGTTGAAAGGATAATAATTTGATAGATTGCATAAAATAAATTATTTAAGATTCATTTTATGTTTTTTTTACTTTTTTACATTTATTTATTTTTAGATTTAACAACTATCAACATTTTGCCATATTTGCATCATATGTAAAGATATACACAGATAATACTATTTTTAAGGCAGGGGAGGATATATTAATATCACAAAAATGGAATTCATGACAAATTATAAAATGAGGAAAAGGGTATATTATTACCCTTTTTATATTATGCTCATAATTATATAAAAGTATAATATTATATCCTTATTATAATAGGAATATAATTTATTTAAGACAACATTTATAAATCTCCATGTTCTAAGTAATATGGCATCCACACACATGTATACCCACAAAAATGTCTATATATGAAATAAAACATGTAGTAGTTGTTTCTTGCTGGTTTATTTCTTATAATTTTTTTATTTTAGTTTTTAACAGATTTAATATGCTTTGTAGATACAATTCTAAGAATATAATGATTTTCCTTTCTTCCCTCCCTTCTCCTCTCTCTCTCTCTTCTCTCCCTTTTTTTTGTTTTTGAGATAACATATTTTAAATTAATGTTACAGTAAAGACTTAACACTTCACCAAATAAAAAGTTTAACACTTAAAAGAAAAAAGACTAGTTTAGTGGGAATATAGACAATAGCAATAAAGAATAACTTAATGGAATAATGACCACTTCACCCATATACAGTGAATATTAAAGCAATAACAGATTATAGAAGAGTTTGGTAAAGTAGCAGGATAAAAAATCAATACACAAAAATCAACAGACTGTATACACAGACAATGCCACAGCTAAGAAAGAACTTCTAAGATCAATCCCATTCACAACACTTATAAATACAATCAAATACCTTGGAATAAATTTAACCAAGGATGTCAAAGATCTCTATGATGAGAATTATAAAACATTAAAGAAAGAAATAGAAAATACAAAAAAATGGAAAAATCTGCTATGTTCATGGATTGGAAGAATCAATATAATCAAAATGCCCATTCTTCCAAAAGCAATTTACAGATTCAATGCCATACCAATCAACATACAAAAACATTCTTCTCAGATATAGAAAAAATGATTCTGAAATTCATATGGAGGCACAGGAGACCTCAAATAGCTAAAGCAATCTTATACAATAAAAACAAAACCAGAGGCATCATGATACCAGTATTCAAGACATACTACAGGGCAGTTATAATCAAAAAAGCCTGATCCTGATATAAAAACAGATGGATAGACCATCTTATTTCACTTAACATGATGTCTGCTAGCGGTGTCCATTTTGCTGCAAATGGTAGAATTTCATTCTTTTTAATAACTGAGTAATATTCCATCGTATATACACAATACATTTTCTTTATCAGTTTATCTGATGATAGAGACCTTGGTTAATTCCTAATTTTGGCTATTGTTAACAGTGCTGCTATGAACAGTGCTGCTATAAACATTTTTTGATTCCTTGTGTTCAAAGCTTTTGGGTATACACCCAGTAGCGGAACTGCTAGATCATACAGTAAGCATATTTCTAGTTGTTGTTTTTTTTTTAAAAGAAACCTCCATATTATTTTCCACAGAGGTTACACTAATTTACATTCCCACCAACAGTGTATAAGTGTTCCCCTTTTCCATATCCTTATTAGCAAGTATTTGTTACTCTGTGTTTTGGATTTTAGCCATTCTGACAGGGGTGAGGTGGTATTTCAGTATGGTTTTGATTTGAATTTCCCTGATGGCTAGTGATGTTGAGTATTTTTTCATATACCTGCTGGCTATTTGTATGTCTTTTTTTGAGAACTGTCTATTGAATTCCTTTGTCCATTTCTCACCATTTCTCAACTGCATTGGTTGTGGTTTTGTTGTTGAGTTTAGCTTGCTGATATATTCAGGATATTTATCCTTTGTCAGATAGGTGGTTCGCAAATATTTTTTCCCGTTCCATTAGATATCTCTCTCTTTTTTTGAAGATTTATTTTATTTATTTTAAAGACAGAGTTACAGAGAGAGGTAGAGACAGAGAGAGGTCTTCCATTCACTGGTTCACTCCCCAGATGGCTGCAATGGCTGCAGCTGTGCCGATCCGAAGCCAGGAGCCAGGAGCCAGGAGCTTTTTCCAGGTCTCCCATGTAGGTGCAGGGGCCCAAGGACTTGGGCCATCTTCTACTGCTATCTCAGGCCATAGCAGAGAGCTGGATAGGAAGAGCAGTAGCTGGGACTAGAACCAGCACCCATATGGGATGCCAGCACTTCAGGCCAGGGCTTTAGCCCACTGCGCCACAGCGTCGGCCCCTAGATGTCTCTTAACGTATTAATTGTTTTCTTTACTGTGCAAAGCTTCCAAGACTGTCATGATACCATTTGTTTAGTTTTGCTTTTATTGCCTGTACTTTGTGGGTTTTGTCCAAAAAGTCATACCCTCTACCAATGTCTTGGAGTGTTTTCCTTACATTTTGCTCCAGCAACCTCATAGTCTCAGGCCTTAAATTCAGGTTTTTGATCCATCTTGAGTAGATTTTTGTATATTATGAGAGGTATGGATCTAATTTCATTCTTCTAAATATACAAATCCAGTTTTGCCAGCACCATTTGTTGAAGAGGCTATTTTTACTCTACTGTATGGTCTGAGCACTTTGCCAAAAATCAGTTGGTTAGATATATGTGGGTTAAATTCTGGGCTATTTTGTTTCATTGACCAATGTATAGGTTATTATGCCAGTACCATGATGTTTTAATTACTACAGCTTTGTAGTATGCTTTGAAGTCAGGCATTGTGAGGCATTAAGCTTGATTTTTCTTATTCAGGATCGCTTAGCTACTCTGGATCTTTTGTGATTCCATATGAATTTTAGGATTGCTTTTTCTAATTCTGTAAGAATGTCCTTAGTATTTTTATGGGAATTGCATTGAACCTGTAGATTGATTTATGTAGTATAAACATTTTAATGATATTAATTCTTCTGATCCACAAACAAGGAATATCTTTCCATTTCTTTGTGTACATGATGATTTCTCTCATCGATGTCTGATAATTTTCACTGTAGAGATCTTTCACTTCTTTACCTAAATCTATTCCTAAATATTTGATTTTTCAAGTGACTATTATGAATGGGATCTTTCTTGATTTTTCTTTCTGTGAATTCATCATTAGCATCCAAAAAGGCTACTGTTTTTTTGGCTGATTATTTTGTAACCTGCAATTTTACTGAATTGGTTTATCAATTCTAACAGTGTTTTGGTGGAATATTTAAGTATTTCCAGGTACAACATCATGTAATCTGAAAATACTTTAACTTCCTCTTTTCTGACATTTATTTTTTTCTCCTCTTTAATTGCTCTGATTAAAACATCCAGTACTACATTGAGTAAGAGTGGTAAAAGTTGACATTCACGTTTTGTTGCAGATCTCAGGGGAAATGCTTTCAGTTTTTTACCATTTAATATGATATTTGATGCTGGCTACTGGTTTGTGAAATATTGCCTTTGTAATTTTGAGGAGTGTTCCTCCTACACCTAATTTGTGGAGGGTTTTTATAATGAAGCGGTATTGAATCTTACCAAACGCTTTCTCTAAAACTAATAAGATGACTATATGGTTTTTGTTCTTCATTCTATTGATGTGAATTTATAACATTTATTGATATGCAAATGCTGAATCAACCTTTCATTTATGGGATACATCCCACTTGATTGCAATGTATGACTTTTTTATGTGATCTTTTGGATTTGATTTCTAGTATTTTGTTGAAAATCTTTTCATCTATGTTCATTAAGGATATAAGTCTATAGTTTTCTTTTTCTATCATGTCTTTGGTTTTGGTATCTAAGTAATTATGGCTTTAGAAAAGAGTTTGGCAGAGTTCCATCCTGTTCAATATTTTGGAATATTTGAAGAGTACTGGAGTTGCTCCTTCTCTGAATGTATTGTAGAACTCAGTAGTAAAGCCATCAGGTCTTGAACTTTTCTTTGGTGGAAGACTTTTGATTACTGCTTCATTTCATTACTTGTTACAGGTCTGTTTAGGCTGTTCTGTATCTTCTTGATTTAATTTTGGTAGGTTATGTGAATCCAGGAATTTACCCATTTCTTCAAGGTTTCCCAGTTTATTAGCATAAAGTTCTTCATAGTAGTTTCAGTGTATCAGCTGTAATGTCTCCTTTTTCATCTCTAATTTTGTTTATTTGAGCTTCTCTCTCTCTCTCTCTCTCTTTTTCTTTTTTTTTTTTTTTGGTTAGTCTGGCCAGAGGTTTACCTATTTTGTTTATCTTCTCAAAAAACCAACTTTTTGTTCTGTGGGTCTTTTGTAATTTTTTTTAGCTTCAATTTCATTTATTTCTGTTCTGATCCTTATTATATCTTGTCTCCAGATGATTTTGGGCTTGGTTTGTTCTCATTTTTCTAAGTCTTCAAGACGCATCATCAGATCTATAATTAGAGACATTTTCTCCCTCCCCTTTTTAAAGATTTATTTATTTATTTGTAAGGCAGAGTTACAGAGGTAGAGGCAGAGAGAGGTCTTCCATCTGCTGGTTTACTCCCCAAATGGCTTTAAGGGCCAGAGCTGGACTGATCCAAATCCAGGAGACTGGAGCTTCCTCCAGGTCTCTCACATAGGTGCAGGGGCCCAAGGACTTGGGCCATCTTCCACTGCTTTCCTAGGCCATGGCAGAGAGCTGGATCAGAAGTGGAGAAGCCAGGACTCGAGCTGGTGCCCACATGTGATGCTGGCATTGCAGGCAATGGCTTTAACCTGCTACATCACAGTGCTGGTGCCAACACTTCCCTTTTTTAATATAATCATTTAATACTATAAACTTCCATCTTAAAACTGCTCTTGCCTTATCCCACAAGTTTTTATATGTTGTGTTTTCATTCAAGAAAGTTTTTGATTTACTTTTTAATATTTTCAATGGCCTATTGGTCACTCAGCAGCATGCTGTTTAACTTCCAAGTGCTTGTGTTCTATTGTTCTTCCTTTCAATATCTAGTTTTATTCCTTTATGGTCTGAGAGCATACATGCCATGATTTCAACCTTTTTAAATTTGCTGAGACTTGATTTATGGCCTAATATGTGGTCTAACCTAGAAAATGTTCCATGTGCCAATGAGAAGAATGTTTATTCTGTAGCTGTTAGGTGAAATGTCTATTAGGTAAATTTGCTCAATGGTATGTTTCCAATGTATCTTTATTGATTTTCTGTCTGGATGACCTATCCATTGATGAGTGTGTGATGTTGAAGTCACCCTCTGTTATTTTATTGGAGTGTATCTCTCCCTTTAGGTCTAATAGTATTTGCTGTATATACTTGGGTGGTCTTGTGTTGGGTGTAGACATATTTGTGGTATATCTTCTTGCTGAATTAAATCTTTTATCAAAATATAATGTCCTGTTTCATCACTTTTTACAGTTTTTTATTTAAAATCTATTTTATCTGATATCAGGATAGCTATGCCTGCTTGCTTTTGGTTTCCATTTGCCTAGTATATCTTTTTTAATCCTTCACTTTCAGTCTGTGTATATCTTTGTGAAGTGACTTTCATGTAATCAGCATATAGTGGGGTCTCTTTTTTTAAATCCATTCAGCCAACCTAAGTCCTTTTGTTGGTGAATTTAATCCATTTACATTCAAGGATAGTATTTATAGATAAGAACTAAGACCTGTGATTTTGTTATTGGATAATGATTCTACCTGCTCTGTTAGTGTTTTTATGATGTTCTAATGCAGGATACCCTTCAGAAACCTAATGTCTCCTGTGTTCCAATTAATGTGTCTCACGTC
Source organism: Lepus europaeus (assembly GCF_033115175.1). NCBI lineage: Eukaryota > Metazoa > Chordata > Mammalia > Lagomorpha > Leporidae > Lepus > Lepus europaeus. The sequence continues at coordinate 79,455,750 of NC_084831.1, forward strand.
ATACATGTGGTACACATTACATTTCTACTGATTTAAAGCACTGAAACCTAATATTTCTCATGAATAAACACTTTGAAATAAAATTGTGTAAACTTTTGAAGTCTAAACAAATTTTATCTTCAATTTTAGTATGTATTCAGATAGAAGAGGTAAAGCATTGTAGCAGGTTGTAATATAGTTTTTGATAGACTGCTTTTATACATTTCTATAAAAGGATGCATATATTTAAAAAATATAAATTATTATTTAATATGTTTATAATTTTAATAATATAAAGTAATCATCATATAATTTTAATATATAACATATAATATATACAACACATATTATATATAATATATAATAATCCTCATATAATTTTAATAATATATAATAATCCTCATAATATATATTATGAAGATTATTAGTTTTCTAGGATTTGTTTCCTCCTTCTTCAAAAGTTGATCTTCTCAAAGGTGAAAAACAGAGATGGAACTTGTGTGCTACTTATCCTGAAGGGAGGTTTGGGTTAGGCAGAAAGCAGAAATAACTTGCAGATGACTTGCATTCTTGCTTTTGATCCTGAAAGTAAGAGGTGACTTGTGTTTGAGTGTAAGAGAGGAAGAGAAAGAGAAAAATATTTCCCCAAGCTTGGGAAGAGAATAGAGCTTCTAGGGCTCTCTGAATGCTGGTGACCCTTAACTGACTTCCAAATGCTCTCCTAGGGAGTGGCAGGTCCTAGTAAACAGCTTTAAGATGCTCTGAAATACAAATATCAGTAACAATGAGGGAGGAGTGAACATTAAGAACTTCCACTTTCTGGGTAACACAGAAACCACGTTAGTGAAGACTGAGATATTTCTTGCCATTTTGACCGAGTGGCAGCTCATATTTGGACTTCCTAGAAGTATCTGGCATTTAGGGAATAATATCAGTAAAGTATAACTGATTAAGCATTCTATTTGTGAATACTGCATTTCAATTTTCTGTTATTTTTAAATTAAGAATTTTTGAATCCTCCAGGAATTCTTTTTTATAGTTTTTAAAAAAACAGCTTTATTGAAATATAAATTAACATACAAAACAGTTCATGAATTTACAGAGTATTGTTCTGTGGTTTTAGTGTATTCACAGATATACAGTCCACTTTAGAACATTTCATCACTAGGAGAAAAAGCTGGTACTCATAAACAATGACTTCCTTATCCATTCACCCCCACAAGCCATGAGCAACCACAATCTACTTACTGTCTACAAAATTTTCCCATTCTGAATATTTCACGTACATAAAATCATATAACATGTGGTCTTATATGACTGGCTTCTTTCAGGTTCATCTTTGTTATGGCATGTATTAGTGACGTCTTCCCTTTATGATCAAATAATATTCCACTTCATTTCACATTTTGTTTATCCAATAATCCATGGACTTTTGGACATTTGTTTTGTTTCTTCTTTTTAGCTATTGTGACTACTGCTGGTACGAACAATTGTGTATAAATCTTAGCTTGAACACCTGTTTTCAATTCTTTTGAGTATATTTCTAGGAGTGGAACTGCTGGATCATAGAGTAACTATGTTTAAATTTTAATTTTTTTAAAAAATATTTATATAAAGATAACAGATATCATGCATTTCATATATACAATTTTAAGCACAGAACACTTTTCACCTTTGCTACTCTCCTTTCCTTCCTTCCTTTTCCTTACAATTTTTGCAATAACATATTTTCAATTTACTATAGCCACAGGCTAAATCCTCTATCAAATAAAGAATTCAGCATGTAGAAAGTAGAAAGACCATTGATCCACAGGTATATAAATAAGGGCTATAAACAATAATGAAATATCCAGATGTCAGTTTCAGTCATAGATATTACTTTTTTGTACCCTATATATTAGATACAAATCAAAGAAAATATATGATAAAGACATAAATATCATGTTTTCTTTGATTTGTGATAGCTAATATATAGGGTATAAAATGTGATATATATATTTGTAAAATTGACATCTTAAGATTAGGATTTATTTTCAAATGTTTCCATAAGTTATACATTTTACAGGGCCAAGATTTGAAATTATGTAACATGAGAAAGAATCTGCATATATATATATCCCCCTCAGATAATTTCAGCCATATGAATTCATTAAAATACACTAGCTATATTTTTCATGACTTTGAAAAGGGTTGTTTAGTTTTTCCTTAGGTTCTGACATCATAAATGATATATATTTAATATACAATAGCATATAATATATCCTAGGTTAAGAAAATTTAGCAGTAATGCTGTAAGTCTTTTCACTTTTTAGTTTAATTTTTAATTCACAAAAATCACCAATTCTTATAAACATGTCTCTTTAAGGCTGTAAATATTAAGCTGCTATGTCACATTACATCTATTGGTGCTATAAAAATCATCTAAAAATTGGAAATAAGGAAAAAAATGGATTATACACGCTTTCAATGTTACAAAGTAATGAAGGCATCCCAGTGATTGTCTAGTGAATACACTTAGTTAGATTCTCTGTTTACTACTGATTAAAGGACTCAGACTAGTGCAATGATATTAATCTGTAGATTTCTTACCAGTGTAATAGATAACCCCTAAAGTTATGGTTTATTGCCCTGTATCTAACTGACAATTATTATCCAAATACATATTTATTAAATTGCATATCTGTACATATATTGAAATACACATGAGTAGATATATGTAGATAGATACATAAATAACTTATCAGTTATCTTTGAATTAGTTTTAGTGTCTAACAGGTTCCTTGTGAGCTGGCATATGTTCATCTTTCATATCTTTGAAAACTGTATTTTAAAACTGATAATAAAGTCAGTTGCTTTACCTTTAAGCCTTCTGGTCCTGGTTCACCTATAGACCCCTTTTGACCTGGTTTTCCCTAGAGGAGAGTGGAATAAAATGAAAAGAGAGATAGTTTATTTATTCTAGTTTGTTATAATTTCCTAAGGTTTATGAAATTTACACTTATAAAATGAAACACATCAAAATTATATGGTAAGTATATTGTACCATACTCAGTAAACAGTCAGTCTACAAAATTTGACTGTTTCCTAGTGCTGAGGATTGAGGATCACACAAATATACTTGCCGTCAAAAGAATACATCTTAGTGAGAATGATAAATTTTTTAAATAACTGAAATGTAAAATATGAGAGGTAGTGATGAGCAGGAAATACAACAAATTAAGCAGGGAGACATAAACTGTTGTGATCGTTTTATTGAAAATTTAAAAAATATTTCTAGGGAAGAAGACTTGACTTAAAAGGTGTTATCTAAGTGAAAACTAAAAGAAAAGGACAAGTTACAAAGATTTCTGAGGAAACAACATTCCAGACAGAGGAAATGAGCATGTGCAAAGGTACAATGGCAGGGGTATAGGTGCTCAACTGGGAGAACCATGAGGTGACAGAACCAAAAGAGCAGAATTCAGAGCCATATCAGCAGTAAGGAGATAAGGTCAAACAAAGGAATGGGGATGTGATCCAGGTCGTACATGGTCTTATGAGACATAGTAAAGGCTTTGTTTCTGAGTGAGATAGGAAACCTTTGACACATGATCTAGGTTTCAACAGGATCTCCTTGATCCAACAGCAGGAGGAGCCAAATTGGAGTCTACCACAACAATACAACTGAAAGAAAGATGATGGTGGTATAGATCCAGGTGGTGGCAGAGGAGTTTGTGGCAAGAGTTAAGATTCTGGATATCATCTAAAAGTACAGCTTCCAAAAACTGTTGGTGGTTGTGTATGGAATATAGCTGAAAGAGTCAAGAACAAATTCTAGGGGCGGAGCCAAGATGGCGGATAGTGAGGACGTGTGCCTTAGTTTGGGAAAATAAACTTTCATAAAAGTGGAATTACTGTAGCCTCAGGAAAAGACTCAAGAAAAAAAACTGCAGAGGAAACGCTTCCGGATCTTGTGGATGAGACACAGAGGACTTACAGGGAACCCACTGCGTGGAAAACCAACCGAGACGAGCCGAGCGGCAGCGGCGGGAGAGGAGCCAGAGCCACAGAATCTCGCCAGCGCGGGAACGGAGGACGGTAAGACAAAGACCTGAGAAGTCCGAGACATTGGGGGGAGGGGGAACAGAGGCCTCTCCCTTCACTCACCAAGCAAAACAAAGAGCACCGCGATTTTACATATGTAAAGCTCAGCCAAACTCAGTATCTTTAGCGAAACTGGAGAACACATTGAGGGCTGCATAAACTCTGTGTATGGTCCCAGGGGTAGATCAAACGAATACTCACAGAGGCTAGATTTCAACTACCCTCAACTCCACTCCCAACTGAGTCAAAAGAAAAAAGAGAGAGAGAGAGAGAGAGAGAGAGAGAGAGAGAGAGAGAGAGAGAGCATCCCAGCAAGGAGCAAGTAATCTGGGAGAGTCGCTCTTTACACAGCCTTAAACCTAAAGAAACAAGCATAGCTCTCTGGCCACACCCATCACAGCCCCTAAGGCTCCAACAAAACAGACAGCTCACTTAGAGGCATAGTATAACGAGAGAAAAAAAAACAAAAACAAAAACACCACAAATTATCTCTAACATGCCAAGCAAGAAACATAGAAGCGGAGGTACCAAGAACAAGGAAGGCACTATGACGCCCCCAAGTGAACAAGACACGCCAATGCAAGATTATGAAGATGAAGAGATAGAGCAAATGCAAGAAGCAGATTTCAAAAAATTCATAAGAACATTAAGAAGTTCTCAAAAACAAATTCTTGAACTACAGAAATCCTTAATGGACAAGATAGAAAATCTCTCCCGTGAAAATGAAATGTTAAGGAGGAATCAAAATGAAATGAAAAAATTAGTGGAACAGGAAACTGCGATACTGACAAAAAACCTCAATGAAATGAAGAACTCAATAGATCAAATGGCAAACACATTAGAGAGCCTTAAAAACAGAATGGATGAAGCAGAAGAGAGAATATCGGAATTAGAAGACAGAGAACAGGAAAGGAAACAGTCAAACCAAAGAAAAGAAGAAGAAATCAGAAATCTAAAAAATACTGTCAGGAATCTACAGGATACTATTAAAAAACCCAACATTCGGGTTCTAGGAGTTCCTGAAGGCATGGAAAGGAAGAAAGGATTAGAAGGCCTTTTTAGTGAGATACTAGCAGAAAATTTCCCAGGTTTGGAGAAGGACAGAGGCATCTTAGTACAGGAAGCTCAGAGAACCCCTAATAAACATGATCAAAAGAGATCCTCACCACGACACGTCGTAATCAAACTCACCACAGTGAAACACAAAGAAAAGATCCTAAAATGTGCAAGAGAGAAACGCCAGATTACTCTCAGAGGATCTCCAATTAGACTTACAGCTGATTTCTCATCAGAAACCCTACAAGCCAGGAGAGAATGGCGAGATATAGCCCAGGTACTAAGAGAGAAAAACTGCCAGCCCAGAATATTATATCCTGCAAAGCTCTCATTTGTGAATGAAGGTGAAATTAAGACCTTTCACAGCAAACAGAAATTGAAAGAATTTGTCGCCACTCGTCCAGCCCTGCAAAAGATGCTTAAAGATGTGTTACATACAGAAACACAGAAACACGGTCACCAATATGAAAGAAGGTAAAGGAAGGAAACCTCACAGCAAAAGATCACAGGAATCTCAAACCAGATATTAGAAAATATCTTTGGCAAATGGCAGGGCAAAGTTACTCCTTCTCAATAGTCACATTGAATGTTAATGGCTTGAACTGTCCAGTTAAAAGACACCGATTGGCCGATTGGGTTAAGGAACAAAACCCATCCTTTTGCTGCTTACAAGAAACCCATCTATCCAACAATGATCCATACAAGCTGAGAGTGAAAGGCTGGAAAAAGACATACCACGCCAACAGAAATGAAAAGAGAGCGGGCGTAGCCATCTTAATATCGGACAACATAAACTTTACCACAAAAACTGTTAGGAGAGACAAAGAGGGGCACTATATAATGATTAAGGGATCCATTCAACAGGAAGATATAACGATTATCAACATATATGCACCTAATTACAGGGCACCAGCTTATTTAAAAGACTTGTTAAGGGACTTAAAGGGAGACTTAGACCCCAATACAATAGTACTGGGGGACTTCAATACTCCACTCTCAGAGATAGACAGATCAACAGGACAGAAGATCAACAAGGAGACAGTAGATTTAAATGACACTATAGCCCAAATGGATCTAACAGACATCTACAGAACATTTCATCCTACATCTAAGGACTTTACATTCTTCTCAGCAGTACATGGAACCCTCTCTAGGATTGACCACATACTAGGCCATAAAGCAAGTCTCAGCAAATTCAAAAGAATTAGAATCATACCATGCAGCTTCTCAGACCACAAAGGAATGAAATTGGAAATTGGCAACTCAGGAATCCCTAGAGCACGAGCAAACACATGGAGATTGAACAACATGCTCCTGAATGAACAATGGGTCATAGAAGAAATTAAAAGAGAAATCAAAAATTTTCTGGAAGTAAATGAGGATAACAGCACAACATACCAAAACCTATGGGATACAACAAAAGCAGTGTTAAGAGGAAAGATTATATCAATAGGTGCCTACATCAAGAAATTGGAAAGGCACCAAATAGATGAGCTTTCAAGTCATCTCAAGGATCTAGAAAATCTGCAGCAAACCAAACCCAAACCCAGTAGGAGAAGAGAAATAACTAAAATCAAAGAAGAAATCAACAGGATTGAATCCAAAAAAACATTACAAAAAATCAGCCAAACAAGGAGCTGGTTTTTTGAAAAAATAAACAAAATTGACACCCCATTGGCCCAACTAACTAAAAAAAGAAGAGAAAAGACCCAAATCAATAGGATCAGAGATGAAATGGGAAACGTAACAACAGACGCCACAGAAATAAAAAGAATCATCAGAAATTACTACAAGGACTTGTATGCCAGCAAAAAGGGAAATCTATCAGAAATGGACAGATTCTTGGATACATACAACCTCCCTAAATTGAGCCAGGAAGACATAGAAAACCTAAACAGACCAATAACTGACACAGAAATTGAAACAGTAATAAAGGCCCTCCCAACAAAGAAAAGCCCAGGGCCAGATGGATTCACTGCTGAGTTCTACCAGACATTTAGAGAAGAACTAACTCCAATTCTTCTCAAACTATTCAGAGCAATCGGAAAAGAGGGAATCCTCCCAAATTCTTTCTATGAAGCCACCATCACCTTAATTCCTAAGCCAGAAAGAGACGCAACATTGAAAGAGAATTACAGACCAATATCCCTGATGAACATAGATGCAAAAATTCTCAATAAAATTCTGGCCTATAGAATGCAACAACACATCAGAAAGATCATCCACCCAGACCAAGTGGGATTCATCCCCGGTATGCAGGGATGGTTCAACATTCACAAAACAATCAACGTAATACACTACATTAACAGACTGCAGAAGAAAAACCATATGATTCTCTCAATAGACGCAGAGAAAGCATTTGATAAAATACAACACCCTTTCATGATGAAAACTCTAGGCAAACTGGGTATGGAAGGAACATTCCTTAATACAATCAAAGCAATATATGAAAAACCCACGGCCAACATCCTATTGAATGGGGAAAAGTTAGAAGCATTTCCACTGAAATCTGGTACCAGACAGGGATGCCCTCTCTCACCACTGCTATTCAATATAGTTCTGGAAGTTTTGGCCAGAGCTATTAGGCAAGAAAAAGAAATTAAAGGGATACAAATCGGGAAGGACGAACTCAAACTATCCCTCTTTGCAGATGATATGATTCTTTATTTAGGGGACCCAAAGAACTCTACTAAGAGACTGCTGGAACTCATCGAAGAGTTTGGCAAAGTAGCAGGATATAAAATCAATGCACAAAAATCAACAGCCTTTGTATACACAGGCAATGCCACGGCTGAGGAAGAACTTCTAAAATCAATCCCATTCACAATAGCTACAAAAACAATCAAATACCTTGGAATAAACTTAACCAAAGACGTTAAAGATCTCTACGATGAAAACTACAAAACCTTACAGAAAAAAATAGAAGAGGATACCAAAAAATGGAGAAATCTTCCATGCTCATGGATTGGAAGAATCAATATCATCAAAATGTCTATCCTCCCAAAAGCAATTTATACATTCAATGCAATACCCATCAAGATCCGAAGACCTTCTTCTCAGATCTAGAAAAAATGATGCTGAAATTCATATGGAGACACAGAAGACCTCGAATAGCCAAAGCAATCCTGTACAACAAAAACAAAGCCGGAGGCATCACAATACCTGATTTTAGGACATACTACAGGGCAGTTGTTATCAAAACAGCATGGTACTGGTACAGAAACAGATGGATAGACCAATGGAACAGAATAGAAACTCCAGAAATCAATCCAAACATCTACAGCCAACTTATATTTGACCAAAGATCCAAATCTAATCCCTGGAATAAGGACAGTCTATTCAATAAATGGTGCTGGGAAAATTGGATTTCCACGTGCAGAAGCTTGAAGCAAGACCCATACCTATCACCTTACACAAAAATTCACTCAACATGGATTAAAGACTTAAATCTACGACCCGAAACCATCAAATTATTAGAGAGCATTGGAGAAACCCTGCAAGATATAGGCACAGGCAAAGACTTCCTGGAAAATACTCCAACAGCACAGGCAGTCAAAACCAAAATTAACATTTGGGATTGCATCAAATTGAGAAGTTTCTGTACTTCGAAAGAAACAGTCAGGAAAGTGAAGAGGCAACCAACAGAATGGGAAAAAATATTCGCAAACTATACTACAGATAAAGGATTGATAACCAGAATCTACAAAGAAATCAAGAAAATCCACAACAACAAAACAAACAACCCACTTAAGAGATGGGCCAAGGACCTCAATAGACATTTTTCGAAAGAGGAAATCCAAATGGCCAACAGACACATGAAAAAATGTTCAAGATCACTAGCAATCAGAGAAATGCAAATCAAAACCACAATGAGGTTCCATCTCACCCCGGTGAGAATAGCTCACATTCAGAAATCTACCAACAACAGATGCTGGAGAGGATGTGGGGAAAAAGGGACACTAACCCACTGTTGGTGGGAATGCAAACTGGTTAAGCCACTATGGAAGTCTGTCTGGAGATTCCTCAGAAACCTGAACATAACCCTACCATACAACCCAGCCATCCCACTCCTTAGAATTTACCCAAAGGAATTTAATTTGGCTAATAAAAAAGCCATCTGCACATTAATGTTTATTGCAGCTCAATTCACAATAGCTAAGACCTGGAACCAAGCCAAATGCCCATCAACAGTAGACTGGATAAAGAAATTATGGGACATGTACTCCATAGAATACTATACAGCAGTAAGAAACAATGAAACCCAGTCATTTGCAACAAGATGGAGCAATCTGGAAAACATCATGCTGAGTGAATTAAGCCAGTCCCAAAGAGAAAAATATCATTTGTTTTCCCTGATCGGTGACAACTGAGCGCCAAAGAGAAAACCTGTTAAGTGAAATGGACACTATAAGCAATAATGAACTGATCAGCTCCTGTCCTGACTTTAGATGTACAATGTAATACTCTATCCTTTTTAGTATTTGTTGTTGTTGTTGTTGTTCTAGTACTATTGGTTGAACTCAGTAATTAACACACAATTATTCTCAGGTGTTTAAATTTTAACTGAAAAGTGATCCCTGTTAAATCTAAGAGTGGAAAAAGAGAGGGAGGAGATGAACAATTTGGGACATGCTCAATCGGACTTGCCCCAAATGGTGGAGTTAGAAATGTGCCAGGGGATTCCAACACAATTCCATCAAGATGGCATGTACCAATGCCATCGCACTAGTCCAAGTGATCAATTTCAGCTCACAATTGATAGCTCTGATAGGTCTAAGAGTCAAAGAGATCACACAAACAAGACAAGTATCTGCTAATACTAACTGATAGAATCAAAAAGGGAGAGAAAGATCCAACATGGGAAGTGGGATACACAGCAGACTCATAGGATGGCAGATGTCCTAAACAACACTCCGGCCTCAGAATCAGCCCTCAAGGCATTCAGATCTGGCTGAAGAGCCCATGAGAGTATAGCAGGCATGGAAAGCCAAGATATCATGGGAAAAAAAAAAGACCTAAATGAATGATCTCTGTGAGTGAGATCCCAGTGGAAAGAACGGGGCCATCAAAGAAGGAGGCACCCTTCTCCGAAGGGAGGAGAGAACCTCCACTTTGACTATGACCCTATCGGAATAAGATCAAAGTCAGCGAACTCTAAAGGCTTCCATAGCCCTGGCAACTCATGACTAGAGCCTAGGGAGATTACTGACGCCATGAACAGGAGTGTCAAATTGTTAAGTCAGCAACAGGAGTCACTGTGTACTTACACCCCATGCGGGATCTGTCCCTAATGTGTCGTCTAAAGCCAAGTGATGCTATGACTGGTACTGAAACAGTATTTTTATACTTTGCGTTTCTGTGTGGGTGCAGACTGATGAGGTCTTTGCTAATTATATACTGAAGTGATCTTCTGTATATAAAGAGAATTGGAAATGAAAAAAAAAAAACAACCTGGTGTTAAAATGGAAATGGCATAGAAAATTAATTATTTTGAAAAAAAAATTATGTAGGATCTCTGTCTTTAATGTGCTGTACATTGCTATTTAATGCTATAATTAGTAATCCAATGGTAGTTTTTTTCACTTGATGTTGCTATATGGGCAAAATGTTGAAATCTTTACCTAATATATACTAAACTGATCTTCTGTATACAAAGAGAATTGAAAATGAATCTTTACATGAATGGAAGGGGAAAGGGAGCGGGAGGGGGGAGGGTTGCGGGCGGGAGGGAAGTTATGGACGGGGGGAAGCCATTGTAACCCATAAGCTATACTTTGGAAATTTATATTCATTAAATAAAAGTTTAATTAAAAAAAAAGAACAAATTCTAGAGTTTTAATCTGAGTAAATGACCACATGAAATTAGGAAGACGGTGAGAAAAAGAGATAGGGGAAGTCAATTTAGAAGCTGAGTTTTAGACATTTCAGTTTTATATACTCATTAAGCACCTAAGTATAGAAATATTGAGGTAGTTATATGAAGTCCAGAGTTCAGGGAATGGTAGTTCTGTTTTGAAAATACACTCTTAAAATCAACAGTACTTTAGTTATAAAGGAGAAGTCCTCAGATCAAGCCTTTGGGCAGTCCAAAATTTAGGTTTTGAAGAAATAGGGAAAATGTAAAATTTGATGACAGTTAGGAGGAAAATCATGCAAATGAAGAAAGTACTTAGGAGATAGAGAGTGATCTTGTCAAACTTGGATGTATCTGAGTGTTGAAAATATGAAGGGAAATTGAGCAAGAAGAGGCCACTGATCATTTTACATGATTATTTGTGTTGGAGTGATAGGGACAAACGTAAGCAGATAGAAGGAGGGAAAAAACTGAAAAGAACATGTATGGAGAACACTTTTGAGGAGCTTAACCAAAAAGAGGAAGAAAGAAATGAGGGAAATAGGATAAATATAAATCTTATTTTTGTTTCTAAGCAGAAAGCAATAATATGACCATATGTTGATAAAGAATGATCCAGAAGAGAGAGGAAAGAATTAAAATGTAGTAGAAAGGGAATAGAATTTGTGGATCAATGTTCTTGAGTAGATAAGAGGTCAAGTGTGTGGTGACCAAGCGGAAGTTCAGATATTTGAGAAATGAGGGTGTTTGTAACTATGGTTAAGATGCCACCAGGGATACCTACATAAGATATTAAAGGAACTGGAGTCCAGTCCTGGCAAAACTTCTGGTGCTGGCTTCCTGCTGGTGTGTACCCTAGGAGGCAGCAGGTGATAGCTCAAGTACTTAGGCCCTGCCACCCAAGTGGGAGACCCAGATGGAGTTCCATGTTCCTGGCTTCAGCTTGGCCCATCTTGCCTGTTGTAGGCAAGTGAACTAGTGGATGGATCTATATCTGTCTTTATCTCTATCTTTCTGTGTCTCTGCCTTTCAAATACATAAAAATAAATTTTAAAAAATTCAAAAAAAGAAAAAATGGCCTACTCATCCACAATAAAAAAAGAGGAGACACCCACATAGAAACTGTTGAAGTATTTATACTAAATTGATCTTCTGTATATAAATAGAATTGAAATTGAATCTTGATGTGAATGGAAAGGGAGAGGGAGCGGGAGAGGGGAGGGTTGCGGGTGGGAGGGAAATTATGGGAAGGGGAAGCCATTGTAATCCATAAGCTGTATACTGGAAATTTATATTCATTAAATAAAAGTTAAAAAAAAAAGAGGAGACAGAGATAGAGAGATGGGTAGACATGATTATAGAAAATTGTGGAAGTTCTCTTATTATTTCAATCTTCTCAGGGAAGTAGGAAGCAAAGTAAAAGGCCCGAGCAGACAGAAGTGAGTGGAGTTGAAGGAGAGAGAACATATGAAACAATAATCAAGAAAACTAAATGAATAAATGAGGATCAAAGTAGAATTCAGAATTTAATCAAAGGGAAAATTATCACATTTTAAAGTTGGATGAAGAGGGATTTGGGCTATGATGGAAATAAGAAACAACGGAAAAGTGATGGAATCAATGGGTTAAAATTCCTCTGGGGTTACTATATTGGGTTTTTTACATTAAAAAGAAAGAAGGCATTGGTTGTAAGGCATTGGAAGTAAGAATTGAAACAAAATAAGGAGAGGTTTCTGTTACTGTTGATGACAAGGAAAAGAATATGATCACAGCAGTTAGAAGTTGAAGAGTCACTTGAGCAAGAGAAAATAAATATCCTGGATCTCTGTCCAATTATCTATAGCACATAGTTTCTCCTATCAAAAAAACTTATATCTGATCATTAAAGATTTTATTGGGGAGATAACTGTGCCTTAAACAATATATATGACATAATCAAATTTATGAGGAGAAAAGGGGAAGAGGGAGAATCTAAGTAGCACATTAACTTACAGTCTTTATCAGGTATTACATATTTGGATTTTAGTATTGTGGTCTCTTATTTCTCTTTTTAATGTAACTAAAATAATCCTGTGGCTCTCTTTCTATTTGATCACACATAACATGTTCGGAAACTTTGTATTTAGGACTTCTAGCCAAAAGATTGTTCTAATTTTTGCCTCTACCAAGTACAAAGAACCAAAAATCATCCTATTATTGTTAAATGTTAATCTAGTTGAGTCCAAATTATTACTTATCTATAATATTCAGAAAAATATTTCAGCAATATATTTTTATTTAAATTTATTATAAAGAGACACAGAATCTTAGTGAGATAATTTTTTTAACATTAATAATATACTAGTTGGGGCCAGTGTTGTGGTGTAGTAGGTTAAGCCACTGTTTATAATGTCATTATATAGCATCCTAAATGAGAGAGCTGCTTCACAACCTGGCTGCTCTGCTTCTGATCCAGCTTCCTGCTAATGTGTCTGGGAAAGCAGTGGATGATGGGTCAAGTACTTGGGTACCTGCTACCCACATGGAAGTCATGGATGTAGTTTCATCCTCTTGGCTTTGGTATTGTCCAACTCTGGCTATTGCAGTTATTTTGGGATTGAACAAGCAGATGAAAAATCTGTGTGTGAGTGTATGTGCATGTGTATGTGTGTGTGTCACTTGGCCTTTCAAATAAGTAAATAAATGAATAAATTTTTTAAAAAATAGTCAACAACATATTAAGAAATAGTTATACATTGAATCTACACCATGGAAGTAATCTCACTGTCCTCTTGGTATCAGCATATTTAAAATTTCTTTGAAATCAAGCAATTCAAAGCATTAGTAACAGATCTGTAATTTCTGTTCCATTTAAATGATCTTAAATCAGATTTATTTTGAAAATTTTATACTTGAGTATTAATATTGAAAGCTTATTTTCACATCTGAAAAATGAGAACAACATCTGGAAGAGTTGTTTTCGGGACATTAATACTTAGAGAAATGCTAAATATCAAATTGTTCTTCAATCAACAGTAGCAGCAGTAATGAAATGAAATAAAAATGGAGTTGATAAGAAATGAATCTGATTCTCTTATCTCCTAGGAAAATAGATTTTAATTAAGAGCAATTTTACTGGGCTCAACCAACAGTAGCAACAGTAAGGAAAAAAATATATTAAAATAAAGTTGATAAGAAATTAATCTGGTTCTCCGATCTTCTGGGGAAATGGATTTTAATTAAGAGCAATTTTACTGGGCTCAAATAATATGTTTTCTATTATATAATTCTACTTGAAAAAATAGAATAAAATTTTTTCTTTCAGTGAGATAGTGGCAATATATGTGCTAGTGAGGTAAAAGTTTAAAAGAATCAATTGCTGTCTCTTTAAATGTGAAAATATTCTTAAAAACTGTAATTTATGATGTTCTCAAAAAAGAGAATAACAGCTTTTCCAAGATATGTAATAAATACAACCTAATTACTTTATGATAATACAAATTTTGTTTACATAAATCAAAAGTTTCAAGATTTAAGAACTAGAAAACAATAATTCAATTATTATCATATGCTATTATCTGATGAAAAATGACAGAAAATAATTATTTTGACTTTCTATAATTTTACTGACAGAGCAAACATAAATTTCCAGAATATTACTAAAATGACCAATTTATTTAGCTTCCTATTACAGAGTTTTTTTTTTCATTTATTAAACTTTTATTTAATGAATATAAATTTCCAAAGTACAGCTTTTGGGTTACAATGGCTTCCCCCCTCCCATAACTTCCCTCCCACCCGCAACCCTCCCCTTTCCCGCTCCCTCTCCCCTTCCATTCACATAAAGATTCATTTTCAATTCTCTTTATATACAGGAGATTAGTTTAGTATATTAGGTAAAGATTTCAACAGTTTGCCCCATATAGCAACATAAAGTGAAAAAACTACCATTGGAGTACTAATTATAGCATTAAATAACAATGTACAGCACATTAAAGACAGAGATCCTACATAATATTTTTTTAAAATTAATTAATTTTCTATGCCATTTCCAATTTAACACCAGGTTGTTTTTTTTCATTTCCAATTCTCTTTATATACAGAAGATCAATTCAGTATATAATTAGTAAAGACCTCATCAGTCTGCGCCCACACAGAAACGCAAAGTATAAAAATACTGTTTCAGTACTAGTTATAGCATCACTTCACATTAGACAACACATTAAGGACAGATCCCACATGGGGTGTAAGTACACAGTGACTCCTGTTGCTGACTTAACAATTTGACACTCCTGTTCATGGCATCAGTAATATCCCTAGGCTCTAGTCATGAGTTGCCAGGCTATAGAAGCCTTTAGAGTTCGCTGACTTTGATCTTATTCTGATAGGGTCATAGTCAAAGTGGAAGTTCTCTCCTCCCTTCGGAGAAAGGTACCTCCTTCTTTGATGGCCCCGTTCTTTCCACTGGGATCTCACTCATAGAGATCTTTCATTTAGGTCTTTTTTTTTTCCATGATATCTTGGCTTTCCATGCCTACTATACTCTCATGGGCTCTTCAGCCAGATCTGAATGCCTTGAGGGCTGATTCTGAGGCCAGATTGTTGTTTAGGACATCTGCCATTCTATGAGTCTGCTGTGTATCCCGCTTCCCATGTTGGATTGTTCTCTCCGTTTTTGATTCTATCAGTTAGTATTAGCAGACACTAGTCTTGTTTGTGGGATCCCTTTGACTCTTAGACCTATCAGAGCCATCAATTGTGAACTGAAATTGATCACTTGGACTAGTGCGATGGCATTGGTACATGCCACCTTGATGGGATTGTGTTGGAATCCCCTGGCACATTTCTAACTCCACCATTTGGGACAAGTCCAATTGAGCATGCTCCAAATTGTACATCTCCTCCCTCTCTTATTCCCACTCTTAAATTTAACAGGGATCACTTTTCAGTTAAAATTTAAACACCTAAGAATAATTGTGTGTTAATTACAGAGTTCAACCACTAGTACTAGAACAACAACAACAAATACTAAAAAGGATAAAGTATTACATTGTACATCTCCTATTACAGAGTTTGCAAATACTTTTCACAGATTACCAAGAACACTAAAAAACCAAGCAGATATATAGTAGTATAAAATCATTCAAAATGCCTCTACAGAATTCACTATTGGCCTATTTTATTTTGGGGGATTTTATGGCTATAACTGGTTTTAATCTTTGCCCTTTGCTATATTTAAAATGTGATGCTATTAAAATATTTTCAGATAAGCTATTTTCCAGATAAGCATGAAAGGATAATTAATTCTATGATACCTACTCTAGGCCCCAGTTCTCCAAAGGGTCCCATTGGTCCTTCTTCTCCCTTGAAAAAAACAAAAAAGATCAGAACATATCATGGTCTAAAGTATTTAAAAATGCAAAATCTTATCTGCTTTATGTATTATTAAATCTAAAGCTTATAGTGAGATGTGACAGTGCCTGTTTTCTTGTAATTTAGAAGTATATCATCCCATAATATTAAAATTTTTAATGTGATGACCCCACATTAACACTAAGAGAGACATGTATTATTGGATTATTTTTAAATTAGTAGAACACACTGTGTCAAAGAGACACATGTACCACCATGTTTATTAGAAGCATTATTCAAAATAGCCAAAGATTAACCCAAGGCATCCATATAAGATGAATGCAGAAAGAAAATGTGGTATGTACATATACAATGGAATATTATTCAGTTGTAAAAAAAGACTGAAATTTTATCATTTGCATCAAAATGGTTTAAACTATATAACAGCATGTTGAACAAAATAAGCAGGACATAGAAAGCCAAATACTACATTTTCTCCCTTATAACTAGAAGCTCAAATAAAATCGAAAAAGAAAACCAGAAAAAGAAATGACTGTATCAGTAGTGCTGCAAATATAGTTTTGTCAAACTATTTTATATCTTTTTTCAAATAGTCAAGAATGATATACTACTATAGTTTTAATGATTTGTGATTATTTTAAAATTTACCATATGTGAGTGAAACGGCCATCTTTTCATTTGATCATTGTTCATAGTCCTTACTTTTTTCCTACTGAACTATGCATGGTTTTTTTACATTTTTTTATTAAACTTTTATTTAATGAATATAAATTTCCAAAATATAGCTTATGGGTTACAATGGCTTCCCCCCTCCCATAACTTCCCTCCCGCCCGCAACCCTCCCCTTTCCCACTCCCTTTCCCCTTCCATTCATGTAAAGATTCATTTTCAATTCTCTTTGTATACAGAAGATCAGTTTAGTGTATATTAGGTAAAGATTTCAACATTTTGCCCATATAGCAACATCAAGTGAAAAAACTACCATTGGATTACTAATTATAGCATTAAATAGCAATGTACAGCACATTAAAGACAGAGATCCTACATAATTTTTTTTCAAATTAATTAATTTTCTATGCCATTTCCATTTTAACACCAGGTTGTTTTTTTTTTTCATTTCCAATTCTCTTTCTATAATTTTTTATTGTTGAACTTCTCACATAATGGATCATTAAGCCTTCAACTAAATGTACATTAAAAATATCATCTCAAACAAAAAAAAAAGAGGAAAACAAAGTCAACTAACTTTGTAAAAAATAAATTAGCAGATATTGCACCTCCTTTACAGAAAGCTGGGAGTTGAGAAAAGTGAAAGTGATCAGGATATAACAAAACCAGGATGAAGAATCTCTGAATCATTCATTAAGGATATTCCTTTACATTTTTGGTTTAATATCTCTCGGCACAGAAAGGAATTCAACTAAGACCTTATCAGATGGAAATCAATACACACTGGTTTATTTAAAAAAAGACTTACACAGAAGATGTTTGTTGTAGAACATTTACATACTTTATTCAACAACAAATATGGTTTAGAGTCTTAGCTCTGCCTGAAGCTCTAGTGATAAAAAAAGACATTAGGTTTTTCCCCAACTTGTGGTACAGCAGGTAAAACAGCCACCTGCAAAGTCAGAATCCCATAAAGGTGCCAGGTTATGTCCTGTATGCTGCACTTCCCATCTAGCTCCTCGTTAATGGCCCGGGAATAGCAGTAGAAGATTGTTCAGTGGTTTGAGTCTACCCATGAGGGAGACCTGGATAAAGCTCCTGGATCCTGGCTTTCTGGCCAGTTCTGGCCATTGTAGCCATCTGGGGACTGAACCAGCAGATGGAAGATGCCCTCTCCACTATGTGCCTCTCCCTCTTTGTAATTCTTCTTTTCAAAATAAAAAAAACTTTCTAAAAAGTTTTTATTTATTTATATTATATTTGTTTGAGAGAGAGAAAGAGAGTTTCTACCTGGTGGTTCTCTTCTTAAATGTCCACAATGGCTGTATTGAGAGTGGCTGAAGCCAGGAGCTGGAAACTAGATCTAGTTTTCTCATGTGAATGGCAGGGACTCAAGTACATGAGCCATCACCTGCTGCCTCCCCGGATGCTCACTGGCAGGAAATCAGAAAGGGAAGTAGAGCCAGGAATTAAAGCCAGGCACTCCAATATAGGATGTGGGTATCACAAGTACTGTCTTAACTGTTGTATCAAATATCTGCCCCTAAAGTTTAATCTTAATTCATAGGTCCAATATTCTTGGGGTCAAATCAGATGTAATATCATAAATTTAATTTGGTAGGTTCTTATAAAGTTAAAAAACTATACGGGGCGGATAGAGATTGAAGATAAATAATGAAAAATAAAGAGCATTTGCCTGTTATCTTCTAATATAGTAAATAATAGTAAAAAAATAGTAAATATTTGTAGAAATTTTTACTAAATATACTAATTTCTTCACTTTTAAATAAATAGTTTATGTTATCACCCAACAATAGATACAAACCTCCCTAGAACCATATATCTTAAGCATTTTACTCTTTCTTTGCAGCTCACTAGGCTAATCGTCTGCCTGTGGCGCCGGCACCCCGGGTTCTAGTCCCGGTCGGGGCACCGGATTCTGTCCTGGTTGCTCCTCTTCCAGTCCAGCTCTCTGCTGTGGCCCTGGAGTGCAGTGGAGGATGGCCCAGGTCCTTGGGCCCTGCACCTGCATGGGAGACAAGGAGGAGGCACCTGGCTCCTGGCTTCAGATCGGTGCAGTGCGCTCGCCATAGCGGCCATTTGGGGGGGTGAACCAATGGAAGGAAGACCTTTCTCTCTGTCTCTCTCTCTCTCACTGTCTAACTCTACCTGTCCAAAAAAAAAAAAAAAAAAAAAAAGAAAAAGCATTTTGCTCAATTCGTAATTTGACCAAAATATAATTTATTGGGTCACAAATATAAAATAGTCACAAATAATAAAAATAAGCTCTGGTACATATGTGTGAGATTCCAGGTTAAGGTTCTTCAAACATTCCATTGAAGCCTACTGACATCAATCATTTAAGGAATTCAGGACACTGTAAAATGATTTCAAATTCTATTCCATAACTGCCAATGTAAAACGGTAACTTAAAAATCCATTATGGCAAAAATGTTCCACACTAAGGCAATGTTTTCTTTAAGCAAAAAAGAAAGTCACAAAAATAAGAGGTGGAAATTTGCAGTAAAATAACTGCTGATGGTGTAAACATTTCATCCATACCTGAGTTCCTTTGAGACCAGAAGGTCCAGGAGGTCCTCTGTTTCCAAGGAGTCCCTATAAAAGCAATGCAAGCACACATGATGAAAAATATAAGTCAATTCACATTTTGTTCAATTATCCCTAATCTGGGAATGGTACTATTGGTACTATTGACTTCCCATACCAAAGTTTCCAAAATGAGGTAGGAGAGTAGACAAGCAAAAACTGTAAGCCATAGAAAGAGTTGAGAGGAGAGGAGCGGCAAGATGGCGGAATAGGCAGGGAGCACACTATTAGTCCGGGGGGAGAGACAGTTTAATATAAGTGGAGATACTGCAGGGTCAAGGAAGAGTAGGGGATGAAACAGCAGAGGAAACCCTTCCGGAACTAGTGATTCACAGTGGACCTGCGTGGAGAGCGTGGGAGCCCAAGTTCGGGACACCAGCGGCAGACTCAACACACCAGCGCTGGAACGCGAGGTGAGCCGAACCTCAATAGCCCGAGACACCAGCGGGCAAGCGGGAAGAGGAGGCTAGAGGGAACGAGGCTTGAAACTCCGTGGGGAAAAGTTCACCAGGCTAACTAGAAGAGAGAGAGGAAAAAAATAAAAAAAGTGACCGATACGGACACAAGTTTCTCTCTCTCCGCTCACCTCTCAAAGGCGAGCAAGACAGAGCAGGCGCCATTTTGGACATACGTCATAAGCAGGGCGACCTCAGGTCTGCACCGGCCCTGAGCCTAGGAGAAACACCGGACTCTGGGGGGAGGGGTGAAATAACAGGAGATTAGGATCTAACTTGGCAACCCAGTGGGAGACTGCAGGAGAATTGGAGCCCACACTGAGGGCAGCAGAGATTCCCTGTGTGGTCCTTGGGAAAGAGCTTCCAATCTCTGGCTCCTGTGGGTATATCATTTGCCTGCTAACTACCTCCAATTACGTTCAGCTGTGCGGAATTACTTCCCTTTTGAATCAAAAAAAGAAAGAGAGATTTACCACACCTAACCTGGGAGTGTCATCTTTGACACACCCTCAACCCTGAGGAACCAAACACAGCTCTCAGTCCACACTCATCTCAAGCCTCTAAGGCTCCACTGAAAGCAGACAGTCCACTTAATATAGAGCCATAGTGTAACAAGAAAAAACACCACAGTGAAGAATATCTCCAACATGCCAAACAACAAACGCAAAAACCGAGGTAACAAGAACAAGGAAGACACTATGACGCCCCCAAATGAAAAAGACACCCCAATTCAATATTATGAAGATGATGAGATAGAAGAAATGCAAGAAGCGGATCTCAAAAAATTGATAAGAACATTAAGAAGTTCTCAAAAACAAATTCTTGAACTACAGAAATCCTTAATGGACAAGATAGAAAATCTCTCTCGAGAAAATGAAATATTAAGGAGGAATCAAAATGAAATGAAACAACTAGTAGAACAAGAAACTGTGATAGTGACGAGAAACCATAATGAAATGAAGAATTCAATAGATCAAATGACAAACACATTAGAGAGCCTTAAAAACAGAATGGGCGAAGCAGAAGAGAGAATATCAGACTTAGAAGACAGAGAACAGGAAAGGAAACAGGCAAACCAAAGAAAAGAAGAGGAAATTAGAAATCTAAAAAAATATGGTCGGGAATCTACAGGATACTATTAAAAAACCCAACATTCGGGTTCTAGGAATTCCTGAAGGCATGGAGAGGAAGAAAGGATTAGAAGGCATTTTCAGTGAGATACTAGCAGAAAATTTCCCAGGTTTGGAGAAGGACAGAGGCATCTTAGTACAGGAAGCTCATAGAACCCCCTAGTAAACATGACCAAAAGAGATCCTCACCACAACATGTTGTAATCAAACTCACCACAGTGAAACATAAAGAAAAGATCCTAAAATGTGCAAGAGAGAAACGTCAGATTACTCTTAGAGGATCTCCAATTAGACTTACAGCAGACTTCTCATCAGAAACCCTACAAGCTAGAAGGGAATGGCGAGACATAGCCCAGGTACTAAGAGAGAAAAACTGCCAGCCCAGAATACTATATCCTGCAAAGCTCTCATTTGTGAATGAAGGTGAAATTAAGACTTTTCATAGCAAACAGAAACTGAAAGAATTTGTTGCCACTCATCCAGCCCTGCAAAAGATGCTTAAAGATGTGTTACACACAGAAACACAGAAACATGGTCATCAATATGAAAGAAGGTAAAGGAAGGAAACCTCACAGCAAAAGATCACAGGAAGCTCAATTTCTCTTTGACATAGAATTAAACTCTGATACAGCTGAATTTTTATTAAGAGCTATGGGTTATTTAAATATGTGCTTATTTTCAAATATTTGAATAATCACCTTGTAACAATGATCAAATTTGGTCTATCTTATGTCATGATTTTAAGGAATCTTATTTCAACCAGATATTTTGGATTTTGAGCCTTCTTGGCATTCTTGACAGGCATTCAAAAAATCAAAGTTTCAAACAATCTGGACTCTAAAATTTCCAGTAAATCCTGGACTTTGGTTTTTCCAGTTTGGGCCCAACTGAAAAAATCGAAGGACCTATGTCTCTCATCTTATAGAGACACCAACTAATCAGGCTATTTGGATTATATTAGAAGGACTGTCAAGATGTGATGTGGTACCAGACTCTAAGTTTCTATAATGGAAAATGCTATTAATACAAATGTTTGAGAATTAAAAAGTCTAATGATCTTGTGTTACTAGACATGATAGTTATCTTAATGAGAAAGCCCCAGAGGCCTAAAGGGTTAAATACTTGTAAAATCCTACAGGTGCTTTCAAAAATACTGTGAAGTAAGCAAGTGCCTCTTGTTGGTTGATGAGTTTATAATTTTAAACATGGCGACTTAAAGTCTTTTGTCATCCATAGTTATATATGATGTGCTGCTCATGAAACTAAAGCGTTGTTGGTTCTGTGTTTAGCTGTCCTCTTATAGGTTCCTATGGACTTTTTCCAGCCACTTTTATTGTATTCAGTACTTTGGGATGGCTCTGTAAACAGATGAAGCCAATAATATATTAACAGTACCAACTGAGAGAAAGTATGGTTAACTGAGGTTACTAAAAAGAAAAAGCAATTCAAATCAATTGGCAATCTACAAAAAGAGTTAAAGATTTTAAAAGCTACTATTAAAATTGCTATATGGGTCTATTATGCTATGTTATATGTGTGTACATATTGTATGTCCACATGGGGAAATTTTATTAAAAGTTTTATTTTAAATGGCTTATAGATAAGATTGTCCATAAATTTAAGCTGCTAAAATCAATCAAAGATACATTTTAATTTGTGTGACCTGAATCTGTGTATCATATGTTTTAAACGTGTTGGTAGAAAGAAACTAAAAACATTTTAGATGGTTGTGCTTAAGTTTACTGGCTAAACAAACTACACCATGTTAGATATTTAAGAGGTGTTTTCAAATACATGATTCTTAAAATTTATAGAAGGCATTGGACCTTCTGGTAAATGTTTTCTTAAGTTGTTATCTAATGGTTGAAACGGTTTGAGTGAGAATATAATTTTCCTCATGGGCATTGTCTACCTTAGAAAAACTACTACAGAACGTGCCTGTGACTATAGACTTGTAGTTCAGGCCACCGAAGATTAGAGATGGGACTTGGGCACTCCCTTGACTTGCATCCTCTGGTTTGCTTTAACACAAACCAGGAGGAAAAGAAAGCTCGGCATCAGAAGCAATGGGTGGCAGGCCTATTAATGGCTGATCTGTACAGTGATCTGCCCTCAAGGAGACCCAACAGGCCAGTCCACTGCAGTGGCTTTCAAAGTGGTAAGCCTGGGCTTCAGCAGAAGTCAGCTTGTGAAGAGCCCTGGCAGCTCTGCCAAGAGTTGGATCACTGGAAATGGACCTGCCCTGGAGTCGAAGGATGCCCAGGTCAGAGCCACAGATCTTATTGGCTCTAAGCTGAAAAGCCCTTCACTCAGCCCAACTTTCAAAGTGACCACTGCAGCTGAGGGGATGGTCACGTAGGGTCAGCAACATTGCAGGCAGAACTGCAAATTTCTTGTTAGAGATGCCCCCTGCCTTTACCTGGCCAGCTCTCCTCCCAGGCCAGCCAAGTAATGAAAGTCAACAGAGTGCCTTCCCCTAGGAGGTTCACACCTCCCTTAGGATGTACCCCATGTGAAGAGATAGATAGGTCTGGGCCTCTTAACTTACAAGGCCTAAAGCCCACCAGATTATTATCAAGCCCCTTCTATCAGGTTCTATTTGCCTCTCAATCAGAAAACTTAATTGTAGCTTAGACAGCACCTTTCTTAGCTCCTCTAATAATGACTCTGTCCTTTGTTCTAGACCCTGTCTAGCACACTTGGGCCTCATTCCTTTGTAATCATAACCTCTACTCTACCACCAATGGCTCTACTCCCAACCTATGTGTACTGATGGTCCTCTTCCCCACTTAATGCTGTATAATTGTTCAAACCTGGTAAATGCCACTCTTAGGATCATTGGTTACTATCCTCACTCTGTCTTTTATGACCTTGTCTAAATATGATCAGAGTCGGCAAACTTGGAAGGCTTCCATAGCCTTGGCAACTCATGACGACAGCCTAGGATGGTTACTGGCGCCATAAACTAGAGTGTCAATTTGTTGGGTCAACAACAGAAGCCACTGTGCACTTGCTCCTCATGTGGGATTTCTGTCCTTAATGTGTTGTACATTTTGATTTAATGCTATAACTAGTACTCAAACAGTATGTTTCACTTTGTGTTTCTATGTGGGTGCAAACTGTTGAAATCTTTATACTAAATTGATCTTCTGTATATAAAGAGAATTGAAAATGAATCTTGATGTGAACAGAAGGGGAGAGGGAGCGGGAGAGGGGAGGGTTGCGGGTGGGAGGGAAGCTATGGGAGGGGGAAGCCATTGTAATCCATGAGCTGTACACTGGAAATTTATATTCATTAAATAAAAGTTAAAAAAAAAGAAAGAGTTGAGAAACAGGGAAAACTTATTTTTAAGTAGTATGTTAATATCCAAATAATTTGCACAATAAGTCATTCTGAGACAATGTTTCAGAAAAAAATTCAAAATTTAAAGTAATGGGTCTAATTTTCAATCTGATAATAGTTCAATAATTATATAATGGATTGTCCTCAAGTATGAAAACAGATGGAGAGGTTATATATCTGTGAATAGGCCATGAGAATCTGGAACTCATTTCTTTCCAGCTAAAAGCTTATCATCTTATTTCCCTTATTGATACAAGCTATTAAAAAGAGAAAGCAATTTGCAGAAGGTGACAGTTTAAGTGTGACATGGATTTTAAGACTCTAAACAAATATTTTGCTAAACAGAACACATGTTAAAAATCAACCACTCCCCAAATGAAACCTGTTCAAAACAACCCTTAAGATCTTTCTAACTCAGAAAACACACACACTATCTTATGCAACATGGAAACATTTTCTTACTCAGTTCTGATTTACTGACTATGCAATGTTTCAGCAAATTTTTAAGAACATATATTTTAAGAACTACATTTTGGGGACTACGATGTGATACAGATTATGCCACTGCTTTCAATGCCAGCCTCCCATATTGCAGTGTTGGTTCAAGAACCACCTGCTCTGCTTGCAATCCAGCTCCCTGGTGATGTGCTTGAGAAGGCAGCAGATAATGGCCCAAGTAGTTGGGCCTCTGGCACCCATGTTGGAGACCGGGATGGATCTCAGCTCCGGGCTTGGCCTGGCCAAGACGTGGTTGTTTTGGCCATTTGGAGAGTGAAACAACACATGGACCATTGAACTAACTCTCTCTGTATCTCTCTCCCTTCCTTCCTCCCTCCCTCCCCCCACCCTTCTCCCTCTCACTCTTTTTTTTTTTTTTTTTTGGACAGGCAGAGTTACACAGTGAGAGAGAGAAACAGAGAGAAAGGTCTTCCTTCCTTTGGCTCACCCTCCAAATGGCTGCCAAGGCCAGCGCGCTGCATCGATCCAAAGCCAGGAGCCAGGCACTTCCTCCTGGCCTCCCATGCAGGTGCAGGGCCCAAGCACTTGGGCCATCCTCCACTGCACTCCCGAGCCACAACAGAGAGCTGGACTGGAAGAGGAGCAACCGGGACAGAAACGGTGCCCCAACCAGGACTAGAACCCGGTGTGCCGGTGCTGCAGGCGGAGGATTAGCCAGGCGCCGGTCCTCTTACTCTCTTTCTACCTCTCTGCCACTTTGCCTTTCAAATAAGTAAATAAATAAATCTGTAAAGAAATTAAATTTTGTATTATTGCTTTTAATGATTCTATAACAACGTAAGGTTTTTAATCTAAATTTCAACTATATTAAAAGAGTTCAACTACTCAAGTTACGTTAAAAGCATTTTTTTTGAGAGTCAGAGACAGAGATAGAGAGAGCTTCCATCTGCTGATTCACTCCCCAGATGCTTCAATGGCCAGGACTTGGTAGAAACCCAATTACTTGAGCAATGGTCAGCACCTCCTAGGGTCTGCATTAGCAGATGGCTGGAACACAGAGCAGAGGCAGGACTTGACTGTTGACACTCTGATTTAGGTTTCTTAGAGGTATAGAAGACCATGAAATTTTAATTTTACCACATGTTAGCTAATCTTATTCAATTAATTTACTTGCTCATTTTTTTCATCTAATATTTTACTTATTTTCAACTCAGTGTGAGGCCCAATGAACAGAAGATAAGGCCCTCAACATACAATATAAATAAGACATAGTTCCTGTTCTCAATGGATTTATAATTTATATGGGATTAAAATTTAAAATAATTAAAAAACAATTAAATAAGAGTTGTGATAGAAGATCAGTATATGTAGAGTACAGGGAATTTAAAAGGAGAATAATATTTCCTGGGAGGATCAGGTAATTTATGTAAAAATAATATTGTATTAACTTATGACAGGCTAATAAAAATTGTTGATAAAAATTATCAGGGCCAAATTATAATCTTAAATGAATTCTAAAGGTTAGATTAAGTAAAAATATGTAGTCATATGCTGTTTACAAGAGACACCTAAAACATAAAAGCATAGGAATGTTGAAAGACCCCCTCCCCAAGTTGAAAAATATATGCAAGGCATTTACTAACACAAAATAGCTGAAGTAATTACATTCATATTAGACTTAGTATACTTTAAGGTAAAGTAGATTATTAGCATTGGATCACTTTTAAATATCTTTAAAAGATAAATTCACCAGGAAAAGTTAAAAACTCCCAATTTTATTCCTCTAGTAAGATAAATTCCAAAAACAAAATGTAAAATTGATAGGTTAAGATAATTTGAAAAGTGTACTATTAGAAAAGGAAATTCTGGTATATCTCTCTCAGTAATAAATAGGTCAAACAGATTAAAATCCTAACAGAAAAGTCTTAATAATAATTAATACATTAGATATAATGGACATATGCAGAACACTGAATCTCCAAATGAGAGTTTACACAGTCTTTAAAAGCCTATGAGGAATATTTGTGAAAACTAACCATAAGAAATTCCATACATGTCTATTACTAGTTAAAAGTTATATTTATTTTAACTACCAATTAAAAATTATAATATATGTAGTTGGTTATTATACTTTAAAGATGGAAAATGAACAATCTATAATCATATGCATCAAAATTGAGAAGATTGAGGGGAAGAATAAAGTTATAGAAGAATATATGTATATATTATTATTGCATTCATAAGAATTACCAAAACAAGTGAAACAGTAGGTATTATAGGAACACACATATAGTTGGTAAAAGCATGGCAAAAAGAGTGAGTCATTACTTTTAAATGCAGGAGCAAAGAAGTAGACTTTATAATGGAGGAAACAGAATTGGCTTCCAACATTTTATTTAAACCTTAATGATGCTTGTTCTTGTCATTATTAGTGGGCACATATTTTTCATATTTATTTATTATATTTCATATTTTATTGCAAAAATTTTCATGATTAAAATGTGCAGAACTAGAACTTAAGTCTGTATTTGAGACTATATAGGAAATTCTTTCATTATTTTAATGTGAATGAATTAAACTCTGTAATCAGAGACACAGTGATTAAAGGGAATAAAAAAATAACTTCCAAATAAACTATGTCTAGAAGAGGCTGATTTTAGACTTAAAGATACATAACAGTTACCAAACTAAAGGGAAAAATAGACAGCAATACAATAAAACTTAGAGATTTCAACACCTTGGCTTTCAACAATGGGTAGGACATCCAGACAGAAGATCAATAAGGAAACAGAGGACTTGAACAACACTATAGTGGGCCCCTATATCCATGGGATCTGCATTTGGGGTTCTGTGCCCAATCCAACCAATCACAAATTGAAATAGAAAAAAAAATTGTACTGAACATGTATAGACTTTTTCTTTGCATTATTCCATTATAATGTATTTGATCCATCTATGGATCTTGGTAGCAAGGGTGTCCTGAAACGATTCCCCACTCCCCACCCCCAGATACTTAGTGAGGACTATACTGTCCAAATGGACCTAACAAACAAATACAGAGTATTCTACCCAAAAGCAACAGAAAAATTCTTTTAAAACACACATGGAATACTCTCCACAATGGATCACATGTAAAATCATGAAACAAGTCTGAGCAAATTTAAGAAGACTGAAATCAAAACAAGTATGTTTTCCAGATATAATAGAATAAAACTAGAAATTAACAGCAGAAGGAAAACTGGCTTGCACTAGTCACTTTTATTCAAAATAGTACTAAAAGTTCTAGATGAAACAACCAGGCAAGAAGAAGAAGTAAAAGGGATCTAAATTGTAAAGGAAGAAGTAAAATTATCTGTTTGCAGATGACACAATCTTCTATGTAGAAAATCCTAAAAGTCCAAGAAAAAATAGAAATAATAGACAGTGGCCAGCATTGTGGGGCAGCAGATTAAACATTGTCTGTGATGACAGCATTCCATATGGGCACCAGTTCGGGTTCCCTCTATTTCACTTGCAATTCAGTTCCCTGTTAATGTTCCTGGGAAAGCAGTGAGGGTGGCTTGGGCCCCTACCACCCATGTGGGAGCTCCAAATGGAGATTCAGGTTCCTGGCTTCAGCCTGGCCCAGACATGGCCATTGAGGCCATTTGGGGAGTGAACCAGCAGATGGAAGGTTGGTTGGTGTCTCTCTCTCCCTCCCTCCCTCCCTCCCTCTCTCTCTCTAATTCTGTCTTTCAAAGAAGTGAATCAGTGTCTTAAAAAAAGGAATAAACAAAGCATTCAAAGTTGCAACATTTAAAATCAATACACATTCCTATATACTAACAATAAACAATCCAAAACAGAAACTAAGAAAACAATCCCATTTATAATAGCAATGAAGACTAAAAATAGTTAGGATTCAACTTAACCAATTTGATGACAGACTTGCAAACTAAAAACTATAAAAGACTGACAAAAGAAATTTAAGAAGATATAAATAAAAGGAGACATCCTGTGTTCATGGATTGGAAGACTTAATAAGTTAAAATATCCATACCACTGAATGTGATAAACAGATTTGATGCTATCTATCACAATCAAACCCTGGGAATATTTTTGTTAGAAAAAAAAATCCCGAATATCACAAAACTACACTGGACACTGAATAGCCAAAAGAATCTTGAAAAAGAACAAAGCTGAAGGCCTAATAATGAAAATGCTATGGAACTGGCATAAAAACGATATGCAAACAAGTGGAGCAGAATCCAGAATCTCAAAACCAATCCAATAGCCTCTTCAATATGGAGTTGAGGAACAACTTACTATTTTATTCCTTTTAGTATTTTGTTGTTGTTCTTGTTGTTGCTCTGTTTGTTCTACATAAGACCACTGGTTGAACTCTGTAATCAATGCACAATCATTCTTAGGCATTTAAAATTAACACAAAAGTGATCTATGTTAAACATAGGAGTGGGAATAAAAGAGGGAGGAGATATATAGGTTGGCACATGCTCACTCGGACTTACCTCCAATGGTGGAACTAGAAATGTGCCAGGGGATTTCAACTCAATCTTACGAAGGAGGCAGGTACCAATGCCAGCGCACTTGGTAAAGTGGTAAGTATAAATACACAACCGATCAAAAAGATAGGGTATGTGTCGAAGAGATTTCACAAATAAGACCAGTGTAAGCAAATAATGAAGGATAGAATTAAAAGGGAGAGAATGATCCTGCGGGGGAAGCAGGACACATAGCAGACTCATAGAATGGCAAACACCCAAAACAGCACTCCTGCCTCAGAATCAACCCTTGGGACATTTGGATCTGCCTAAAAGGTCCATGAGAGTCTCACAGGCATGGAAAGCCATGACACCGTGGCAAAAAACAATCTAAATGAAATATCCTGGTGAACAAGACCCCTGCAGAAAGAACAAGCCATCAAGGAGAGAGACGCCTTTCTCTGAAGGGAGGAAGGAACCTCCACTGTGATACAGCCTTGACTAAACAAGTTCAGAGTCGGTGAACTCAAAGGGCTTCCATAGCCTAGACAGCTCATAGCAAGAGTCTCAGGTGATTGCTGACATCATAAATAAGAGTGCCAATTGTTAAATCAACAATGGGAGTCACTGGGTACATGCTCCCCACGTAGGATCTCTGTTCTTAATGTGTTTTACTATGAAACTTAAAAACACTACTAGTTGAACAAAACCCTATACCTTGTGCGGTTGTGTGAGTGCAGCCTGTTGAAATCCTTGCTTAGTATATACTAAGTTGATCTTCAGTATATGAAGGTAATTGAAAATGAAACTCGATGAAGGGCGGGATGGGAGAGGGAGTGGGAGAATGGAGGGCCATGGGAGGGAAGGAGGTTTGGGGGGGGGGGGAGCCACAACAATACAAAAGTTGCACTTTGTAAATTCACATTTATTAAATTAAAAAAATAATAACTATATAACAAACAATAAAAACAAAAAAAGAACTTAATACTTTACCCTTTTAGTATTTTTTTATGTTCTACTTAAAACTATAGGTTGAACTCTGTAATTAATACACATCTATTCTTAGGTGTTTAATTAGTGCTATAACTAGTACTCAAATAGTATTTTACACTTTGTGTTTCTGTGTGGGTGCAAACTGTTGAAATCTTTACTTAAAATATGCTAAATTGTTCTGTATATAAAGATGATTGAAAATTAATCTTGATGTGAATGGAAGAGGAGAGGGGGTGGGAGAGGGGAGTGTTGTGGGTGGGAGGGAAGCTATGGGGGGGGAGCTATTGTAATCCATAAGCTGTACTTTGGAAATTTATGTTCATTAAATAAAATTTTAAAAAAGAAAATAAATAAAATTTAAAAAATTATATATTCATATGGAAAAGATTGGAATAGGACCCTTATGTTATATCATAGACAACAATCAACTCGAAATGGCTTAAAGACTTAAATTAAGTTTTGGAACAGTAAAAGTTCTAGAAGAAAAGAGGGGAAAAGTTCATTACATTGGTAACAATAAGGATATCTTGCATATAACATCAAATGCACCAGTAACAAAAACAAAAACAGACAAATTGGGCTAAATCAAATTAAAAATCTCCTACACAATCAGTGGAATGAACAACTCAATATCAAAAACAAATAACCTGATTAAAAAATGGACATAGGCTAATCCTCCACCGGCGGCATCAGCACACCAGGTTCTAGCCCCAGTCGGGGCGCTGGATTCTGTCCCAGTTGCCCCTCTTCCAGGCCAGCTCTCTGCTGTGACCCAGGAGTGCAGTGGAGGATGGCCCAAGTGCTTGGGCCTTGCACCCCATGTGAGACCAGGAGAAGCACCAGGCTCCTGCCTTCGGATCAGCGCGGTGCACCGGCTGCAGCGGCCATTGGAGGGTGAACCAATGGAAAAGGAACACCTTTCTCTCTCTCTCTCTCTCACTGTCCTCTCTGTCTGTCAAAAAAAAAAAAAAAAAAAAAAAAGGAGAGAGAGTGCCAAGATGGCGGAATAGGAAGGGAGCACACTGATAGTCCAGGAAGAGACAGTTTAATAAAAGTGGAGATACTGCAGGTTCAAGGAAGAGTAGGGGAAGAAACAGCAGAGGAAAATCTTCCGGAACTAGTGATTCACAGTGGACCTGCGTGGAGAGCATGGGAGCCACCATCGGCAGACTCAACACACCAGCGCTGGAACACGAGGTGAGCCGAACCTCTATAGCCCGAGACACTGGCAGGGAAGCGGAAAGAGGAGACTAGAGCGAATGAGGCTTGAAACCCCGTGGGGAAAAGTTCACCAGGCTAACTAGAAGAGAGAGAGAGAGAGAAAAAAAAAAAGGGACTGATACGGACACGAGTTTCTCTCTCACCGCTCACCTCTCAAAGGCGAGCAAGACAAAGAACAGGCGTCATTTTGGACGTACATCATAAGCAGGGCGACCTCAAGTCTGCACCGGCCCTGAGCCTAGCAGAAAAACCTGACCCTGGGTGGGGGGTGAAATAACAGGAGATTGGGACATAGTGAATGTGTGTTGCTAAAGAACTGAGACTGTGAAAAAAGAGACAGGGGGGAGAGAACTCACGGAATTCATGTGAGTGCACTCCAGAGACGCTACAATTCAGTAACCTTGGCAACCCAGTGGGAGACTGAGAATTGGAGCCCATGCTGAGGGAAGCACAGATTCCCTGTGTGGTCCTTGGGAAAGAATTTCTCATCTCTGGCTCCTGTGGGTATATCATTTGCCTGCTAACCACCTCCAATTCCATTCAGCTGTGCAGAACTACATCCCTTTTGAATAAAAAAAAACAAAAAAGAGAGAGAGAGAGAGAGAGATTTACCACGCCTAACCTGGGAGTGTCACCTTTGGCACACCCTCAACCTTGAGGAACCAAACAGAGCTCTCAGGCCACACCCATCTCAAGCCTCTAAGGCTCCATCGAAAGCAGACAGTCCACTTAATCTAGACTCATAGTATAACAAGAAAAAACACCACAGTGAAGAAATCAAAAAATATCTCCAAAATGCCAAAGAACAAACACAAAAACCGAGGTAACAAGAACAAGGAAGACACTATGACGCCCCCAAATGAAAAAGACACCCCAATTCAAGATTACGAAGATGATGAGATAGAAGAAATGCAAGAAGCGGATCTCAAAAAATTGATAAGAACACTAAGAAGTTCTCAAAAACAAATTCTTGAACTACAGAAATCCTTAATGAATAAGATAGAAAATCTCTCTCATGAAAACGAAATATTAAGGAGGAATCAAAATGAAATGAAACAACTAGTAGAACAAGAAACTGTTATGACAAGAAATCATAATGAAATGAAGAATTCAATAGATTAAATGACAAACACATTAGAGAGCCTTAAAAACAGAATGGGTGAAGCAGGAGAGAATATCAGACTTAGAAGACAGAGTACAGGAAAGTATACAGTCAAACCAAAGAAAAGAAGAAGAAATTAGAAATCTAAAAAATATTGTTGGGAATCTACAGGATACTATTAAAAAACCCAACATTCGGGTTCTAGGAGTTCCTGAAGGCATGGAGAGGGAGAAAGGATTAGAAGGCATTTTCAGTGAGATACTAGCAGAAAATTTCCTAGGTTTGGAGAAGGACAGAGACATCCTAGTACAGGAAGCTCATAGAACCCCTAATAAACATGACCAAAAGAAATCCTCACCACGACATGTTGTAATCAAACTCACCACAGTGAAACATAAAGAAAAGATCCTAAAATGTGCAAGAGAGAAACATCAGAGTACTCTCAGATGATCTCCAATTAGACTCACAGCAGACTTCTCATCAGAAACCCTACAAGCTAGAAGGGAATGGCGAGACATAGCCCAGGTACTAAGAGAGGAAAAACTGCCAAACCAGAATATTATATCCTGCAAAGCTCTCATTTGTGAAAGAAGGTGAAATAAAGACCTTTCACAGCAAACAGAAATTGAAAGAATTTGTTGCCACTCATCCAGCCCTGCAAAAGATGCTTAAAGATGTGTTACATGCAGAAACACAGAAACATGGTCATCAATATGAAAGAAGGTAAAGGAAGGAAACCTCCCAGTAAAAGGTCACAGGAAGCTCAAAGCATATATTGGAAAATATCTTTGGTAAAAGGTAGGGCAAAGTTGCTACTTATCGATAGTCACATTGAACGCTAATGGCCTGACTGTCCAGTTAAAAGACACCAATTGGCTGATTGGGTTAAGGAACAAAACCCATCTATTTGCTGCTTACAAGAAACACATCTTTCTAACAAAGATGCACACAGACTGAAAGTGGAAGGCTGGAAAAAGATATACCATGCCAACAGAAATGAAAAAAGAGCGGGCGTAGCCATCTTAATATCAGACAACATAAACTTTACCACAAAAACTGTTAGGAGAGACAAAGAGGGGCACTATATAATGATTAAGGGATCCATTCAACAGGAAGATATAACGATTATCAATGTATATGCACCTAATTACAGGGTACCAGTTTATTTAAAACACTTGTTAAGGGACTTAAAGGGAGACTTAGACACCAATACAATAGTACTGGGGGACTTCAATACTCCACTTTCAGAAATAGACATATCAACAGGACAGAAGATCAACAAGGAGACAGAAGATTTAAAGGACACTATAGCCCAAATGGACCTAACAGATATCTATAGAACTTTTCATCCTACACAGAAAGCATTTACATTCTTCTCAGCAGTACATGGAACCTACTCTAGGATTGACCACATACTAGGCCATAAAGCAAGTCTCAGCAAATTCAAAAGAATTAGAATCATACCATGCAGCTTCTCAGACCATAAAGGAATGAAGTTGGAAATTAGCAACTCAGAAGTCCCTAGAGCATATGCAAACACATGGAGACTGAACAACATTCTCCTGAATGAACTATGGGTCATAGAAGAAATTAAAAGAGAAATCAAAAATTTCCTGGAAGTAAATGAGGATAACAGCACAACATACCAAAACTTATGGGATACAACAAAAGCAGTGTTAAGAGGAAAGTTTATATCAATAGGTGCCTACATCAAGAAATTGGAAAGGCACCAAATAGATGAGCTTTCAGTTCATCTCAAGGATCGAGAAAATCTGCAGCAAACCAGAACCAAAGCTAGTAGGAGAAGAGAAATAATTAAAATCAGAGAAGAAATCAACAGGATTGAATCCAAAAAAAAAATTACAAAAAATCAGCCAAACGAGGAGCTGGCTTTTTGAAAAAATAAACAAAATTGACACCCCATTGGCCCAACTAACTAAAAAAAGAAGACCCAAATCAATAAAATCAGAAATGAAAAAGGAAACGTAACAACAGACACCACAGAAATAAAAAGAATCATCAGAAATTACTACAAGGACTTGTATGCCAGCCAACAGGGAAATCTATAAGAAATGGATAGATTCCTGGACACATACAACTTACCTAAATTGAACCAGGTATACACAGAAAACCTAAACAGACCCATAACTGAGACAGAAATTGAAACAGTCATAAAGGCCCTCCCAACAAAGAAAAGCCCAGGACCAGATGGATTCACTGCTGAGTTCTACCAGACATTTAGAGAAGAACTAACTCCAATTCTTCTCAAACTATTCAGAACAATCGAAAAAGAGGGAGTCCTCCCAAATTCTTTCTATGAAGCCAGCATCACCTTAATTCCTAAGCCGGAAAAAGATGCAGCATTGAAAGAGAATTACAGACCAATATCCCTGATGAACATAGATGCAAAAATCCTCAAAAAAATTCTGGCCTATAGAATGCAACAACAATCAGAAAGATCATCCGCATAGACCACGTGGGATTTATCCCTGGTATGCAGGGATGGTTCAACATTCGCAAAACAATCAACGTGATACACATTAACACACTGCAGAAGAAAAAGCATATGATTATCTCAATAGACACAGAGAAAGCATTTGATAAAATACAACACCCTTTCATGATGAAAACTCTAAGCAAACTGGGAATGGAAGGAACATTCCTCAATACAATCAAAACAATTTATGAAAAAACCACGGCCAGCATCCTATTGAATGGGGAAAAGTTAGAAGCATTTCCACTGAAATCTGGTACCAGCAGGGATGCCCACTCTCACCACTGCTATTCAATATAGTTCTGGAAGTCTTAGCCAGAGCTATTAGGTAAGAAAAGAAATTAAAGGGATACAAATCAGGAAGGACGAACTCAAACTATCCCTCTTTGCAGATAATATGATTCTTTATTTGGGGGATCCAAAGAACTCTACTAAGAGACTGCTGGAACTCATCGAAGAGTTTGGCAAAGTAGCAGGATATAAAATCAATGCACAAAAATCAACAGCCTTTGTATACACAGGCAATGCCACGGCTGAGGAAGAACTTCTAAGATCAATCCCATTCACAATAGCTACAAAAACAATCAAATACCTTGGAATAATCTTAACCAAGGATGTTAAAGATCTCTACGATGAGAATTACAATTCTTAAAGAAAGAAATAGAAGAGGATACCAAAAACTGGAAAAATCTTCCATGCTCATGGATGAGAAGAATCAATATCATCAAAATGTCCATTCTCCCAAAAGCAATATACAGATTCAATGCAATACCAATCAAAATACCAAAGACATTCTTCTCAGATCTGGAAAAAATGATACTGAAATTCATATGGAGACACAGGAGACCTCCAATAGCTAAAG
This sequence comes from Lepus europaeus, assembly GCF_033115175.1. Classification (NCBI taxonomy): domain Eukaryota; kingdom Metazoa; phylum Chordata; class Mammalia; order Lagomorpha; family Leporidae; genus Lepus; species Lepus europaeus. The sequence continues at coordinate 79,491,890 of NC_084831.1, forward strand.
CAATCTTGTACAACAAAAACAAAGCCGGAGGCATCACAATACCAGATTTCAGGACATACTACAGGGCAGTAGTTATCAAAACAGCATGGTACTGGTACAGAAACAGATGGATAGACCAATGGAACAGAAGAAACACCAGAAATCAATCCAAACACCTACAGCCAACTTACATTTGATCAAGGATCCAAAACCAATCCCTGGAGTAAGGATAGTTTATTTAATAAATGGTGCTTGGAAAACTGATTTCCACATGCATAATCATGAAGCAAGATCCCTACCTTTCACCTTATACAAAAATTCACTCAACATGTATTAAAGACTTAAATCTACGACTCGACACCATCAAATTATTGGAGAACATTGGAGAAACCCTGCAAGATATAGGTACAGGCAAAGACTTCTTGGAAAAAACCCCAGAGGCACAGGCAGTCAAAGCCAAAATTAACTATTGGGATTGCATCAAATTGAGAAGTTTCTGTACTGCAAAAGAAACAGTCAGGAAAGTGAAGTGGCAATCGACAGAATGGGAAAAAATATTTGTAAACTATGCAACAGACAAAGGGTTGATAACCAGAATCTACAAAGAAATCAAGAAACTCCATAACATAAAAACAAACAACCCACTTAAGAGATGGGCCAGGACCTCAATAGACATTTTTCAAAAGATGAAATCCAAATGGCCAACAGACACATGAAAAAATGTTCAAGATCACTAGCAATCAGGGAAATGCAAATAAAAATTACAATGAGGTTTCACCTCACCCCAGTTAGAATGGCTCACATTCAGAAAGCTACCAACAATAGATGCTGGAGAGGATGTGGGGAAAAAGGGACACTAACCAACTGTTGGTGGGAATGCAAACTGGTTAAGCCACTATGGAAGTCTGTCTGGAGATTCCTCAGAAACCTGAATATAACCCTACCATACAACCCAGCCATCCCATTCCTTGGAATTTACCCAAAGGAAATTAATTGGCAAACAAAAAAGCCATCTGCACATTAATGTTTATTGCAGCTCAATTCACAATAGCTAAGACCTGGAAACCAACCTAAATGCCCATCAACAGTAGACTGGATAAAGAAACTATGGGACATGTACTCTATAGAATACTATACAGCAGTCAAAAACAATGAAATCTGGTCATTTACAAGATGGAGGAATCTGGAAAACATCATGCTGAGTGAATTAAGCCAGTCCCAAAGAGACAAATATCATTTGTTTTCCCTGATAGGCGACAACTAACTGAGCACCAAAGGGGAAACCTGTTGAAGTGAAATGGACACTATGAGAAACAGTGACTTGATCAGCCCTTGTCCTGACTGTTGATGTACAATATAAATCTTTATCCATTTTAGTATTTTTTGTTCCAGTACTAGTGGTTGAAATCTGTAATTAACACACAATTATTCTTAGGTGTCTAAATTGTAATTGAAAAGTGATCCCTGTTAAATATAAGAGTGGGAATAAGAGAGGGAGGAGATGTACAATTTGGAGCATGCTCAATTGGACTTGTCCCAAATGGTGGAGTTAGAAACGTGCCAGGGGATTCCAATACAATCCCATCAAGGTGGCATGTACCAATGCCATCTCACTAGTCCAGGTGATCAACTTCAGTTCACCTTTGATCACACTGATAGGTCTAAGAGTCAAAGGGATCACACAAACAAGACTAGTGTCTGCTAATACTAACTGATAGAATCAAAAAAGGAGAGAATGATTCAACATGTAAGTGGGAGACACAGCAGACTCATAGAAAGGCAGATGTCCTAAATAGCACTCTGGCCTCAGAATCAGCACTTAAGGCATTCGGATCTGGCTGAAGAGCCCATGAGAGTATTGTAGGCATGGAAAGCCAAGACACTCTGGGAAAAGAAAAAAAAAGAAGACCTAAATGAAAGATCTCTGCGAGTGAGATCCCAGTAAGAATGGGGCCATCAAAGAAGGAGGTACCTTTCTCCGAAGGGAGGAGAGAACTTCCACTTTGACTATGACCCTGTCAGAATAAGATCAAAGTCGGCGAACCCTAAAGGCTTCCATAGCCTCAGCAACTTATGACTAGAGCCTAGGGAGATTACTGATGCCATAAACAAGAGTGTCAAATTGTTAAGTCAGCAACAGGAATCACTGTGTACTTACGTCTCATGTGGGATCTGTCCTTAATGTGTTGTCCAATGTGAAGGAATGCTATAACTAGTACTGAAACAGTATTTTTACACCTTGTGTTTCTGTGTGGGTGCAAACTGATGAAATCTTTACTTAGTATATACTGAATCGATCTTCTGTATATAAAGATAATTGAAAATGAAAAAGAAAACTTGGTGTTAAATGGGAAATTGCATAGAAAATTAATCAATTCCTAAAAAAAATATCATGTAGGACCTCTGTCCTTAATGTGCTGTACATTGTGATTTAATGCTATAACTAGTACTCCATCAGTATTTTTCACTTGGTGTTGCTATGTGATGGCAAACTGTTGAAATCTTTACTTAATATATACTGAACTGATCTTCTGTGTATAAAGAGAATTGAAAATGAATCTTCCAGGCCAGCTCTCTGCTGTGGCCAGGGAGTGCAGTGGAGGATGGCCCAAGTCCTTGGGCCCTGCACCCCATGGGAGACCAGGAGAAGCACCTGGCTCCTGCCATCGGATCAGCGCGGTGCGCCGGCCGCAGCGCGCTACCGCGGCGGCCATTGGAGGGTGAACCAACGGCAAAGGGAAGACCTTTCTCTCTGTCTCTCTCTCACTGTCCACTCTGCCTGTCAAAAATAAAAAAAAAAAAGAAAATGAATCTTGATGTGAATGGAAGGGGAGAGGGAGCAGGAAAGAGGAGGGTTGCGGGTGGGAGGGAAGTTATGGGGTTGGGGGAAGCCATCGTAATCCATAAGCTGTACTTTGGAAATTTATATTCATTAAATAAAAGTTTTTTAAAAAAGGGACAAAAATAAACAAGCAAATAATCTTATCAAAGATGGACAAAGAACTTCTTGGTGTTTCCCCAAAATTATTGAAAACAGGATCTCAACAACGTATATTTTTTCCTCTACATTTACTGCATGCTTGCTTACAAAAGCCAAGAAGTGTAAGTAACTTATGTCCATAGACAGATGAATGAATTAGAAAATATACTACATGCAAATAATGGAATATTACTCAGACATAAAAGGCATGAACCTCTTTTTATATGCTGCAGCATGGATGAAGTTTGTGGAGGCTACATTAAGTGAAAAAAATAAACCAGACACTAAAGAACAAATGCTGCATGATTCCAATATGAGGTATCTAATGAAGCAGAAAATAGAATGATGTTTCTCATGGCCTGAGGGTAGGCGACAATAGAGAACTGCTCAAGGGAAACTGAATTTTATAATGCAAGATGAAATCATTCTAAAGCTATCCTGCACAACAATGTGAATACATTTTAAAAGTAAAAAAAAAAAATACTCTGAGACATTTTTTAAAGGAGTAAATTCCATATTACATTATTTAACCACACACACAGACACACACACACACAACCTTGTGTGTGAGTTATTAATATTAACATTGTATGGTATTATTAATATTAATTTCTAAACTTTATATTTAATATCTGTCATAATCTGTTTTTTGCTCATTTAAAGTCAGATTTATTTCTGTCTTCTATGTTTGCTGTCCTCCATGTCCACCTGGTATATAGAATCTTCCTCATTTGCTTCACTTGGCTTGATCCAACCAATCCAACTCAAATCCCAATTTCTGTACAAAGTGTTTCAGAAAATGAGCACATGGATTATCTTTTTTTCCAAACTCCTAATTACTCACTTATCATATGTTGCCTGGTTATTTTGCTTTTCAGCTTTTCAAATGTGGAAGTCTCATATTTCCAGATGATTACATTTTTAGTGAACAGAAGACCACATTTTAACCTTGTTTTCAAGTCACTACTTATATTACAAACAATAACAAAGTACAATGCTTGCCCACTACATAAACTGAAGCATATTTTTCAGCTGACTAACTAAACACTGTCTGGAGAATAAAATGGTTACTATAAAAAATCTGTGTAAAAGTCATAATTTAGGATATGGAATGTGAATCTTCAGGGCTGTGTCAAAGTGATCTGAGAGAAGTGTCTGGAATCATGCATCTCCCTGTTGCCAAGTCAGCTCATATCCACACAGGTAAACATAAGACATCCGTAACAATTCAGTACAAGACCTATCTCCATATATTATACAGGATAATTTCACAAATACTAGGTTTTTCTTTGAAAACATATCAAGGCTGTGATATAACAGACAATAGAGCAAGTCTTTAGTATTCCTAATTCCACAGAGCAACAAATATCCTATTCCTGTGTTCACTGAATAGAAGAGAGTACTGGGTACTTATACATTTTTGCAGAAAGCAGCAAAGGATGTGGTTTTGTTAATGTTACGGAATTCCTGAAAGCCAACTGCCAAATTGGGTGGCTCTCAAGAAGGTTTACTGGCCGGCGCCGTGGCTTAACAGGCTAACCCTCCGCCTTGCGGCGCCGGCACACCGGGTTCTAGTCCCGGTTGGGGCACCGGATTCTATCCCGGTTGCCCCTCTTCCAGGCCAGCTCTCTGCTATGGCCTGGGAAGGCAGTGGAGGATGGCCCAAGTCCTTGGGCCCTGCACCCGCATGGGAGACCAGGAGAAGCGCCTGGCTCCTGGCTTCGGATCAGCGAGATGCGCCAGCTGCAGCGGCCATTGGAGGGTGAACCAACGGCAAAAAGGAAGACCTTTCTGTGTCTCTCTCTCTCACTATCCATTCTGTCTGTCAAAACATAACAACAGAAAAAAAAGGTTTACTAAAGTATGCTTTGTTTCTTATATACAAATATACACATATACACAATTACACAATGAGTGGAATAATTAACACATGTATCCAATCTTAGTTTGAGGTATTTTTTTAGTCAACTGGCAGAAAAATGAAAGGCTACTTTAGAATTGTGCTTTCTCTGCAAAGAACCCAATTTGTTTGCAAATTGGGTAGTCATATATTTCAAAACAGTGCACCTGATTTTCTTGCTAACTAAGCTATATAAGCACAATAGAACTTTTTAAGTTTATATTATCCCTAATTTCCAAGTGATACATGTCTATGAAAATAAAGAAAAGTTTTAAGATGCTTCTATAATATACCATATATAGTTAAAGAAACACATCTTTCAAGTTAAAAGAGTCAGTACTGGGGCTGATGCTGTGGGGTAGCTGCTACCTGCAATCCTAGCATTTTATATGGGCACCGTTTGGAGTACTTGCTGCTCCACTTCAGCTCCCTGTTAATGTGCCTGGAAAAGTAGTGGAAGATGGTCCAAGTGCTTGGGCTCCTGCACACATGTAGGAGACCTGGAAGAAGCACCTGGTTCCTGGCTTCGATCTGCCCAGACCCAGTCTTTGTGGCCATTTGGGGAGTGAACTAGAGGATGGAAGATCTTTCTCTGTCTCTCCATCTGCTTCTCTCTCTGTAAGTCTGACTTTCAAATAAATAAATCTTAAAAAAACAACAACAACAAAAAAAAAACAAACAACAAACTGAAGTGTTGGGCTTTGTGTCTAGAAACAATTTCCAGGCAAACTGGAAGGATCAAGAAGACAGAATCAGATCCTTCTCAACTCTCAAAACATAAAATCTTCAGTCTTCTTTTAAATTTCCTGTATCTTTCAATAAAATCATCCCTTCTATGACAGTAACATGTATAAAACAACTAGTTTCACTTTGTTGGTGCTGCTGAATCTATAAGCTCATGTTTAATGAATAAATTTAAATGAAGTAATCTACACAGTAATATCTATCAGAAAATAAACCACGGTTCTCATTAAAATGTGTAGCTTTCAGGCTTTTGATCTAGTTTTAGTATTCTAGTTTTAAGACTAATAGAAGTTGGCAGGTGCCATGGCTCACTAGGCTAATCCTCTGCCTGCAGTGCCAGCACACTGGATTCTAGTCCCGGTCAGGGCACCGGATTGTGTTCCGGTTGCTCCTCTTCCAGTCCAGCTCTCTGCTATGGCCCAGGAGTGCAGTGGAGGATGGCCCAAAGTCCTTGGGCCCTGCACCTGCATGGGAGACAAGGAGAAGCACCTGGCTCCTGGCTTCGGATCAGCACGGTGCGCCGGCCGCAGCGCTCTGGCTGCAGCGGCCATTGGGGGGTGAACCAACGGCAAAGGAAGACCTTTCTCTCTGTCTCTCTCACTGTCCACTCTACCTGTCAAATAAATAAATAAAAGACTAATAGAAATAGTGAGAAGGAAATCTAAAGATCACTTTGTAACCATAGTTGTCTTTCTTCAGCACTGTGATTTTTTTTTCTTGACAAAATTTAAAAAGAAACAGAATCTTCAAACTGAAAAAAATTTTGAAAGCTAGTTCTATACTAGTATAGTTCTATGTATGTAGTATGATGTGCATACTTAAAAGCATTGTAAGCTCAGTGACTCCACCCTCCTGAAGTATTTCCTACTTTCTTTTTAAAAAATATTTATTTATTTATTTGAAAGTCAGAGTTACACAGAGAGAGGAGAGGCAGAGAGAGAGAGAGAGAGAGAGAGAGAGAGAGAGGTTTTCCATCTGCTGGTTCACTCGCCAATTGGCCGCAACAGCCAGCGTGCACCATCTGAAGCCAGGAGCCAAGGGCTTCTTCGGGGTCTCCCACATGGGTGCAGGGACCCAAGGACTTGGGCCATCTTCCACTGCTTTCCCAGGCCATAGCAGAGAGCTGGATGGGAAGTGGAGCGGCTGGGACCCGAACCAGTGCCCATATGGGATGCTGACACTGCAGGCAGCAGCTTTACCCAATACACCACAGTGCTGGCCCCTTCCTATTTTCTTACAGAACCATTGCTCCACTTTATTCTTTTACACAGAACTTCTTGATTTTCTGATAAATATTTTTTTCTCTCTCACTAAATTGTAACCTCATCCAGGAATGATATTTCTTGACTTTCCTGTCTTCCAAATATACTCCTTCTCCTGAGTTCCCTATTTAAATTTCCTATTTAATTTCACTGTCCTCAATAACCCAAGTCATAGTCTCAGTTTCACCTTTAACTTTTCTTTCTTCCATCACTTTCGCATAACTAGCTACCAACCTGAAGTTTTTCCATTTCCAAAATAACTTTTAACTGCACTCATTCAATGAAATCAACCACTCAACCAGGATTTGTTGAGTTCTTATTATAGGCTATGCATATTATTCTGGTAACTGTGACATGTATAAAATCAATTAATCTCCCTTCTCTCAAAAAGCTTATAGCTTAACAATAATACTGATATGACATCAGAAGTTACAATATAAAGAGATAGGTGCTTGATAAATTTTTTTTCTAGGAATACAGGGAAACAATTTTTCAGTTAGATTTGGGAGGAACAGAGGATGCTTCCTGAACTGATATGGGCTGTATAGATGTCAGATAAATTAATAAGGTACTGTAGTATAGTGAATAACCACACAAAAACCCAGCATACAAGGGTCAGCACTGTGGCATATTGGGTAAAGCCTCTGCCTGAAGCATCAACATTCCATACGAGCACCGGTTGCTCTACTTCCAATCCAGCTCCCTGCTAATGTACCTGAGAAAGCAGTGGGAGATAGCCCCAAGTACTTGGGTACCTGCCAACTATGTGAGAGACACATACTAAGTTCCTGGCTTCTGGCTTCAGTTTGGCCCAGTTCCTGCCATTGCAGCCATTTGGGGAGTGAACCAGAGGATGAAGATTTCTCTCTCTCTCTCTCTCTCTCTCTCTCTCTCTCCCCCTCTCTCTATTTCCCTCCCTCCCTTCCATCCCTCAGTGTCTCTCCCTCTCTCTGTAACTCTGCCTTTCAAATAAATAAATAAATCCTTGAAAAAAAAAAACACCAGCATACAAGAAGCAATGGGATTTGAACAAGTATGGCATGGTGTGATATCCTAAATGGTTTGGCTATGACAATTTTGAAAGAATGATGGTAGATGCTGACTATATGACAATAGAATTATAGAAAAATGTTTAGGTCAGAAAGAACCTTGTATAAACAGAAGAAAAGGACAAGCCTTAACCAGAAATCTGTGAAGATTACTAGAGATTTATGTACAAGAGTGACATGATGACATTTGTATTTCACAAAGATAACTGCATCAGCAGCTTGGCAGTAGAGGTGAGGCATCTACCAGACTGCCAGATGGAGGCAAGAAGAACAATTAGAGGTCTGTTACACCAACTTTGATAAAACATAAACAGGGCCTACACTATAACATATTTTGAATAATAATGGCTTTCAGGGCAAAGGGGAAATTTTTAGTCAAAGGAGAGATGGAGATAAAGGTGAAAATAGATGGCACGGGTTTGTTCAAAAGTCAGCAGAGGATCTGATGTGGAACATGGACAGAAGAATAATTATATGGACACAGAAGGAAGAAGAAAACATTACTGCATATAGGGCTAAGTTTGTAGTTTTTCCAGATTTAAAAAAAATACCAGAATACTCTGTTAAACTTTAATTTCAGATAAACAATGGATAATTTTTAGTATAATTACTTTCCAAATGTTGTACCTTCATTTTTTCATGTTCCCTTTCCTTGAGTGCCATATATCTCACTTGTCTACTTTGCATATTTGTACTCATCGTGTCATTTCAAGTGCTACCATCCCTGCAAAGTTGGTGTTCCCATAAACTTGTGTTCTCACGATATTACATATTATCAATTATTCATTGGGACAACTATAAAAGTTTTCCCATATAGCTTTCTCAAGACTTTAAGTATTTTGAAATTAGGGATAAGAATCTTTCATCTTAGTAGCCCTACAGCTTAGCACAAAGGATGTCACATCTGAGGCAGTCAATGACTATCTGCTGAATAAATGAGGTCCGGACTCAGGCCTTTCTTATTTCTTTCTTTAAACCATCCTCCACAATGGCATAAGTTCCATCTTTTAAAACATAAGCCATCTAGGATTTTACTATTAAAATATCTTTGATTCAAATATCCATTCATGATAGATAATGGAGAAACCATTCAGCATTTTCCTGAATGCTCTCAACAATTTAATCCTGAAATTGAATGAATGGTTAAGGTCTCAGACTTTGAGAACACATATGTGTTAGAATCCTGCCTATGTCATGTGATGGTTATGTGTTTTTCAGTGCATTATTTAACCATCTATTACTTTTTAAAATATTTATTTCTTTGAAAGGCAGAGATACAGAGAGTGAGAGGGAGAGACACACAGATATCTTACATCCACAGGCCAAATCTGGGAGCCAGGAGCTTCTTCCAGGTCTCCCACGTGGCTTCAGGGGCCCAACCACTTGAAACGTCCTCTGCTGCTTTCCCAGGTGTATTAGTAGTAGGCTGGATTGGAGGTGGAGCTGCTGGGATTCAAACTGGTGCCCACATGGGATGCTGGCATTGTAGTTGGAAGCTTAACCCGCTCTGCCACAGTGTCATCTCCTACTTAACCATTTATAAAATGATATAACACCTACCTTAGCATGCTTCTGCAAAAGTTAAATGTGATGTTTGTAAAATACGTACTATAGTACTGCACTTCTGACACTGTAGTATACTAACAGTTATTGTTGAAATCCTCCGTAGCTTTATCTATCATTTCCTTATCTACTCACACTGTTATCTTCCACAGCATCTATATTTCATAACTTGCCAATTCTCTAAAGTTCAGGTGATTTCATCATCCCATGTCTTTATTCATAGTACTTATTTGCTTATAATACCCAACCTATATGCCACTCTACAGGGCAAAGCATAGCATTCAAAATTTTGTTATGAATAATTCCTAGTATCCACATGCTACAATAATCAAAGAAGATAAAAATGCTTTGCTTTGTTCACACATTTTGTGCTAGGAAGAGGTTCCAAAAAACTGCGGACTTTCTTTCATTGTATTCAGTAGCTATTTCATGGACTCTAAATAGTTTGAGTGAACAGAAAAATTCTCATCCATTTACTATAAGTTCTGTCTTTTCATAGTTGGTGGGTTTTTCTCCCTATCACTTCCAAGAAACTCTTTTTGGGTGATTTATATGCTTTGCAAACAGAATCACCCCTATGTAAGTCTATACAAAACCAGGAAAATAATTTTCAATTACTTAATTCTGAACTCTGAAAGAAGTTTATTACATGTATTTGAGACAGCTAAAGAAAAAATACCCTGAAATATTCAGATATTCCTAAGATTTTTTTTCCCATTTTCTGAGAATTGAGATAAGAAAACTCTAGATATTTATATTTTTTTTTTACCTTTGGTCCTTCAGGGCCATTTTGTCCAGGAATCCCAATATCTCCTGGAAAACCCTAGGGAATATAAAAATTTCAACAGTTTATTCCATAGCAACTCACTTAAAGTATATTAATCATACAAAATTTCCTTTGATTTTCATTCATGCAATATATACTTTTCATAAATGTAATCTTTTTTTATTAAACTTTTATTTAATGAATATAAATTTCCAAAGTACAGCTTATGGGTTACAATGGCTTCTCCCCTCCCATAATTTCCCTCGCACCCCCTTTTCTGCTCCCTCTCCCCTTCCATTCACATCAAGATTCATTTTCAATTCTCTTTATATACAGAAGATCAGTTTAGTATATATTAGGTAAAGATTTCAACAGTTTGCCCCATATAGCAACACAAAGTGAAAAAAATACTGTTGGAGTACTGGTTATAGCATTAAATAACAGTGTACAGCACATTAAAGACAGAGATCCTACATAATATTTTTTTAAAAAATTAATTAATTTTCTATGCCATTTCCAATTTAACACCAGGTTTTTTTTTTTTCATTTCCAATTATCTTTATATACAGAAGATCGATTCAGTATATAATTAGTAAAGATCTCATCAGTTTGTACCCACACAGAAACACAAAGTGTAGAAATACTGTTTCAGTACTAGTTATAGCATCACTGCACATTAGACAACACATTAAGGACAGATCCCACATGGGATGTAAGTACACAGTGACTCCTGTTGCTGACTTAACAATTTGACACTCCTGTTCATGGTGTCAGTAATCTCCCTAGGCTCCAGTCATGAGTTGCCAGGGCTATGGAAGCCTTTAGAGTTCGCCGACTTTGATCTTATTCCGATAGGGTCACAGTCAAAGTGGAAGTTCTCTCCTCCCTTCAGAGAAAGGTACCTCCTTCTTTGATGGCCCCGTTCTTTCCACTGGGATCTCACTCACAGAGATCTTTCATTTAGGTCTTCTTCTTTTTTTTCTTTTCCATGGTATCTTGGCTTTCCATGCCTACAATACTCTCATGGGCTCTTGAGCCAGATCCGAATGCCTTAAGGGCTGATTCTGAGGTCAGAGTGTTGTTTAGGACATCTGCCATTCTTTGAGTCTGCTGTGTATCCTGCTTCCCATGTTGGATCCTTCTCTCCCTTTTTGATTCTATCAGTTAGTATTAGCAGACACTAGCCTTGTTTGTGTGATCCCTTTGACTCTTAGACCTATCAGTGTGATCAATTGTGAACTAAAATTGATCACTTGGACTAGTGAGATGGCATTGACCCGATAGTCTGGGAAAATATAGTTTCATAAATGTAATCTTAAACATTGTTTGGCAGTTGTTAACATTGAAATATGAAATTTACAAAGTGTACTAAAATTGAAATTACTTCATTAGTTATTCACAAACAATCCACAAACCCAAAGAAAACTATCTAGTCCAGTCCAAGAGGGTGGAAGTCTTACTAAAAATTATCTTTAACTTGGAAATAAGGCAAAAAGGTATGTGACACCACTTTTCAATAGTGTGCAGGACACTGAGCCACCCAGATTTAGATGAATGTATTCTGTTAGATTCATTATTTATTAACTACAAGTTAATTTGTAGATTTAAAAAAAATTGGCTGGCGCCATGGCTTAACAGGCTAATCCTCCACCTTGCGGTACCGGCACACCCAGTTCTAGTCCCGGTTGGAGCACCGGATTCTATCCCGGTTGCCCCTCTTCCAGGCCAGCTCTCTGCTATGGCCCGGGAAGGCAGTGGAGGATGGCCCAAGTCCTTGGGCCCTGCACCCGCATGGGAGACCAGGAGAAGTACCTGGTTCCTGGCTTCGGATCAGCGAGATGCGCCGGTGGCAGCAGCCATTGGAGGGTGAACCAATGGCAAAGGAAAACCTTTCTCTCTGTCTTTCTCTCTCTCGCTATCCACTCTGCCTGTCAAAAAAAAAATTATTATTTGACAGGCAGAAAGATTTAGGTCCTACCCAGTGGTCCACTCCCCAGTATCTACAATAGTTCTTGCCTGAGGAGAAGACAAGGGTTAGGCACTCAATCCTGTTCTCCCGGGTGCACAGCAGCCAGAAATCACTGGAGCTATCACTTTCTGCTGCCCAGAGTACATATTAACAGAAAGCTGGAACCTGGAGCAGAGCTAGAACTCAAACACTTTAATATGGGATGTGAGCATTTCAAGCAGCATTAAAGCACTAGGCCCAATGCCTTTCCCCAACCTGTATATTTATATTAGACTTCAGATACAAACTACTTATGTTTGGTTAAAGAAGAAAAACCTCAAAGATTAAGGCTAAATAAATTTGTATCTAATCCAACTATCCTATTCTAACATCTCATATTTAATTATTTTATACTTAGCTTTCAAATGCTACTGAACTCAACATCTTGCTAGTCTTCCCATTAATTAATGAGTCGAATAAAATCTTTGGCCCATGTATATTTTACTTTTGAATGAGAATCATTTTGCATTTTTGGAAATTATAGTCACAGTCTATAACAGTTGGCTCAAGAAAGAAATGGAACAAGTGTTAAAGAAAATCTGTTTGGAGAAAGAGTAGAACGTGGCTCTCAAATGGTTACATCAGAGTTTTTGTTGAAACAATGAATATGAATGTGATTTGTCATGAACAAATAATAAAGATATTAAGCTAATAACTGCAGTTTGATGTGCACTGCTTTCGTCACAAATTAAGCTATTGTAGTGTTTTCCATTGATGCTGGTTCAAGGAAACAAAGTAATACAAGCATAAGAAACAGCATCTATAAGAGTAAAGAAGACTGAAATTAAAATGTGAATGTCAGCAAGAAGAGGTATGTCAGTGGAAATGTAAATATTATGGGAATCAAGATCTCAACAAGTGACACAGAAAAGCAAGGATGATTCTGGGATACTCATTCTGGAAAGAAAAATAAGAAGAAAGTGATACCAACTCATCTGATTGGATTAGGACAGAAATGCCATGACAGATTGAATGCCAGATTTAAAACTTGGATTCTGAGGACAGAAATATAACTCAGGAACATTTCTGGCAAAAGAAAAGACAGTTGTAATGGAAAGACTGATCGCAGGGTTAGACTTCCACAAGTTCTGGAATAGTTTAAGACAGTTATGTTTAATACAGACTTTTTGATCGCTTTACTAATTAAGGGGAATCAGATTCACCTTTGTTAGTATTTGTACATATGCAATTAAAAAAATTAAAATCGTTTTTCTAAAATTTGCTACTCTTTTTCTTGAACACATCCTTTGTTAGTATGTTTAGAGTGGGGACAATCCCTGTGGACCCTTTGGTTTTAATTTCTACAGTAATAGTAGCTACTTGTTCAAAATTGAGTTCATCAAATTTCCTGTAATGCTTCTCCCTCATCCTGTGTTCACTACTGAATAAATATTACTTCTATCCACAAGTTTACAAGCCAAAAGGCTGTACATCACATCTGAATATTTATTTTCCCTTCTTTTTCTTTTCCTTTTCTTCTAGAATTTCTATACCAACCTAGTTAACTACAAGGTAACTTAACATTGTGTATTTTACTTATCAGATATAACATTGTGTATTTTACTTATCAGATATAACTTCCTTGAATGCATTTTTAAAATTTTATTTAAGTTATACAAGTTTCATATATTTCATATACACAGATTTAGGAACATAGTAACACTTCCCACCCTACCCACCATCCTACCCATGCTCCAAACCTTCCCCTGCCTCGCATTCCTACTCTTAATTTTTTTTTATTTTTTATTTTTATTTTTTTTTATTATTAAACTTTTATTTAATGAATATAAATTTCCAAAGTATAGCTTATGGGTTACAATGGCTTCCCCCCTCCCATAACTTCCCTCCCGCCCGCAACCCTCCCCTTTCCCGCTCCCTTTCCCCTTCCATTCATGTAAAGATTCATTTTCAATTCTCTTTGTATACAGAAGATCAGTTTAGTATATATTAGGTAAAGATTTCAACATTTTGCCCATATAGCAACATAAAGTGAAAAAACTACCATTGGATTACTAATTATAGCATTAAATAGCAATGTACAGCACATTAAAGACAGAGATCCTACATAATATTTTTTTAAAAAATTAATTAATTTTCTATGCCATTTCCAATTTAACACCAGGTTGGTTTTTTTTTTTTCATTTCTAATTCTCTTTATATACAGAAGATCACTTCAGTATATAATTAGTAAAGACCTCATCAGTTTGTGCCCACACAGAAACGCAAAGTATAAAAATACTGTTTCAGTACTAGTTATAGCATCACTTGGCTTTAGACGACACATTAGGGACAGATCCCACATGGGATGTAAGTACACAGTGACTCCTGTTGCTGATTTAACAATTTGACACTCCTGTTCATGGCGTCAGTAATCTCCCTAGGCTCTAGTCATGAGTTTCCAGGGCTATGGAAGCCTTTAGAGTTCGCTGACTTTGATCTTATTCTGATAGGGTCATAGTCAAAGTGGAAGTTCTCTCCTCCCTTCGGAGAAGGGTACCTCCTTCTTTGATGTCCCCGTTCTTTCCACTGGGATCTCACTCACAGAGATCATTCATTTAGGTCTTTTTTTTTTTTTTTCCATGATATCTTGGCTTTCCATGCCTGCTATACTCTCATGGGCTCTTCAGCCAGATCTGAATGCCTTGAGGGCTGATTCTGAGGCCAGAGTGTTGTTTAGGACATCTGCCATCCTATGAGTCTGCCTACTCTTAATTTTTACAAAGATCTATTTTCAGTATACTTAATGATTATAGTTATCCATACTCTAAGGAAAAGACTTCAACAAGTAGTATGAAGAGAAAAAAAAGAAACTACAACAACAACAACAACAAAAAAAAAAACCCCACCATTCCTCAACAGAAGAGACATGGGCTATAAGCAATCATCAAAATCTCAAAATGTCTATTTCATGTCAATATATTACATTTCAGGTACTCTGTTCGTTACTTTGGATCAGGGAAAACATATGATATCTGTCTTTTTGGGACTGGCTTTTTTCACTAAGTATAATGGTATTCAGTTGTGTCCATCTTGTGGCAAAAGACAGGATTTTGTTTTTTTTTTTTTTTTTACACCTGAGTAGTACTCCATAGTGTATATTTACCATAATTTATTTATCCAGTCAACAGCTGATGGGCTACTGGGTTGATTCCACATCTTAGCTATTGTGAATTATGCTGCAATGAACACAGGAGTGATTTCTTTTGATTTGGATAAATTCTCAGGAGTGGGATGACTGGATCATGAAGTAGATATATATTCAGATTTCTGAGCTATCTCCAAACTGTCTTCCATAGTGGCTGACCAGTTTACATTCCCACTAACAGTGGACCAGGTACCTTTCTCCCACTTCCTTGTGAGCATTTGTTGTTAGTTGATTTCTGTGTGAGAGCAATTCTAACTGGAGTGAGGTGAAATCTCATTGTAGTTTTGATTTGCATTTCCTTGATGGCTAGTGAGCCTGAGCATTTTCTCCAGTGTCTGTTGATAATTTGAATTTCCTCTCTTGATAAAATGCCTGTTCAAATCCTTTGCTCATTTCTTAAGTGGATTGTTTTGCTGTTGTTGAACTTCTTGAGTTTTATAGATTCTAGATGTTCACCCTTTATCAACTACATAGTTTGCAAAGATTTTCTCTCATTCTGTGGATTGCCTCTTCACTATGCTGTTTCTTTTACAGAGCAGAAATTTCTCAGCTTGATGTAATCCCATTTGTCAATTTTGGCTTTGCCTGTACTTCTGGGATCTTTTCAATATCTCTTTGTCTATGCCAATGTCTTGAGAGTTTACCTAATGTTCTCTAGTAATTTGATGGTATTGGTGTGTAGATTTAGGTCCTTGATCCACTCTGAGTGGATTTTTCTGAAAGGTGAAAGGGAGGAGTCTAGCTTCATGTTTCTGCATATGAAGATCCTGGTTCCCCAGCACCATTTGTTGATGAGAGTTTCCTTGTTCCAGGGATTGATTTTAGCTCCTTTGTCAAAGATAAGTTGCTTATAGATGCATGGATTGATTTCTGGAGTTTTGATTGTGCTCCATTGATCTACAAGTCTGTTTTTTGTGCCAGTACCAGGCTATTTTGATTATAATCGCTCTGTCATATGTCTTGAAACCAGGTATTTTGATGCTTCCAGCTTTATTCTTGTTTATAAGATTGTTTTAGCTATTCAGTGTCTCTTGTATTCCCATATCAATTTTAGCATCTTTTTTTATAGATCTGGTATTTTGTCTGGTATTGCACTGAATCTGTAGACTGCTTTTGGCAGTATGGACATTTTGATGATGTTGATTCTTCCAATCCATGAACATGAAAGATTTTTCCATCTTTTAAGTCTTCTTCTATTTGTTTATTTAGTGTGTTATAATTTTCTTTGTAGAGATTTTTGACATCCTTTGTTAAATTTATTTCAACATATTTAATTATTTCATGAGCTACTGTGAATTGGAGTAACCTTAAAAGTTCATTCTCAGACATGACATTGTCTGTGTATTCAAAAGTTACTGATTTTTGTGCGTTGAATTTATATCCTGCCACTTTACCAAACTCTTTTAAGAGTTCAACAGTCCCTTAATGGAGTCTTTTGGATCCCCTATATATATATATAATCACATCATCTGCAAATAGGAATAGTTTGATTTCCTCCTTTTCCAAAATGTTTTCCTTTGATATCTTTTTCTTGCCTAAAGGCTCTGGCAAAACTTTCAGGACTATATTAAATAGCAATGGTGAGTGAGGGCATCCTTGTATGGTTCCAGATCTTATGGGGAATGCTTCCAGCTTTTCTCCATTCAATAATTATTATTATTATGGCCTCGAGTAGGTCATATATTGCCTTGATTGTGTTGGGGAATGTTCCTTCTATTACCAGTTTGCTTAAGGTTTTCATCATGAAAGGATGTTAGAATATTTTATCAAATGCTTTCTCTGCATCTACTGAGATAACCATAGGATTCTTATTCTTCAGTTTGTTAATGTGATGTATCACATTTATTGATTGTTAAATATTGAACCATCCCTGCATACCAGGGATGCATCCCTCTTGGTCTGAGTGAATGATCTTTCTGATATGTTGTTCAATTTGATTAGCTAATATTTTGTTGAGGATTTTTGCATCTATGTCAGGGATATTGGTCTATAGTTCTCTTTCTCTGTTGCATCTTTTTCTGGCTTAGGAATTAAGGTGATCCAGGTTTCATAAGAGTTTGAGAGGATTCTCGCCTTTTCAATTATTTTTGAATAGCCTGAGAACTGGAATTAATTCTTTAAATGTCTGGTAGAATTCAGCAGTGAAGCCATGCAATCCTGGGCTTTTCTTTGTTGGGAGATTATCTATTACGGATACAATCACCTTCTTAGTTATTCACTGTTCAGGTTTTCTATATATTCATGACTCAATTTAGGTATGTTGTATGTTTCTAGGAATCTATCCATTTCTTCCAGGTTTACCAATTTGTTGGCATACAGCTCTTTGTAGTAATTTCTGATGATTCTTCTTAATTCTATGGTGTCTGTTGTTACATTTCCTATTTCATCTCTTATATTATTGTTTTAGATCTTCTCTCTCATCCAATTTTTTTTTGGTTTTGCACCAATGGCATATCAATATTATTTATTTTTTCAAAAAA
Source organism: Lepus europaeus (assembly GCF_033115175.1). Taxonomy (NCBI): domain Eukaryota; kingdom Metazoa; phylum Chordata; class Mammalia; order Lagomorpha; family Leporidae; genus Lepus; species Lepus europaeus. The sequence goes on from NC_084831.1 coordinate 79,509,766, forward strand.
CTAGCTCTTCATTTCACTGATCTTTTTTATTTGTGGAGGAGTTGCAATTTTGTTAATTTCTTCTCTAATTTTAATTATTCATTTACTCCTAATAAATTTGGGTTTGGTTGGCTATTGATTTTCCAGGTCCTTGAGACACATTGATAGCCTATTTATTTGGTATTTTCCAATTTCTTCATGTAGACCCCAAATGCCAAAACCTTCCCATTTACACTGCTTTTGCTGTATCCCATAAGTCTTGATATGATGTACTGTCATCTTCATTTGTTTACATAAATTTTTTATTTCTCTTTTGATTTCTTCTATGACAATCCACTGTTCATTCAGGACCATGCTGTTCAGTCTCCATGTGTTTGCATATGACCCAGAGATTCTTGAATTATTGATTTCCTGCTTTATTCCATTGTGGTCAGAGAACATGCATGGTATTATTTCGAATTTTCTTTGAAATTCCTGAGACTTGCTTTATAGCCTAGCATATGGTCTATCTAAGAGAAAGTTCCAGGCACTGATGAGAACAATTTGTATTCTGTAACTGTGTGGTAAAATGTTAGGCCCATTTGGTCTATAGTGTTAATTAACTCTGTTATTTCCTTGCTCATTTTCTGGCTAGTTGATCAGTGTATTGATGAAAGTGGGGTATTGAAGTCCCCCATTACTATTGTATTGGAGTCTATTTCTCCCTTTATATCCACTAACATTTCTTTCAAATAGTCAGTGCTCTGTGACTGGATGCACATTCATTTAATATAGGCACACCTTCCTGTTGAACTGATGCCTTAATCATTACATAGTGTCCTTCTTCATCTCTTTTACCATTTTTTTATGTTAAGGTCTATTTTGTCTGATATTAGGATGGCAACACCACCTCACTTTTAGTTTCTGTCAGCATGGAAAATCTTTTTGCATCCTTTCACTTTCAGTCTGCAGAATTTTTGTTGGTGAGATGTGTTTATTTTTTGCAGCAAATAGATGTGCCTTGCTTTTTAATCCATTCAGCCAGTCTGTACCTTTTACCTAGAGAGTTTAGGTCATTTGCATTCAAGGTGACTACTGATAAGTAATAACTTGGCTCTGTGATTTTTCCATCAATATTCCTATTGTTTACTTTGAATTTCTTTTGAACTTTTACTGGGAGTATTCTGCCTTCACATTCTTTCATAATGATCATTATCTTTCTGTGTTTCTGTGTGAAGCACATCCTTTAGCATCTTTCGTAAGGCTAGACAAGTGGTAACAAATTCTTTCAATTTCTGTTTGTTATGGAAGGTCTTTATTTACCTTTGTTCATAAATTAGAGCTTTGCATAGTACAGTATTCTTGGTTGACAGGTTTTTTTAAATGATTTTTTTATTATTTATTTGAAAGGTAGAGTTACACAGAGAGGTAGAGACAGAGAGATAGAGAAGTCTTCCATCTGTTGTCCATGTTTAGATAATGAAAGGGGACCTATTTATTCTGCCTTTCCTTTATGAACTGCACCACTGGTAATTAAACAGAAAATGAGATACATTCCAGCCAATCAGTGAAAAGCAAAGATAGAGCAAGAAAACCTCCATTTTGCAATTCTGCAAATTAGCTAATGGATCTGGGCAGTGTGTATCATCTGTTACCAACATTACAAAGAGGAGATAACCAGACGTTGGCTTCCTGATGAAAGAATGGACTACCACCCACAGTCTTAGCACAAACAAGAACAGGATCCGATCTCAGTAATGTAACTACCAATTTGTAAGAAATACTTAGGACCAAGAAACGTGCAGAACTATATCATGAGACTGTAACCAACAAAATCTATAGAGACTTAGAAGATGCAAATTAAGTTATATGGACAGAAAATAGATCAAAGGTAGCCTGGAAAGGGAGGGGCAGAAGCAATACAAGGGAGGGATGATTAAAGAAGAATTAGAGTTATTTGTGTTTGACAGCTGTGTTCATTATCTTGATCTCAGTATGATTTCACAGGTTATAGATATGTGATAAGGATCAAATTGTAATATTTAAATATAAGTATCTTATTATATGTCAATTGTATCCCAATAAAGCTATAAAAATGGTAATCGCTATTGAATGTTTTAGATAATCATTTGCCTTATGGTAAGCAACAGTTTTTAATGATTCAAAGACCTTTAGAGAGAAAATAGAATTTATTCATTGAACTAGTCTCAAGATAAAATCAGTGGAGCTCCGATTTTTTATATAATACATGCTGAATTATAGTAATAGCATGAAAACTAAGCACATAAATATTTTGTGAAATTCAAATTTTTCAGTATTTTATTAGTGTGGCTTTAAAATACCTCATTGTAATACACAAGATTGTTATGTAGATCACTCAAATGTCATGGAAAATTTCCAATCCTTATTTATTTGATATCCCTGTGTGTTAAACACACAAGAATGTGAAATGGTTTTGTTTAGATTCATCCTGTGTGTAGTTCATAAGTTTGAAAAAAGTACCGTGGAATAAGTCATTTCAAATATAAAAATTAAAAAAGATAAAATTATAAAATACACATGTAAATTATTGATTCCTAGAGTGTAGTATTATGCAAAGACCTGTCTGGTGTTGGGCATAGAGTACCTGCGATTAACATTTTGAACATTTTGATAACTAAATTAAAAATCAATTCTCCTTGAAGATTTATAGAGTAAATGATGCAGTTTCAAAAGTTATACTTCATCTGAATGAAATAAAAACTGAAAAACCAGCAGAGTTTCTACAAACAGGATTGAAACTTTACTTAATCAAAGAAAAAAGGAATGAGTCCAGAGGCTAAGAGATTTTGTAAGGGGGGAATATGGTTTGAAACAGGGACCCAGGTTATAGTCAGAAGGTTTTGTTCTCTAGCATTCATGCAAGTACATGGCATGTCAGTAATGTGGTCAGTCCAAGTAGGAAAGCAATAAAAAAAAAAAGATTAAAATGCCTCTTTCTGAGTGAGAATAATCCATCCAAAAGCTACTGCCAAAAAAAATATTTAACAGGGGAAAAGTAATAAATTTACTTTCCCAGTACACTAAAGAAACTAAACTTCAGCATAGGGCAGCATGTAAATTGCAAATGAAGGAACTTCTCTGTCTTCTGAGAAAACCACAAACAGAAAATATGAAATGTGGAAAAACATATGCAAAATAAAGAATCCAACTAAGTACCTGGCTCTCTTTCATATTTTTTTTGTTGTTTTAGATCTAAAAAGTCATCAAACCAGATTTTAAGAATTATGATTTTGTTGAAAATTTTGCAATTGAATATTGCTATTCATATATATTCCATTTCATAATACTAAATAGTTGAGCAGAAAATACAGCATAACTGAATTATCCAAGTATAGAATTCTAAGAACTTAACAGAAAATTCACAGAACAGAACAATAATATTCCATAAGATTCAAATAAGACCATGTTTAAATAGTAGTCATGGTATTTTTGAAATCACTTTCAAAGAAATTTACAAAGGTAATTAGTAAGTCCACTTTGATTCTTCTGAAATCCACAGAAAATTATATTAAGTATTATTTTAAAATGAGCCTATCTATTATTTGCTATTTAGGTTTGCATATTCTATATTGACAAAATGAAGGTTAGCCTGAGGAGGGAGGAGGAAAGGACAGAAAAGGATTACAAAGGTAAACAAGGAAATTTTTGGGACTGGTTTAATTCACTCAGCATGATGTTTTCCAGATTCCTCCATCTTGTTGCAAATGACTGGGTTTCATTGTTTCTTACTGCTGTATAGTACTATGGAGTACATGTCCCATAATTTCTTTATCCAGTCTACTGTTGATGGGCATTTGGGTTGGTTCCAGGTCTTAGCTATTGCGAACTGAGCTGCAATAAACATTAATGTGCAGATGGCTTTTTTATTAGCCAAATTAATTTCCTTTGGGTAAATTCCAAGGAGTGGGATGGCTGGGTTGTATGGTAGGGTTATATTCAGGTTTCTGAGGAATCTCCAGACTGACTTCCATAGTGGCTTAACCAGTTTGCATTCCCACCAACAGTGGGTTAGTGTCCCTTTTCCCCACATCCTCTCCAGCATCTATTGTTGGTAGCTTTCTGAATGTGAGCCATTCTAACCGGGGTGAGGTGAAACCTCATTGTATTTTGAAGAGACAAATATCATTTGTTTTCCCTGATCGGTGACAACTGAGCACCAAAGGGGAAACCTGTTGAAGTGAAATGGACACTATAAGAAACAATGACCTGATCAGCTCTTGTCCTGACTCTAGATGTACAATGTAATACTTTATCCTTTTTAATATTTGTTGTTGTTGTTGTTCTAGTACTAGTGGTTGAACTCTGTAATTAACACACAATTATTCTTAGGTGTTTAAATTTTAACTGAAAAGTGATCCCTGTTAAATACAAAAGTGGAAAAATAGAGGGAGGAGATGTACAATTTGGGACATGCTCAATCGGACTTGCCCCAAATGGTGGATTTAGAAATGTGCCAGGGGATTCCAATACAATCCCATCAAGGTGGCATGTACCAATGCCATCTCACTAGTCCAAGTGATCAATTCTGTTCACAATTGATGGCTCTGATAGGTCTAAGAGTCAAAGGGATCACACAAACAAGACTAGTGTCTGCTAATACTAACTGATAGAATCAAAAAGGGAGAGAGCGATCCAACATGGGAAGCAGGATACACAGCAGACTCATAGAATGGCAGATGCCCTAAACAGCACTCTGGCCTCAGAATCAGCCCTTAAGGCATTCGGATCTGGCTGAAGAGCCCATGAGAGTATTGTAGGCATGGAAAGCCAAGATACCATGGAAAAGAAAAAAAAGAAGAAGACCTAAATGAAAGATCTCTGTGAGTGAGATCCCAGTGGGAAGAACGGGGCCATCAAAGATGGAGGTACCTTTCTCTGAAGGGAGGAGAGAACTTCCACTTTGACTGTGACCCTATCAGAATAAGATCAAAGTCAGCGAACTCTAAAGGCTTCCATAGCCCTGGCAACTCATGACTGGAGCCTAGGGAGATTACTGACGCCATGAACAGGACTGTCAAATTGTTAAGTCAACAACAGGAGTCACTGTGTACTTACATCCCATGTGGGATCTGTCCTTAATGTGTTGTCTAATGTGCAGTGATGCTATAACTAGTACTGAAACAGTATTTTTACACTTTGTGTTTCTGTGTGGGTACAAACTGATGAGATCTTTACTAATTATATACTGAATCGATCTTCTGTATATAAAGATAATTGGAAATGAAAAAAAAAACCTGGTGTTAAATTGGAAATGGCATAGAAAATTAATTAATTTTTTAAAAAAATATTATGTAGGATCTCTGTCTTTAATGTGCTGTACACTGTTATTTAATGCTATAACTAGTACTCCAACAGTATTTTTTTTCACTTTGTGTTGCTATATGGGGGCAAACTGTTGAAATCTTTACCTAATATATACTAAACTGATCTTCTGTATATAAAGAGAATTGAAAATTAATCTTGATGTGAATGGAAGGGAAGAGGGAGCGGGAAAGGGGAGGGTTGCGGGTGGGAGGGAAGTTATGGGAGGGGCGAAGCCATTGTAACCCATAAGCTGTACTTTGGAAATTTATATTCATTAAATAAAAGTTTAATAAATGAAAAAAACTGATAAAAAAAACTGTTCCCAATCTTTCATTAAAAAAAAAACAAGGAAATTTTTCAGTTTTATGGAATTTTTCTATATCTTGATTTTTGGTAATGCTTTCATGACACATAATTATTAAGTTGGGACAGGCATTGTGACACAGCAGGTTAGAACAATGCTTGAAAGTCCTGTCTCCCATATCAGAGCACAAGTTCAAGTCTTGACTACTCCATTTCCAATCCAGTTTCCAGATAATGAGTCCCCTGAATAGGCAGCAGATGATGGCCCACATGGGAGACCTGGATCAAGTTCTAGGTTCCTGGATTCAGCCTGGTCAGTTCGGCTGTTGTGGGTACTTAGGGAGTGAACCAGCAGATAGAAGATCTCTCTCTGTCACTCTGCCTTACAAATAAATAAATACATAAATAAACATTTTAAGAAGTATGCAGTTATAAAATTTAAATACAAATATATACAGTTATATGTCAATTATAGTTCAGTAAAGCTGTAAAAAAGGTAATTGCTATAGTGTGTTTGAGAATCACTTTTGGTAAGTAGTAAATTATAATGACTTGAAGATCTCAAGACAGAAAACAATTTATTCACTTAACTTGTCACTAGATAAAGTTCAGTGAAGCTCATATTTTGAATTTTTTTTTTGACAGGCAGAGTGGACAGTGAGAGAGAGAGACAGAGAGAAAGGTCTTCCTTTTGCTGTTGGTTCACCCTCCAATGGCCGCCGCGGCCGGCGTGCTGCAGCCAGCGCACAGCGCTGATCTGATGGCAGGAGCCAGGTGCTTCTCCTGGTCTCCCATGGGGTGCAGTGCCCAAGCACTTGGGCCATCCCTCACTGCACTCCTGGGTCATAGCAGAGAGCTGGCCTGGAAGAGGGGCAACTGGGACAGAATTTGGCGCCCCGACTGGGACTAGAACCCGGTGTGCCGGCGCCGCTAAGTGGAGGATTAGCCTGTTGAGCCACGGCGCTGGCCTCATATTTTGAATTGTATTAGAGGTAAAAGTATGATAATCATTGATACACTCATACACACGTTTGAATAATTTTGAGTACTCAGTATCTCTATATATGACCCATTTTTAATACTAGGTATAGTCTGCATAGAGTAGGAACTCAACAAATAATTTTTTTATTTGCTGATTTTATCACGTGTACTCTTTCAGAGCTTTTTGAGTGACAAATAAAAGCATGAAATTGCTTAACAAATCCAAGTCCTAAAGAGTAACAAAATGGGGCTGGTATTGTGGCATGGCAAGTAAAGCCACTGCCTGCAACACCAGCATCCCATGTGGTTGCTGGTTCATATTCTGGCTGCTCCATTTTGAATCCAGCTCACTTCTACTGACCTGGGAAAAGCAGCATGAGATGGCCTAAGTGTTTGAATCCCTGCCACCCACTTGGGAGACCTAGATGAAGCTCTTAGCTCATGGCTTTGGCCTGGCTCAACCCCGGTTGTTGTGTGTTGAGGAGTGAACTGGCAGATGTGAAATACCTCTCTCTCTCCCCTTACCCTTTCTCCCTGTCCTCTTTATAGCCCTAACTTTCATAGATAGATAGATAGACAGACAGACAGACAGACAGATAATTCCAGTTAGGTACACTGAAGTGCTAAAATGGACATTTAGAAGCAGTACTTTACTCGATAGCAACAAATGCTCTGAACTAACTTTAGTTTCTGTTTCTAATAAAGACCACCCTGATGGAAATGACATTCTTCTTCTTGGTTGCTTCTGGCATCTCTGTGATTAGTGATCTTGACTCATTTTTGTGATAAACAATAGCCCCACTTACCAAAAACATTATGCAAAATTCAAATATTTGCAATCTCTGTAGCTGGGGGCATGAAAGGAGGTGCTAACAGCTGAATCAACAAACACTCGAACTATCTTACTACCACATTGGATGATAGTCGGCTGCCAGAACTGGGAGGATGCGTGGAGAAAGTCCACACAATTGATAATAGTGTGCTGAAATGGAAAATACTCCTGGGCAGCATTCTTCATGTGTTTTTATTAAATGCAGAAAAAAAAAAACAGAATGGAAAATACTGTATTTTATGTCTTAAGTGATGTTTTATCTTAGAACACCTCTAATACTAACAAATCAATTCTATAAAGAGTTAAATGCTTAAATATATTTACTTTGTTGCTACATCAGTTTAATACTTATTCTAGAGCAAGTGAAACATTATAAACAGGGGGAAAGAACTTTGAAGTGGTCTGAAGTGAGATTTTTTTCAGATTGCCTATAATAATGAACAGTTTTCTTCAATTGCTAAAGGAAAATACTTAGCATTTATGACAAAAAACGTCAGAGTACTTTACTTATACCATTGCTTGCAAAAAAATGAGATTACTGACTATAAGACATTAGCAAGAAATGTTAGATGCTCTTTCCTGCCTTGTTGGCTGAAAAGATGATCAATTGTATGGGTTTAGTTTGAAGAATATTCAAGTTCCCATCAACCACAAATTTTTCCCTGCTAACCCCAATTCTACTTAGAGAATCGGTACACTAATTTCAGGCCTCTGCCCAGTACTGAAATGTAAATATCCTTGAAGGGGGAATATACTACAGTTAGTTGTTTGTCATTTACTGTTCAGAATGGAACATGTTTGCCAGGTCCTTTCTTATAAATAAGCTTTGTTAGGAAGGGAAAATTATAGGGAGAAAAAGAGCTCATTGATTGTATGAGATGTATAAGAATTCAAGCCCAAGAGGGAAAGATCATAAAAGGAGACAGCAGGAGCATTAGGAAAATTATGACTTAATTATTTCACAATTTTCTAAAGGATTTTATGATTCAAGACGTTCAAGGAATGAGCTGTATTTCAGCTGTTTATTTTTCAAACCTGATCAAAGCTGATGCCTGCAAAATATAGAGAGTAGAGGATTTGGCATCATATGAACAGAATATTGTGACTTGTATGTAAGCTCTTTGAAGTCAGGTTCTAATGTAATTCACCTCAGCATTTTCTTTTTTAGTTATTGATGTGTGACAGATCACCACAAAGGCTTATTTTAGATGAACAGAATGGGATTACCTAGAAAGGAAGCCGAAAAGGCAGGAGTGCTCTGAGAGACAAACCTTCGGGTTTTAAGGATCTTTCACTCACATCTCCATGACTCCCGGTCAAGATGTTTTTGTGTGCGATGTCAGACATTAGTGCCACCATTAAAGGTCTGTAAGACACAGCGGTGGTGGTTCCTATCATAGCATTGTTTAATTTGCCAGGCTGGCCCCTGTGAAAATCAGATTCTAGAGAGTGACTATATATGACCACAGCCCAATTACAGTAGCTATGTTCTATATAGTATCATTGTTAAAGAAGATCACTAAGCTTTCTAATAAATGATTTATAGCCATTAATTTGGCAAATATATTATTTTCCCAAATAATTAAAGAAGAATAAAACCCATTCACGTGGGATGGATAATAGTCACTTACAGATTTCCTGTGTTCCCTTGCTTCTGTCCTAACAATATTGTTTGAAGAGATTTGCATCTTCAGGGAATGTTACAGACCATCACTCTGACCTACTAGATACAGGTATTGTGCTGATTAAAGATGAGCAAGAGATGGCTAGTATATTGGAAGACATAGTAAGACACATTCCAGATGGCAAAATATAAACCTTAGAAATATTCATGAGCTGGAAAATTCTCTGAAGATTTTAAGATCCTGGTAGTCAAGGATGTACTGGAATACTCCCTACAAGGCAAAATAAGTTTAGACTCTTAAAATAAAATTCCAACACAAAAAAGGAAGGACATATCTCTTTGTGAGGAGCAAAATATCCCACCCCTAGTAATATGGCTACAGCACATAGAACAGGTGACCCTAAATGCTGCTAGCTTTGAGTGGAACCCAGAACAGGCAAAGAAGAAGCCTTGAACACTTAATGCAATCAATAGCAAATATTGGAGGTGTCATGGGTGGGAAAACCTGCAGTACAGGTCATGGTAAACCCCCATAAGGGAGACATGATGCTGGAGTAGGGCCGTGTGATCAACAGCAGAAAATAATATGCTCTTTGAGAAACAGATCTTGATGCTACTATACAGTACAGTAGAGGAAAACACTTGACCATGGGGCATCAAGTGACCACATACCTAGAACTTCCCATTATGTCCTGGGTTCTGTCATAACTGATTAGTCATAAAATCACATGGTACCAAGCAGCAGTCCACCATAGGTGGGGATGCTATATCCAGCTCTGAAGTCAAACAGAACAAGGGGCACAAGTAAGCTGCTTTAATAGGCAGCTCAGACTGCCATGTTACCCCTCAGAGTTGCTCCCCTTTCCTTCTTCTGCTTTGTACCTATGGGAGTCAGAATCAGGGTGGACAGGCAGATCTCATACAATCAGCTCAAGAAGGAAAATCCTGAACATGGCTTAAGTTTGGGTCAGCTTGGTAAGTGTGTGTTAATGAACAAAATGGACAACAATTATGTAACAGGATGCACTGAAAAATAGTGGAAAGGAAGAAATCTAATGAGGAGAAAATGACCCGGGTACCAGATCATCCTCTTTTGTGTGAAAAGAAAAGTGACCTGAAGTGAGGACATACAGATTTGGGTCAGTAAGCAATGACATGACATCTGGTTAGAAACCTGAAAGGGAAACAAATAGAAGAGAGACAAAGAGATCTGAGATAGATTCCTATGAATGGAATTGTACATTTTAAAAAATCATGTATTAATGAATACTGGGAGGCTTTTACAAATACACAAGAAGACTTGGTCAATTAACTTTGGTTAGATTTCATCATTGGCCAGCATCAGCCTGGCATGAGTAGTATATAAATAGTACTGACATGGTAGCAAGACAGGCTGTGTTTTCTAGAAGATCACATATCAAAGCTCCTGTAGCTACTGCTGCCTCTGTAAGTCCAAATTCTCAGCAGTGGAAACCACAGAGTCACCAATGTGGTATCATTCTTTGAGGGAAAGAATCAACCACATGATGACCAATTTATTACTCTGGGTCCTTTCCAATCCAGAAGTATTAGCTGTTCATCCTCACAGAAACAGGTACTTATTTTGGGTAAGAGTCTGCCTTTCTGCACTACTATTTAGGGACTTACATAATGCCTGATCTACAGACATGTAACTCCACAGAGTATTGGTTACATTAACAGTATATTGATTAAAATCATTTACCCCTGTTGGAGCTGTGTCTCCAGTAGGAAGAACACATTAATCAGGAAACCAAGGCATATAAAGCAGCCATGGCCCTCTTTACCATCACTCCTAATGGCACACTATAATTTATGCTTTCTGTTATAGTCCTGGACTGTACAGGATTGGAAATCCTGTTACACAAATGGGGCTTTCTCCTGACAGGAAGTGGAACAAAGGTCTCACTAAAATTTATGTTTGCCACCAAACAATTTTGAACTTTTTATGACCAGATATGAGCAAACTAAAAGAGGGTTCATCTTACCAGCAAGGCTAATTGACCCTGATAAGCAAATGGAGGCAAGACTGCTTTTACACAGTAAAAATCAGAGGAATACATGTGGCATTCAGGTTATAGAATGGGCACCTCCTGATCAAAATTACAAACCCTTTAGTAATGAATATGTATGTTATACTATCAGCCAAGCCATCAAGACCTGCTAATGTGATAGCTGAGGGTGAGGGGAATTTAAAATGGATAGTAGAAGAGAAAGAAGATGAGGATCAGTTGTGACCTCAAGTGCAATAGTTTGATAGAGGTCACAGTCCGTCCTATCAACCTAGACAGATTAAGTAGATGAAAAATAAGTAAAAATACAGCAGACATAAATAATAATCAATAAAGAAAATTGTTATATATTAAACTTTATAACTAATAAGAATATATCTTCTTGTTATACACATTTTACTGTGATCTCATATTATCTCAAAAGAAAATGTCAGTAAATTCTATAAAATAGGACAGCAGTCTCTTATCACAACAAAACAAAATAAAAAATTAACAAAATCAAACCAAAAAGACTCTCTTACTTGGAAATTTTAAAAACTGCTTATTTAAATAACCCTTGCATGATTAGGGGCATACATTCTTAAATAGCAAAAAAATAATGGTAATAAAATATGCCATATGAGAATATATGGGATAAATTTAACCTAGTAATTAGAAAAAGTTATAGCCCTTAATAATTTTATGAATCAAAATGATCAGATATGATTATGAACAAGACAAGGATATTCCTTCTCACCACTCCTTTTCACATCATATTGAAATTTCTTGCTAATTAATTCAATAAGACACAAAAAGATCGGGAAAAAGAAGTAAAATTGTCTTGTTTGTAGATGACATGATTGGCTATATAAAAATCAGAAAAATACCAAAATCTCCAGGATGCAAGATTAATATAAAAAGTCAATTACATTCCTATATAACAGCATAGAAAAAATGGGATTTGAAATTAAAAACACAATATTATTTACGTTACTATCAGAAGAAAGAAGGATGAGGGGGGAAGGAGGGGGGAGGTAGGGAGAAAGAGAGAGAAAGAGAGAAAGAGAGGAGGGGAGGGGAGGGAGGGGAGGAGAGGAGAGGATAGAAGAGGAGAGGAGAGGAGAAGAATAAAATATTTAGGTATAAACTCAAGAAAATAAGTGTAAAATATATATGAGGGAAATTATAAAAATTTGATAAAAGAAATCAAAGAACTACAGATGTTAAAAGATATTCCATATTCATGGGAGATTCAATACTGTCAAAATGTCAGTTCTTTGCAACTTGAACTATAGCTTCAATTCAATTTCAATCAAAATCCCAGCTGGTTATTTGGAAATATTGACAAATGGATTCTAAACTTTGTATTGAGAGGGAAGAGATACAAATTATCCAACACAATATTGAAGGAGAAGAAAAAAGTTGGAGGACTTACATTATTCACCTTGAAGATTTATTAAAAGTTTGCAGCACGAAGAAGTGTGCTATTTATAAAAGAAATAAACAAATCAATGGAACAGAACAGAGAGACCAGATACAGACCCATTTAAATACAGACCACTGATCTCTCATCAAAGAAAAAGCCAATGCAATAGAAAAATTTAGTGTTTTCACTTCAACAGGTTTCCCCTTTGGTGCTCAGTTAGTTGTTGCCGATCAGGGAGAACAAATGATATTTGTCTCTTTGGGACTGGCTTAATTCACTCAGCATGATGTTTTCCAGATTCCGCCATCTTGCTGCAAATGACCGGGTTTCATTGTTTTTTTACTGCTGTATAGTATTCTATGGAGTACATGTCCCATAACTCTAGATGTACAATGTAATACTTTATCCTTTTTAGTATTTTGTTGTTGTTGTTGTTGTTGTTGTTGTTCTAGTACTAGTGGTTGAACTCTGTAATTAACACACAATTATTCTTAGGTGTTTAAATTTTAACTGAAAAGTGATCCCTGTTAAATATAAGAGTGGGAAAAAGAGAGGGAGGAGATGTACAATTTGGGACATGCTCTATTGGACTTGCCCCAAATGGTGGATTTAGAAATGTGCCAGGGGATTCCAATACAATCCCATCAAGGTGGCATGTACCAATGCCATCTCACTAGTCCAAGTGATCAATTTCAGTTCACAATTGATGACTCTGATAGGTCTGAGAGTCAAAGGGATCACACAAACAAGACAAGTATCTGCTAATACTAACTGATAGAATCAAAAAGGGAGAGAATGATCCAACATGGGAAGCGGGATACACAGCAGACTCATAGAATGGCAGATGCCCTAAACAGCACTCTGGCCTCAGAATCAGCCCTTAAGGCATTCGGATCTGGCTCAAGAGCCCATGAGAGTATTGTAGGCATGGAAAGCCAAGATACCATGGAAAAGAAAAAAAAGAAGACCTAAATGAAAGATCTCTGTGAGTGAGATCCCAGTGGGAAGAACGGGGCCATCAAAGATGGAGGTACCTTTCTCTGAAGGGAGGAGAGAACTTCCACTTTGGCCATGACCCTGTCAGAATAAGATCAAAGTCGGCGAACTCTATAGGCTTCCATAGCCTTGGCAACTCATGACTGGAGCCTAGGGAGATTACTGACGCCATAAACAAGAGTGTCAAATTGTTAAGTCAACAACAGGAGTCACTGTGTACTTACAACTCATGTGGGATCTGTCCTTAATGTGTTGTCTAATGTGCAGTGATGCTATAACTACTACTGAAACAGTATTTTTACACTTTGTGTTTCTGTGTGAGTGCAAACTGATGAAATCTTTACTAATTATATACTGAATCGATCTTCTGTATATAAAGATAATTGGAAATGAAAAAAAAAACCTGGTGTTAAATTGGAAATGGCATAGAAAATTAATCAATTTTTAGAAAATATCATGTAGGATCTCTGTCTTTAATGTGCTGTACACTGTTATTTAATGCTATAACTAATATTCCAACAGTATTTTTTCACTTTGTGTTGCTATATGGGGGCAAACTGTTGAAATCTTTACTTAATATATACTGAACTGATCTTCTGTATATAAAGAGAATTGAAAATTAATCTTGATGTGAATGGAAGGGAAGAGGGAGCGGGAAAGGGGAGGGTTGCGGGTGGGAGGGAAGTTATGGGAGGGGGGGAAGCCAATGTAATTCATAAGCTGTACTTTGGAAATTTATATTCATTAAATAAAAGTTTTTAATTAAAAAAATTTAAAAAATTTAAAAAGGAAAATTTAGTGTTTTCAATAAATGATACTGTGATAACTGGATATATACATGCAAAAAATATGCTTAGTGAAATAAGACACACACCAAAAAACAAACATGTTTTCTCTGATTGGTTGTAGCCAAAATGTAGAGAATAATAAAAGAAAAAGCCTTAATGTATATTGAATTAAACTGACATCTTGTGATCTGATTGTTGTCTATATTCCTTGTCTACACCCCTGTAGAACACTGAGTCTGTGATTATAACACAAATTCAAAGTGTGTTATCACAAAAAATTAAAAGAGATGAAGGAAAGGTAGGAGGGAGGGAATGACAGAAGAAAGTATTACATTCATGTAATCATATCAATGAAATTCATGAAACCTGTTCTATTAATAAATAAAAATGGATCTAGACACAGATCTTGCATCTTTTTCAAAAGTTAACTCAAAATGTACCATATACCTAAATATGAAGCACAAAATTGTAAACTACTTAAAAGATAACTGATGAGAAGATCTAGATAATCTTGAGTATGGTAATGACTTTTTAGATACTATACCAAAGGTAAGATCCATGAAAGAAAAAATGATAAGCTGGACTTGATTAAAATTTAAAACTTCCACTCTGAAAAAGACACCATTAAGAGAATGAAAAGACAAGCCCAGAGACAGCAAGAAAATAATTTCAAAAGACATATGAGAGTACTTAAGAATGTTCATGGAAAATGTATATTATTAAATCATTGCATGGATTTCAAAAAGTTGTGCCAAACCAAACATCCTTTAATTTTAGTTTT
The DNA here is from genome assembly GCF_033115175.1 of Lepus europaeus. Lineage (NCBI taxonomy): Eukaryota > Metazoa > Chordata > Mammalia > Lagomorpha > Leporidae > Lepus > Lepus europaeus. Next base: position 79,524,810 of record NC_084831.1, read on the forward strand.
CCACAAAAATGTTGAGACATCCTTGTATGTGATAAAGGACTCTTAAAACTCAGCAATATAGAAACAAACAGAGCAATTAAAGAATGGGCCAAAGACCTTAACAGACACCTCACCAAAGAAGATATACAAATTGAAAAAAAGCATATAAAGTAAGCTCCATAAAATATGTGATCAGAGAAAAGCAAATTAAAATAATGTACCATTGCACATCCACTAAAATGGCCAAATTTCACAATACTGACAACACAAATTGCTGATGAGAATATGGAGCAACAGTAACTTTTAATAACTACTGGTAGATTCACTTTAAAATTGTATGGTCAAGATGGAAGACAGTTTGGCAGTTTCTTACAAAACTAAATATATTTTGATCTTACAATCATGCTTCTTGGTACCTACCCAAAAGAGACAGAAACTTATGTCCATACAAAACCCTGTCTGTTGATACTTATTGTAGCTTTAGTCATAGTTGTCAAAACATGGAAGCCAATAAGATGTCCTTCAGTCCACATATGTATAAACTGTGGTAAATCTATACAATAAAATTCTAGTGATCACTTTGAGGAAATGAGCTATCAAGCCATGAAAAGCTCTGAGTAGACTTTACAAGTATGTAACAATTGGGAAAAGGAAAAACTATAGAGCTAGTAAAAAGACCACATACTGTGCTAGGCTAGGGATAAACAAACAAAAAACAAGTGTAGGAAGTATACTCTCAGGGGACAACTGGAGAGAAAATCACACAGGAAATTCTACAAGAGGAACACCATGGACTTGTGTAGAAGGTGTAGACAAGCAGCATGAACACGGACACAACACGTGACTGCAGCAGCTGAGAGGTGGGCAGGTGACATTTTGGGTATGGGCAGCAGCTGAGTAAGCTTTTGCATGTGTGCAAAGAAACTGACTGAGACAGGATGCCATATTATCAGCAGTACTGGTGGCAGAAGTGGGGAGGGAGAAACATTCAGCCAGTGGCTCTTGCATACATGTGTGATCTAGCAACTCTAGTGGAGGGCAAAATCTGCATCTCCACTGACTTCGGCCTAGCCAAGAGGAGTGACAGGTAGCTGGATAGCCACATATGACTATGAATTGCCCCAGCTTCCCAACAAACCACATGCTCCTGGGATTAAGAACCCTAGGCAGAGTTGGCTTGGGGAACATATGCCTTTCTTTGATTAGACAGGTTGGCAGGGCAGAGCAAAACCTATGCACCCAGTAGTGATGTGAGAGCCTCTTGTATGAAACCATGGGGACTCAGAAGTTACATGAGAGGGTACAGGGTGTAGCTGAGTCTCTAGGTAGGCATTCAAAACAATTGAAAGGGAAGGTATCCTCCCAAACTCCTTCTATGATTCTCACATCACGTTAATTCCTAGACCAGAATAGATACAACAAAGAGAACTATAGACCAATATCCCTAATGAACATAGATGCTATAATCCTTATCAAAATATTAACTAATCAAATCCAACAACATATCAGAAAGATCATTCCATAGACCAAATGGCATTTATCCCTGGAATGCAGGGATGGCTCTACATTCACAAATCAATAAATGTGATATATCTCATTCCATTAACAAAATGAAGAACAAAAAATATGGTTATCTCAGTAAATGCAGAGAAAGCATTTGACATAATACCACATCCTTTTGATGAAAATATTAAGCAAATTGGGTATAGAAGAAATATTCTTCAACACAATCGAAACAATTTATGACAAACCCATGGCCTGCCTCCTATTGAATAGGGAAAAACAGGAAGCATTCCCCCTAAGATCCAGAATCAGACAAGGATGCCCACTCTCACCATTGTTATTTAATGTAGTCCTGGAAGTTTTAGCCAGACCCATTAGGCAAGAAAAGGAAATCAAAGGGATACAAATTGGAAAGAAGGAAATCAAACTATTCCAATTTGCAGATGACATGATTCTATATACAGGGGATCCAAAAGACTCCACTAAGAGATTACTGGAACTCATAAGAGTTTGGTAAAGTGGCAGAATTTAAAATCAGCACACAAAAATCAATAGTCTTTGTGTACCCAGACAATGTCATGGCTGAGAAAGAACTTTTAAGAGCAATCCCCTTCACCATAGGTACAAGAATTAAATATCTTGGAATAAATTTAACCAAAGATGTCAAAGATCTCTACGATGAAAATTATAAAACATTAAAGAAAGAAATAAAGGACATTAAAAATGGAAAAAATCTTTCATGTTCATGGGTTGGAAGAATCAACATCATCAAAATGTCCATACTATCAAAAGCAATTTACAGATTCAATGCAACCCTCATCAAAATACCAATGGCATTCTTCTCAGATCTAGAAAAAAATTATTCTAAAATTCATGTGGAAACAAAAGAGTCCCTGAAAAGCTAAAGCAATATTATACAACAAAAAACAAGGCTAGACTCAACACATCATCTGATTTCAAGACACTACAGGACAGTTATAATCAAAACAGCCTGGTTCTGGCACAAAAACAGGAAGGCAGACCAACGAAACAGAACAGAAACTCCAGAAATCAATCCATCATCTACAATCCACTTATCATTGACAAAGGAGTTAAAATAAATCCATAGAGCCAGGACAGTCTCTTCAAGAAATGGTGCTGGGAAAACTGGATCTCCACATGTATAAGGACCTAAGTCTACACCCCAATACTATCAAATTACTACAGAACATTTGGGAAACTCTCAAGACATTGGCATAGGCAAAGAGTTATTGGAAAAGACCCCAGAAGCACAGACAATAAAAGCCAAAATTGACAAACAGAATTACACCAAGCTGAGAATTTTCTGCCCTGCAAAAGAAACACTTAGCAAAGTGAAGAGGCAACTAACAGAAAGGGGAAAAATATTTGCTATTTATGCAACTGATAAAGGGTTAACATCCAGACTCTTTAAAGTACTCAAGAAATTCAACAACAACAAAACAATTAAGAAATGGGCAAAGGACTTGAACAAGAATATTTCATGAGAGGAAATTCAAATGGCCAAAAGACATTTGAAAAAAATGCTCTGGATCACTAGCCATCAAGCAAATGCAAATCAAAAGCAGAATGAGGTTTCACCTCACCCCAGTTAGAATGGCTCTCATACAGAAATTAAAAAACAATAAATTCTGGTGCGGATGTGGGGAAAAAGGTATCCTGGTCCATTGTTGATGAGAATGTAAACTGATGCAGCCACTATGTAAGACAGTATGTAGTTACCTCAGAATCTGAATATAGAACTACCACATAACACAGCCATCACATTCCTGGGAATTTTCCCAAACCAAAAAATCAGCATATGAAGCTTATCTCTACCCTATGTCCACTGCAGTTCAATTCACAATAGCTAAGGTATAGAATCAACCCAGATATCCATCAACAGTTGACTGGATAAAGAAATTATGGTATATATACACTATGGAGTACTACTCAGTTGTAAAAAAAATTAAATCCTGTCTTTTGCAACAAGATGGATGCAACTGGAAACCATTATACTTAGTGAAATAAGCCAGTTCTGAAAAGACAGGTAAATGTTCAGTACCAACAGAGTACTGAGCATGTAAAATGTTGGATTGAAATGGACATTTTGAAATTTGATGACTGTTTACAGCCTTTGTCTATTCACTGAGGAATGTTTTTTTTCTTTTTACTATTTTTTGAACTTTTTACTTAGTGTATGGTTAACTTTACAATCAATAAATAAACTGAAAAAAGATCTTTGTAAATATTAAGAGTGGGAATAGGTGAGGGAGGAAGAAGAAGGTTTGGAGTATAGGCAGGAGGGAGGGTACAGTGTCAAGTGTCACTATGTTCCTAAATATGTGTATATGAAATACATGAAGCTTGTATAACCTAAATAAATTTTTTAAAAAAAGGGAAACAGAGTCTTGACACATATCCAAGAATGCTGGAAATTTAGTATATGATATAGAAAGTATTTTAAAATCAATGAAGCAAAGATAGATTGTTAAATTGTTGAGGAATAACTGATTAATCATTTGGTAAAAAATAAAATCAAATATATATATCATTTCACTCACAATAAAAACATTTTTAATATACCAGAGACTCAAATATAAAAAAAGTAAAAAGTACTAGAGGAAAAAAATGGGTGGTTTCTTTGTAATTTTGGTATAAATAAAGGTTTATAGGCTTTCTAACAATGACTCAAAATTCAAATTCAATCAAAAAGACTAACAAATTAATCTACATAAAATTATAAAACTTTTATATTCAGAAAATCACCATAAATAAAGTCAAAATATAAATGACAAACTGGGCAAATATTTGCAGTATTTATCACAGGTAAATGTTTGCTTCCTTAAAATAAAAATAATTATTAAACAATTAGAGCAAAAAGATCCACTGTACAATAGAAGAATGGGAAAAAGACATTAAAAAGAATTCACAAGGCAAATAATAAAACAGTTCTAAATTCAGAAAAAGTGTTCACTCTCATTCATAACTGGAGAAATTTCATAATTAGAAAAATGTTGATAGGAATGTAAATTGTTATAACTTTTTGGAGAGGAATGTGACACAATTTAGAAAAATGATATACATTTTTCTTTTGACCCAGCAATCCCAATTCTAGGAATCTACCATCAAGATATACCTCTAATCGTATGGAAACACAGAAGCACAATGTGTATTCACTGAGGCAGTGTTTGCAATTATAAAATGCCAGAAACAATCTAAATTACCTCACATACAACAATGATTGAAAAAATTATGATAAAAAGGGATCACACAAACAAGACTAGTGTCTGCTAATACTAACTGATAGAATCAAAAAGGGAGAGAACGATCCAACATGGGAAGTGGGATACACAGCAGACTCATAGAATGGCAGATGTCCTAAACAGCATTCTGGCCTCAGAATCAGCCCTTATGACATTCGGATCTGGCTGAAGAACACATGAGAGTATTTTAGGCATGGTAAGCCAAGACACTCTGGCAAAAAAAAAAAAAAAAAAACCTAAATGAAAGATCTCTGTGAGTGAGATCCCAGTAGAAAGAATGGGCCATCAAAGGACGAGGTAACTTTCTCTGAAGGGAGGAGAGAACTTCCACTTTGACTATGACCCTATCGGAATAAGATCAAAGTCAGCGAACTCTAAAGGCTTCCATAGCCTTGGCAACTCATGACTAGAGCCTAGGGAGATTTCTGACGCCATAAACAAGAGTGTCAAATTGTCAAGTCAACAACAGGAGTCACTGTGTACCTACTCCATATGTGGGATCACTGTCCTTAATGTGTTGTCCAATGTGAATTAATGCTATAACTAGTACTGAAACAGTATTTTACAGTTTATGTTCTGTGTGGGTGCAAACTGATGAAATCTTTACTTAATATATACTAAATCGATCTTCTGTATATAAAGATAATTGAAAATGAATCTTGATGTGAATGGAATGGGAGAGGGAGTGGGAGATGGGAGGAGTGCGGGTGGGAGGGAAGTTATGGGGGGAAAATAGCCATTGTAATCCATAAACTGTACTTTGGAAAATTATATTTACTAAATGAAAATTTTAAAAAATTATGATAAATCAACATAGTAAAGTACTGTGAATCTGGAAAACTGAGTAAGAGCCCAATGAACTAATTCACTATGATTTCCAGAATACATTTTTAAGTAAATAAGAGTAAAAATTGTAAAATAATATCTTTGGTATATAACCTTCTATGTCTGAAAAAAGTACCAATAAGGGAAAAAAAGACATATTTGCTCACTTAGACACACACTCACACACACCCCACATACAAGAAGAATAAATCAGAAACGAATGAGGCTGACTCTCTGGGAGTTAGCAAGAGCACTAAAGAATAGGGGGCTAAGTCAGGGGGGCAAGGCAGGGAGGATAGTGCACTTCTCTAAGTAACATTTTCAAGCATAGTTTTGGTCTTCGAATGATTTCTCAAACTTTTCTGGAAGAATGAACTCATTTAGAAATATATCATTAAAAATTCAGTATTTGCTTAATGCAGTGTTTTTCTTAAAATATGGCTCTCCTTATGGAGTCCTTTTAAAAAACATTTCATTTTATAGTTAAATAACTATAATGACTTGGTGATGAGAAATGTCTGCCTGTTGGGCACCGTGCAATTTCTTTTTCCTCATTTCTTGGTCCACATAGTTTTTCACTGTATAAGGTTTTATCACAGCAACCACCAAAACTGCCTGACATAGACGTGATGTTAATAAAGTTCTATAGAAAATAATTATTATTCTGCATCTTGCAGTAGCCATGAATAAATTTAACCTGCCACTGACATATACTATCCCCAAATGGCATTTGCTAAAGAATGTTACTGAAAGCATAATAATGATTAAGAGATAAAAATTGTGGGGCATGCATTTTGCCTAGCAATTAAAAGGTTACTTAGAAAGCCTGCATCCCATATCTAAATTCTTGGGTTTGAATCTTGGTTTCATTTCCGATTTTAGTTTCCTGCTAATATGCACCCTGAGAGGCAACAGGTGATTGCACAAAGCATCTTGTTTCATGAACTCTCCCTAAATGACTTCATCTATTACAACTGCTTTGTCTAATGCCTTTATGTGGATGGCAATATAAACATGTATCTGTAAACTACTTAATTCTTCAGAGATTTAGGTCTATAGTATCTGTACATTTATTAATTTTCTTACATTCTACAAGCATTGTAGTCCCAACAGATTCATAACCAAAGCATTATTTCAAACCATCCTCAATATCCCCTGTTCCTGTTTCTCTGCTTTTATTCAATGTTTCAGAATGTTCTCTTTCACAAACAGAATGAAGTGAATTGTATGTTTAAGTGCTATACGTGATATTTCCGTCCTTTCCTCTGTATTGCCACAGAACTTCCTCATTATTCCCCTGTTCAATTGCCATAATCCTTCTACAATGGTATGGATTGTCTTTTTTCACCCCTGTATCCCTCATTCTGTTTTGCTTTAACCCCTGCAACTATGCATAAGTGTAACGCACAAGCCTGATAATTCCATACCTTCTTAAGAAATCTTTGGATATGTCAATTGGATAAAGTCTAAATTTAACACAACATATAAGATTCTCAACCCAAGAAAAGTTATACACTAGGTAAGTCCAAAATTTCCAGGTGTCCTTTGTTATTAAATATCCTATTTTGATTTTATGTATGGGAAATTCTATTAAGAGACTAATGTTAAGAAGAGTTTGGGAAAAAATGCTGCCTCATATATGGTTGAGTAGCATATTTTTATGATCATGAAGAGTTATGATCTTTGGATTAGGTGTCATTTCCCAAAACAACCTTGCACCAGTTCTTGAGATAATATATGTCACATATTTATTCCTATGAAAATATTTAAGAAATGTGAAGAGGATGAACAGGTATGAGGTAACGGCTCAGGACCTTGTATTCATGCAAATATCAAAGACAATTACATAATGCCTTGAATATTGGTGACAAGTTTGGTGACAAGTTTCGTTTTTAAATTTTATTTACTTATTTATTTGACAGGTAGAGTTATAGACAGAGAGAGACAGAGGGAAAGGTCTTCCATGCAGGTGCAGGGTCCAAGGACCTGGGCCATACTCCACTGCCCTCCCAGGCCACAGCAGAGAGCTAGACTGGAAGAGGAGCAACTGGGACTAGAACCCAGCGCCCCTATGGGATGTCGGCACTGCAGGTGGAGGATTAACCAAGTGAGCCATGGCGCCGGCTCCACTGGTGACAAGTTTCAAAGCAAACAGAAAAGAGAAACAACTTTGGAAGAACAAGTAATGAATGAAAAATATGGCTAATACATCCCTTGACCAAGCTTTATGAGAAAGAAGAAAATGATTCCAAGCCATACTGATAGCAAAGAGGCTACAAAGAATTTTCCAGGGCAAAATTCACCTGCAACTGCAGTTATCATAATAAAATGAAAGTTCAATTAGATTCTGTATCTTCAGTATGAAAAGACTATTTCAGAAAATTTTTCATTAAAAATTATTAAAAGAATGTAGGTTCATACAAAGAGACAAAATTATGAATCTCCTGCTGTGCTTTACTCCCTATTACATCCCTATCAATAAGACCAGGAACAAAGCAATTTTTTTTTAAATTTTTGAACTATCAATATTCATTGCATTTTTCTTTGGTTTTAAAATATTTATTTATTTATTTATTTATTTGAAAGGCAGAGAGAGAAAAAGAGAGAGATTCCACTTGCTGCTTCCCTCCACAAATGCCCACAATAGCAGCCTAGGCAAGATTGAGGTCACATGTTAGGAACTCTATCCAGGTATCTCATGTGGATGGCAGGTTTCCAGGTACCTGGGCCAGCATCTGCTGCCTCCCAGGCACATTAGCACAGGGCTGGAACAGAAGCACGGAGTAGCTGGGACACAACCAGTCAGTACAATATTGTTGCAGATGTGCCAAGTGGTGGCTTGCCCTGGAGTTCCACAACACCCACCTCCAATGTATATTTAGATTAGATAATAAATAAGAATACATATTCATTAAAGAAATCAGCCAACACTACAAGACATTCATTGAGTAAGAAGTAGATCTTATAGTTTACAGAGAAAGAGAGAGAGAGAGAGAGAGAGAGAGAGAGAGAGAGAGAGAGAGAGAGAAATGAATCAGTTCCTATAAATCCTGTGTACTGCTCTGCCACTATGGTGATTTTATGGCTCTGATTTATTTATTCTGAAGCCAAATTTATTTTCACAGATTCACGGTTTAATCTATCAGTTGTGTATGGATATTTATGTATATGTATGTGTGTACACAAATGAAGGTATTTCAAAATGCTAGTGGAAAAATGCAAATAAGTTTATTTTGGTGCAAACATTGTTTTTGAAATCATGTATTTGAGAGTTCCTCAAAAGGTCAACAGAGATAAGTATAAGAAATGAAGTGTGAATTTTAAAAAAATTGCTTCAAATAAATTTATATTTTAATTCCATTTTCCATGAATTTTGGGAAGTACCTTTACCTACAGGTATATTTTCTGAAACTAGAGTGAGCTTCACAAGCTTTATATCCATATATAATATCTTTGGTGCATTAAAAGATTCAACGAAACCTAAGTGTTTCATCTGAGAAGACTATGTCCATGTCCATTTTCAGAAATGAAAGTGGCTCTGTATCAGGCATTAAGTCAAAGTCAAAAGTTTAAAGAATATACAAACAAATCTGATACACGTACTATAGACTTAACTATGTTTATTCTGAAATATGAGAATCCATGATGCACGCATATAATAAGTCTTGGAAGCATTTTGCTTTAACAATTCAGCGGAGCTTTTGTCTTGAAATTTGATTTCAAGTCCTAAGTATGTGTCATTAATAGCAGTAATGAAGAACAAATATATCAGCTGTGACTGAATTAAGACCAAAAATGTCGCTAGAACCTTCTTCCCTTAAAATCACTGCTACAGACCTCCTGACACAACAGAAAAAAAATGAGTACAAACTATTTGTACAAATATAAACATTAAAGAGACTCTTTCTACAGCCTCCCATGTAAAAACATGTTTTACCAATTAAGTTTAATTTCCACTATTTTTGTTTCAATTTTATTATCTTTCCACTAATATTTACCTCTGGTCCTGGAGGGCCAGGTGGTCCTTGAGATCCTGGGTCACCTGGTTGACCCTAGGTGGAGAAAGGGTAGGAACAAAAATATAAACATTAATTTTAAAACCATAATTAAAAGAGAAAACAGGCATATGGCAAGCAAACAGCACACAGTATATTATGTCAAACAAAGTTCTAATGCCTTTCCAGAGATTTAATTTATGGCCCTCATCATTGTGAAACTTTTTTTTTTTTTTTTTTTTGGACAGGCAGAGTGGACAGTGAGAGAGAGAGACAGAGAGAAAGGTCTTCCTTTGCTGTTGGTTCACCCTCCAACGGCCGCCGTGGCCGGTGCGCTGCAGCCGGCGCACCATGCTGATCCGAAGCTAGCAGCCAGGTGCTTCTCCTGGTCTCCCATGTGGGTGCAGGGCCCAAGCACTTGGGCCGTCCTCCACTGCCCTCCTGGGCAACAGCAGAGAGCTGGCCTGGAAGAGGGGCAACCGGGACAGAATCCGGCGCCCCAACTGGGACTAGAACTCGGTATGCTGGTGCCGCAAGGCGGAGGATTAGCCTATTGAGCCACGGCGCCGGCCCAAAACTTATTTAAGTGCAATATTTTTCATATAATATATTTGATCCCATAAAGTAGAGATACAAACATATTTATTAAGTGCTCAAGTAAAGGTAAAAAATTGTGTTTCTTTCAGATATAAGACAATAAACCTGAACCTCATGAAGTAGTGATCATCCAAATGAGGAATTGCTTTTATAAATAACCAGAGTCCTAGGATTGTCAATACAACTTTTCTCTCCCTTTGAATACTTTTGGTGGCCTGATTTAGTATTTAAGACTCATTTGGATTAAATTCTGGTTTCTGAATCTGTCTATGCCTCACTTTTCTCATCAATAACCTACAATTATTGACAATAGTACTAACATTCTCACAGAGTCATTGCGAGGGTTAATTTGAGGGTTAATTATATGTAAAGTGCCAAGCACAATGCCCAGCACAAAGAGAGTACTCATTCATATTAACCGATTTTACAATCATTAATCTTTTCTTCACATTCTTGCCCCTTGCTGACACAGAATTCTCAGATTGCTTTGATTCTGTCAAAAGCTTCTGTTGTTAATGATTTCTGATTTTATTGCACTGTGTTCAGAAAAGATATTCAGTACGATTCTATGCTTTTAAACTTGTTGAAACTGCTTGTGACCTACCATAGAATTATCTTGGAGAATGTTCCATGTGCTGTTGAGAGGAATATGTATTCTGCAGCTGTTGGATGGAAGGTTCTGTAGATGTCTATTAGGTCCAAATGGTCTAAGGTGCAATTTACCTCTTCTGTTTCTTTGTTCATTTGGGGGGGGGGGGTAATTTGGTTTTCAATATATTGACTTTCATATTTCAGATGTGAAATCAGGAATAGAGAAGAAAGTGAGAGGAGAGAGAGAGGTTTATATGAACTCTGAAACTAGAGAAAGTTGGTATTGTTCAAAAGAGGTGTAATTATGGAATAAGGAAGACCTGAATATAATGATATTCTTGTTTCCATAAGAAAAACTATTGAATTCATTATTTATGTTATGTAAAATTTCTATGTGACCTTAGAATTTTATTTAAGTTGGTCCCAGGTACATAAATCTGAAGATACAACATGAGATAACCTATAAACACAGTTTCCCTTATGCACTGGATACATTCTCAGTGCTGAGGTATCTGAACATAAAACAGTATGATACAATCACTGTAATCAAATCTGAAGAAAGTTCATGAAATATTATGCAAAGATCCACTTAAGTTCCCTTTTTTCAAAGAAACAAAACAAACACTGTGATCCATAAGAATCAGTACATAAATCCTTAGGACAAGCACTTCTCTCAGAGAGACACAGATGAGGCCCTCTAGTGGCAAAATTCAACCAAAACCCTAAATTTACAAGCAGCAAGGAAAAAAAAAATACCACACAAAAAGGCCTCTGTCTTCAGAAACGTTGGCTGACAGTCAGATATTTAAAAATATAAATTATGGAATAATTATAATCATTCTTCAGAATAATTCTTTGTTTTGTAAAACTCTACAAGTGATAGAAAGGTCTAGTTAAAAAGTAAAAAGGACATTTTTTACGCCTCAATGAAACAAGATTTCCAAGGAACTCCAGAGTGGTTGTTTTGTGTATTCTTTGAATACTCACAGAGCAAAGCTTTCCTATTCTGTAATGTAAAAACCATCCAGATCAGGATACTCTTTCTTATATCTCAAAAATGTTCTTTCATGTTACAACTTGGACCCACTTGGAAACAGTGTCAGTAACACTAATATCTTGCATGACAGAAAAGTAAAAATAGGGTAAAGAAATGGGAAACACCCTTTTATGAATATGTTTTAGGTAGGCACTAACTTCTATAAACAAGTGTCAGAGTCAGTTTCTTAATATAATAACTAATTCTATGTAAGCATAAAGTATCTTTCTATAACAAGGGAAGTTTATGGGTCAAAAAATCTATATTTCTTCCTATTAATAAGATACAAGCAAGTAAAAAGTAAACTAAATACATGACCATCTCACTAATAATAATTCCTGAGTCCCTATCATGTTGTCAGCCAAAAGTATATATTTTTTAAATGTTTGATGAAGCAAACATAAATGCTCAATTATCTTCCTACCAAAGCATTCCATGATGACATGAGACACAATTTTTTTTTATTAGAATAGTCCAGGAAAGTATAAAAATAGTCCAGGAAAGTATAAAATGAGCAAGTAAAAGCCTCACTCTCATCATTTCTTATTCTCTGCCTTAAAAGAAACTCAACATTTCTTGTGACTTCTTTCATGGGGGGAAAAAGTGTTTTTTTTTTAAAGATTTATTTATTATTTATTTGAGAGTCAGAGTAAGAGAGAGAGACACAGAGGAAGAGGACTTCCAACTATTGGTTCACTCCCTAAATGGCCACAATGGCCAGAGCTGGGCCAATCTGAATCAGGATCCAGGAGCTTCTTCTAGGTTTCTCATGTGGGTGCAGGGTCAAAAGCACATGGGTCATCTTCCACTGTTTTCCCAGGCCATCAGCAGGGAGCTGGATTGGAAATAGGAGCAGCTAGGACTCAACCGTCATCCATACGCAATGCCAATGCTGCAGGCAGAGGCTTAATCTACAGTGCCAGCCCTCACCACTCCCCTGTTTTGTTTTTTTATTTTAAGATTTAGAGGAAGTTTTAAGACAAATTTGTTAAAGAAAAAATGGGCTCTCAGCCTTTTCTTTTTTTGACAGGCAGAGTGGACAGTGAGAGAGACAGAGAGAAAGGTCTTCCTTTGCTGTTGGTTCACCCTCCAACGGCTGCCGCGGCTGGCGCGTTGCGGCCAGCGCACCGCACTGATCCGATGGCAGGAGCCAGGTGCTTCTCCTGGTCTCCCATGGGGTGCAGGGCCCAAGGACTTGGGCCATCCTCCACTGCACTCCCTGGCCACAGCAGAGAGCTGGCCTGGAAGAGGGGCAACCGGGACAGAATCCGGCGCCCTGACCAGGACTAGAACCCGGTGTGCCGGCGCTGCAAGGTGGAGGATTAGCCTATCTAGCCACGGCGCCGGCCAGCCTTTTCTTTAGCTTAAGAAATATTGGTAATCACTATTACTAGGAGAAAAAAATATTAAGCTCACATAGGTACAAGAAATCTTAAAAATTATGTATCTCCTATTTTTAAAATTATATTTATTTATTTTCATTTCCTGGAAAGGCAAAGTGAGAGAGAGAAAGAGAAACTGTCCATTCACTGGTTCACTCCCCAAATGCCTGCAATGGCCAGGGCTGTGTGAGGCCAAAGCCAAGGGACTGCAACTCCATTCTTGTTTCCTATGTGAATGGCAGGGGCTAAAGCACTTGGGCCATCATCTGCTGCCCTTTAGGACACACATTAGCAGGAAGCTGGATCAAAAGTGGAGTAGCTGGGATGTGAACCATTCAATGTAATATGGGATGTGAGCATCCCATGTAGATGCTTAATACACTGCACCCCCATTTCTTATTTTAAACGTGAGAAACTATATCACAGTGGTTAGATGACCAAGATCATAACATGTGAAGTGTCAGAACTGGAGCTAGAACCCATCTCGGTCTCTCAGGCTAGTAATTTTTATCCTCTCATAAACATCTTATCAATATAGATTAAATCAAACAATAAAGAACAGTAAAATATCTTGCCTTACATAAGCATATTAGGCTGTAGCTTTCTCAAAAAGTTAATTGTAAATCATAAGATACAGTATTGGTATATTTTATGTATTGGCCTTAGATGGTATGTTGTTTCTTTTCTGTTTACTATCAGAAGTTAGAAAGCCATCATATTAACAAGGGGAAAAAGATGTAAAAATTAAAGTCTTATTTTTTCTGGTCACAGCAGTTTGGAATCATACACAAAAAGCAAAAACTGTCTGTTAACTTCATGACCTAATCTCATTACCTTACGTGTGCACTTTACAGTTTTGAGCTTCAAAATCTGGGTTCAAACCTTGGCACATGGCTGTACATGGCTGAATTAACTGCCATCATTCCAGGGCAAAAAATTGGTAAAGGCAGAGGTCACTGGTAACATATCATCAAAGATGAAAAAAACTGTTCTTTGGATTAAATAATCCCTGAGAAGTATTTGTGAACGATTGTGACTGTTGGAAGTCACAAAGAACAGTACACATGAAGCTCTGAAACTTAACAGTGCCTCCTGAGATGCAACACTAATCAACCCTTAGACGGGAGGGTGGAGTTAGAAGGAATTTGATGAATTGCTCAGGTAAACAACATCTTACTTTCAATGTATATTTTAATGTAATAATAACAAATTATATTTCTATTTCTATTTTTCCAACTATATTCACCATCACAGAGTTGTAATCAATGTCAAAATCTTAAAACACTAAACCCTAGGGGAGTCGGCGACATGGTTCACTTGGTTAATCCTCCGCCTGTGGCGCTGGCACCCTGGGTTCTAGTCCCAGTTACTCCTCTTCCAGTCCAGCTCTGTGCTGTGGCCCAGGAGGGCAATGGAAGATGGCCCAAGTGCTTGGGCCCCTGCACCCGCATAGGAGACCAGGAGGAAGCACCTGGCTCCTGGCTTCAAATCAGCGCAGTGCTGGCCGTAGTGGTCATCTGGGGGGTGAACCAAAGGAAGGAAGACCTCTCTCTCTGTCTCTCTCACTATATATAACTCTACCTGTCAAGTAATAAAAAAGAATAATAAAAAAACCCACTAAACCCTAAAGCATTATATCACAGTGGCTAAGAACATGAGCTGTGATACACTTGATTACCTAGATTTTCCTAGGTGGCCACCTACTATCTATGGGACCTTGGGCAGGTTATTAAACACTCTTGTGCCTCGATTTCCTTAATCTATAAAACAGGAGCAACAAAAGCATCAGCAGCATAGGATTGTTGTGCACATTAAGTTAGATGACAGTCTCTAGAAATACTGCCTTGCACATTGTAAACACTCAGTAAATGGTTAACTCTAATAACTATTATAATTTTTAATATTCAAAGATACGTTGTGAATGATTTTAATCATTTTATTTAAATGATTTTAATTATTAATTTTAGTTTAATAATTTGTGAGTTTTATGTTAGCTACAACATAATGTAACTTTTCTTTCAACTAACTGATGCCTAAGGATTAGAAAAAAGGATAAGAAATTAGAATATTTGGAACCACCAAGGAGTGTGACATGCTATCTTTTTTTCAGACTATTTTTTTAATGGGACTGATATTTGGAAAAATAAAAATACTATTTAAGATGTTTTATGTTTTCTGTGTTAAAAACTCCAATTTAATTTAAATACTATTTGTAATGGGTCATTAGGAGAAATAGCATAACCAAGATCTTTAGAGTTCATAGAAACTTAGCTTTGACCAAGATTTGGGGTTAGGAGAAGGTCCAATATTCTGTGGAATATGAGTCGAACACTTGTGATATATTCTAAAACTGAAGAGCAAAAATGCAAGATGATAGTCTTATAGTAAGCTTCTTGTATCCTGCTCACATCAGCAAGTACCAATATTTATGCTTGGTATGCACTCTGTTAATCGGAAAGAATAAAGCAAAAGTTCAAACCTACTGAAAGTCCTGGCTTTCCTCTCATCCCTGGCAGTCCTGGCAAACCAACAGTGCCCTAAAAGAACAGAATAATAGAGGGAAGAGAATGCTATTATACCACAAAAAGCAGATATACCTTTATTTGAAAGCAAATTTAAAAACCATAGGCATATAATAAGAAAATTCATTTAAAAAGTTTCAAGCAAGAACTTAAAACTACATTGATATCATATCCTAACAAAATACAAGGTTAAATTAATAATCATTATTTCTTTTGAAATTATACTGTTTCATATTTTCATAAAATCAGTGGTATAGGAGATACCTTATCTCCAGGATACCCTGGTTCTCCTGGTTCTCCTGGCATGCCTTGTTCACCCTAGACAGCACAGTATATACAAAGATATAAACACAGTAATATTATAAGAAAACAAGTATTAAGAATAATATATTATTTTAACTACTTCTGAAAAGTTAATATTATTCATAATACAAATTAGATCCCATTATTAAAAATAAAATAATTTCTATGGTTTATTTATTTGAAAGAAAAAAAAAACAACTGCAATGAGAAATTAGCTCTGTGATAATATTAATATTTAAATCACCTTATCACCTTTGATTCCAGGTAGTCCCTTATTTCCTGAAAGCCCCTAAAAAAAAAAAGTGATATTTTGTGACAACATAGGGAAATTAAAGTGACATATCCATTATGCAAATAGAACCATACCATTGGGCCAGGAATTCCAGAAGGTCCAACTGGTCCCACAGGACCAAAACTGCCCTAGAAAACAGTAAGAAAGAAAGGTATCATTAAGTATTCACTATCCTAAAAAATTGTAGTAAAATTAATTAGTGAATCTGGATCAACATATCTCACTAAGCTCCCACATGTGCCTTGCTTTTTAACAACTTCTTCTCCTCTTCACACTTAAAAATCATACCAATCTTCCAAATTTAAGTGAAGGTTAGCCTATTTCCTGAAGTCTTATCAGGAACTTGTGGACTAGTTCACAAGGCTGTTTCCCCCAAGGAACTCCTGTATTCCTGTCCATGACTACATCCTGTATATTTCTTCAGCTAGATAATATCTTATAGAAACACATTAGTGCTGTGATCACAGGAGGTATTCAATACATACTTCATTTCATTATCTTAGGTTTTTATTGCACCCATGTATTCAAGCAAATATTTCTTGAGCAGTCTTTATAGTCCATGACACTCATTCTGCAATGTTTCACCAGCTAGGTAATATCCTGTAAAAATATTTTAGTGCCAAACTCCCAGGAACTATTTAAAAAATCCTTCCTTTCTTCATCTTACATTTTTATTTGACCCATTTATTCAGCAAATTTTTCTTGAGCAGTCACTATGTGCCAGTAATTTCTATAATTTGATTTTATTATCTGAAATTTTCAGAATGAGAAAATTTACCATAAATTCACAAATAAACTGAGTAGAAGACATAAGGCTTTACTCTTCTGAGCTTATCTCATTTATTCATCATTTAATCCTTACTGAGCACAATATGTACCAGACACTGTACCAGTATTGAAGAAAGAGGAAAATGACATAATGTCTAATGTTAGGTTTTCAACTTAGTGCTCCAATTTTTGAAAAACAGAACTACCACTATCATCTACAAGCAAGAGACTAATAATACTCCTTCTACTTATCATACTAGAACACAAAGGACAATAGCAACCATTGAGGTATTAAAAAAAAAAAAAAAAGGTGGGCATCCTTGACAGTTTATGGATAAGTAATCATTTCTGTGTCACTGGGGCGTCTTTTTTCTTCCTTCTCTCACTTCCTCACTGGACCTATCTTCCAAACAATTCTACATCCTACAACACAAATTGGTTCAAGCCTCTCTTTTATGTTTTCCAAATGTTCAGGAAATTTTAAAGTTGTATTTGTGAAATGCTGAAAATGTTGCCCATTGTATTTATAATCTATACATCTCTTTAATAATTAAATTTGTAAAAAAAGAGAGAAAGAAAGAGAGATCTTTCATCTACTGGTTCACTCCACACATGCTCCCAACAGTGGGGGCTGGGCCAGGTGTAAATCAGGAGCTGGGACCACAATCTAGGTCTCCCAAGTAGGTTTTAGGAGCCAACTACTGCCGTCATCTGCTTCCTCCCAAGGTTCACATCAGTGAGAAGCTGGAATTGGAAGTGGAGTTGGAACTTGAACCTGGCACTTCAGTATGGAATATATATATATACTGGTCTTAACCACAAGACCAAACCCCTGCTCGCCAGATGTCTTAGGATAGCAAACAAGGCTCTCTGTATCAGGCTCTACCAACCCTTCCAGTCTCCTTTCCTTACATTTTCTTCCTTCCTCTCTTTCATCTCCCTACCCTAATCCTACATTCTAAGGACAATGACTTGTTTTTCATTTTCTCATTATACTTTCCCTTATTACAGGTCCTCATTCTTTGCTGATATGGTTACTTTGCAAGAATACCCTTCACTATACTACTTAGAACATACATTGCACTCTACTTTTTTAATTCTGTGTTTCTGGTCTGTGTATTCTGTGAGAGTGGAAGCATGTTTTATTTATTATTTTTTAATTTCCCAGCTACAATATAATAACTGGAAGATAATAGTTTTCAAATAAAGTATGGAGTGCCTATTGAATGAATTAATTCACTGAAAAAAACCTAACAGCAATTTCTAGAGCTCTCTCTTCCAATATAACTGAGTATTTCCAATAGACTGACTTTACATTATATAAATTTCCAAATGGAAAATATGACTTCCTGACTTTTGGATGAATCTTACAGTCTGTTAATACAACTGACATAAATTATTTTCAACATGCTTAATCCTGAAACATATGGGACTGTTAGAGGCAAAGGGTAATACTTTCCAACCTGACAGATATGTAATATTCATACATCATTGCTTGTAATTTCAGTCAATAGGAAACAGTTACTCTAATGATTACAGTAGCTAGTTTATTCAAAGTTCAAAGCTTATTAATATCTTGGGAATGTAATAAACATCTCTTTCAGAAATTACAGAAATCATTTATGTTAAATCTTACAAACAAATAAAGTCCTTGCATCCTGTTTTTTCACATGCATAATATTATAGACTTTCAGTTCAGCAAATATATCACTGTGTTTAATGTGGCATCTTCAAATGAATATACTGATTGTACATTTGTACAATTTGTATGTACAATAACCTTTTAGCTTTTTTGTGACTCTAAAAGCAAAATCACAAAATGTAAGTATTAGGAAATACCAAAAAACATTTATGATGGAAAGAACTTAGTGGGACGGAGACTTAGGAAGTAAAATTGAATGGTATGCTATGTTATAGGAATTTCCAAGGAATGCCAAGTTAAAAGTTGCATCGAAAATCCTAGTCTTAAAACACTATGCCTTTCTGAAACACCACTTTCAGCATCACAAAAGTAACCTACAGGTCCCTCAGCATTTTCTATTATATTCCTGTTCCAGGAGGAGGTGGGACAAACCTAAGAAATGCTTTCATGCGAGGGACCCAAGTTTTGGGTTGGTGGGATAGAGTCCCAAAAGCAGAAGAGCCTCCCACACAACTATAAATAATAGAGAATTTTTGAGTTACATTAAATCCAAATATAGAGACCCAAAGGATAGGTTGTATGGAAAATAGCAGCCAATGGTCAATTAAGAGTTCATATAAGGATGCTGTGGAAAAGACTGAGTTCCACACAAGCTTTTCAATCACCATACCAATAGGTGATAATCTCTCACTTGTGTAATTTAAAAAAGCAAATGACAATTAACAATGAACAGCATGGAAAATTATATAAAGCAATAATATCACTTGTCAGAAACCATACCTGCTGGAAAGGAACATCTGAGAGAGAAAATAGAGGCTACAGCTTTGGACAAGCAGACAAACTATTACTGTTAATTACAAAGGTTTTTCATAATCTTTCCCAATTAGTTTCAAAATCTCACTTCTGGAGGAGACAACTTCCACTTTGAATATGGCCTTGTCTAAATAAGATCGGAGTTGGTGAACTCAAGAGGCTTCCATAGCCTTGGCAGCTCATGACAAGAGCCTTGCATGATTACTGACGTCATAAATAAGAATGTCAATTGATAAATCAACAACAGGAGTCACTATGCGCCTGCTCCCCATGTAGGACCTCTGCCCTTCACGTGCTGTACTATGAGAATTAATGGTAAAACTACTACTCAAACAGTACTCTATACTTTGTGTGTCTTTGTGGGTGCAGTCTGTTGAAATCTTTACTTAGCATATACTAAGTTGATCTGTATATAAAGATAATTGAAAATGAATCATGATGAAGAATGGGATGGGAGAGGGAGTGGGAGATGGGATGATTGCGGGTGGGAGGGAAGTTATGGTGGGGGGAAAGCTGCTATAATCCAAAAGTTGTACTTTGGAAATTTATATTTATTAAATAAAAGTTGAAAAGAAAAAGAAAAAAAAAACCTCACTTCTTCAATCTCCTGCCATCCCCCAGATTTTCTATACCACAAGGCCACTGTCCCTCTTTCCATTTGCTAAACATCCATGTTTCCCCTA
The DNA here is from genome assembly GCF_033115175.1 of Lepus europaeus. Classification (NCBI taxonomy): domain Eukaryota; kingdom Metazoa; phylum Chordata; class Mammalia; order Lagomorpha; family Leporidae; genus Lepus; species Lepus europaeus. The sequence continues at coordinate 79,545,004 of NC_084831.1, forward strand.
CATAGCACTCTTCTGCATTAGAGCCCTTTCCTGTTTTCTACCCTATCCCATTCATACACAATGTTCAAGATTCAGTTTGTGAGGCCAACAGTGACTCACTGAGCTAACATGAACTGTTCCTTTCTCAGTGGCTTTACATTTAGACCATGACAGCAACAATCACAATGCATATAATGACACTGCTCACTTTCCCCCTTCTAGCTATTAGACCATTACTTTCCCCCTTCTAGCTATTAGACCATTACATTGCCCAACACAGGACTCTTAATTTTTCTTATTTTTAGGCCTAATATCTAGTTCAGGGTTTGATACACAGTAAGTACTTATATTGTTTTGATTTTTTTTTTAAAGTAATGAACAGGGCCAGCGCTGTAATGTAGTGGGTAAAATTGTCTCCTGCAGTGCTGGCATCGTATATGGATGCCAGTTCGAGTCCTGGCTGCTCCAATTCTGCTGTTGCCTGAGAAAGCAGTGGAAGATGGCCTAGGTGCTTGGGTACCTGCGCCCACGTGGGAGACCCAGAAGAAGCTCCTAGCTCCTGGCTTTGGATCTGCCCAGCTCTAGCTGTTGTGGCCATCTGGGAAGTGAACCAACAGATGAAAGACCTCTCTCTTTCTGCCTCTGCCACTCTGTTACTCTGCCTTTCAAATAAATAAATAAATCTTAAAAAAAGTCATAAACATAAATGGTAGTAATAATATATGCTTTGTACTTTGCAACTCATTAAGGAGTAATTGAGATATGTATGTGCAGCTACTTTGAACAGTATAAAGTACTATATATGTGTGTGTGCATGTGTGTGTATATATATATATATACATATACATACATATATATATAGAGAGAGAGAGAGATCAGTGTAGGAGAGATGAGGATTACAAAGGTAGTTAACTGTTAATATCATTAGCCATTTCCTTTTCTATAGAACCTCTTCTCATCAGCTGATGGGTGAGTAGAGAAAGAGAACAGATGGAAAATACAGTTATTTTACCGTGCACTATTATATGCCAGGCACTGTGCTACGTCTTGGAGTTGAGAGATGCATCAAAGTTAACTTTTTAAAAAACTGAGATGATAGATATGTGAGTCTGCTGCTCTGTGGTAGCCATTTTACTCTCTATTTGTATCCTATAACATCATGTTGTAAACCTCAAATACACATAATAAAATAAGTAAGACAAAGTCAGGTAAGCAGAAGTCATATAGTTCAGGTAGACAAACATGAGCAAAGAAGGTATTGTAGAAGGTATGTTGCAGGAATCTGAGAATAAACAGCTGTGCCAGTCCATAAAGTAAAGTCTTCTCAATGTAGAAAAGCAGTAAAACAAGCTAGATGGCCCAGACCATGTGAAGAATACTTGTCTTATTCATAAAGGTAACAATGGAAGCTTCTGAACTAACCCAAAGTTAATAAGTTACATGAAGAACACATGAAGAGCATCTCTGGTGTGTTACCCCTTTGCCCACTTTTCTCTACCTATTGATAAGGACATTTACTATCACCTGCAGATATAATCCTGTTCTGTATTTTGAAGAAAAATCCCTAAAAAAACATGGTCCATTGTTTTCTATATTCACATAGAACTTCTTATAGAAATTGAAGAAATCTCAGAAGTAGATAATATGTATTTTAAGGTATTATCAACAAATAAAATATTATATATTATAATTATATATTATTATATAATAAATATAACATAATACAAATATATAATAAAATATTAAAATAAGATATTTATAAATCATTATAATTAATATTATAAATGAAATAACATTTTAAAGTATTATACATTTTCAGGGTGTGATTTATAACATGATAGTTAGAATTTTGGGTTCTGGATTTAGGCTACCTGCCTTCAAACAGAACTCTTTGGGGCTCAGTTAGATGCTAAGTGGTCATGAGTTGTTCTAATACTTAAATAACATTAACAATTGTGGCTAGTACCAAGAAAATACTGAACAGACGTGAGATACTATTGCTAATATTGCTGCTGTTACTGCTGCTGTATGTAACAGAAAAGTTTAATGTTTAAACACCTTAGACTCATCCACGTTCTTTGACTCTGTATCTCAAACTCCTATCATTCCAAAATATAAAGTTAAAACTTTTTATCCTGATCACAGTTTCAATAACAGAGCTCCTAATTTATTCCTTTGACTAAGCTGTCAACTAAAGGTAGAAGAAAGAACATTTTAAAATTGGAGTCAGAAGACCTGTGTTCAGGCAAAAAATGTTGTGGTTATAGTTTACGGCACAAACCCCTGGAATCTAAATTACCCACTTCAAGTGTTAAAGAAACTCTAAAGTGGTTTTTATCTTATCTTTGCCTATGGTCACATTTCACTTTGACATAGTGATGGGTAATTTTTTTATACAGTTCTATTCTCATTAGGCTACTTAGATTTCATCAACATATGTCAAATCTGCCTTTAGCTTAGCGGAATGGTAATACAAATTGCTTTAACTTTACATTAAATATGTGCAGTTCACATCCCTGTCACAAATGATAAGCAGGGCTGAGTAAATGTTGTTGGTGAAGCCTCGCTCTTACCTTTGTTTAACATGGCTTTCGTATCAATTTCTTCAGTTTTCTTCTATTACCTAAAATCCCTGTGTTTGTGTTCAGGTATAGTGCTCTCCAGGCTAGATGGTACAGAAGACTATCTCCAAGAAATGGCTATCTTATGTCTTACACTATTGAGGAAAGCCATGACTAAGTGTTCTTTAACGACGCAGGTATACATATATACACATATACAAATCTACAGAAACAGTGTTATTTTAGTTTGTTACAAAACATAATTAATTTTCTGATGCATAATACCTGCCTGATTGTCATATATAATTGACAAATACATTTGAGCAAGGTTGGCAGTTACTAAAACTTTTCATTTTCCTAAATTTCGAAAACACATCTAACAAGTATAAATTATTCAAAAAGATATTTTATGAGAATAATATTTAGTGATACTCACTCTAAGCCCAGGAAACCCTGGAGGACCAATGCCGCCTACCAGTCCCTATTGTAAAAGAAATGTGCAAAATTTATTAGATATGATTTCCAGCCGTTAAAGGTATGTGCTGAAGATGAATACAGAAACTTCTAGAAAGGGATACATCAAACTTAATCTTCTACTTCAGCTAACTTCTGAAACTTCTATACTCTAATGCATCTTTCTGAGATGTAGAAAACTATGGAGGCAGTTTATGTTCTTCAAAAAGTTTCTGTGGCTCCATGCTTTAGGATGCAAGGACTACCACTTAGCTAGGATGTAGAACTCTCAATGCCTCCTGTAGATTTAATAAAGGAAGTAAACTCCATCATAATCAACACTCGAGATTCACATAAGATGGGCCTTCAAAAACGCCAAGGAAAATGCATATTATGATTAAAAAATGCACAGATTCAATTTGTTTTGCACTAAGATAAACTTACCTTTTAATTTCATTTTCCACTAATTTTTGAAATGACTTGTATGAAAAGACAGGTGGTCAGCCTAAAGGGTTGGCATTCTTAGTTTACAACACTGTCTACTCTTTTGAAGCACATTATTTAAATTTTCTAAACTTCATTTATCTCATCTACAAAACAAAGTTTCTCATGGCTGTAAATATCAGAATAAAATTTTCCTATGTATAAAAAGTTTTGAAAATTTTTATAAGGTACTATACAGACATAAGGAATTACCAACACTTATATTCTTTACATAAATATCAGATTCTTAATGATTAATATATATTTTTCACCTGATACGTGATTTGTCTTTTGGAACTCATTCCATTATACTCTGTACTCTAAAATATTCCTAATCCACTCTATGCCAGTGTAACATTATTGACATGGCACAAAGTACAGGAATAGTCCTACTACTCTTTTTTTTTTTTTGCATTTCAAAATCTTATAACTGATAAACTAAAAATATTTACTTTTCTCTTGCATCTGAACTATTTAAAATATTCAAAATGTTATCCAAAAAACATTTCAACTAAAGTTTTAAATACTTTGAGTCCAATTGTAATATACTTCATGATATGTAACTGACAAAACATTAAATATGTCTTCACACTAGATAAACATTACTTTTTTTTTTGTAAACCTTAAATAATGCTTACTGTATCATTCCTGAAATGGGAATTTCCCCAGAATCATTGGAAAAGGAAAATGGTAAATATCTTACATCAAACATCATTCAAGTTTTTAATAATTGATTTGAGGATCAATTCCACTTTTACTTATTATTTACAACAAGTCAAACCTTGTTTAAATTGACTGAATTAGTTAGTGTAGTTAACTTGAAGAAGAAATATAAAAGAAACTATTTCCTAAAATTGGAACAATTCCCAATTTAGCTACTAGGATTTTGAGGTTCCTTCTAATTCATCTTTAAGATCCTATGAAAAGGATATATAATTGTAATGCTTAGGGATTTGCTCTTTGAGGATACAAAGTGAAGCTACAACAATCTATCATTATTCTTTGATAACTTTGATAATGCCATTAAACTGACTTTAGAATGGTAATTCTTTGCCAGTCTGAAACATTGCTAACTGAATAATCCCAAAGTAGAAGGTCTGAGTTCAAAAGAATAAGCACTCAGTGTATAGTTTTACCATGAGGTATGTCAGCATCTTTATGTATAAATATCAGTATTATGATCATATATTTTTAATATGTTGCTTAAGCAATCACATTTAACACAGTCAAAATAATTAACATGTGTGATTTATACCATGATGGAGTTTATCCATAACATTTTTGGTTATTTCCTATGTTGAAAAATCACAAATTGGAGTGTGCACTGTGGTTTGGAAACTGTCTTACTAGTGATTACTCAAAAGTATGGTACTGAGGATGGCAAGTACAGTCGTTGAGCAGCACGAACGACATTAAAGTGTAATGTTGGGTCATCACAATGTACTCACAGGACTGCCATCAAGACCAGCGGGGCCTCTCTCTCCAAAGTCACCTGGAAAACCCTGGCACAGAGAAAGAGGAAGAATGTTGTTGAAGCCTTTAAAACATAAGCATTTCATTCTTGCTGTGTTTTCTAATAAAATATAATAATAGAAGATATTTATTTCCCCTAAATTGTAAAACAACAAACATTTGTAGTTTCATTTATACTTTAATGGTTTTAAATACAATAAATCTATATTTTATCAAAATGATAACACACACCACATAATATATTCTGAAAGCTAAGCTGGAGAAGACAGAAACGTGTTCATTGTTAAATATAAAATCACTAAATGAGAGGGAACATAATCAAGACTTCTTGCTGATCAATATATTAGTTATCTTTGTCATTACATACTGCTCCTATGCCCATATCAAAGAGAATGAAAGAAGTATCATCATACTTACTAGGTGCCAGAGCCTCATACACATTATTTATATATATATATATAATCTTTACAACAGGTAAAAATGTGAATGCTCACTTTGCAGTTGAGGAAATTAAAGCACAAGCAAGTGTACTCACTTGCATAGGTCAGACCACTAAAGATCAACAGGAATGATATTTGAATGGAGGCAGTTGCATTCCCGAGTTCATCTCTTCCTACTATGCTATACTGAATACTTCAACTCATCAAGTTACAACATGTCCAACAAAAAGTCCTTTAAGTGTAATTTTATTGGAGAAAGACATAATATGCATGAACAGTGTAAATATAAAATATATTGCCACTGAAAATTAATGCCTTTCAAATGTCTACTGAGAATTCTGTGCTGTGAAAGGCTAAAAGATAATGAAATAAAAGAAACTATCATTATAAAATCTACTGTAAAATAACTCAGTATTCAGCTACTCTTATTTTTAACAATGGGACAACACTTTTCTATTGTTGTACATAAAAGGAATTAAAATATAAAAATTACAAACTTTATTTCTTAACATAAGCCCCAGCAATTTCAAAACACTTTGAAAGTAACAGCACCAGTTAACAGCCCATTTCTAACATACTCAGGGTCTTGAGCATTTAACAGTATCAATGCAATCTTTGTAATTATCCTTGGGGCCCTGCACCCATGTGGGAGATGAAGCTCTTGGCTCCTGGCTTTGGCCTTGTCCAGCCATAGCCATTGCAGCCATTTGGGGAGTGAATCAGCAGATGGAAGACTTCTCTCTCTCTCTCTCTCTCGCTAAATATTCCTTTCAAATAAAATAAAACATTTGCTTATTTGAATGGAAGGACAACAGAGCCATACATATACACACACATGCATGCACAACACACACACACAGGGTTGGTGGGGAGAAAGACCTTCATTCACTCTTCACCATCCAATACCTACAACATGCAGGGTTAGACCAGGCCATTGTCCATTAAATGATTCTTTTCATTTTATTTTTCTATCCTAGCAATAAATAATTTATTATTTCTTATCCTTCTTACATGTTGATTACTTTATCAAAAATTTTTGAAATAATTTTATACCAAACCTTCAAATACGTTACAGTCAATGCCACAAAAAAATATTATATTTGGCTATATATTGGATAACTAACTCCTGTTAAAGAACATCATGTCAGTGGTTTACTTTATCTAATAAATTATTGCTCAGTAGTTGTTTATTCAGTTGTAATTTCAGTTCTAGGAACTATATACCTTTATTTACTGTAAGGGAGGTTCTATATTCTTTTAAACATGAATCTGAAAGCTTACAGTCACATATCTTCATTGCCAAAACTTGAATCTCAGGAATGATTGATAATATAGAACAACAGTGACAAAATACTTCTCCTTTGATTTTAGAATACAAAAAATAGTGTCTACAGTTTCTTTCTCTACTTGAAAGACTGCTGCAAAAATGAAATACTATATTTCTGTTATATTTGCATTAACTTCATTATTAATTTAAATTAATTTGAATGAACTCATGTTTTACCAGAAATACCCTCACACTGCCAAAGGATATAGGGCTTATTTTCCAGGATTATCATTCAATGGAGATAACAAAGCTCCAGAGTTTGCCTTTCTTACCCAATTTGCCAATCTTGTGAGTGTACATCTTCATTTTCTAATGAGCACACCTGATTTGTATTGTCATTTCTATGCTGTATCTCTCTCTCTTACATTTTCATTGCTTTGAACAGATGCAAAATTTTATGATATAAAACATGATATTTCTGGGATTTCATCTGCTTTTCAAGCTGTGAATAATTTTCTTGTTCATTCACACTGTAAGTATGCTGTACAGCATTTAAGGTGATACTAAATGATTTTCCTATCTTGGTATCTACAGTTCTGTATAATGCCCTGCCTTTGAATTTTGGTAACACCTATGATTTTCCTCATTGAACCAAGAGCATATTGCAAAGGCGCTGGGAGGTCAGTGCCATGATTAGATTACACTGTTTAACACTGTGCCTTAGTATGCTGGACCTAGAGATTTCCCTTAGGAGCTTGATGAAGTGTTAAGGTTAGATAACCATTTGGGAGACCTACAAGGGCCTGTGTATTGAATGATTGGTCTCCAAAGTTTTACACTAATGGTCAATGAATTAATATTAATAGTCAATATATTAATGGGAGACTTAAGGGTGTGTAGGAGGCAGGTTAAGTTGGAAAACTTTTAGTCATTATGGGTGTGTTCTTGGAAGGTAGTTCTGGCAAGTGGCTTGGTTATAAAGGCCGAGTATTGCTTCCTTGTCGTTTTACAATTCCAGAGTCACCATGTGATCCTCATTCCACACACATTCTGCCATCCACAGCCATCATCAGACACCAGTTCAATGGGGCTGTGCAATCTTAGACCACGAACCTGTGAGCTGAAACAAACCTTTTCTTCCTTATGTAGCTTTTGTTAAGTCTATTAGATAAAGTTATGAAAAGCTGACTAATACATGAAGTAAGCAGCTCTGCTGGAGACATCCATGTGGCAAAGAACTGCAGGTCACCTCTGGAATGGCATCAAGTGCACCAGATTTGAAGGTGGCCCATAGACAAAACTCAAGACCCTCAGTTTTTCAACCTCATGGAAGCAAATTCTTCCCAAATCTAAATGGTCTTGGAAGTGAACTTTTCCCCAGTCAAACCTCCAGGTGATAATTCAGTTCTCCAACACCTTGGTTTGCAGCCTTATGATCTGAGCAGAGATCCTAGTTAAGTAGCACCTGGACTTCTGACCCATGGACACTGTGAGATAAATGGTTCCCATTTTAAGGTGATGTAAAAGCAACACAAATAATAAAATTGGTAATCAAATTATCTTTAGAGAATGTATAAAATATTTACAAGTTTTACTGCAGCTAATGCTCAGTATAAGTCAACTCACATTGCTTCTAGTATTGAAGAATTTAAGTGTATCATCTCCACAAAGATTTTCTATCACTGTTTTCTATCAAAAATTATACTTAATGAATATCAAATTAAAAATTGACCTTTCTATATTTACTTTTTCAAACAATTAGCTGAATCTTATTAAATATTTATATTTTAATAATTTTAGCATTTTAGCATTTAATGTATATCTGCAGTTATAAATGTAAAAATTTTATCATGCTTAAAATGTTGTTGTCTCTACCTATATAAATGTAAATTTAAGATTAGAAATTGTTCAATACAAAATGTTTCTCAGTTTTCAAGTGCAAATGTTACATACAAATACTGCACTAATTCTACTGCCTCTGAAACTATAAATCAGAGTAAGAGAAGCAAGAAAATAGAAGCTTTGAATTACTAGGAAATACTACTAAATTATGCAAGATTATACAGCACTCATGCTAACATGAAAATTCAGTAATTAGGCCGGCGCCGCGGCTCACTAGGCTAATCCTCCACCTTGCGGCGCCAGCACACCGGGTTCTAGTCCCGGTTGGGGCACCGATCCTGTCCCAGTTGCCCCTCTTCTAGGCCAGCTCTCTGCTGTGGCCAGGGAGTGCAGTGGAGGATGGCCCAAGTCCTTGGGCCCTGCACCCCATGGGAGACCAGGATAAGCCCCTGGCTCCTGCCATCGGATCAGCGCGGTGCGCCGGCCGCAGTGTGCCTACCGCGGTGGCCATTGGAGGGTGAACCAATGGCAAAAGGAAGACCTTTCTCTCTGTCTCTCTCTCACTGTCCACTTTGCCTGTCAAAAAATAAAAAAAAAAGAAAATTCAGTAATTAATTTATTTCTCATCTTATTTAATTGTTTCTACTGCCTGCTCAAATCCTCACCATAATCTCAAGCAGTTTCTGTTTTCAATGTCAGCCAACTTTCCTTGCATTCAGACATGAAGATGTAAGCAAGAGAATGGAGATGAATCTCTCTGAAGCCTAAATATTACAGAACTGTGGAAGCAAGAATCCATAATAGACTCTAATGTTCTTTGCTCCCTGGTAACCATTCCGTTGTGTAATTCCCTTCTTTCTTGGGTCAGGGATGACTTATTTGGTCATTAGAATATAGAAATGGCAGTGTGAAATATCTGAGTCTAGTCATAAAACACGAAGGCTTCCACTTTCCTGTCATGGGCCACTCATTCTGGGAAGCCAAAGTCATGTTTTGAAGACTCTGAAGTAGCTCGTTGGAAAGGTTCCATGCTATGTAACTTGGAAAAATCTATCACTTAGCAATAGATAATTCAGATGTAATAACAAGAGTGGATGTCTAGGATTATAGGACAACATGCTATGCCAATGCTAAGTGCTGAATCTTGAGTGACGTAACACTTAAGTGTCTTAAATACATTTACTATATTTGTTTGTGATATGACAAACCCTGTAACGTACAGAGCCCAGGGCAAGTTTCTTTCTTGTCCAGATCTAATGATAGCACTATTTTTAAACATAGTAGTCAAAAACTATGACCAAAGAAGTACATTAGACTCATACACCTGAATATACAAGGTTACTTCAAAAAGTTGGTATAAATTAAACTGAAAGATAAGTTTCCTTTGGTGCAGAAAAGCAACTGGTGCACAGATCTTTCTATGGACATTCTGAAGACCCTTCATACATGTGGTATTAATATTTTAGATTACTCTTAATTATTTGAAAGTATATTTAAATATCTTTAATCAGTGGAAAGCTTCCTTACTTAAGGTATCTAGTTAAATGATCCTTTTCAATGTTACAAAGAAATAACAAAATAATGCATAAAAATAATTTGGAAAACATGAGGATCCAAGTAACCATAAAATGACTACAATGACTATATTTATAGAATTTTTAAAAATTAAAAAAACTAAAAATTCTTCTGGAGAACATATTTTGTTCTTTCTAGAATAATATTTAAAAATAACATTCAATCTAAATAAAGATAAAACGAAATAATCACAGAAGGTATATGTACTAAACAGGTATTATTGATAATAACAGAAGCACAACATTTCAAAGACTAAACAAGAAAAGAGATCAGATTAACTTGTATGGGATTAAAAACACTAAAATAAAATCTAGAAATTACTGCTACCCATTCTTTATATAGATATATGTATGTATACACATACACACACACACACACACCAAGAAATACTGGTATTTTTAAACCTTTCAAAAATCAAACAAGATCACTGTAGGGAAAGGCTGGATTATGAAGTATTATGTGATGAAACGATCTCTGGGCCCTTCTTTTCACTTCTAAGACCATTTGATTCATACTTCACAGGTAAACCCTGTTCTCATAGTCGAGACTAATTTTAAACTTCAGTAGGGATTTGTAGTTCAAGTTGAATAACAAGGCTGGCTTAACAATACAGTGAGTCTTAGTTCTTAATCTGAAATTCTTGCCTTTTTCTTAAAGACTAGTTACCACCTTTTACTCCAGATATGAGAACTGGATTCTTCCTTTTTCTTCTGTCTAAAAACTAAACTGAGTGCACATCGTGATCTCTTCATAATAAAGGTTTCCCCATATGCCATTTTTACTCAAAGAAAATGCTAAACCCAAGCTTGACCCACCTGTCACAAATACATTCATTCATACTTTTGATTTTGGAAACTTACAACATTGAGTTTCTCCTTATGTTATCCACATCGGAAACCATTATCTAGATAAGCTTTCATCTCCTGGTGTCGCATCTCTATTAAATCGTGTGCTTTATTCAAATTGTCAGCTTTCGTTGAGTGGGTGTCCCTAGTTTTCGTGTCTATATCAACCTTGTAGATTGGGTTAATTCTAACTCCAGAGACCTTCTACATATCTTTTCATACTATACATAGCCAAATATGATTTCTATAGGTTCTTCCCAGTAAGTACTATCCAGAAAATATATTTTCCTTGAACGAGGTAGAATTACTTAAACGTTAATGACAAATTTTCACAGCGTTCAAGCAACATTAGTACCTTTTTTTTTTTTTTTTTTTTTTTACAGGCAGAGTGGACAGGGAGAGAGAGAGACAGAGAGAAAGGTCTTCCTTTTGCCGTTGGTTCACCCTCCATTAGTACCTTCTTTATGAACACATTAACTACAACTTTTTCCTGAGACAAAGAGAACACTGTTGCTAAATCCTTCCCAAAATGTATGCATATGAAACACTACTGTGCAATGCATATTTAAGAGTTTCTTGGGCTAAGGACAGAAACTAATAACAGATGTCAAAGAGGATTTTGTATTCTGAAATAATTTTAACACTGGAGTTAAAAGCCAAAATATAATTTAGTTTGACTAGAGTCTTCTAATCAAAAGATAAATGAGAAAAGAGGAGACACTCCTGACTACGTTAGAAAAGTAAACACACACTGATGTCTGGGTGCCTGAAGGGTGTTGTTTTTGTCCACCATTCTAAGGTTGTGCTAATTTTATCTTCATATAAAGGAAACTGTTCAGCTTTGGTCTTTGTCAAACATAAAATGCAGTATAACTTGATTACTTATAATTTACTCCTATCAGTTCTGAAAAGACTCCTTGGGTAAAAAGTGACATTTTGACAACAGTTCTCTAGGTCTTGAAAGAAAATCCTGTTTCCAATTTCATGTTTACATTCACTCTTGGAAAGTCAATTCTGCCATAATTTTTCTTAGGTCTGAGGATCCATATAAACATGCACAGTCAACTTAATAACACGGAATCACTGATTAAATCAAGTCAAGATCCTATAAATGCTTTTTGACAGCAAGTACACGATTTCCTGACTGTGACACTAGAGAATGAAGCTTGGAAACTGCAGTAAAAAGGAAGCTACTGGGAATCAGATGTGACAAATTAAACCTGAAGTCATCAAAGACATACAAATGCTCTCTCTCTCTCTGCCTTCCCTATTTTTAAAAATAGTGTTCATCTGTTATATTATGAATCACTGGATGGTTTTTTGCCTTGAAAGAATCTGGCTTCTATCAGGTATGTTCCAGGAAGCTTCTCGAATTAAGACAATAAAGCAAGTAAAATAGAACAGTCATGTTATAGTGTTTAAAAGAGTCCTGACCAATATAGATTGTCTACACTTTGTTTTCATCTGGTGTCTCTGGAAAATGAACTTTAGTTGAACTCAAATATCTGGATAGAGAAAAAAAGGTGGATTATTAATGGTCTCTTGGACTTCCCCACCTTTAAAGGTACCTAGAGCCCCAGGGATGTCTTTTGATATTAACTGGCATTAAAGATTTTGATACAATTATGACATTTAGGGAGTACCAAGAGGGAATGAGGGACAGGTAAAAAAGGCCTTACCTGAAAACAAAGGTACATACATAAATTGGCTAATACGGAACTATGATCACAGGTGGTCTTTAAAAGTCATTGTAGTGACTAAGAAGCACCTTATGCTAAAAACTGAAATCAAGAACAGCTTATGAAAGAAAGGGAAATGTCAACAATTTAAGACCAATAAGTGAATTTATTAATATAACTATTTTTAATACTCTTTGATCCCCAAACATATCAAATATCTAACAAAAATAGTTTTCCTATGTCAAGTCGATGGCACTGATAAAAAATAAAACCCATTATTTTATAAATATCAATTAAATAGTAAACTCTACATGAACACAATATTTTATCTGGGCAAAAAAGAGTCTTCTAGGAAGTAATATTTAAATTAAAATAGGTAGGACAAGTGCTTAGCTTAGCAGTTTAGACGCCTGCATCTTCTAATGGGTTTGATTCTTGACTCCAGCTCTTGACTCCAGCTTCCTTCCAGTGCAGACCCTGGGAGCCAGTGGTGATGCTCAAGTAATTGAGACCCTGCAACCCATACAGGTGACCTGGACTGCAGTCCTGGCTCCCAGCTTCAGTACTGGTCCAGTCTCAGCTGATGCAAGCATCTGAGGAGGGTTCCACTGGACTGACACCCGATCTCTCTCTCTCTCGCCTTCTCCTGCCCCTGCCTCTCAAATATTGTTTTGAAATATGAAAACAGAGATAATTTTTAAAACATTAAATTTGAAACCAATATGAAGCTAAATAATAAACAATTATTTTAAGCAATGCCCATTTCAACAGCAATCACATATTATTTATACCGTATAGTAGGAGAGACATCTCTTATTGTATGCCTGTAATTTCATTTTAAAACAACACAGATATCATTAAGTTCATTCACACCATCTTAACTCCATGTTTAGTGTTAACAAAGGAGGATAAATCTAAGGTTAATAATGTTACTAACTCATTGGACAATTTTGGAAAAGAGACTTTCACTCTAAAATTTTGTGCTCTATGTTCATATAATATGATGACAATAATTTTGCTATTCATATTAAACATGGAGGTTTAGCACACAGCTGAGGACTCAACTTGGTAGTACAAAGAAGCTTATTCAGATTAATATTTAGAAAGACCTGAACTCAGATTTTTAAGTTTTTCATGCCTATTACATTCATTATATTGACTATCAGAGTATTCCTACAATATTTAATATACAAAGTAAAGTGATTTATTTTACTGATATCCAGCCTTAATTTCAGAGACTTTAGAACCATAAGTATAAAATATGATATAAAGCTTATGAGTTATGATTGTTATATAAATTATAATCATTATTTTAATGTGAATCATATTCTGTGTTCATTAAACTATTTCCATCTTTCTAAAATTTGAAGAAATAAGTTAATTTAACATCTATAAACACTACTTAAAATAATTCAGTGGGAGCTACAGCTGTAGCAAAAGGATGTCTTCTAATATTACTCTATGAATGACAGTAAGTAAAATAATATGGAATCCACACAGCAGTACCAAGTTTCTGTTATTTTTTCAAATGCTTATGAATCTGCCATCTTCTTTATAATGACCTGGAACCCTTTCGTTCTGCCTTTGTATAAGTATATAAATATCTGCCTCAAACAAAGCAACAACTAAATAATAGTTATAGTTGAAAAATCATCAAGAAAAAATGACTAGATTCATACTCCCACACATCTAATATGTTCCACATCAAAGAGAATGGAAATATTATCAAAAGAGCTTTTCCTTTTACTGTTATTAAAACAGTAAAAAAATTAACAAATCTTTCATAGAATTTTAACCATCTAAAATGAAATACAAATATCCTATGATGCATAATATCTCATGCTAATACAATTTAGCTTAATGTCAAAATTATTAGATGATGATTTAAAATAGAGAAAATAAAGGGAAGAATTTATATACAGGATAATAATCTGGGAACAATCTCTGAGGTCAGCCTTGCCATAATTTAATTTGTGGTTGTAACTGGATCTTTTACTAAGTACTGTACTCATATTTTCTTTTTAAATATGGACAAGTCACTTTGTGGCAAAAATAAGTAAATGTATACATAGTATAGATGACATATTACAGCACCAGACAGATTTTCTATTATGAACATGAAGTTCAGAAAAATAGAACACATATGTTTTTCAAATATACTTTTTTCCTTTTTTTTTACCTTTTATTTAATGAATATAAATTTCCAGTGTACAGCTTATGGATTACAATGGCTTCCCCCTCCCATAACTTCCCTCCCACCTGCAACCCTCCCCTCTCCTGCTCCCTCTCCCCTTCCATTCACATCAAGATTCATTTTCAATTCTCTTTATATACAGAAGATCAATTTATTATATATTAAGTAAAGATTTCAACAGTTTGCACCCACATAGAAACACAAAGTGAAACATACTGTTTGAGTACTAGTTATAGCATTAAATCACAATGTACAGCACATTAAGAACAGAGATCCCACATGAGGAGCTAGTGCACAGTGGCTCCTGTTGTTGACCCAACAAATTGACACTCTAGTTTATGGCGCCAGTAGCCACCCTAGGCTCTCATCATGAGTTGCCAAGGCTATGTAAGCCTTCCAAGTTTGCCGACTCTGATCATATTCAGACAAGGTCATAAAAGACAGGGTGAGGATAGTAACCAATGAACCTAAGAGTGGCATTAACCAGGTCTGAACAATTATACAGCATTAAGTGGGGAAGAGGACCATCAGTACACACAGGTTGGGAGTAGAGCCATTGGTGGTAGAGTAGAGGTTATGATTACACAGGAATGAGGCCCAAGTGCTCTAGACAGGGTCTAGAACAAAGGACAGAGTCATTATTAGAGGAGCTAAGAAAGGTGCTGTCTAAGCTACAATTAAGTTTTCTGATTGAGAGGCAAATAGAACCTGACAAAAGGGGCCTGGTAATAACCTGGTGGGCTTTAGGCCTTGTAAGTTAAGAGGCCCAGACCTATCTATCTCTTCACATGGGGTAAATCCTAAGGGAGGTGTGAACCTCCTAGGGGAAGGCACTCTGTTGACTTTGATTACTTGGCTGGCCTGGGAGGAGAGCTGGCCAGGTAAAGGCAGGGGGCATCTCTAACAAGAAATTTACAGTTCTGCCTGCAATGTTGCTGACCCTACATGGCCGTCCTCTCAGCTGCAGTGGTCACTTTGGAAGTTGGGCTGAGTGAAGGGCTTTTCAGCTTAGAGCCAATAAGATCTGTGGCTCTGACCTGGGCATCCTTCGACTCCAGGGCAGGTCCATTTCCAGTGATCCAACTCTTGGCAGAGCTGCCAGGGCTCTTCACAAGTTGACTTCTGCTGAAGCCCAGGCTTACCACATTGAAAGCCACTGCAGTAGACTGGCCTGTTGGGTCTCCTTGAGGGCAGATCACTGTACAGATCAGCCATAAATAGGCCTGCCACCCATTACTTCTGATGCCGAGCTTTCTTTTCCTCCTGGTTTGTGTTAAAGCAGACCAGAGGATGCAAGTCAAGGGAGTGCCCAAGTCCCATTTCTAATCTTCGGTGGCCTGAACTACAAGTCTATAGTCACAGGCATGTTCTGTAGTAGTTTTTCTAAGGTAGACAATGCCCATGAGGAAAATTATATTCTCACTTTAAAACTTTCTTTCCCTTTGGTCTGAAAGGGAGGTTTTTTCTACTTACTGTATACTTCGCTGATGGCGAAGTGAATCTAGCTATGAGATTATTATTTAAGTTCTTATTTTGGCTATGCTATTACAGAAAAATGTTAGCCATCTCTTTTATAAGGTCTAAAGATTAAATTGTGCATCCTACAGATTCCTTTATAATAAAATTAGTTTCCTACCTTGAAGAGAATAGAGAAATGAAAGAACAGGTTGGGCTTAGAATAGAGAAATGAGGGAGCAAGTCCTAGATCGTTTGCTGACAATAGCAATATCACATGAATACTTAGCAAACAGTTTCAACCATTAGATAACAACTTAAGAAAACATTTACCAGAAGGTCTAATGCCTTCTATAAATTTTAAGAATCATTTATTTGGAAACACTTCTTAAATATCTAACATGCTGTAGTTTGTTTAACCAGTAAACTTAAGCACAACCATATAAAGTGTTTTTAGTTTCTTTCTACCAACAAGTATAAAACATATGATACAGAGATTCAGGTCATACGAATTAAAATGTATCTTTGATTGATTTTAGCAGCTTAAATTTATGGACAATCTTATCTATAAGCCAATTAAAACAAAATTCTTAATTAAATTTTCCCATGTGGACATACAATATGTACACACATATAACATAACATAATAGACCAATATAGCAATTTTAATAATATCCTTTAAAATCTTTAACTCTTTTTCTAGATTGCCAATTGATTTGAATTGCTTTTTGTTTTTAGTAACCTCAGTTAAGCATACTTTCTCTCAGTTGGTACTGTTAATACATTATTGGCTTCATCTGTTTACAGAGCCATCCCAAAGTACTGAATACAATAGAAGTGGCTGGAAAAAGTCCATAGGAACCTATAGGAGGACAGCTAAACACAGAACCAACAACGCTTTAGTTTTATGAGCAGCAAATCATATATGCCTGTGGATGACAAAAGACTTTAAGTTGCCATGTTTAAAATTATAAACTCATCAGCCAACAAGAGGCACTTGCTTACTTCACAGTATTTTTGAAAGCACCTGTAAGATTTTACAAGTATTTAACCCTTTAGGCCTCTGGGGCTTTCTCATTAAGGTAACTATCATGTCTAATAACACAAGATCATTAGACTTTTTAATTCTCAAACATTTGTATTAATAGCATTTTCCATTATAGAAACTTAAAATTTAGTACCACATCACATCTTGACAGTACTTCTAATATAATCCAAATAGATTGATTAGTTGGTGTCTCTATAAGATGAGAGACATAGGTCCTTCGATTTTTTCAGTTGGGCCCAAACTGGAAAAACCAAAGTCCAAGATTTACTGGAAATTTTAGAGTCCAGATTGTTTGGAACTTTGATTTTTGAATGCCTGTCAACAATGCCAAGAAGGCTCAAAATCCAAAATATCTGGTTGAAATAAGATTCCTTAAAATCATGACATAACATAGACCAAATTTGATCATTGTTATAAGCTGATTATTCAAATCTTTGAAAATAAGCACCTATTTAAATAACCAATAGCTCTTAATAAAATTCAGCTATTTTTGAACAATTAGAATTTAACAGACATCAAGACACATTGCTTTAACAGAGCATCAGAGTTTAATTCTATGTCAAAGAGAAATTGAGCTTCCTGTGATCTTTTGCTGTGAGGTTTCCTTCCTTTACATTCTTTCATATTGATGACTGTGTTTCTGTGTTTCTGTGTGTAACACATCTTTAAGCATCTTTTGCAGGGCAGGATGAGTGGCAACAAATTCTTTCAGTTTCTGTTTGCTATGAAAAGTCTTAATTTCACCTTCATTCACAAATGAGAGCTTTGCAGTTTTTCTCTCTCAGTACCTGGGCTATGTCTTGCCATTCCCTTCTAGCTTGTAGGGTTTCTGATGAGAAGTCTGCTGTGAGTCTAATTGGAGATCCTCTGAGAGTAATCTGATGTTTCTCTCTTGCACCTTTTAGAATCTTTTCTTTATGTTTCACTGTGGTGAGTTTGATTACAACATGTTGTGGTGAGGATCTCTTTTGGTCATGTTTACTAGGGGGTTCTATGAGCTTCCTGTACTAGGATGTCTCTGTCCTTCTCCAGACCCGGGAAGTTCTCTGCAAGTATATCACTAAAAAGGCCTTCTAATCCTTTCTCCCTCTCCATGCCTTCAGGAACTCCTAGAACCCGAATGTTGGGTTTTTTAATAGTATCCTGTAGATTTCCGACAATATTTTTTAGATTTTTAATTTCCTCTTCTTTTCTTTGGTTTGACTGTATACTTTCCTGTGCTCTGTCTTCTAAGTCCGATATTCTCTCTTCTGCTTCACCCATTCTGTTTTTAAGGCTCTCTAATGTGTTTGTCATTTGATCTATTGAATTCTTCATTTCATTATGATTTCTCGTCACTATCACAGTTTCTTGTTCTACTAGTTGTTTCATTTCATTTTGATTCCTCCTTAATATTTCATTTTTGCGAGTGAGATTTTCTATCTCGTTCATTAAGGATTTCTGTAGTTCAAGAATTTGTTTTTGAGAACTTCTCAGTGTTCTTATCAATTTTTTGAGATCTGCTTCTTACATTTCTTCTATCTCATCATCTTCATAATCTTGAATTAGAGTGTCTTTTTCATCTGGGGGCATCATAGTGTCTTCCTTGTTCTTGTTACCTCGGTTTTTGCGTTTGTTGTTTGGCATATTGGAGATATTTGGTTTCTTCACTGTGGTGTTTTTTCTTGTTATACTATGAGTCTAGATTAAGTGGACTGCCTGCTTTCGATGGAGCCTTAGAGGCTTGAGATGGGTGTGGCCTGAGAGCTGTGTTTGGTTCCTCAGGGTTGAGGGTGTGCCAAAGGTGACACTCCCAGGTTAGGCATGGTAAATCTCTCTCTCTCTCTCTTTTTTTTTCTTTTTCTGATTCAAAAGGGAAGTAATTCCACACACCTGAATGCAATTGGAGGTAGTTAGCAGGCGAATGATATACCCGCAGGAGCCAGAGATTGGAAGCTCTTTCCCAAGGACCACACAGGGAATCTGTGCTGCCCTCAGCGTGTGTTCAAATTCTCCTGCAATCTCCCACTGGGTTGCCAAGTTAGATCCTAATCTCCTTTTATTTCACCCCTCCCCCCAGAGTCAGGTTTTTCTGCTAGGCTCAGGGCCGGTGCAGACTTGAGGTCGCCCTGCTTATGTCCAAAATGGTGCCTGCTCTTTGTCTTGCTCGCCTTTGAGAGGTGGGCGGAGAGAGAGAAACTCGTGTCCGTATCGGTCACTTTGTTTTTTCCTCTCTCTCTCTCTTCTAGTTAGCCTGGTGAACTTTTCCCCATGGAGTTTCAAGCCTCGTTCCCTCTAGTCTCCTCTTTCCGCTTTCCTGCTGGTGTCTTGGGCTATTGAGGTTCGGCTCACCTCACGTTCCAGTGCTGGTGTGTTGAGTCTGCCGCTGGTGTCCCGAACTTGGGCTCCCATGCTCTCCACGCAGGTCCACTGTGAATCACTAGTTCCGGAAGATTTTCCTCTGCTGTTTCTTCCCCTACTCTTCCTTGAACCTGCACTTTTATTAAACTGTCTCTTCCCGGACTATCAGTGTGCTCCCTTCCTATTCTGCCATCTTGCCGCTCCCAATCCAAATATACTTTTTCTAAGGATCTAAGTCTATTATAAATACATATATTTAAAGCAATAAACATTATAAATTTTGTAATGTAAAGAACAGTTCAACCAACTAAAGAGCCTGGTAATCATTTCATTCACTATTTTCCCATAGTTTTAAATCTTTTTAAATTCAATCCTTTTGGATACTTTTATAATTCCCTATATTATAAGAAACAAGAAATTATCTGTAAATTTCACTGGATTACTTTATAATTTATCATGGAATATGATATCAGAAATTATTTACATATTGTCAATACCATATTCAAATTAACAATTTTTAAAAGATTTATTTATTATTTGAAAAGCAGTGTTACACATAAAGAGAGAAACATATGTTCCATTTTCTGGTTCACTCCCTACAATGGCCAGAGCTGGGCCAATCTGAAGCCAGGAGCCAGGAACTTCCTCCTGTTCTCCCATGTGGGTGCAGTCAAGAATTGGGGTCATCTTCTGCTGCTTTCCCAGTTTGCATTAGCAGGGAGCTGGATTGGAAGTGGAGCAGCCCAGATGCAACTGGCACTCCTATGGGATGCTGGTGCCATTCATGGTTATGCTACAGTGTTGGCCCCGCAAATTAGTATTTATATGATACTATCTATAAAAATAAAGTGAAACTTATGGTTAATAAGTGAATAAGTTGTATATGATGTATAACAGGGCTTTAGAACATATTTAATTTGTTCACCAGTGTCCAAAATTCCACACTGTAGGCTACTTATTTTCTTTTTAGAATCTAAACACTGAAAATAAGTACTAGAGCTAGCATTTGTGATGCAGCAGGTAAAGCCACCACCTGCAACACCAAGTCCCAGCTGCTGCACTTTAATGCACCTGGGATTGCAGCTCCTGGCTCCTGGCTTCATCCTGGTTATTGTGGCCACTAGAGAACTGAATCAAGAGAATGAAGATCTCTCTCTTTCTCTCTCTTTCTCTTTCTCTCTCCTATGTCTCCCTCTCTCTCTGTAACTCTTACTTTTAAATAAATAAATATTTTAAAACATAAGTGCTCACATATTAGACAGTATATTGTTGGAAGCAATTTATATATCATTGCAAATGATTTTCTTGGTTGTTTTTAAATGGTAAACTTTGATAGCAGAAGAATGGAAAAAAATTAAGACGATACAGAATGGAGAGGAGTAAAATAAAGAAGACTGACTTACTATCAACTTTAAGAAAGCCCCGATCTACAATTTAAGTTAAGAAATCTGACATGCAATAAAGGGGTATTTCTGCTCAAATATGTCTGTCAGGGCATGAACATGAAGAAACAACATAACAAGTATGTTTTAAATATTGGAGTACTCAGTTGTTGCCAATCAGGGAGAACATATGATATTTGTCCCTTTGGGACTGGCTTATTTCACTCAGCATAATGTTACTAACTGAGCGCCAAAGGGGAAACCTGTTCAAGTGAATTGGACACTATGAGAAACAGTGACTTGATCAGCTCTTGTCCTGACTGTTGGTGTACAATGCAATACTTTATCTATTATAGTATTTTTTTTTTGTTCTAGTACTATTGTTTGGACTCTGTAATTAAACACAATTATTCTTAGGTGTTTGAATTTTAACTGAAAAGTGATCCCTGTTAAATATAAGAGTGGGAAAAAGAGAGGGAGGAGAGGTACAATTTGAGACATGCTCAATCGGACTTGCCCCAAATGGTGGTGGAGTTAGAAACGTGCCAGGGGATTCCAATACAATCCCATCAAGGTGGCATGTACCAATGCCATCTCACTAGTCCAAGTGATCAACTTCAGTTCACAATTGATCACACTGATAGGTCTAAGAGTCAAAGGATCACATAAACAAGACTAGTGTCTGCTAATACTAACTGATAGAATCAAAAAGGGAGAGAACGATCCAACATGTAAAGTGGGATACACAGCAGACTCATAGAATGGCAGATGTCCTAAATAGCACTCTGGCTTCAGAATCAGCCCTTAAGGCATTCGGATCTTGCTGAAGAGCCCATGAGAGTATTGTAGGCATGGAAAGCCAAGAC
Source organism: Lepus europaeus (assembly GCF_033115175.1). NCBI lineage: Eukaryota > Metazoa > Chordata > Mammalia > Lagomorpha > Leporidae > Lepus > Lepus europaeus. Next base: position 79,566,886 of record NC_084831.1, read on the forward strand.
ACTCTGGAAAAAAAAAAAAAGAAGACCTAAATGAAAGATCTCTGCGAGTGAGATCCCAGTAAGAATGGGGCCATCAAAGAAGGAGGTACCTTTCTCCAAAGGGAGGAGAGAACTTCCACTTTGACTATGACCCTGTCAGAATAAGATCGAAGTCGGCGAACTCAAAAGGCTTCCATAGCCTTGGCAACTCATGACTAGAGCCTAGGGAGATTACTGACGCCATAAACAAGAGTGTCAAATTGTTAAGTCAACAACAGGAATCACTGTGTACTTTTGTCTCATGTGGGATCTGTCCTTAATGTGTTGCCCAATGTGAAGGAATGCTATAACTAGTACTGAAACAGTATTTTTACACTTTGTGTTTCTGTGTGGGTGCAAACTGATGAAATCTTTACTTAGTATATACTGAATCGATCTTCCATATATAAAGATAATTGAAAATGAAAAAAACAACAACTTGGTTTTAAATTGGACATTGCATAGAAAATTAATCAATTTTTAAAAAATATCATGTAGGATCTCTGTCTTTAATGTGTTGTACATTGTGATTTAATACTATAACTAGTACTCCAACAGTATTTTTTACTTTGTGTTGCTATGTGGGTGCATTCTGTTGAAATCTTTACTTAATATATACTAAACTGATCTTCTGTGTATAAAGAGAATTGAAAATGAATCTTGATGTGAATGGAAGGGGAAAGGGAGCGGGAAAGGGGAGGGTTGCGGGTGGAAGGGAAGTTATGGGGGGGATGCCATTGTAATCCATAAGCTATACTTTGGAAATTTATATTCATTAAATAAAAGTTCAAAATAAATAAATAAATATTAGAGTATTATTAAATATAACAGATTTTTTAAATGAGATGGCATACAAAATACTTAGTACAATGCTTGAGAATAAAGAAACGAGGATGGTATGATAGCACTAGTTTCTGTTATAATTATTATAAGATAAACTTTAAAGTTAAATATAAACAAAGGACAAAAAATGTCTGGCTTACTTTTTATATCTCAAAGCTTAGTAACAGTGCAGTATGCTTATAGTGTACAACAATTAGTCATATATTTTATACAGAATTAGTCTTAAAAAATCATATAATTGATCTTAGGATTTCAAAGGCCCCCAGCACAAAGAAATGATAAATATTCAAGAAGAGGAAATTCTAATTACCTTGCTTTGATCACTACACACTGTATACATGTGTCAAATTATCATATGTACCCTAAAAATGTACAAGTAGTATGTAACAATTTTAAAAGTTTATCTTAACACATTAAAATCCTTAAAGTAAAACTTTAAAATAATTTCTATCAAGTGTCAAGAAAAATCAAATCATTCCTTATCTAAGCAGTGTGTGCAGCAGACAGATACCAGAAATATTTAAAGAATAAGGAACAAGATTCTGGGTTTAGACTGAGAAAATCTGTGCTTAATTTTTCACTTTATCATTTTTTTAAAAAAGTTTTATTTATTTGAAAGTTAGCGTGACCAGGGGACATGGACACGGACACACACACACACACACACCCCTACACATACATAGAGACAGAAAATGATCCTCTATACATTGCTTCACTTCCTGACTCACATGATAGCCAAGGTTGAGCCAAGACAAAGCTATTCGAGTGGCAGGAACCCAAGTACTTTGGCCATCATCTGTGACTTTCCCAGGTGCATTACTAGGAAGCTGGATTGGAAGTAGAGGTAGGCTTCTATCCCAGACAAGTGTCAAAGTGGGAGCTTATCTTCCATATACAATGCCCTTCCCATTGATTTCACGTTTAGCTATGTGGTTCTGCGCAAGTCTTTTAACATCCCAGCCTCATATTCTTCACCAATGGTGACATTAATATCCAGTCTAATCTACCATAAAGGAACACTCAAATTATGAAATGTTTTAATTTGAATATTCTTAAGAGATATCTATAATCCTTCAGTATTATCATTAAGATTTTATTCAGGTACACAAACATTTTTGAAAAACTGTTATGAAAAACTTAATGTTTCTTTCCTATAGACTAAAGAACAAACACAGTATGACACTGAATATGTAACCCTAATAAATGTCTTTGAATAGTAATAAAAAGATTACATATGCACAGCAGGTATCTAATTCACTATAATAACTTAGCCAGGATAACCTGAAGATGCTCCTCTGGACCTGTGTCTTCATTTGTTAATGATAAGGTATTTAATGATGTCAAAATTTCTTCTCATCACTAAGATTATTGTGTTATCCAGTAAAATTAATTTTCCTTAATTTTTTTTAAAAAATTGAAAATATAAAAAGCTCTAGTAAACTAGTCTCAACTGACAGTCAAGGCACACATTTTAAAAAAACTCCAGAATCCCAGACACTGAGCCACCATCAAAGACTCAGCAGCACACCCCTGGAATCCTCTCGCTTCTTGATGGTCTGTCCCTGTGTCTGCTTTCTCCTGCTGTACCTGCCACAGGCTGTTTCCACTGAGGAAAAGGAACCATCTTGTATGTCCACTATCCAGAAACTCCACTCTTTCAACCCCTTTGGTGATGCAAGCAAGGATGCTGACCTGCTTCCTATTGGCACTGAGGATTATAGCCATGGAAGAATTCAACAGAGAAATAGCAGGAAGACACTTCAAATTGCCACAGGACCACTGTGGATCATGACACAAAAGAAACTAGTGAAGCCATGTAAGACCCTGCAATAGTATTGTGAGCATCCACAACAAAATACTTGTCAACAATCCTTAACAAAATACTTGTCAATTGAATCCAACACATTAGAATGATCATTCACTCAGACCAAGTGGGATTTATCCCTGGTATGCAGAAGTGGTTCAACATTCACAAATCAGTAAATGTGATACATCATGTGAACGAACTGAAGAACATAAAATCATATAGTGATCTCATTAGATGAAGAGAAAGCATTTAATAAAATACAACATCCTTTCACAATGAAAACGTTAAGCTAATTGAGGATAGAAGGAACAATCCCCAACACAATCAAGGCAATTTATGACAAACTCATGGCCAGCATCCTATTGAATGGGGAAAAGCTGGAAGCATTCCCTCTAAGATCCAGAACTGGACAAGGATGCCCATTCTCATCATTACTATTTAATCTAGTTCTGGAAGTTTTGGCCAGAGCCATTAGGCAAGAAAAGGAAATCAAAGAAATACAAATTAGAAAGGAGGAAATCAAACTATCCCTATAGGCAGATGATGTGATTGCATATATAGGGGATCCAAGAGACTCCACTGAGAGATTGGAACTCATAAAAGAGTTTGGTAAAGTGGCAAGACATAAAATCAACACAGAAAAATCAATAGGCTTTGTATACACAGACAACATCATGGCTAAGAAAGATTTTTCAAGATCAGCTGCATTCACAATAGTTCTAAAAAGAATTAAATACCTTGGAATAAATTTAACCAAGGATGCCTAAGATCTCTATGATGAACATTACAAAACACTAAAGAAAGAAATAAAATAAGGTATTAAAATATGAAAAAATCTTCCATGTACATGATTGGAAGAATCAACATCATCAAAATGTCCATACAACCAAAAGCAGTTTACAGATTCAGTGTGATCCCAATCAAAATACCAATGACATTCTTCTCAGATCTAGAAAAAATGATACTGAAATTCATATGGAAACACAAGACACCCCTAATAGATAAAGGAATCTTATGCAACAAAAAGCTGGAAGAATCACAATACCTGATTTCAAGATATACTATAGGGCAATTATAATCAAAACAGCCTAGTACTGGCACAAAAATAGACTTATAGACAAGTGGAACATAATAGAAACTCCAGAAATCAATCCATCATCTACAACCAACTTATTTTTGACAAAGGAACTAAAATCAATCCCTGGAGCAAGGCCAGTCTCTTTAACAAATGGTGCTGGGAAAACTGGATCTCTATGTGCAGAAGTATGAAACTAGAACCATACCTTACACCTTACACATAAATCCACTCAAAATATATCAAAGACCTAAATATATAACCCTATACCATCAAATCAGTATAGTACATTGGGGAAACTCTGCAAGTCATCGGCACCAGGCAAACTTCTTGGAAAAGACTTCAGAAGCACAGGGGATCAAAGCTAATATAGACAAATGGGATCACATCGAGCTGAGAAGTTTCTGAACTGCAAAAGAAACACTCAGCAAAGTGAACAGGCAACCCACAGAATGGGAGAAAATATTTTCAAACTATGCAACTGTTAACATCCAGATTCTATAAAGAGTTCAAGAAGCTCAACAACAAAACAAACAAGCAAGTTAAGAAAAAGACAAAGGACTTGAACAGGTATTTTTTGAGAGAGAAAATTCAAATGGCTAATAGACACTTGAGAAAATGTTCAGGATTACTAGTCATCAGGGAAATGCAAATCAAAACCATGGTGAGGACTCACCTCACTCCAGTTTGAATGGCTCTCATGCAGAAATCAACAAACAACAAGTGCTGGTGAGGATGTGGGGGAAAAGGTATTCTAGTCCACTGGTGTAGTCAATATGGAAGACAGTATAGAGGTAAGTCAGAAATCTGAATATAGACTTACTGTATGATCCAGCCATACCACTACTGAGAGTTTACCCAAACCAAAAGAAATCAGCAAATGAAAGAATTATTTGTACCCCATGTTCATTGTAGCACAATTCTTAATAGCCAAAATATGTAATCAACCCAGATGTCCATCAAAAGTTGACTAGATAAGGAAATTATGGTATATATACACTATGGAATACTACTCAGCTGTAAAAAAGAAAAGAAAAGAAATCCTGTGTTTTGCAACAAGATGGATGCAATAGGAAACTATCATACTTACTAAAATAAGCCAGTCCCCAAAAGACAGATATCATGTTTTCCTCATCCGAGATAACTAATAGAGTAACTGAAATGTAATGTATTGAAGTGAAATAGACATTTTAACATTCGATGATTGTTTATGGTCCTTTTATCTTCAGCAGATGAGCAGTTTTTTTTTTTCTCTTCATCCTATCTGTTGAACTCTCTCACTTAGTGTAGTGTTAACTATACAATCATTAAGTGAACTGAAAATAGATCTTTGTAAAAATTAAGAGCAGGAATGTGAGAGTGAGGAGGAGGAAAGTTGGAGCATGGATGGAAGACAGGGTATGGGGAAAGTGTCACTATGTTCCTAAATCTGTACATATGAAATACATGAAACTTGTATAACTTAAATAAAATTTTAAAAAAAGGAAAAATAGGATTGATTATAGCCCACAAAAACAATAAGAAAAGTAAAAAATACATTAAAGTTTTAACAGATTAGAAATAAATTTAACTTCAAGAAAAAAATAATCAAGTTACCTGCCTTCCCTTAAGACCTTTCTTTCCACGGATTCCAGGACTACCCTAGAATACAAGAAGAGTCAAAAAGTATCTGTTGAATGAATCAGTTAAGTACTACAGAGTATTTTCCTCAAATATCAATTAAGGAAGCATGCCAAAAAATTGGACTTTTTGATTGTTATTACAATGTACCCAAATTATTTGAGTATTTTTCCTCTTCAGAAGCATTCAAAAGTAATTACAAGAAAGTGTCACTTAACTGTTCACGCAAAATACTGCATATTTGAAAAATTCATTAAGCATAGAATACTCTGGTTGATTTTCATTTATAACACCGCTTTAAAGAAATGAAAATTTTGACCTGAACTGCATCCTTATAATGAGAATTTAAAGCTAAATTCTTTTTGTTTTTTTTTTTTTGACAGGCAGAGTGGACAATAAGAGAGAGAGAGAGACAGAGAGAAAGGTCTTCCTTTGCCATTGGTTCACCCCCAATGGCCGCCGCAGCCAGCGCGCTGTGGCCGGCACACCACACTGATCCGAAGGCAGGAGCCAGGTACTTCTCCTGGTCTCCCATGGGGTGCAGTGCCCAAGCACTTGGGCCATCCTCCACTGCACTCCCTGGCCACAGCAGAGAGCTGGCATGGGAGAGGGGCAGCTGGGACAAAATCCAGTGCCCCTATCGGGACTAGAACCCGGTATGCCGGCCCCGCAAGGCGGAGGATTAGCCTATTGAGCCACGGCACTGGCCCTAAAGCTAAATTCTAAGTATAATTTGCTAATTTCAAACTTCATGACAATGAACTAATATCATTCACTTCTGCTATTTTCAATTAATACAGTGTCAATGAAAGAATACAAATGAAATCACTGGAAAGCATATGTAGCAACAAAACCTAGAAATGATGGTGCAGTGCAGGACTCAATAAATATCTTGATAATCATTTTAAGTATAAGAAGCCATTCTGCAAAGATTTTATAATTATTCTTAAGCACCTACAATTATGAGTAGCTATTTCCTATTAAGTTACACAAAAATATATCACCTGAGGCTAAATTATTTACTGCGCTTTATACTGCAACATGTAAGACCTGTTAAGAAATTTATAGTCAAATTAAAGATTAATGAATATTAAAGTTCTATAATTATATATTTTAATATTTAATGTATATCTTGTAAAATTTGAATTGCAAATACATAAACATAATTTTCATTACACATTTCTTCTTCTTCTTCTTCTTCTTCTTTTTTTTTTTTTTTACAGGTAGAGTGGACAGTGAGAGAGAGGGAGAAAGGTCTTCTTTTGCTGTTGGTTCACCCTCCAATGGCTGCCGCGGCTGGAGAGCTGCAGCCGGCGCACGGCACTGATCCAAAGCCAGGAGCCAGGTGCCTCTCCTGGTCTCCCATGTGGGTGCAGGGCCCAAGAACTTGGGCCATCCTCCACTGCACTCCCGGGCCACAGCAAAGAGCTGGCCTGGAAGAGGGGCAACCGGGATAGAATCCGGCGCCCTGACCGGGACTAGAACCTGGTGTGTCGGTGCTACAGGCGGAGGATTAGCCTATTGAGCTGCAGCGCCGGCCAACATTTCTTCTTTATAGTAAAATTCAGTTTCCAGATTAAAGAAAAACTAATTATATCTCTGGCAGGTGATTTTTCTTTCATTTTTTTTTAAAATAAAGATTTGTTGGGGCCGGCACTGTGGCTTAGCGGTAAAGCCGCTGCCTACAGTGCCAGCATCCCATATAGGCACCAGTTGCCCCGGCTGCTCCACTTCTGATCCAGGTCTCTGCTATGGCCTGGGAAAGCAGTAGAAGATGGCCCAAGTCATTGGGCCCCTGTACCCACGTGGGAGTCCTGGAAGAAGCTCCTAGCTCTTGGCTTCGGATCAGCACAGCTCTGGCCGTTGCAGCCAATTGAGGATTGAACCAGTGGATGGAAGACCTTTCTTTCTCTCTCTGCCTCTCCTTCTCTCTCTGTGTAACTCTTTCAGGTAGAATAAAATAAATCTTTTAAAAAAATAAAGATTTGTTTACTTATTTTGAAAGTCAGAATTACGTAGGGGTGGTGGGAGGAAGAAACAGAGAGGGACAGAGAGAGACCTTCCATCCGCTGGTTCACTCCCCAGATGGCCGCAACAGCCAGGGCTGGGCCAGGCTGAAGCCAGGAGTCAGGAGCTTCCTCCGGATCTCCCACTTGGGTGGCAAGGCCCAAAGCACTTGGGCCATCCTGTACTGCTTTCCCCAGCCCATTAGCAGAGAGTGGGATTGGAAGTGGAGCAGCAAGGACACAAACCGGGAGCCCAAATGGGATGCCGGCATCACAGGTGGTAGCATTACCTGCTATGCCCCAACACCAGTAACTTTCTTAAACCTGGCTTGCGCACACAGTAGGAGAACCTCACTGACATCCGAGTTCATGACTCCTGTTATCCATCATCACATGCATTACTTTAGAAATAACACTTGAAGGAAATGGACTTACCCTTTCTCCTTCAGGTCCCAGTGGTCCTGCTTCTCCAGGAGAGCCAATATAACCCTTAAAGAGAGCAATCTTTATATTATTTCACTTCAATTTCACTTTGTAATTCAAATAGAAGTTTTTAGCATTTTATTTATAGTAACATGAAATTATAGGACTTAAATGTATGTTCCATGGGGCCAGTGCTTTGGCGTGGAAGGTAAAGCCACTGTCTGTGACACCTGCATCCCACATGGGCTCCAGTTTGTGACCAAGCTGCCCCACTTTCACTCCAGCTTCCTATTAATGGGATGGGGAAAAGCAGTGGAAGATGGCCAAATATTTGGGCTCCTGCCACCCACGGAGAAGACCTGGATGAAGCTTTTGGCTCCCAGTTTTCACCTGGCTCTGCCCTGGGCATTGTGGCCATCTGGGGAAAAACCAGCAAATGGACGCTCTCTCTGTCTCTCCCTCACTCTCTCTGTAATTCTGACTTTCAAATAAATAAATTTTTTTTAAAAGTATGTTTCAGAGCCATATATCAATCTTTTACTTTAAAAATGTATGGAATGTAAAAGAAATTCTTCCCTTCACTGAATACCACAGTGGGCAGAAAATATGTGCTTAGGGGCCAGCGTTGTAGTGCAGTGGGTTAGGCTGCCACCTGTGACATCGGCATTCACATATCAGAGCACCAGTTCAAGTCCTGGCTGCTCTGCTTCCCATCCACCTCCTGCTAACGTGCCTGGGAAAGCAGTGGAAGATGGCCCAAGTATCTGGACTCCTGCCATCCATGTGAGAAGTCCTGATGGGAGTTCCTGGCTCCTGGTTTTGGCCTGCCCTGCTCCCCACCATTGTGGCCAGTAGGGGAATGTACAAGTGGATGTAAAAGAGTTCTTTTTCTCTGTGTCTCTTCCTGTGACTCTGCCATTAAAATAAATAAAAACAAATCTTAAAGAACAGAAAGGACATGTCTAAAATTAATTAAAATGTGGCCCAGAAAGGAGATATCAAAGACTGTAAGAAGAACAGAGGGCCAAGAATTGCATTCCAACGTGACAGGAGGTAAAGGCTTTCAAAGAAAGCTTCAAAGGAAACTGGAGCTTGAGATGGGTCTAGAAACTAGGTCAAAGCTAGATAACCAGAAGCTGGAGATAGGTCACCCCATTAGGATAGTTAGAGGTAACTAACAGGGTGAGTTTGTAAATGGTATTTGCACTGTATGTGTAAGATGCTTTGGAGGAGACCAAAGACCCATCCTGCCCTCTTAAGATTCCGACCTGGTCTTCAGAGACAAGGGATATATATATATATATATATATATATATATATATATATATATATATATATAAATTATGCAATGTACTTTGTCCTAACACCCTTTAGTTTTATCTCACTTATATAAAATAACTTATTTCATCAACTTTATAGATAAAATTAATTATAGTTTTGGGGCTAAATTAGGGAGAACCTTAAATTTCAGATTAAGAATTTTAGACTTTCTATTCTAGACAAAAGGAGAATACTGACTTTAAGGGAGTATGTTAGTATTCTGATGTTAAGTTGAATTTCTAAAATTAATCTGTTGGTAGAAGACAAAGTATATCTGAGACAAGAAACATTGAATGTAGGAAAATCTTTTGCAAGGCTCTTTCAATGGTCTAAATTTGAAGGATTATGGGTCTGGATTCTTAATTTAACAAACATCATTTAAGTGTCCACTGTGTGTATAACAGGGTTCATAAAGATGAATATGAAAGTCAGAAGTGTGTAATTTATCCAGAAAAAGGGTCATAAAAACAGAAATTGTATGGGGCGCGTTTTCAGCACAGTGGGTAAGACACCACATAGGATGACTATGCCCCATATTAGCATGCCTAGGTTTGAGTCCTTGCTCTTCATCAAATTCCAGCTTCCTGCTAATAGATAAATGTGAAAATAAATGTGAAGTTAGTGTATTCTTTTAGGCTAAATTTGCACTAAATTCAAAGTTCCTAAGAAAGTATAAAAATTATCAATATTTTGTTAAATTTGATTTTACTTTTACAAAAGCATACATACCACAATGATGAAAATGCTACTTACTCGTACACCTTTTGGACCTGGATTACCTTCTGGTCCAGCTAAACCCTATTGTAAACCAAAAAATACTGTCATCTTATTATCATACTTTTTTGAATAATGTTAATAAAATAGATAAATAAAAGGGTATATAAAAAAATATCATTTTCAAAACTATAAAATCAGAACTCTACATACCTCATAAAGATTACAAATGTTCAAGGAATTTTAGTATCTCAGAACTAAAAGTAGTATTGGATATATCTATACAGAAATATTTTGGACATCTAAATATATATTACATTAATATGTATTGTTATATACAAGAGTTTTTTCACTGAAATTATTTCTCTTTGCAAATTATTTGTGCTGCTTTAAAACACTTCTAATTAAAGATATGTTCATAAATTATTTTTCTAAAGATTTACTTATTTATTTGAAAGGTGGAATTACAGAGGGGGAAAGGCAGAAGCAGAGGCAGAGAAAGCCTTGCATCCACTGGTTCACTCTCCAAATGGCCATATCAGCAAGAGCTGGGACAGGCCAAAGCCAGGAGCCAGAGCTTCATCTAGGTTTCCCACATGGGTGCAGGGGCCCAAATACTTGGGTCGTCTTCTGCTGCTTTCCCAGGCACATTAGCAGGGAGCTAAATTGGAAGTGGAACAGCTAGGACATGGACCAATGCCCACATGGAATGCTGGCACTGTAGACAATGGCATAACCTGCTTTGCCACAGCACTGACTCCTATTCATAAACTTTTAAAGATGAATATATTTTAAACCTCAGTTTCATCAGTATAAGTATTCATATTTTATATTTTCAGTTAAGATACATCATCACCTTATGGTAAGAGGATAAGATACAATACCTCTAGGTATTTTTAAAGACCTAAAAATGGAATTTTGTTAACAATAGATTCTTTTTGGCCTTTTTATGCCTCTTCATTAATGAAAACATAAGAGATACTATAACATAAGTTATAATGAAAAATTAAGAGATATTATAAAATTATCATTTTCTATATGTAATTGATTGATTTTTAGATGTAATCAATTCATGAAACCTGGGGAGAAACTTGCTGTATTATCATTCTATATAAAATAAAGTTAAAAAGTAGAAGGAGCAACATATGAAATTATTAAAATGAATTTTAAAAGCTGTATACCAAGAACTGAATTCAGTTCATATAATACTATTTGGTAGGTACTGGTATATGTAGTACTGCCAACTGTTTCCCAAGATGTTATAACTGTGTTATAAAGGATGATGCTTATTACAGAGCACCTTAACTCTTACTAATACTTTACATTGGTCATTGTAAATCAGCATCAGGGTTGTTTTAAGATCTTATTGGGGCTGGCACTGTGGCATAGCAGGTTAGGCCGCCGCCTGCAGTGCTGGCATCCCATATGGGCACCGGTTCGAGACCTGGCTGCTCCACTTCCAATCCAGCTCTCTGCTATGGCCTGGGAAAGCAGTAGAAGATGGCCCAAGTCCTTGGGCCCCTGCACCTGCGTGGGAGGCCTGGAAGAAGCTCCTGGTTCCTGGCTTTGGAACGGCATAGCTCTGGCCATTATGGCCAATTGGGGAGTGAACCAGTGGATGGAAGACCTCCCTCTTTCCTTCTCTCTCTCTCTCTCTCTCTCTCTCTCTCTCTGTCTCTCCTTCTCTGTGTACCTCTGACTTTCAAATAAATAAATAAATCTTTAAAAAAATCTTATTAGATCTTTAGCAATATTAATACTGTTTTAGTTTTATTGATGTTTTTGAGAGGCAGAGAGGAAGAAAAAGAGAGATGAAGACAGTTTTCCTGTGCTGGCTCAGTCTCAAAATGCCCACAATGGCTGAGTTGGGTTAGAAGCCAGGAGCTGGAATGAAATTCAGGTCTTCTGCATGGGTGGCAGAACCAAATTACTTGAGCCATCACCAACACCTCCAAGTGAAGCTGGAGCCAGGAACCAGAGCTGTGCAACTCAGATGTGGCAGGTGGCTCTCTTAACTGCTAGGCTGATGTCTGGCCCTAAGCATTTCAATTTTGAAGGTTCCACTATAATCATCAAATGTATCTAAAAGTCTATCATGGTAAACAAAATTTTTCACAGTAAAATTTTTGAGGGATTTTTGCAACTTTGATTTTGAAATTATTTCTCTACTTAATAAAAGTAAACTAACTGGGGTTGGTGTTGTGGTGCAGGAGGTTAAGCAACCGCTTGTGACACTGCCATCTCACATTGGAATGCCAATTCGAGTCCTGACTGTTCTGCTTCCAATCCAGCTTTCTGCTAACGCACCTGGGAAGGCAGCAGAGGACGGCCCAAGCACATGGCCTCCTGCCAACTATGCGATACTAAGATGTAGTTCCTGATTCCTGGCTTTGGTCTGGCCCAGCCCTAACTGCTGCAGGCATGTAGGGAGAGAATCAGCCAATGGAAGCTCTTTCTCTCTCTCTGATGCTCTTTCAAATAAATAAACACATAAAAGTAAACCAACAGTCACTGTAATATTAACTCTCAAAATAAGAAACACAATGTATTCATGAAGAGGAACATATAAGGGGAAGTGTGAATATAGTTACTGCACCTGCCTGCCAGGGTAACCAGGTGAACCAATATTACCAGCCAGTCCTGGGATTCCCTGAAATTAAAATCAACAACTCAGTACAGTAAAGGTAAAGAAAATCCAAAGAAATATATTTGGTGCATTTATATATTCAAATTTTGGAAGAACTTTGACTCATGAAAATACTGAGTCCTCCATATAGTTTATCCACATGAAATCACCTATTTGAAGGAAAATGGGCCAAAATCGATAAATAAAAAGAAATAAAATTATTAGATTATGCAGGGCCCTAATTGAGACACTAATCATTAATAATGACAAATCTAGGTTGGAAAAATCAAATGATGCATAACCAATGACGACATTCAATATAGAGGAAAAGCCAGTACATTTCTTAATCATCTTTTAACAATTTCTTACTAATATTCTTAATAATTTCTTAATATCATTTTGGATTGAATTTCTTCTTTTCTCAATTATTCTACTCATTACATGTCTGAGCATAAGCCTCAGAAGGCTAAGAGAGATAGTAAAGTTTAAAATCAATCTCATATTCCTTTCCAAAATAAACCTAACCTTCCAGCATGTCTGATTTAGTAAATGACTATGAAGTGACAAACACCTTTACTATGGCAAAAGTCTATACGAAAATTCACACAGTGAATATGGAGGGTGATATGGAGTGAATGTTTTGTATCTCCTAAATTCACCTAATGCTAACAATAATAGCATTAGGAGGTGGGGCTTCTGGGAGGTAATCAGGTCATGTGGTTGGCTTGCCCAAGAAAGGATTTAATGAGATCATAAAAAGAGACCAGAAAGGCAGTTAGCTCTCTTCCCCATGTGAGGACACAAGTCACCAGCAGTGTGTAACTCAGAAGAGACATTTACCGTAATCCAACTGTGGTGGCATGCTGGATTCAGACTTTCCATCTCTAGAATTGTAAAGAATAAATTTCTGTTGCTTAGTACGGTGTTCTTTTATAGCAGCTCAAACTGACGTTTTTCATGGATGGTAAATTCATTTGGAATTGACAAATCTGTATTCTTGATTAAAACAAGGTTTGTTCAAGGAAAGTTGATATAGAGACTTGGTATCTTCCAATTTCTTCATGTAGGCACTGAGTTCTATAAACTTCCCTCTTAACACTGCTCTCCCATGAGTTTTGATATGATGTACTGTCATCTTCGCTTATTTCCAGAAACTTTTTGATTTTTTCTATGACCCACTATTCATTCAGGAGCATGTTATTCAGTCTCCATGTATTTGTGTATGTTGTAGAGATTCTTGAGTTGTAATTTCCAGCTTTATTCCATTATGGTCTGAGAAGATGCATGGTATGACTTTGATTTTTTTGAATTTGCTGAGACTTGCTTTATGTCCTACAATATGGTCTATCCTAGAGAAAGTTCCAGGCACTGATTATAAGAATGTGTATTCTGGCCGGCGCCACGGCTCACTAGGCTAATCCTCCGCCTTGCGGCGCCGGCACACCGGGTTCTAGTCCCGGTCGGGGCACCGATCCTGTCCCGGTTGCCCCTCTTCCAGGCCAGCTCTCTGCTGTGGCCAGGGAGTGCAGTGGAGGATGGCCCAAGTGCTTGGGCCCTGCACCCCATGGGAGACCAGGAGAAGTACCTGGCTCCTGCCATCGGAACAAGCGCGGTGCGCCGGCCGCAGCGCGCCTACCGCGGCGGCCATTGGAGGGTGAACCAACGGCAAAAGGAAGACCTTTCTCTCTGTCTCTCTCTCTCTCACTGTCCACTCTGCCTGTCAAAAAAAAAAAAAAAAAAAAAGAATGTGTATTCTGCAACTGTGGAGTGAAAAGTCCTGTAGATATCAGTTAGGTCCATTTGGTCCATAGTGTCGATTAGTTCTGTTGTTTGTTAATTCTCTGTCTAGTTAATCTGTCCATTGATGAAAGTGGGGTTTTGAAATCCCCTGTTACTATTGCATTGGAGTCTATGTCTCCCTTTAGATCCATTAACATTTCTTTTAAATAGCCCAGCACCCTGTACTTGAGTACCTATACATTTATTACAGTCACATCTTCCTGTTAAATTGATCCCTTAATCATTACATAGTGCTCTTCTTCACCTCTTTTAACAGTTTTTATGTTAAAGTCTATTTTGTCTGATATTAGGATGGCAACACAGCTCCTTTTTGGTTTCTGTTAGCATGGAATATCTATTTCCATTCTTTCATTTTCAGCCTGCATTTACCTTTGTTGGTGAAATGTGTTTCTTGTATGCAGCAAATAGATGGTTCTTATTTTTTAATACATACAGCCAGTCTGTATCTTTTAAAACTGAAGAGTTAAGGCCATTTACATTCAAGGTGACTATTGATAATTAAAATTAAAGATCTGGCCCAGCCATTTTTCCAGAAATATTTCTTCTGCTTATTTCAGATTTCTTTTGTACTTTTAGTGGGGGGATTTTCTGGCTTCACAGTCCAATTTTTCATAATGATGGCTATCTTTCTGTGTACAGCACAGAAGCACCTTTTGTAAGGCTGGGCAAGCGGCAACACTTTCGATTTCTGTTTGTTATGGAAGGTCTTTATTTCACCTTCACTCATATAAATGAGAGCTTTGCAGGGTACACTGTTCTGGGTTTATGGTTTTTTTACTTTTAAGACTTTTACTATATCTTGCCATTCTCTTCTAGCCTGTAAGTTTTCTGATGAGAAGCTACCTGTGAGTCTAGTTGGAGATCCTCTGAAAGTAATTGGACATTCCTCTTATGCATGTTTTAGAATCTTTTCTTCTTTTCTTTATATTTTACTGTAGGAATTTTGACTACACTGTGTCGTGCTGAAGATCTTTTCTGGCAGTCTGTTAGGAGATGTATGTGCTTCCTCTACTTAGATGCCCTTTTCTTTTTCCAAATTGGAGAAGTTTTCTGTAATCACTTCAAAAAAGGCCTACTAATCCATTTTCTCTTTCTAATCTTCAGGAATTCCTAAGACTCATATGTTGGGTTATGTGATAGTACCCTATAAGCCTCCAACACTGCTTTTAAGTTTTCTAATTTCTTCTTCTTCTTCTTTTTTTTTTTGGTCTGACTATATGATTTCCAAAGATTAGTTTTCTCTTTCAGATACTCTTTTTCTGCCTCACCAAGTCTGCTCTTAAGAAATTCCACCACATTTTTGATTATTGAATTCTTTATTTCTAACATTTCATTCTGATTTCTCCTTAAAATCTCAGTTACATGGGGAAAATTTTCATTCATGTCATGTATGGTTGTCTTCAGTTTGTGGATTTGCTTCTGATTGCTACAATTAATTTTTTTAATTCCATTTCTGGCATTTCCTCAATCTCTTCATCTTTACTTTCTAATATCGAAATGCTGTTGTGCTCCTTTGTATGGGGATTCATGGTGTCTTCCTTATTCTTGTTTGTTGAATTTCTGCATTTACTTTTAGGCATTTGTGGAGTTGATTATTGTTTTTTTCCTCTGATGTCTTTTAACTTTGAATATTCCTCTGATGGCTTTTAACTGTGGCTTTGTGGAATGCCTGCATTTCACTGAATACCAAGAGGTTTGTGGTGGCTATGGCCAGGGATCTCTGGTCAATACTCCAGGGTGAGGTGAGTATCCAGGGTAACATTCATGTTAGGCATGTTAGATCTCCTCTCATTAACTGAAGGTGGGGGGGAATGGTCACTCTCTGTTGGTGTGATCACACCCTCACATCCTCTCCTCCAAGCTGATCAATGACCCGGTGTTAGCCGCCAGTTTGTTCAACACTCATCTGTGCAACCATATGAATTGCACAAATGATTTGCATAGTCCTTACTATGAGCACAGTTCCCACTGCAATGACCTGCTTTAGGCAACTAAGGGAGTGTGTGGAGCCACACCCAATGTCAATCTCCTCTTCTTTTGCTTGACCCAATAATTATCATTTACTGGGAACTTTTTTATATGCTGAGTACTTTATTTCTGCTTTATATCTGTTATAAAGATCTATTTTTGTCATTCTATATTTGAAAAAACTAGAAAAATTGAGATATTATGACATTGGGCAATTTAACAAAATTTGAATAACTTGTGATCTTCTGAGGATTACAGAATAAAGAAATTCTTGGCCACATTTGCAGAGATTATATTCTATGATTTTCAGAAACCATGTTTGTATTTTACATACTACCTTATCAGTTTATATTGTATACCTATAGCATTTACTGAGCACATACCACATACTAGGTACCACTCACCTGTCAGCTATTTTGTATATAATATCTTATTCAATTTGCTCAAATATTCTACAATGTACATTTCATTACCCTTATTCTACAGATGAGAAAAACTGAGACAAAAATGTTGAAGTCTTCAGTTAAAGGTTACTCAGCTAGTAAGTAAGAAGCCATGATTTAAATCAGCAAGTCTAATTCCAGAGAGTGCCATTCAGGGCTGCCTTCCTAGTGTGGATAAGAAGTACAAATTACTTCTAATAGCATACCGTGAAAAGCCTTCTAATTATGAGATTTGCTCCAGTATATTTACAACTACCTTCCTTTATGCCCTTTACAGTTCCAAAATATGGAGCCTTGCATCTAGTCACAAAACCTTGTAACCGAGTATGCCAATAGAAAGGAGTGAAACAAACTCAAAAGGCTAATTTTATTCTGTAGATCATTATCCAATGCCAAAAACCATCCCTGTCTCATTCTTTTCCTAGCCAAATGAGATGAACTGATCTTATAAAGAAGCAAATTGGTTTTAAGACATAAGTGAAATCTGATTTTGAATGGACTTTCAGAGGGTGTAAAAACAACAGAGATCTAACACATTCCAGCTGCACAAAGAAAGACACCAAAGAATTCCACTGGATGTCTAAGCTCTCTCATGCTAGAATAGCAGTAAACGAAGTAAACAAAAAAGCCTTCTGCATGGTCTTTATATAAACATAGTCTGAGACAACCACACCCTGAAATAATTGCCAACAACCACAGAATCTCAAAGGAAACTCCAAACACCATCACTCAATTCATTCTGCACTAAAAAGAAAAGAAAGAAAAGAAAAAAGTTGGCTCCCTCAAAGGTGTAGATTGGACGGAGGAATGGAGATACAGTTCTATTATCAGTCCCTTGAGAAATTAGGAACAGGAAATTAGGAAGCCTTCCTCAACCTCACTTCTTACTCTAAGCATTAAATTACTGGCTATGAGTCACAGACTTCATTCAGAATCTCAATCCTGCTACTATGGATCCTGTCCCTTCTGTGTTTCTCACAGAAACACAGAATTAAAAATTAATAATACCTAGGTCTCAGGATTATTGTTGGGCAAACACAGAATGATGTGTAGGAATGAGTTTAAGTACATATTAGTGTTGCTAAGCATTATATTTGTAATATATATGAAATACTGAGGAAATAGTAATACTACTATAAGTTGAAGCAATACAACTACAGTCTGGCAAATAATAAGGGCTTAATAAATGGCAGCTCTTACTACACTCCTGTTTGCTGACCAGTTTAGAAATATTTTCAAATTTTCTGCAAATCAATCATGCACAGAGTTTTCACAGTTAAAATATAAAATTATTTTAGTTTCACAAAGTTAACACATATTTTGCAACTTGTTTTCTGGAAACAAATGGAATAGAAACAGCTCACTGCACAATACATTTTCCAATCCTTAAAACTGATTTGAAATTTCTAAAACTCTGCCAAAAGCGTACTCACTATACTAACAGAACTAGAACAGTTGTTGAAATTGGATCAGTTCTGACACATGATGAATATTTAACTTATTTGCAAGGTATGAGTTTTCTTTCACTGGAATCCAATCATTTCTGTTAAAGCAGTATTACAGGTATTTTTTTTCTTCCTAGGTAATAATCCCTACCATCCTTCTCATTTCCCCCCCATATATGCCCAAATGCTTCTCAGCACCTGTTTGATCTTCAGGAAACCAAGAGTGCACCTGTTACCAGTACATATATTGCTTTGCTTGCCAAGTCTAGCAATTGCTAGTCTTCAAAATTTGTCCCTCAGTGACTGAAGAGAGTATACACTCAACATGAATATGAGAAAACTGGCTTTGTGTCTGAATTTCTGTATTTCCCTCAGTGACTGTCCATCACATTTCTTCCTGAAGCTTCCTTTAGGTCTTCCTGATGATCTCTGCAGAATCTTTAACAATGGTATCCATCACCTTGGTCAATCTCTAATCCCCTACCATTTCCATTGCTTTATTCAAACTGGCCTACTACATATTTCATTGGAAACAAGATATATGACTTCATTTTTTTTCCTATTATATAATGATATATTCCTGGGAAGAAAGAAACAATAACATGATCGAAAACTAAATAGTTCAAAAACTATTTTGACTTACAAATGCTGTGTATATATATTATGGATAACAATATGTATACCTTTTAACTTAGGTTGTAATTGAAATTGACTTACATTTCCCTTGCAAGGTCAGAGAACTAACAGTTATGAATTAGGCTTTAGTACACAGGGAAGCCCCTGAAACTGCAGAAAATGTCAGAGGTGTGATTATGTTTAAAAGAGTTCATGGAAAATGGGACGAAAGTTGTTAATTTAGGTGGAAAAATTTTGAAATCCATTCAAATGAACTGTCGTCAAAAAGTTCATGGAAAATGTATATCATGAAAAAACTATGTAGGGTTTTCATTCTTTTTAGGCACTAAAATAGACTTATGTCTTAATTCCACTTTCTGTGAACTTTCTGAAGTCACTACATATATTTTCTAAGAAAGAATTCAAGGCATTTATGAGATTCTGAAAGGGGCCTGTGAACTTCAGAAGTTTAAGAACTACTGTTCTGAAACATGTTAGGCAAATAGTGAGGGTGAATGATAGTGACATTATCTGTTACATATGTATTTTTAAAAATTCACAGCTAATAAATTAAGATTACCCTGTACTAATCAGAGTGGAAATTACTGTGAAGAAACATGCTAAAAGTAAGGGGAAATCATCCCTTAAGAGGATTCCTTAATCCGTGTCTTTTTCACTGGACAAGATGTAGGACACATGGTGGAGGCACTTACTTGTTCACCTTGGAGGCCTGGGAGCCCCGGGTATCCTTTGGCACCCTGCAAGAAGAAAAGGTGAAGATATGCTATGAAAAGTACACTTACAGAAGCCAAGTAAGTAAATGCAGGTTGTCTGTTGCTTTTTATCACAAATATGGCTTCCCCACCAATATAATTTAATCCTTACTAATCTCTTACTAATCTTTTATTTAATATTAATTTTACTAATATATTAATTCTTATTAATGCCTTATTTTGAATATTATTTGAATGATTTGTTATTCTTAACTAAAATTATAGCATAGCATTTAATAAAAAACAGCATCCTTTTATAAAAGGTTCATATCTGAAGCTTTCTTTTTTTTTTTTTTTTTTGACAGGCAGAGTGGATAGTGAGAGAAAGAGACAGAGAGAAAGGTCTTCCTTTTTGCCATTGGTTCACCCTCCAATGGCCGCTGCGGCCGGCTCATTGCGCTGATCCGAAGCCAGGAGCCAGGTGTCTCTCCTGGTCTCCCTTGCGGGTCCAGGGCCCAAGCACTTGGGCCATCCTCCACTGCCTTCCCGGGCCATAGCAGAGAGCTGGCCTGGAAGAGGGGCAACTGGGATAGAATCCAGTGCCCCAACCGGGACTAGAACCCGGTGTGATGGCGCCGCAAGGCGGAGGATTAGCCTGTTAAGCACGGCGCCGGCCATATCTGAAGCTTTCTTAAAGTTAGTTTATTTCAATATTGCTGAGACAAAATGCCTTCAGCCACAGTCTGCTTGTAATGATTGAAAAACTGGACCATATCCAGGCAGTTTCCCTAATATCATAACACTCCATGAATGAGCTAGCTCAAATGAATGAGGATGCTCATGTGTTCACCCAAAGGTTCTAATAAGCTGTCTTGAGAATTTATAACAAAAAATGTTTTCCAAATAATAGAACCAAAATCACATCATAATCTCTCATCAACACCCAAATTATAAAATCAATAATATCCTTTTTTCTCTAGAAGGATCTTCTTCTAGAAGCAAAATGAAGGAAGCTTAAAGAAAGGATGAAAGAAAAAAGGAAGACTTTGGTGATTATTTGGATATTTGTAATTAACAATCAGTGAATTGACCTATTGTTTACTGTAAGATTGTATACATACAAAACAGAAAGAAAAAGTTCCATTTTTTAGAGCCTCATGAGATTTTAAAAAAAAATATAAGGATACCTCAAAAATTTCATGGAGAATGGAATTAAATGATAAGTTCATGTTGATGCAAAAAATTTGAAATCTATGTATTTAGGAATCTTCACAAATTCTTGAAAAATATGATTTTGAAATTATGCATGCATGAAATTCAAAAAATTTTGTTCCAAAATAGACTTATCTTTTAATTCCATTTTCAATGAACTATTTGAAGTATTCTTGTTTAACTCAAAAGTCAGAAATAAATCATAGTTTATAAATATTAAAATCTCCTAGTTAATATACTACAAGCTGAAGATAAGCTTTCAGGTTTTCAGAATATGCCATATTTAGGATGAAATAATCATTTATGATTAGTCACTGAAGTTTCATCAGAAGAGATGAGTTTGGATAAATGGAATAGGGAAAGAAATGATTCCCTGGTAAGACAATGAGAAAATTTGATGAGTTACCTCTTTGAAAAATTAGGCATGGTTTCAGTAACTTTTGAGATATTAAACTTAGAGCAACAGTAAACATTTAAATAGAAATCTCTTGGGAAACAAAGAAAAATTAAGAAAGTAGATCCAGGGGCAAGGATTTTTGTATTATTGGTATAGCATATTAGAAACAAGTAAGTAACAGATGGTAATAACTAGAGGGAAAAGGAAAAGCCCATTCCTGGGAGCCCAGCCATTGTATTATGCTATTAGCAAAAGATCAGGAAAGCAGCCATGAGAAAGAAGGGAAGATAGGGAAGAAGGAGACAAATTAACTTCATTGAGCTACTACAAAAAATCATGCAGAATCATGTTAGTTTGATAGATTTATCCAGCACTGAGGAACCTACCTTTCTATTTATTTTATATACCTAAAATTGTCTCAAACTCAGATACAACCCATCCTGAATATCATTACTATGTTCAAAATTATTGATCATAGAAAACCAAGATAAATCAACAGGTGATTTGTACTTCATCAATCAGCTATTATCAAAGTTACACCTTTACCAAAAGCATCTGATGGTGTTTTAACTCAATTACAGTCCAAATTTATATATTTTTTAAGAAAACTGAAAGTTAGCCTAACTTCAAAATATGAGATCTATTGTGCTCAGTTCTCCAAATATTCACACAAGAATACACACATAAAAATAGCCACAAAGCTAAGTTTTTTTTCATTCTTTATAATAGGAGATTTGAAACATCCTTGGCCTTACAACAGTCACTTTTGGGGATGGAGTAGCAACTTTAGGAGGGAAGAAACTAGACGTTTCCTGGAGAGTGGTGGAAGATGAGAACTGGGAAGCCAGGTTAAGAGGCACATAGGTCAGAGGAATTCTCTGCCATGAGATTACTGCACTTTCCCTTTTTAAGAAAGTGTCTACCTATTCACTTATTTTATTTCTGTGAACCCCTGAGTCTAGCTATATATTTAAATTTCTTTGAGCACTACCTGTTTTTCTGATCACGGCTTCTTTCCTCCTAACCTACACTGAAACAGAATGCAGTGGTGCTATAACTTTTAAGTTTACTTTACTCACAGAATTTTATAATAGCGAACTTCATCATTGTACCATAGTATCTTCTGCATGTAATATTCTCTTTGAAGGTTTCTTTTTAATTCAGAATTCTGATAAGGTGACAGCATCACACAGTCTAGTCTGTCCTTCATAACTCACTACTCTGAGGTGGGGCTTGACTCAAAGGATAACAGAAAGTCTGGCTAGTACTCTAATAAGGTCACTTGGAATGAAGACTTTTGCCTAAATAAAGACCATGTGGGCCAACCAAAGTCTCTTTTTAAAAAAAAAAAAACAAAACATTAAGTTTAAATATTAATAACAAGAGAAAAATTAAGGGACTTAGCATTGGAAAAGATTCACAAAGAATGGTTAAGAGGAAGAATACAGGCATTGAGATGCTATAAAAAAGTCAAATTACAAGTAAAAACTGAGAACAAGCAGAAATTATGCTGACGAAGTTGTTCAGAGAAGAAGTAAAATAACAAAAAAGATGGATGCAGCACAGCTAGATTTACTTTGCCATGGACACAGTAAATAAGCAAAAACTCCCTTTCAAACCAAACTAAGGGAGAGATAAAAGTTTTACTAATGACTTCAAAATTATAGACAGTTTCCATGAGGTGGTCTTCATGTTTGATCTTAAAGTGAGGACATAGCTCTCCTCAGGGGCATCATCTTACCTCACAGAAAGAACACAGTCAGAACATGCCTGTGACTATAGATTTCTAGCTCAGGCTACCAAAGATTAGGGATGGGACTGAGCACCCTGCTGGCTAACATGAAAGGCTACCTTTATGGTCTACTTTAACAGAAACCAGGAGGAAAAGGAGCAAGTCAGGCAGCAGTAGCAATGTAAGGATAGGGGGCAGGCCAATTAATAAGAGCTTTATACAGTGATTTGCCATAAGGAGACCCAGCAGGCCATCCACCCAAAATTGGCATTGGTTTTCAATGTGGAAAGCCAGGGCTTTGGACAGACAGCAGTCATGAAGAGCCACGTCAGTTCTGCCAGCCAAGGGCTGGGTCACTGGAAACAGATCTGCCCTGGAGTCAAAGGACTCTCAGGCTAGAGCTGCAGACTGTTGGCTGTAAACTAAAAAGTCCTTAACTCTGCCCAGCTTCCAAAGTAACCACCACTGTTGAGGGAACAGCCTAGGGCCAGTACACTGTAGGCAGAACTGTAAATCTCCTTTTAGTGATGCCTCCTACCTTCTGTTCAGGCCAGCTAGGTAACGGAAGTCAACAGGGTGCCTTCACTTAGGAGGTTCACACCTCCTTTATAATGTCTCCTCAGTACCCCACGTGAAGAGACCTGGCCAGGCCTTAACATCTACCTGATTATTATTAAGCTCCTCCTGCCTGTTTCTGTTTTCTTCTCAATGGGAAACCTTTCATAGGTCCTCTAATAATGACTCTGTCCTTTGTTTTAGACCCTGTGTATTTAATCTGCTTGTTAGATTCATTTTCTACAGATTTGAAACTGAAATTCTAGATGGCTAAGCACATGAAACCTTGGATGGAAGCAGTTTCTGCAAGCTGGCATTGTGTCTCCCTTGGAAGCCACCTCCTGCAGGAACCCTGTTTTGACTGCCATTCCTTACTCCGTCCATGGCTTTCTGTTTTATCATGAGCAAGCTTGACAGGGCAAGTAAAAGCACAAATCATGCCTTTTGATGAGTTTTGTCCCTGCCCTGTAACTAATGATTGTCAGTTTTTTCTTTTCCAAAATTGTGCTTAAAAACCCCACTACCACCAGCCCCTTTGTGTTTTGACTCTCTAGGAGCCCCCCTCCTGGCCACTCCACCAGGAGGCCTCTGACATAAATAAATCTTGCTTTTTCTCTCTGAAAAAAAAAGTAGCTAATATACAATGTACAAAAATGTATATGAGTGAAATTGACAGTTTGAAATTGGATTACTGTTATATACCCTTTGTCTATACTCTTGAAGAACAGTGGTTTTTCTACTTACTATTTGTTAAATTCTTTATTTACAGGAGGATTAAGCTTGTGATTATAAAGTAAATTGAAAGAATGTAATTAAAAAAAGAAAAGAAAAATAAAAAAGGAAAGAGGAGGGAGAGTGAGAGGGAGGGAGGGAGGGAAGGTAGGTTTGGATGTATCATTATGCTCTTAATCCTATATATACGAAATACATGAAATTTGTTGCCCTTATATAAATAAAAATTAAATTAAAAAACTTCCAAAATAAAAAAAATTTAAATCCACAAATCAATGTTGCTAAGATCTTTCGAGTTACTTTGAATGCGTGCTTCTCCCTACAAGTCATATCACAGTATCTATTTTTAGATCCCATGTATTCCCTGTTTGCCTTAATGCTGCACAGAGGACTGAAATAACTCACTCTGTTACTTACTATAGCCTAAGACTCCATTCTTTTCAATAAAGAGTCTAAATAAAACAATATTGCTTTTTGTTTGTTTTGTCTTTAAACTGCTAATAATAATAAAGAATAGCCCTAGTATACCAAGTTCTAGATCCAGTTTTGCCACTAAGTAGCCAAATCATGAGCTCTAAAGTCTTCATTTGTAAAATTATGGCATTCAATTATTGTGAAGTCTCTGTTTGGTGCTGAAATTCTGTGGTTATTGGAATCTGTACTTGCTACTTCTTTTTTAAATTTAGTTAACATTGAATGAAAAACAAAGATTTCAGAAAGGTAAACACATTTATCTCTACAATTCACACAAATGCCAAAGAAGTTCTGAGGAATAAAGGATTCACCTCTGGCACTTTCCTTGTTAAAACCTGCAGTAGCTATCTACCACAAAATAAATGCTTAAACACAGCAGACAAGTCCTATTGTAATTTGGCCCCTGAGTAGCCCTACAACCTTAGCTCCTGACACTTCCTGTTTCTTCCTCCAAGCCTTGGTTTATGTCTTACCCACAATAAGGATAGCATGCCTGTCCACCAAGAACAGTATCATGATAAAGTCTGCTCATATTCAAGCCTCATCCTGGACATCTTCACTTTCCCTGTTCCCTGCACATACCTGCATATCCTCAGGAAGCTTATGTAATCCTCAACTCCTATATCCTTCACTATCTTTTCCATCTTTATCACTGTACGTGCCACATCTTTACCATTACAAATGCCATAGCATCATATATTTTTCTGTGATTTACTTTTTAAAATATATGCATATATATATAAATTTGTGTGTATGTATATATATACATATATACACACATTTATACACACACACATACACACACACAAAGTTCATTTACTTGAAAGAGTTACAGAGAAAAAGACTTCCATCTGCCTGTTCACTCCCCAGGTGGTTGCAATGGCTAGGGCTGGACCAGGCCAAATCCAAGAATCTGAATTCCATTCTGGTTTCCCAAGTAGGTGGCAGGGGCCCAGACACTTGGGCCATCTTCTGCAGCCCACGTGGCCACCCTTTTATGGGTATTCCCCTCCCTTGGCTCTCCCGCCGCCATCTTGTCAACAGCGCGCCTACCCAACCCCACAGCCAGCCCTGCTAGGCCCCGGCGAGCACAGTCTTCCCTGTAAATGGGGGACCATGGCCTTTCTCTGCACTCTCTTCCAGTCATGAGTGCCTGCCACACCCATGCAGGCATGGACAGATATCTCTAGGGAGACCACTCCCTAGGGCTGCTTTTTTTTCCTCTCCATTTCCAATTTAATACCTCTCCTCACTGGGGCAGGGAAGGGAAAATGCCTCTGGCTACTACTGGCCTTACCTAAGGAATCGAGAACCTTAATCCATTAACCCTTTCCAACCTGATGGGTCTTTCTCTTTATAGTCAATGGAAACTTAAGCAATGGGCTCCTAAGCTGATGACCATCTCTTTTCTGTGCTGCTATAGCTAACTTATCTGATGAGAGTTTTCACATATCTTGAAGGTTTCACGTTTTTCTATTGCTAGTACTGAGTCTTGATTGAAAAAACTGCAACGTGAAGTTGTTTATGTTATTTGCCTGTTTTTAATGTTTGAGTGATTACCTAACTCTGATCAGATCTACCCCACAGCCTTGGTTAAAATGCTCAAGTTAAACGTACTAATTTTTGGCTAAACGGTTTGACTCTCTAACAGTTTAATTTCTAAACTGGGTCTTCCAACTTTGAGGCTTCCAGTCAGATCCCCAGAACTCTAAAAGGTTGAGACTAAATTTGTTAAAGTAACAGCTGTTTGAGTCAATTCAAATTATGCAAAGTGTATTAAAATGTTGTAAATAATGTCAGACCTATGTCGTATTCATGTTTTTGCTTTCCAGCTCGAGTAGTCTTATAAAAATGAGAGTAAGTTCTCTGTATACAAGCCTTTATGTTGTTAATTAAAGTAAGCCAATACAGATTGGTTCAGAAAATTGGGTTAGGGCAGTTTGCTTGGTTTGCTTGCTCTATTTTACATGTCTTTGATATGCTTTAAACTTGTTTCTTTTACAGATCTGTTTTTGCAAAAACTGTAATGTCTCTTTTTAATAGTGTCTACTTAATTGATTACCCTTCCATTTCTAAAGTTAGGTTCTTTAAGCTCTTTTTGACTCTGTTAAATAGTTCTTAGTTATGTGATGCTTTTGTGTGCTAACTCTTATGTTCAAGGTTTTTATTTCTGGTTTATTCGACAACAAGAGACCAAAAATTCATGTTCTGCTAAGGTAATCTATTGTTTACTCTACTGTCTCTCTTAAGTTTAGATTAACAAAAAAAATTGTCTTAAAAAAGCTATGTTAAATATCATTATGATTAGATCTGGTCCAAAAGTGTTAAAATTGCCCTAACTAAATAAATGGCTGTCATTTCAGGATGTTAAAAAATTCTATTTTAATCAAATATTCTAAGTTCCCTTGGCACCTTTAAAAAACTTTCTAAAAATCAAAGTTCTAAATTCTCTAAACTTTTGGTATCTCCAGAGGGCCCCTGGAGATGTTAAAAAATATATCTCTCATCTTGCAGAGATAATCACCAATCAGGATGTTTAAATTAAAAGTGCTGCCAAGATGTAAAATGATTCAACACTCTACTAAAATTCCTCACAATCCACAAAAACAAATAATCATCAAAAAACAAGATACCAACCTATAAAACAAAAAGGGGGAATCATACCCCCACAAGACCAGCTACGAATGGCCATGCTCATATTTTAAATTTTCCAAAACATCAGCCCTTGTCAGCCTTTCACAAACATTGGTCCCTCCAAGTACCCTACCTTTCGATTAGGGTAAAATGGAAGGACCCATTAACGGGATGCTGGCAAGGACCAGACCCACTGATAAGTGCTGGTAGAGGATTTAGATGTGTCTTCCCTCAGGGGAATTCAAATCCTATAGGGAAATCTGCAAGAAACCTTAAATATCTCCCCTTTGCTGAAGAAGGTCACCCAGGAGGACCCCCTCCTCAGGAGTAACTTTTCTTTTCTCTTACAGGGATGAAAAGACCATATTGGACTCTCTGCCTCATTGTGACTTTATCATCATGGTACATCTAGAGTGCTGCTTTTATGCTAATCGCTCCAGAATTGTCCAGGACAAGATCAAGACCCTCCAAGAAGACCTTGAAAAACATAGTTATGAACTAAGCTCTAGTTACCTGTGGTCGGGCCTTGGGGGATGGCTTCCTTATCTCCTCCTCCTTGTGGGCCCCTTGGTCTCCATTGTCCTCATAAATTTGTCTAAAATTGCATCACTGCGGTCCAGTTAATGGTGGTCCGACAACAATATGCCACTCTTCAAGAACCAGGTTATGCTGCTCTTTAAGCGCCAGATTTGGAACCCTATATGCCCGTCCACGGCCACTGCCAAGATGTAGAGGTATAATACATCATACCCTGAGTTGTTGAGGTGGTAGCCAATGACGGGTAAGATCCCCTGGGGCAGCCCTTAACAGCTGGAGTAGTAGTCAAAGATGGGTAAGATCCCCAGATGGGGACAACCTAAGAGAGACATGCTCCTTAAAGGTCTGATCCCAGTCAGAGGGGACAACCTAAGACAGGCACACTCTCTGTTCAGTTCCTCTTTCTCTCTTTAATATAAAACAAAAAGGGTGAAATGTTGGGCATTGCCTACAATCTCCATTACAATATGGCGCCTGGCGGATGTTCAAGGGGCATGTCTGCGGCTGCTGTGGTTAAACTATGTAAGATCAGACCACCGGCAGAGATAGGTCCACTTTAGTTCCGAACATGTGGACAGTGCATGATCCCTATACTTTGCTTAAGATGCCCCTGTGCATGGTCCACCCATGCCTGCATGACCTTTTCGCTGATTGGCTCCCCTACTGCACATGTCTTCTGTAAGCCTTAAAAGCCTGTACATTTCCTCAACAAAGTAGTTCCTGCTTCAACAGAACTCACGGGTGCTTGCAGTGTGTTTGACCTGTTGACGTTACCTCTCCTGTTTGCCTTGTTGAGGAGTGCCTGTACTGTCCCCTGCTGGTCATGGGTCAGCCTCAGGCTTAAGACCCCAACACTTCTTGATAAGGTAACAAATTTTCTAAAGTCTTTAGAATAAGGATATTATTTAAAAAAATAAAATGGGATAATTCCACTTATCTAGAGAATTTAATATCCAAGTTATAGGCTGAATACACACAAATCTTGCCTACCTTCCCTTACTGGAACATACTTCACTCATACCCAGAAGAGACTCATGCCAATCTCTTTTCCAAAAATCCTCACACTATTGATTCACTAACATTTCTTAAGTAGTACTTCGCTTTTAATTTGGTCCCAACAACCCTGGTTGGAGCCCCTCTCAACTAGCTGTTTCTGTTTTTCATAAACAGAAAAACTGTATGATAGATAAATTCTCAAAATGATGTTAAATGACATATAACAGCTTATCCTGAGGACACAGGAAATTAAAAAAAAAAAAAACTTCTAGAAACTGAAATACATTTAGCCAAATGAATTTCTCCTTAATGCTGGAATTTCAATCACATTACCAAGACTGAGGGAAATATCTTTTTGACACAGAGTTTTCAAAGTCCCACAAGTCCACCACTTCAGCAACCAGAGGTGCCTGCTGGGGAATTCAGTAGTGTGTTGTCTTGTTCTCGTTCTCCCCTACCATTAGTGGGAACGGCAGATTGCAGAGGGGCTGGTAACAATGGTGGCAGCACAGCTCCGAAGAAGCAGCATTTGTACTAGAATTTCACTTGGATTCGGAACCATCCCAATGTAACACATCAGCTCTATGGGTTTCTTACAATAATAAGCCAGTGAGATGATAAATGGAGTTATGGAACAGTAGAAATCACATTTCTCTCTTCAGGCACTGATTTTATGCCAAGCCTGATTCTTTGTGTGTGTGTGTGTGTGTGTGTTATCATTCTCATTGACAGTGAAACAAGAATTCACACTGACTCATAATGACTGCTAAAATGACAGTAATGCATTTCAATATTCAGAAAAATGTTGTAATACATTATTCAGAAAACCTATTTTAAGTACCTTTGGCTCTCTGATCACCATCATGACCACTTGCAAGTACCTTACAAAAGACCTCAAAAAACAGAGTCAAGAAAAAAAAGTGGTTGATCCATTTTCTATGAAAGATTGGTATGACATGAAAGTACCTGGTATGTTCAACACAAGAAATACTGAAACAACACTAGCATGAGGACTCAAGGAATCAAAACTGAATCTAATGGCCCTAAAGGTCATGTGTTTGAAGTGAGTCTTGCTGATCTGTAGAATGATGAAGTCGTATTTACAAAATTCAGGCTAATTACTCTGCATGTTCAGGGTAAAAACTGCCTAACTTCCATGGTATGGTTCTTATCCAAGACAAAATGTGCTCCCATGGTCAAAAAACAGCAGACTATGATAGAAGCATGTTGTTGTCAGCACTACCAGTGGTTTTTGCTTCACCTATTGTGTGCTGGCTTTATGAAGAAAAAAATGCAACAATCAGATATGGAAGATTTCTTACACTCAGCACCCACAGTTTGGCCAAATCCAGATGAAGATTATGGAAATCATGACCCAAGACATGCAAACAAATGACTTGAAAGAAGTGGTCAATAAATTGATTCCAGACAGCATTAGAAAAGATATAGAAAAAGACTTGCCAGTCCTCTCTAGGATGTCTTTGTTAGACAAGTAAAAATGCTGAAGAAGCCCAAATTTGGGAAAACCCAGAGCTTTCATGGTGAAGGCAATAGGTTTGGAGCAGCCACTGGGCACAAGAGAGGCGCTAAAGTTGAATGAGTTGATTAAAGTATGTTTAAAATTTAGACTGTAATAGTGACAAACAAAAAGTCTTATTTGTTTAAAAAACCTTTTTAGAATGTGTATATTATATTTCACAATGGCTTTTATTTACATCTATATGCTGAAATATGCTTGACTGCTTCCACCTGACTAATCCTCTTAAACCTAGAAAATTTGTTTTAGTTCATTATATTGCTAATATTATAATTTTAAAAGGCAGTCTTCCAATTTTAATATAGCAACTGATCAGTTATATAAAAAAATTTAAAACTGCATCTTGAATCCAAGTTCAGAATTATGACTTGTCTCCTGTCCAACACAGCATGAACTCTGGATCTAATTTATCTGCTTTTTTTGGCAAAAAAAGAGACAATAGTGGGAAATCAAAATAGACTTTAGTTCCTAGGAAAATAAGAGTTTCAGGAAGGTAGCTAAACTGAACCAATACAACCAGTCATTCCGGGGGATTTTTAAAGATGTTAACACTGGTTTAAAAAACGGATGGAGGGGGTAGGTGATAAAAGAGAGAAAAAAAAAGTAAACTGAAAAAACTATGAAGAAGAAAACATTATTGCTGAATTCCTTGCTTTCTAATCTAAGATATTTAGATACTTCTACTTTTTTATAGTAATCTGTTTATTGATCTCTGCGTATTCACGAGTTCATATTGTGCTTTATACAACTTTCTTGTACTCATTTTAACTTTGTACTTGATCTCAGCCAAAAGGCCGTGATCTCATTTTAACTTTGAAAATTTACTTGAGTTAGGTTTATACTTGAAGAAATGTAATATGTCCAGAAACATTCCAGAGAAAAAGATGAAGTCATTATTACCTGTTATCCAAAGCAATATTTATTCCCTTAGCTTTCATAGAAAGTAATATTTTACTTCCTTGTGTATACATGCTGAAGATAGTTAGAAGGACTGTATCTAACAAAAATTGACTCAAATAACAAATAGAGAAGCAGTACGCAAAATTTTCAACGGTATAGTCATTTGTGTCAAACAGGTCTGCATTCTATCAACTAAAAGTTGTATGGTCTTCAGTGAGTGATATAACCCTTGTACACTAAATTAGCTTTTAATATATACTACACACAGCAACTGTCTTAATGTTTCATTTTTAAGATTAAAAGAAATGATGTTCAGCAAAGGAACTTGAACTTATATTATCAAATAGCTATTTTAATATTAATAATACTTGTTTCAATAATAATTCATAAAACAGTTCTATATGAGAATCATTTCATATGAATGAGAAACCATATGCAGTAGTCAGTTTTTTGTCATTATAATTAAAATACATGAGGGAAGCTAACTTTGAAAGGAAAGGTTTGGGGTCAGTATTGAGGTACAGCAAGTTGAGATACAACTTATGAGGCCAGTATCACATATGAGCGCTGGTTCAAAACTTGGCTGTTCCACTGCTGATCCAGCTCCCTGCTAATGTGCCTGGGAAGGCAGAAGAAGATGGCCAAGCACTTGGGCTGCTGCTACTCATGTGGGAGACCCAGATGAAGTTCCAAACTCCTTGTTTTGGCCTGGCCAAGACCCAGGCATTGCAGCTATTTGGGGAGTGAACCAGCTAATGGAAGATTGATATTTCTCTCTCTCTCTCTTTCTCTCTCTCTCTCTTTTTCTCTGTCTTTTCCTCTCTATAACTCTCCCTGTCAAATGAATAATACATTTTATTTTTTTTTTAAAAAAAGGAAAAGTTTATATTTACATTCACACTTTTGGAGGTTTGGAGTCCAAAGTCTGGTGGGCAATCTGTTTAGCTGTCTGGAACGATCTGATGGAATGATCAGATGGCATGCCAGGAAGCAGAGAGAGGGCAGGGCAGCTATGTCCACTCAGTTTTCATAACTAACCCTTCATGAGATTAACTTCCTGAGGGCAAACCCCGCAATGACCCAAAGGCTCCCACCAGGCGCAACTCCCAATCACCATAATGGGATTAGCTTACTCCCTCTTCAGTACTATTAATTTATGACTATTAAATTTAAATATGAATATTAGTTGGAGAGCCAAATCATGTTCAGACTAAAGCACCAAGTATCTTACTCATCTCTGAAAATATGAAACAAATAGTTAAAATAATAGCAGATCTAATGTTGGTAAGTTTTCTCTCTCAAAATTGGTATAATTTTCTAAGTGACTTCGAGCTATCCTTTTAACCTCTCTGGGTAGATTTTAACAGTTCCTGTGGCACTTTGAGAGAGAACAGTGAGATAAAGGAATGGGAGTCCCCAGACTACAGTCAGTGTGAGTCATTCTTCTAGGATCTTCTAGCATGAATCTTGTTTGTAGGAACTAACTCTGTGAGTCACTTAAGTGGTCCAAAAAATAAACCAATTTTTTAATTCAATAAAAAAGACATAATTTACCTCAAACTCCCCCCAGTAGTCAGTCTTGCCCTTTGATGTTCTATAAAAACCACAGGGACAGTATATCAAGCTGATTTTGAATGCATTTATACCTTATATATATATATTAAAGTAAGGCACTACCACGGTGTGTGTATAGTTTGAGTATGTTCCTCAGTGGTTCCTGTGCTGGCAGGATGGTCCTCTGTGTGGTGGTGTTGAGGTGGTAAAATGTTAACAAGCATCGCCTAGTGGAAGGCAATTAGTTTACAGAAGGGATTAATACAAGACCCCTGGGCCTAGATTATTTCCCATGAGAATGAGTTGTCATAAAGTCACCTGGCTCCCCTGAACCCCTCTTCCACATCTGCTGCTCACCAGTCTTGCACATGTTCCCACCACTTTGATGCTTTCCATCATGAGGCCCTCAGTAGAGATGAGCAGATGCAGGCGTTATGCTCTTGAACTTCCAGAACAGTGAGCTAAATAAATCTCTTTATGACATATTTAGTCTCAAGTGTTTCTTACTATAGAAGAAGTACTAAGACAAACACGCACACACAGAATATGATGGAAACTTGTCCCTGCCTCCTAGATGCAGAATTAGTTTAGGCTTAGATGGAATCTTCATGTCTTCTTCCTAGCAATACTCACTTTTCAAAAATCTGTAAATAGTTCTCACTAACAGACACAATCTGGAAAGGAGGCAAACACTCTCAAGAATTCTATAAAATTATCTCAACTATTTTAACACTGCTCTAAACTACTACTGTTCAACCTCAGTAAAGCATGGATATTTCATTTGATAGAAAGCAATTTAATTTCTACATACATTCAACTAAAACTTCTCTAGAGAAAATTCAGCAAGTCTATGGGTTGATAACATATCCAAGATTCCTGATATCAATGGAGTCTATTTCTACTTAGCAATAAAGCCAGATTTTAAAAGTTATTAAAAAATAATGTAAGAGAACAAAAAAACCTGTGAAAGATATTCATTTCAGAGCTCAGTTTGTTTAAAGTAATGTTATTTTACTTTACTAGACTTGTACAGACAAAAAAGAATGTAATCTTCTTACTACTTTAAAATCCCAGGCCATTCAACATATAAACAGGTCTTTGGAAATTAGTATCTTCTGCTTTAAGTACCACTTGAAAGTTAAAATGATAATCTGCTCTAATCGTTAAAATCAGTCCTTTTTCTTTTGTTTATAAATATTTCTTCTTCCCAGAAATAGTATGCCATATACTACTCTGTATAAAAATGATTCAACATTTCCTAATGTTTCACTTTCTGAATTGCTATTTTCATGAAACACGGGCATGATTTAACCACAGAGCACAATGATTAGTTTATTTGTCTTTGATATGCAGTGTAACTGTATAGATGTAACAACTGTACATTTAATATTAAATACAATAATTAAGATCATATTCACATTAAGAGTTTTTGATGCTGTATGTCAGTATACTTCCCTAAGAGGTGTATGGTAGTCCCAGGTATACTGAGTACCATTAAACAGTTTCATGACTGTGTATCAGGATTAACTCTGTTGGAAAGAATCACTGTGAAGTTCCATTTCTCCCTAGCAGCAACCCACAAGGTCAAGGGAATTATCAAACTTTAATTACTGCCTAGGTTGAAGACTAGTCTGAGGCTATACAAATAATAATGTGGTTATTATGATATGAAAACCTTTCCCATCATTTTACAATGCAGTCCTTTAACAGGATTTTATGAAGAAAACAAACAGTGTCCAGATTCTTTCCAAAACAGACAAATACAGGGCGATTAACATTTTTAGGGGCTATTTGTTTGACACTGTAGGGCATAGGTTATCTCTTTTCATCTTCCTTAAAATTCTTTACGAAGTGGGTAGTATTATCTTCACATTTTACAGATAAAATAACTGAAGCTGGGAGAGGTTAAACAACCCATGCAAGGTTGATGGGACCTAGAAAATGTCAGACGGGATTTGAACTAAGCAAGCAGAGCCTGGTTATCACCTACAACACATATCTTTCTCACAGGAGGAAGGAAAACGACATGAAGACACCAACAGCAGTCATTATTAGAAATCCCTCACCAGTCCAATACTGCCCTACTATGTTATTGGCTCCTTAATATTTAAAAAAAAATTTACATCATTCTCATTTCTACAAAAAACCAACAACTTAATGTTAAAGAAAATTAAATTAAAAAAAAAAAAGCTGAACAGACAGAGAGTTTCACTGTGTTAATTCAAGGAAGTGCACAATATATTTTTAAAAATAATTACAACTGGGCTGGCACCGTGGCACAGTAGGTTAATCCTCCGCCTGCAGCGCCAGCATCCCATATGGGTGCCGGGTTCGTGTCCTGGCTGCTCCTCTTCCAATGCAGCTCT
The DNA here is from genome assembly GCF_033115175.1 of Lepus europaeus. Classification (NCBI taxonomy): domain Eukaryota; kingdom Metazoa; phylum Chordata; class Mammalia; order Lagomorpha; family Leporidae; genus Lepus; species Lepus europaeus. Next base: position 79,601,948 of record NC_084831.1, read on the forward strand.
CTGCTGTGGCCTGGGAAAGCAGTAGAAGGTAGCCCAAGTGCTTGGGGCCCTGCACCCGCATGAGAGACCAAGAGGAAGCTCCTAGCTCCTGGCTTCAGATTGGCGCAGCTTTGGCCGTTGCGGCCATTTGGGGAGTGAACCATAGGATGGAAGTCCTCTCTCTCTCTCTCTCTCTCTCTCTCTCTCTCTCTGCTTCTCCTCTCTGTGTAACTTTTTCAAATAAAAAAATAAATAAATCTTAAAAATAAAAAATAATTACAACTGTGTTAGTATTCCTTTCTACCTCAGAAAAAAAAATCTAGTCATATGCATGTGACTACAAGTTTTAACTAGCTAGCCCAAATCTTCACTTCTACACTACCCATCCAACTTCATATTTGTTGATACATCAGGTCAGAGGTTAATAGTCCCCAATAAGAGCCCCTTAAAAAAATTCAACTTCATAGTCTATAAGCAAGTGATCTTCAGTTTGTGCATAAAAGTTATAAAGTACCATCAAAGACTCAGAGGTCACTGTCTTAGTTTAAAAATGGAAAGGCTGGGGCTGGCATTCTGGCACAGAGGTTAAGCTGCTGCCTATGACACTGGGATCCCAAATGAGTGCCAACTGGAGTCCTGGCTGCTCCACTTCTGATCCAGCTCCCTGCTAATGTGCTTGAGAAAACAGCAAAGTCATTTGCTGATGGTCCAAGTGCTTGGGCCCCTGCCTCCCACATGGTAGACCTGGATAAGGTTCTAGGCTCCTGGCTTCAGCCTGGTCCAGCCCCAGCTGTCATGGCCATCTGGGGAGTGAATCAGTAAATTTAAGATAGACCAATCGAAAAAGCTCTCTCTCTCTAATTCTGTCTTTCAAATAAATAAATCTTTTAAAAAGGTCCTTTCAAATAAATAAAATGAATCTTTAAAAAAGGTACAGAGGAGGAGTCTTTCTCCTGCAGGTGAATTTTGTGCTTCTCTCTCTCTTTTTTTAAAGGTTTTATTTAGTTATTTGAGAGGTAGAGTTATAGAAAGTGGAACAAAGAGAAAAGTTTTCCCTCAGCTGGTTCACTCCCTAAATGGCTGCAATGGCCAAAGATGGGCTCATCCAAAGCCAGGAGCCAGGAGCTTCTTTCAGGTCTCCCATGCGGGTGCAGGGGCTCAAGCACTTGGGCCATTTTCTACTGCTTTCCCATGCATATTAGCAGAGAGCAGGATCAGAAGAGCAACAGGGACTAGAACCAGCACCCATATGGGATGCCAGCAGCGCAAATGGAGGTTTAGTCTACTCCATCACAGCGCTGTCCCTTGTGCTCACTCTTAATAACCTATGTTTTATTTTCCTATGATCCTGTCTTTGGTGGGTACCACTTTCCTGAATTAGGGTAACTTCCTAATTTCCTTTTCCCAAGAAAAGGAATTAAAACATTGGTGTTTGGCTTAAATTCAAAAGAAGATAAAAGTTGAAGAGCTCCAGATTCATATTATATCCAATTATGTCGAAGTAAACCTACATCTTACCTTCTCACCTCGCATACCAGGGGGGCCCATTAGTCCAGAAAGCCCTTGATCACCCTACAAACAAACCACAGAGGATTAAGTTATAAACGAGACTTTTAAAGCAGAGCTCCCTTTAATCTCTGGAGTTGAACTCTTACTACCTTCTTTTCTGATCTTCACACTCTGGTTCAAGTTCCATCTCCCTTTTCAAACCTTATTTCTTCCAGGGCTGACTACCTAGACTGTACTTTCCCACCTCCAAGTTCTTGCTGCTTTCACCCTCTCATCCCAAAATTCCTATCAGTTTAAAAAACCTAAATATATTCCAAGAATTCTGCAAGTGCTTTGTGAGGCTTTCCTGTTGCCCTGAGGCCTGGTGGGATACCAAGACCTGAGCCTGGAGGGCATGTGGGGTAGATCGGGGTTCACATGACATGGTCTAGAAAACGCACTTCCTCTTCCACACTACACCAGTGCCTTCCGCAGTGCAGCAGTGGCTGCACTGAACTTGACTACTTGGAGTAATAATGGAGGAAATTTATTTCAAGTTCCCTGTGTGTGGCTTGCACAGATTTGATTTACCAATGAGGGCCATCCTACCCACATCATGAAAGAATAGGAAAGGTACACTGGTGAGAGGGAAGGCGTGTGTGTGGAGGAAGTGCCAAGAGGAGACACAGACCAGGCTGTGTGAATGGAGATGGGAGAACATGTCTCAGGAACTGCTGAGGAGATAGCAAAGTTGGAGACTTAGATCATCTAGAACCCGGTGAGTCAAGGTGCACTTTTTCTTTTCCTCCCTTCTTTTCTTTCCTCTCCCTCTTTCCACTGTTAACAGAATTATTGCATGTGAAAAAAAAAAAGTTATGTTTGGGGAAAAAATGGTAATAATGCTAAATAAACTCCTTAGTAACTATTTATGTTTAGTTTTTTAGTGCATTACCTGCTTTAATGTCATCAAATGGATTGGAAGAAAAAGGATACTTCTGATTATTAACAATGGACTGCTTTTCCGTTTCTATCATTGTAATGCTTCTTCTCAAAAGTCACTGTGTACTTACATCCCATGTGGGATCTGTCCTTAATGTGTTGTCTAATGTGCAGTGATGCTATAACTAGTACTGAAACAGTATTTTTACACTTTGTGTTTCTGTGTGGGTACAAACTGATGAGATCTTTACTAATTATATACTGAATCGATCTTCTGTATATAAAGATAATTGGAAATGAAAAAAAAAAAACCTGGTGTTAAATTGGAAAAGGCATAGAAAATTAGTTAATTTTTTTAAAAAAATATTATGTAGGATCTCTGTCTTTAATGTGCTGTACACTGTTATTTAGTACTCAAACAGTATTTTTCACTTTGTGTTGCTATATGAGGGCAAACTGTTGAAATCTTTACCTAATATATACTAAACTGATCTTCTGTATATAAAGAGAATTGAAAATGAATCTTGATGTGATTGGAAGGGGAGAGGGAGCGGGAAAGGGGAGGGTTGCGGGTGGGAGGGAAGTTATAGGAGGGGGGAAGCCATTGTAACCCAAAAGCTGTACTTTGGAAATTTATATTCATTAAATAAAAGTTTAATAAATGGAAAAAAAAAAGTTTACTAAATAGCCCTCATTTGTGGTAGAATGACAATTTTATATGGGTTTTCCATGTTGTGTTTTTCTTTTTTTTAATTTCATTAGTGATAGTACAAAAAAATGCACTAGGAAAATGGGAATGGTCAATGGTCCCCTTCCATTAGCTTTAATCACAGATGAATCAGTTTCCCTACAGAGTGCCTCTGTCTGAAAAGAATAGTGCCGATGATGTTGATGGTTTCTCACTTGTCTTATGGGAAACTGAAATTACATCGTTTTTTAAAAATTTTTTTAAAAAGATGCATGACCTTAAGGTTCCAAAAGGGTTTAAAAACTTGTATATGACCTATTATAGATGTTACTTAGTAGATGTTATATGACAAAAGATGAACCACTGCCATTTCTTTTATTGCTTCATTATTAACCACATCTTGTCATAAAAATGGCCAAATAGTTGATATAGAATTATTTTCCAATCCCTTCTGCTCCTACTAATTTAATATTTGTATTTTTTGTATTCAGATTGTATTGTATAATTAACCCCCTTTCTCTTCAGTATATATGAACCCAATTTAATGTAAATATAATTTCTAATAGTTTGCTTTAAAATATTACCATTTTAGAAATAATCTCTCAATTTTAAAAGTTAGATTTTACTTAAGGCTCAATGGTGTCATACTGTTAAATTCTATAACTTACTACACTGCAGTTATGTAGTATTAACCACAATTGGTATATGAGTAATTCAAAATGTAAAAATAAAAACACTGACATACTTCCAAGCCTCAACTCCCATGTTGAATCACCCTGTATTTTGTACAGAGAAGCCACAGGAAAGATAATATCAAGCATTTGATAGAGATACAATGTTTAACCTGGGAGATCTATCTAAAGTGGTCCCTGAAATGAGCAGACCTCTGATTTCTAACTTTTAAGAAATTAAATCTATATTTGTATCTCAAAAGATGGCTTTTGTATTTCTTAAACTGTCAGATTTTTTTTCTTGTAATATTAAGAGATGACTGGGAATACTGTGTTTCTAGTAATAAACTTTCATACCTTCTTTTAAGTTATTTAGACTTAGTGAACTCAGTTTCATCACAGTAATGAAATTCCAAAGCTACAACCTAGGAATCATCAAAATTGTTTAGGTAATTTTAGTTTGTGATGTATACCACATTAACAAAAATATCCTGCAATTGTATGATATTTATCAAGTGCTTGTCTAAATAAAGCTTCCCAGATGTCCTCCTACAGAATCTATTTGTGTTTATTTGCACTATAAAGCAGCATCCTCCACCCAGTAGTTTTTGTTGATCTCTTGTTGTTATCCTTGTTGCTAAATTTGTGTTTTTACTTGACAGTGTTATGATGAAATAAAAAGCATAATGGGCTAGAAGTCAGAAAATTTGGATATATTATGGTCTCCAGCACTTACTAGCCATGTGATGCGTGTTTTAAATCTATAAATTTTGTTTTCTCAACTGCAAACAAGACAGTGATGACTGCTTCTCTCACAGAAAATTACTGTGGTACTAACAAGATAGAGTATATGGAACTGTCCTAAAAGGAGACAAAATGGCATTGGAGTTTATGTATATTCTGTGCATATGTTGACACCACAATCTTTCTGGCAGACAACACAATGGCAGGCTACAACAGTCACTCTACAAAAATTAATGCTAGGATTTAATCAGTAAGTCAAAGTAATACTATAATTTACTTAATTCTTCAAATATTTCTTCCTTATTTAAATCTCTGATACAGTGAAATCTATTTTTTTTAAAAATGATTTTTAAAATGCTTGAAATATTTTGCCATGATTTTATTTCATGGGAAAATAATTACCTTTTCTCCAGAAACAGCTTGACCTGGGGAAAAACCTGGATCTCCTTTGGAACCCTGGATCAAAAGTTATAAAACACTTGGTGAAGCATAAATTACATGAAGTATAACATCTTCAGTTATGTATCATTAGATGCATACCATTATATGATATTAAATAAAAATATTTTAAATTGAGATAGGCAGTAGTTTGTTTACCTTTATAATTCCTATTTTTCTTAGCCTTATTTTTAAATGAGAAGATTCCTAAAAATTCCCCAGCCATTATTCATTTTTTCTAATCTAAGAAATAGTACCATGGAAACATTTGTCTTTATGGGACCTAGGTAAAGGCCCTAGTATCTTTTCCATTTTTGTGACATATTACATTACTAACCCTAATTTAGCATTGGAAGACTAGTTATTTAAACTAGTTATTTACAACTCTTTATAATAATCCTTAAAATTCTAAGATATCATTGCAAGTTTAAATATTTTCCAAAATTTTGTAATGCATATGCATTACTTGTATAACTAAGAGAAAATAAACAAGGGAAATGGAGCAAGATGGGAGTTAAGTAAGATGCCCAGGTGATCGTCTCCCCTCAGAGACACCAATTTGAACAACTGTTCACATCCCAGGTCACCTGCACCAGAGTTATGGAAGACAGGTAAAAGACCACAGTGGCTAGTTTTTACATAATCATAAGACACACTGAAGCAAGCAGGAAGGAAAGAGATACCAACATCACCTCTCCCTCAGCTCCAAGTAGCACAGTGTAGAGAGAAAGAATGAATTAAGTCCAGACCTTAGACTTGAAATACTATACCAGGCCTGCAATGACAGAAACTAGTGCCCAGCAGGGTCCCATAGTCCCTACCACCAGGCTTATACCTGTTGACTGAGTTTTGGGTCCCTCCTATGCCAAGTAGCTAAGAGACCATCTTCATTGCCCCTCACCCATCATGCTGCAGACAATAGAAGAAGACTTCTGATGCTGTGGGAAACAAAAACTAGAACCATACCTGGGGGCTCTGAACCAGGCTATTGCTGTGACCCAGACCAAGAGACCTCTACCCTAGGCCAGTGCTTATAGATAGAGCCCTAGACTTGCACTGTGACCAGTGAAGTGAACACCAATGGGATGGACTTGTTTTGTCATGTGTCATTGCCAGCCTCACATGGGCCTTTCATGCACACTTGAAATTGCATCAGACCTGGTGATTGTGAGACCCAGTTTATATCCAGGTTGGTAGCAGGTTGGGTGACCAAGGGGTTGCCTTTATCATGCCTCTCCAACCTTGGGCAGACAGCAAGGAACCATGACATGGAGTCTTGGGACACAGTGCTAGGCTGGTAAAACCCAACATTGGGCATATTCTAGTGATCCCTGTCCGTACTGCAGAACCTGTGTATGGAGCTTCTAGATTTGCCCTGACATGAGACAGAGACCTATGTCCAGGTGGGACAGACTCACCCTGGCACATACTGTTGTAGCCTCATCTGTACCTAGTGTACAATCCCAAGATTTCTCACGGCCTGGTGACCATGAGACCCTGGTGTGGTTTTGCCTACTGAGACTGTCATTATCATCTGTTCTACATCCTTGATAAGACAGTAAGGAACCACAGTACTGTGTCTTAGAATTCAGTTGGGCTGAATAGAGCCCTACATTAAGTCTTTCCTAGTACTCCTGTGCCCAGGCCAGAACCTGCAGGAAGAACCTCTAGACCTGTCTCAGGGCCAAGTAGATTCCTATGGCTCCAGTTGTTTGGTCTTAAGTTCCAGCAACCATCGCTTGTGCCTAGCTGCAGTAGTCTCAGGCTGTGAATACAGCTCAGGAGAAGACAGACTATAGCAGTGTGAGTTTGCATCCTACCCTCATGGTGTACTGGCAGGATAGGCTGTGGGCTCTAGACTAACCTATCATTGCAGCATTGGTGGTCACAGGACTGGACATCTGAGCTTGTAGGGATGCATGACCCTTTTTCAATTAATTATCAGTTCAATTTAGTATATATCAACCGTGGATTTGGGACAGATCTGAGCTCAAGGTCTCACTGAAGCACTGACCATACATTGGCAGCAGACTTGTGGCAAGCCTCAACTTAGGGTATAACCTAATGCTAAAGTGGCAGAAGAGTCCAGAGGTTCAGAGAAAATCAGGCTACTTAGTATTTCTGGAAGGACAGCAGTAAAGCCACATAATGAAGACTGTGACAAGCTAATGCTTCAATGCTCAGACAATGTCATATTCCACCAGAATAAAGAACTCTCAATGAGCCTCAAAACTCCAAGACAACACAGAGAAACAATTTAATACTCTAACAGAGATATTTAACAGAGAGATGAAAGTGCTTTTAAAAACATCAAATTGAAATCCTTCAAGTGAAAATTATCCTAAGGGCAAATAAAAAAACACAACAAAAGACATCAATACAAAAATGGATCAAACAGAAGAATCAGTGTGGACTGGCATTTGGTCTGCAAGATACCAGTTGGAATGCCTGCATACCATTTCAGAGTGCCAATTCTAGTTTCCTGATAGTGCACACCTGGGAGGCAGCAGGTGCTATAGCTCAAGTAGTTGAGCCCTTGCCACCTATTTGGGAGATGTGGATTCAGTTCTCAGATCCCAGTTTTGGCCTGGGTCAGCCTTGGTCATCATGGGCATTTGAGGAGTAAATAAGCAGATAGGAACTCTGTTTATTTCTTTCTGTCTTCTGCCCCTCAAATAAATAAAGAAAAAAAATGAAAATGTGTGAGCTCAGTCAGGTATTTGAATATATACAGAGGAGAAATAAAAATGAAAGCTATGGGAATTTTGTGACAGATGCAATGAACAAATTACTGAATAGTAGGGGCTCAAGAAAGATTTGTGAATGCCTAGGGGTAAAAAACATATTCAAAGAGCTTATAACCAAAACTTCCCAAATTTTGAGAAAGACACAATTATCCAGGTATAGCAAGGCCAGAGGTCACCAATCAGAATTAATACAACCAAACCTAACCTCAAGACATGTTATCATCAAGCTTTCCGAGGTTACAGAGAAGATTCTCTAAGCTGCAAGAGAAAATAAACAATAAACTTCTGCCACTTTAAAGAAGTCCCAGTTTACCTAATGGCAGACTTCCCTGCAAAAACAGTACAAGCCAGAAGGGAGCAGGATGAGACTTTCACAATACTGAAGGAAAAATCTGCCAGCCCAAAGTACTGTACCCAGCAAAGTTGTCAGATATTCAGGAAGATACTTTCCCTGCCAACACCACCCCCACCAAAATAAATAAATAAATAAATAAAATAAAACGGAACAGAATTTATCACCATCAGTCCTGTCTTAAAAGACAAATTAATGAGTATAAAGGAAACATCAGAAGGTAGGAAACTTATTGGTAGGAGTAGCTATACAGTCAAATCTAGAATGCTGTAATATGGTAAACTTGATTTGTAAACCACTCACACCTTTAGTATGAAGACTAAAACACAAAACAATTAAAAATAATAACTACATTGGAGGCAGATATAATACAAGAATGGAAAATCAAAAATTCAGAATGTGGGGAAGAATATAATTTAAATACAGAGTTCTTTATTTGTATTTCTTATCCCTTTCTTCTTTTATTTTATTATGTTTACAATATCAAGTTCCTATCATTTTAAAATAGCCTGTTATAAACAAAAGATGATTTTTGTAAGCCTCATGGTAACCAACACAAAAAAATCTCTAACAGTCTTTCTAAAAACAATAAGCAAAGAATCAAAGCATATTGCTAGAGGAAATCACTTAACCACACAATAAGACTGCAGGAGACAGAGAAAAAAAAGGAGTTACAATAAAACTTGAGAACAAGTATCAAAATGGCAGTGTAAGACATTAACTATAAGTAATTACCTTTAATGTTAATGGATTAAATCTCCCAATTAAAAGACATAAGTTGATTGAGTGGCTTTAAAATAAAATTCACAAAACCCAACTACATACAGCTTACAAGGAATGTACTTCACTTCTTAGAATATGAATAGACTTAAAGTGAAAGGACAGAATACGATATTCCATGTAATGTAACCACAAAGAAAACAGGAGTAACCAAACTTAGATAAAATTGATTTTGAATCACAATCAGTAAAAAGAGGCAGGAAAGGTCATTAGATAAGGAAAAGGAGTTCAATCTAGCAAGAGGAAATAATATTTGAAAATATATATGAGCCCACACTTAAATATTAATTATACTCCAACATTATAATAGTAGGGGACTTTATTTTTAAAATATCTATTTATTTATTTGAAAGGCAGAGTTAGAGAGAGAGACAAAGAGACAAGACAGAAAACTTGCACCTGTTTGTTCACTCTCCAAAGAGGCTACACAGGGTCAGGGCAGGTGGAAGAGCTTCTTCTGGGCCTCCTATATGGGTGCAGGGGCCCAAGTTGTTGGGCTATCAGCAGGGAGCTGGACCAGAAATGGAGCAGCTGGGACTCAAACCAGTGCCCATATGGGATTGAGTAATCAAAGGTGGCAGCTTAATATGCTACATCACAATACCGATCTCTGTAGGGACTTTTTATTTTTATTTTTTAAGATTTATTTACTTATTTATTTGAAAGACAGCGTTAGAGAGGAGGAGGAGAAGAAGAGAGAGAGAGAGAGAGAGAGAGAGAGAGAATCTTCCATTCACTGGTTCACACCCCAAATGGCTGCAACGACCAGGGCTGGGCCAGGCCAAAGCCAGGAGCCAGGAGCTTTTTCTGGGTCTCCCATGTAGATGCAGGGGCCCAAGGACATGAGCCATCTTCTGCTGCTTTTCGCAGGCATATTAACAGGTAACTGAATTGGAAGTGAAGCAGTCGGGACTAAAACTAGTGCCCATATTTGATGCCAGTGCTGCAAGTTGTGGCTTTAACTTGCTGTACCACAGCGCCAGCACCCCTTCCCCAGATATGGACTTTAATATTCCACTTTCAAAAATAGACAGATCATCCAGACAGAAAATCAACAAAAAACAGCAGAGTTAAATTGTACCCTATATCAAGATGTTCCATTCTACAGCTGTAGAATACATGTTTTCTCAGCACATGGAACATTCACCAGGATAGATCTTATGGTAGGTCACAAAACAAATCTCAACAAATCTTTTAAAAAGAAATAATATCAAGTATCTTTTCTGACCACCATGCAATAAAATTACTAATCAATAAGAATAAAAATTTTGGAAACTACATGAATTTATGAAAATTAAACAGCTTATTCCAGAGCAACCAATAGATCAAGAAAGAAATTAAGAAGAAAATTTAAGTTTCTTGAAACAAATGAAAATAGAAATACAACATACTAAAGGCTATGGTGTGCAAGAAAAGCAGTACTTAAAAAGAAAAGTTATACCAATCGAAGCTCACATGAAAATAAAGCCCACAGGAGAAGAGAATTCTTCCAAAACCATTTTATGAGGTCACTATTACCTTGACAGTAAAAGCAGACAAGGATACAACAGAAAAAGAAAGCTAGAGGCCAATATCCTTGATAAACACAGATGCAAAAATTCTCAGCAAAATACCAGCAAACTGAACACAGCAATACATTAAAAATTATTCACCATGATCAAGTAGGATTCATCCCAGGGATGCAAGAAGAGTTCAACATACATGACATACATGATTCAAAAATGAACATAACAACATCCCTTCATGATAAAATCTCTGCATTAATTAGGTAACATAACATCAACATAATGAAGGCTATATGTAACAAACCAAACAGCTAACATCATACTAGGGGAAAGCTGAAAGCTTTCTAAGATCTGGAATTAGAAAAGGATGTCCACTTGCACATATTTATTCAATATATCACTTGAAGCTCTAATCAGAGCAACTAGAAAGGAAAGGAAGAAGTCAAATTGTCACTGTTTTGTATAGCATGATCTTATATTTAGAAAACTCCAAGCACTCCACCAAAATACTATCAGAATAAACAAATTCAGAAAAGTCACAGGATACAAAATCAAACCGTATGAAAATCAGTAGCACTGTTATGGATCATTAGTGAAGTATCTGAGGAAGAAATCAAAAGGCAATCCCATTCCCAAAAGCTACGAAAAAACGAACGAACGAACGAACGAACAAAAGGAAAGAAAGAGAGAGAGAGAGAGAGGAAGGAAAGAAAGAAAGAAAGAAGAGGAAGAAGAAGAGGAAGAGGAGGAAGAGGAAGAGGAAGAAGAGGAAGAGGAAGAAGAGGAAGAGGAAGAAGAGGAGGAGGAGGAGGAGGAAGAAGAAGAGGAACAAGAAGAAGAGGAAGAAGAAGAAGAGGAAGAGGAGGAAGAGGAAGAAGAAGAAGAGGAGGAAGAGGAAGAGGAGGAAGAGGAAGAAGAAGAAGAAGAGGAAGAAGAAGAAGAGGAAGAGGAAGAAGAAGAAGAGGAAGAAGAAGAAGAGGAGGAAGAGGAAGAGGAGGAAGAGGAAGAAGAAGAAGAGGAGGAGGAGGAGGAAGAAGAAGAAGAAATTCAAACCCAACATACCTAGGAAAAACTTTAACCCAGTTAACTGATCAACTCATGTTCTAGACCCAGAAGTTCAAGTCAGTATGAAGGAAATGCTCTTAACCTGACTACTTGAGGGTTGATCTTTCCTAATATAAAACTTGGTATGAAATAGACTGACTGAAGATGATAACTGTACTTAAAATGTCAAGGAAGTAGGCCATACTTTTCTGCACTGAAAGAGAAAACTCTAAAATTTCTTACTTTCTCCCATATTTTGGTGTCAACCTTTGATTCCTGATACATTTTTAGTTTTACCTGATTTGCTTTCAAATACATTTTGCCATTAATATAATATTTATAAATTCATTAGTTACAGTTGACTTTGAGCCTCATTACTGGATTCTAAAAACTCCTACATGATTTTTATTAAAGAAGCTTTATATTCCCTTTTAGTATTAGTAAGAGGAAAAGAAATTTGCTTACATTTTGTTAGTCAAACGAGCCCCAAAGTTCCAGCTATCCCTGATCTGCTAAAGTCCCAGATCATCCTTATTATAGTAGTTACTGCAACTGTTGTTGGATCTCTAAAGGACCTTCTATCTTAGGAAGAAAAATTCCCTGATGTACCAGACCCATTTACGTGTTAGGTAGATTTATCTCATTAGAGTCTACACAATATAATTGATAAGAGCATGGGGATTTGGAGTGAAAACACTGAACAAGTAATTCAGTCTTTCAATCTGAAATTCTTTTTCTACAATGGGAAAAATAATATCTACTTAGATTAAATTCCAATATTTAGCAACAAATTCTTTCTGGATTATAAAGGTGCTAGCATTAAAAGTAGCAGTACTAAAGACAATCAATATTAAAATAAATTTCACAAGTTATTGCCATCTTGGAAAACAGAACACATATCCTGTGTGAATTACTGATAGACCAGCAAAACTTTAATGAAAATTAATTTGGAAATCAAAAGTTCAGGGTATGGTTATGCTAAATTGGGAGAATAGCACAAAGGAAACACTAGATGACTTGATCTTAAAGTGGTATCATCTGGATACACTTTGACATTACTAGTAACTACCGAAGATCCATCATCTCAGCTATCCTCTCTACCCAACTCTTCTTACATTTTCAGCTCACTTCATCTAGGCCTCCATAACTTTTAACAGCTATTTGACCCACTGGAACTGCTAATCAGGGACTCTCACCACATTTTCACTGTCTCATTTCCTTTTTAGTCTGTTGTCCTTAGCTAGTATAAATGCAAAGGTCTGACATAATCACTTCTTTGCATACATGAACAACCACATTGATCCTTTCTCTGTATATTTAGCTTACCTGGCAACTCTGTCCCATAGCAGCTATATGTGACTAAGAGAAAACAATCATGCTGAAAATTTTCACTTAAAATTCATGTTATCATGTGTGGTTGTTTACTATGTCCAATCATTGCCTTAGTCAATTCACTTTCCCCTGTTTATAGATCATTATTCCATAACTCCTCTGTTTCCACTCACTCTCAGTTGTTGATCTTGCTTTTAACTTTGATAAGCGATCACAGCAAAATCCACTACCTCATCTAAATAACTGACTCCTCCTAGCTCTCTGATCATACTCCTACCACTTACCTCATTTGGTGGCCATTCCTCTAAGATTGCCAAGCAGCCTCTGCCTATACACTGGATTGCTGTTTTTTGACCTTTCCTTATTGGGATGGCAAAATTGTCATTTTTAATTCTAGCATTTTTATTTTCTAGCTTTTTCTATAAAAAGAAACTTCACTTAATCAACCTGGTTATCCTAATTCTATAAGAAAGTCAGAGAAATTTTAAATGAAAAACTTGATTCTTTCCTTTTTTCTTTTGTAATTTTTCAAAATAATAAGGTGGTATAATACAAATGTACATTTGATCTTTGTCCCTATTTCTTGGCATAGAGCACCTAAACCCCGTTGGATTTCTGAGTAATAGGGTCATTTTTCACAGCAAGCCCCCTTTGACCTAAGCTCTGGTTAGTAAAATGACTCAAGGTAGGACTTATGGTTTGGGGTAGGGTCATTAGAAAGACACTTAAGTGATTAGAAACTAGGAACATTTAGCACCACGCCTCCTTTCCCTCACTTGTAGGGAGCAGATGGGGTTAAAAACAAAATTATGAAAATCACTAAATAAGATTTGAAGAGTTGTGGTGCTGGGAAGGCTGTGTGCCAGGAGAGAACATAAAAGTGCCATACTCCCCACCCCTAATACTTGAGATATCTCTTCCATCTTGCTGTTCCTGAGTTCCCTTACAATAAACTGGTAAAGATAAAGTGTTTCCCTGAGTTCTATGAAACATTCTAGGGAAATACTGGACCTAAGAAGGTGGGTCATGGAACCCTTGAATCTGTAGTTAAGCCGGGTAAACTATGTGTGGTGTGGGCACTCTGTTTGGCTGGCGTCTGGCAGTGTGGGCAGTCTTGAGGGACTGAGCCCTATAACTATGGAGTCTGATACTATGTGTATTTGGTTCAGAATTAAATTGAAGTTTTGGACTTCAATTGAAGTCTTTGACTCAAGAATCTCACAGATGTAATTCCCTACCATCATTTAAAGGTGACCAATGAGGGTTGATTTGTTTTTTGATTTATTGTAACTTGTGATTTAGAAATATTTGTGGGTTAATCTATGGCAGTTATTCTTTTTTTAAGACCTATTATTTATTTGAAAGTCAGAGAGAGAGAGAGAGGGAGGGAGAGAGGAAAAATTAGATAGATGAGAGAGAGAATATTTCATTTGCTCACTCTCCAGATGGCTGCAATTGCCAGTGCTGGACGAGGCCAAAGCCAGGAGTCAGGAGGTTCATCCAGGTCTCCCACATGGGTGGAAGGGGCCCAAACTTGGGCCATCTTCCATTGCTTTCCCCAAGCCATTAGCAGATAGCTGGAGCAGCCCAGGCATGAGCAGGAGTCCATATGGGATGCTGGCATCACAGGTGACGGCTTTACCTACTGTGGCAGAGCATTTGCCCCATGCCACCACCCCAGGCAGTTATTCTTAGTAGTGTTCAAATCTCACAGATCTTTAACTATTTGACACCTGAATCTGAATCCTTTTGATTTGATACTAATTGTTCTTGATAATTAGAAAACTTTTTTTTTTTTTGACAGACAAAGTTAGACAGTGAGAGAGAGAGAGACAGAGAGAAAGGTCTTCCTTTTTCCGTTGGTTCACCCCCCAAGTGGCCACCACAGCTGGCGTGCTGCAGCAGGCACGCTGCACCGATCTGAAGCCAGGAGCCAGGTGCTTCCTCCTGGCCTCCCATGCAGGTGCGGGGCCCAAGGACCTGCGCCAACCTCCACTGCACTCCCGGGCCACAGTAGAGAGCTGGCCTGGAAGAAGAGCAACCAGGACAGAATTCAGCGCCCTGACCAGGACTAGAACCCGGGGTTCTGGCACCGCAGGCAGAGGATTAGCCTAGTGAGCCACGGTGCTGGCCAGAAGAAAACTTTTAATACATATCAGTAACATTTTACCTATGAAATCAAAGGAAATGATCATTTTGTCTACTCCTATACAAGAAGGTCCCTATGCTGTCTAAATGAACGGGACTACACAAGTCGAGTCTCTAGCATTTTATCATTCTTCACATTTTCATAATGTTGCCCTTAACATTTTTATGGTAATTTGACCCAGTAAAAAATTCTTAGAGCGGGTCAGCATCTATACCTAATATATGTGTTTAAGGCACATGCAAGAAAAAAGCAATTAAGAGAAATACATACTGGAAACATGGGCACATTCAGTCAAATCTAGGAACAGAACATAGCACTGGGATATTATTACTCTTTGAGGTTTAATACTTATTACAAATAAAATTTTATTTAATATTATTAACAGACATTGTTATTGTAGTTTATTAAGGCTAGATTTTTTTACTTAACTGGATTAAATTTGAAGGACCTAGTGGGCTGACTAAAGTAATATAAGCTGTGCGTGTTTGTGAGGATATTTAAGTTTCCTCTAGGAAGCATTTTTTTTTTTTTTTTTTTTTTTACAGGCAGAGTGGACAGTGAGAGAGAGAGACAGAGAGAAAGGTCTTCCTTTTGCCGTTGGTTCACCCTCCAATGGCCGCCGCGGTAGGCGCGCTGCGGCCAGCGCACCGCGCTGATCCAATGGCAGGAGCCAGGGGCTTATCCTGGTCTCCCATGGGGTACAGGGCCCAAGGACTTGAGCCATCCTCCACTGCACTCCCTGGCCACAGCAGAGAGCTGGCCTGGAAGAGGGGCAACCGGGACAGGATCGGTGCCCCGACCGGGACTAGAACCTGGTGTGCCGGCGCCGCAAGGCGGAGGATTAGCCTAGTGAGCCGCGGCGCCGGCTCTAGGAAGCATTTTGGGGAAAGAATTTATCTTGATCACATACATACTGCTTGGCCTGGAATTTAAAGCACACAGAAGGCTGAGACTATAGACTGCATGTATTCATTACTCATGTTCAAAGATTCCCTACATAATTAATGTGGGATTAATTAATAGCAATAAAAGTATCTATTACCCTGAAAATATAGCAGTCTCCCCCTTAAGCACAGTTCCAATTACTCAGAGGCAACCATAGTCTGAAATTATTACATGGAAAATTCCAGAAATAATAAATTCATTACTTTTTAAAAATTTTATTATATTTTTATAATTTTTATATTTCATTACTGTTGTTAATTTCTTACTGTGTCTGATTTATGAATTAAATCTTATTGTAGGTTATGTACATACAGGAAAAATCTTTGTGGGGCTCACTACTATCCAAAGTTTCAGGCAACCACAGGGGGTCTCAAATCACATCTCCTGCAGACAAGCAGGAACTATTAATAAAAACATACTTCATTTAATAGAAGATATGACAAAGTTTGGACCCAGAAGAAGTTTGTGACAAGAGAAAAATCCATCATCTTCTGTGGCAAACAGACTTTACTTTCTTGTGTTTTTTAGAAAGTCATTGTTTCTAACATAGGTCTCCTTTTTTCAGACAATAATTTCAGTTAGTGAACACAAAGTTTTCCTCTATTTCATGTCATTATTTTTTACTAAAGCTGAGCAAAAATATACTACATATCCCCTAAATTTGTATGTGGCACTTTATATTCTATTATTTACCAACATAGTTTTCAGGGACTAGAGATCAATTTCACTCTTCACAATGTTTATGTAACACAGAACAAGCTAGAACCTTGGAATAAAACTTTTTGGTTACAATTATCCAATAAATTCAGAAAATCTTTTATGACAGAATTCCTTACTGTTAGAAGAGACACAACCTAGTGTGAAGAAATGACTAAGACATATCTAATTTGAATCTAATGATAGTGCTTAATCAAATCTGTTACCTTAGTTAAGTGCTTACTTGTTGGAGTATTTTCTTCTGTGCAAAGCCTCAGACAATGAAACCTACTATCATAGTACTCTTGATTGAGATAAGACTAAATGAGATGCAATACATAAAGTTGGCAAATATTAAATGCTTAGGAAGTATCGCTAGGTCTCTTTCCCTTATGACACCAGTGCCTCAATACTAATATTAGGTTGGTCATACTGTTGGTTCCATTTGTAATTTATTGAGTGCCCAACACATGTTGGACAGTGAAATACAAGAGGGAGAATAATACAAGACATAAGGAAATGCCCCTCTCATCCCTGTCTCCCTGGGTCTTGTGAAGAGAGGTTGTTAGTATGACTATACACCTACAGTAACTTTAATTTACTGCAGAAATTTGGGCTGGGCCTCTACAGGTATTTTAACTTTTACTGTACTAATTATAAAGTCACCAAATAAAACCTTTAGAGACAGGGAGTTACATTTAAAATCTTCTAATTTCTTGGGAAACCTTCTGGCTTCTTCACTGTTGGACATCCAGACTCGAGATCTGAAAGGATCTGTTTTCCTCTATGAGCCATGTTTATTGAACCCAAAAAATTACTAACAAAGTTGGGAAATGTTAGGAAATTGAGACTCCAGTTATTCTCACTATATGATATTGTCTACTAATTATAAATGATACTACCCATGAACCAGTAGTACCTTCTGAAGTGTTTTGCTCATGTTGATTTAGTTTTAACTACAGTTACCACAAAGAGGTACTCTGATTCTCCCCCATTTCATGGAAAAGGAAACTGATTTTTAAAGTGTCTAAGTAAAGCAGCTTGCTTCTAGTCGTATCAATCTAGAGGGCGAAGATTTCAACCCATACAATCCGAAGCCAGGAGCCAGGAGCTTCTTTCAGGTCTCCCACACAAGTGCAGGGGCCCAAGGACTTGGGCCATCTTCTACTGCTTTCCCAGGCCATAGCAGAGAGCTGGACTGGAAGTGGAGCAGCCTGGACTCGATCCGGGGCCCATATGGGATGCCAGCACTGCAGACAGTGACTTTACCTCCTATTCCACAGCACCAGCCCCCAAACTTCTCTTCTTAACCCCTTCCTCTATGGTTACATGTCTAACTCTGAACATGATCATTATAAGCAGAGGAGTAAGACCCTAAAAAATTCATGAAGTTACTGGACACCAAGATCCTAATACTTATTTCATCTGTTACTCAACCTTTTTCATCACCCACATGCACATTTTTTCTTTCTCTTAGTTTAATGTAATGGACAGGATGTTTATTCCCCTCAAAATTCACATGTGGAAGCCTAATCCCCAATGTGATGGTATTTGGAAGGTAATTAGATCGTGAAGGTGGAGACCTCATGAATTGGATTCATGCTCTTATAAAAGAGACTCCTGGAACAGATGTTTGGATCCATGGTTAAGATGCTTCCTGGGATACCCATAACTCATATTGGAATACTTGGGTTCAAGTTCTAGCTATATGCCTCATTCTAACTTCCTCCAGAAGTGCATCCTGGGAGATAGCAGGTAAGAGCTCAAGTAGTTGGTTCCCTGCCACCCACATGGTAAACTTGGACTGAGTTCCTGCCTCTTGGCTCATACTGTTATAATAGAACTATATGCACTCATATAGATATGCTTCTGTGTTAACTGTTTTCATAAAAATTTGATTATTCTATAAACATTAAAAAGATTTTTTTTCATAAAGTGTGGAGAAGGGAACTAAAATGATGATTTATTTTCATAGTGTGTGTTTTCAAATTAAAATGGCCTTGGGGCTGGCACTGTGGTTTAGCAGGTAAAGCCGCTGCCTACAGTGCTGGCATCCCATATGGGCGCTAGTTTGGGTCCCGGCTGCTCCACTTCCGATCCAGCTCTCTGCTGTGGCCTGGAAAAGAAGCAGAGGATGGCCCAGGTCCTTGAGTCTCCGCACCTCGTGGGAGACCCAGAGAAGGCTCCTGGCTCCTTGCTTCGGATTAGAACAGCTCCTGCCGTTGCGGCCAACTAGGGAGTGTACCAGCGGATAGAGGACCTCTCTCTCTCTCTCTCTGCCTCTCCTTCTCTCTCTGTATCTCTGACTTTCAAGTAAATAAATATTTTTTTAAAATGGCTTTAATTTAAGGCAAACTCTGCAAATTCTCTATGTATTTCAGAGATTTCCAGATATTGCCATCATATTTTGACAAAAAATATCTTGGAATACCAAAGCATGCCTGGGCTTGATTTTACCACTAAATATAAAAATCCCAGTGTTGTAGGATTTCAAAGGAACCTAGCTTTCTTCCAAGCTAAGACAATCCTGTTGAAAAATGATGTTCTGAAGATGACAGATATCTTTGATGTCCTAAAGCTGGCCTTAGAAGTTGAAAATCTGCCTTTAAAATTTCAGGAAAATCATGTGATAATCATTAGTAATCACTCACCTTTGGACCTGGTAATCCAGGTAGCCCAGGATTTCCATGTGGCCCTGGTATACCCTGCAAATAGTGAAAAAGTCAGATTATTCTTAGAAGAGACACAAATAGAAATATAAGTATTTTAACATTCAAATCAATATTTAAAGTGTAGTTTCATTAAAACAAATGCTGTAATTTTTAAAAAGCTCTTTATTTTTTTCTGAGATCTTGGCTATTTTAATTTTGGGAAATAATAGCTACCACTAATTATAGAGCAGAACTGTGGTTTCCATCTTTTGCTTCAAAACACTGTCTCAAAGTGTTTACTTCCTTTATTTATCACTTCTCTCTGTAGCCACAGCATACTGCTCAGTGCTACTTCTAAAAGCTATATAGAGGAAAAGTCTAAAAATAACAAGTGTAATTGTTTAGTTTCTCTTCTCTCAACATGTATTGTCTCTTCATGGACTTGAGTTTTGCTTATGCTATTGTATACACCTTAAAAATTTCATTTACTTTGCCCCCTACACCAACCCAAATCATCCTTTAAATCTCATATACGATATCTCAAATATGATGTCCTACCATATTTTTGAAACCTGCCATACCATCAAGAACTAATTTGTTTCTCCTATTTCCATATAATGACTGCATGCAAAATGCATTTGTCAATTATTATATATTGCATCAGTACATTTCTTACACTTCTCTAATCAGTTGCTTAAATATCTCATTGCTATTTTACCCATTAATGACACATTTATTTAGTCTAAGATTATAAATTATTTGAAAAGAAACTTCTTTTGTTTTACTAATGTAGTGCATAGCACATATTAGCCACTTTGCAAATTGATTCTATTTGCAAAGTATCTACAATGTAACAGAAACCACATACCTTTTTTTAATATTTCTCCTTACTAATCCCTATAACAATCCTGCCAGCAGGTTATTTTTAGTCCCACTTACGAACAGGGATGTTTAAGACCTCTTTGGCCATCTTTGCTTTCTCAGGCACACTAGCAGAGTGCTGGATCAGAAATGGAGCAGCAGGTCATGAACTAGTACCCATATGAGATGCTAGCATCGCAGGCAGCAGCTTTACCAGCTATACCTCCATGCCATCCTCAATAAAGTTATCTTTTAAGTCAATGTTTTCATGAATTTTTTGATTGACGTATCCTTGAATTTACCTGTGTTCCCCCCACCTATGTGTTCTTCACTTAAATCTTCATCTTAACCGATAACACATAGTTAATAATTATCTATTTATCTCTCCAATTCTGAATTAGTGAAGCGGAGTATGTCAGAAATACATGGATGCCAGCAATGCATATATTAAAATATCTTTAGCAATATGAATACTAAAGAAAAATAGTTAAATTTCATGGCATGTCATTGGTAACCTTTAAAAATTAATTTTAATAAAGTAGATGCAAAAATTATAGAGATTAGGGGCCGGCACTGTGGCACAGTGGGTTAATCTTCCGCTTGCAGTGCTGGAATCCCATATGGGTGCCGGTTCTAGTCCCAGCTGCTCCTCTTCCAATCCAGCTCTCTGCTATGGCCTGGGAAAGCAGTAGAAGATGGCCCAAGTCCTTGGGCACCTGGATCCATGTGAGAGACCCAGAAGAAGCTTCTGGCTCCTGGCTTCGGATTGGCTCAGCTCCAGCCATTGCGGCCATTTGGGGAGTGAACCAATGGAGGGAAGACCTTTCTCTCTGTCTCTCCCTCTCACTGTCTGTAACTCTACCTCTCAAATAAATAAATAAAATCTTTTTAAAAAAGTTATGGAGATTAGTAAATCAGCTGTTGATACAGAAATAAGGGCCTTACGTATGAAGTGTTATTCATTAAAGCTCAGCAGTACAATAGTAAGCCAGGAAAACATCTCCAGGAATAATGAATATTAATCAACATTTAGAATTTGAAGAGTGATAACTTCTTGTTACCAATTAGGATGAAACTTTGAGGGCGGGGGATATGGAATTGAGCTTCTAAATTAGATAACTGATTGAAGGGATGAAATTAGGAACACAAGTGACATGGTTAGTCTTGAGAATACTACTATTTTTTTCCTTAAAGAAAGAATTGAACAAATGAAAATAGGGGGGAGGGTGCAGGTGCAGGAGAGAATAAGCAAAGGAAACAGCTCTGTCATGAGAATAGATGGAGATTTAGAATGGATACTGTTGGGATAACAGCCGTAGCAGGGGACAGGGAACAGAATTAGTGCTATATGGATTCAGCCCCTCAGAAAAGAGCATCTAAGTTTTCTCAGAGAGGCAGAAGGGTGAGAATGGTGTGAGTACTAGGTGATAATGGGCAAAGTTTAGAAACAATAGCTGTAGGGAGCCCAGAGGAAATTCATCATGGACTTCAAATGGTTGAAAGTTTGATATGAAAATGAACAACTTTAAATAGTATTTTAGTGTAATTTTGCTTTATATTATTTGTGTGATAAAAATCAGGACAAAAAGAAAGTAGATTGTATGAAGGATATTTCATTTGTCTTTATAACACAATCCTCTTTTTCTAGTTCACTAAATAAAGATTTTGTAAAAATCCACATTTGTTTTTAGATTTGAAAGAAACTAATTCCTCATAGCAATAAATATTTTGTTGGACTTGTGTAATGTGAGAAACTACTGCTGATCCTGAAGGTAGCTTTTCCCCTCAGGGCAAGTTTTTTTATAGTCAATAGCTCTAGTATTTTCCATTATGTAATCCAGAAATGCATTACTCTAATGCAGCCCAATCCTCTTCATTTTCCAAATGAACCTCATGTTGGACTATTGAGATATCTTAAAAACAATGAATAATGTTACAAGTAGCACCAGAACAATCACTAATCTACAAATTTGATGATCTTTCTTGAACGTGTTCCCAGAGAATGCTTTGGCTGTGTGTATACGTTCATATAAACAAGGCTACACTTATTCTTAAGCTCCTCATGAATTGGCAAAGGTTGGGCCAAGTTTGAAGATCCAGGCAGCTTTCCAAAGGAAGAACACACTTTACAACTAGAAAAAACATACCAGAAAGTTACTAATTCTAACAGCAGGAAATAAGTCTACTTACCCGTGGACCTCTCTTTCCTGATGGACCAGGAATACCTGCGGGACCAGGAGGACCCTTGGAAAACAAATGACAAGACATTAGGCTTGATAGTAGATACACCATTTCTCAAAAGCCTTAATACAATTTCCAGCCCAGGACAACTCTTTCAGGACCCAACTCCCAGCTGATGATGATTTTAAACTAACAGGAATCCCCTTACCCTAATCAGTAGGGATTAATTGAAACAAGAGTCCTCTTTAATCTAGCCAGAAATGACAGCAAGAAGGTAATGACTTATGGCTACAGCCACTGTATCTGTTTTTACAGGGACTGTAACCAGTAGTTTTGTGGGTAATTTTTTACCTAAATTTACTTTTACTACTGAAGGAGGAATTCAATTTAGGATTTGGAGACCAACTGTAGTAGTTTTTTTTTTTTTTTAAATACATTTGCAATGAGGATTTGACTTGAAAAGTGAGTGTTCTTTTAGAACAGTTACACCAAGGATCTTTGTAATGTGTTAAACTATTAGAGTGGGGTCCTTATATATCCTGTAATCCAAAAGCAGCACTCCAGGTCACTCATAGGTACTTGGTTTATCAAGCAAAATATGAAAGCAAACACTGATCAACTGCTCAAGTGTTCTCAGTTGTTTAAATGTTACTTTTTGAATATATCAAGTAAGAAACTGCTTCTTTACTTCCTCATATAATGTTTTATGCTGTCTTTTTTACTTTAACTGTGGAAGAATAAGTACAAATTTGTGATTATTACCCAAATGTTTAAGTAAAAGTTTAAAACACGAGCACTAGCCTCATCATTAACAAGTAGTATAACTTAATGTACCTCATTTTTCTTAATTGTAAAGG
The DNA here is from genome assembly GCF_033115175.1 of Lepus europaeus. Classification (NCBI taxonomy): domain Eukaryota; kingdom Metazoa; phylum Chordata; class Mammalia; order Lagomorpha; family Leporidae; genus Lepus; species Lepus europaeus. The sequence continues at coordinate 79,624,995 of NC_084831.1, forward strand.
CTGTTTATTATGGAACTGCCAATGTGATCACTTTTTAGCCTGAGTTTCAAAGGAAAAGGGGAATTGATTGGTTTGAAAGTGTCATTGTATTAAAAAACACAAGATAGGGTGAAATGAAACGAGTAAGTTAATAGAAAATAATAGTATTTTTCTCATTCTTCTTAATATTAACTACTTAAAATATTCTCCCTATTGATAGCAGTCATTTGCAGTTTCATATATTTATATTTCAAATTGTCCTTATTTTACATTAATTGTGTTTTTCCTTCTCTTAACCCTCTAACATGAAAATTCTCAAATCTTTCTCAATTTTGAGAGAGCAGTACTACAGTTGGCCTTCTGTTTCTGAAGTTCTACATCTGTGGATTCAACCAACTGTGAATGAAAATACTCAGAAAAAAAAAAAAAGATTACTTTTGTGCTGAACCAGTACAGAATTTTTCTTACCATTATTTCCTAAACAACCTCTACTTACACCACATTTATATTGTATTAGGTAACCAAGAAATGGTTTAAAGTTTAGGAGAGGATGAACATAGATTGTTTTTACATTCATCCTTTCATAAAAAACAATTGAACATTGCAGATTTTGGTGTCTGGGGGAATCCTGGAACCAATCTCCCACAGACATTGTGGGATGATTTATCCTCTTCAACCCCAAACTAAGGCATTGTTCTTCTGAATTGTTCATACATTTTGACAGCCACTGTTATATCACTAGCTTCAATCAGACATTGACTGAAGATCTAATTAAGACCTGAAACTCCGAATCTACCAGAAAAAAATATAGAGCAAACAATTAAAGACATTGGCAAAAGCAATGTGTGTATACACTTTTGGATAAGAACCCCAAAGCACAGGCAATGAAACATAAATGGACAAATGGGATGATATCAAACTAAGAAGTCCTTGCACAGAAAAGGAAACAATTAACAGTGAAAAGATAACTTACAAAATGGGAGAAAATATTTGTAAACTATTCATCTGATAAGGAATTTACATCCGGAATATATAAGGAACTCAAAAAACTCAACAACAAAAATAATACAATTAAGAAATGAGCAAAGGATTTGAATAGTTCTCAAAAGAATACAAATGGGTTACAAATACATGAAAAAATGCTCAGCATCACTACCATCAGGGAAATGCAAATCAAAAACACAATGAGATATCATCTCACTTTAAATATAGAGAAGAGACTGAAGAGAAATCACGCTAAAATATTAGAAATGAAGAATTCAATATGTCAAATATATAATACAATAGAAAGCATCACAACAGACTTGGTGAGAGAGAAGAAAAAATATTGAAGCTAGAAGACAAATCCTTGGGAATATGGAAATATCTCACTCAGAGAAAAAAAAAAGAATTGGACAAGCTGAAGATAGTGCTCAGGATTTATGATTTATGGGATAATATCAAACAACCACATACACATCAAGAGTTATTGAGGACATGGAAAGAAAGAATGGATTAGAAGGCCTATTCAATGAAATAATAGCAGAAAACTTCATAATTTGGAGAAAGAAGGGATATCCAAGTACAGAAAGCACAAAGAACTCCAACTAGATGTGATTGGAAAAGATCTTCACCATTGCAAATTATAGTCAAACTTTCAACAAAACAAAGGAAAGATTCTAAAATGAAACACTAGATTAGCTCCAGAGGATCCCCAATTAAACTAACAGCTGATTTCTATCAGAAACCCTATAAGCTAGGAGAGAATGGAGGGACATAGTCCAAGTCCTACAAAAAAGAAATTGTCAACTCAAAATTCTATACCCAGAACAGCTCTCATTTATCAATGAAGGTGAAATAAAGACACTCCAAATCAAACAGAAATTGAAAGAATGTGTCACCACTTGTCCAGCCTTACAAATGATTATTAAGGATGTGCGCTACACACAGAGAACAATAATCACCATTATGAAAGAATGTGAGGGCAGAAAATCTTCTAGTAAAAGTAAAAAAGGAATCCAAAGCAAACAAATAGGGATATGTATGAAGAATGATAGGACCAAGCCATTACTTATCAATAATAACCTTAAAAGTCAATGACCTAAATCCTCCAATTAAAAGATACAGCCTAGCTGAATGGATTAAAAAATAAGACCCATCTGGGGCCAGCACTGTAGTGTAGCAGATTAAGATGCCGCCTGCCACACCAACATCCCATATTGGCACAGGTTCAAGTCCTGGCTGCTCCATTTCCAACCCAGTTCCCTGCCAATGGCCTGGGAAAGCCGCAGAGCTTGGTTCAAGTGCTTGGGCCCTGAACCCATTTGGGAGACCTGGAAGAAAATCCTGGATCTTGGGGTCGGCGCCATGGCACAGTAGGTTTATCCTCCACCTGCGGTGCCAGCAGCCCACATGGGCACTGGTTCTAGTCCCGGCTGCCCCTCTTCCAATCCAGCTCTCTGCTATGGCCTGGGAAAGCAGTAGAAGATGGCCCATGTCCTTGGGCCCCTGCACCTACATGGGAGACTGGGAAGAAACACCTGGCTCCTGGCTTTGGATCAGCGCAGCTCCAGCCATTGCAGCCATTTGGGGAGTGAACCAATAGACGGAAGACCTCTCTCTCTGTCTCTTCCTCTCACTCTCTGTAACTCTACCTCTTAAATAAATAAATAAAATCTTAAAAAAAAAAAAAGAATATCCTGGATCTAGGTTTCAGTCTGGCCTACCGTTGGCCATGTGGCCACTTGGGGAGTGAAGCAGTGGATGGAAGACTTCTATGTCTCTCTGCCTCTGCATCTTCCTCTCTCCCTCTCAGTAACTGTGCCTGTTAAATAAATAAATAATTATTTTAAATAAAGACCAATCTATTTGCTGCCTACATGAAACACAGCTCACAAACAATGATACATGTACACTGAAAGGGAAAAGATGGAAAAAGATATTCCATGCTAACAGAAAGCAAAAATGAGTAGATGTCACCACCCTAATTCAGACAAACTAGACTTTAATACAAAAAGCTTTTAAGAGAGACAAACAACGGCATATGTAATTGATTAAGAGATCAATTCAACAGGAACATATGACTATAATAAATATGCACCCAATGCCAGGGAACCTGGCTAATTATTTAGAACAGATGTTAACAGACCTAAAGGGAGACACAGACTCAATAAAATAGTTATCCAGACATCAACACCCCACTTTCATCATTGGGCAGATCAACTAGACAGAAAACTAACAACAACAACAACAAAAAAAACAGACCTACTCTACAAAATGGGCCAAATGGACCTAATTGATATCTATAGAGTATTTAATCCCATAGCTACAAAATGCACATTCTTAAAATCAGTGCATGGAACTTTATGTATATGCTAGGACATAAAGCAAATCTCTGAAAATTTTTAAAAAATTGAGATCATATCGTATATCTTTTCTGACTAAAATGGAATTAAGTTAGAAATTAACAACTTAAGAATCTGTAGAAAATATACAAACACATGGACTCTGAACAATGCTCCTAAATGAACAATCAGTAATAGAAGAAATCAAAAGGAAAATTTTAAAATTCCTGAAATTAATGAACATGACAATGCAACATATCAAAACTTATGGAATAGAGCAACAGCAGTATTAAGAGGAGAATTTACAGCAATTAATGCCTACATCAAGAAATTGGAAATGTATCAAATTAATGAGCTATCAATGCATCTTAAGGACCTAGAAAAGCAATAATAAACCAAACCCAAAAATAGTATAAAAGAAATAATTAAAATCAGAGAGGAAATCCAAATGGCCAACAGGCACATGAAAAAATGTTCAGGATCACTAGCCATCAGGGAAATGCAAATCAAAACCACAATGAGGTTTCACCTCACCCCGGTTAGAATGGCCCTCATACAGAAATCTACCAACAACAGATGCTGGCGAGGATGTGGGGAAGAAGGGACACTAACCCACTGTTGGTGGGAATGCAAACTGGTAAAGCCACTATGGAAGTCAGTCTAGAGATTCCTAAGAAACCTGAATATAACCCTACCATACAACCCAGCCATCCCACTCCTTGGAATTTACCCAATGGAAATTAAATTGACAAATAAAAGAGCAGTCTTCACTTCAATGCTTATTGCAGCTCAATTCACAAAGACATGGAACCAACCTAAATGCCCATCAACAGAAGACTGGATAAAGAAATTATGGGATATGTACTCTATAGAATACTATACAGCAGGTTAAAAAAAATGAAATCTGGTCATTTGCAACAAAATGGAGGAATCTGGAAAACATCATGCTGAGTGAAGTAAGCCAGTCCCAAAGGGACAAATTTCATGTTCTCCCTGATCAGTGTCAACTAACCGAGCACCAAAAAGGAAACCTGTTGAAGTGAAATGGACACTATGAGAAACAATGACTTGATCAGTGCTTGTCCTGTCAAGGAATAACTTAATACTTTATCCCTTTTAGTATTTTTTTGTTCTACTTAATACTATTTGTTGAACTCTTTAATTAACACAATTATTCTTAGGCATTTAAATTTAACTGAAAAGTGGTCCCTGTTAAATCTAAGAGTGGGAATAAGAGAGCGAGGGGATGTACAGTTTGGCGCATGCTCACTTGGACTTACTCCTAATGGTAGAGTTAGAAACGTGCCTGGGGATTCCAATACAATCCCATCAAGATGGCATGTACCAATGCCATCTCATTAATCAAAGTGATCAGTTTCAGTTCATGGTTGATCATAATGATAGGGTTAAGTGTCAAAGGGATCACATAAACAAGACTAGTGTCTGCTAATACCAACTGATAGAATAAAAAAGGAGAGAATGATCCAACATTGGAAGTGGGATACACAGCAGACTCATAGAATGACAGATGTCCTGAACAGCACTCTGGCCTCAGAATCAGCCCCTAAGGCATTCAAATCAGGCTAAAAAGCCCATGAGAGTATTTTAGGCATGGAAAGCCAACACACTCTGTCCAAAAAAAAAAAAAAAAAAAAAGACCTAAATGAAAGACCTCTGTGAGTGAGATCCCAGTGGAAAGAACAGGCCATCAAAGAAGGAGGTACCTTTCTCTGAAGGGAGAACTTCCACTTTGACTATGACTTTGTCTAAATAAGATCGAAGTTGGCAAACTCAAAAGGCTTCCATAGCCTTGGCAGCTCATGACAATAGCCTTGGGTGATTACTAACACCATAAACAAGAGTGTCAATTGTTAAGTCAACAACAGGAGTCACTGTGCACTTACTCTCCATATAGGATCTCTGTCCTTAATGTGTTGTACTATGTGAATTAATGGTAAAACTACTACCCAAACAGTACTCTATACTTTGCGTGTCTATGTGGTTACAAAATGTTGAAATCTTTACTTAGTAAATACTAACTAGATCTTCTGTATATAAAGATAATTGAAAATGAATCTTGATGTGAATGGGATGGGAGAGGGGATGGGAGATGGGATGGTTGCGGGTGGGAGCAAGGTTACGGGGGGAGAAAGCCACTATAATCCATAAGTTGTACTTTGGAAATTTATATTTATTAAATAAAAGTTAAAAAAATTGGCAAAGGACTTGAACAAGCATGTGGCTAAGAGACACATGAAAAAAATGATCAGAATTATTAGCCATCAGGGAAATTCAAATCAAAACCACAATGAGGTTTCACATCACCCCAGCCCAGCCCCAGCTGTTATAGGCATTCAGAGAATGAACTACCAGATGAAATACCTACCTTCCTTCCTTCCTTCTGCCTTCCCTCCCTTTCACTCTTATCTCCTTCTCCCCCCTCTCATACCCCCACTGTAAATAAAATGCATATAAATGAGAAAATATTTAAAAATGAAGAAAAAGAACTACTCCATGCAACACAGAAACAGTTCAATCAATATAGTTCACTATCTTCAAACTATTTCAAGATGACATTTCTCTAAAAGAAGGAAGTTTGAAGAAAAGTTACAAGAGATAAAAAGAACAATGAAGGTAATGCAGTGTGAAGCAGAAGAACTTCAGCAAGATATGAAAGAGCAAAAAAGAAGCCATTATCAATGAAATTCATGTCAGAATCAGCAGCAACTATTAAAATACAAGTGAAAATTCAACATAGGTGTATGGATGCAGAATAAATGAATCCATACAAAATAAGTTGAAAAAGAGCAGTCACAGTGATATGCTTATAAAGAATAGAATAAATATATCTACATTACAAATGACATTCGACATATGGAAATCAGTGTGCTTGAAGAATACAGAAAAACAGAACAAAATATTTGAGGACATAAAGGGAGATTTTCCTATAATAAAAATAATTTTCTGATCGAAACAGTACTAGGAAAAAGCGATACAGAATTGGGTAATTTTCATGTACTTTAAAGATGGTAAACAAATTGTGTGAGTATACAGTCAAAGAATTGCATGGATATAGTACACATTTCCTAGAAATGGGAAAAACAAAACTGGTCTCAAACTTAACACAGAAATATCCATTTAAAAGCAGTGAAACAATCCTCACAAATTCATCACGTTATTACCAATCACTCCCTCATTAGTGCTCTAAAATCTACCTTTAATCTTCTATCCTGTACAGAATTTCAACCATCACTTTCCCTACTTTTGCTCAGTTTTCATTTTATTTGCTTTCTCTGTATCTTTGGGCACTATTAATTACTTTCTTCTCAAACCTCTCTTCTTTGGCTTTTGCGAAAGTATACTATTCTCCACATCATATACCATTTTCCACATCATATTTGTTTTTCTCTTCTATAACAAAAAAGCAAACTTTTCTCATTATTTGACTCTTTATCATATGCAAAACTCCTTTCTTTGAAAATATTATCCTACTGTGTATCTTCAACTAATGATATTAATGGGAAAACTCCCAAATCCAGATACCTAGCCTTGATCTCTCTTCTTCATTTCAGCTTCTGCAGCTTCTTCAGTAGCTTACTGAGCTATCAATAGTTACTTAAATGGTTTAACCTAAATGCTTTCCTCCTCTAAAATTTACTTCCTCTTTTAATAACTTTTAGTAACGGTATCAACAGCCTCTCAATCTGCAGGCTTAAAATATGATTCTCATCTTCAATCCTCTTCCTTTCTCCTTGGTCCCTAGGTTCATCAAATTTCCTAGTCTGTCAAATCTTGTTTGAAAATATCTCTTGAAGTCAATCTTTCCTTAGGATTTTCACTTTGGCTAACATATATAATGACAGTAGTCCACTAACACCATATATTACCAAGATGGTGACAGGAACTTTCTAACTATTCTGCACATTGCTCCCAGACTGACTTTCTCACTAATACACATCTTGAGAACCTTCAAAAAATCCCCCAATGAGAACCAGATAAAGTTAGAACTATCCATTTGACAAGCGTCTCCACAACCTGACATCATCTAGTTTGGGTCATGATTTGACAAACACCATTCACCCTAATATTATGAAATTGTTTGGGTTTTAGATGTAGAAAACCTTAGTTTAAATTTATCTGTATCATTTATCAACAATGTTTTTGTGAGCAAGTAAATTAACTCCTCTGGGCTTCAATTTCTTCACCTAAAAAATGAAGATAATAATGCTAACCTTACAAAGTTCTTTTCAGATAATGTATATGAAGGATATTGTAGGACATCCTTCGTGAGGTATAAACTTATTAACTACTATGCTATTTTCCTGCTGTAAAAAAAACCCTCCAACCACTTATTGAAATTTTACTAATTATTTGAACATAGTTTATAAACTGTTAGTCTATAAAAACCATCCTGAAGAGCTCAGCTTTTAAGAGATCTCTCATAAAGATTCACTTGAAAACAATATTTTTCTTACTTTGAATATCTCTACCCTATACACGTAGTTTGTATCTCCCTGCAGCATTTATCTTACTTTATAGTGAGATAGTTATAAATGTACTTCCTTTATCCCCATCACTGAAGTATAATCTTCTGAGCAATGACTGTGTTATAATTTTTGTTCCTACTTGGCACATAGCAGAGACAAAGAATATATCTGTTGAATATATTGCCTCACTTACCAATATTCAATGACTACTTTTGGATTTGTAGAACAAATCATTTCTTATTTTACTATACTGTCTTTTTCTGAAGGAAGTAAATAGTTTCCTTATTTGTTTAATATGATCTGCCTAATGATTTAGTTTTACTATCAATATGTTGATCATTAATTGTGATAGTTCAAAAGAGTTTATTTTCCCATAATATTATATTCTTCAGATTTTCTTTTTTTTTTCAGATTTTCTATTAAATCTCTAACCATTCTTTGTAACAAGACTTGCTCAATGCCTATAAATAATAACCACAAAAGAAACACAAGCTAAGAAAGTGGTATCTTCTCCCATTCTGTTTTCTGTAACCAAAACAATGACTCAAATTTTATTTTTACTAAATAAATATTTCTAAGATATATTTTAGTCTACTTGCAATTTTGAAAAATATTAATTTCTAAAGACATGAGCAAATCATTAAAGGTATACAAATGTAAAAGGCAAAAACAATTGTTCTAATGTTGTGATTTGATTAGCTTTAAGTGGTTTTTAAATGATTTGAGAAATATTTTAATGCTGGTCTCCAATTGCACCCATAACTAAAGAACAGAGGAAGAAAATTAAGCTTATTATCTCACAGTTTTGTTTACATGTTATTACATAAGTAGCTTGGTTGTTTGTTTCCACTGAAAGGACTGACAGACTATTTTTGTATAAGGCAGGTGGAATATTTATTTAAACCATAAAGGCAGTGAACCATATTTATATACAATGAAATATGTTACTCTTGATGAAATGAAAATATTTCACTTAGAATGATAATGTCAAGGATTTATTTTCCCCATTAGTGACTCACTAAAACATAATTGTTATCTAAAATAAACTTTACACTTTATTTAATCCATTTGATGCTATTTGAAAGTATATTTAATTGATGCATTAAATTTTTTTTTAAATGTTTACTTATTTGAGATTGAGTTCAGTGTTCCTAGCCACTGCTTCACTTCCCAAATGCATGCAACAGGCTGAGGCTTGGGCTGGAATGAAGCCATGAGCCGGGAACTCAATTCAGGTCTCAAACACGGGTAGCAGGAATCCAATTACTTGAGCTATCACAGCTGCATCTCACGGTTCTCATTAGTCAGAAGTTGGAATCAGGAAAGAGAGTCAGGTACCAAACCCAGGCACTCCAACAAGTGATGTGGGCATCCTAACAAGTGTCTTAACCACTAGGCCAAAAATTCACTTTATATTTTTCTTAAATCTACCATGACTTGTATATCCCTCTCACAGCACAGCTATGCAGTAATTCTATGACTTTTTTGAAAATAAATAATGCTGCTCTATATTTGGCAGTGGAATTCCTAGTTGAGTCTCAGCTGAACAAGAAAATCGTATAGTTTATATAGCTTGTCTACTACTTTACCATAATTAAGCAGTGTTTGCATCCTGACAATTACAATAAAAGAGGTATAATGTTGAGCCAGGATTGCATTCTAGTAGAAGTATTCTAGCAACCATAAATTCCTCACTGCCAGGACACATTTTTGTGACACATCTGACCTGTTGTATATTGTTGGCTTCAAATATATTATATATTAATGCATTAAGGTATATGTAAAAGCAGAAACAAAAAGCAACTTACAGGAGGTCCAGTGTTCCCTTTTGGCCCTCTCAGATACTCCATGCGAAGCAGTGTATTAAGATCCTCATCATAATAATAGTCATAAAGCTCAGTTTCATAGCTATTTTCGATGGGATAAGTAGTGTCAGGATAAAATTCACCTTCCTTCCTTAGATCAAGGAGGTTATTCACAGATGGTTCATCTGTCACTCTATAGAAGGTTGTATTTAAAATCTGTTGCATTTCCATTAGTTCATTAGTGTGTAGATTTGCTGTGATAGCCTTGTTATGATCAGTAATTGCATCCTGCTTTAAACGTGGAAGAATAGATGACATTTTCTTAAACAGTGGCAAAGCAGTTCCTTTATCATCATATGCTGTGATATTGTCAGAAACATTTTGAGGAGAAATCAATTTCTCACTGGCATTCATTCTTGTATCACTGAGTCGATGATGAGTCACTGACTGGCTTAAATTTGTCTGTGTACGTTTCTCAGTGGTCATTTCTTTGACCTGAATCCCATAGTTGGTGAGATCCACAGCAGAGATATTTCCTGAATGAAGAGACGTTAACTGAGATCTTGACATCTGATGTTCTTGTATTTTTTGCACTGTAGCAGAGTCATTGATGATATTTAGAATGCTTTTGCCTTCTGTAAATATATCCTCTGACAGTCCTATTTCATCACGTTGTTTGGGCAGGGGAGAGCTCTCTGGTATCTTGGCTGGTATGATGGTTGCGTGCAGAAGGCTTGTTTCAGGTCGGAATTTGTCTGCTTGGTGACACTGCTGTTTCCCATACCTGCAGTAGTCTGCAGATGCTTCAGCAGCAGGAATGATATCCAACTGACATACTATGCCTTCAAAATGGACTGAATTATTATTTATACTTCCCAAGGTAAACACACTGTTAGAATCAAAAGTCGGGACTTCAGAAGTAGTCTCTCTAAAATATTTCTTTCCACACTCAACAAACATGGAGACAACTTGGTTTGTAACAGTAATGGCAAATGAGTGCCACTGCCCATCATGAACACTGGAGTTGAAAACAACAGATTGTTTTCCTCCAATATGTACTACTAACTTTTTAGGTAGTAACTGGACTCCTAATTGCAGCTTATTCTTATGTCTAATGCTGAAGAGAAATGCATTGTTCACTCTATGTGACTGTAACCCAATTAACATTGTAAATGACTGTCCTAAATTGGCAGGTAAAATGTTCATGAGAGGTGACTCAATATAAGTGTCATTTTTTAAAATGACACCTGATTCTGTTACATGGAACCCCTGAGGTAATGGTGTAGATGATGATGGTAGAGCAGTCACTGATGATGAGTGTCTTACATCTTTGCCTCCAAGGCCTAGTTGATGAAGAATATCTATGCCTAGAAATTAAAAAGAGAGAGAAAGAGGAAGAAAGAAAGAATCTTACTCTTATGTATTCATGTGTTCATATAAATGTTTGGGTATGAGAAAAATCATTCTTGTATCAACAGTAATTGCCAAATAAGCATACTCTATCAATGACTAATTTCCAGATAAAAAGAGATACGGCTTTTAAGAATAAGATGTTATACACAACAGTGAAATAAAGTGTATGCAAGTGCATCCACAAATGTACCCACATATCAATATCTCTAAACCCCAAATTTAAAGAATTAGTTTAGCTCCCACAATGTTCCCATTTGACTAGGATTCTTATTTGTTACTTCAGTTAATACACATTTCCTAGGAGCATCAGATGTCACCTACTTCTTTAATTTAGAACTTAAAATTTGGGCCAGCACTGTGGCACAGTAGGTTAATGCTCTGCCTGCAGTGCTGGCAACCCATATGGACACCGGTTCTAGTCCTGGCTGCTCCTCTTCCAATCCAGCTCTCTGCTGTGGCCTGGAAAAGCAGTAGAAGATAGCCAAGTCCTTGGGCCCCTGAACCCATGTGGGAGACCTGGAAGAAGCTCCTGGCTCCTGGCTTTGGACCAGCGCAGCTCCGGCTGTTGCGGCCATTTGGGGAGTGAACCACCAGAAGGAAGACCTTTCTCTCTGTCTCTCCCTCTCACTGTCTGTAATTCTACCTCTCAAATAAATAAAATCTCTAAAAACAAACAAACAAAAGAACTTGAAATCTAATGACATCTGGGGCTGGTGCTATGGCACAGAATGTTATAGCCCTGGTCTGCACTGCTGTCATCCCATGTGGGTGCTGGTTCAAGTCCCAGCTCTTCCACTTTGATCCAGCTCCCTGCTAATGAGCCTGGAAAATCAGCAGAGGATTGGGCCCATGCACCCATGTGGGAGACCCAGAAGACGACTCTGGCTCCTGGTTTCAGATCAGCTCAGCTGCGGCTGTTGCAGCCATCTGGGGAGTGAACCGACAGATGGAAGACCTCTCTCTCTCTCTCTCTCTCTCTCTCTCTCTCTCTCTCTATATATATATATATATATATATATATATACCTCTGTAACTCTTTCAAATAATTAAATCTTTAAAAAATATTAATGAGATCCACATTAAGGAGAAATAGGTCAAACTTGCAAAAATCAACTTGTTATTTGACTCAGCTAGGTGAGATCAGATCTCAAATTGACATTTCGTCATGTTAAATTCAAATGCCATTTGTAAAAGATGGTAAGTCCTTTCTTAAAAATATAGAACAGCTTAGTTTGTTGAATGATCTTCATTATTCTTTGAATTATAAAGGGTCACCTGTATCTCTGTATATATAAAGATATATATGTATATATATATAATACATAATCATCCACAATGAGAAATGCTAAAGAATTGTGGTAAGTTAAGAATAACAAGTGTTTGAAGATTAACTAGGAACATTTTAAGTCACCTTAATTTTCTTTTGAAGAAAATTAGTAGATATTTAACAATTTGTGTTCTTTACAAGTAACAAAATACAATGGAGACTCTGTCCCATGTCTGAGAGCTGTGGAAATGATTACTGAATATCATTCTCACTTAATGCACCAATGAGGGGTCCTCAATAAGTTTGTAGAAAATGAGTAATATGAAAATATGCATGGACTTCAAAATGGTTTTATACCAAAATAAATTTAGGCTTTAATTCCACTTCCCATGAATGTTTGAAGTACAGTTACACAATTAAAATGTTTTCTCATAGGAATCTTCACAAAACACTCAAATATTTTGTTTTGGGGTTGGAACAACCATTATTTTACCAATAAAATTGTTGTATTTTTAGAACTATCTTAAAAGATACAGATGGTGTCCCATTTTTTGACTATATAATTGGGTACAGTAGTAACTATAATTCAAATTTTTTGAATTCTGCTTTTTCTCTTGGGTGAGCAATATGCAGTATAATACTCTCTTTTGATGGTAGGTAGCGACAGCGAGCACAACTGCCAATCAGCTCAAGATCACGAAGATAACCAGTTGATATTCTAAATCTACACCACACTGTACAGCAAAGCCATGATGTTCAGTAGGCTAGGTTTACTAAAGCATTTTCCATTTAGGATAGTTTCTATTTTGAATTGGTTTATCAGGACATGACTTCGTTGTGAATTGAGGAGCCTCCGGACAAATGTCCACGTCTACGATATTGATAGTGTGTCTCAAACTCTTCTACCAATATATTCCCAACAGTAGTGTAGAATCAGAAGCATCTCCAGGGATTTGGGGGCATATTTCAAAGCAGACCCATATAATCACAAAAATTACCTTTCTCATGCTTTCTCAAATTATACAAAATTTTCATCCATAATAATGTGTTTTACACACAATATAAATTACTTATCAGCTAAACTAACTAATTTTATATCTCCTGATACACATGGCACATTAGTCTGTGACTTCAGTTCCCCTCACTCACGGTTTCTTGACTCTAAAATATGTACATCTCAATCTGAGAAGTAAACTGGAAGATCTGCACTTGGGAAAATATCAATGCCGAAATTTAAAGAGGGTGCAGTCATAAGTATACGAAGTTGTAATTCTCTGATGCTAAATAAGCTATTAATACACAAAGGAATAAACCACTATAAGTGGTTTATAAGGGCTGCAGCTTGCCAGAAGAAAGTTTCCTGTTTTAGAGACCCCTTGCCAATGATTGCCTCAAATTTCTGATCCTATTAAAAATAGGAAATATTACCAGGAAGAGTGTTATTTGAAAACTCTGGAGTATATATTTGTGCTTTCAATATTTCTTTACATGTCTATCAGTATGTTCCCTCATTCTCTTTTTATTGATGTTTTATGACAAATAAAAGCTTTTTTAACAATCAAATTATCTTTGATTATTTATTATTCAATAAATTTTGTGTTAGTGCAACAACTTTGCATTCCTAAAATAAAATCTACTTTCCAGTTTTGTGTTATTCTTTTGAATACCTTACTGGATTCTTGACTAATGATTTATATGGTATCATTGCATCAATATTCACAAATCAAGTAACTTATATTTTCTCTTATTGTCTTACTTTATCAAATTATTTCATTATTTCTATGTATCAGAGCAATTTAAATAATTTCAGAATTATGTTTTTGTTCCCAGAAGTTACATAAAACACATCTGTAAATCAAACTTTCAGTTGGTTCTTTTATTTATAGTTATTCATTCACTTTCCTAATCTCTTCTATGTTAATTGATTTGTTCTATTTTCTGCTGTATCCTGTGTCAATTTTAAAAGTTTGTTTTTGTACTGAACAATTTCTTCTAGGTTTTAAATGTATTATCCATAGCTCTTCATATAATATTCTCTTATAATTATTTTTGCTTTCCTATTTCTGTGGTTGTTTACTCTCCAATTTATAATTTTGAATATTTTGTTCTTAATTCATTGTCATCACTGGTCATTTCAAAATATAGCTTTGAAGCAAAAGATTGCCCAAGTGCTTGGGTCTCAGCCACTGAAATGGCAGACCTGGATGGAGTTCCAGGCTCCTGTCTTAGGCCTAGTCCAGCCTTGGGCCCATGTGACCATATGAGGAGTAAACCAGTAGATAGATCTCTCTCTGTCTCTCCCTCTCTACAACTTTGCTTTTCAAATAAATAAATAAATCTTTAAAATACTTATATAGATTCCTTTACACTATTTCTGTTATCATATCATTAGTTTCATTATCTGTTTTCATTAGTTACCTTTTCCTGTTTTGTTCCATTTTATTCTTTTTCCAATTTCTGAAGTGAGTACTTAATCTCTTATTTTTCCTTCCTTCCATATTGAGGAAGGCATAATACTTTAACCATATACCACAGATTTTGATATGTGGTATCTTCATTTTTGTTGTTTTCAATAAAATAATTTTATTTGTATTTTCTCTTTATCCCAAGAGATTTAAGAGAAAACTTTAAAATTCCCAGTTAGTAGAGGCTCTTTATTATCTAAATGCTATAAAATTTAACTTTGGGGTGATTGCTGGGCACAGCAGCTAAGTAGCCACTCAGGACAACCACACCCCATTTCAGAGTACCTGGCTCAAGTGCTGGTTACTCTTCCAATCCAGCTGCCTGCTAACGCGTATCCTCGGAGGCAGCAGGCTCAAGTACTTGGGTCCCTGCCAATCACATAAGAGACAGGAAGTTCTGGTATCCTGGCTTTGGTGTGGCCCAGTCCCAGCTGTTAGGGGCATTTGTGGAGTAAACCAGTGGATGCAAGATCTCACTGTGTGTGTGTATGTGTGTGTCCCTCTGCCTTCAAATAAAATGAAAATAAATTTTCAAAATCAACTTTATTATTACCAGAGAATGGTGTTTCATCTGCACTTTAAATATTTTTTATTTTATTTAAGTTATGTAAGTTTCATGTATTTCATATATACAGATTTAGAAACACAGTCATACTTTTCCCCCTACCCTCCCTCCCGCCCACACTCCAACCCTTCCTCTGCCTCCCTTTCACATTCCCACTGTTAATTTTTGAAACTTAATTAGGCCTAATAACTGGTCAGTTTATATTTCACAAGCAGTTACAAAGTTTCAGGGTCCAGAATTTCATACATACCAGTCAGTTGTACTTCATTATGTTATTTATATCCTGTATACCCTTGCTTATTTTTATACAGTTAGTCTGTCATGGGCAGAGAGGTAACCCTCTTACCACTATCATGTCTAATCTGGGCTTTTGTGGTCTCTGCTATATGCATACTGATACCATGGTGGTTATACACATTCATAAAATTCATGTAGTCATTGAGTACTGTACTTTCTAGATTTATAAAAACACTTTTATATCTAGTTTATTTGGGAGTTAGGATGTAGGGGATGTTGCTAATTTTTTTATCTGGCAGTAAAACTAAGCTCCCTTCCTGTTTTTTTTCTTTTCTTTTTTCCTTCCTTACCATTTCAAAGGTATTTCACTTGCCTGAAATACCTTTGCCCACGCTTTTGTTTTGATTTCTTGAATCACTGTTAAGAGGAAAAAAACCTGATTTGTTTGTGATTCTGCTGGAATTGTTTATTTATATATTCTAAACCTGTTTACCTTTATTGTTACGGCTTGTTTAATCTGTCATGTGATTGTACACTGCTTTACCACTTTAATTTCTAAAGTCTTTCACTATACATAGTTTATTTGCTTTGCTTTTTGTGTATAGTTCTTTTGAGATCTAGAAAACTTGTGTTTTGGATTCTAAGCATTACTTTTAAACTTATAAGACAAGAGTACTTCAAAAAGTTCTTGGAAAATCGGATTAAAAAATAAGCTTATGGGGCTGTAGTGGTGTAGTGGGTAAAACCACTGCCTGTAGTGCTGGCATCCCATATGTGCATGAGACCCCACTGCTCCACTTCCGATCGAGCTCTCTGCTCTGGCCTGGGAAAGCAGAAGATGGCCCAAGCCCTTGGGCCCCTGCACCCATGTGGGAGATCCAGAGAAAGCTCCTGGCTCCTGGCTTTGGATGGGTGCAGCTCTGGCAGTTGTAGCCAATTGGGGAGTGAATCAGCAGATGGAAGACCTCTCTCTCTCTCTCTCTCTCTCTCTCTGCATCTCCTCTCTCTGTGTAACTCTTTCATATAAATAAATAAATCTTTAAAAAAATAAGCTTATTTTGGTGCAAAAACTTTTTGAAATCCATGTGTACTTTTTTTCATAACATGAATTTTTAATGGAATTTTGGAAGATCTAGTGTATGCATGAGTTTTGCATGTTTATTTACTTATCTTTATTTGAAAGGCAGAGAGAAGGGGAAACAGGGAGAGAAAGAGGGAGGGAGAGGGACAGGGACAGGGATCCTCTGGTTTACTCCACAAATCCAGGTCAAAGCCAGGACTGCGGAATTACAAGTGGGTGTCAGGAACCCAAGTACTTGAGCCATCACTTCATCATTTACTGGATATGCATTAGCAAGAAGCAGGAATCAGGAGCAGAGCTTGGACTCAAAACCAGGCACTCCAATATGGGACACTGGCATGCCAAGTGGTGTGTTAACCACTGCACCAAAAACCCATCCCAGGATTTTGAATTTTACACCAAAATAAACTGATCTTTAAATTCATTTCCATAAACTTTTTGAAGTACCCTGGTAGAATGCCCCTCGTCCTTAATTTATACCTTTATTCCTTCTTTCCGTTGAGCAGTGTTTTCTTTTCTTCCCCTTTCATTCTTCCCATACCATCTTTTTATTATTATTATTATTATTTGACAGGCAGATTTAGATAGTGAGAGAGAGAGACAGAGAGAAAGGTCTTCCTTCTGTTGGTTCATCCCACAAATGGCTGCCACTGCCGGCACACTGTGCCAATTGGAAGCCAGGAGCCAGGTGATTCCTCCTGGTCTCCCATGCGGGTGCAGGGGCCCAAGCACTTGGGCCATCTTCCACTGGCTTCCCGGGCCACAGCAGAGAGCTGGAAGAGGAGCAGCCAGGACTAGAACCCGGCGCCCATATGGGATGCCGGCGCTGCAGGCAGAGGATTAATTAAGTGAGCCATGGCACTGGCCCTATTCTTCCCATACCATCTAATATTAGTCAACAGAAGTATTTATTTTGGTGTTGCCTTTTGATTGTTAAATATCTTTACACTTCTGTTTCTTATTAACTTTGGATTATATAATTCCCAGCTTCTACAGATAAAACAATCAGCAACATCAGTCTATACCCCCTCTTTTTTCCCTTCTATTTTTGGTAGTTATTTCATTCCTACATGTTCACATGGCATTTATATACTGCTCTAGTCCCATTTTTTCTTCTGATAAACAGAGCCAGCCTTCTGCAGTAGTTTCCTTAGTCCCTTTTCCTTTGCTGAAGTTTATCTTCTATTGGTTTCCTCAAGAAGCATTCATGGGAACATTTCCTAAGTGTTGGACCTTGCAGAATTGCTATATGTAGATTATGCCTTCAGTGTCATTGTATATAGAATTCTTTACTGATACTTTCTTGCCTGGGATATCTTACAGATATTGTTAAACCATCTTCATGGGTTATGAAGAGAAATTTGAGGTCCATTAATTTTTTTCTCCTTGTAAGTGACTCAATCTTTACCAGTATGTCCAAAACAGTTGTTCTTTGTTTTTGAAATGCAGAGATTTTATTAATCATATGACTCCCTATTGACCATTCTGAGTAAATGTTGCCAGTGCATACTATGCCCATTCATTTCACGTCTTTTTTTTTTTTTTTTTTTTTTTACTTCAGAAACATTTCAAGAATTATATCTTTGGATATTTGCTCTAATTCATAGTTCTGGTGTTCTTCTTCAAAAATTCCTGTCATCAGTATTTTGGATCATGCTCTCTCCTATGTGTATCATTTCTCCATAATTCTTTTAAATCTGTTGATCTTTACTTCTGTTTGACTTTCTCATATCTACCTTTACTGTGTCACCTACAATGCCTAATTTCCCTCTGTGCTTTTTCAAATTTCATCACCATTTATAAGGTATTTTTCTATAACTTCAAAGTTCCCTGAGCTCATATATCCTTTTAATTTCTTGTCATATTCTCCTTTTCCCTGAGGTCAAATATTTCTTGCTTGATCATCTTCTTTCACAAATAAGATTGTTTTCTTTGGATAAATATTTTGTCACCATTCTTATCTGTTTACCAGCACTGCTTTGTGCATGTACATCCTCATTTTTGCTGCTCTTCCCTACATTTTCTTTGTGTCTTTTTTTATTTACCATACCAATTCCTTTTATTACCCACAATTTCCTAGTCCTTCAGTTTACTGCTGAGGAAGAAGACAAAGAGCCATGCCTTCCAAATCTCAAGACACAAAGGCACTGCTTCAGCATTATCAGCATGTTCTCAAACAGCCCCACCTTTTCCCTAAGCCAAACCCAGCCCAGGATGTCTTCTTCAGCCAGCTCTGTTTGCGCCTTGTCATTCTCCTTCCCCTGTATCCACTCATACTGGTCCATGCTTCAAAATGAATCCTTCCTTCAGGAAGGAGCTTTCTTGCATGTTCTGAGATCTGTTCTCTCTTAGTCACTTAGCAATTATCTGTTCATTCTTGATCTTTCTCCTGGGCAGTTTTGCCCTCCTCAGATATTCTAGTACTTGTTGTCTACAAGGTTAAAGGTTAAGTACTTCAGAGTGTTCTCCTCACCTTCAGGAAGTTTGTTTTTGCTGGTGCTTTTTAACAATATTATTATTGACTTCACTCTTTGAGACATAAGCTTTTTGCAGCATGCTTATAGGGTTTGCAAATGTTAGTTCCCTAGTTTTGCATAAAATGAAGGTTTCAGGTTTATCTGTTATTTCATTTGTGTTATTTCTTTTGTCTGATACCCAAAAACAGAAGTGAAAAGATCACATCTCATGGCTTCAAGTTTATATTTATAGTCCATGCAATTTCACAGATGAAAAGTCTGGGGCACAGAGAGATTAAATAATTTCATCGAGGTCTCACAGCTGATACATGGTAAGGCAGCTGGTGGTCTGACTTCCAAGTCCCTACACTGTCTCACAGTCATTATATTCCCCACACTACTGCATATAACCCCTGGCAACACTAATCAATTATGCCAGGGTTACTTTCCTCCCATAGAATCCCACTCTGGGGAAGTACTCTCCAGGTAGTCTCCAGAGTTGGCACCTGAGGGAAAACTGAATTTTCATCCTAGTTTTCAACTTTCATACTTGAGCATGCATACATTTAAATGTTTTGAGCATATGTTAAGGGAAGAAAGAATAGCGAACTCTTAAGAGTAGATGGCAAATATGAGGGGTTAGGGAGAACAGGAGACAAAACAGAAATGAAAAAGAAAGACTATTCAACATTTCATTTAGGCCTGATCCTCAGTATCACCATGTTACAACTTGGGGTAGAATTTAGATATTTGGTACCAGTATGTACAAGAAATAACTAAGTTGTTTATGGCAAATTACTGGTTTCCTGAGTGGTCTAACTCAGGAAATAAATACAGTTCATGTCATTTAGGAAATCAATTACCATTTAAAGAATACTATGAACTAGGTACTATATTAGATGTTTTCTCATATTTTAAGAACAATAGCAGCATTTATTAAATTCTATCTATGTAGCAAGCATCATTCCAAGAACTTTACTGCATTAAATCACATAATTCTAACAATCATAAAAGGTAGATATTATTGTTATTCCCTTAAAACAGTTATGAAAATTAAGTCACTGGGAAACTAACTTATTTGCCCAAGGTCACCTAACCAGGAAGTGTAGGAGCAGAATTTAAACACAAGCAATCTATAGAGCCAATTCTTAACACAGTGACTTTTTCAGTAACAAATGTCATCTAACAGCAAAAGTGACTGCATCTCTTTCATTTGCTTCTTAAATGTCAAGTAAATGGTGGTATCACTAAGACAAGGACTTGCTCATTTTACTGTAAACATCAGACTTAATGATTTCATCCAAATGATGGCTTCAACTACCACATAGGCTGATGCACAAACCTCTCTTCAGCACCTGTATATCCAACTTGCTACCGAATTTATCCAGGAGACAGGAGTTGTTCAACAAAGCACTTCTAACTCAGGACATTTTTCTAAAACCTTGTTTTCCCTACTTTAGTGCTTCTCTCAGTGAAGAGCTCTACAACCTTACAAGCAACCAGCATAATCTCTTTATTAAAGAAATTAGAGCATGGCACTTTCCTGATCACAAACCTCTAACGGTATATGAAACTTAATGTTACTTGTCCTTTTCTTATCTCTCCAATTTCATTTTCTATCATCTCACCATGCTTTATTTTGCTCTAGCCAAACTAGACTTCCTAATTCCTTAATCCACTGCACTCCTTATTTTTTTTTAACTTTTATTTAGTAAATATAAATTTCCAAAGTACAGCTTATGGATTACAATGGCTTTCCCCCCTCCCATAACTTCCCTCCCACCTGCAACCCTCCCATCTCCCACTCCTCCTCCCATTCCATTCACATCAAGATTCATTTTCAATTATCTTTATATACAAACAATCAATTTAGTATATATTAAGATCTCAACAGTTTGCACCCACACAAAAACACAAAGTATAAGTACTGTTTGAAGACTAGTTATAGCATTAATTCACATTGTACAACACATTAAGGATAGAGAGTAAGTGCATGGGGAGTAAGTGCACAGTGACTCCTGTTGTTGACTTAACAATTGACACTCTTGTTTATGGTGTCAGTAATCACCCTAGGCTCTTGTCATGAGTTGCCAAGGCTATGGAAGCCTCTTGAGTTTGCCAACTCTGATCTTATTTAGACAAAGTCATAGTCAAAGTGGAAGTTCACTCCTCCCTTTGGAGAAAGGTACCTCCTTCTTTGATGGCCCGTTCTTTCCACTGAGATCTCACTCACAGAGATCTTTCATTTAGGTCCTCTTTTTAAGGCATAGTATTTGCAACTATTGTTTTCTCTGCTCAAGATGCTCTAAAACAGTTCATTCTTGGGATTTGTATCCTTTTGTTGTAAGAAACCACAAAAATGTAGCAGATTTTTTGGGTTCTGTGACTCTTTTTTTTTTTTTTTTTTGACAGGCAGAGTTAGTGAGAGAGAGAGAGACATAGAGAAAGGTCTTCTTCCGTTGGTTCACCTCCCTAAGCAGATTTCATTGAGCTCTGTGAGTCTTAAGTGATTAAAACTGAGGTGGTCCTGAGGACCATCAAACTTGAAGCCAGTGTTAGAAAAAAGGGTTGTCTTGGAGACCCCCCTCTAACTTCATTGCCCTGCACTGCCAGTCACTCAACTTTCTCCTCAAGGATAGATCTGCTCACTCCACAGCACTCTCCACTCTCTTACTCTTCACTGAGTTTCTTGCCATATCAAAACTTACCTGTTTTTTCATCCCATTCCTTCCAACTCCTGCTAAATGTGTACCTATTTGCCAAGCTTCATTCACCCCACAAGGTTCAGCTTCCGTTACCTCTCTCTTAGATTTTCAGTGCAATTTTTGTTCATTGTTATTTTGTGACACACTGATGAGAAATGGATCCTCTCCATTTGCTACTAAAATCAGTCTTCTAAGCTTGCAAAGCTAACACTCGGATAGAGGAAAAGACACCTCAAACTTACTTGCTTTTTATTTGAAAGTAGTATAGTAAGTAGTGTTGATATTACATGACAAGTTAGAATAAAAGTAAAAGGACAGAAAAACGAGAGAAACAGAGGAGGAGAGGTGAGTAAGGAGAAGAAGAAGTAATAAGCAGTAAGCAGAAATCGAGTCTTAGTAATAAACAATCACTTATATCCAAGTTTTGATTCATAAATGCAGTGGTTTTAAAACTGACTACAAGTGGGAGTAGAGTACAGGAGTCTTCACAAAGATCATGGAAAACATGGCATTTGGAAAAAAAATTTATGTAAAGATTTTAAAATATTTTTACTCCAAAATAAATTTACCCTTTAATCACATTCTTCCACAAACTTTTAAAGCACTTTCATTCAAGTATATGCCTAACAAAACAGATATGGGAGGATAAATGATTTACAAATATAGAAACTCAAAAACCCTTCTACCTGTTAATATTCTATCACATAGATGTATTTGCCATGATTGGACATTACACAATGTGTACATAATTAATGATGTATATATCTATGACAGTTTAAAAGATTTAAAAATTATCAATTTTTAGGTAAAGAGCACAATATTAACACTTTATATAGTAATTTATAATATTAACCTTTACTGTTGAGTAACTAAATTATTATGGCATTGCATCAATTTTAATGAATTCTCATTTTAAATTTATATATATCTGGGTCAGTTAAGTCTCTAAGCTATATTCTTTCCAGTTAGTAAGAAAGAAAAAAATAAAATGTTTAAAATTAAATCACTGAATTTATAAATTAGAAAGATTATACGGGCTCAATATACTTGTCTTTTCCTTGCCAATTTACCCAAACTGACTAAATTACCTAGATAATTGCCCTATGTTCACTTTGTATTTTTTTTTTTTTTACAATCTTAGTACAACAGTCAGTGCCAGAATCTAGACTCAGACACAAGCTTCCTGGCTGTAGTTCGCTGAGTAAAGGAACTGAAGGAAATTGTTTACTACCAACCATTTTGTTTTATTTTTCCAGTATCATGAGGATATGGGAACAGAGGAGGATCTGGAATATTCTTTTTTTTCCTACTAAAATTTATTGTATCCTCATTATGTAACAGGCACTGCCAGACATTGCACATGTGTTATCTCATTTTATCCACACCAGAGTCTTGTGTGGTATTATTATCTTTACTTTACAAATGCTGAAAATGAGCTGAGGGAATTTTAGAAACCTGCTCAAGGTCACATTGATAACGAAGTCACATGGATGCCTCCTGGCATCTGGCTCCAAAACACCTGTGCTTAAGCACTGCTTACTGGTTGTTACAAGCAGCAATTATTTCTTTATAATATTCCTCATGTAAAACCATCTTGTGTATAAGAAGATAAATGCAAACCTATTTATAAGATGATAAATACTTTAAGCTATGTGTGAAAATTTTGGTTAAATGCCAAAAAGGGTTTTTGGCAGAAGGTATTTGGAGTGACTGCAGCTAGAAAGAACTGCTTGTCTGTTAACAATAAACACATTTTGGATTAATTTATACAGGAAATGTTCTTCTTGGAGATGAGTATTCCACACAGAGATTTCTACACATGTGGTTTTCACACCTAGGGATCATGAACCTGAGCATACTGTGCATGTTGATAATTAGTTGCACATCTGCATAGTATAAGTCATCCTACAGAAGCATTGCATCTATGCCAGTATCTCACTGGCAGCTAGCCTGCCAACACAGAGAGAGTAAAAAGGAAAGTATACTGTATCAGGGAAAAGGCATCTACATCTGTCAATTCCACAGAAAACTCAGCCTTATATAACTAATATGTCCTGGAAATAGAATCATTTATTGATTAGGTTACACTTAAGCCTTGGTTATCAAAAATATTAGTGCAACACATTTTTAATCATCATGGGCTTGAAAACATTCAGCTCAAAATGTCCATTGCTGCCTCCAACTGTAACAGCAACATGATTCCCCATGTAGGATCTCTGTCTTTAATGTGCCGTACACTGTTATTTAATGCTAAACTAGTACTCCAACAGTATTTTTTTCACTTTGTGTTGCTATATGGGGGCAAACTGTTGAAATCTTTGCCTAATATATACTAAATTGATCTTCTGTATATAAAGAGAATTGAAAATGAATCTTGATGTGAATTGAAGGGGAGAGGGAGCGGGAAAGGGGAGGGTTGCGGGTGGGAGGGAAGTTATGGAAGGGGGGAAGCCATTGTAACCCATAAGCTGTACTTTGGAAATTTATATTCATTAAATAAAAGTTTAATAAATGAAAAAAAATTAAATATATTTATAAAATATTTAAAATTTCTTTTCCAAGGAGTGGTGTCGATGTTGTGGCGTAGCAGATTAAAGCCCTGACCACAGTGCTGGTATCCCATATGGGCACTGGTTCTAGTCCTGCCTACTCCACTTCCAATTCAACTACATGCTAATACACCTGGGAAAGCAGTAGAAGATGGCCCAAGTACTTGGGTCCCTACACCCACATGGGAGACCTTGCAGAAGTTCCTGTCTCCTGGCTTTGGAATCAGCTCAGCTTGGGCTATTGCAGCCATTTGGGGAGTAAACCAGTGTATGAAAGACTTCTCTCTCCCTGTCTCTACCTCTCTCTGTAATGCTGTCTTTCAAATAAATAAATCTTCAAAAAAAATTTCAAAGAGTAACTTAAGCCACTGAAACACATAAAAATGTTTATTTATTATCAGTCTTAAAATTTTACTGCAATGAGAATAAAGAAATATGTTTTAAAACTATATGGACAAGGTAAATGAATAAAAGACAGAAAAGCAGATAAAGATACTAACAAAGTTTTGAAAAATGAAAAGCACATGTAGCAATCAGCATGGCTGAAAACAGAACTCTATAAGCTTCCAGGGGCAGCAAATGCTAAAGGCAGGCAGGCAAATCATATAACAGAAGTTCAAAAAGACTCAAGAATTGACGATACAAAATCACTGGATGAAGGAATGAGCTCGGGGCTCCAAATTGGAGGGAGGGTAAAGTTGGGGAGGGGGCTGAATGTTTATTTGAGATGCTTTAAGATCATAACAGGAGATTAAAGGATACTCATGCACAATGAACCAATTATAGCAGAAGATGGAAGAGAAGTACTAAGATAAAGGGATTCCGCTAAACTTTATGTCCCGAGTAGACAGACAACCTCTCCCACCATGAATCGCTATCTCACTTAACTCCAATAATGGTGGCAACCAGAACAAATTTTACAAGTAGGATATTGGAGGATTTTTATCTGAAGGAACTCAATAGTCTCAGATATTGTAGTCTAACAAGATGGCCATCCAGGTTCCTACTTAATACTCTTCTATGTGGAATATCTCAGTTGACATGCCTTCCCATACACATAGCTTCCAAGCATACTTTAAGCCTTACTTTTAAATAACAGAGATACTGCAGACATATAAAGAATGATTCCAACATAAAAGGCAAACCCAAACAAACAGAAATTTGGAAGAAACAAATACAGTATAGGAAGCAGAAAAAAATCCAAAGAATATTATCATTTTTATCCTTAGAGAATTAAGAGTAAGTATCACACAGAAGAAACAACAGGATGCTGTTTTTTTTAAATGAAACTATAATCCATACACACACACACACATATAGATATACACAAACAAGCAATATTGACATTTTGAGATTTGATTATTCTTATAGCCCGTATCTATACTCTTAAGCAGTGGTTTTTCTACTTACTACTTGTTGAAATCTTTATTTTGTTGAGGGTTAAGCTTATAATTATAAAGTAAACTGAAATTATATCATTGTAAATATTAAAAAATAAGAAAAAGTGGAAGAGGGGGAGTGGAAGTAAGGGAGGGAGGGTAGGGTTGGAAGTATCATTATGCTCTTAAAACTGCATACATGAAATACAAGTAATCTGTTCCCTTTATATAAATCATAAAAAAGCTAAAGAAATAAAAAAGGAACAATATGATTGAGAAAAAAACAGATATCAAAACGTTTGAAAACAAAACAAAGATGGAAAACAGGATCTTTGGAGATCATTCCTGAAGATTCAATTTCTAACACAAATTATAGGAATAGAAAATAAATATATCTGACAGAAAGAACACGGGAAAATTCCCAGAAAATGGAACAATTTCCACCTTGAAAAGGCACAGAGAACCTAGCACAATGAACTGAAGACGAGAAGACGTGTACTAAAGCACATCATTGTGAAATTTCAAAACTTCAAAGATGAACTGACAATCTTTAAGGTTTAAAGAGGAGAATAAAAAGTTGTACACACAGGATGAAGACTTAATGTAATGGATTTCTTAACAACTCTGTAATCCAGAAGACAAAAGACGAGGGACTTTCAATTCTGAGGGAAAAATGTTTACAACCTAAAATTTTACACTAAAATTTGGACTTTGATAGAACTACACTGAGACAATAGAAGGAAGGGAAGAAAGGACAAAGGACAGTATAATAGTATAAACATGTTAAATCCCCAACATTAATAAAAGAAGTCAAAGTAATTTTTAAGCATTCTAAACAGGGATTTTTAAACATTTTAGACAGGGATACCCACTCTCACCACTGCTATTCAAAATAGTTCTGGAAGTTTTAGCCAGAGCCATTAGGCAATAAAAAAAAATTAAAGGGATACAAATTGGGAAGGAAGAATTCAAACAATCGCTCTTTGCAGATGATATGATTCTTTATTTAAGGGATCCAAAGAACTCTACTAAGAGACTATTGGAAGTCATAGAAGAGTTTGGCAAAGTAGCAGGATATAAAATCAATGCACAAAAATCAAAAACCTTTGTATACACAGGCAATGCCACGGCTGAGAAAGAACTTCTATGATCAATACCACTCACAATAGCTACAAAATAAATCAAATACCTTGGAATAAACTTAAAAGACATTAAATATCTCTACAATGAGAATTACAAAATCTTAAAGAAAGAAATAGAATATAGGCCGACGCCATGGCTTAACAGGCTAATCCTCCGCCTTGCGGCGCCGGCACACCAGGTTCTAGTCCCGGTTGGGGTGCCGGATTCTATCCCGGTTGCCCCTCTTCCAGGCCAGCTTTCTGCTATGGCCCAGGAAGGCAGTGGAGGATGGCCCAAGTGCTTAGGCCCTGCACCTGCATGGGAGACCAGGAGAAGCACTTGGCTCCTGGCTTCGGATCAGCAGTGGCCATTGGAGGGTGAACCAACGGCAAAGGAAGACCTTTCTCTCTCTCTCTCTCACTCTCCACTCTGCCTGTCAAAAAAAAAAAAAAAAAGAAATAGAAGAGGATACCAAAAAATGGAAAAATCTTCCATGCTCATGGATTGGAAGAATCAATACCATCAAAATGTCCATTCTCCCAAAAGTAATTTATAGATTCAATGTGATATCAATCAAAATACCAAAGACATTCTTCTCAGATCAGGAAAAAATGATGCTGAAATTCATATGGAGACACAGGAGACCTTGAATAGCCAAAGCAATCTTGTACAACAAAAACAAAGCCAGAGGCATCACAATACCAGATTTCAGGACATACTACAGGGCAGCTGTAATCAAAACAGCATGGTACTTGTACAGAAACAGATGGATAGACCAATGGAACAGAATAGAAACACCAGAAATCAATCCAAACACTTATAGCCAACTTATATTTGATCAAGGATCTAAAACCAATTCTGGAGCAAGGACAGTCTACTCAATAAATGGTGCTGGCAAAACTGGATTTCCATGTGCAGAAGCATGAAGCAAGACCCCTACCTTTCACCTTATACAAAAATCCACTCAACATGGATCAAAGACCTAAATCTATGACCCAATACCATCAAATTGTTAGAGAGGATTGGAGAAACCCTGCAAGATATAGGTACTGGCAAAGACTTCTTGGAAAAGACCCCAGGAGCACAGGCAGTCAAAGCCAAAATTAACAATTGGGATTGTATCAAATTGAGAAGTTTCTGTACTGCAAAAGAAACAGTCAGGAAAATGAAGAGGCAACCTACAGAATGGGGAAAAATATTTGCAAACTATGCAACAGATAAAGGGTTGATAACCAGAATCTACAAAAAGATCAAGAAACTCCACAACATCAAAACAAAAAACCCACTTAAGAGATGGGCCAAGGACCTCAATAGACATTTTTCAAAAGACGAAATCCAAATGGCCAACAGACACATGAAAAAATGTTCAAGATCACTAGCCATCAGGGAAATGCAAATCAAAACCACAATGAGGTTTCAACTCACCCCAGTTAGAATGGCCCTCATACAGAAATCTACCAACAACAGATGCTGGTGAGGATGTGGGGGAAAAGGGACACTAATCCACTGTTGGTGGGAATGCAAACTGGTAAAGCCACTATGGAAGTCAGTCTGGAGATTCCTCAGAAACTTGAATATAACCCTACCATACAACTCAGCCATCCCACTCCTTGGAATTTACCCAAAGGAAATTAAATTGGCAAATAAAAGAGCTGCACCTCAATGTTTATTGCAGCTCAATTCACAATAGCTAAGACCTGGAATCTACCTAAATGCCCATCAATAGTAGACTGTATAAAGAAATTATGGGACATGTACTCTATTGAATACTGTACAGCAGTCAAAAACAATGAAATCTGGTCATTTGCAACAAAATGGAGGAATCTGGAAAACATTATGTTGAGTGAAATAAGCCAGTCCCAGAGGGACAAATAGCATATGTTCTCCCTGATCAGTGTCAACTAACCAAGCACAAAAAAGGAAACCTGTTGAAGTGAAATGGACACTTTGAGAAACAGTGACCAGACCAGCCCTTGTCCTGACTGTTGATGAACAACTTAATACTTTACCCCTTTTAATATTTTTTTTGTTCTACTTAATACTATTGGTTGAACTCTTTAATTATCAGACAATTATTCTTAGGCGTTTAAATTTAACTGTAAAGTGATCTCTGTTAAATCTAAGAGAGGGAATAAGAGAGGGAGGAGTTGTACAATTTGGGACATGCTCAATCAGACTTGCCCCAAATGGTAGAGTTAGAAATGTGCCTGGGGATTCCAATTCAATCCCATCAAGGTGGCCTGTACCAATGCCATCTCACTAGTCAAAGTGATCAGTTTCAGTTCATGGTTGATCACAACGATAGGATTAAGAGTCAAAGGGATCACATAAACAAGACTAGTGTTTGCTAATACTAACTGATAGAATTAAAAAGGAGAGAATGATCCAACATGGGAAGTGTGATACACAGCAGACTCATAGAATGGCAGATGTCTTAAACAGCACTCTGGCCTCAAAATCAGCCCTTAAGGCATTCATATCTGGCTAAAAAGCCCATGAGAGTATTTTAGGCATGGAAAGCCAAGACACTCTGGCAAAAAAAAACAAAAAAAACAAAACAAAACAAAAAAAAAAAACACCCAAATGAAAGATCTCTTGAGTGAGATCTCAGTGGAAATAGCGGGCCATCAAAGAAGGAGGTACCTTTCTCTGAAGGGAGAAGAGAACTTCCACTTTGACTATGACTTTGTCTAAATAAGATCGAAGTTGGCAAACTCAAGAGGCTTCCATAGCCTTGGCAGCTCATGACAAGAGCCTAGGGTGATTACTGACACCATAAACAAGAGTGTCAATTGTTAAGTAAACAACAGGAGTCACTGTGCACTTACTCCCCATGCACTTACTCTCTGTCCTTAATGTGTTGTACAATGTGAATTAATGCTATAACTAGTCTTCAAACAGTACTTATACTTTGTGTTTTTGTGTGGGTGCAAACTGTTGAGATCTTAATATATACTAAATTGATTGTTTGTATATAAAGATAATTGAAAATGAATCTTGATGTGAATGGAATGGGAGGAGGAGTGGGAGATGGGAGGGTTGCAGGTGGGAGGGAAGAAATGGGGGGGGGGGAAGCCACTGAAATCCAAAAGCTGTACTTTGGAAATTTATATTTATTAAATAAAAGTTAAAAAAAAGCAATATGGAAATTAAAAACCAAAAGAGGTGCTAAAAGAATTGGGCAGGCCAGCGCCGCAGCTCACTAGGCTAATCCTCCGCCTGCTGCGCTGGCACATGGGTTTCTATTCCCAGTCGGGGCCCCGGATTTTGTCCCGGTTGCCCCTCCTCCAGTCCAGCTCTCTGCTCTGGCCTAGGAATGCAGTGGAGGATGACCCAAGTCCTTGGGCCCTGCACCCTCATGGGAGACCAGAAGAAGCTCCTGGTTTCTGCCTTCGGATCAGCCCAGTGCGCTGCCCACAGCACGCAGATCATAGCAGCCATTGGAGGGTGAACCAACGGCAAAGGAAGACCTTTCTCTCTGATTCTCTCTCACACTGTCCACTCTGCCTGTCAAAAAGTAATAATAAAAAATTTTAAAAAAAAAGAGTTGGGCAGAGTGGCTCAGGAGTGGATAAGGAGAGGTATTCTATTTTTTGTTATATGTTTGTAGTACAATAAGACCTTTCAACTGTATGCAAGGACTATTTTGATACTTCATAAGCAGATATATATTCCTGAGAAGTCTAACTCGAAATACTATCTAGCTTAAATAGGCACTTTCAGAATACTACAAATCATATTTGTGATCAGTATAAAATATAATATCTCTAATAATGCTATTCCAATGTGATTAGATGTTATATACTGCATCATGACAATAAAATAGTTTATCTTAGGAAAAAAGTTTCTAAGTTTTTTACAACATACTATTTAATTTTGTGATCAAAATATTTAATTTTCTAAAGTCTGAGATTTTTAAAAAAGATTTTTATTTTTGTTAAGAACTGGTAATAAAATTTTATGGTTATAAAAAGACTGAAGGTTATATTCTTCCCGAAATAAAAGAACACATTTGGTATTCTATAACTGAGTTCTTAAGGTTAACAGAAAGATATTTTTCCTTGCATTGATTTTATTTTATTTTTTTAAAATCTATTCATAACTATTCTTTGGTCCTGTCTTTGGCTGATTTATAATATTTTGGTATTATTCATACATAGGTAAATTGTTACTCATAATGCAAGTGGCTGGCAGTTGTGAAGCCAAGAGATGTGCAGGACAAAGGGTTTCTGTGTTCAGAGATGGACAGACCTAGATTCAAAGTTCAGCTGTAAGCGTCTGAGCACACCACTGATCCTGTCTCTTCCTCTGCAGGTTCATTATGGGGATTAGAATAATATATGCAAAATACCAGCAAAGAACATGGCACAAAATACATATTTTATTTAATGATGGCTACTCTCCTTTTTCTTTTCCTCTCTGTGGCTCTCAGGCTGAATTTTAAGGAATTTGTCAACTTTTCAGTCAAAATATCTCATTCAAATCTTGATATCCCTGCTTATGAGGCTGTGACTCATAGGGTAGCTATCTTTTCTCCTTAGTCATGGAAACAGCAGTTTCATCATAGGCTTAATTATGGAAGCCTTGTGAGGAGGCACTGGTGAGGAAAATGCATATTCTACTAGCACAGTGCCTGCTTAGCAAACAAGTTCTCATGAACAGTAACAGTAATAATAACAAATTGAAAAACACACTTTCTACTCAAAGCAAAAGGAAGTAACAGAAATGCCTAGGTCAACAATCACATTTCTTTTTTAAAAAAAGTTTATTTATTTTCATCTACTTAAAATGCAGAACAAAAGAGTGAGCAAGAGAAACAGAAGTATCCTCCATCTAGCAGTTCATCCTTTAAATGCCTGCAATAATCAGGGCTTTGCAAAGCAAACCCAGGAGCCTGAACTCCATCTGAGTCTCCCACATGGGCGCAGGGGCCCAAGAAATTGAACCATCATCTTCTGCCTCCCAGGATGCAATAGCAGGAAGCTGGTTTACAGGTAGAATAGCTGGGACTCAAATTGGTATTCTTCTATAGGATGCAGGTATCCCAAGAAGTGGCTTAACCCACTGCACCACAACACCTGCTCCCAAAATTCTATTTCTTAAAGTTATATGTACATGTGGCCTAATTTAACCATTTACCCATTATAAAAAAATTAGAAGATGTCTTCTAATAAATAACTTACATCCTTCATACCCACAGAAGATGGATTCCAGGACCCCTGAAGAAACCAAAATCCCAAGCTACTCAAGTCTTTAATATAAAATTATATAGGGGGTCGGCACCGTGGCGTAGCAGGTAAGGCCACCACTTGCAGAGCCGGTATCCCATATGGGCACCAGTTCAAGTCCCAGCTGCTCCACTTCTGATCCAGCTCTCTGTTGCGGCCTGGGAAAGCAGTGGAGGATGGCCAAAGTTCTTGTGCCCCTGAACCTGAGTGGGGGACCTGGAAGAAGCTCCTGGCTCCTGGATTCAGATCGGCACAGCTCTGGCCATTGCGGCCATCTAGGGAGTGAACCAGCAGATGGAAGATTCTCTCTCTCTCTCTCTCTCTCTCTCTTTCTCTGCTTCTGCCTCTGCCTCTCTGTAACTTTGCCTTTCAAATATATAAATATTTTTTAAAAAGTACATAGTATTTGCATAAATCCTGTATACATCCTCCTGTTTACTCAGTCTTCTCTAGCTTACTTATATATAGTATCAAATACAACGTAAGTGCCATGAAAATGGTTGTTATATTATATATTTAGGAAATAATGACAAGGAAAGAAGTCTGTATGTGTTCAACACAGGCACATTTTTTCTGACTACTTTCATTCTGTGGCCAGTTGAATCCACAGATATGATAGAAACCAAGGATATGAAGGGCTAAGTGCATTTATCTGTAACTACTGCTCAGTTTGGTCACGTTGGTAGAGAACCAGCCCTTCCTTCGGGCCCAATCTCTACCACACATGTATTTCATTCATAATTTGTTTACTTGTCCTTTTCTTATAGTCATTCAGTGATATTGCCTGTAGGACCAGCACAATTCCAAGATTTTTCTCTTATGTATGTTTTCACCTTTTGGCAAAAGCATTGTTTTCCCTACGAGGCCAGTGGCATTACATTACTTATATTTCAGTCATAGGCCATTCAGATATTACATGGGAAACAGAAGATACATTAACGCTGTTGTTTAATAAATGAATAAGTTAGGGTATACACAGTCTTCTAAAACACTATTAGAACAATGAGCTAGCAGGCAAAAACAAAACAAAACACTAATCTATTTTCAGAAACTATCTATTTGATTAAATACAATCCCAAGCCAACTAGCATGCAACTTTTTCTTTCTTAATGATGCAAGTCCAGATGGAACATTTATTATATGTTTGTGTTGTTTCAAGAAGTGCAAAGGTAATTCTGTCACAGTTTGCCACCCCCAAAACTCCCACTTAAAATGAAGTCACAAGCAAAGGCTTTTCACTGTACAAAACTTCCCTTTTATAGAGTCTGCTTAAAAATGTAAGCAATTTTACAGATGGAAGAGCTGAGTAATTTCTTAAAGGTCATACTTCCCTCCAAAATTTACCCTTACATTCTCATTTTGCTGTGCGGAAATTTTTTGTTTAATTCTGAATTTAAGGTTGTAGTGACTTAAAAGTTGGGTACTTTTGCAGTGTGGAAGCAACATTTTTATACCAGGAAATTTCCTTACCTTGTTCTTGTGCATGAACAACAATTCCAGCCACACATAGCAGAATAAAATGAAGAAGCAGGTTCCTAAAAAAAGAAAAGGAACAATCATCTAAAATACATTGGTTTGCTGGACATTTACAACATGTGAATCATAAAAACTCCAAAAATAAACTTTAATGTAATATTAGAAATTAAATTATTTTAATCAACATAGCATTTTAATAATATTTGTGGTTAAGAGCAAGGGCTCTGTATTAAAATTCCAGTTGTACTAATAACTATGTGACTTTTGCACACTTTTTAAGCCACTCTATTTTTCAGTTTCTTCATCTGTTAAATCTATCTCATAAAGTTAATTTGAAGATAAACATAAGAAAGTCCCTGGTGCATAGAAAATACTCCATAAATGTGAACTACCATGAGTGATTTTATTATTTATTATGTCAAATTATCATAATTACAATTTAACACATAGTAATTTCATATTTACAGTAAATAACTCAAATTAAAATTACTTAACAATAATGATTAACATAATCAACTTATAACCCAGTTATTTGCTTCAGTGAATGTTTATATGTTAAGGCCATTTGAATTTCATAGTTAAATCTTTTATACTCCATTCAAGATTCTTTGGTTCTAGAAAATCAAAATGGTCTATAAATGTCAACATTGAGTATTTTTATTATGGGTAATTCTAAGCCCAATACCTGATCTCTACAATAAAAATGATCATTCAAATTGATCAGCTCTTACTAAAAAAGTTTTGTGACATTTTCAGTTCAATCAAACTTTTTAAAGTTTTTAGTTATATATTTGAGAGGCATGGAAACAGAGACAGGGAGAGAGAGAGAGAAAGGTTTTCCATCCACTGGTTTATTCCCCAAATGGCCACAACGGCCAGAGCTGGGCTGATACACAGCCAGGAGTTTCTTCCATGTCTTTCACGTGGGTGCAGGGACCCAAACACTTGGGCCATCTTCCACTGCCTTCCCAGGCCACAAGCAGAGAACTGGATTGGAAGAAGTGTAGCCGAGACACGAACAGGCGCCCATATGGGATGGCAGGCACCACAGGCAGAGGCTTGGCCTATTACTCCAGGCATTGGCCACAGTATGACTAAACTTTTGATAAATTTTGTTGAATAGTTTTCACAATTGGCTATAGGTGTTTGGGTATCCACAGCCCAAATGAAAATCAAGAATGAATTTTGGAAAGAAATGATGAGCATGCTGAAAATAATTCTTACTAATCCAAACACTGATTCTATTTTTTTTTTAACCAAAAACTCATCAAATGACATTTCTGTAAAATCCAGATCTGCAAATAGTGATTACAGAGTTACCTGGAAATAACATATTATTTTTATTGTTTCTGGTGATAATTAGTGTTTTTTATTTATTATGAACAAGATGGCTTTATTTTTATCAACAGTAGAAAGGACATCTTACCATATGAAAAGTAATCTTTTACAAAGTTTAAGTCACCATAGAAAATTATACTACTCTTGATATGCTGGAACACAAATTTAATTTGTATCAAAATGGTTCTTACACTGGTTAGTAAGTAAAAAATGCACATTCTACGATTAGACCAAGTCCAGAGCATAGTACTAGTAAGATTTTGGTAGACACCTAGGAAATGTTACTAATTCTACAAACTAATCAAATGAATCATTATAAAATTTCAGTTATCTTGGGCAATGAGCAGAATCATCTATTTTAATGAAGCCTATAAAACATTCCCATATGTGGCATCACCCTTTTAGACCAACAATTCCAAATGCTGAAATACCAAGAACCATTTAAGGTGCTTGTGAACAATGAAGATTATGGGCCCTGTTGGAGAGATTATGATTCAAAAATAGCATGTATACATTTAAACTGGGTGATTATGGTACAGATTACATGTGTAATAACAGAAAATAATTTAGAACATCCTGTTTGTATTTACATTCTAATTGAAATAGATATCAATTATTATATATAGCCAACTCTGTGGCATTATGCAAATATTATTTCATCCTTTTTTTTTTAAATTTTTGACAGGCAGAGTGGACAGTGAGAGAGAGAGAGACAGAGAGAAAGGTCTTCCTTTTGCCGTTGGTTCACTCTCCAATGGCCGCCGCGGTAGCGCGCTGCGGCCGGCGCACCGCGCTGATCCGATGGCAGGAGCCAGGTGCTTCTCCTGGTCTCCCATGGGTGCAGGGCCCAAGCACTTGGGCCATCCTCCACTGCACTCCTGGGCCACAGCAGAGAGCTGGACTGGAAGAGGAGCAACAGGGACAGAATCCGGCGCCCCGACCAGGACTAGAACCCGGTGTGCCGGTGCCGCAGGCGGAGGATTAGCCTATTGAGCCGCGGCACCAGCCTTCAGATCCTTTTCTACTGCACTAGTCAGTGGCTGTCTGCTTAGTAGGCATCAGAATCACTTGAGAGGTTAAAAGCTGCTGGGCCATACCCCAGAGTTTGTGATTGAGTAGGTTTGGGTTTGGACTCAAGAACTTAATTTTATAATGAGTTTCCAGGTAATGCTGATGCTGCTAATCTGAGACCTACATTCTTCAGACACGGGTCCAGAATAGAAGATGTGCAAGAGATTGTGTAAGGCACACCTGCTTGGATTTTTTTTAACCTTACCTGCACACTGGAATCACCCTATCGTGTTAACTACTAATACTTAGGTCCTTCCCTCCTCCACTCACAGAGATCCTTATTATGTCCATGTTATAGGTATTTTTTAAATACTTCCCAGATGATTTTACTATACAAACAAGATTAAGGACGACTGTGCAAGACCAAAATGATTTCTGGGTTCTCTAAGGTAAATCCTAAGGTACAGTGTTTGAATAAGAAGTTCATTCCTCTCCTAAATTTATATTTCAACACATAACTAACATAATGAGATTGATAAAGAGCCAAACTCCATTATTGTATAAAATGGATGTTTAATGAATTTAGGTTTACTGGCAAATGTTTGGTTGGGCTGGGGTTTGGGTTCCCCTGCCCCTACCTCTACTCCACTAATGATTTTGGATTTACTATACATTGTCTTAATTAAGAAAAACTATACTGTTTCCTCCTTAGCAGTAGGTGGTACAGTTCTCAAAGGCTTTGAGCATGGAGCTTCCATGTGGTGTTTTGTATATAGTGCTCATACATCCCAGAATCCTTGAATAAGTAATAATTATAAATGTAGTAGGTAGAGAGAAAACAATATGGTTAATAAGAAAATAACAATAGATTGGGAGTCAAGACTAATCCTGGTCTTGTTTTAACTCACTGAATGACCTTGAGTATGTCATTTCTATTTTATGAGTCTTGGCTGATTCATTTATTATGTGCTGACATCATATTTATTTCATATGCTTACATTTTATATCCAAAATGTAAAATCCTACAATTTTGTGTATGATAGAATCTCCATAGAGGACAAAATTCAAATTACTGAAGAAGATATTCTACAAATCACAATATACACTATATACACATGATATACATAAATAATTTCCACAAATCTAGAAAGGTTTTTCCTATACTTTTGGCCTAATACTCTTCATCAGATAACTTAAAATAGTCTACTAAGTTTACTAATTCATACATGTATTTAGTTTAATCTAACAGAAAGTTCGGTTATTGTATTAGATATGAATAGTTTTCAAATATTTAAAGCATTTCTGGTTTTACTCAATGTTTCATAATCTGGACCACATGACCCTAATACAAAGTAACAGAAGTACATACACTCATTCAACAAAATCAGACAAATCAAAAAGAAATCAACATTACGGTAAGAAACATTTAATAAAGGTTCAAAAACCATACCCATGATATTGATATCTGAGGATATCTAACAAAATGTAAAATACTACAGGTGTCATACTAGCCACATTTTCAGTTTGGCATCAGCCCTGTTCAAAATATAGCCAGACATGTAAAGATGAAAACCTGCAGGAGATCAGGCAGAAAATAATCCAAAGACCATCTTCAGAATATTTGAGACCTATAACCATCCCAGGCATTTTCCCTACATGATTCTTAGAGCACCATTCAACTTTCCGCTCATCTGAAAGGTTCAAGTCACTTTAGGGGAATCCCAGGGACACCTATGTTTAGGGCACTTGTGAGGTTTTTATGCGCCAAGATGCATGTCTTCAGGATATGGATACTCATTTCAGCAGAGATTCCATTTATAATAGGAATATGGACTTCCTCAATCTTGTGAATGGGAACTTTTTAAAAATGAGTTTGGACAAGAAAACTAAAGCCAAAAAAAGTAAAAATGAGTTTGCAGTTTTCTTTTCAACCCAATGGAAAAGGCTAGTCTGCAAAGCACACAGGCGATACACATCAGTAACTTGCACGATTTCCACAACACTGTGTTTACCTGTCAAAAACCTCCAAGTCAAGACAGCTGCACAGATTTTGCTCTTACTGCTAAGATCCAGAAATAGTAAAATTTCTACTTTTCATTACCAAAATAACTAGGAAAAAAGTTTTTGTACAGCAGTGAGGACAAAATTGGATGATTCAGGGAATAAAGTGTTGTCACGAACTTACATACATGGAATCTCTCAGACTCTCAATACAGCTTAACAGGTTGTACGTGTAAAACTTACCAAATGTTGAGCATACTAGAGTTTTTGGTTAAATTCCAAGTGTTCAAATAATTCATAGATCACAGGAAAATAAATGCTCAAGGACTTGAAGAGACCAAAGTACCCAGAATCCAGTTAGTAGGAAGGAAGAGCAATACACTTAAACAAATAGGACCTAGTAACACCACAGAGATTGTTAGATCATTGAATAGTTTAGCAAATTTCCTGGTTTATATTAGTGAAAAATAAAGATTTTTAAATGATTGAATGAGGCTATTGGGTGGCCCTGAGTTTTAACAATTAAGTAACTTCTGTACATCTGATGTCTATACCCTCATCCCCAAATCAAGAAAAATTAGTTCAGGGCCAGCACTGTGGCATAGTGGGTAAAGCCGCCGCCTGTAGTGCCAGCACCCCATCTGGGCACCAGTTCAAGTCCTGGCTGCTCCACTTCTGATTCAGCTCTCTGCTATGACTGGGAAAGTAGTAGAAGATGGCCCAAGTCCTTGGGCCCCTGCATCCATGTGGGAGATCCAGGAGAAGTTTCTGGCTTCAGATCGGCCCAGCTCTGGCCATTGAAGCCATTTGGGGGGTAAACCAGTGGATGAAAGACTCTCTCTCTCTCTCTTTGCCTCTGCCTCTGCCTCTCTGTAACTCTGCCTTTCAAATAAATAAATCTTTAAAAAACAACAAAAAAAGTCAAGTCAGGTCTCCCTAACCTCCGTTCATTCAGCTAGGAAGGAACCTTCACCATTAGGTCTCTGCTTCTCTCTCCACCTCAGCACCAGCCATTTCTTCCCTAGAACGTGTGTCCCAATCAACTGTGTTTCATTCAGGCCTTCGAATGCGATGTGCTGTCTCACCTCTGAGACTTAATGTCACTCTCATTGGGAAAATGTCACATCCTCTCCACCTCAGACTCAAGTCTAGATTTCATTTCCCTTGGCAAGCCTCTCCTTCCAGGATTCTCTCTGCCTGCACTCCCCACCTGGCCAGGACTCTGGCTGCCCCTCCTGGATATACCCGCATCTCATTGTGGCATGCCTACTCCTTTAATATTGCACCTGTTAGACTGGACACACTGAGAGGGCAGCTATGGTTCCTGTGCTGCTCAATCATTGTGTCCCTACTGCCTAGAATGATGCTGGGCACAAAAGCAAAGATCAGTCAGCGTTTGTTGAGTGAATGAATGATGGAATAATGTTCGCCTTTTATGAGCATGAAAATGAAATGGTCCTCTCTTCTGAGAGTCACAAAATCTAAAATAAGTCATAATTGTAAGGTACGACAGAGAAATTAGCACAGCTAGACTAACTCCTTAGTAAAACTGACTTTTCTCCTGTGACTTTACAGGTTAGCAGGAATATTCAAACACTAAAAATTACTTTCCAAAAATTTATTTGAACACAAAGACAACTAAACAACTTTTAGAAAATGGGATTTCATGCCAGCTAAGGAAATAAATCTTTATATCCAAAACTTTGTTTTGGTTGCTGTTAGAAATCTTTTAATTACCACAATAATCTGCTGGACACTTTGATACTATGTTAAATTGATGGATTTAACCCTGACTTTTAGTTTCATCTTACTCCACAAATTCAC
Organism: Lepus europaeus; assembly: GCF_033115175.1. NCBI lineage: Eukaryota > Metazoa > Chordata > Mammalia > Lagomorpha > Leporidae > Lepus > Lepus europaeus. The sequence goes on from NC_084831.1 coordinate 79,664,706, forward strand.
ATTAGGCAACCCATCTAAAAGCAACCCTATGAAAGAAAATGTCTTAAAGAACAGTCTTGAAACAATAAATGTTTTTCGGTGACTAATCAGAACCGTGATTTTAAAAAGCTGCTCCTGCTCTTACAAAACGCTCCCACAAAAGGATGGTGGAAAATTAAACCCTCAGGGGTTTCATTAGGGATTCGGAGGCTTAATTCAGTGGTCTGACATTATCATCAGCTAATCGGAGGCTTCTCCCCAGTCCTCTCTCCTTCCCTCCCCAAGGGTGGTTGTCATTTGTTTCAAACTGAAAAATTCCAGATTCTTCATGAAAAAAGAAAAAATTTTTCCGTCTCTAGAAACAATTCCTGAGCCCAGTGATTAACGACCTTCTCCTCACTTTGCATGCATGTGGCTGCAGCTGCGAGGTTCTGTGATCCGCATGATTAAGAATTATCCTTAATTCTCCGCAGCCCATCCTGCAGCGGAGGGGCCACCTGAGAGAGAGAGGGCCCGAGGCCCCCCGCAAGACGTCAGGGACGACCAGCGGCTTCCCTCAACCCCACGTCTCCGCACAAGAGTGCCCTTCCCATCCACGTGGTGTAGTTCTCACAAGTTCCTCCGGTGTAATCCATTCCTTTTGGTTTCTCTGCCACCCTCCCCCCAATCATCTGGACCCAATTTACAAACCCCAAACTGCCCAAGAATTTATGCAGGGCCTTTTCTGGGAGCGTCTGGAAGGGAAGTGTAAACCAGACAAGACAGGGGCCAGGAGCAGAGGATCTGCTTTAAGCGCCACGCGGTCGGGCACAGCGGCGGCCGGGAAGGTTAGCACGTGGGCCTCGCCGCGAGGCAGGGGCGGCAGGCAGGGCCAGGGACGGCCGCGCTCGCAGGCTGCGGCCTGGCTCCGGGCGGGCCCAGGGCCTCACACCGCCTCAACCTCTCCGGGGGGCTCTGTGTCTCCTCACGCGCCAGGGGTGGAGTGGGGGGACAGGGGAGAGGAGGGGAGGGAAACACGTCCAGTCCTGCAGGATTGGCTCCGTCCCGCCGTCCTGACGGTCCGCACCGAGCGCATTTTGAGGAGGAAAGTGGTGGGAACCCGCTGTCGGGCACCGGGCGCGACCTGCCCCAGCCCGACGCGGGGCGCACGGGGGGCTTCGAGAGCTTCGGGCCGCGGAGAGGCGGAAAGGGGCGGCGAGCTCGCACGCGGCTGCGGAGCACATGTTCACACACACACCGCCACACGTTGCCGCCCGCCGCCGCTCGTGCCCCGGCCCCTCCCACCTCCCCGCACAGAACCTACCGCGGCCGCCCCTCCTAGTCCCACAGACCGGGAGACGGGGGGACCAGAGCCAACCGCCTAGGCCGCGCACCCCTGGGAGGAGGTGGGCGCGCGTCCGACGCCCAAAGGGCTGGGGGCGTTCTTTCGGGGTCCGCCCAAACCTCCCGGGGACACCCAGCCCCGCCTCCGCATCTGCCCCCGCGCTCGGCCCTATCAGCGAGCCACTTGCCCTCAGACTGGCCGGGGTCCGGGCGCCGCCTCCGCTCCACAGGGGCTGCACGCTCGCCCGCCCCCCAACAAGGGGCGCCTGCCTCTGCGCCCCGAGCAGGGCCAGCGCTGCCGCCGTCCCCCTTCTCCCGTCTCCGCCGGGCCCGAGGGCCGCTAGCGTTTCTAGCAGTAGCTGGGCTGGAAGCCCCGAGGAACGCGGCGGCGAAGTGGGACGTCTGCCAGGGCCGTGCGGAAGGAGGGGGAGGCGGGCGCGAGGCGCTGGGAGCCGGCGCGCGGGCGGCGGCGCAGCGCAGCGCAGCGCAGCTCCGCAGCTGCGGGAGCCGGGCCGGGGCGGTGGGGCGCGTGCCAGCAGGCTTTGCTCCCGAGCCGCAGGATCGCGTTAGCACAAACCCTGGAGACCCGTTGGCTCGGCGTTTCCTTGCAAACACGGTACTTTACAAATTAAGAAGACAGGGGAGAGGATGCCACGGCTGCTTGCCCGCTCCCAGCGCCAAAAAGTGCCAAGCAACGGGGCCACCAGCCGGCTTGGCGGATCGAGGGGTTGGACAGAGGGGTTGATCTAAGCCCTGCCCGGGCGGGTGGGCTACTTACGTTTTTGCCGTGGGGGAGAAGACCTTTCCACGCCTTGTCCTGTGGGCGCCTAAATGCATTTGTATGCATTTGTCCGTGCAGCAAAGCGCTAACGGAAAACAGAAGCCAGCTCCGAACGGCTAAGGGTGCAGGTAACTGTCCATGAAAAAAAAAAGGGGGGAGAGGGGGAGAAAGTCACATGAAAATCAGGCTCCAAACTTGCAACAGGAAAAAATAAATAAAAGTAGGGGAGGAGATGAGGCTGGGGTGGGAAACAGCACCCGAAGGGAAGGACAGATAGACTTTGGGCACCCTGGCTCGGCAGGAGAGGAGCCTGGGGTTGTGTCGCGCGAGGAGGCAGCGGGGCGCCGGCGGCCGCGGGAGCTCGGCTGCGACTGCAGCCCTCGAGTTCACTTGCGGTTCAAAGGCGACTCTGTGACTCCAGTGGAGTCCTCTGCGTTGGGCCTGGGAGGAGAAAGGGGTGGGGGAGGGAAGGAGATGAGGGGGTGGGGAGGAAGTCCTTGGAAACTGCCCGCGCTCAGACGTTTGTCAAACAAGCACACACACCCACTTCGGAAATCAAGTCGGTGCGAGGGGCCGGTGGCAACGGCAGGCGCTCGGCGTGGACTGCCGCCGGCTGCTTCGCCAGGAAGAAGAGGAGCCCGGCAAACCCTGCCGGTGTTAAATTTCACCGCTCCCTGACTCGCAATGACATCACCAAACATACAGTGTACACCTCCCCCCCTTCGCCCCGCAACCTTCCGCCACCCAGCGCCGGCCCCGTGCCCCGGTCTGCCCGCCGCGCAGCCCTGGACGGGGCCGGCTGCACCGTGGGTGCGCACGCCGCCGCCCGGTCACCGTCCCCGGGCATCCCCCTTCCCGCTTCTAGGTGACTCGCAGCCTTCCTTCTTCGCAGCGCCCTTCCCAGGGGTTTCCAGTTCGCGGGGCTCCTCTTGCGTGTCTCCCACCCCCAGTCGTTTTCTCTAGCCTGTCACCTACGCCTTCTCAAATCATGCTTAGCTTCGTGGGGTCCTTCAGCCGGCTCCAATAAATCCTCTCACTTTCCTTGCAGTTCAGCCCGAGGCCCAAATCCTGTCATTCTCTTAAGGAGGGCTCTACTTTCTACCTTGCCTCCTCTTCACTCTTTAGCGTCTTCGCCTTACCACTTTCCACGTCTACGGATGCTTGTTCTCCTGGGACCCACCTTTTTGCCTTCTGCCCTTTCCCCTCTTACAAGCACGCATTCACGACCCACTGAACCACCGTTACGCGTTGAGAACAAGCTATCATACTACTGTAACCTTACCCCTGGAGTACCTTCTCCAATTCTGGTAGTGAATTTCGTTTTCGATGCAAATCCCCATTCCCACCTCCACCCCAACCCCCGCCTTACCATACCAAGAAGCCCACCTTCTAATTTTTTGCAAAAAAAAACCACAACAGAACAAAACGAGTTCCAATTTAATTTTTTATCAATAAGGCCAGAAACACCAAGAGGTCAGTTATCTTCTTGCTCATTGACGTATGTTCAGCACCTACCTGCCATGTCTGTTGGATGAATAACTGCTGTCTATCACCGAGTATCATTTCCTTTAGGATTTTCTTGCCTGTTCTGTGTGCCATGCACCGTCAATGAAATGACCCTTCCACACGAGCCAAAAAGGATCTCACATCACTCAGGCAGGATCTATAAAGGACCAGTGACCATTACTGATGATTGGAAATGATTGATGTGACTCTCAAGCTCGGCAATGTTTTTGCTCCAAGAATACATAATTTAATTCATCTTTCTCCTTCCTCAAAAATTTTCCAACTTTTCAGTTTGAAATAAAAAAATTGTAAAAGTAGTATAAACTTCCTGTATATCCTTCCCCTGGCTTCTCCTAATGTTACCATCTTATACAACCAAATAACAATGATCGAATCCAGGCAACTAATACTGACACAATATGAATAATCCATACATCTTATTAAAATATTGTCAATTTTTCCATGAAGGTCCTTTGCCTGGGCCAGGATCCCTCACTGTGTTTAGTTAATTAAATAACAGAGAGACTAAATAAATTGTTGTCTTCTTAGTCTCCTCCGATCTGTAGCAATTTGTCTCATATTTCATAACCTTGTGAAACTTCCAAAGGGCACAAGCAGGAAATCATTTTCCCAAGGACCCTGCCATTGGGATTTGTGTGATGTAGTCTCATGATTGTATTCAGGTGATGTATTATTTATTTTGGGCAAGAACATTCTCTTCTTGGAGTTCACAGTCTACAAAAGATTACTCCTGTAGGCAATAGGCAACTAATTAAAGACTTTCAAAGTGGTACATGATTATGTTCCAAATTCCTATTTTGAGATTAGTCAGCATCAGATGCCAAGATTGAAAGAGGATAAATTAGGTGTACATGTCAAACGTGTTAGTATTTTGAACCGTGGTGGGAAATTTTTTAGGAAAGCGAGATAAGAGAATCATTATTAAAATAAGTCAAGAAGATCTGATAGCTGATTAGATTGGTAAGGGAGAATACATAGATAAAATTGCAAACCTGAATGAAAAATAATTTGGGATATTGGCGAACATCAAAGGGGAAGACAAAGAATTCAGATGGGGACATACTATGTTTGAGATCGTCAGTCACTCTGTTGGAACCATCCAGAGTTGTTAGAGGTAGATGCTAGAGTTCAGGTAAAAGGCCAGAACTAGAGCTTTAGGTTTCTTCATTGTGGTATTTGAAGCCTTGGCAATGAAATCTTTTTCAAATAAGAGGCTATTGAAGCAGGAAAAAAAGGGCAAGGATGTAAACTTGGGTCACAAAAATTGAGCGGCGGAAATGTGGCAGGACTAAAGGAGATAAAACAGGAAGCAAATAGTATTATTAAATAATAGTACAGGAGTTCAAGGAACAAAATAGTTAATACTTCATAATGCTTATTATGTATCAAAATTGTTCTGTTACTTACATATGTATATGTTTATATAGGTAAACTGTCTTTATGCTCTTAATAAGCCTATTAAGTAGATACTACTTATTATCTTCATTATACAGAGAAGAAAATTAAGGCAGAAAATGGTTAATTGCCCAAGATAACAAAACTGGCAGTCATGATTTAAACTGGTTGTGGATGAAGTCCATGCTCTCAATAACCCCTTCCCTTCTCTCCCTCGGTCTCTCCACCCCTCCTTGTTTTCAAAAGAAAAAGGCTTCGGTCCACTGAAACAGAACAGAGCACAAAGCTCTGACACAGATCTTTATGAGGACAGAAGATTTAGTTGATGATGAGGATGGCATTTCAAAACTCTGCAAAGAAAGACCTATTCTACAAATAGTGCTGAAACAGCCTTAAGGGGAAGGGCAAAACAAAACAAACAAACAGAAAACCTAGATCATTCATATTTACTACTGTAATTACCAAACGTGTATGGAAAAACAGCAGGTTCCAGACACTGTGCCAAGAAGCAGAGACAAAAGTCAGACAGACTCAAGCCTGCTCTCAAAGATGGACAAGCTCTCAGAAAGGCAAACCTTAAAGAAGTACAGTTTTAAATTCCTAAATGGTAAACTAAAGAAACAAAAGTTGTACACAATACAGTTGAATGAAAGATAAAATGAAGGGACAAATGACAAATTGGAAATACTTATAGTGTATGATGGGGGCCGGCCCCGTGGCTCACTTGGTTAATCCTCTGCCTGCAGCGCCGGCATCCCATATGGGTGCTGAGTTCTAGTCCCGGTTGCTCCTCTTCCAGTCCAGCTCTATGCTGTGGCCTGGGAAGGCAGTGGAGGATGGCCCAGGTTCTTGGCCCCTGTGCCCGCATGGGAGACCAGGAGGAAGCACGTAGTGGCCATTTGGTTGGTGAACCAACGGAGGGAAAACCTTTCTCTCTGTCTCTCTCTCTCTCTCTCTCATTGTCTAACTCTGCCTGTCAAAATAAAATAAAATAAAATAAAATAAAATAAAAATATAGTGTATGATGGACAGTTACTATGTTTTTATAAAATCCTTATGTTGAAATAATTTCAAACTTATAAAAAGTTGAGAAGCATAGTATGAAGAATTTCCATATGTTTTTACCCCTGTATTCAGCAAACATTAACATTTTACCATGTTGACCTCATTGTATTCTCCCTCTTTCTCTCCCCCAATTGTTTGAGAGCAAATTGCCAACATTATATCCTTTCAATATATCCCTTCCATGTGTATTTCTTAAAAAATGAAGAAGTTTCTCTTCCATAGCCACAGTTCAAGTATTAGTATCAGGATATTAATTTTTATAGGTTGTTTATTTATTTGAAAGGTAGAGCAACACAGAGAGAGGGAGAACAGAGAATAGGATCATCTGTCACCCATGTTTCACTCCCCAAATGGCTGAAGCCAGGAACTCCACCCCAGTCTCCTACATGGGTGTCAGGGATCCAAGTATTTGGACCATTTTCTGCCTTCCCAAGCACATCAGCAGGAGGTTCGATTGGAAATACAGCAAAAAGACCTAGGACTGACACTCCCATATGGGGTGCCACTGTGGAAAGTGATGGCCTAACCCACTGTACCATGCCAGCCCCAGGAAATTAATATTGATACAGTACTATTCTTGAATCTGCAGACGTACATGTTTCATTAGTTATCTCTGTGTATTACAGTGATAATGAATTTTTGTTCCCTGCTGCAGGATTACATCTTGCATTTACCTGAAGTTGCATTTAGTCTCCTTTAATCTGGAAAGTTTCCTCAGGGTGACTAATCCAACACTATTTTCCCAACTTTCCTCTTTCTGGCACTAAAAGTCCCATGGCCTGGGAACCCCACCCAGTCCAAAGCACACTAGGATGGCTGGTCACACCATGACGGCTAGTTCCAAAAATTTCAAGTGGTTTTTTGTTTTTTTGGTACAACATCAAGATCTTTATTTTGTGAAGATTTCTTTCAAACCAGTACAATAGAAAAATGGGCAAGGGGAGAATGTAATTTTTGTGGGAAGAAATAAAATTGAGCTAAAATACATATAAAATATTTAACCAACTCAATTCAAGAAATGCAAATTAATACAAGTCCCTATTTTTGGAAAAATGTAAATGACAAAGTGGTTTTGTTTATCTGTTTGTTACAGCATCCAGTGTTGGTGAGAGCAGAGTAAAGCAGGTACTCTTATAAATAGGCACAGATGGATGGAAATTTGCCAATACACATTAAGAGCTTTAAAGTTGATTTTTTTTAAAGTTGATATTTTTAAACTTTTAAAAAATATTTATTGGGGCCAGCACTGTGGCATAGTGGGTAGAGCCACTGCCTGCAGTGTTGGCATCCCATATGGGCGCCAGCTGCTCCACTTGTGATCCAGCTCTCTGCCTATGGCCTGGGAAAACAGTGGAAGATGGCCCAAGTCCTTGCTCCCACATTGGAGACCCAGAAGCAGCTCTTGGCTCCTGGCTGGTCAGCCCAGCTCCAGTCATTGTGGCCATCTGGGGAGTGAACCAGTGGATAGAAGACATTCTCTCTCTCTCTTTCTTTCTCTCTCTCTCTTTCTATCTATCTCTATCATCTCTATATCTCTGTCTCTATCATCTCTATCTCTTCTTTCTCTCTGTAACTCTGCCTTTCAAATAAAAATAAATAAATCTTTAAAAAATGTTTATTTATGTGGAAGGCAGAGTTTAGAGAGAGGGACACACACACGCGAGAGAGAGAGAGAGAGAGAGAGAGATATCTTCCATCCACTCGTTCTCTCCCCAAATGGCCACAATGGCCAGGGTTGGGCATGGCTGAAGCCAGAAGCCAGGAGATTCATCCTGGTCTCCCTTGTGGGTACAGGAACCCAAATACTTAGGCCATCTTCCACTGCTTTCCTAAGAGTGTTAGCAAGGAGCTGGATAGGAAGTGGAGCAGCCGAGACTCAAACCAGCACCCATTATGGGATGCTGGCATCACCAGTGGTGGCTTTACCTGCTAGTGTACCACAACAATGGCCTCCAAACTTTTTTTTTTTTTTGAGAGAGAGAGAAACAGAAAAAGAGAATTCCCATTCACAGTTTATTCCCCAAATGCCCAAAATGGGCTGAGCCAAAACCAGGAACTCAATGCAGGTTGGCAGGAACCCAGCCACTGGAGCCATCACTGCTGCCTCAGAACTTGCATGAGCAGAAAGCTAGAATCAGAACCCAGAGTTGGGAACTAAACCAGGTCCAGTGTGAGATGTGGGCAACTTAACCACTAAGCGACATGTCTGCCCTAAATTTTATATCTATATGTAATATAGATATGCATAACATGTATCTTAAAATTGATTTGAGAACTGGAGTGACAGAGAGAGATAATCCTCCATCTACTAGTTCACTCTCCAAATGACTCAATAACTTGGAGTAGGCCAGGCCAAACCCAGGAACAAAGAATTCCACCTGGGTCTCCCACATGGGTGGCAGTAACTCAGATATTTGATTCATCATCAACTGCTTCCCAGGTTCTTTATGGGGAGCTGGATTGGAAGCAGAGTAGCCAGAATTCTAACCAGCACTCCAATATGAGATTCAGGCATCCCAAGTGACATTTAAGCCCCAGTACCATAATGCCCAACCCAAATGGTATGCTTCTTGATCAGTAATTTAGATTCCAGAACTGTATCTCAAGGAAAAATAATAATATTCACCCATGAAAACATATATAAGGATGATTATCACAGTATTACCTCATTTATACATAGACACATTATAGCAAATTCTTATAATGTAGGAATTTAGGACTATGAAAAAAATGTTTTAAAGGATATTTCCTAACATGGAATTTTTAAACATTAAGTGGAAAAAACAAGATGAGAGACTATACACAATACAGTACAATATGTATGGGTATGTATAGTGCATATTGTGTGTCAGAATAAAGATTGAAGAGAAATATGCAAAATATTGATAGTAGCAAAAAGAATTTCTAGGTAATGAAATTAGTAATTAGCAATTAAATTTTATCCTTATTCTATTTTATTTTGCCATTTTCATTTTGTTTAAGGACATATTATTTCCAAAAATCAGAAAAGGAAATAAGAGTCTCAAAATTGAGGGAAATTGTTGTATGAGGCTCTATGGAGTGTACAGATGATTTGGAATAACTAGCATGGAGAACATTCTAGGGAAGAAGCAAAGAGCCAACAAATGTACTAAAATGTGCATATGTAGCTAGTGAAAGGCAGATCCACAAATTGACCTGGACTCTAGTGCAACCAAATAAATGTTTAGATACATACATCCCTGTGTAACCATGCTGAGGGGAAATTCTACCTTTTAAATGTATGTTGAAAGTTTGTTTTTAAAAAATCTCCCTGACAGGGCTAGCACTGTGGCACAGTGGGTTAATCCTCCGCCTGCAGTGCTGGCATCCCATATGGGCGCCAATTTTAGTCCCAGCTGCCCCTCTTCCAATCCAGCTCTTTGCTATGGCCTGGGAAAACAGTAGAAGATGGCCCAAGTGCTTGGGCCCTGCACCCGCATGGGAGACCAGGAAGAAGCACCTGGCTCCTGGCTTCAAATCGGTGCAGCTGCAGGCATTGCGGCCATTTGGGGAGTGAACCAACGGAAGGAAGACCTTTCTCTCTTTCTCTCCCTCTCACTGTCTGTCGTAGTTCTACCTCTCAAATAAATAAATAAAATCTTAAAAAAAAAAAAAAAAAAAAAAGCTCCCTGTGATTTTCCTCCATAGGGTGTTGAAGAAAGCTGGAGTCCTCTCCTGGAATGATCTTCCAAGAAGGGTAGAACTTATATTTGAAATGATGTAATGGCAAGGTTGCAAGCCTGCATCCAGAGATGGTGTTTTTTGTGTGTGTGTGTGTGTTTTTGTGGACACTAATTTTCCCAGTGACATGTAGTATAAATAGAAAGGTTATTCTTTTACCAGTGCAAAGAATAAAGTGAATGGAAGTAGACTACAGAGCACTCACAATTAGGTAACAAACATATATTTGGCACAGTAACTGGCAGATGCTTGCTTGAATATCTATGGGATCATATTTAGAAGGTAAAAGATGTGAGTAGGCCCATGAAATAATACAGTATGGAGGAAAATCCAGATTTTAAATTTCAAATGCAAGGGAGGATACAATATAGGCTCTTCCTTTACAAACTATTTTGATTACAGTTACCATTTGGAACTATTAAAGGGCCACATAAAATGTCTTGCTTCCCTCCTGTTTCATTATGGCGTTGTTTTTTATTTGTGTCTTATTTTTAATTTGAGCAGAAGAAAGGAGAAGTAAGAGCTAGAGCTCCTACCTGCTGCCTGCAATAGCCCTAGGAGCCCTGGGGAACCCAATTCACGTCTCCCACATGAATGAAAGGAACCCAATTGCTTGAACCATTGCTGCTGCCTCCTAAGGTCTATGTTAGCAGGAGCCAGAACGGGAGTGAAGGCCAGGCACACTATGTGGGACACAGACCTCTTAACTGCTAGGCCAGACGCCTGTCCCACAGTTCTTTTATAATATTTTTATCCATATATGAATAGCTCTAGAATGTTCCAAAAGTTTATGTCATGTATTGTTGTATGTTTTACATGATTATTCATAAAATATGCTACTGACCTTAAAGGAGAACATAATTTACAGAAACCAGTGATATAGTGACATCATCAAGTCATATAGGAGCCGACTATGGATCATTAATTACCTATGGTGACACACAAGATATCTGACTCAAACTGCTGATTCTCAGCACTTCAGCTAAAATTCTCCTCTCTTACCAAATATACTAGGAAACCCAATGTGGAACAATTCTGTTTTATCTTTTCCAGCAATTTGAAAGTGAATACAACCCATATTTTCAAAACAGGAAACCAGACTAATGGTGTCAATGCTTTCTGAGGTATAGACATGGATGAAAATTTTCCACATTCTGGAATAAGATTCTTTCAATAAGGGTGGCAATAATATGAAAGATCAAAAATCTGTCATTTATCATGAAATTGGAGGAAGCATTCATTTATACCAGGTCAGTGTGTGAAATCAATAGAGAAAAAATGAGTGTCTGCAAATATTGTCACATAATGGGTAGTCTTGCATAAATGAGAAAGAGGATATCCATTTCTGCTAAAGTGCTTTACCATATTGCAGGTAATCCTTTCAAACATCCAGTGAAGAAACATTGTTATAGGGGCCAGTTCCATGGCTCACTCCTGCGGATTGCCATACTCCGCAGCAAAAATTCAGGGAATGTTCCTCTGTATGAGTATCAGAATAAGAATCAGAAATATCTGTACAATTAAAATTACAAAACATTAAAGAAAGAAATTAAAGAAGACACAAAAAATGGAAGAATCTTTCATGTTCATGGATTCGAAGAATCAATAGCATCAAAATGTCCATACTACCCAAAGCAATTTACAGATTCAGTGTGGTCCCAAATCAAAATACCATTAGTCTCAAATCTATGAGAAATGATGCTAAAATTCATATGGAAACAAAAGAGATTCTGAATATCTAAAGTAATCTTAAACAACAAAAACAAAGATGGAGACATCACAGTACCAGATTTCAAGATATACTACAGGGCAGTTATATTCAAAACAGCCTGGTACTGCCACAAAAATAGAAATGGAAACTAATGGAACAGAATAGAAACCTCAGAAATCAATCATTGCATCTACAACCAACGGATCTTTGACAATGGAGCTAAAATCAATTCCTAGAGAATGAATAGTCTCTTCAACAAATGGTGCTGGGAAAATTGATTCTCCACAAGCAGAAGTATGAAATAAGAACTCCATCTCACACCTTATACAAAAGTCAACTCAAGATGGATCAAGGATAGAAATCTATTGCCTCATACCATCAAATTACAAGATGAGAATAATGGAGAAACCCTGCAAGACATTGGCCTAGGCAAAGAGTCCTTGGAAAAGACCGCAGAAACATAGGAAATCAAAGCAAAAGTAGACAAATGGGATTATATCAAGCTAAGATGTTTCCGCACTGCAAAGGAAACACTCAAAAAAGTGAAGAGGCAACTGACAGAATGGGAGAAAATCTTTGTAACATCCAGCTGATAAAGGTTTAATATCTAGAATCAGTAAAGAACTCAAGAAACTCAACAATAACAAACAATACAGTTAATGCATGAGAAAAGGACTTGAACAGGTATTTTTCAAAGGATAAAATTCAAATGGCCAACAGACACATGAAAAAATGCTCAGAATCACTAGCTATCAGGGAAATGCAAATCAAAACCATAACAAGGTTTCATTACTCCAGTTAGAATGACAATCATACAGAAATAAAAAAATAAACAAATGGTATTGAGTTTGTGGAAAAGTATACCATAAACTGCTTTTGGTGGGAATGTAAACTAGTAGAGCCATTGTGATAGCCAGAATAGAGATTCCTCAGAATGCTGAAAATAGATATACCATATGATCCAGCTACCCCATTCCTGGGAATTTATGCAAATGAAATGAAATCAGCATATAAAAGAGTTATTTGTACCCCCATGTTTATTGTAGCTCAATTCACAATAGCTAAGATATGGAATCAATCCAAATGTCCATCAGCCCATGGACTAAATAAAGAAAATGTGGTATATGTACATTATGGAATACTGTTCAGCGTAAAGAAATGAAATCCTGTCTTTGGCTACTAAATGGATATGACTGGAAACTATGATACTTAGTGAAATAAGCCATTCCCAAAAAGAAAAAAAAATATTAGATGTCTTCCCTGATTTGTGGTAACTAATAGAGTATAAAAATGTAATGTATATGAGCAAAATTGACATTTTGAGATTTGAATATTATTTATAGCCCTTCTCTCTACTATTGGGGAACAGGGGTTTTTTTCTTCTTACTATTCATTGAATGGTTTACTTAGTTAAACTTATGATTATAAAACAAACTCAAAGTATGTCATTGTGGAAATTAAAGAATAAGAAATGAAGGAGAAAGGGTGGGAGCAAGGGTGGGACAGAGAGTAGGGTGGGAAGTATCACCCTGCTTCTAAATCTGTGTATGTGAAATATGTGAAATTTGCTCACCTTATATAAATAAAAATATTTTTAAAAAGAATGTGTATATGCACTGGTGCTGTGGCACAGCAGATTAACACCAGTTTGAGACCTGGCTGCTCCACCTCTGATCCAGCTCTCTGCTATGGCCTGGGAAAGCAGTAGAAGATGGCCTACATCCTTGGGCCCCTGTACCCACATGGGAGACCCAGAAGCCGTTGTGGCCGTCTGGAGAGTGAACCAATGCATGGAAGACCTCGCTCTCTCTCTGCCTCTCTTCTCTCTGTGTAACTCTGACTTTTGAATTAATAAATAAACTTTTTTTTTAAAAAAAGAAAAAGTATATGTTTGCCCAGTGGGCAAGAACAGGTGGCTGGTGCTGTGGCTCACTAGGCTAATCCTCCACCTGCAGTGCTGGCACCCTAGGTTCTAGTCCCGGTTGGGATGCCGGATTCTGTCCTGGTTGCTCCTCTTCCAGTCCAGCTCTCTGCTGTGGCCTGGGGAAGGCAGTGGAGGATGGCCCAAGTGCTTGGGCCCTGCACCCACATGGGAAACCAGGAGGAAGCACCTGGCTCCTGGCTTTGGATCAGTGCAGCATGCCAGCTGTAGCGGCCATTTGGGGGGGGTGAACCAATGGAAGGAAGACCTTTCTCTCTGTCTCTCTTTCTCACTGTATAACTCTGCCTGTCAAAAAAAAGAAAAGAAAAAAGAAAAGAACAGGCAAGCCAATTTGGGAAGAGGTCACAATGTGGACAATATCACACAGTTATGAAAGAACCTGGTCCTGTTGATGGGGACCTACAATACTGAGATGAGGCTGGAGAGGTCATTAGAGTCTTCCTGGAACCTGAAATTGCTTTATTTTCTTCTCTGTTAGACTTGCACAATGTGAAGCTTTCTTTTATATGATCACAAATGGGCATGATGCCTTGGAAAGTGATGAAATATTTGAGAGAAGCATGCTTACATATCACTCAGCTTTTTGGGATGTTTACTCTGCAGTAAGTAGGTGGCAGCATGTGACAATAGCTGGAAGGATCCTTTGACTGGGCACTTTGAGAAGGTGACAAAAAGATTCTTTGAAAATGGCATAACATTCGCTTTGCTGAGAGAACTGTATACAATTATCATGTACTTAATTAATGCATGCTTATATGCAATGTATTATAAATGATCAGATTTCTCAGTTCCTCTTCATAAGGGAAACTAGTGAAAACCCTTAGCTTGTGTGCTAAGGAAATTATTTCAGTTCTAATCCAATCTGGATTTCTTGTTTGCTATTATTCTTACCGTGTTGATCATCTTTGCTGCCACTGTTTTCTTCCTAAGTGTGTTAGGATGGGATATTTCTTCCTTTGTTGGCCTTTTTTTCTCAGGACCTTATGAATTTACTTAAATTTATTTCTAAAACAATTGAAACGATGATATGTTAGCCTGATTCTACAGCTAGTTAGCTACATATAAAATGTTTTTCTTTCCTGGGCTCTTTGTGGTACTTTGAACCATGTGGTGCTAGAAGGGTATTTGATTCTGTTTTGGTGGGCAGTGCAACATACTGACTGGAACCAGACCTGAAAACCAGCATCCCCTTAGATAGAAACTTAGATACATTTGACATAATACTATAAAAGTCTGTCAGCTCACACCCCCTTTGAGCACAATGTCAAGGTTATCCAGTTTAATCATTTCACACCTGCAGCAGCCTCTCTTACTTGTTTAAGTAAAAGGTGCAATCATCCGGAAGGAAAATGACCCCATATCAGTTACTCATCTCTGTCATTCCAGTTACCTGCTTCTCATTCTTCCTATGTTATGTCTCACATTTCCAGCCATTTAGCACAGATTCTATATCATTCATTTTTGAGGTGAACTAAAGGGAGGATATTAATCAATTTGAAAGCAATTCACTTTTTTCTGGCAGGGAGCCTTAATCAACTTTAAGGTTAGAGCCAAGGGACTGGGATAAACCAAATTTAAACACCAAACAGGTAAAATATAAAGGGAAACCTGTATAATAGTTGTCCCACTATTAATTCTGAAATTTTATTTTGTTTTACCCTTCAAATAAGGGTGTGTGTGTTTATGTGTGTAATAATGTGTGATTGGGTGTGTAAGTCTTTAAAATAATGCCACTGGGGCTGGCACTGTGGCATAGTGGGCTAAGCCTCCACCTGTAGCGCAGGCATCCCATATGGGTGCCAGTTCGAGTCCCAGCCACTTCACTTCTGATCCAGCTCTTTGTTATGGCCTGGAAAAGCAGTAGAAGATGGCCCAAGTCCTTGGGCCCCTGCACTCACGTGGGTGACCCAGCTCCTGGCTTCTTATTGGCCCATCTCTGGCCATTGCAGCCTTTGGGAGTGAACCAGCAGGTAGAAGACCTTTATCTCTGTCTCTCCCTCTCTCTGTCTGTAACTGTCTCGAATAAATAAAATATTAAGATAAAATATGGCCATTAAGACGATTGTTACACATGCACAGTAAAATGTTACAGTGGCATGTTCATACCACTGAACCTCATAGTCTGTCGGCAGTTCTATTTCAATCCTTTTCCAAAAGCTCCAGCATTACCAGAGAGCCCATTAATTTTCAAATGTATACTTAAAACGAAAGTAAAGCTTGTATTTTGGAGTTGGCTTTGGGATGTTAGATTTCGCCCCCAGCTCTCTCTTTTCATTAAACAACAAGTGCTGCAAACAATGTGCTCCTGATCCCCTGTTGAAAAAGGGCAGAACCGGGAGAGAGGCTGAATGGGGGAAACTCTACAGAGATACGTATTTTTCTAAATCCTTTAGTGTACCTCCACTTAAATTCTTTTACAGAAGCATTATATGGGATTAGTAGGTATTTTATGGGATTAGTAGGTATTTCAAGAGTGAAAAGAGAGTTTCTACCCAGATTTTCTTTCCTGAATATCTCTGGCAATTTCATTTATTTTTCACAGGACAAAATCCTATTCCAAAGTTACTGAAAAAAAATTTAATGTTATGGCCTATAGTTGGTCTGTCATAGTGTTATATATGTACAAAGTAAAACAATTTTCAAATAATAATTTTGAGATATGCTAACAACTAATTGGGGTACTTAGAAACAAAGCAATACACTAAGTGCTGTGTCCTGATGTTAAAAAAATTTACCAAGAAATGCATGTTGAAAAGAATATTCCTCCAACATGGGAAGCAGGATACACAGCAGACTCATAGAATGGCAGATGTCCTAAATAGCACTCTGGCCTCAGAATCAGCCCTTAAGGCATTTGGATATGGCTCAAGAGCCCATGAGAGTATTTTAGGCATGGAAAGCCAAAACACTCTGGGAAAAAAAAAAAAAGACCTAAATGAAAGATCTCTGCAAGTGAGATCCAGTGGAAAGAACGGGGCCATCAAAGAAGGAAGTACCTTTCTCTGAAGGGAGGAGAAAACTTCCACTTTGACTATGACCCTGTCAGAATAAGATCGAAGTCGGCAAACCCTAAAGGCTTCCATAGCCTTGGCAACTCATGACTAGAGCCTAGGGAGATTACTGATGCCATAAACAAGAGTGTCAAATTGTTAAGTCAACAACAGGAGTCACTGTGTTCTTACTCCTCATGTGGGATCTGTCCTTAATGTGTTGTTCAATGTGAAGTAATGCTATAACTAGTACTGAAACAGTATTTTACACTTTGTGTTTCTGTGTGGGTGCAAACTGATGAAATCTTTACTTAATATATACTGAATCGATCTTCTGTATATAAAGATAATTGAAAATGAATCTTGATGTGAATGGAATGGGAGAGGGAGTGGGAGATGGGAGGGGTGCGAGTGGGAGGGAAGTTATGGGAGGGGGGAAAGCCATTGTAATCCATAAACTGTACTTTGGAAATTTATATTAACTAAATAAAAAAAAAAAGAAAAGAATATTCCTGTGTGTATAGAAAATCTGAAGAAGAATAAAAGTACAGAACTATGACTTTAGAATCTTTGAATCCGTCTGGTGCTGCGGCTCACTTGGGTAATCCTCCACCTGTGGCACCGGCACACCGGGTTCTAGTCCCGGTTGGGGCGCTGGATTCTATCCCGGTTGCTCCTCTTCCAGTCCAGCTCTCTGCTGTGGCCCAGGAGTGCAGTGGAAGATGGCTCAGGTCCTTGGACTCTGTACCCACATGGGAGATCAAGAGGAAGCACCTGGCTCCTGGCTTCAAATCGGCACAGCACTGCAGCCGTAGTGGCCATTTGGGGGGTGAACCAACAGAAAAGGAAGACCTTTCTCTGTCTCTCTCTCTCTCACTGTTGAACTCTGCCTATCCAAAAAAAAAAAGAATCTTTGAATTCTCTGTGTATCCCACATTTAACAAAAAGTTTGAGGGGCAAGCATTGTAGTTGCAGCAGATTAAGCCAACACTTGGGATACCCAAACCCCATACCAGAGTGCCTTTTAAAGTCCATTCACCTTTGCTTCCAATACAGTTTCCTGCTAATGCATCATGGTAGGGAGCAGATGATGACTCCAGTACTTGTCTTCCTATGGCACATATAGGACAGCCAGTTGGAGCTTCAGGCTCCTGACTTTGGCCCAGCCCAGTGGATGGAAAAATCAGTTCTCTTCTCCCCATCTTCACCTTTAAAGTAAGTGAAATAAATAATTTTTTTCAAAAAATGTTAAATAAGGTTTAGGCCATAATAATTTTGTTTTCTTGTATATGAAGAATTAATATTTACTTAGAGGCTCTTGTGAGAGAGTGTAGTTATGGTTATACTATTTATTTCTCCACTGAAAATAAATCCTTCAGGTTTTGGCATCAAACACTTCTACATTTATCCGGTCAGTCTGTCTCTGATTCTTTCTCTAAGGCTCAGCAAGGTCCTAGCTTGGAAAGAGCTCTCCCATTTCTGATCTCTTTGTGCCAGCCCCATCTGTCAGCCACAGTTATTTCCCAGCGGACCTGAAAGTAAGAAGAGTCTGTGATTAATAGCAAAACTCAGTATAACTCCAGTTGATTCCATTGGCTTTCTCCATCAGGGAAACAAATTCAAACAATCCTATTGGACCCTCCTGTATTCTAAAATAATATTTCCAATATAGACACATTTTTATTTGTTGAAAGATCTCAAAGGTTTCACATTGGAAGAATTCCAAGATGAAATTTTCTAATTTTACTCTGAATTGCATCTCATGAAATTATTTTTCCTGGCATAAAATTCTTAATTGTCAATGTTTACTATGATCCATATATCACCTATCTTTGTTCAAGCAAAACTGAAGCTTATACTACTCAAATGAACTAACCATATGGAGTATTTTCCTTACTTTTGTTCAGTGTTTTGACACAGGTGATTAAGTCAAGATTCTTTTCCTATGGACCTGCTGTGTGTGTGTGTGTGTGTGAGTATAAAGAGAAAGAGAGAGAGAGAGACAGGCTATTCAAGAACCAATTTTTTGTTCTTTCATTGCTGCACTTTATTTCAAGTCATCTATTTTAACTCATCTTTCCACATTTGACTTTAGGAAGTAAAGTGACTGAATGGCATTAGATAGATAAAATTCACATTACTTCTCTCCTCAGAGGAAATTTTAATAATGTCTAAAGGGTATAGATATATCTCTAGTTTAATAGTTAATTTATTCATTTATATTAATATTGAGTAAAAATAAAAGAAATTAAGAACACTCTGATGTTTAAACTGTCCCCAAATTAGGGACTTAGGATGGTGGGTGCCCTCTGTGATCACTGATCATTTCCTTCTGAGGAGATGTTTTGGTTTTTAAATTTTTCCCACCCACACGATAATTATACCTAACGTGTGAAACAAAGTATCTATAGCCTAGGACCAGAACAATATATATTGGAAATATTCAAAGGCAAAGTATTTAGAATTCCACCAATGCCAGCTTAAAAGGTATGGACCATTACTTTGGTAACATAATTATGAGATGTGGGTAGAAAATATTCAGGAAAAATAAGAAATGGAAAGAATTGGAGGATGGCTTCAACAGTAACCACAATAACCAGAATAATTCTAGGAGAGATGGATGTTCTTCCTAAAAATCTTTGGTTTAGTTTTTGGTTTGAATAAAATATAAGAGAAACATTACTGGACACCAGTCACTAAGCTGAATTTTTTCTTTGATCAGCATTTTATAAATGTGAAAAGAAAAATTTTTAAGCTCATGTGTCAGGCTGTATAAAGAATTGTTTCCATTATAGGAAAGCTAGGTAGTACTTGAATATCATGAATTTATATGCAAGCTCTTTTCACATGCACTGTGATATTGTGCATATTTATGTAAATAATAGGTCATGACTTTAATATTATATAAATATTGGGGTGGGTGCAGTGACATAGCAGGTAAAGCTGCCGCCTGCAGTGCCGACATCCCATATGGGTGCTGGTTCAAGTCCTTGCTGCTCCAAATCCAATACAGCTCTCTGCTATGGCCTGGGAAAGTAGTAGACAATGACCTAAGTTCTTGGTCCCCTGCACCCACATGGGAGACATGGAAGAAGTTCCTGGCTCCTGCCTTCAGTGCCCAGCTCTGGCCGTTGCAGCCATCTGGGGAGTGAACCAGCAGATGGAAGACTTCTCTCGCTCTGCCTCTGCCTCTCTGTAACTCTGCCTTTTAAATAAATAAATAAATCTTTAAAAATATTATATAATTTATATCATATAAGTTATATGATACTTCTTAAAGATTCTACTAACTTCCTATTGTCTTAAGAAATCAGAGAAGCCATATAAGCTTTTAAGGAACCCTTTCAGAATGTGAAGAGTCAGCCTCCCACTCTAGATGAAGGATCAATTCTCATTGAAGCTAGGTGGATATCCTATAGCTGAAACATCTATACATACTTACCTCTACATCGATGTAGCAGAGTGGATTTAGTCCACTATAGATTCACATCCTTGCTTTGCCACTTCAAATTCATGGGCCTCAGCTACTTTATTTCATCCTTCTCAGCTTTGCTTTCCCTGTTTGCAAAATAAGAGTAATGCTACCATATTTTTAGGGTCACTATGAAGATAAAATGAAACAACCTATATAACTGGCAGATAGCACAAGCTCAATAAATGTTACTGTCTTCCAGCTATCTTTTGAAGTCTGAAATCTAAGTAATTTCTATCCCAGTTTTACAAATGATCTAACAGACTTAAAGCTATGTTCACAGAGCTAATGAGTAGCACAATCATATTAGGAATTCAGATCTTTCTGAACATAATGATAACAGTAGTAATCTTATATTTGTATGAACCTCATGTTGGTTAATTGATAATATTTTACACTAAAACCTAAACAACATACTTTAGGAATAATGTCATCATTAGGAACCTGAGTTTATTGTGCCATAATACAGAAATCATTATAAATCTCACACAAGCAATAATAAATTCTTTTCTTCTTTCCATTTTAATTTACTTCTTATTTGCAAGTTTTATGAAGCTTACGTTACAGGCATGAAATAAACTATCCATGAAGAAGGAAAGGGCTTCTTTCCTAGCTACAGGGTCCAAACCCAGGACAACCAGCAACAGCCCTGTTTTCACTTGGAAACCAAACAAAACAAATGCTGTCTTTACTTAAGCTATCAGTTTAAAATGAGATGCATTTGCCTCCAAACCTCTCCAAATGGTAACAATTATCAATTTTAAGGATGCTGAGTTGCCACTAATCAAGACCTCTATTTATATCCTTATAAATGTATTCACTTAGCTAACTTTACATACGAAACCAACATTTCCGTGAATCCCAGAGAGTGTGTTTGCTTCAGGCTCTGTCATTTCACCAGGTATTAATAAGCAGGAGCTCTGTTTGTTCTAGATAATGCATAATATTGGTGACTGAATCCAATGTAATCAGCAGAAAGTCCTTCGATCTCTTATTGATTTTAATATTTTGGAAAACTCAGGAGTTCTGTGTCAATGTGAAGTATATTTCTTTATAAATAAATGTTGACACACGGTAAGGTCCGAGAGGGGTTCATTGAAATGATTACTCACACACACTCCCACAAGCTTTGAGCACATGAAGCTACTGTGAGTTCATAAAAAACATGAGTCTGACGGACAACTCTAATTTCCTTTCTGGGCAGATTGGCGAAACTGATGAATCAAAGGAATGCATTTCAATACAGTGTATCTGGAAACTGGCAAGGCAAGTGACTAGATTTTTATGATATACTTATGAAGGAAAAAGGAAAATACGATTTAGACAACACAAGCCAAATATTATATTATTATTCAATGGCTGTTAATTATGGTTACATATAAACTTGCACTAATACTTTTCAGATATTTGTATTACTATAGAGTTCTGATGTTGGCCCTTTCCAAGTTCATGTTTTCAATTCTCAGATGAGGAAGCGTAAGAATGCTGATCAACTTTAGAAATAGATGTTGGGGTTTGAGTGAGGTGACCAACTTGTTGCAATTTGCTGGGGACTTACCCAGTGTGAGTACTGCGTGTCCTGAGTCCTGGGAAACCCATCAGTCTGCCACAAATGGGGATGTTTAGTCACACTAAATTTGAACAGCAAGCAACTGGGAGAAGAAGAAATTGCCAGGCAACACACAGGAAAGTACCGATTCACAAGTGAGCCTAGCATATTTGAGTAGCTACAAGTTGTTCAGGGTTGATGGAACATAAAATGGTCAATAAGAACAGATTTCTAAGAATCAGTTTCCATAGGGTCCTTCTGTTATAAAATTGGATGAAATACACATCACACAAAGTTGGTTAGTTTAACCATTTTTATGTGAACAGCTCAGTGGCTTTAAGTTTATTCTTTTTGTTGTACAACTGTCACCACCATTCAAAACAGAACATTTTTCTTCTTCCCAAACTAAAACTCCCCACTCATTAAACATACGCTCTCTCCGGCTCCTAGCAACCAGCCGTCTACTTTCTGTCTCTATGAATTTACCTCCTTTTGGTATCTCACGGAAGTGGAATCATATGGTACTTGCTATTTGGTGACTGACTAACTTCAGTTAGCATAATGTCTGCGAGGTTCATTGTCGTAGCAAGTATTAGAATTCTCTTCCTTTTTTTTTTTTTTTTTTTAACAGGCAGAGTGGATAGTGAGAGAGAGACAGAGAGAAAGGTCTTCCTTTTTGCCGTTGGTTCACCCTCCAATGGCCGCTGCGGCCGGCGCATCATGCTGATCCGAAGCCAGGAGCCAGGTGCCAGGTGCTTCTCCCGGTCTCCCATGGGGTGCAGGGCCCAAGGACTTGGGCCATCCTCCACTGCACTCCCTGGCCACAGCAGAGAGCTGGCCTGAAAGAGGGGCAACCGGGATAGAATCCGGCGCCCCAACCGGGACTAGAACCCGGTGTGCCGGCGCCACAAGGTGGAGGATTAGCCTGTTAAGCCACGGCGCCGGCCAGAATTCTCTTCCATTTTAACACTGAATAATTGTATTGTATGTACTATGTTTTTTTAACCACTCATTCTTTCATCCCATTATTCTGACAATGGACACTTGGATTGCTTCTACCGTTTAGCTATTCTTGCTGCTATTATCATGAGTGCACAAGAATCTGCTTAATCCCTACTTTCTATTCTTTTGGATATATACCCAGAAGTGCAATTTTTGGATCATATGGTAATTCTATTTACATATTTTTCAGGACTCACTGTATTATTTTTCCATAGCAGCTGTAGTGTTGTATGTTCCCAAAAATAGTGCACAAGTGTTCCAGTTTTGCCATATCCTCACCAACACTTGTTATTCTCTCTCTCTCTCTTTCTCTCTCTCTCTCTCTTCAATGGCCATTATTAATGGATATATGGTAGTACCTCATTATGATTTGATTATGAATTCCCTAATGAGTAATGGTATTCAATACATTTCTCAAGGGTGTATTAGCCACTTATAGACCCTTTTAAGAAAAATAAGTCTATTCAAATTCTTTGCCCTTTTTAAAAAGTGTTGTTTGGGGTTTTTCTTTGTTTTTGAGTTGTAGGAGTTATTGATATATTATTGCCATCTTAACAGTGTCTCTAGGATTTTAAATGCCATCAAAGGCACTAAGATTATCCTTTCACAAGGTGAAACCATTTAAGGATTTTGAGCCAGGTGATGTCAAGAGATTTCAGTTTTAATTGGTTCACTTTATAGAAGTTAAGGAGAAATATTGAAGGGGTGAGGCCAGAAACAGGGAAGCAGTATAAATACTTTCATAATTGTCAGTCAAGGAAGACTGAAGACTGTAGTGTTTGTAATAGAGTTGGGGCGGAAGCTACACGTGATATTTTAACATGGCAATATTGAAAGGGCTGCATAACTGATGGGAGAAATACAAGAAGATTTCCTGATTTATCACTTAGAAGACTGGGTGGAAGTCTTCATTCACTAAATTCAGGAGTCTAAGAAAAGGTAAAACAAGTAAAAAAATAGTAAAACAAGTCTTGGATAAATTGAACATGAGGTACCCATGAAGCTGCAGGTGTATATGCCTAGTTGAATATATTGAACTGGAGCTCAGTATCAAAGTTTGGGCTTGAAGTATACTTCTCAATGTAGATATAGGAATTGTATAACCAGAGATAGGAACAGCATGTCAAACGAGAGAAGTATATGGATTTCTGAGGAACATTAAAATCTATGGGCCTGGCAGAAAAAGAAGAGCATGAAAGAATATCCACAGAGATGAAATCTTTAGTGATAAAATTTCAGCTCAATATAAGAACTTTGTAAAAATCAGAGGTGTGCAACAACATGGGAGAAAATCCTATCCTTTTGTTTTGAGTGAATTCCCAGCCCCTGGAGCTGTTTTCAAGAGCTGGACAAGCACTTGATTGGATGTGGCAGGAGGGATCCACTTCCTGGTGAAGTTCCTCTGCTGAGACTATACATTTTAATGACTACAAAAACATACCACTTCATCAGAAAACGTGAATTAACAGAACCCTAGGAGTTCTTTATTTGATTAGTACTTGATGTTTCCAGGGCTGATTGAATTCATTGAGAAATCCATGAGCCTTTTTTAGTTTTCCAAGTGAAGGGCCAGACATAAGCCACTCAGAAATTGCTACAAATAATTTGGGACTATAAGCCAAAATAATATCTGTGATTCTCTTATAAATAATGCTTGCTGAAAGATTCAGACTAATGGCCAAAACACTTCAGTTCCAGAAAGATGAGCACGAGAACTTGCCAGTACTTTGGAAGACAACTCCTCCTGTGTCAAAGGAAGGTTCTGTGTGTGTGTGTGAGCTTTATTTACAATCATTAAATATGAATATGGAAACATAAAGAATAAAGTTAAGATGTATAAGGGAGTAAGTCAGAATTACTTTTGTTCTCTGTCCCATATTGCAAGGTCTACAGAATTCCAGGGAAATGGAAAGCAACAGGGTAAAATCTCTCCAAAGAACCACTTGATAAATTTCCCATCTTTTGGCTGGAAGGAGAGATCAACCTTTGTCTTTGAGTCTTTTACCCAGTCCTGTAACTCATAATGAGATCCACCTGCCTCAGTATGCTGACAGCACAGCTGTGTTCCTTCAGACGCGGTCTGCTCCGGAGACCCACCAAACCTGGATGAAGTTCAGATCACCAGTTAATGTAATCTCATTGCTGGTCTCCAAGGAATGGTAACTAGCTTTTCAAAGAACTATGGATAGTCTGGGAAACTTCTCTATAGTCAACACACAGACAGAGCTGTTTGGGAGTGGAGGCCATAGATCCTTGTTGACTCAAAGTCTGAATTATTCACTTTTTAACACACCCTCATCCCTACAGGGGATGAAAAAGTAAAGTTTCTCTAAAAACTGTACCATTTTAATATCCTCCTTTCAGTATCAGACAACGGGGATTTGAATCTTGCCCCTATTATATATTAGCTGTCCAAGCATGGCTGTCTTTTCTTTGGTTCCCTTATCTGTAAAATGAAGTGGTGATGAGGATTAAATTCATTGTACAGAGCTTAGAACAATGGGGGTACATAGTGTTTAACAAATGTATGCAAGGTTTCTATCTTGATTTAGAGAGCTGCTCAAAACAACTGATGTTCTTCCTGGGCAGACAAAAGGAGAAAACTAATGCTTAGTAATCTTTGGTCCATAATGTGAACAGATTGCCTTGCTTGTTCAATATTGGTATGATCACTTTTTACATGCATTTTCCAGGATCTGGTATCTGCAGTCTTTTATTCATGACAAGCTGCTTATGATGTAGTAACACCCTGAAATCCTCAGCAAACTGAGCCATGTGGAGTTCTTACAGTTTCAGGTGATGAGGTGTTTGGCGGCATGAGAAAGTCATTTGCTAAGAGTGGATATTATCAAATGGATTAATCGTAAGCTATTACCATTGACATCAAATCATAGAACTTAGCCGGCACCACGGCTCAATAGGCTAATCCTCTGCCTAGTGGCACCGGCACATCGGGTTCTAATCCCGGTCAGGGTGCCGGATTCTGTCCCGGCTGCCCCTCTTCCAGGCCAGCTCTCTGCTGTGGCCCGGGAGTGCAGTGGAGGATGGCCCAAGTACTTGGGCCCTGCACCCCATGGGAGACCAGGAGAAGCACCTGGCTCCTGGCTTCGGATCAGCGCGGTGCGCCGGCCATTGGAGGGTGAACCAACGGCAAAAGGAAGACCTTTCTCTCTGTCTCTCTCTCTCACTGTCCACTCTGCCTATCAAAAATAAAATAAAATAAAAATCATAGAACTTTAGAAGTGGAAGGGGTCTTTGTTACCAAATTGTTATCAAATGTTACCCCTTCTTTTTACTCATATTCATGAGGAAACTAAGACACAGAGTTGGTAAGTCATTTGCTCGGTATTTCTGAACCAATTCATGGTAGAGGACTGAAATATGCATTTCCTGGTCCAGTTCCCCAACTCATACTTTTGTCCAACCAATGTTTCTTAAACTCTTATGATGTCTAAGACATTGAGGAAAAAGAGACAAAAATCTTATAGCCTAGGGCCAGGCATTTGGTGTAGTAGTAAAGAAGCCAGTTGGAACACCTGCATCCCATATCTAAGTGCCTGGGTTTGAGTCACAACTCCACTCCTGATTCCAGCTTCCTCTTGTACACATTCTGGGAGGCACCAGGTGATGACTCAAGTATTGAGTCCCTGCCATCCCACGTGGGAGAAGCAGATTTAGTTCTGGGCTTCTGCCTTTGATCTGGCCTAGCCTCTGATATTGCAAGCATTTGATGAATGAAGTAGCAGATGGGAGATCTATGTATTTCTGCCTTTCAAATAAATAAATATTTTGAAAAAGAATCTGACAGTCTAGAGAAAAATTCTACCAAGTAAATTGACAGTTGTCCTATAGTCTAATACAAATTAAGAGCTACAATATTGAGTGGAAAGATGTCAGAGGGGCGTCATTCATTCTACTAACACTGCATCACTGAGGAGGACCTACTTTATGTCAACACTTTCCTATGTTCTAAAGATATAAATGTAAAAAGGCAAAACCCTTTCATAATAAAGGTTGTAAAACTTATCACAAATATAATACAGAGTACCACACTTCGTGGTGCAGAGTGCCAATGGAGTATAAAAGATGGAAAGCTCACCAAGGGATAAGACAATTGGGTAAGACATGAAACTGGCATCAGACTGTGAAGGAAACAACAAACAGAACAAGGCATTTTATGCTCAGAATTTATTCCATGAAGTCAGAAGCAAAATTCTTTTTTATGTCTCTTTTAATTCTGATCCTTTCTTCCAATATAGTGTCTGTTCCCATGATACTCTTTCTCAGAATTTATAGGGATGATCTTACATGTGGTGACCTTAGAGCACTCCTCCAAGGAAATGTCTTCTTTTCATTGTGCATCCTACCTTATCCTTTCTTAAGGATTCCTTATGTATTTAAATGTATTCTCAAGATGATTCACCTATTCCAACTCAGCATCTCATTATAGTTGTCTCTCAACAAGACCTTTTTCCTATCCATTGTCTTAAGAGTTATTTCATAATGGGTATTATTTTTCATATTAAACTTTGTGACAAATTTTCAAACATAGTTTAGAATACAATTTTTAAGTAAGAATCACTTTTGAAACAATAACATTATAATATATTTCTATTTATTGTCCAAACATACATGTGTGAATATGTGTATGTACATTTAAAAAGCTATTAAAGTCTCCTGAGTAAGTGAATATTAATAAAACAGAGTAGTATTAAATGCCTAGACATTATTATCTAATAATGGATGAACTGAGGGTTTTTTTTTTTCCCAAATCAAATGTGAACTCATCAGCCCTAGATGATTAGGAGGGAAAAAAATGATGTAATAAAATCAACTTTTAAATAGCTATTGCATGTTGCATTTCCTGGGAATTTTCAAATGTTTGCTTGAGAATGGCCAAAACAATTGAAATAAAAGATAACAAAGAACTGAAACAACTCTTTAGATAAATCACATTTATAAATATTTATAATTTTCTCCAATTCTCTACATTATTTAAGGGAAAAAGTCACTTTCCCAGGAAGGAAATGTGACTTTAACGAACCACTCCGGCATTTCCCTTTCGAGGAAATAAGCCAGATAGGGAGAAATTTGGAAATACCGAGAACTGTTTTAACTCTGTTGATACTGAACAACATTGTTAATTCCAAAAGTTTTATTTTTGATGAAGGATAATAATTGAAATAAAAACCAAGTAATACTAAATAAAATAAAATACAGTAAAAAAATATGGCAACCACCTGCAAAAGATGGTTTGGTATAACATTCTAGAAAGTGCCTAGACTAGGATCAAGACACATGGATTTGCTGCTTACCTAGATAAAAGAGATTCTTTAGGTAAGATTTATTTATTTATTTATTTATTTATTTATTTTTGACAGGCAGAGTTAGACAGTGAGAGAGAGACAGAGAGAAAGGTCTACCTTCCATTGGTTCACTCCCAAATGGCCTCTACGGCTGGCGCGCTGCACTGATCTGAAGCCAGGAGCCAGGTGCTTCCTCCTGGTCTCCCATGGGTGCAGGGCCCAAGCACTTGGGCCATCCTCCACTGCCTTCCCCTGGTTACAGCAGAGAGCTGGACTGGAAGAGGAGCAACCAGGACAGAATCCGGCTCCCCAGCCGGCTAGAACCAGGGGTGCCAGCGCCACAGGTGGAGGATTAACCAAGTGAGCCGCGGCGCCAGCCTAGATAAGTTTTTAAACATGTCATTTTAAGTATACCATTTGACAGGACCAGCGTTGTGACGTAAAGGGTTAAGCCACCACCTGCAATGTCAGCATCCCATATAAGCACTGGTTTGGGTCCCAGCTGTTCCATTTCCAATCCAGCTCTCTGTTAATGCACCTTGGAAAGCAGTGGAGAGTGGCCCAAGTGTTTGGGGCCCTGCCACCCATGTAGAAGATCCAAATGAAGCTCCTGGCTCCTGGCTTTGGCCTGGCTCAGCCCCGGCAGTTGTGGCCACCTGGAGAGTAAACCAGCACATGGAAGATATCTTCCTCTATCTCTTTCTCTCTCTCTCTCACTGTAATTCTGACTTTCAAATACATAAACACATCTTTTTAAAAAACAGTATACCATTTGACAATTTCGACAAATGTATGTACTTCTGAAACCATCTCCCCAGGCAGGAGAAGAATATTTCTGCCACCTTGGGAAGTTCTCTCATGCCTCTTTGCAGTTAACTCCCAGCCTCTCATCTGCACAAACCATCTCTTCCCAGGCAGCTACTCATTTTATTTCTATTATTATAGGTTAGTTTTACCTTTTCTGGAACTTCAAATAAATGTAACCATATAATAGGTATTATTGTTTGTCTGGCTTTGTTTTGCTCAGTTGTTTTTGAGACTCATCTGTGTTGTGTGCATTGGTAGTTTTTCTATCAGGTTCTGATCTAAACTTATTTGTTATTATTTATAAGATGTTGCTCCAGCACTAGCAATTTCACATGTAATTTATTAAAAACCTGGTTAGAGGACACTATTTTACTCCCCTCTCTTTATGCCCAGCATTACATACTTCCCATTTGCTACTTCATGTCACAAATGCAGTAATCTTACTAAAGTTATAACTACATTTATCTGCCTTACCTTTGTGCTATTATTATATCTTTTACATAGATATCAACCTCATTTTACAATGTTTCTGTTTTTCTTTTAGATCATGACTTTTATATTTATTTACCCATTTATTCACCATTTTCAGTGCTCTCCATTCTTTCTTACATGTTAGATAAAGTGTAAGTTTCCTTTAGCTGGAGGAATATTCCTCAGCATTTCTTACAGTGTAGGTCTTCACTAGAAATTTTTTCAAAAGATATTTCCAAAATTCTTCAGAAATTGGATTGACCTTTTTTTCAGCACTATTTTTATTAAAGATTTATTCATTTGTCTGAAAGACAGAGTGGCAGAGAGGCAGAGACAGAGAGAGAGGTATCCATTGGTTCACTCCCCAGATGGCTGTAATGGCCAGAGCTGCACTGATCTGAAGCCAGGATCCAGGAGCTTCTTCTGGGTCTCCCACGGCGTGCAGGAGCCCAAGGACTTGGGCCATCTTCTACAGCTTTCTCTGGCCAGAGCAGAGAGCTGGATCGGAAGTGGAGCAGCCAGGACATGAACCAGTGCCCATATAGGATGCTGGCACTGCAGGTGGCAGTTTTACCAGCTATACCACAGCGCTGGCCCTGATTTTTCAGCACTATTAATCTGTTTGCTGGTCCCCTTGAACCTGATGAGGAGGTAGCCATTATTTATATCTCATTCTCCTGTATTTAATGAGTCTTTTTCCTCTACTTTCCAGGTTTTCTCTACATATGGTTTTCAATATTTGACTACAATATGCCTTTGTGAGTTTAAATTTTCCTTCATGTTACAGTTGTCTATAACTTAGCTATAAGGTGATGTTTTTATTCAAATTTAGGAAAATATTTTTCATTGTCTCTTCATATATATTTTCCTTGTCTCTTAATTTTTAGCAACTCTATTACATATTCATAAAACATTTTATATTGTCCCACGGACCCTGGTGATTTTTTTTATTTCTCTCTTCAATTCTTTTTCTCTGGTCTTCAAATTGGAAGTTACCTGGATCTTTTCTTTAAGACCTATGATTCTCTTGTGCCATTTATAATTATCTGTGAAAGCCATACAGTGAAATTTGAATTTTAGGTGTAATTTTTTATTCTAGAATTTTCATTTCCTTCTTTTCAGTTTTTAGTTCTCCATTGAGATTCTTTCCCTCGTCAAGACCATATTTTCTTTTATTTATAAGACAACATTTTTCTTATATCTTTTTTAAAATATTTATTTATTTATTTGAAAGTCAGAGTTGCACAGAGAGAAGAGAGGCAGAGACAGGTCTTCCATCCGATGGTTCACTCCCAAGATGGCCGCAATGGCCGGAGCTGCGCTGATCCGAAGCCAAGAGCCAGGAGCCTCCTCCGGGTCTCCCACATGGGTGCAGAGGCCCAAGGACTTGGGCCATCTTCCACTGCTCTCCCAGGCCACAGCAGAGAGCCGGATTGGAAGAGGAGCAGCAGGGACCAGAAACAGCGTCCATGTGGGATGCCGGCACTTCAGGCCAGAGCATTAACCCGCTGTGCCACAGCCTGGCCCCTCTTGTATTCTTTTAACATATTTATAATGGCTGATTTCAAGTGTTAATCTGTGAAAATCAATGTGTGAGCATTCTTAGGTTTGGGTCATATTAACTCCTTTTTTCTTGTGTATGGAATGTCTTCATCTAATAATTTTTGTTTATATGAAAACTTTCTTTGAGGATACTGGATTCTGTTACTGTCTTCTGAAGAGAGTTCCTTTTTTATTCTTTAATTAGTTCAATTGGTGGTGGATCAATATGAATTTAGATAAACTTTGTTCTACACTTTGTTAGCATGGACCTGTGGAAAGTCCAAGATATTTTTTAAGTATCTGTTCCTTGGCTATGTTTATCTCTACAGAGGAACAGAGTTTGCAGGTTTGTTATAGTGGATCCTGAGTAGGTGTTATTCTAAAAAGTGATCCCTATTCAAGAAGTATGGTCTTTTTTTTTTTTTTTTTTTTGACAGGCAGAGTTAGACAGTGAGAGAGAGAGAGAGACAGAGAGAAATGTCTTCCTTTTCTGTTAGTTCACCCCCCATATGGCCGCTATGGCCGGCGCCGTGCTGATCCAAAGCTGGGAGCCAGGTGCTTCCTCCTGGTCTCCCATGTGGGTGCAGGGCCCAAGCACTTGGGCCATCCTCCACTGCCTTCCTGGGCCACAGTAGAGAGCTGGACTGGAAGAGGAGCAACCGGGACAGAATCCAGCGCCCCAACCGGGACTAGAACCTGGGGTGCTGGAGCCGCAGGCAAAGGATTAGCCAAGTGAACCGTGGCCAAAAAGTATAGTCTTACTGATGTTTCAGTTGAATGACTTAGATGTTAACTTCAGTCTCTCCATTCTAATGGGGATAGAACTCTAATGTCCTCCAGCACTATTTCAATACAGCTCAATATATTGTCTTCAGATATACAGAGAGAGTGAGGTTACCTCCTTTCTCTCAGAGACTATGCTTTTGTGCTGCTTGCTATCCAATACCTGGATACAGTTGCCTCCTATATTTTGTTCAGTTTCATGGTTGCTTAAGAGAGTTTGTTAGTGCTGTGTTGTCATCCATTCTTAACTGGAGTTGTAAGTCTTCCACAAGTATAAAATGACTTTGGTTTCCATTTGGATGCCTAGGTAGTAACAGCTCCATGAATTGGTGAAGGAAATCTAGGATCAGCAGGAACAATGATGACTTGGGTCTTGTTCATGTTGTGTAGGAGGCATGAGAGAAGCTGATAGAGATAGTGATGGAATTATTTATCTGTTAACACACTTAAATTTATCACTTATACACGCACAAACCATTTCTTTATATTATATTTAAATTAAAAATTTAATTAAAACCAAAATTATAGTAAAGAAAATATTTGTTTCTAAAATATTTATCAAAAACTTGGGGATTTTCTTTTTTTATGAGGAAGGAATGAGAATCTATTTAATCTTTTAATTTAATGAAACAATGTCCTTCTTTTAGTTCTGTCCTTCATGAGAATTACCTCTTGGCTATGGCAGACCAAATATAACTCTGTGTCACACACAATGTTCTCAGCGAGGCATAATTCCTCCAACCACAAATATAAAAGTAAGGTAAAAACAGAACTGGGAGAATATAAGTAATAACAATGGATAGATACATAGATGTGTGTGTATGTTTCTGTGATTTAAGAAATTAAAGCAAACAACACTATCATTGTACAACTTTGAGACATCATCATTCCACTAGAAGTTTTAGTTTTACCAGTAGTAGCATAAAGGGCATCTGGGGAGTAGATTTTCAAACAGTTTTAGCAGTAGTTCAAAAGTAGCCATTGATAAATAGAAATTATACCATGTCCATTTCTGCATATCAACAGGAGCTCTTCTGATTTGCATGCAACTCATATTCCTCATAAGTGGTTGGTGGCTAAAGGGACCGTAACCTCAAGCCAGTGGTCCATGGTGACTTTTGTTCTCTGGCTCCCATTCTATAGGCTGCGCACACATGTGAACTAATTTTGGTTGCATGAAGACAAAAAGCAAAACACTAAGCTTGCTTGGAGCATGAGACAGGAAGGTGAAATAATCCATAGTGTTTAACACCATTTAGCTAGCTTGGTAACCATTCGATCTAGGCTGCTCTAAACTCTGTATTTTACTCATTTGCCTACTTATCTACTTAATTATTTAAATTCCTGGGCCCAAATCAGTGCCTAAGCCATGGAAAGTGTTCTCAACAAATCTCTGCTCTGCTATGAATGTCAGGAAAAATGGCTGTCCCAGTTACTTTGATACAGAAGTCTCTAAACAAAGGTACTTCATCACCTTCAGTTCAAACTGCCAGAAAAATTGCCTTTCTGTCCTAGTGGGATGAAATTGGCAATCTATACCACAGAAAGAAAGGTTGGGAAAACTTGGGTCTTGAATCCTGGCTTCATCACTTATCATTTAGCTGTGTGATGATGAACAACCTCCTTAACAGCTCTCAGTCTCAGTTTTCTCATTTGTAAAAATGGGGATTATAATTGTACTGACTTCAAATGATTAGTGTAAGGATTAAAAGATTAATAGCAATTACACATAGGTTGGACACATGAAGATATTACTATATAGTTATTACTGTAATTATTACTGTTATTAAATCATTATTTAAGAAGATAAATTAATAAGAATGTTCACACTTGCAAATGCTAATCATAAACATATAGGGTAGCTATTAACCAAAAATTTGACTGTAGACCAAGCTTTTCTTCTAGAAAATAATAAGATGGTTTTTGTACAAGCAAAGATTTTGAAGTACTTGTGACCTATTCTCATGACAGAACATAGAGATATATTTCTTCCTTTGACAACTGTAGTTGGTTGAATTGCATCCCCTCAAAAGCTACGCTCAAGTCTTAACCCCCAATACCTATGAATGTGACCTTATTTGGAAATAGGGTCTTTACAGATGTAATCAAGTTAAGATGAAGTCATGTTGGATGAAATTCAATTGACTGGTGTGTTTATATAGGAAAGGAGAGGCAGTTCAGAGGCAGAGGCACAGATACACAGGGAAAGAGGCCACATGAAGATGGAGACAGATCGGAATGCTGCAGCTACAGCCAGCAAGGACCAGGAGCAGAAGCAACCACCAGAAGCCAGAAACAGAAAAGGAAAGATTCTTCCCTTCACAGAGAGCATGGCCCTGCAAATACCTTGACTTTAGACTTAAAGTTTCCAGAACTGTGAGAAAATAAATTTCTGTTTTCTTATGCCACAATGTTTTTGTTAACAGCATTTCTAGAAAAATGATGCAATGGCTTAAAAAGAACAGGACTGTTCTCGCTATGTTTTTTTAAATTAATAGTGAAACAAATCTTTAA
Organism: Lepus europaeus; assembly: GCF_033115175.1. NCBI lineage: Eukaryota > Metazoa > Chordata > Mammalia > Lagomorpha > Leporidae > Lepus > Lepus europaeus. The sequence continues at coordinate 79,698,567 of NC_084831.1, forward strand.
AAATGTCTTTAGTTGGATTTTGTTTAAAATGTATGGTTTGTAGGCAGGAACTTCACACTTCATTTTCCTTTTAAGCTTTTTTGGAGGAGAATGATATTTATAAACTATGGAAAGACAACTGCAGGAAGAGGTGTTTTAAACATGGGGATATGTTTAAGTAATGTTACTGATCTGAAGGAGTGTGAGTTACATTATAATACAGTGGAAGTTCTTTATAATGTTTTCCAGGAGACCAAGTTTTTGAACTCTATGTGCAGGAAACCATTACATGGGGGAAAATATTGCTTTATAGGTCTCTGGCTGGGGCTTATAAATGTTATATATGGGAAAACATTGAGTTGGGGAAGAGAGGGGGCAATTATAACAAAGTCACCTTGTGTTATGTTCCAAAATGTTAAATTATGGGGAGTGTTAATTCAAATAAATTTTTATTCAAATGTTTCTGTGCATGTTTCTGGAGCTGATTTTCCTTACATTTTAAAAACATCTGACTTGGAAGCAAAATCAAAATGTAAACCCAAAGCCTTTCAACCCAAAGCACACAGTGCTTCTTGAGATATCCAAGTTAGAGGATGGTGGGTAGAGGGCATAGCACTAGCTCCCTAAATCATGAGCACACATTGAGGTCATAAAGTTCTAGGGAGGCATCCAGGGTTTGGGAAGCAGACAGTATGACAGGAGGAAGGAGCTTAGAAGTGACATAGACTCCATGTAGTTGTAAGACATTTTTCACTCCAGTTACATTTATTTCACTTTTTTATGTTCTCATCTATCTAATGGAGTAATTCTTTCCTCATTAGTTCATAGAGGAATTATTTGAATACAAATATGCATAGAGTAGATAGAATAATTTCTAGCTTTAATGGAACTTAAGAAAACATCTCTTCTCTGCTGAATCTTTAACACACATTTGAGATCACCTCTCTACCTTTAAGTCCTGCAAGTGGGGACAGGCTGAATGAAGTGCTAACACTATGTTGATGGGACCAAGTTACGGTTCACTGACCAGGAAATTCCAGTATCTGCCTTAGCACCATGGAACTTATTAGCTTTTCCTTGGATGGAGTGGAGCCTTTCTGTCATTTTAGGCAGTGCCTGCAATCGGCTGTTCAGGTATAATTGCATTCTGTGCCAGAACTGGAAGGAGATTTCTGTTCACTTTACAATTCCAGCATAGTTCAGAGGAAAGATTACTAAATTGGAGCAATGAGAAATAGGCAAGGGTAAATGTGTCTAATCTTTTTGGTTCCTAATTCCTTCAACTGGAATTGTGTGTGTGTGTGTGTGTGTGTGTGTGTGTGAGAGAGAGAGAGAGAGAGAGGAGAAACAGAGAGACAGAGATAGAAACAGAGAGAGATGGAGAGGATACAGAATAGAATAATATCCAAGAATATCTTTGGAGCTACATTAGTTCAGGTATATTTTGGAATCAGGAAGCTGCTGAATCTCAGCTCAAAACTTAATAGTTGTTCAATCTTTGAAAATTATTTAGCCTTTCTGAGCCTTAGTTACATCAGCTGTAAAGTAGGGAAACACCTAATTTAAAGAATTGTTATAAGTATTCAATGAGAAGCAACACTGGCAGTAAACAAAGTACCTGGCACAAAACAAAGCCTCAAATATTAGTTACCTTTCACTACATCAGTGACATGGATCAGAATTACTCGTAGGGCTTATTTCAACACAAAACAGGGCCCCCAGAGTTTCCGATTAGCAGATCTTGGATAGGAGTCTAAAATTTTGTATTTTAAACAAGTGTCCAGATGATATTCCTGGTCCAGGAATTACTCATTGAAAACAATTTGCTCTGCACTAGGGGTTGGCAAAGTTTAGCACCTGGGCCAAATTTGTATTTTGTAAATAAAATCTTATTGCTTATTGGTTCCCATATTACCTCTGGCTGTTTTTGTACTACAATGGAAGAATGAAGTAGCTGCTATAGACCAGGTAAACCACAAAGCCTGAAGTATTTACTATCTGAAAAGTTCTGCTCTAGACTGTCACATGGCATTCTTCCAAGCAGTTCTGAGACTCTCAAAATTTGTTTAAAATTTTTTTCAGTTGAAATATCAGCTATTTCCCCAAATCCAGTTGTGCCCTTCATAATGATGTTCTGGCCAATGACAGACTGCATTTACAACAGTAGTCCTGAAGCTTGTTTTGTCTGGAAACATTGGCTTGTGTAAGTACACACTTTTAAGTTTGCACCACATGAAATCAGTTAACAGTGCATTTCTCCAAAGGTATCTGGTTGTTCAGCAACACATGACTGTATTAAAAAGGTCTATGAAGCTTTCATTAACTGAGTCTGAGAAGTGCAATGGTGAACTTGCCCAGCACAGTTGTTATGAGGCTTCTTGCATTTGAATTCTACCTCTACCACCTACTGCTGTGTGACCTTGGGTAATTCATTTGTTAAACAGGAATCATAACACTAGTTATGGTACTAGGGTTATTTTGAGGATTGAAGTAGTACATTTGAAGCACTTAGAAAAGTCTGGCATACTAGAAGTCCTCAATAAGTGCTAGCTACTACCATTAGTGTTGTTGCTAACAAGAAAAGGGTACTCTTCTCAGACCATATTTTCCCTTTCTGAAGTTTTCAAGTTTTTAAATTAGTATGTGACATCATAAAATACATTCATTTGGGTGTTTATAGTAGCAAGGCAGCCACTTCAGTTTAAAGTTTTTGATCACAAGTCTTGTTATCTCTAATAAGTATTAAAAGCAAAGAAACAGAATTGCATTTTTGTAAGTGATTCATTAGAATTAATGACAAAATTAATAGGACCTTACACAAATCCCTTCTTTTTCAGCGGTCCTTTGTGGAGCCTTAAAGGCTTTTCTGAAGTGGGAAGGAGATCAAAGTTTCTTTAAATCAGAAAATCCAGCGTATCATACTGAGGAATCTCTGTGGTTAAGCTTAAATTTCTACCCTGAGTTGTTTGTTCTGAGTCTGCAAGGCTCCAGGAAAGTCTTAGGAAATAATAGGTTCTTTCTGGGTCCCTTCCTTGTGCTGTGTTGCTTGTGGAACTTTGCCTTCTAATAGTATTTGAACATGAGGCACCAAGGACACAAATGGTAAATTATGAAGCCTCTCTCAGTTGCACACAGAAAACTCCACTGTTGCTTTCCTATTGTGTCCACACTGCAATCCGGCTCTCAGTCCACATTCTATCACCTTTTACCCTCTAAAAGCACAGCAGTCTTGGAGTTAGGCTGATCTAGATTCAAGTCCCACTTTTCCCCCTTTAGCGGTTATGAGCCTGGGCCTCCTCTGTTTTGTCCTTCCTAAAATGGGATAAAAGAATAACACAGGTATTGTGAACATCAAGGGCCTGACCATTATGTAAAGTGCCTTGCAGAATTCTCGAGTGTGTCAGGGCTCCACAGATGTCAGAGTTTTGCTTTAATTACTCTGTCCCCACCATTTTTGGAACTAGGTAATGAGATCTTTTAAAGTAATCTGTCTTTATTGTCCTTTGAAAATGATTTTCTAAATAATGAGAATCAAAATCCCTTTAAACTGCATTGTAGCTCTCACTCAGGGATAATAGTCATCACCGAAAGAATTAAAAGCAGCTGGGGGCAGGCACAGACTTTCCTTTAAAAGGACAGTTCCAGGAGAGCTGGAGAGTGCCAGGCAGCCCGAGCAATCACTTAGGCCAGGATAAATTAATTGCTGCTTGGGAGCAATTAATTGCAGTAGGAGAAGCCTTGTGGTGATAATGAGGCAATTAGCACTTGAGGTAAAAATAGCAACTAAATTTAAGTCGAAACAGAAGGGGTTGAAGGCCAAGACAATGGCCTGGGGCAGTGACAGGTGACAAGAAAGTGGACACACAAGTACTAGTATTTAAAGAAATTGAACTGCTAAATTAGTGAGCTTTTTTTTTTAAAGAAATACTCTCCAAACACACTTTTAAGAGAATATAACACACAGATAATATTGAAGAACTTATTTGGATTTAAGACATGGGTATGTGGAGAGCTTATTCCTTATTCTGTACATTTGATTCTCATTCTAGAAATAAGTCAAGCTATTTTACCAATACTCATGTTTCTATAAGTCTGTATTTCCTGGTGACAGCCTTGGGAATGCTGGTAAAACCTCCATAGGTGTGCCTATCATAGCTATGAATCCAAAGCTGCAGGACAAAACTATGATTTGCACCTCTCTATTGAGTCAAAACCAAGCTCTGAATCTTATACTTTGAAGGTAAACTACAGTTCAACCTGTATTTTCCTCTACTTCTATGCTTTTAAGTAGATAAACCTTTTTCCCAAATTGTGATGGTGACTGTGCATTTCTTGATTCCTGGTTATAATAATTGACTTCACCTGTCTCAAACACATAACCCACCCCCTCCTCCTGCCAACGCACTCAAAGAGCAGCAATACTTACCTTTGAGAGATGACCTGCAGATGACTTAAACTACTACAAAGATGTGTCATGCTTTCTACAGTAATCTGGTCTCAGTAACACCTCACTAGGATCTTCTACAATCTTCATACACACGTGTTGATTTAAGAAAAAATTACAGGGGTCGGCACTGTAGCATAGTAGGCTAAGCCTCCACCTGTGGCACCAGCATTCCATATGGGTGTCAGTCCTAGTTCTGGCTGCTCCTCTTCTGATCCAGATCTCTGCTGTGCCTAGGAAAGCAATAGAAGATGGCCTAAGTGCTTAGACCCCTGCACCTATGTGGGAGACCTGGAAGCATCTCCAGACTCTGGGCTTTGGATCAGCTCAGCTCTGGCTGTTGGGGCCATTTGGAGAGTGAACCAGCAGACAGAAGACCTTTCCGTCTCTCTGTAACTCTACCTTTCAAATAAATAAATAAAAATCTTTTAAAAATTACAGTGAAAATTAAAATATGAAATAGCTCATTTTTCTCCTAAACAAGAAAGTTTTAAAATCTCAGGGCAGAAATAGTTTGTGTTTAATGTTAATTTTATAGCAGATTCTCATGTGGAACTATAGATAACTTCTTATAACCTTTAAGTAAGCAACCAAAACCTCTTAAATGCAGTGGAGAACTGAATGAAGGTTAAAAGATTTAAGTATGCTTTCTCTACTGGGGAATGTGGTACCTATACATGTTCATCTAGTTTGGAGTTTAAATTTTCAACCATAACTCTAATTAATCAAGAATTTAAACTTCAGAAGGCAAGAAAATTTGACTAGGCTGATTTGACCAAGGTAGGTCTGACCAAGATTTTTTAAAAACTTAATTATTCCTGTTTCTTTCAGGATCTTTTGTCCAGAAATGGGTCTGTGTTCAATTGGCTATGGACAATAATGAATAAGGCTGACAGTAAGTAGCTAAGTTTTTTATTGTTTAGATGTTGCAGAAACAGCTTTGAAATATTTCTAAAATATGACAAGTGACAATAACAAATCATTCAGAATTAATCTACCATTCTCAGGAATTGAACCATGGTCTCCGGGGAGAGCTGGTATGATATGGTGATATCACTGGATGAAGAAAAAAGGCATTGGTGGAGATAGAGTCACTATAGAGAAAGGAAGTTATCTATCACCAGGTAGACTGCTCAATAAAAGTTAAAATATGTTTTAAAAAAGAAAGAAAGCATTGCCATTGAACAGAACTGATGGAGAAGTATCCCTCTTCCACCACCAATGCCTTGCATGCCATTAATTTTAATAACCATCCTTCATTCTTTCAAGGTTAGGTCATGGATGTTTAATTTCTCCGAAGAACTGGCTCTGTGGCAGAGAAGAGCTTATCAGGAGGGTCCTACAATTACACAGTGATCTTAGGACAACGTGTAAAAAAGCATCCTGATGATTACAATGATGTCTTTATTCTGTGCCAGAACATCTTAATTTTATTTGGCCTCCTTGATGCTGGCACTGGAAATCACAAACAGCTGTTTTATATCAGAGTTCATTTGGTACATTCCATGCAGTCCATTGTATGTGAAGTGCAATCAATCAGTTCTCAAATTTTTCAGCAGCCACAGGACCGGATACAATATGCTTCTTAAGAGAATGCAGCTTCAACTCTGTCACCACAGTACTTTACACTAACCTATACCTTCCTCTTCCCTACTAATATATTTTTCCCATTACCCTCGCCTCCCAAGATTAATAATACCATGTGCCTAGTTTCAGGCTGTATCCTTGTCCTCCTCTCCACTATACTAGTTTGCCCAAATCTTGTTTCCTTGAGTGGACATCACAGATAGCATCTTTTATAATTAACACATTGGTAACACAGATTTATCAGTATTTAGTGGATGGTAGGAATAGGACTTTTGTCCAGTGGTTCAAGTCCACTCCCTTCTCTCATATTCACGCTGGAACCCCCATTTATCAAAATTTCATGTTTCTATTTTGAAGAAGATGAAAAATACCCTTATCATGCATATATGTGGGTGGATAACCTTAAGAGAAAAAATTGACTACATACATCCATGATTTCATTGTGGCTTTACAAAAAAAATATTATAGGCCGGCGCTGTGGCTTAACAGGCTAATCCTCCGCCTTGCGGCGCCGGCACACCAGGTTCTAGTCCCGGTCGGGGCGCCGGATTCTATCCCGGTTGCCCCTCTTCCAGGCCAGCTCTCTGCTATGGCCCGGGAAGGCAGTGGAGGATGGCCCAAGTCCTTGAGCCCTGCACCCGCATGGGAGACCAGGAGAAGTACCTGGCTCCTGGCTTCGGATCAGCGAGATGCGCTGGCCACAGCGGCCATTGGAGGGTGAACCAGCGGCAAAAAGGAAGACCTTTCTCTCTGTCTCTCTCTCTCTCACTATCCACTCTGGCCTGTCAAAAAAAGAAAAAAAATATTATAGGCAATGATGTTTGATTTAGGTAGTAAAATGCCTACTCTTTTAAAATGCCACTTTTTTAATCACATAAAATCTAGTTTGTGACCAGCTAAAATCAAAGAAAACAAAATTAATAAAATATTTTGTATATTTCTTCCAAATACTAGTTAATTTGGTATGATATAAATAATTTAATCCTATAGCAGGAATTAATTGAGTTCCAAGTACATTCGTGTTCTATGAAGTTGGCAAGAGGGAGAGAATAAAGGGGAGATTGCGAAAAATTAGCATAAATGAAGGCACTTGGAGAAACAATTGAGCTGAAGGGATCTTCCAACACTGAAGAATTCCTCAGGTCTCTTTCCAATCTAAATACAGGGCTTCCCTTTGTATTGATAAGAAAACTGAAACTCAGAGAGGCCCACCTGCCAACAGAAAAAGAAAAAGTTGCCATTGGGGCATGCAGAAATACCTCAGGAGGTGTGCTAGTAAATGCTTAACAACAACATCTCTGGGGGGAGATGTCTGTGGTGTAAATCTCCCACGATAGCTGATTTCAGACTACCAACATTTGTCAACCAGCTGCAAATTTCCTTAAAATGTAACCATCTCCTTTAAGAACTAGTACCACACATCTCATTCTAACACATTTTTGCTGTAGTTCTGGCTTTACAGTGACAATGAAAGGACCTTCTTGGTTCCTCTGCCCTGAATACCCGTAGGTAAGAATATTTAATGTGTAGGTAAGAATTTTTTGAGAGGAATCTTATCCGTACACCAGGGATGTTAAAGCCCCTGTGTCAGTGTCTCACTGACTCAGTAGTGAGGGCTTTGAGTTTCCAACACCCCTGGTCCATGCCCTCTTTAGCTCACTTTGACAATATCCAGTCTTCTCAGGGCCTGGATTGTTGCCAAAGAACCCTACTCACCTTCAAATGTGATTTTCCATATATGGCAACTGAAATCCCTCACAAGACAGTTATGGGTTTATTTTATTCTACTTTAACATTTTATCCAGTTGTGTAGGTGAGAATTGAAACACAGAGGGGCAGCTACAGCTGAATGGGGGAACATAGGAGTAGGGGTGGTCTGAGAAATGTTCACGGTGAATAAAGCTTCCAGCTCTATAGCCACTGGAGAATGTGCTGTTTCTAAAGACCTAGAGCCCCTTTATCGTCTTTCAATTCTGACTTAGAAAAGACCAAAATGCAAAAAAAGCCTTTGATGCTGAGTGAAAGAAACATCAGATAGGGTTGTGTACCTCTTTCTTGAACAAAAGACATTCCACGATGATGTCATCAAAGATATATTGAATTCAAAATATAGCCTAGGAAACTTCATGAATAGCTATGATTTAGATACCAGAATTTAAAAAATACCGACTGTGGCACAAAAATGAATGAATAGTCATACACAACCACGACCACAAATCACAATTCACTGAGCAACTTGTTAACAATTCTGAGAAAAATCAGTTCAGCAGTAGAGAAATAAATTATAATACATCCAATAAATGAACTACTATACAAAATTTTAAACTAGAGCTATGAAGACCATGTAGCCACATGAAGAATGTTTCTTGTTTGTTAGGTGGAAAGATATAAAATTGTGTATCACTGTATGTATAACAGTATTGAAACATACATCCAGGAAAAAAAATGCCCTAGAAAGATAAATTTCCAAATTGATACATTAGGATTGGTGGAATTCCTATTTTTAACTCTTTTCTCATGATCCTAATTTTCTACAGTGTAGTTATATTGAAAGAATGACTATATTAAAACAAATGATAAAATTAAAAATTCCCAAGCATTCTTATCCCTCAGCTAGGACTACGGCCACTGTTCTGAATCCTGTGAATGCCCTTGCTACCCTCCTGCACACCTGTGGCAGTCCCGCTTCTCTGCAACCAAATTACCACTTCAAGACTTGTGGCAAAATGAGGTCACTTGAGGTGCATAGCTGTCCTCCATGTTGCTTTCTCGACTTCCTGTGGAAAGCCAGGCTTCCTGCTTTGTTGAGCTCTTACTGCCCTGGGACGGCTCCTCTCAGGTGCCTTCTGCTAGTGACTGCCTTCTTCCCTTTCATTGGGGTCTCTGGGTCATCTCCAATTGCTATCTTATTTTCCTACACCTTCAACCTCTTCAGACCCAATATGCCAAGTAAAGGGCTTGTCCTTCTCCTTCCCTCAATTGCCTCCCAGCCACAGATCACCGCCCCCACCCCCCAACCCTATAAAAAGCTTATCCATCTGGAGGCACATGTTGGTCCACTGCCCCACTTCTATTGCTCCTTGGTAATATCTTTCACTGTCTCCTAAAGATTCTCTCTCTGTTTTACTGAAGGTTTCCGCATATGACTATCTCCCTGGTCACCCCCACCAGCAAAACTCAAGTCTGGATCAATATTATTTCTGCATCCTCTAGTCTTGTACCTGAATGACAAAAACTGCTGAAAAAGCAAATAACTCTGCCATCTGGAGCTGCTGCAAATTCATGGGCTTCCCTCTTAATTGCTTCCTCAAGCCCATCTCATTAATCTTCACCAGAGATAGAATGAAAGCACACTAGTAAACAAATAGGCTGAGTGGAGTCTGCTAACACTGATTGTCTCTGAGCTCCAAGTTCACATTTCAACTGATGCTCTGTGATAACAGATGGAATTCCATTAAGGTTTTCTCTACGGAGGTGAGCACGATCTCAAGCTTTCTCAGTAGAGAGTGTTGGGGGACATTGAAGAAGGAAGGGGCTTCCTGGCAGTAGTATGTGGCAGCTTCAGCAGCGTGGGTGTGAGGACACCTGGTGGTGCTTGGCCCCAGCCTATCACACTGAAAACACTATGCCTCAGGGGCTTTGCATGGCCTGATGATCATCTTTCCACTGCTCTTTCCATACAGACATTCTGTGTTCCAGGTCTCCTGCTGGCACTGGCTCCCTGACTTTTAAATTCTTACCCGCAGGTGTGTCTCTCACAGTCCTGTTTATGCTATGGTCCTCTCAACCTAATATCCCTCCTAAGAGGGACACCAGACTTTGGAGTACCTCTCCTATTGCCTGTCCATGCACTGGCCAACAGCCCTGCCTGTACTCTGGAGGGTGCTTTCCTGTTCATCTTGTAACTGTAGATCACCTCTGGTCAGCAAACCAGAAAATGTCTCTACCATCCTTTGGGTTCAACTGTGCATTCTCCAATGAGATTTGAACCACAGCCTTGGAAGGGCGGCTCCCTTACAAGTAGATTCTCCTCTCTCTACAGTACCACATAGAGTATTATTATATCCTATGTTATTCTTATATCACAAGTCTAATTATTTATATTATTAGATTTCCTCAATTTAAATCACTACATGGTTTCAGTCTCCTGATTGGATCCAGAATGCTAGAGCCAAAGACCCAACCTCCCTATTTAATAGTGAAGATGTTGGTTAAGGGAAGATGTGTCTGTATCTGCTGCTTCCACTTCATGTTGTCTTATTCATTCTGTATCTTACTGCACTCTGGCTTCTACCCCCACCATATCATACTCTTCAAGATAACTAACAAACATAGTACTACTTCTAGTGGGTAGTATTTTGAATTTCATCTTATTTGACTTGTGGTCTCCATCCAATACCCCTTCCTTTGTTTCATAACACTACATACTCCTTCTACTTCTTTGACAGTTCTTTCTCAGTCTCCTTCAAAGGACTTCTTCTGCCTATTTCTTGAGTATTGGTGTTTTTCTGGATTCTATCCTAGGTCTTCTTATTACATCATATAATTTCTTGGGTGATGTCTTCCAGTCCCATGCTTTCAACATTCACTTAGATATGAACACATCCCAAATATATATATTTAAAGATCTATAGTTTAAATTTCTGTCCTGAGCTCCATCTCTCCTCTACATGTAACTCATAGGCAGCTCAATGTGTCAAACTCAATGTGTCCAAATGATCACTTTTCCTGTCTAATATGTTTTCATCTTCCATTTCTCTGCATCAGTGAATGATACCACCAATCACCTCACCCAAGCTAGGAACCTGGGAGTCATCACATATTTCCTTTCCCTCCCCCAATTCTAAAATATATCAGCTACCAAGTCCTAATGATTCTCCTCCTGAATAGCCAGTGAATCTTCCAATTTCCTTCACAGTTCACACTTGAGTAAGGGGAAGAAATCTGAATGAGTAGGAAACTCATCCAAGAAACAAGATGGTGGTCACAGACTGCACAAAGGTAGAGATGTGAAACAGCACAATTTGAACCCATGCTATGTTTTTCCATAATTGCCATAATGGGTAATTTTATATGTCAACTTGGTGAGTCTGTAGTACCATTTGACTTGAAGCAGAAGAATCTGTCCTCCACAGTGTAAGTGAACTTTATTCAGCAAGCTAATGGCCTTAAGAACGAAAGCTGAAATTTCTCAGAAAAACATAAGTTCTGGCTCAAGATGAGATCATCAACATGTGCCTGAGTGTTTCCTACTTTCCAGCCTTTCTCTCTCTCTCTCTCTCTCTCTCTCTCTGGTTTGATTATCAGTCAATTAATTGGGCTGGCAGCTTTACCCATGGTTAGTAATTAATTTCTTCTTTGAACAGAGCATAGATAGTAAAAAAATCAAAAACTAAGTTCCATTTTTTGGGTAAGCTGTGAAAGCAATGAGGCACTCATGTTGGCTTATTTATACTGAGTATCTAGTGGCTTGCAGGGGTTCAATAGTCTTTTTTTTAAAGATTTTTTTTTAATTTATTTGAAAGACAGAGTTACAGAGAAGTGGGAGGTGTGGGGGTGTGTGTCTTCCATCTGCTGGTTCTCTCCCCAGATGGCCACAATGGCTAGAGCTGCATCTATCTGAAGCCGGGAGCCAGGAACTTCTGGGTCCCCCAAGGGGGAACAGGGGCACAAGGACTTGAGCCATCCTCCACTGTTTTCCCAGGCCATAGCAGAGAGCTGGATCAGAAGTGGAGCAGCCAGGACTTGAACTGGCACCCATGTGGGATGCCAGTACTGCAGGCGGCAGCAGTACTCACTCTGCCACAACACCAGCCCTGAGGGGCTCAAAATTCTTGAAGAAAACTTGCCTTGAGATAGGACATTTATTAGTTCATCAACATTTCTACAAATGTAAAGAAGCCTTCTATCAACCTTCCATCCTGAGATACTACTTCACATTCATACTAAGGGAGCACCTGCAAGCATGTGTTCCTTGCTCAATAAAAATTCAGCAGAACAAGTGCCCCCCCAGAAGTGGTGATGTGACTCATGCTAATACCACAGTTTTTACATAGAGCTAAGTGGGTTCATTCCTTTGTTCATTAGTCAGGCAAATATTTTAAAGACTTGGGTTTTTACCCCCCCTCCCCCACTTTAAGGAAAGAGATGAGAGGAGGAAAGCACAGGAGTTCCTTAAAATATTTTTAGTTTTTAAGTAGAAGCAAGCCAGTGGAAAATTAAACAAGTAGACCAAAACTTTCAAGTTAAGAGTTTAATGTTATATGGTAGGTTTTTAGCCTCTTAACAATTCCTGGTGTATAGAATGTACATTAACATAATTATAGAATGCATTACCTGAAATGTAATCCAATTATCAATTGAACTGCACTGGAAAATCAAAAAGTAAGCCGATGAAAACCTCAGTAACAGTACAACCATGGAGAATTGAAAAGTTGGGGTAGGATTTAAACACATTAATAACTGTCTCTATAGGATCTTCCAAATTCAGTCTTCTTGTTTGAAGTTTTCAAGTAAAATTTGATTTGATCATTCTTTTAAAGATCAAACTTTTCCAAGCAACCTCGTTTGTAGGTCCCCTGTTGGTCTTTATGACAAATTTTAGTGGTATATGATTATAAGAGTCAGAATCTAAACAAAAGCCAGGAATTTTTCTGGTTTCTATTGTGGAAAGTTCCATTTCTGAGTCTCTTCTTAGCATTCCCACCATCATACCACCATTTTAATGTTATAAACATTTTGGAAAGACACAAAGAGTTAGTAAAACAAGGTGTCAAGCATTTTCTTAGCATTCAAACATTTTGTTAAATTTAAAGAATAAAAAATTAATGGGATTTGGATAGTAAAGGGAATTCTAAAATGTTTTTAATAGGGTCACAATTTCATTGTCCTAACCTGAAATGCCATTACCATGAAGGCCATAGTGCTATGTACACATAATAGGCTTGTCCCAAAAATCCTTCATGGGATCTGATTCTATTCCACACAAAGGCAAAATGTTTTCTGCTTCAGTTTTGACACTTGTGAAAAGTAAGCAATACTTATTTTTTTGAGAGATAAAAGCAAAACCAAAAAATGACAGTTACATTGTAAATATCACAAATATGCTCATTTAATGGAATGATATAAGGGTACTTCAAAAAGTTAGTATAAAGGAAATTAAAAGATAAATTACTTTTGGTGCAAGTTTTTTTAAATTAATGCATAGCTTTTTTTTCATAAAAAGCATTTTCCATGAACTTTTTGAAGATTCTTCATGTTATGTCCCTAACAGTAGAACCTGGCATACAATATGCACTAGAACATTTGCTAAAACCATTAATTAAACAAGAAAGTCATTGCTTTTGTGTACTGGGAGAACTTGGGGGGTTCATTCATTATTTAGCAGTTATTGGTCCCATTTTTCACAAAAATAGTTATTTCAATTCAGTTTCCAAATGAAGTAACTGTCCAATATTAGAGGTACAGCCACTGGTTTTGTGTTAGTTATGCATCAGTAGATGATTGGCAATGGGGTCAATTCTAGTCCCTCAAGGAATTTATAGAATTATTCTATCCATTCTGAATTTAAAATGCTACAGATAGATATGCAACAGAGAGCACATTCTTCTTTCATTACTCCCCCACCTCCAGAAAGGAGGGAGGTGCAAGGACAGGATTTGCTTCTAGTAGCAGCTGAAGTCTTGCCCAGAGTTGGTCTTGGGAGTGACTGCTGTGAGAACTAGTCATCACCATCATTTGGGGAGAGGTAGGATTGGAGGCGAAATGTCTCTGAGCTTGACTTTCCTCCCAGGAGAAGGGAGGATACTGGAAGTGGAAGGAGTGTGATGGGTGAGAATGAGCTGACTAGCAAGTAACTGTAGCTGTCAGTTCCCACAAGGTTGGGCTTTGCTCAAATGTCACCAAAGAAGAACCAAAGGCAAGGTCTGTAAACAACCACAGAGATAATAAGAGGCTGGGAAATGAGACTTCGTCAAAAGGCTTATGGTACTGGGGTAGTTTATTCTAAAGAAAGGAAGGCTGAACAATATTTATTTGGGGCTACTTAAGATTCAGTTGGAAGAAATAAGTCCATAGTTTACTGTGCACTTACACAAGTCAGGCATTTTCAATGCTTATTGCCTGTATAAACAGGCAATATTATTGTTATATTATTATATTATGTTATTTAATAAAATAGTAGTTAACCTATGGAGGACCATTTTATGTATGAAGAAACTGAGCCTCTCAAAAGTTCAGCAAGATAACCAAATGGCACAGATAATGTGAATGAGACTGGACTTTTCTTCCAGTTTAGCCTGACTGATACGGCAGTGACTGTATGAAAAATTACCCTACTGACAGATGGATTTGGTTACAGTCCCAGAGTTGAGGGTCTAGAAAGATAGGAGGATGGTCTGTAGAAGCATCTCAGGTCTATCACTCTCTTGTGTCTGCTAATGGCAACATGGAGTCCACTTTTCTTCATCCCTCCTTACCCTACAAATTCTACATTTCTGCTCTCAAATCAATCCTCTGAGTGACTCTAAGACACAATGACAATTTTTTTTTGACAGGCAGAGTGGACAGTGAGAGAGAGAGACAGAGAGAAAGGTCTTCCTTTTCCGTTGGTTCACCCCGCAATGGCCGCTGCAGCCAGTGCGCTGTGGCCGGTGCACCGTGCTGATCCGAAGCCAGGAGCCAGGTGCTTCTCCTGGTCTCTGCAGGCAGAGGATTAGCCTATCGAGCCATGGCGCCAGCCCACAATGACAATTTATATATACACAAAGACACACAGAGAGAGAGAGAGAGACAGAGGGAGAGAGAGAGAGAGAAAGGAGGAGAGACTTGAATATATATATACACACCTTCCTCAAAGCTTTTGGATTGAGGTCACATATTTCAAAAAGAGTCAACCCTTTCCTGTAAAGGAGTGTAGGATTCTGTCTTGGCCAGTGTTTCCTTGAAAGATAGAAAAGAAATGAAATAGTCATTACTATAAAGATGCCTCAGGGAGATATCAATAATGATAAGCCAATAATAGTCTAACACACCATGTTGTGGTGCCATGGACTGGTGACAGTGAGATTAGCTTATAACTGAAATTCTTTTGTGTTAAAGATTTATTTATTTGAAAGTCAGAGTTACACAGAGAGAGGATAACAGAAAGAAAGAGAGAGAGAGAAGTCTTCCATCAGATGGTTCACTACCCAATTGGCCGCAACGGCCAGAGCTGCGCCAATCCTAAGCCCAGAGCCAGGAACTTCTTCCAGATCTCCTACGTGGGTGCAGGGGCCCAAGGACTTGGGCCATCTTCTACTGCTTTCCCAGGCCATAGCAGAGAGCTGGATCGGAAGAGGAGCAGCTGGGACTCAAACTGGCACCACCCATATGGCATGTTGGTGCTTCAGGCCAGAGCGTTAACCTGCTATGCCACAGCACTGGCCCCCTGACATTCTTTTTTTTTTTTTTTTCTTTTTCCTTTTTTTTTTTTTTTTTGACTGGCAGTGAGAAAGAGAGAGACACAGAGAGAAAGGTCTTCCTTCCGTTGGTTCACCCCTCAAATGGTCACTATGGCCAGCGCACTGGGCCGATCCGAAGCCAGGAGCCAGGTGCTTCCTCCTGGTCTCCCATTGCGGGTGCAGGGCCCAAGCACTTGGGCCATCCTCCACTGCCTTCCCAGGCCACAGCAGAGGGCTGGACTGGAAGAGGAGCAACCGGGACAGAATCCGGTGCCCCAAACCCCTGACATTCTTAAAACCAGAGAAAGACAGAGAAGGGCCTGGGAACCCCTGGTCCAGTTCCTACATCACTCATGAGGAATCTGCCACCACATCATCTTGGTTTAGGTAAAAGCAGTATGAGACCTGTTCCAATATTCTCTCACAAGACTCCAGTAGAGAACTAGTGCCTTTCAAGTCCCATAAAATGTCGACCCACTCCCATATACTTCTATTTAATCAATGTCTTCAGGCCAAGGACACAAAGTCTACTTTCAATCATTAACTTTCATTTCATCTCCCAGCTCCAGTCCAATGTATTCTGTATGGCCAGCTTCAATCTGCTCCATGCTATTTCCTGAACACTCTGTGAATAATTGCGACTCTTGACTTTTGCTTGCACCCTTTCCTGGGCTTGAGATTTCCCTACTATTAAAACTGGAAAAAAAAATCCTATCCCTTCTTTAAAACTCAGCTCAAAATCGTCACTTCTGAAAACTGCCACAACATATGCTCAAGGGCAGTTAGGGTACTTGTTGTGTGGTGTTTATCATGATTTAGTACATTTCCCTACTGCCCCAAAATGCATATGATTATTACACAGATTGGAATGTGCACATGTGCCACATTCCCATCTTTCCACTATCCTCCTTTTTCTATTTTTTGGCATTAAAGGAACTTTCTCCAAAAGAGTACCTATGATCATGGAGGTGTTAGAGGGGTCGGGTGAAGTCTGGAGCATGGGGAGCAGGAGGCTGATCTCTTGGGATTTGCTCCGATTTTAACACAAAGAGATGTTTTGGAGATCTTGGATTTTTATGTAGATTATGCTCTGGAGGTCACCAGACTTGGAAGAGAGGCAGCAGTTGAGTACAGAAATTCTTTCCAGAAATGATTCCTGCATTTGTTTAAACTATCCTTCCAGTTCAACTGGAGCTTGCATTAGAATGAAAGAAAAAAAGTCAAACTTTGCCACATAGTTGCACTTAATAAATATTTGTCATATTGGCTTGAACTTTGAAAAACTCTCTGATAGTATATAATTTTTAGTTCTTTCTCCAGATTTGTTCTGAAATATAGCTAGCTCACACAAACTTCAATTGTTTTTTCTGTGTCCCACAAAATTTTGGGGGCTAAGTTCCTAAAGGGTCTGTGATATTTGAAAAGGGATTAGGCTATTACCAACTATTTCTCCCCTGGTTTGATCAGTTTCCACAGCTGACCATTTAGTTAGGCAGTACATAGGAAATGATGAAAGTGAAACTCAGATCCTAGTTAATATACTTGAAAATGCTTAAAAGCTTAGCCATTGTCTGGGATGGTCAGACACTGGGGGAATAGTGCTGAGAAGACTCAGCAGTGTACGCATGTGGGAGGAGGGTATTAGGAGTTGGCAGGTGACTGGAAAGGAGATGAGAAAAGATAAAACTGAAAACTGAGCATCACATTTGTTGACTGTGTTTGAATTCTCAAATTTTCCCTAGGTGCAGCCTCTCTCACCACAAGTCTATGCTTCCAAATTGCTGGTCACCACTCAGGGAGTGGGACACATGACTTACAATAGCCTGAATGAGTGCACTGTCATCCAAGAGTTCATTAAGTTCTTCCTATAGGAAGGGATCAGGAAACACAGCAACACAAAGAATTAGAGCTGCCCAGAAGCTGGGTTCCCAGCTGGTTCATTCCTTTGGGGAAAGCCAAATCTCAAAAGAATTTAAGGAATTATTCAGCGTCACATTGAAGCCTTAAATATTATCTGGCTTCCTTATATACTATTTTGTCTCTTAATACTTTTGTAAAAAAAAACAGAGGTTTTAAGTGATTTTTTCTATAAATCATTATATTTTCAAGACTAATAGATTTCTTCTAACTCATAAACATCTCTTCACAAGTCATATCATTTTTTTGCACACAACAAACCAATTCACCCTAAAATGTCCTTGGGAAGCTGTTTTCTGGTTGTATCTGTGGATTTTATAATGCATTTGGAAATATTTTAGTGTATTTACATGCAGCACAATTTGATGACCTGAGTTCAAATCCTTTTTAAACTCTGTGTTGACCACACCTCTACGTTTCAATGTCCTCTTCTGTAAAATGAGCGTAATACACTCACCTCATGAGATGGTGGAGATTAAATGTGAAATACTTAGAAAACATTTAGGGTAGTGCCAGATATTAATCCTCATTAATATTATTGTTATTATGTGTGTCCCCTTTCTTTTCTTATACTGCTTAAAGCTTTCATGGTTTACATCTTTTATATTAGGTATTTAATTCCCACCCATTCTTAGCATGTCTGGCCCAGCTTACTTTGGATTTGTTGTTCATTTCATCCGTAGTCAACTCTGAGGGCCTATTGTTACCTAGCATTGCTTCACACAATGGAGATGCAATAAATTGACAGAGAATCTTCTTCCAGGTGACTGTGCTCACTGATGGGGGTTCATTAATCACTCTGCTGCAACACTCTGCTTTCAACATGAGAGTTATGATGTCTATTTCACATCCACATCTCACTATAACAAGTATTTTGGACACTATTATTTGAGGTATTAAAGGGCTGCTTTGACAAAATGAGAAATGACAGTAGCTTCGGCAAAGTAGTGGAAGTTCAAGCTGGAGGTGGTTTGAGGTTGTGATGTAGTCATGACTCTCTGCTAGTTAGCTTGGCTAAGAACCAAGGTTTCCACTATTTTATTGGTTCAGCATCCCTAAGGGTATGGCCTTCATTTACTGTCCAAAGATGGCTCTCACAACTTCATTGACTCCCAAAAGAATTGGAAAGCATCAATTATCCTTTTAAGGGCTTGACTTGAAAATTTCACACTTGCCTATCCCATAGACTAAAACTTAGTCACATGACCACACTTAAGTGCAAAGAAAGCTGGGAAATGTAGTGTCTAAATGGGAAGCCACATACCAGCTAAAACCCAAAGGAAAAGTTACAAGAATTAAAAAAGAAATAGAAGAAGATACAAAAAAATGGAAAAATCTTTCATATTCTTGGATTGGAAGAATCAATATCATCAAAAAGTCCATTCATCTTAAAGCAACTTACAGATTCAATGTGATACCAATCAAAATACCAAAGACATTCTTCTCAGGTCTAGCAAAAATGATGCTGAAATTCATACAGAAACACAGGATACCTCAAATAGCTAAACCAATCTCATACAACAAAAACAAAGCTGGAGGCATCACAATACCAGATTTCAAGGTAGACTATGAGGCAGTTATAATCAAAACAACCTGGTCCTGATATAAAAACAGATGGATAGACGAATGGAACAGAATAGAAATGACAGAAATCAATCCAAGCATCTACAACCAACTTATATTTGACTAAGGAGCTAAAACCAATCCCTGGAGCAAGGACAGTCTCTTCAACAAATTGTGTTGGGAAAACTGGATTGCCACATGCAGAAGTATGAAGCAAGACCTCTACCTTATACCTTACACAAAAATCCATTCAACTTCGATTAAAGATCTAAATCTACAAGCCAACACCATAAAATTATCAGAGAGCATTGGGGAGACCCTGCAAGAATTGGCACAGGCAAAGAGTTCTTGGCATAGGGAGTTAAAGCAAAATTAACAAATGGGATTACGTATTGAGAAGTTTCTGTACTGTGAAAGGAACACTCAGGAAAATGAAGAGGAAACCGACAGAATGGGAGAAATTTGCAAACTATTCAAGTGATAATTAATAACCAGAATCTACAAAGAGATCAAGAAACTCCACAATAACAAAACAAACAACCCAGATAAGAGATGGGTCAAGGACTTAGACATTTTTCAAAAGAGGAAATCCAAATGGTCGACAGACACATGGAAAAATGTTCAGGATCACTAGCTGTCAGGAAAATGCAAATCAAAACCACAATGAGGTTTCACCTCACCCCAGTTAGAGAGGCTTTCATACAGAAATCAACAAATAACAAATACTAGCAAGGATGTGAGAAAAAGGTACCCTAATCCTCTGTTGGTGGACTGTAATGGTAAAACCATTATGGAAGGCAGTGTGGAGATACCTCAAAAATCTGAATATAGACCTACCATATGACCCAAGCATCCCACTCCTGGGAATTTGCCTAAGGGAAATGAAATCAGTAAATAAAAGAGTTATCTGAACCCCCAGGTTTATTGCAGCTCAATTCACATAGCTAAGACATGGAATCAACCAAAATGCCCATCAACCAATGACTGGATAAAGAAACTATGGGGTATGTACACTATGGAATACTACATGGCATTAAAAAAAAAAATGAAATCTGGTCATTGGCAACAAAATGGATGAATCTGGAAAACAGCATAATTAGTGAAATAAACCAGTCCCAAAGGGACAAATACCATATGTTCTCCTTGATCTGTGAGAACTAATAGATTACCTAAAAGGAAATCTGTAGAAGTGAAATTGACACTTTGAGAAGGGATGACTTGAGCTGCCCTTGTCTTGACTTTCAAGGAACAGTTTCTCTTTTTTCATTTTTTTTCTTCATGCTATTTGCTGAACTCTTTACTTAACGTAGAGTTAATCATATAGTCAATTGAGGATGGATCTCAGTAAAAAATAAGAATGGGAATAAGAAAGGGAGGAGGAAGTTTTATAACTGTAAAGCTGTATAGTTCTACATACATTCCTATGTACTTACTTCTAAGGGTACAGTTTAAAAACTTGTCATGAGATCCCAAATCTTATTAAGCTGGGTGGAAAAATGCCATCTTAAGTGTTAAAGTGATCACATTAGTGTTAAAGTGAGCATATAGATACGATTAAGTGTTAAAGTAATCATATAAATAGGTTTAACTGTCTGGTAATAATATTTGATATAATTAAAAAGGAGAGAATTTTCCAACTTGGGAAACAGTCCACACAGCAGACTCATAGAATGACAATCGCTTTAAGGAACACTTTGATCTCAGAGTTAGCCCTTAAGGCTTCATGGTCTGGCTGAAAAGCCCATGAGAGCATTTCAGGCATGCAAAGCCAAGACACTTATGGCAAAAAAAGTTCTACATGAAGGATCCCTGTGAGACCCCAGCAGAAAGAAGTGCCCATTACAAAAAATGTACTTTTCTCTAAAGGGAGGAGACAGTTTCCAACTTGCTTATAGCCTTGTCTACACATTGATGGAGTTTGTTGATTCAAAAGGTTTCCATAGCTTAGGCAGCTCATGCCAAGAGCCTCAGGTGGTCACTGCTATCATACATAAGAGTGTTAATTGTTAAATTAATAACAAGAATCACTGTGCACTAACCCCTGTGCAGGACCTCTACCCTTAATGAGTTGTATTATGAGAGTTAACTATAAAACTAGTTCTCAGGTTTTTTGTGTGTGTGTGCCTGTGTGTGCAAGTTGTTGAAGTCTTTACTTAGTATAGAGTTGGTCTTCTGTGTACACAGTTAACTGAAAATGAATCTTAATGGAGAATGGGACTGGGAAGGGGAAGGAGGAAGAGGAGGAGTGGTGGGAGTGTGGATGGGAAGGCAGGTGTAGTGGGAAGAATAAGTATATTCCTAGAGTTGTATTTATGAAATTTGTATTTTTTTTTGACAGGCAGAGTGGACAGTGAGAGAGAGACAGAGAGAAAGGTCTTCCTTTTGCCGTTGGTTCACCCTCCAATGGCCGCCGCAGTAACACGCTGCGGCCGGCGCACTGCGCTGATCCGATGGCAGGAGCCAGTTGCTTCTCCTGGTCTCCCATGGGGTGCAGAGCCCAAGGACTTGGGCCATCCTCCACTGCACTCCCTGGCCACAGCAGAGAGCTGGCCTGGAAGAGGGGCAACCGGGACAGGATCGGTGCTCCGACCGGGACTAGAACCCGGTGTGCCGGTGCCGCAAGGCGGAGGATTAGCCTAGTGAGCCGCGGTGCCGGCCGAAATTTGTATTTCTTACAAAATAAATAAATAAATAAATAAATAATTTTCTCTTAAAAATGAGTGGGGACACATTTCATGCTTCTTTGTTTTTTAAAAGATACATTGTCATATTACTATTTCTCCAAAAGTTTGGTAGAATTCACAAGTGATACTATTTAGACTTCGGTTGTCTCTAGGGGAAGATTTTTTAAAATTAGTTTAACTTCTAAAACACATCTGTGACTACTCAAATTTTATTTTCCATGTCAGTTTTCTGAATTTGCATTTTAAAGAAATGTATACCGTTTACATAAGTTGCCAAAGTTATTAGCATAAATTCATTTAACATTTTGAAACATTAGAAATTAAACTACTGGGACTGGTGCTGTGGCTTAATGGGTAAAGCCACTGCCTGCAGTGCCTGCATCCCATTTGGGCACTGGTTCAAGACTCAGCTGTTCTGCTTGCAATCTGGCTCTCTACTATGGCCTGGGGAAGCAGTAGAAGATTGCCCAAGTCCTTGGGCCCCTGCACCCACATGGGAGACCTGGAAGAAGCTCCTGGCTCCTGGCTTCGGATCAGCCCAGCTCTGGCCATTGCATTCATTTTGGGAGTGAACCAGCTGATAGAAGATCTTTCTCTCCCTCTCTGCTTCTACCTGTGCATAATTCTGCCTTTCAAATAAATAAATAATAAAACTATCACATGATGCATTAATCCCACTTGTGGGTTCATATCCAAATGTGATAAATCACTGAGATGAGATCTATTGAAGAAACAGCTGCACTTTCATGTTCATTGAAGTATTCATTACAGCTAAAATACGAAGTCAGCCTAAGTCATCAACAGATGAATGGATGAAGAATAAGTGGTATCTGTCTATAATGGTTAAAAATTCAGCCATAAGAAGAAATGAAATTCAATCATGTGTGACAGCAAGGTTCAAACTAGAGAACATTAATTATATTAGCTGAAATAAGCCGGGCACAGAAAGAGAAAGACTACATGGTCCCACTCGCACGTGGACTCTAAAACAGTCAGTGTCACAGGTGTTGACACTAGACCAGCAGTTACAGAGGGTGGGGTAGAGAAGGGACAGAGGAAAGTGGGGAGAGGCAGATAGAAGGAACAAACTCTGTATTCTATTGTATAGGGGGATGGTTATAGCAAAAAATATTTGCCTTGTATATTTCAAAATAGTTAGGAGAGGTTTTTTAATCTTCTCATGACAATGAGATGACAAATGTTTAAGGAAATAGATAGGCTAATTACTTTAATTTTTACTCAATGTATATGTATACACGTATTAAAATTCCACATCATACCCTGTAAATCCAGATGTGTTATTATGTATCAATCAAAAATAAAATAAATTAATTAAAAGTCAAAACAGAAACCTTCCATAATCAACTCATCCGAGTGATAAGCACATTCAATATTTTGGTATTCAAGTTCTTGAGTTATTTTCATTTCCCTCTCAAACTGTACATACACATGACAGATACATGTTATGAATGATATATGAGTATGTATGCGCACTGGATATAAAAATACATGTATGTGTATTTGTATTTATACATCTACCTATCTGGTTTCATAAATGTATTAGTCATAGTACTTTATAAATTATTCTATTCATTTAACAATTTATATGAACATGTTTCTCTGCTAGTAAACATTTTCCTATATTGTAACTTAACCTATTTTATGGATTTATTCTCTGTCAGACAGTAAGCAGTTTGATAAATCTGATTCAGTGGTTTATTTCAAGAGGTTTAGCATCAAACTATCAACAAACACCTTTTAAATGGATGGTGTTGTATTTAAACCTCTAAGCATATCTTCAGTGATTTCCCCTAGATACATTTTTTCGAGGCTAATGTCTCAGTGTAGCCTCATTTACAACTGAGTGGTAGATAGCTATCAATAACTGAACCACAGCAGGAGAACAATGCAAGCAAACAGGAATCAGGAACTGTACCTGGACCTCATGGTTCACGAGAATCAAAAAGTTTCATCTCTGGAACCCTACTAGTACCCCATTCTTGCTACTCAATGTGCCCTTGCTGTATTCTGACTTCTCACTATAGAACAGTTTTATCTGCTTTGTAGGCAAGCAGGGCTATCATAGAACAAAACTGAGCCCAAACAGTTTTGGTCAAGCAGTGAACTGAGTATAACTAGCACCTGTGGTCCCGTCTCCACCATCACAGGACAAAGGATCTCATCTCCCATCTGAAGTCAAGAGTTCCACAGTGCATTCACAGCAGAACACAGCACACATCACCACAGTTCTGTCACTGGGAGGGCAAGTGTTAGAGAAAAGGATCATGAGTCAGTTGTATCATGGATGATCCAGCTTAATAAACACTTGGCACATGTCTCAGAGAGAAGTAGAAATGAATAGCAATGTAAATGCTACCAGAATGGAAGCATACAACAATTTTCCACAAGCATTTCTAACAATAACTTATCTGATGGTTCTGAGTCTGCAAAGGCCCACCCTCTGCAGAACCATGAGACAGATCAAGTTTGTTCTCTGTCTGCTAGCTTCAATTTCAGAGTCTTCACTCAGTTAGCTGGCTTTCTCCCAAACTGTTATCCCATTCCCCTGGAAGGTTTCCTCCAGTTCTTAAGAAACAATGTTTTATTCCCTTAATGCATCGCCCTCTCTCTGTAAATCTCATGAACAAGGAATTTACTAAGTTACAAACTGGGTTGACTTATTTTTATATACTCATTCCAGAAAGGTTTAAGGGCAGTTTATGAAGATACCTAAAATAAAGCAACATAGTTCAAATTAAAATAGGAAAGAAAAACAATGGTAGGAGCATAAAATAAGGCCAAGGGTAAGGTTAATTTTAAAAATGTTTCTTTCCACTGAGAAAGGCACTGAGTTTTCTGTAGATAGGTTATGAATCTGGCTCAATGTTTTATTAATAAGCAATAAGAGAAAAAGAAGAAATCTAATCAGTTGCCCAATTCAGTGTTTGAAAGTAAAAAGAGACCGTTTTCTCAGAAGTAATTCTTTGGTTTAAGACTGAAATGGAATTGCTCCCATATTCCTATAAAGATGACACAGTTTAATATAGTAAAATAAAAAGTCCTCATAAAGATAAATTTATTCAGGCCTCAATCTAGCTGATAATATCACACCCAGAACTGAAGTAAGGGGCCAGATGCTTGGCATTTTCCAGGGATGCTAGTTTATAGGGAATGTTACATTGTTGTCTTCAACAAACTGGAAATCTGGTCAGATTTTTATATATGACTTCATGCATATCTGACAAAACACAGATCGCTCTCACCAAATGGGAATCTGCTGAAGAAAATTGTTCCCTTGGGTCAGAATAGGAGTCAGGGATCAGACCTTACTTCTGCCTCAATTTAATCTTTTGGGGGTATATCTGAGTGAGTTTGATGGCACAATATAGCTGTACCATTAGCTATGAGACTAGCCATCTTTCAGGCACCTGAAGCTAAATTTCTGAATCTGAACAATGCATGGGATTGAAGAATTTACTGGGAAGAAGTTTCTTTTTACCTACATTTTACATAACTCAACATGTCTTTCGAGTACTTGTCTAATTCCAATAACTACATGTTCTAAAATCCTTATTTTAAACACAAAATCTGTAGTATTTTATTTACACTATTAGAAACCATTTTTCTACTATCTACACTAAGTAAGGATTGAAAAGATACTTTAAAGATATTGGTTTGGAGGGAGTCTCAGTCTAGCCCTAATTATGCTAATAATCTATTCAACAAAACTGCTCTACAGGAGTATTGATGAATTGCCATGCTGCTTCTCCCAGAAGATCTGGATCAGGAGAAAGTGAAGAGATTCCTTATGTGTGGTTAAGTGTCTCTGTATCCACTTACCAGTGTTGAAGACAAAGTAGGATGTAACTTGACCATGATCAAATATTATCGGACAAATGGAAATGTGCTTTGGAAAATCATTAACAGCTGGTTGTAGCAATCAAAAAGCATTGAAAGAGAGCCTGGAATACTAGGAGACTGTTCTAGTTACTCTACATTTGGCTGTGCAATTCAATTCCTCAGTCTACAGGGAAGAATCAATCAACACTGATCAGCCATTTATTTTTGACAAACTCCATGTAAGGGAGGGCGCTTGTCATCTTAAAAAGAGTTCTTTCTTCCTTGAAGAAATACAGATATTATATTTAAAATTCAACATAATACAATAAAAGTAATGGTTCACAGAGCAACTTGAAGTCTAGAAATTAAGCTTCCGTAATGGTCTCACTAATAAAATTCTTCTGAAAGTATAAACTATTTCCGAAGTAGAAATAACTTCCTGAGATTTTCAAGGAATTTTATCCAACTTGTTCTAGTTTGTTCTTAGAGTACAACAAATATGCTTGGATATCTGTGATTAGAATACCCGAATCTAATCCCTGAAAGAATTTGAGGGCTCTTAAAATCTTTTTAAAACTGCTACCACTCTCCTGAGATTGCTACCTGCAATAGCATGCCCTATATTTTCATACACCAAATTCTTAGAAGAAAAACAGGAACACATGTGGCTAAGATTTCTTTTTTTAAGAAAAGAAAACCATATTTAAGGTTTCCTGTCCAGATGCATCAGTGAGACACATCTTGCTTGTCTGACTCTATCATATCTGGTCACAGTGCATAATTTTATGTCAACTGACAAATTCCTACCACAGAGGAAGGAAGCAAAGATCCTGAATTGTGAGACAGTTTATGCCACAAAATATATAAAACTAAACTTAGGATGTTGATTTTTTTCTCCATTTAAATCTTGCAATTTAATTTAATTTAAAATCTGCTCAAAAACTTGTCTGAATAAGAGGAGGAAGTAAATGTGGCACTTTGGGCCCATTGAATGCTATTTTTGGTGCTGTCTCAGAGTTATTTAAGCAACTTTTACAGAAGCCTGTGTTCTCTTCTGCTTTTCAAACTTGCCCAAATAGACTAACAGCTGAGGGGTGTCACTACAGGTGCTTCGTTCCCGTGCTAGGAAAGCTTGTGGTAGGAAACAGCATTCCTCACTGCTTTAATCGTAGGCTTGGAGTCAGACCTGAGCTGAGACCTGCTTACTGCTCTGTGACTTTGGCAAGCTACTGAATTTCACTAAACAGTGAATCCTCAACTGAAAAATGGGTAAATAACAGTACTTCGCTCATAAAGTTGTTGTAAAAATGCAAAGTGTTAGAGCATAGGAGCTGTTCAAATGAAACTAAAAATAAGAAGGTATTCACTGTAAGTTAGTTACCAATGAGAGACTTTTCTCTCAGTGATGGAGGATCAGATAATTTGATCCATCCACCTAGTGATAATAACTGCAAGAACTGGACAAAGTAAATGTTGAATATATCACAAGGGTAATGGAATGGTAAAGAACTACGGGAGTAACACCTGGAAGAAGCAGATTCAGAACACTGAGCCTGTTCTTTTGATGCCGTTTCTCTCCTAGCAGTTTCTTTCAGATCTTAAAGAGGTGTCTGGAAATTGAGAAGCAAAGTAGAAAGTTTTCACCAGTTGTATGAGGTTAGGAGAGTACAAGGGGAGTCTAAGACTTTCAAAGAGGAAGGCCCTGGATTAGGAACTAAGAGTAGCTTCTAATTTGAAATAGTTCCTTGTAGTGATGGAAGACCAATTTCAAATCATCTCAATTACAAGTTGGTTTTGAAGTAACTGGCATTACTAAGAACCCTAGCCTCCTAGGGTTCAATGTACATATTTTTGAATTTTAGAACATCATTCTGGATTTCACATTATTCATGTAATTTTTCTTTTTGAATTTTATTTATTCATTTGAAAGAGAGAGAAAGAGAGAGAGAGAGAGAGAGAGAGAGAGAATGTGAACACATTCCTATCTGCTAGTTCACTCCCCAAATGGCCTAAATTGAAAAGGGTGTGGGAGCAGGGCCAGAAACCAAAAATGAAAATGCTTCCATGATTAGCAGGTACCAATTACTTGAGCTAGGACCACTGCCTCCCAGAGTCTGAATTAGAAAGAAGCTGGATTAGGGAGCCAGACACTCAGAAATGGGCATGGAATCCAAGCACTGCAATGTAGGACGTGGATCTCCCAACCACTTAATCAATCACTAGGCCAAGCTCTTGCCCCCTAAAATTTTTCTATACAATGTCTAGTACTTAACAAAAATCAATTTGACCTTACTTCCTTGGATAATTCAATTTGTAATCTATTAGATATGGCCTAGCAAAGTAGCTGCTTGATGGGGGGGAGGGCACTGGTGGGAACTAAGCAGTGAAAGATGATGAAGACAATGGGAAATTGGTAACAAACACAAAGAATTTATCTAGTATGTAAACATATTGAGGATGATAGGAGCCAGGTTTCTCCTATCAGAGAGGGAGTTATAAATATTGAAACAAAGAAAACTAGAACAAATTCTGCAGTGCTGGATTAGAATGATGGTTTCAGTCTATCCCGTGTCTTTTTAATATATATTTTAAGTATATTTTTATATATTTATAAACTTAAACATGTATTTATTCATTATAATATTTAATGCATTAAATACATATTATTCAATATATTAATATAAAAATCAACATAGATGTAGATGTGAGTGTACACACACTTTTTTTAAATTTTTTTTTTTGACAGGCAGAGTGGACAGTGAGAGAGAGAGAGACAGAGAGAAAGGTCTTCCTTTGCCGTTGGTTCACCCTCCAATGGCCACCGCGTCCGGCACGGTGCGGCCAGTACACTGCGCTGATCCAATGGCAGGAGCCAGGTGCTTCTCCTGGTCTCCCACGGGGTGCAGGGCCCAAGCACTTGGGCCATCCTCCACTGTACTCCCTGGCCACAGCAGAGAGCTGGCCTGGAAGAGGGGCAACAGGGACAGAATCCGGCGCCCCGACCGGGACTAGAACCCGGTGTGCCGGCACCGCAAGGCGGAGGATTAGCCTAGTGAGCCGCGGCGCCAGCTGAGTGTACACACACTTACACACACATATTACCTAGCTCTGTCCAATGAGAAGGCCTAAGAACAAGATACTCCAATTACATTTACATACCTAGCACCCAGGCTTTGTCTCCTAAGTTCCATTTTCTATTAAAAGGCACCAGAGTTCTTTGAAAAAATGAATGATTCCAAGTTTATTCAGAGAAAGCACAAGCTACACCTGGAATATCTAGTTGAGCTATGAGTAATAAAGTACTAAAATAATGATGGAACATGCTTTAAAAAGCACAATATGAGTATTAGTTTTATATTGTTACATAACAAGTTACCAAAAACTTAGATGCTTAAGACAACACATGTTTATTATGTCATCGTTTTTTCAGGTCAAGAGTCCATGGTTGGCTTATGTGCATTCTCTGCTTGAGGTCTTACAA